>NC_058524.1:592903762-595303762 GCF_904849725.1 Hordeum vulgare subsp. vulgare
GAGAAGGGAAGAAGAGAGAAGAAGAACAGAGAGGGAGAGCGAGAGAGAACAAACAGAGAAATGGCGACTGTGCTTCGGTTCGTGCTTTTCATCGCCCGGAACGACGCGGGATGCAAACCGTTTGGGTCTTTAGTCCCGGGTTGAGCCACCAACCGGGACTAAAGGTGTATACCAACGATCGCCACCACTACGGCAGGACACGTGTTAGTCCTTTAGTCCCGGGTTGAGCCACCAACCGGGACTAAAGGGGGATACGAACGGTTGCCACCACCACTGCCCGCCGCGTAGCCCTTTAGTCCCGGTTTGGGACACGAACCGGGACTAAAGGCTCCTTACGGGCCGAGACTAAAGCCTCGAGGGAGGCATTGAGAATTGGGGCGACGTGGCCGGGCCTTTAGTCCCGGCCCAGAGGCAGGCCGGGATTAATGGTCCCGGCCAAAGCCCCGTTTTCCACTACTGGAGTTGGTCACAGTATGACGTGCTACGGAACGAGTAAAGAGACTTACCAGTAACGAGATTGAACAAGGTATAGCTATACCGATGATCGAATCTCGGGCAAGTTCTATACCGACAGACAAAGGGAATTTTATACGGGATTGATTGAATCCTTGACATCGTGGTTCATCCGATGAGATCATCGTGGAACATGTGGGAGCCACCATGGGTATCCAGACCCCGCTGATGGTTATTGGCTGGAGAGATGTCCCGGTCATGTCTGCATGCCTCCCGAACCCGTAGGGTCTACACACTTAAGGTTAAATGATGCTAGGGTTATAGGGAATAGTTATACGAGGTTATCGAAGGTTGTTTGGAGTCTCGGATGAGATCCCGGATGTCACGAGGAGCTCCGGAATGGTCTGGAGATAAAGATTGATATATAGGAAGGATGGGTTTGGACGCCGGAAATGTTTCAGGCACCACCGGCAAAGTAGCGGGACCACCGGAAGGGTTCCGGAGGCCCACTGGGAGAGGCCACTGCTACTGCAACTAAAGACCTTTCAACGGCGCCAGAAATACGTGCTGACGGGAGACTATTCTTGTCTTTATACTCCTCAGCAACGGCACCAGGAATCCTTCTGCTACGGCTACGCCTTTAGGGACTTCCTAGGCAAATATGCAAAGGATTCCCCCGTTGCCTTGGAGCCTTGCGTTGGTGTTCCCTCGAAGCGGAAAGGGTGATGTAGCACAGCGGTGGTAAGTATTTCCCTCGGTTTTGAGAACCAAGGTATCGATCCAGTGAAGAAGTATCACAAGTACCTGAACAAACACAAAAAGCTTGCTCCCAACGCTATGAAGGGGTTGTCAATCCCTTATAGATTGTTTGCCAAGTGAGAACTGAAAGCAACAAAGTAACAAAGCAAAGTAAAAGTGAAAGTGGAAACGATAGTGTGAATAGATGCGGGGGCCGTAGTGTTCACTAGTGGCACTAGTGGAAAACGGGCCTTTGGCCTGGACCATTTAGTCCCGGCCTGCCTCTGGGCCGGGACTAAAGGCCCGGCCACGTCGCCCCAATTCTCAATGCCTCCCTCGAGGCTTTAGTCCCGGTTCATGTCCCAAACCGGGACTAAAGCGCTATGCGGCGGGCAGTGGTGGTGGCAACCGTTCGTATCCCCCTTTAGTCCCGGTTGGTGGCTCAACCCGGGACTAAAGGACTAACACGTGGCCTGCTGTAGTGGTGGCGACCGTTGGTATACCTCTTTAGTCCCGGTTGGTGGCTCAACCCGGGACTAAAGGCCTAACACGTGGCCTACCGTAGTGGTGGCAACCGTTTGGCATACCTCTTTAGTCCCGGTTGGTGGCTCAACCCGGGACTAAAGGCCCAAACGGTTTGCATCCCGCGTCGTTTCGGGCGATGAAAAGCACGAACCGAAGCGTAGAGTCGCCATTTCTCTGTTCTTCTTCTCTCTCGCGTCGCCCTCTTTGTTCTTCTCCTCTGTTCTTCTTCTTCCCTTCTCTTCTTCCACCATGCCAACTAGCTTTCGTAAGGTGCTCGCACATGGCACGACGATGCTCGATGTCGTGTACACGAACCTGAGCAATGAGGTGCCATTTTTTCTTCAACAGTTGAAGGAAAAATGGTTTGACCACGCAGCGGATCATGAGAAGTTCTTGGGGCTTGATCTGGAGTACACGGCCGATCAACGCGGTGTTGCTGTCATCCAGCTATGCTTCCAACGCCATGTCTTGATCTTCCAATGGGCGAGGTAAGTTTTGAGGCTTTCTTTGATCCAAGATAATGACATTGTAAGTTTATTTGTTTCAATCATAGTTGGTTCCCTTCAAATAGTTGTAGTGAAACAATTTTGATTAGTTTAAGGGGAGCACAATCTAATTGGAATAGTGTTCCATAATCTGAAAAATCGTATTAGAACCAACTAGTGTTTAATATGTTCCATTGGAATCATAGTTGGTTCCCTTCAAATAGTTGTAGTGAAACAATTTTGATTAGTTGAAGGGGAGCACAATCTAATTGGAATAGTGTTCCATAATCTGAAAATCGTATTAGAATCCACTAGTGTTTAATATGTTCAATTGGAATCATAGTTGGTTCCCTTCAAATAGTTGTAGTGAAACAATTTCGATTAGTTGAAGGGGGGCACAATCTCATTGGAATAGTGTTCCATAATCTGAAAAATCGTATTAGAATCAACTAGTGTTTAATATGTTCCATTGGAATCATAGTTGGTTCCCTTCAAATAGTTGTAGTGAAACAATTTTGATTAGTTGAAGGAAACACAATCTGATTGGAATAGTGTTCCATAATCTGAAAAATCTGATTGGTTCAATATGTTCCATTGAAATCATAGTTGTAGTGATACAATTTTATGCGGTGTTCTTTGATCCAAGGTTATGAAAATTGAATATAGCTAGTGTTCTCTCTAGGTTCCATTGGATAGCAATATGATATGTCATAGTCATGAAAATTGCATATAGCTAGTGATCTGTCTAGGTTCCATTGGATAGCTATAGTGATCTCTCTAGGTTCCATTGCATATGTTCTATTTGAATCCTAAAGATAAGTTTCTCTTTAGTTGTAGTGAAACATGTTTCCTTATTGCAGCAGTATGTAAAATTTGTTCCATTTTAATTTGTTTCTGTTGCAGGAGTGACAAGCATTGTCCAGAACTCATGGAGTTCCTTCGCAACGGCATCACTTTTGCTTCCGTTGACATAAGGAACGACAAGCTGAAGATGAGGCACAGCTTCGGTATTGAGACACCAGCTGGTTGCCTCGTTGATCTCCAAACGATATTCAGGCTTCGACATGACAGGACTTTGATGGCTCATATGGCAGTTGCCTTGATCGACGAGTCATATGGTTATATGAAGACCAGTTTCCCAAAGTCTCAGCACAGACTTTGGTAGAAGGCCCCACTTGATGATATCAACATTGAGTATGCAGCAAAAGATGCATACGTTTCATACGAGTTGTACCGCAAGATTCGAGTCGTCAACTATGGCTAGCGTCACCTCGAGGAACATGGACATTCTGATTCAGATGATTCAGACGGGTAGTGTTCTTAACGTCGAACACTTGTATATATATCTATGGTAGCTATTATGATGTACTGTTTGGACTAGTATCATGTACCTCTTGGACCAATTTATATATGTCTAGTTTCTGTTTGTGCCATTATAGTTTCCAAATTTGAATGGTTTAGCCCTTTCTAACTTCATTTGCTACTTTTGAATGGTTGAGCCCTTTCTAACTTCATTTGCTACTTTTGAATGGTTTAGCCCTTTCTAACTTCATGGTATCATGCATTTCGACCACATATATATACAAAAAGTCTTCAGTTCAAATAAGTTCAAAAAATGAAATCCCTTTTGTAACAGATCTATTTTTGATTAAAACAATCATTTAAAAATGAAAGACCATTAGTCGTGGCGTGCAGCGGAACCACGTGGCGTGCGGCGGAACCACTTTTGTTGTGGGGGTCGCCTCTCCTTCTTCTCCTTGTGCTAGATATTGGTTATGCACTAGGGGAAGTAGGAGTAGCGACCATCATCGACGGTTGAAAAATCAGGTGAGCTAGTGTCCACCATATATGAGAGAAGAAGAATGTCGTCTCTTATTGTGGGGGTCGCTTCTACTTCGAGAGAGATTGTCCATTTTGTGATGTGCCTTTGAATGGTGCATTTTGAACACACAAAAAGTATGGAGTTCAAATAAGTTCAAAAAAATGAAATCCCTTTGTAAGAGATGAGTTCTCGTTCGAAACCCTGCTACTTCGAGAGAGATTGTCAGTTTTGTACACGAACTGCATCCAGTTTTTGTCGTAGCCCTCTCAACTTTTTAACACATGCTATGTGGGTGAAATGATGATAAGTTTAGGCCCGTAAGCCTGCTTTAGAGAGGAGCTCGATGGAGAAGCTGCGACGGGGCTTATTAACAAGTGTTAGTCCCCCTCTCCGGGCGAGGTGGGACTAAATTTATCGTGCAGCCGAGGAGGGGCTTTAGTCCCGGGTGGAGCCACGCCCCGGGACTAAAGACCCCCTTTAGTCCCGGGTGGAGCCACGCCCCGGGACTAAAGACCCCCTGCTTCCCGCCTCTTGGTCTGCCCGAAAAGAGGCCTTTAGTCCCGGGGCGTGGCTCCACCCGGGACTAAAGGGGGTCTTTAGTCCCGGCTCGAGCCACGCACCGGGACTATAGATCCACCTATTTAAGAGGGACTTCAAAAATTTCCAACCCAATTCATCCATTTCTCTTCTTCTTCCTCTCGTTCTCGTGCCCGGCGTGACACAGCGACGAACTAACCGACGCCGTCACGCTGCCCGCCGTCCTGCTCGCCGCCGCCTGCCGTCCTCCTCGCCGCCGCGCCGTCCGCCTCGCCGCCGCGCCGTCCTCCTCGCCGTCGCGCCGTCCTCCTAGCCGCGCGCCGTCGACACCTCTGGCCGGTAAGCTCCCCGCCCCCTCCACCCCAACACTCCGGCTAGTATAGAAGAAAAGAAGAAAAAGGAGAAGAGAAGAAGAAAAAGGAGAAGAAAGGAAGAAAAAGGAGAAGAAAGGAAGAAAAAGGAGCAGAAAATAAGAAAAAGGAGAAGAAAAGAAGAAAAAGAAAAATATTTTTTTGTCATTTAATTCCTATTGTTATTAGGTTTGTGCTATATTACTAGGGTTAGCAATATTTAGAATTAGGTTAGGGTTACAAGAAGAAGAAATATGAACAAAAATAAGAAAATAAGATTAGGAAAAATGAAAATAAGAAGAGGAGGAGAAGAAAAGAAGAAAAAGTGTATATTGTATAGTGTATATGCTTAAGTGTATAGTGTATATTGTGTATAGTGTATAAGAAGAGGAGGAATTTTGCTATAGTGTATATAGTGTATAGTGTATAAGAGAAGAAGAAAAGAAGAGGAGGAGAAGAGAAGAAAAGAAGAGGAGGAGAAGAAAAATGAAAATAAGAAGATGAGGAATTTTGCTATTGTATAGTGTATATGCTTAAGTGTTAATAGTGTTTGTTAGTTTATTTTTAGCAAGAAAATTAATAGAACTAGTTTATTTTTTTAGTTCATTTTACGATGCCTATCCCGCATCCTCGTCGTCGACTCGGCGGAGGACACCTGCTTGATCAGAGGGGCCCCTGTCCGGGACTGGGCTCCGTCCGACTGGTATTGGGAGGTGCTACCTTCCAGGGGGCGTAGGTTGGTGAGGAGCCAGCCCATCATTGACCCGATCCATGTTTGGTGGCGATCGCGTGGGCCAGTGAGGGTGCCGAGGCTTCCGGACACCGCGGAGGTGGTACGTCACCGTGTCAGCGAGGAGGATGTGCACGTCCGTCGCTACATGGTTGCGTTGGAGGGCAGGTTCGAGCATACCTGGCAGATTCTTCGGGGATCTCACTGGAGCTATGATCCTATGATGGTTCCTTCTCTTTGGCTGTCCACCGCCCGCGCCGATACCCGTCGGGCGCTACGGTTCTAGATGTATTAGTGATGCTATATGTATGATAGTATTCGAGGAGTATTAGTGATAATATTCGACGATGTACGGACAAAAGTGATGATGTATTAGCTTATAATTGAATGCATGCTAATTTGAATACTACTTTATTTTACGATTTGGTTTTGATTATTGAATGCTCCTACTTTGAATACTATGCAGAAATCTAGGATCCGTTTTTTGCAGAACTATGGATCCACATATCAGGAACCTCGAAGAGGAAGAACTTCTCGAAGATATAATCAAAGACGGCCCCGACGTTGAACCAGCTGAATCTCCGTCGTCATATCTAAACCAGGACGTTGGAATGGAGGTTGAGCGACACGAAGATGAAGCCGATGGGGCAGGAGATAGGTCCAATGACGGAGAAGGTGATAGCTCCACTGATGGAGAAGCCGGTGAAGAGGAGAAGTCCGGCGAGGTATACATATGAAGTTCGACAATCACTTCTAATATGTGAAATATATTGGAGATAGCTCTATATTGTATACATATACATTCATTTGACGAATGTTTCTCCCTCTTAGGCCTCCACATCGAGGAAAACTACGAAACGAGGCTCGACTAGAAAGTTGGATGCACAGACGCATTACACATTCGAGGTGATATTTCCTACGGGAGAACCCAAGCTTCCTAAGAATGCTGCTGACACATTCAAGAAGCAATGAGGAGTTCTTGTTAGGGTCACGTCCCGATCAGCGTTCGGGAGTGGAACAAGCGCAAAGGGGCAGCTGATAGTGACTATGTCGCCGAAAGGTACAAAGATAATCTTTGGAATGATCTCATGTCACATTTCAACCTGCCAGAATGTGAGAATGAAGACGCCACAGACAAACTGAGGGCCAAAGTCAAGCAGTGGACTCTAAAGAAGATGGCCGAACTGTTCCGTAGCTGGAAGAAGAAGCTATGGAAAAACTATCTGAAGACAAAGAAAGTGCCAGTATTCGAGGGGTATCTAGCCAAGCAGGCGAATCACTGGAAGGCATTTCAAGAGTACAAGGAGTCAGAAGATGCCCATGCATTATCAGAAAAGAACAAGATAAATGCCGACAAGAAGAAATATCACCACAAGCTGGGGCCAGGGGGCTATGAGACTGCCATCCCAAAGTGGGATAAGAAAGAGCAAGATCTGCTAGATAAAGGCATCGTACATGAACCACTCTGTGATGAGTGGGAATTGAGAGCAAGAAATTGGTTCCTTGCGCATGGTGGGTCATACGACGAACAAACAGGGGACCTCATCTGCAATGACGGTCTTAGGATACCCAGTGAGAATTGGAAAAGGATAGTGAAAGAAATTAAGGAGGGACAAAGAAAGTTCACTTCAGATAGAGATAAAGATTTGCTCACACTGGTCCTCGGCAATGACGAACATGGAGGACGAACGCGAGGCTTCGGTCCATCTTACCCGTGGTAGCTTGGGTTTGCCAGAGACCAAGACACTTACAGAAGCCGAGAGAGAGCAAAGAAGCGGCAGCAGGATGAGGAGAATGACAAGTTCAACCAGTTGCTTGCCAGGATTAACGAGCAACCGAAGCAGATTGATGAGCTTAGAGGAGTACCGCGCCACGAAGATCCTGCACTTGATATTACCGGCGCCCCATCTAAGCGGAAAAGCAGCATGGCTGAATCTGAGGCCCCGCCCGACGATGAACGAAGAATGATAGAGGGTGGTCCGGTCTACCCCGTGGATGGAATCAAGGAGTCAACATCATGTGAACTCCATCAGAAATTCAAGAACATATCCATGAAGGTGGCCATCGGACAAGCTTTACCTTCTGGCCCTGATGCACGCTGGCATGGCCGTGAGATTCTAGCTGGCTTTGCTAAAGTCGGGGTGGATGAAATCATGACGGGGTTTAATGATATGGAGCTCGACATAGCTGGACCCAAAGATGAGGGGACACTCGGAGAAGTACTGGGTGGAGTCATCCTATGGGACAAGAACTACATCACGCTTCCAGGCTCGGCCCCAAGGACAACACCGCCTCCGAGTCGTCGCAGGTCACCTACACCTCCATTACCTCCAAGCCCTCCACATGACCTCGGCCAGCACAACACGAGTCCATCTCGATCACCGCCGCCGGACTTGGGTCGTCCGTCTCCGCCGCCGCCCGCACATGATACTAAGCGGAAGCGTGCCAGCAAGAATGCTCCGTCGATGATTTCTAAGCGATGGAGCTCCCCAAAGCGCAAACTGTCGCCCCTCCCAAAGGTACCTCATGATAATCTTCCTATCAGACCTTATGATCGTACCCCCGAGGAAAACGCCAGGATAACAACGGAACAATATGAGGCGCAGATGAAAAAGAAGGAACCCGAGCCCCGCCCGGAATACACCGAGAAGCATATAGCATGGGCAAAAGAATTCATAACCCTTCCATCACAGTATGACTTACACCATAAGCCTGATGACTATACACGCACATTGCAGAAGGAAGTGAAAAAGAGCAGCTCACGTGCAAGTGCAAGTGGGAGCAAATCAAGTTCAACTACAAGCAAGAAAAAATCAGACGTTCCTCAGCTTGGACAACAGGCCAAACAGTCTATCCCACCCCTCAAGGTGTTAACTGAGAATGTTCCCCCTCCGGTGCAGGGGCAAGCTTTTGAAAGAGCAAAGGAGATGGCGGATGAATGTGGTATCGCGGTTGAAGATTTGTTGGCTTCCCAAGACGACAGGATAACCAAGGCTGTGATAGCCCCTAAGCCACAGTTTGTCATGGGAGAGCCTTTGGTTAGCAAAGATGATCTCCCAACAAATATGCGTTACTTGCATAAATGGTACTTAAGTGAATCAAAGAATGGGAGAACGATGATCGTGCTGAGTGTCCCACGGGAGTACTACGGCCGCTCCGAAGAAATCCATATCGACTTTGATGAATTCTTCCAGATGTACAATGGCGACGCCCTCGACAAATCGCTTATGAGTTGCTATTGTCTGTAAGTTTTTCAATTCATTGTCTACATATAACTTGTTTAGTTATTTCAATTCATTGTCTATATATAACTTGTACTCTATTATGCAGAATGAAGATTCTGGAGTGTAAAAGTAAGAGCATCCTAAATATTGGGTTTATTGACCCACATAAAATACATATAGCGACGCTAACTGACAAACCCAAGGAGACGGAGGAAAACCTTCTAAGGTTTCTAAGAGATCAAAATTTCTGTGACCACATACTGTTTCCATACAACTTCAGGTCAGGGTCTTTACTCTGTTTTGTCCATTCACTTATAAGTGTAATTGATAAGTTACTGACAACACACACACACACACATATATATATATATATATACATATATATATATATATACATGTGCAGCTTCCATTGGATTCTGTTGGACATTCAAATTGATAAGGGAAGAGTTGATGCCTTCGACCCATTATAGAGACCCTTGGAACAGTTCCAAAGCCTGCAGGACATGCTCCAAGGGTAATTTTAATCATTCTTGCGCTCTATCGGTCTCTTTCGATGATTTTTTGATATATCAATTAATGAAAAACTTAGCAAATCATTATCCTTGTCGGGCAGGGTTTGGAAGCGGTTCAAGTGCGTGACTCCCGGTAACTTTCCTCAGAAGCTGACCTTTAGAGCGGCTCAGGTAAGTAGTAGTATGATATACTTCTATTAATTTTCAATACATTTATGATGCTAGATTATTATTTTGATTATATATATTCTATTCTCGTAAAGTGCGACCAGCAGCCACGGGGAACGCATCTATGCGGATACTATGTTTGCGAGACCATTCGCACGTTTACCTGAGAGTGCAAGGATCACAGATTCGACGTAAGCAATGAACATTCACACCTCTATTTTTACCCGTCATTCTTTGTTATCATGCTTGATATTCATGTTCATCTCCTCTTCTTATATAGCACACGGCCATGAGGACGAAGGTCCTACCACAACAACGCGCAATTGCTGTTGCAGAGGAGCTTGCGGGATTTCTGAGATCGGAAGCTATAGAAGACAGAGGACGATTTAGTGTAGCTAAGGGCCATTACTGATGTTCGTCCATGTAATCGAATAGACGGGCTCTAGTCCCGATAATTCAGATCTCCATATAATTGTATATATATGATCGCTTGTAAGATAAGTTAATCTTATATATATATGCATAATTATTTCTTTTTAAATTATATGAAAACTAATTCCCGAACACCAAACGAGGCATCACGTTAATCTCCCGAACACCTAAACCCTAAAACCCTAAAACCCAAAAATAATTTCATTCAAAAAAAACAAAAAATAAGCAAAATCTGAAACTGTTTAGTCCCGGTCCGTGTAACGAACCGGGACTAAAGGGCCTACCCCTGGGGCGCTACGAGGTGCCCACGTGGAGCACCTTTAGTCCCGGCTTGTAAGAGGGCCGGGACGAAAAGGTTAGGCCTTTAGTCCCGCCCCTTTAGTCCCGATTGGTGAACCGGGACTAAAGACCCTTACGGGCCGGGGCTAAAGGCCCCGTCCCCACTAGTGTGGCTTCTCTCATGAAAGCAAGTAGACGGTGGGTGAACAAATTACTGTCGAGCAATTGATAGAACCGCGCAAAGTCGTGACGTCATCTATGGCAATGATTATATCTATAGGCATCACGTCCAAAACAAGTAGACCGATACTTTCTGCATCTACTACTATTACTCCACACGTCGACCGCTATCCAGCATGCATCTAGTGTATTAAGTCCAAAAGAATAGAGTAACGCCTTAAGCAAGATGACATGATGTAGATGGACAATCTCATATCTATGACAAAGCCCATCTTGTTACCCTTGATGGCAACTACACGATGTGTGCCTTGCTGCCCTTTCTGTCACTCGGAAAGGTCACCACACGGTATGAACCCAAAACCAAGCACTTCTCTCATTGCAAGAATCATAGATCTAGTTGGCCAAACAAAACCCAAGACTCGGAGAGACTTACAAGGATATCAAATCATGCAAATAAGAAATCAGCAAAGACTCAAATATATATCATAGATAATCTGATCGCAAATCCACAATTCATCGGATCTCGACAAACACACCACCAAAGAGGATTACATCGGATAGATCTCCATGAAGATCATGGAGAACTTTGTATTGAAGATCCAAGAGAGAGAAGAAGCCATCTAGCTACTAACTACGGACCCATAGATCTGAAGTGAACTACTCACGAGTCATTGGAGGGCAGATGATGTTGATGTAGAAGCCCTCCAACTCCAAAGTCCCCTCTGGCAGGGCACCGGGAAGGGTCTCCAGATGAGATCTCGCGGAAACGGAAGCTTGCGGCGGCGGAAAAGTGTTTTCGTGGATTCCCTGATTTTTTCTGTATTTTAGGGAATATATAGGCGAAGGAGCTAGGTCAGGGGGAGCCAGGGAGGCCACAAGCCTGCTAGCCGCCGCCCCCTGGTGGCGGCTACACGGCTTGTGGGCCCCGTGTAGCTCTCCTAGCTTGGCCCTCAAGCCCCCTGATCTTCTTCCGTTCGGGAAAAATTTATTACGGCGATTTTATTCCGTTTGGACTCCATTCCAAAATCAGATCTGTAAAGAGCCAAAAACACAGAAAAAACAGGAACTGACACTTGGCACTGAATTAATAAGTTAGTCCCAAAAAATATATAAAAGGTATATAAAACATCCAAAGATGACAACATAACAGCATGAAACCATCAAAAATTATAGATACATTTGATACGTATCAAGCATCCCCAAGCTTAACTCCTGCTCGTCCTCGAGTAGGGAAGTGATAAAGAATGAATTTTTGATGCTTTCATGCTACCTAGCATAGATGTCCTTTGTAACTCCTCTTATGTGACGTGAATGTTCAGATCCATTAGATTCAAAAAAATAGTTTGCTATTGACGTGGAAACAATAATACTTCAAGCAAACTAGGAAGGTAATCATGAACTTTCAAAATCATAAGGCCAAAAGAAAGTTATCCCTACAAAAGCATATAGTATGGCTATGCTCTATCATCATTGCACAACGAATTTAAATCATGCACAACCCCGGTATTGGCCAAGTAATTGTTTTCACACCTTTACTTTCTCAAACTTTTTCAACTCTCACGCAATACATGAGCGTGAGCCATGGTTTTAGCACTATAAGTGGTGTGGAGTATGGTGGAGGTTGCAAGACAAACACGGAGAAGATGATCACATTAACTAGGCATATCAATGAGCTGTGGAGATGCTCATCAATAGATATGAATGTGAATGAGTAGGGATTGCCATACAAATGATGCACTAGAGCTAGGAGTATGTGAAAGCTCTTAGAGAAAACTAGTGGGTGTGCATCCAACCTGCTTGCTCACGAAGACCTAAGGCAATTTTGAGGAAGCCTATCATTGGAATATACAAGCCAAGTTATGTAATGAAAATTTCCCACTAGCTATATGGTTGTGACAAAATATGAAGCAGAAGTGTGGAAAGGAGATAGTAGCATTGTCCCTTCTCTCTTTTTCTCTCATTTTTTTGGTGGGATCTTTGGCCTCTTCTTTATATATATATATATATATATATATATATATATATATATATATATATATATATATGTATGTATATTAATTTTTTATTTATTTTGGTGGGCATCTTTGGCCTCTTTTATTTCCTCACATGGGACAATGCTCCATCAATGATGATCATCACACTTACAACTCAAAACTTAGAGCAACGATGACTCTATATGGAATGCCTTCGGTAGTGTCCCGTGACAATGATCTAGCATGGCATAGACATCAATGGAAACATCATGCTAGCTATCTTATGATCATGAAATGGCAATGTAGAAGTGGTGGCACATGTCATGGTGGTAGTTGCATGGCAATATATCTCGGAATGACTTTGAAAAAGCCATAGTAGGTAGGTATGGTGGCTGTTTTGAGGGAGGCTAATGTTGGGTTTTGTGCACCGGCGAAAGTTGCACGGCACTAAGAAGATAGTGATGGTACAAGGTGAAAGTGCATCTAAACGATGGACTCAACATTAGTCATGAAGAACTCATATACTTGTTGCAAAAGTTTTATTAGTAATCGAAACAAAGCATTCAACGCATACTCCTAGGGGAAGGGTTGGTAGGTATAAACCATCGCGCGATCCCGACCGCCACGCAAAGGATGACAATCAATAGACTAATCATGCTCTGATTTCATCACATAGCGGTTCACCATACGTGCATGCTACGAGAATCACTAAATTCAACACAAGTATTTATAGATCCACAACACCTTACTAGCATAACTTCAATATTACCACAACCACAACTCAAAACTAATTGAGATGAATCAAACTTCTCTAACTATTCAATGCACATGAAGGTGGAAGATTTCATATCCCCTTGGATAACTACCCCTTTTGAGACTACTTTCATAGCATAGATCAACTACCAAGCCACGCACCGCCGTGCTCTAAAAGATATAAGTGAAGCACATAGAGCAAAATCAACTAGCTCAAAAGATATAAGTGAAGCACATGTGAGGTAAATTGTCTACCAAAGGATATAAGTCAAGCTCGACATAATCACGGTGAGTGCATGTCTCTCTCTCTAGGTGTGCAGCAAGGATGATTGTGACACAACAAAAATAAAAGACTCCTACGATACAAGACGCTCCAAGCAAAACACATAACATGTGGTGAATAAAAATATAGCCCCAAGTAACGTTACCGATGGATTGAAGACGAAAGAGGGGATGCCTTCCCGGGGCATCCCCAAGCTTAGGCTTTTACGGCATCCTTGAATCTCTTGGGGTGCCTTGGGCATCCCCAAGCTTGAGCTATTGCCACTCTTTATCTATTTGTCCATAAGAACTTCACCCAAAACTTGAAAACTTCACAACACGAAACTTAAACAGAAACTCGTGATAACATTAGTATAAGAAAGCAAACCACCACTTCCTTAGGTACTGTAGCAAACTAAAATTCTACTTATGTTGATGTTGGGTTACTGTATTTTCAATCTTCCATGGCTAATACCCCCCGATACTATCCATAGTTTCATCAAAATAAGCTACCAACTCAACAAAAACAGAATCTGTTAACAGCAGACCAGTCTGTAGCAATCTGTATACTTTGTATACTTATGGTACTTCAAAAATTCTGAACAATTACGACAGTCTGAAGAATTTGCGTGGCAATCAGCAGCAAAAAGAATCAATTCAAAAGCTCTTACAGAAAAAACGTAAATTCTTTTCGTGAGCAGAAATATTCTGTCTTTTCCAGCATGACCAAACGATCATCCCCAAGACTAATCATAACGGTTTTGCTTGGCACAAACACAAAAAGAAACACAAAAAACACAATCATAACAGAATTATGAAAGTGTGGAAAACACAAAATAGAAAGAAAAAGGATAGATTCATTGGATTCCCTCCCAACAAGCGCTTTTGTTTAACGCCCTTTGCTAGGCAAAAGGTGATGGAATCACGTATAGTCATCTTTGGTGCTCAAACCATAAGTAGCCCTCATCATAGATTCATAAGGCAATCTTATTTTCTTTCTAGGAAAGTGCTCCATGCCCTTCTTTAGAGGAAATGGAAATATAATATTCCCTTCCTTCATATCGATGATAGCACCAATAGTCCTTAGGAAAGGTCTACCAAGAATAATGGGACATGAAGGATTGCAATCTATGTCAAGTACAATGAAATCCACGGGTACATAGTTCTTATTTGCAACAATAAGAACATCATCGATCCTTCCCATGGGTTTCTTGACAGTAGAATCCGTAAGATGCAAATTAAGAGAACACTCTTCAATCTCATGAAAACCAAGAATATCACATGAAGACTTTGGAATCGCGGAAACACTAGCACCCAAATCACACAAAGCATTGCATTCATAGTTTTTGATTTTGATTTTGATAGTAGGTTCCCACTCATCACGAAGTTTTCTAGGTATAGAGACTTCTAATTCGAGCTTCTCTTCAAGAGATTTCATCATAGCATCTACGATATGCGCGGTAAAGGCTTTGCTTTGGCTATAAGCATGTGGAGAGTTTGCAATGGATTGCGTAAAAGAAATGCATTCAAACAAGGAGAAATTATCATAATTGAATTCCTTGAAATCCAAAGTGGGAGTTCCATTACTACCCAAAATTTTGATTTCTTCTACTCCACTCTCCACACCTTTATCATCAAGATGGGTAGACTCTGAAGCATTGGGGCGTTTTTCAACCAAAGTGGATTCATATCCAGCCCCTTCATCAATAGGTTTGACACGTGAAAACAAAGATTCAAGAGGAGTCACACCAAGCACTTTAAGATCTTCGTGATTTGCATCACTAGAACGCACCCTTTTAAACCATTCATGCCTAGCGCGAATTTGGGTGGTTCTTTCTTTGCTCTCATTCATGGAGACGCGCATAGCTTTTAAAGTTTCATCCAAGTTGACCTTGGGAGGAGCACATCTAACTTTCAAAGCATCAATATCACAAGACATCCTATCAATGCTCTCAGCCAAATCGTCTATTTTGAATAGTTTTTCCTCTATGGACGCATTGAAAATCTTCTGAGAGTTGATGAACTCTTTGATATTACTCTCTAAATAAGAGGGTAATTTGTTGTGATTTCCATAAGTGTTGTTGTAGGAATTGCCATAATTGTTAGAGGAGTTACTAGGAAAAGGCCTAGGAACGTAGTTTCCTCTAAAAGCATTGTTGTTGCCAAAATTGTTCCTACCAACAAAGTTAACGTCCAAACTAGCGTTGCTACTCTCAATCAAGGAAGATAGTGGCATATCATTAGGATCTAAAGGAGAGTTTCTACTAGCAACCAAATTCATCAACTCGTCCATCTTAGCACTAAGCGAGTTAATTTCTTCTATAGCGTGTACCTTTTGCTAGCGGGTTACCTTTCAGTGTGCCACTGAGAGTAGTTGGTCATGATATTGTCTAGGAGTTTTGTACCGTCTCCTAACGTGATTTCCATGAACGTTCCACCTGAGGCGGTGTCCAAGATATTGCGAGAGGCGAAATTCAAGTCAGCGTAAAAGATTTGTATAATCATCCACAAACTCAAGCCATGAGCGGGACAATTTCTAATCATAAGCTTCATCCTCTCCCAAGATTGTGCAACATGTTCATGATCAAGTTGCTTGAATTTCATGATATCAAGAATCGATACTATTTTTAGGCAAAGAAGAAAACCAAGTTTTTGCGCGATCTCGCAACGAGAAAGGAAAAAGCTTCAACTTAATCACGTCATTATACACATCTCTTTTCTTTTGCATATCGCAAAGCTGAATGAAGGTATTGAGATGGGATGCGGCATCTTCACTAGGAAGGCCAGAGAATTGCTCTTTCATAACAAGATTCAGCAAAGCTGCGTTGATTTCATACGATTCCGCACTACTGGCGGGAGCAATCGGAGTACTAATAAAATCATTATTATTGGTACTCGAGAAGTCGCAAAGTTTGGTGTTTTCAGCCATGATGACTTCAACAAACAAACAAGCACACAAGCAAGCAAGAAAACCGGAAAAAGGCAAAATAAAAAGGCAAAGGAGAAAGGCAAATGTGAAGTGGGGGAGAGGCAAACGAGAGGGAACTAGCAAAAAGGTAAATGCAACAGATGAGTTTGTGAGACCTACTTGGATAGATCTCTCCTTCCCCGGCAACGGCGCCAGAAATACTTCTGCTACTGCAACAAAAGTGTTGGGTAACGTAGCATAAATTCAAAAAAATTCCTACGCATATTCAGATCTTCCTATGGAGAGACCAGCAACGAGAGAGGGGTGAGTGCATCTTCATACCTTTGAAGATCGCTAAGAGGAAGCGTTACTAGAATGCGGTTGATGGAGTCGTACTCGCGGCGATTCAGATCGCGATGTGATTCCGATCAAGTGTCGAACTACGGCACCTCCGCATTCAACACACGTGCAGCCCGGTCTCCCGCACCTTGATCCAACAAGGAGGAGGGAGAGGTTGGGGAAGAACTCCAGCAGCACGATGGTGTGGTGTCGATGGAGAGACGAGGTCTCCCGGCAGGGATTCGCCAAGCACCGGCAGAGAGGAGGAGAAAGAAGGGCAGGGCTGCGCCGAGAGAGAGAAAAAACCATGTGCAAAACAGCCCCGAAACCTCAACTATATATAGGGGGAGGGGGAGGGGGCGCAGCCCTTAGGGCTCCCACCCCCAAGGGGTGCGGCAGCCCCAGATGGGAGAGGGGGCGGCGGCCAGGGCAGGGAGGAGGGGTGGTGCGCACCCCTGGTGGGCCTTAGGCCCACCTGGCTTAGGGTTTGCCCCCTCTTCCCTCTCCCCTGCGCATTGGGCTGAGTGGGGAGGCGCACCAGCCCACCTAGGGGCTGGTTCCCTCCCCCACTTGGCCCATCTTACCTCCTGGGGTCGTTGCCCCCCTTCGGTGGACCCCCGGGGGCACCTCCGGTGGTCCCGGTGGTCCTGGTACGTTACCGCTGATGCCCGAAACACTTCCGGTGTCCGACACCATCCGTCCTATATATCAATCTTTACCTCCGGACCATTCCGGAGCTCCTCCTGACATCCGGGATCTCATCCGGGACTCCGAACAACTTTTGGTAACCTTGTATAACAATTCCCAAGTGTGTAGACCCTGCGGGTTCGGGAGACAAGCAGACATGACCGAGACAACTCTCCGGCCAATAATCATCAACGGGGTCTGGATACCCATGGTGGATCCCACTTGCTCCACGATGATCTCATCAGATGAACCACGATGTCAAGGATTCAATCAATCCCGTATACGATTCCCTTTGTCTGTCGGTATAGAACTTGCGTGAGATTCGATCGTCGGTATACCTATACCTTGTTCAATCTCGTTACTGGTAAGTCTCTTTACTCGTTCCGTAGCATGTCATCGTGTGACTAACTCCTTAGTCACACTGAGCTCATGATGATGTTCTACCGAGTGGGCCGAGAGATACCTCTCTGTCACACGGAGTGACAAATCCCGATCTCGATTCGTGCCAACCCAACAGACACTTTCAGAGGTACCCGTACTGCACGTTTATAGTCACCCAGTTACGTTGTGACGTTTGATACACCCAAAGCACTCCTACAGTATCCGGGAGTTGCACAATCTCACGGTCGAAGAAAAATACACTTGACATTAGAAAAGCTTTAGCATACGAACAATACGATCGAGTGCTATGCTTAGGATTGGGTCTTGTCCATCTCATCTTTCTCCCAATGATGTGATCCCGTTATCAATGACATCTAATGCCCATGATCAGGAAACCATGATCATCTATTGACTAACGAGCTAGCCAACTAGAGGCTTGCTAGGGACACATTGTGATCTATTTATTCACACATGTATTACTGTTTCCTGTTAATATTATTATAGCATGAACAATAGACGATTATCATGAACAAGGAAATATGATAATAACCATTTTATTATTGCCTCCAGGGCATATTTCCAACAGTCTCCCACTTGCACTAGAGTCAATAATCCAGTTACATTGTGATGTATCGAACACCCATAGCATTATGGTTTTGATCATGTTCTGCTCGTGGAAGAGGTTTAGTCAACGGGTCTGCAATATTCAGATCCTTATGTACTTTACAAATATCTATCACTCCACTTTGGATATGGTCCTGGATGGAGTTGTAGCGGCGTTTGATGTGCTTCGTCTTCCGGTGAAACCTGGGCTCCTTGGCTATGGCAATGGCCCGAGTGTTATCACAGAAGAGTGTCATTGGACCCGACGCGCTTGGAACCACTCCAAGGTCGGTGATGAGCTCCTTCATCCAAATTCCATCATGAGCCGCTTTTGAAGCAGCTATGTACTCTGCTTCACATGTAGATGCTGCCACGACTTCTTGCTTGCTGCTGCACCAGCTCACTGGCCCACCATTCAAAACATATACGTATCCGGTCTGTGACTTAGAGTCATCCGGAACTGTGTCGAAGCTGGCGTCGGTGTAACCCTTTACGACGAGCTCTTCGTCACCTCCATAAACGAGAAAGATTTCCATAGTCCTTTTCAGGTACTTAAGGATATCCTTGACCGCTGTCCAGTGTTCCATACCGGGATCACTTTGGTACCTCCCTACCAAACTTATGGCAAGGTTTATATCAGGTCTGGTACACAGCATGGCATACATAAGAGAGCCCACGGCTGAAGCGTAGGGAACAGAACTCATCTTCTCTCTATCTGCTACCATGGTCGGCGACTGAGTCTTACTCAATCTCATACCTTCCAAAACTGGCAAGAACCCTTTCTTTGAGCTTTCCATATTGAATTTCTTCAATATCTTGTCAAGGTATGTACTTTGCGAAAGACCTATCAGGCGTCTTGATCTATCTCTATAGATCTTGATGCCTAATATGTATGCTGTTGAAAATATGCCCTAGAGGCAATAATAAATTAGTTATTATTATATTTCTTTGTTCATGATAATCGTTTATTATCCATGCTATAATTGTATTGATTCGAAACACAGTGCATGTGTGGATACATAGACAAAACACTGTCCCTAGTAAGCCTCTAGTTGACTAGCTCGTTGATCAAAGATGGTCAAGGTTTCCTGACCATAGGCAAGTGTTGTCACTTGATAACGGGATCACATCATTAGGAGAATCATGTGATGGACTAGACCCAAACTAATAGACGTGGCATGTTGATCGTGTCATTTTGTTGCTACTGTTTTCTGCGTGTCAAGTATTTGTTCCTATGACCATGAGATCATATAACTCACTGACACCGGAGGAATGCTTTGTGTGTATCAAACGTCGCAACGTAACTGGGTGACTATAAAGATGCTCTACAGGTATCTCCGAAGGTGTTCGTTGAGTTAGTATGGATCGAGACTGGGATTTGTCACTCCGTGTGACGGAGAGGTATCTCGGGGCCCACTCGGTAATACAACATGACACACAAGCCTTGCAAGCAATGTGACTTAGTGTAAGTTGCGGGATCTTGTATTACGGAACGAGTAAAGAGACTTGCCGGTAAACGAGATTGAAATAGGTATGCGAATACTGACGATCGAATCACGGGCAAGTAACATACCGAAGGACAAAGGGAATGGCATACGAGATTATATGAATCCTTGGCACTGAGGTTCAAACGATAACATCTTCGTATAATATGTGGGATCCAATATGGGCATCCAGGTCCCGCTATTGGATATTGACCGAGGAGTCACTCGGGTCATGTCTACATAGTTCTCGAACCCGCAGGGTCTGCACACTTAAGGTTCGACGTTGTTTTATGCGTATTTGAGTTATATGGTTGGTTACTGAATGTTTTTTGGAGACCCGGATGAGATCCAGGACGTCACGAGGAGCTCCGGAATGGTCCGGAGGTAAAGATTGATATATAGGAAGTCCTGTTTTGGTCACCGGAAAAGTTTCGGGCTCATCGGTAGTGTACCGGGAGTGCCGGGAGGGGTGCCGGGGACCATCGGGAGGGGTGTCACGCCCCAAGGGGTCTCATGGGCTATGGGAAGAGATAAACCAGCCCCTAGTGGGCTGGAATAAGTTCCCACTAAGGCCCATAAGGTTTGAGAAGGAAAAAACACAAGGTGGAAAGAGTTTCCAAGTGGGAAGGTGGAATCCTACTCCAAGTGGGATTGGAGTAGGACTCCTCCACCTCCAATTTCGTCCAAACCTTGAGGGTTTGAGGCTGCCTCTTCCCTCCCCCTCCCTCCTATATATACTGAGGTATTAGGGCTGATTTGAGACAACTTTTGCCACGGCAGCCCGACCACACACCTCCACGGTTTTTCCTCTAGATCGCGTTTCTGCGGAGCTCGGGCGGAGCCCTGCTGAGATTAGATCACCACCAACCTCCGGAGCGCCGTCACACTGCCGGAGAACTCATCTACCTCTCCGTCTCTCTTGCTGGATCAAGAAGGCCGAGATCATCGTCGAGTTATACGTGTGCTGAACACGGAGGTGGCATCCGTTCGGCACTAGATCGGAGCGGATCGTGGGACGGATCGCGGGATGGTTCGTGGGATAGTTCGCGGGGCGGATCGAGGGACGTGAGGACGTTCCACTACATCAAACGCGTTCACTAACACTTCTGCTGTGCGATCTACAAGGGTACGTAGATCGGAAATCCCCTCTCGTAGATGGACATCACCATGATAGGTCTTCGTGCGCGTAGGAAAAATTTTGTTTCCCATGTGACGTTCCCCAACAGTGGAATCATGAGCTAGGTTCATGCGTAGATGTCTTCTCGAGTAGAACACAAAAGTTTTTATGGGCGGTGATGTGCGTTTTGCTGCCCTCCTTAGTCTTTTCTTATTTCCGCGGCATTGTTGGATCGAAGCGGCTCGGACCGACATTACTTGTACACTTATGAGAGACTGGTTTCATCGCTACGAGTAACCCCGTTGTTCAAAGATGACTGGCGGGTGTCGGTTTCTCCAACTTTAGTTGAATCCGATTTGACCGAGGAGGTCCTTGGATGAGGTTAAATAGCAATTCATACATCTCCGTTATGGTGCTTGCGTAAGTAAGATGCGATCCTACTAGAAACCCATGGTCACCACGTAAAACATGCAACAACAATTAGAGGACGTCTAACTTGGTTTTGCAGGGTATGCTTGTGATGTGATATGGACAATGATGTGATGTGATATATTGGATGTATTATATGATCATGTTGTAATAGTTAATATCGACTTGCACGTCGATGATACGGCAACCGGCAGGAGCCATAGGGTTGTCCTAACATTTGTGCTTGCAGATGCATTTACTATATTGCTAGGACGTAGCTTTAGTAGTAATAGCATGAGTAGCACGACAACCCTGATGGCGACACATTGATGGAGATCATGATGATGGAGATCATGGTGTGACGCCGGTGACAAGAAGATCGTGTCGGTGCTTTGGTTATGGAGATCAAGAAGCACATGATGATGGCCATATCATGTCACTTATGAATTGCATGTGATGTTAATCCTTTATGCACCTTATCTTGCTTAGAACGACGGTAGCATTATGAGGTGATCTCTCACTAAAATTTCAAGACAAAATTGTGTTCTCCCCGACTGTGCACCGTTGCGACAGTACTTCGTTTCGAGACACCACGTGATGATCGGGTGTGATAGACTCAACGTTCACATACAACGGGTGCAAAACAGTTGCACACGCGGAACACTCGGGTTAAGCTTGACGAGCCTAGCATGTGCAGACATGGCCTCGGAAAACATGAGACCGAAAGGTCGAGCATGAATCGTATAGTTGATATTATTAGCATAGAGATGCTTACCACTGAAACTATTCTTGACTCACGTGATGATCGGACTTGAGATAGTGGATTTGGATCATGTACCACTCAAATGACTAGAGAGATGTACTTTTTGAGTGGGAGTTCTTAAGTAATATGATTAATTGAACTAATTGTCATGAACGTAGTCTAATGGTCTTTGTGAATTACGATGTAGCTTGCGCTATAGCTCTACTATTTTTATATGTTCCTAGAGAAAATTTAGTTGAAAGTTGATAGTAGCATACTTTGCAGAGGATTGTCCTCGTTGCTGCGCAGAAGGCTTATGTCCTTAATGCACCACTTGGTGTGCTGCACCTCGAGCGTCGTCTGTGGATGCTGTGAACATCCGACATACACGTTTCTGATGACTACACGATAGTTCAGTACAAAATACTTAATGGCTTAGAAGCAAGGCGCCGAAGACGTTTTGAAACGTCACGGAACATAAGAGATGTTCTAAAGAGATGAAATTGTGATTTCATGCTTGTGCCCTTGTTAAGAGGTACAAGACCTCTGACAAGATTCTTTGTCCACAAAGTAAAGGAGAAAAGCTCAATCGTTGAGCGTGTGCTCGCTTGAATCAAGTGGGAGTTAATCTTCCAGATGAGATAGTGATGGTTCTCCAAAGTCACTGCCACCAAGCTGTGAGAGCTTCGTGATGAACTATAACATATCAAGGATAGATACAATGATCCTTGAGCAATTCGCGATGTTTGACACTACGAAAGTAGAAATCAAGAAGGACCATCAATAGTAGATTTTTTATTAAAACCACTAAGTTTCAAGAAAGGCAAGGGCTAGAAGGGATACTTCGTGAAACGGCAAAACAATTGCTGCACTAATGAAGAGACCCAAGATTAAACCCAAACCCGAGACTAAGTGCTTCTATAATGAGGGGAACAGTCACTGAGGCGGAGCAACTCTAGATACTTGGTAGATAAGAAGGCTGGCAAAAGTCGAAAGAAGTATATTTGATATAAATGATGTTGATGTGTACTTTACTAGTACTCCTAGTAGCACGAGGGTATTGGATACCGGTTCGGTTGTTAAGTGATTAGTAACACGAAATGAAAGCTACGGCATAAACGGAGACTAGCTAAAGGCGAGGTGACGATACGTGTTGGAAGTGTTTCCAAGGTTGATATGATCAAACGTCGCACGCTCCCTCTACCATCGGGATTGGTGTTAAACCTAAATAATTGTTATTTGGTGCTTGATTTAAGCATGAACATGATTGGATCGTGTTTATTGCAATACGATTATTCATTTAAAGAGAATAATGGTTACTCTATTTGCTTGAATAATCACCTTCAATGGTTTATTGAATCTCGATTGTAGTGTTACACATGTTCATGATATTGGTGCCAAAAGATACGAGGTAATGACGATAGTACCACTTACTTGTGGCACTGCCGCTTGAGTCATGTTGGTATAAATTGCATGAAGAGGCTCCATGCTGATGGATCTTTATACTCACTTGATTTTGAATCACTAGTGACATGCAAATCATACCACATGAGCAAGGCCTTGTTTTCATTGAGATGAAACAAGATAGTAACTTGTTGGAAGTGATACATTTTGATGTATGCAGTCCAATGGGTGCTGAGGCACGCAGTGGATGTCATTATGTTCTTACTTCAATGACGATTTGAGTAGATACAAGAGTATTTACTTAATGAATCACAAGTCTGAAATATTGAAAAGTACAATTCTGTTTCGGAGTGAAGTTCATCGTAACAAGAGGATAAACTGTCTACGCTATGATCATAGAAATGAATATCTGAGTTACGAGTTTTGGTACGCAGTTAAGACAATGTGGAAATTGTTTCGCAGTTCATGCCACCTGGAACATCATAGTGTGATGATGTGTCTGAACGTCATAGCCACGCACTATTTGGTATGGTGCATGCTATGATGTCTCTTATCGAATTACCACTATCATTTATTGGTTATGCATTAGAGACAACCACATTCACTTTAAATAGGGCACCGCGTATTTTCGTTGAGATGACACAGTATAGACTGAGGTTTAGAGAAATCTAAACTGTCGTTTCTTGGAAGTTTGGGGCTTCGACACTTATGTGAAAAAGTTTCAGTCTGATAAGCTCGAACCCAAAGCGGATAAATGCATCTTCATAGGATATCCAAAACAGTTGGGTACATCTCCTATCTCAGATCCGAAAGCAAAGTGTTTGTTTCTAGAAACGGATCCTTTCTCGAGGAAAGGTTTCTCTCGAAAGAATTGAGTGGGAGGGTGGTAGAACTTGATAAGGTTACTGAACCATCACTTCAACTAGTGTGTAGCAGGGCGCAGGAAGTTGTTCTTGTGGCGCCTACACCAATTGAAGTGAAAGCTGATGATGGTGATCATCGAGCATCGAATCAAGTTACTACAAATCTCGTAGGTTGACAAGGTCGCGTACTACTGTAGAGTGGTACGGTAACCCTGTCTTGGAGGTCATGTTGTTGAGCAACAATGAACCCACGAGTTATGGAGAAAGCAATGGTGGGCCCGGATTCCGACAAATGGCTGGAGGCCATGAAATCCGAGAGAGGATCCATGTATGAAAACAAAGTGTAGACATTGGAAGAACTACTTGATGGTCATAGGACTATTGAGTAAAGACGGATCTTTAAAAGGAAGACAGGCGATGATGGTGATAAGTCACTATTAAGAAAAGCTCGACTTGTCGCAAACATGTTTCCGACAAGATCAAACAGTTGACTATGATGAGACTTTCTCACTCGTAGCGATGCTAAAAGTCTGTTAGAATTATGTTAGTAGTTGCTGCATTATTTATGAAATATTGCACATAGGATGTCAAAACATTGTTTCCTCGACGGTTTCCTTGAGCAAACATTGTATGTGATACAACCAGGAGGTTTTGTCGATCCTAAAGATACTAGCAAGTATGCAAGCTCTAGCGATCCTTCAATGGACTGGTGCAAGCATCTCAAAGTTGGAATATACACTTTGATGAGATGATCAAAGATTTTGGGTTTGTACAAGGTTTATGAGAAACTTGTATTTCCAAAGAAGTGAGTGGGAGCACTATAGAATTTCTGATAAGTATATGTGGTTGACATATTGTGGATCAGAAGTAATGTAGAATTTCTGTAAAGCATACAAGGTTGTTTGAAAGGAGTTTTTCAAAGGAATACCTGGATTGTGTTACTTGAACATTGAGCATCAAAGATCTATGGAGATAGATCGAAAGCGCTTAATAGAAGTTTCAACAAGATGCATGCCTTGACAAGTTTTTGAAGGAGTTCAAAATAGATCAGCAAAGAAGGAGTTCTTGGTTGCGTTGTAAGGTGTGAATTTGGGTAAGACTCAAAACCCGACCCCAGCTGAATAAAGAGAATAGACGAAGGTCGTCTTCTATGCCTCGGCCGTAGAATCTAAAGTATGCCATGCTGGGTATCGCACCTGATGTGTGCCTTGACTCAAATTCTGTGGAGAGGTACAGAGAGTGATCCATGATTGAATCACTAGCAGCGGTCAAAATTTATCCTTAGTAACTGATGACTAAGGAATTTTTTCGATTATGGAGGTGGTTAAAGAGTTCGTCGTAAAAGGTTACGTCGATGCAAGCTTTGACACTAATCCGAATAACTATGAGTAGTGAAACGGATTCGTATAGTAGATTAGATATTTGGAGTATTTCCGAATAGCACATAGTAGCAGCATCTATAAGATGACATAAAGATTTGTAAAGAACATACGGATATGAAAGTTTCAGAACCGTTGACTGAAACCTCTCTCACGAGCAAGACGTCATCAGACCCCATAACTATATGGGTGTTGGATTCGTTGGAATCACATGGTGATGTGAACTAGATTATTGACTCTAGTGCAAGTGGGAGACTGTTGGAAATATGCCCTAGAGGCAATAATAAAATCGTTATTATTATATTTCTTTGTTCATGATAATCGTTTATTATCCATGCTATAATTGTATTGATTGGAAACACAGTGCATGTGTGGATACATAGACAAAACACTGTCCCTAGTAAGCCTCTAGTTGACTAGCTCGTTGATCAAAGATGGTCAAGGTTTCCTGACCATAGGCAAGTGTTGTCACTTGATAACGGGATCACATCATTAGGAGAATCATGTGATGGACCAGACCCAAACTAATAGACGTGGCATGTTGATCGTGTCATTTTGTTGCTACTATTTTCTGCGTGTCAAGTATTTGTTCCTATGACCATGAGATCGTATAACTCACTGACACCGGAGCAATGCTTTGTGTGTATCAAACGTCGCAACGTAACTGGGTGACTATAAAGATGCGCTACAGGTATCTCCGAAGGTGTTCGTTGAGTTAGTATGGATCGAGACTGGGATTTGTCACTCCGTGTGACCGAGAGGTATCTCGGGGCCCACTCGGTAATACAACATGACACACAAGCCTTGCAAGCAATGTGACTTAGTGTAGGTTGCGGGATCTTGTATTACGGAACGAGTAAAGAGACTTGCCGGTAAACGAGATTGAAATAGGTATGCGAATACTGACGATCGAATCTCGGGCAAGTAACATACCGACGGACAAAGGGAATGACATACGGGATTATATGAATCCTTGGCACTGAGGTTCAAACGATAAGATCTTCGTAGAATATGTGGGATCCAATATTGGCATCTAGGTCCCGCTATTGGATATTTACCGAGGAGTCACTCGGGTCATGTCTACATAGTTCTCGAACTCGCAGGGTCTGCACACTTAAGGTTCGACGTTGTTTTATGCGTATTTGAGTTATATGGTTGGTTACCGAATGTTGTTTGGAGTCCCGGATGAGATCCAGTACGTCACGAGGAGCTCCGGAATGGTCCGGAGGTAAAGATTGATATATAGGAAGTCCTGTTTTGGTCACCGGAAAAGTTTCGGGCTCATCGGTAGTGTACCGGGAGTGCCGGGAGGGGTGCCGGGGACCATCGGGAGGGGTGTCACGCCCCAAGGGGTCTCATGGGCTATGGGAAGAGATAAACCAGCCCCTAGTGGGCTGGCATAAGTTCCCACTAAGGCCCATAAGGTTTGAGAAGGAAAAAACACAAGGTGGAAAGAGTTTCCAAGTGGGAAGGTGGAATCCTACTCCAAGTGGGATTGGAGTAGGACTCCTCCACCTCCAATTTCAGCCAAACCTTGAGGGTTTGAGGCTGCCTCTTCCCTCCCCTTCCTTCCTAAATTTACTGATGTATTAGGGCTGATTTGAGACAACTTTTGCCACGGCAGCCCGACCACATACCTCCACGGTTTTTCCTCTAGATCGCGGAGCTCGGGCAGAGCCCTACTGAGATTAGATCACCACCAACCTCCGGAGCGCCGTCACGCTGCCGGAGAACTCATCTACCTCTCCGTCTCTCTTGCTGGATCAAGAAGGCCGAGATCATCGTCGAGCTGTACGTGTGCTGAACGCGGAGGTGCCGTCCGTTCGGCATTAGATCGGAGCGGATCGTGGGACGGATCGCGGGATGGTTCGTGGGATAGTTCATCGGGCGGATCGAGGGACGTGAGGACGTTCCACTACATCAACCGCGTTCACTAACGCTTCTGCTGTGCGATCTACAAGGGTACGTTGATTGGAAATCCCCTCTCGTAGATGGACATCACCATGATAGGTCTTCGTGCGCGTAGGAAATTTTTTGTTTCCCATGCGACGTTCCCCAATATATGCAGCTTCTCCAAGGTCCTTCATTGAAAAACTCTTGCTCAAATAGTCCTTTATGCTCTCCAACATCTATATATTATTCCCCATCAATAATATGTCATCCACATACAGTATGAGGAAAGCTACAGAGCTCCCACTCACTTTCTTGTACAGACAGGCTTCTCCGTAAACCTGTATGAACCCAAACGCTTTAATCACCTCATTAAAGCGAATGTTTCAACTCCGAGATGCTTGCACCAGCCCATAGATGGAGGGATGGAGCTTGCACACTTTGTTAGCACCCTTAGGGTCGAAAAAACCTTCTGGTTGCATCATATACAACTCTTCCTTAAGGTTCCCGTTAAGGAACGCTATTTTGACCTCCATTTGCCAAATTTCATAATCATAAAAGGCGGCAATCGCTAACATGATTCGGACTGATTTCAGCTTCGCTACGGGAGAGAAAGTCTCTTTGTAGTCAACTCCTTGAATTTGTCGAAAACCCTTTGTGACAAGTCGAGCTTTATAAACGGTTACATTACCGTCTGCATCAGTCTTCTTCTTGAAGATCCATTTATTTTCTATGGCTCGCCGGTCATCGGGCAAGTCCACCAAAGTCCATACTTTGTTCTCATACATGGATCCTATCTCGTATTTCATAGCTTCAACCATTTGTTGGAATCCGGGCCCGTCATCGCTTCTTCATAGTTCGAAGGTTCACCGTTGTCTAACAACATGATTTCCGTCACAGGGTTGTCGTACCACTCTGGTGCGGAGCGTGCCCTTGTGGACCTTCGCGGTTCAGTAGTAACTTGATCCGAAGCTTCATGATCATTATCATTAACTTCCTCTTCAGTTGGTGCAGGCACCACAGGAACAACTTCCCGCGCTGCGCTACTATCCTGTTCAAGAGGGGGTCTAATTACCTCATCAAGTTCTACTTTCCTCCCACTTACTTCTTTCGAGAGAAACTCTTTCTCTAGAAAGGATCCGTTCTTGGCAACAAAAGATTTACCTTCGGATCTAAGATAGAAGGTATACCCAATAGTTTCCTTAGGGTATCCTATGAATACGCATTTCTCTGCTTTGGGTTCGAGCTTTTCTGGTTGAAGTTTCTTCACATAAGCATCGCAGCCCCAAACTTTAAGAAACGACAACTTAGGTTTCTTGCCAAACCATAGTTCATACGGTGTCGTCTCAACGGATTTAGACGGTGCCCTATTTAAAGTGAATGCTGCAGTTTCTAATGCGTATCCCCAAAATGATAGCGGTAAGTCGGTAAGAGATATCATAGATCGTACCATATCTAATAAAGTGCGATTACGACGTTCAGACACTCTGTTGAGTTGCGGTGTGCCAGGCGGCGTCAGTTGTGAAACGATTCCACACTTCCTTAGGTGTGTGCCAAACTCGTGACTCAAATATTCTCCTCCACGATCAGATCGTAGACACTTAATTTTTCTGTCACATTGATTCTCGACCTCACTCTGAAATTCCTTGAACTTTTCAAATGTCTCAGACTTGTGCTTCATCAAGTAGATATACCCATACCTACTCAAATCATCAGTGAGAGTGAGAACATAACGATAGCCACCGCGAACTTCAACGTTCATTGGACCACACACATCAGTATGTATTATTTCCAATAAGTCGGTTGCTCTCTCCATTATTCCTGAGAATGGAGTCTTAGTCATCTTGCCCATGAGGCACGGTTCGCATGTGTCAAATGATTCAAAGTCAAGAGACTCTAATAGTCCATCATTATGGAGCTTCTTCATGCGCTTAATGCCGATATGACCAAGGCGGTAGTGCCACAAGTATGTGGGACTATCATTATCAACTTTGCATCTTTTGGTACTCACACTATGAATATGTGTAACATCACGATCGAGATTCATCAAGAATAAACCATTCACCAACGGAGCATGACCATAAAACATATCACTCATATAAATAGAACAACCATTATTCTCTGACTTAAATGAGTAGCCGTCTCGCATTAAGCAAGACCCTGATACAATGTTCATGCTTAAAGCTGGTACTAAATAACAATTGTTAAGGTTTAAAACTAATCCCGACGGTAGATGTAGAGGTAGCGTGCCGACGGCGATCACTACGAGCGCTGGTAAGGTACACATCAATAACATGTATATCACATATACCTTTAACGTTGCCGGCCTTCTTGTCCGCTAAGTATTTGGGGCAGTTCCACTTCGAGTGACCCTTTCCCTTGCAATAGAAGCACTCAGTCTGAGGCTTGGGTCAATTCTTTTTCTTCTTCCCGGCATCTGGCTTACCGGGCGCGGTAACCACTTTGTCGTCTTTCTTGAAGTTCTTCTTACCCTTGCCCTTCTTAAAACTAGTGGTCTTGTTGACCATCAACACTTGATGCTCTTTCTTGATTTCTACTTCTGTAGACTTGAGCATCGAGTACACCTCGGGAATGGTCTTCTCCATCCCTTTCATGTTGTAGTTAAGCACAAAGCCTTTGTATCTTGGTGGGAGAGACTGGAGGATTCTGTCAATTATAGCATCATCCGGAAGTTCGACTCCAAGTGAAGTCAGACGACCGTGTAACCCAGACATTTTGAGTATGTGCTCAGTGACAGAACTGTTCTCCTCCATCTTACAGCTAAAGAACTTGTCGGAGACTTCATATCTCTTGACACGGGCATGAGCTTGAAAAACTAGCTTCAGCTCTTGGAACATCTCATATGCTCTGTGTTGCTCAAAACGCCTTTGGAGCCCCGTTTCTAAACTGTATAACATGCCACACCTAACCAGAGAGTAGTCATCACTCCGCGTTTGCCAGACGTTCATAATGTCCTGGGCTGCTGCGGGAGCGGGAGGTTCACCTAGCGGCGCATCAAGGACATAAGCCTTTTTAGCTGCTTCAAGGATGAGCTTCAAGTTGCAAACCCATTCCGCATAGTTGCTACCATCATCTTTCAACTTGTTTTTCTCTAGGAATGCGTTGAAATTGAGGTTGACGTTGGCCATCTACAATATTTATAAAGACGAACTTTTTTAGACTAAGTTCATGACAATTAAGTTCATTAAATCCTATTAAGTATGAACTCCCACTTAAATCGACATCCCTCTAGTCATCTAAGTGATACATGATCCATGTTGACTAACCCGTGCCCGATCATCACGTGAGACGGACTAGTCACCATGGTGAGAAACTTCATGCTGATCGTATTCAACCATACGACTCATGTTCGACCTTTAGGTCTCTTGTATTCGAGGTCATGTCTGTACATGCTAAGCTCGTCGAGTAAACCTAAGTGTTTCACGTGTGTAAATCTGGCTTACACCCGTTTTATGCAAACGTTAGAATCTATCACACCCGATCATCACGTGGTGCTTCGAGACAACGAACCTTCGCAACGGTGCACACTTAGGGGAATACGTTCTCGAAATTTTAAGAGGGATCAACTTATTAAGCTACCGTCGTTATAAGCAATAAGATGAAAAACATGATAAACATCACAATGCAATCATATAGTGACATGATATGGCCATTATCATCTTTGTCCTTTGGATCTCCATCTTCAGGCATCGCATGATCATCATCTTCACCGGCGTGACACCATGATCTCCATCATCATGTCTCCGTGAAGTCGTCACGCCAACTACTACTATCACTACTACTATAGCTAACCGTTAGCAATGAAGTAAAAGTAGTAAGCACATGGCGTTGCATCTCATACAATAAATTAAGACAACTCCTATGGCTCCTGCCGGTTGTCATACTCATCGACATGCAAGTCGTGAAACCTATTACAATAACATGATCATCTCATACATCATACGTGCAACATCACAACTTTGGTCATATCACATCACATGTCAAACCCTGCAAAAACAAGTTAGATGTCCTCTAATTGTTGTTGCAAGTTTTACGTGGCTGATTTGGGTTTCTAGCAAGAACGCCTTCTTACCTACGTGACAACCACAATGATGATATGCCAAAGCTATTTACCCTTCATAAGGACCCTTTTCATCAAATCCAATCCGACTAGAGTAGGAGAGACACACACCCGCTAGCCACCTTTATGCACGGTGTGCATGTCTGTCGGTGGAACCAGTCTCACGTAAGCGTACGTGTAAAGTCGGTACGGGCCGCTTCATCCCACAATACCGCCGGAAAAGAATAAGACTAGTAGTGGCAAGCAAATTGACAAATCATTGCCCACAACTTTTGTGTTCTACTCGTGCATAGAATCTTCGCATAGAAAACCTGGCTCTGATACCACTGTTGGGTAACGTAGCATAAATTCAAAAACATTCCTACGCATATTCAGATCTTCCTATGGAGAGACCAGCAACGAGAGAGGGGTGAGTGCATCTTCATACCTTTGAAGATCGCTAAGCGTAAGCGTTACTAGAACGCGGTTGATGGAGTCATACTCGTGGCGATTCAGATCGCGGTGTGATTCCGATCTAGTGCCGAACTACGACACCTCCGCGTTCAACACACGTGCAGCCCGGTGACATCTCCCGCACCTTGATCCAGCAAGGAGGAGGGAGAGGTTGGGGAAGAACTCCAACAGCACGACGGCATGGTGTCTATGGAGAGACGAGGTCTCCCGACAGGGCTTCGCCAAGCAACGGCAGAGAGGAGGAGAAAGAAGGGCAGGACTGCGCCGAGAGAGAGAGAAAACCGTGTGCAAAATAGCCCCGAAACCTCAACTATATATAGGGGGAGGGGGAGGGGGCGCAGCCCTTAGGGTTCCCACCCCCAAGGGGTGTGGCAGCCCCAAATGGGAGAGGGGGCGGCGGCCAGGGCAGGGAGGAGGGGTGGTGCGCACCCCTGGTAGGCCCACCTGGCTTAGGGTTTGCCCCCCTTCCCTGTCCCCCGCGCATTGGGCTGAGTGGAGAGGCACACCAGCCCACCTAGGGGCTGGTTCCCTCCCCCACTTGGCCCATCTTACCTCCCGGGGTCGTTTCCCCCCTTCGGTGGACCCCCGGGTCCACCTTCGGTGGTCCCGGTGGTCCCGGTACGTTACCGGTGATGCTTGAAACACTTCCGGTGTCCGAAACCATCCGTCCTATATATCAATCTTCAAATCCGGACCATTCCGGAGCTCCTCGTGATGTCCGGGGTCTCATCCGGGACTCCGAACAACTTTCGGTGACCTTGTATAACAATTCCCTACAACCCTAGCGTCATCGAACCTTAAGTGTGTAAACCCTACGGGTTCAGGAGACAGGCAGACATGACCGAGACACCTCTCCGGCCAATAACCATCAGCGGGGTCAGGATACCCATGGTGGCTCCCACTTGCTCCACGATGATCTCATCGGATGAACCACGATCTCAAGGATTCAATCAATCCCGTATACGATTCCCTTTGTCTCTCGGTATAGAACTTGCCCGAGATTCGATCGTCGGTATACCTATACCTTGTTCAATCTCGTTACCGGTAAGTCTCTTTACTCGTTTCGTAGCACGTCATCGTGCGACTAACTCCTTAGTCACATTGAGCTCATGATGATGTTCTACCGAGTGGGCCCAGAGATACCTCTCCGTCACATGGAGTGACAAATCCCAATCTCGATTCGTGCCAACCCAACAGACACTTTCAGAGGTACCCGTAGTGCACCTTTATAGTCACCCATTTACGTTGTGACGTTTGATACACCCAAAGCACTCCTACGGTATCCGGGAGTTGCACAATCTCACGGTCGAAGCAAAAGACACTTGACATTAGAAAAGCTTTAGCATACGAACAATACGATCTAGTGCTATGCTTAGGATTGGGTCTTGTCCATCACATCATTCTCCCAATGATGTGATCCCGTTATCAATGACATCTAATGCCCATGATCAGGAAACCATGATCATCTATTGACTAACGAGCTAGCCAACTAGAGGCTTGCTAGGGACACATTGTGATCTATTTATTCACACATGTATTACTGTTTCCTGTTAATACAATTATAGCATGAACAATAGACGATTATCATGAACAAGGAAATATGATAATAACCATTTTATTATTGCTTCTAGGGCATATTTCCAACAAAAAGACCTTCCAAATGCGCCAGAAATACGTGCTGACGGGAGACTATTCTTGTCTTGATACTCCTCAGCAACGCCACTAGGAATCCTTCTGCTACGGCTACGCCTTTAGGGACTTCCTAGGAAAATATGCAAAGGATTCCCCCGTGGCCTTGGAGCCTTGCGTTGGTGTTCCCTCGAAGCGGAAAGGGTGATGTAGCACAGCGGTGGTAAGTATTTCCCTCGGTTTTGAGAACCAAGGTATCGATCCAGTGAAGGAGTATCACAAGTACCTGCACAAACACAAAAAGCTTGCTCCCAACGCTATGAAGGGGTTATCAATCCCTTATAGATTGTTTGCCAAGTGAGAACTGAAAGCAACAAAGTAACAAAGCAAAGTAAAAGTGAAAGTGGAAACGATAGGTGTGAATAGACCCGGGGGCCGTAGTGTTCACTAGTGGCTTCTCTCATGAAAGCAAGTAGACGGTGGGTGAACAAATTACTGTCGAGCAATTGATAGAACCACGCAAAGTCGTGACGTCATCTATGGCAATGATTATATCTATAGGCATCACATCCAAAACAAGTAGACCGATACTTTCTGCATCTACTACTATTACTCCACACGTCGACCGCTATCCAGCATGCATCTAGTGAATTAAGTCCAAAAGAACATAGTAACGCCTTAAGCAAGATGACATGATGTAGATGGACAATCTCATATCTATGACAAAGCCCATCTTGTTACGCTTGATGGAAACTACATGATGTGTGCCTTGCTGCCCTTTCTATCACTGGGAAAGGTCACCACACGGTATGAACCCAAAACCAAGCACTTCTCCCATTGCAAGAATCATAGATCTAGTTGGCCAAACAAAACCAAGACTCGGAGAGACTTACAAGGATATCAAATCTTGCAAATAAGAAATCAGCAAAGACTCAAATATATATCATAGATAATCTGATCAAAAATCCACAATTCATCGGATCTCGACAAACACACCGCCAAAGAGGATTACATCGGATAGATCTCCATGAAGATCATGGAGAACTTTGTATTGAAGATCCAAGAGAGAGAAGAAGCCATCTAGCTACTAACTACGGACCCGTAGGTCTGAAGTGAAGTACTCACGAGTCATTGGAGGGGCGATAATATTGATGTAGAAGCCCTCCAACTCCAAAGTCCCCTCTGGCAGGGCACCGGGAAGGGTCTCCACACGAGATCTCGCGGAAACGGAAGCTTGTTGCGGCGGAAAAGTGTTTTCATGGATTCCATGATTTTTTTCTGTATTTTAGGGAATATATAGGCGAAGGAGCTAGGTCAGGGGGGCTCCAGGGAGGCCACAAGCCTGCTAGCCGCCGCCCCCCTGGTGGCGGCTACAGGGCTTGTGGGCCCCCTGTAGCTCTTCTGGCTTGGCCCTCAAGCCCCCTGATCTTCTTTCGTTCGGGAAAACTTTATTTCAGGGATTTTATTCCATTTGGACTCCGTTCCAAAATCAGATCTGAAAAGAGCCAAAAACACAGAAAAACAGGAACTGGCACTTGGCACTGAATTAATAAGTTATAGTCCCAAAAAAGATATAAAAGGTACATAAAACATCCAAAGATGACAAAATAACAGCATGAAACCATGAAAAATTATAGATACGTTTGAGACGTATCAGCCACCAGCCCCAGGAGGCTACATGGGCCAAGTGTGAGAGGGAACCAGCCCCTGGGTGGGCTGGTGCGCCCCCCACACCCAGCCCATGGCGCCTAAGAGGGGGAAGGGGGAACCCTAGCGCGGGTGGGCCTAAGGTCCACCAGGGAGTGCGCCACCCCCTCCTCCCCTCCTGGCCGCCACCCCTCCCCCATCTAGGGTTGTCGCCCCCCTTAGGGGTGGAAACCCTAAAGGGGCACCACCCTCCCTTCCCCCTATATATAGCGGGGGGTTTGGCCATTGGAGACACGGAATTCTATCTCTCTCTCAGCGCAGCCCTGCTCTTCTTCTTCGTCCTTTCCCACGGTGCTTGGCGAAGCCCTGCTGGGAGACCTCGTCTCTCCATCGACACCACGCTGTCGTGCTGCCGGAGATCTTCCCCAACCTCTCCCTCCTCCTTGCTGGATCAAGGTGCGGGAGACGTCACCGGGATGCACGTGTGTTGAACGCGGAGGTGCCGTGGTTCGGCACTAGATCGGAATCACTCCGCAATCTGAATCGCCGCGAGTACGACTCCATCAACCGCGTTCTGGCAACGCTTCCACTTAGCGGTCTTCAAAGGTATGAAGATCCACTCACCCCTCTCTCGTTGCTGGTCTCTCCATAGGAAGATCTGAATATGGCGTAGGAAAATTTTGATTTCTGCTACGTTACCCAACAGTGGCATCCGAGCCAGGTTTTCTATGCGTAGATTCTACGCACGAGTAGAACACAAAAGGTTGTGGGCGATGATTTCGTCTATTGATTGCCGCTACTAGTCTTATTATTTACCGGCGGTATTGTGGGATGAAGCGGCCCAGACCGGCCTTACACGTATGCTTACGTGAGACAGGTTCCACCGACCAACATGCACTAGGTGCATAAGGTGGCTAGCGGGTGTCTGTCTCTCCCACTCTAGTCGGATTGGATTTGATGAAAAGGGTCCATATGAAGGGTAAATAGCTTTGGCATATCATCGTTGTGGTTGTCACGTAGGTAAGAAGGCGTTCTTGCTAAAAGCCCAAATCAGCCACGTAAAACTTGCAACAACAATTAGAGGACGTCTAACTTGTTTTTGCAGGGTTTGACATGTGATGTGATATGGACAAAGGTTGTGATGTTACATGTGTGATGTATGAGATGATTATGATCTAGTAATAGGATTCACGACTTGCATGTCGATGAGTATGACAACCGGCAGGAGCCATATGAGTTGTCTTAATTTATTGTATGAGATGCAACGCCACGTGTTTACTACTTTTACTTCATTGCTAACGGTTAGCTATAGTAGTAGTAGTAGTAGTAGGCGTTACGACTTCACAGAGACACCATGATGGAGATCATGATGATGGAGATCATGGTGTCACACCGGTGATAATGATGATCATGTGATGCCCGGTGATGGAGATCGAAGGAGCAAAGATGATAATGGCCATATCATGTCACTATATGATTGCATGTGATGTTTATCATGTTTTTCATCTTATTGCTTAGAACGACAGTAGCATAATAAGATGATCCCTCATAAAATTTTGAGAACATATTCCCCTAAGCATGCACCGTTGCGAAGGATCGTTGTCTCGAAGCACCACGTGATGATTGGGTGTGATAGATTCTAACGTTCGCATACAACGGGTGTAAGCCAGATTTACACACGGGAAACACTTAGGTTGACTCTACGAGCTTAGCATGTACACACATAACCTCGAATACAAGAGACCGAAAGGTCGAACATGAGTCGTATGGTTGAATACGATCAGCATGAAGTTGCTCACTGATACGTCTCAAACGTATCTATAATTTTTGATGGTTTCATGTTATTATCTTGTCATCTTTGGATGTTCTATGTACCTTCTATATCTTTTTTGGGACTAACTTATTAAATCAGTGCCAAGTGCCAGTTCCTGTTTTTTCTCTGTTTTTGGCTCTTTTGAGATCTGATATTGGAACGGAGTCCAAACGGAATAAAATCCCCGAAATGACTTTTCCCGAACGGAAGAAGATCAGGGGGCTTGTGGTCCAAGCGAGGAGCGCTACAGGGAGCCCACAAGCCCCCACTCCGCCACCAGGGGGAGGTGGCGGTGGGCAGGCTTGTGGCCTCCCTGGCCCCCCCCCCCCCCGACCTAGATCTTGAGCCTATATATTCCCCAAAAATCAGGAAAAAAAATGAAGGGATCCACGAAAATACTTTTCCACCGCCGCAAGCTTCCGTTTCCGCGAGATCTCATCTGGAGACCCTTCCCGGTGCCCTGTCGAAGGGGACTTTGGAGTTGGAGGGCTTCTTCATCATGATCATCGCCCCTCCAATGACTCGTGAGTAGTTCACTTCAGACCTACGGGTCCGTAGTTAGTAGCTAGATGGCTTCTTCTCTCTCTTGGATCTTCAATACAAAGTTCTCCATGATCTTCATGGAGATCTATCCGATGTAATCTTCTTTGGCGGTGTGTTTGTCAAGATCCGATGAATTGTTGATTTGTGATCAGATTATCTATGATATATATTTGAGTCATTGCTGATTTCTTATATGCATGATTTGATATCCTTGTATGTCTCTCTGAGTCTTGGGTTTAGTTTGGCCAACTAGATCTATGATTCTTGCAATGGGAGAAGTGCTTGGTTTTTGGTTCTTACCATGTGGTGACCTTTCCCGGTGACAGTAGGGGCAGCAAGCACACATTGAGTAGTTGCCATCAAGGGTAACAAGGTGGGCTCTGTCGTTGATACGAGATTGTCCATTTACATCATGTCATCTTGCTTAAGGCGTTACTCTGTTCTTTTGGACTTAATACACTAGATGCATGCTGGATAGCGGTCGACGTGTGGAGTAATAGTAGTAGATGCAGAAAGTGTCGGTCTACTTGTTTTGGACGTGATGCCTATAGATATAATCATTGCCATAGATGACGTCACGACTTTGCGTGGTTCTATCAATTGCTCAACAGTAATTTGTTCACCCATCGTCTACTTGCTTTCATGAGAGAAGCCACTAGTAAACACTACGGCCCCCGGGTATATTCACATCTATCGTTTACACCTTCGCTTTTACTTTGCTTTGTTACTTTGTTGCTTTCAGTTCTCATTTTGCGAACAATCTATAAGGGATTGACAACCCCTTCATAGCGTTGGGAGCAGGTTCTTTGTGTTTGTGCAGGCACTTGTGATAATCCTCCACTGGATCGATATCTTGGTTCTCAAAACTGAGGGAAAGACTTACCACCGCTGTGCTACATCACCCTTTCCGCTTCGAGGGAACACCAACGCAAGGCTCCAAGGCCACGGGAAATCCTTTGCATATTTTCCTAGGAAGTCCCTAAAGGCGTATCCGTAGCAGAAGGATTCCTGGTGCCGTTGCTGAGGAGAATCAAGACAAGAACAGTCTCCCGTCAGCTCGTGTTTCTGGCGCCGTTGGGAGGTATTTTGTTGCAGTAGCACTCACCATGATGACTAGTCCGTCTCACGTGATGATCGGACACGGGTTAGTCGACATGGATCATGTATCACTTAGATGACTAGAGGGATGTCGATTTAAGTGGGAGTTCATTCTTAATTTGATTGAATGAACTTAATGATCATGAACTTAGTCTAAAAGTTGTCTTTACAAATATTGTAGATCCAATGGCCAACGCACCTGTCAACCTCAATTTCAACGCGTTCCTAGAGAAAAACAAGCTGAAAGATGATGGTAGCAACTATGCGGACTGGGTCCGCAACTTGAAGCTCATCCTCATTGCATCCAAGAAGGTTTATGTCCTTGATGCACCGCTAGGTGACCCCCCTATTCCCGCGGCAGCCCAAGATGTTCAGAACGTCTAGCAAGCGCGGAGTGATTACTACAATCTTGTTAGGTGTGGCATGTTATACAGTTTAGAACCGGGGCTCCAAAGGCATTTTGAGCAACACGGAGCATATGAGATGTTCCAGGAGCTGAAGCTAGTTTTTCAAGCTCATGCCCGGGTCGAGAGATATGAAGTCTCTGACAACTTGTTTAGCTGGAAGATGGAGGAGAACAGTTCTGTTAGTGAGCATATTCTCAGAATGTCTGGGCTGCACGGACGTCTGACTCAGCTTGGAGTCAAACTTCCGGATGACACTGTAATTGATAGAATCCTCCAGTGTCTCCCACCAAGCTACAAGGGTTTTGTGTTGAACTAAAACATGCAAGGGATGGAGAAGACCATTCCCGAGTTGTACTCGATGCTCAAATCTGCAGAAGTGAAGTCAAGAAAGAGCATCAAGTGTTGATGGTCAACAAGACCACCAGTTTCAAGAAGGGCAAGGGTAAGAAGAACTTCAAGAAAGACGGCAAAGCCGTTGCCGCTCCCGGTAAGCCACATGCCGGGAAGAAGAAAAAGAATGGACCCAAGCCTGAGACTGAGTGCTTCTATTGCAAGGGAAAAGGTCACTGGAAGCGGAACTGCCCCAAGTACTTAGCGGATAAGAAGGCCGGCAACGTTAAAGGTATATATGATATACATGTTATTGATGTGTACCTTACCAGCGCTCGTAGTAGCTCCTGGGTATTTGATACCGGTGTTGTTGCTCACATTCGCAACTCAAAGCAGGAACTGCGGCATAAGCGGAGACTGGCCAAGGACGAGGTGACGATGCGCGTCGGGAATGGCTCCAAGGTTGATGTGATCGTCGTCGGCACGCTGCCTCCACATCTACCTTCGGGATTAGTTTTAAACCTTAATAATTGTTATTTAGTACCAGCTTTGAGCATGAACATTGTATCCGGGTCTTGTTTAATGCGAGACGGCTACTCATTTAAGTCAGAGAATAATGGTTGTTCTATTTATATGAGTGATATGTTTTATGGTCATGCTCCGCTGATGAATGGTTTATTCTTGATGAATCTCGATCGTGATGTTACACATATTCATAGTGTGAATACCAAAAGATGCAAAGTTGATAATGATAGTCCTACATACTTGTGGCACTGTCGCGTTGGTCATATCGGTGTTAAGCGCATGAAGAAACTCCATACTAATGGATTGTTAGAGTCTCTTGACTTTGAATCATTTGACACATGCGAGTCGTACCTCATGGGCAAGATGACTAGGACTCCATTATCAGGAATAATGGAGAGAGCAACCGACTTATTGGAAATAATACATACTGATGTGTGTGGTCCAATGAACGTTGAAGCTCGCGGTGGCTATCGTTATGTTCTCACTCTCACCGATGATTTGTGTAGGTATGGGTATATCTACTTGATGAAGCACAAATCTGAGACGTTTGAAAAGTTCAAGGAATTTTTGAGTGACGTTGAGAATCAACGTGACAGAAAAATAAAGTCTCTACGATATGATCGTGGAGGAGAATATTTGAGTCATGAGTTTGGCACACACCTAAGGAAGTGTGGAATTGTTTCACAACTGACGCCGCCTGGCACACCGCAACGTAACGGAATGTCTCAACATCGTAATCGCACTTTATTGGATATGGTACAATCTATGATGTCTCTTACCGACTTACCGCTATCACTTTGGGATACGCATTGGAAACTGCATCATTCACTTTAAATAGGGCACCGTCTAAATCCGTTGAGACGACACCATATGAACTATGGTTTGGCAAGAAACCTAAGCTGTTGTTTCTAAAAGTTTGGGGCTGCGATGCTTATGTGCAGAAACTTCAACCAGAAAAGCTCGAACCCAGAGCGGAGAAATGCGTATTCATAGGATACCCTAAGGAAACTATTGGGTATACCTTCTATCTTAGATCCGAAGGTAAAACCTTTGTTGCCAAGAACGGATCCTTTCAAGAGAAAGAGTTTCTCTCGAAAGAAGTAAGTGGGAGGAAAGTAGAACTTGATGAGGTAGTTGTACCCCCTCTCGAATCGGAGAGTAGCGCGGCACGGGAAATTGTTCGTGTGACGCCTATGCCAACTGAAGAGGAAGTTAATGATGATGATCATGAAGCTTCGGATCAAGTTGCTGCTGAACCACGAAGGTCCACAAGAGTACATTCCGCACCAGAGTGGTATGGCAAACCTGTGATGGAAATCATGTTGTTAGACAACAGGGAACCTTCGAACTATTAAAAAGCAATGGCGGGCCCGGATTCCATCAAATGGCTTGAAGCCATGAAATCCGAGATGGGATCCATGTATGAGAACAAAGTATGTACTTTGGTGGACTTGCCCGAAGATCGGCGAGCCATAAAAAAATGGATCTTCAAGAAGAAGACTGATGCAAACGGTAATGTGACCGTTTGTAAAGCTCGACTTGTCGCAAAGGGTTTTCGACAAATTCAAGGAGTTTACTACGATGATACTTTCTCTCTCGTAGCGAAGCTAAAGTCCGTCTGAATCATGTTAGCAATTACCTCTTTTCATGATTATGAAATTTGGCAAATGGACGTCAAAACAGCGTTCCTTAACGGGTATCTTAAGGAAGAGTTATATATGATGCAACTAGAAGGTTTTGTTGATCCTAAGAGTGCTATAAAGGTATGCAAGCTCCAGTACTCCATCTATGGGCTGGTGCAAGCATCTCGGAGTTGGAACATTCGCTTTAATGAGGTGATTAAAGCGTTTGGGTTTATACAGGTTTATGGAGAAGCCTGTCTGTACAAGAAAGTGAGTGGGAGCTCTGTAGCTTTCCTCATACTATATGTGGATGACATATTATTGATGGGGAATAATATAGAGTTATTGGAGAGCATAAAGGCCTACTTGAACAAGAGTTTTTCAATGAAGGACCTTGGAGAAGCTGCATACATATTAGGCATCAAGATCTATAGAGATAGATCGAGACGCCTCGTAGGTCTTTCGCCAAGTACATACCTTGACAAGATATTGAAGAAGTTCAATATGGAAAACTCAAAGAAGGGGTTCTTGCCAGTTTTGCAAGGTATGATATTGAGTAAGACTCAGTCACCGACCACGGCAGCAGATAGAGAGAAGATGAGTATTGTCCCCTACGCTTCAGCCGTGGGCTCTCTAATGTATGCCATGTTGTGTACCACACCTGATATAAACCTTGCCATAAGTTTGGTAGGAAGGTACCAAAGTGATCCCGATATGGAACTGATGACCCAGAAGTATAGGGGATCTATCGTAGTCCTTTCGATAAGTAAGAGCGTCGAACCCAACGAGGAGCAGAAGGATCTGACAAGTGGTTTTCAGCAAGGAAATATCTGCAAGCACTGAAATTATCGGTAACAAGTGGTTGTGTGGTGAGATGATTCGTAGCAAGCAACAAGTAACAAAAGTAGCAACGGTGCAGCAAAGTGGCCCAATCCCTTTTGTAGCAAGGGACAAGCCTGGACAAAGTCTTATAGGAGGAAAAATGCTCCCGAGGACACACGGGAATTTTTGTCATGCTAGTTTTCATCATGTTCATATGATTCGCGTTCGTTACTTTGATAGTTTGATATGTGGGTGGACCGGCGCTTGGGTACTGCCCTTACTTGGACAAGCATCCCACTTATGATTAACCCCTCTCGCAAGCATCCGCAACTACGAAAGAAGAATTAATACAAAGTCTAACCATAGCATTAAACTAGTGGATCCAAATCAGCCCCTTACGAAGCAATGCATAAACTAGGGTTTAAGCTTCTGTCACTCTAGCAACCCATCATCTACTTACTACTTCCCAATGCCTTCCTCTAGGCCCAAATAATGGTGAAGTGTTATGTAGTCGACGTTCACATAACACCACTAGAGGAAAAACAACATACAACACATCAAAATATCGAACGAATACCAAATTCACATGACTACTATTAGCATGACTTATCCCATGTCCTCAGGAACAAAAGTAACTACTCACATAGCATAATCATATTCATGACCAGAGAGGTAATGAGTAGCATCAAGGATTTGAACATAAACTCTTCCACCAAGTAATCCAACTAGCATCAACTACAAAGAGTAATTAACACTACTAGCAACCTTACAAGTACCAATCGGAGTCGCGAGACGGAGATTGGTTACAAGAGATGAACTAGGGTTTGGAGATGAGATGGTGCTGATGAAGATGAAGATGGTGATGAGTCCCCTCTGATGAGAGGAGTGTTGGTGATGACGATGGCGACGACTTCCCCCTCTGGGAGGGAAGTTTCCTCGGCAGGATCGTCCTGCCGGAGCTCTAGATTGGTTCTGCTCAAGTTCCGCCTCGTGGCGGCGGTGAATCCTCGAAAAAGCCTCCTCCTGATTTTTTTTCCGGACGAAACCCTTCATATAGCAGAAGGGGTGAGCCAGAGGGCCAGCTGGGTGCCGACAAGCCCCCTAGGCATGGCCAGGGGAGTGGCCGCGCCTAGCAGGCTTGTGGCCACGTGTTGGCGCCCCTCTGGCACTTCTTCGGCCCAGTATTTTTTATAAATCCCGAAAAAAACCTCGTTGATTTTTACGGCGTTTGAAGTTGCGCAGAATAGGTATCTCAACTTTGCTCCATTTTCAGGCCGGAATTCCAGCTGCCGACATTCTCCCTCTTCATGTAAACCTTGCAAAATAAGAGAGAAAAGGCATAAGTATTGTACCGTGAATTGAAATAACAGCCCAAGAAGCGATAAATATCAACATGAAAGCATGATGCAAAATGGACGTATCAGGAACACTCGACAGCGGTCAAGAATATCCTTAAGTACCTGAAAAGGACTAAGCAAATGTTTCTCGTTTATGGAGGTGACGAAGAGCTCGTCGTAAAGGGTTACGCCGATGCTAGCTTCGACACAGATCCGGATGACTCTAAATCAAAAACCGGATACGTGTATGTTTTGAATGGTGGGGTGATAAACCACAAGTATAGGGGATCGCAACAGTTTTCGAGGGTAGAGTATTCAACCCAAATTTATTGATTTGACTCAAGGGGAAGCCAAAGAATATTCTCAAGTATTAGAAGTTGAGTTGTCAATTCAACCACACCTAAAAGATTTAGTATCTGCAGGAAAGTATCAGTAGCAAAGTAGTGTGATAGCAACAGTAGCAATAGTAACCAGTAGCAGCAAAGTGACAGCAGTAGCAGCAGAGTAACAATAGTAGCAACAGAGTAACAGTAGCAGGAGTGACAGTGGTAGCGGCAAAGTAACGTAGCAAGGACCAGTAGGAAAAACTCGTAGGCATTGGATCGGTGATGGATGATTATGTCGGATGTTATTCATCATACAACAGTTATAACACGGAGAGATATGTAACTAGCTCCAGTTCGTCAATGTAATGTAGGCATGTATTCCGTATGTAGTCATACGTGCTTAGGGAAAAGAATTTGCATGACATCTATTGTCCATCCCTCCCGTGGCAGCGGGGTCCTAATGGAAACTACGGGATATTAAGGTTCTCCTTTTAATAAAGAACCGGACCAACACATTAACACTTGGTGAATACATGAACTCCTCATACTATGGTCATCTCCGGGAGTGGTTCCGGCTATTGTCACTCCGGGGTTGCCGGGTTATAACACATAGTAGGTGAATACAACTTGCAAGATAGGATCAAGAACGCACATATATTGGCGACAACATAATAGGTTCAGATCTGAAATCATGACACTCGGGCCCTAGTGACAAGCATTAAGCATGGCAAAGTAGTAGCAGCATCAATCTCAAAACATAGTGGATACTAGGGATCAATCCCCGTCAAAACTAACTCGATTACATGATATATCTCATCCAACCCATCACCGTCCAGCAAGCCCACGATGAGATTACTCACGAACGGTGAAGAGCATCATGGAATTGGCGATGAAGGAAGGTTGGTGATGACGATGGCGACGACCACCGCGGTCAACATTATTTATCACGGCCGCCATCCTCGGGCCCATGAGTCAGCGACCGGGGCCGGCCTTTTTTAATCCGAGCGTGCGGTGGGTTCCGCCATCTGCTTCCAGAACCCCGTCCGTCCACATCCAGCCACCTCCTCGGCGACCAAAACCCTGGCACACCATGGCCAGCGGCTTCCCAAACAAGGGCAAGGCCCCGCTCTACCCCCGCGCCATCTCCTCACCGTCGTCTTCCCACCGGCCTCGCCAGCGCGTGAGCGTCCCGGTGCACCAAGCGTGGTGGCACTGGGAGCAGCGCGTGTTGCTCCCTTACCCTGATGTCAAGCTGCCGCACGGCTGACGTCTGGATCGGAGAGGATTCCGGTGTCGGCCGTGCCGCGGTCGGCCCGGGTGCATGCGGAGGAGGTGAGCCGCCGTCGGCGTCTGCTGATGACGGAGCAGCGGCGAGACCTTGCGTACGCGACCGACTCCCCTAACTCGGAGGCATGGTTTGCGGTGGAGCACGAGGCGCGGCGTCGTCGTGGCGTGCGGGAAGTGCAGCCAGGAGGCCCTCCTCCGTCCCCGCCTGTCGTCAGCGACGAGGACCAGGAGGCTGAGGCCGCCTACCATGCGTTGCTCACAGCTGTCCTCCGCGACTGCGAGGAGGAGGCGCGGCGTAGGGCCGACGAGGAGGCGGCGTACCAGCAGCAGCTCGCGGATGCCATCGCGTTGTTGGCCGCCGGCGATTGCGTCGTGCCACCTCCGCCGAAGCCCGAGCCCACGGAGCCGCGGGAGGTCTACCAGTGGACCGACGTCGTTCAAGAGTTCGTCACGGCGTCGCCCATCTGGCTGGGCGCGACACCGCAGCAGGAGCAAGCCTACCTCGAGCACTGGAGGTTGCAGCACCTGCTGGCGGAGCGCGTCGAAGGCCTGCGGCTCATAGAGGTGGAGAAGGAGGCGGAGGAGGAGCGTGCCCGTGCTGTTGCGCTGCCAGCGCCACCAGCACAGCCCGCGCCGGCGGGACAGACGACGGAGACGCAGGCATCTGTGCTCTGGAACACGACGTTCCCCTGGACTGGCCATGTGCCTACGCTGGTCGACCTCACCGGCCCCGATGACGATGATGACGACGCCTAGGGCTGCCCTTATAGTTTTAGGTTTTTTTATGTTTGGTTAATGTAATGCGGACGTGCGGACTCTCGTCGGCCTTCGTGGTCGGTTTTTAATGTTTAATTATGCACTTTGTGGCCGACTTTTTATTTTTTTTGTACGCTGGCAAAAATGGGTCCGGACAGCGTTGGATGCATGCGCCGACCCATTTATGAAAACTGACGTTCGCGTCCGTTTGACTGACCAAACAGACAAAAAACCGGATAAAATCGCCGTCCGAATCGGCCCGTCGGAATTGCTCACCATGATCATTCCCTGCATTGCCAGCGAGTGTGGCAGCGTCGTGTGCGAATTCTGAGTTCACGGAACCACCCAACCAGCCAGTAGACTGTAGGCCCAGGTCTGAGGCTCGCGCCAACGGGCCCGGCGCCATTGCCGCTGCCAAGAAATGACCCAGGAATTCACGGACCAGAGCTGCCACCGCCACCGCGCGGCGCCACTCGGCCTGCCAAGAAAGGCTCGTACGACTACGAGAGCGAGCGACAGCGCACAGTTCCGGCGATGGCGAGAGCTGAGGGCACACTTGCCTGCGCGGCGCAGCGCAGCGGCCATGTTCGGACGAACCCGCCAGCGGCGGATGCCTGCCATGGCAGCGCTCGTGCCGGCCGCTCGCGGGACACGCCGGCAGGCCGGGCCTGATTTCCACTGCGGCTCCGGGCCTGCACGTCCGTTCGTACGTGCATACGTCCGTGGCCTGTGCTTGCTGCGGATGCATGCAAGAATCCCGTCACAAGGTGCACAGAAACCCGCGCTGTAGGTGCAGTGCACGCACCTTGTAAATGCGTCGCCGTCTCGGAGAGAGGGGCGAGTTCATTGACGTGTACGATGTTTCTTGTCTGTTCAAAACAGAGTTTACTCTACGAATCGGGGTGGCTTTGCTCGTAAGAGCAACTTCAACTCGACGATCGTTTGGTCAGTCTTTGATCAGTGTGTGCGTTCCTTTTCCTTTTGTAAAGGGAAAGCGAAACCGACGCGCCCGTGGCTAGCTGTCTCGCGTGGGTCATGCAACATTTTTCTCTCGCGCTTTTCGTTTGTGAGGGCATGTAATTTTTATTTTATGTAAATTTGCTGCAACTAGTATTTAAATTTGCTACAAGCGTTTTCCATTTGTTACATCTGTTCATTAAAAAAGTTGCATTCACGTTTGGTTGCAACTTGACTTCATCGGTTTTTCGCTACAACCGGTGTTTTTTTATTTTTGTTACAACCGTGTTAATTTTTGTTACAACCGGTATTATTTTTTGCTGCAACCGTTTACTAAAAAGTAGCATACACGTTTGTCATAGTTGCAATCCGAGTTTATCGAATTGTTTTGCTACAATCCTTTTTTTGTTTTGCTACCACGCATCATCAGCTTCGTTTTTTTGCTACGAAGACGTAGATTTTTTTTTGCTACAACATTTTTTTATTGCAACCGTTGACGAAATTGCTACATCATGAACGAAATTTGTTGCATCGAGGAAAATTTGATGTATGGATAAATCTAACGGTGCCACTCGTAGATCCGACGGTCACGCTGCGACCGGCACGAGCGCTCACACCGGCACGCCGATGCCCAGTACCGGCCTTTTGTAAATGGACTGAGCGTACGTTCAATCGCGCCATTCATTTTTCGTTTAGACACAACACTAACCATGCGAGTGAAATGCCAGCATCAAGGGTTTACGTTGGTGATATATTAGACTAAAAACATACACAGTTTTTATGATAGGCGCAACTGTCAGCGACCGGCACACATACCTGCACACAAAATACGGTTGTAGTTCCATCACGTCATCTTGTTCGTGGTCATGCCTGCACACCATGACATGCATCACTTGCCATGAAGGTTAAGTATGTCGGCCTGCATCTTCTCGAAATAAAACCGTTTCCTCGGAAGGCCGTTTGCGCGCATCCCCGGAGGATGATCCACCGCCCACACGCATCGCGTTGAGATCGATGCCCACGACCGCTGGCGTGGCAGGTGCGATCACGTTCACCTCCAATAAACCGGATCCTGGAGAGTTGGATAAACGGGAGGTTTAAGTGTGGTGCCGTTAGAAGCCGTGCGCCTGCTGCATGGTGGACATGCGGGGCAGCAATGATGAGCTAGTGCTGGCCGCGGCCACATCGGCAGCGACGAGCCCGTGCTGGCCTGCGTTAAACCCCGGCATAAGCAGGGCCTGCGTTGTGGCCTTGCGGACGAGCCGTCTCGTCTTCACGGCTTTGGCCTCTCGATCTACGGTGGCGGCGATGTTGGACGCGGCCGCAGACTCATTCCTGGCTTTTTGATCATGTCGACGGTTCTTCCTCTTCAACGATCGGAGGGCGCACATCTCAGGCGTCAGAACCTTCTTCTGCTTGGCTAGCGGCAGCCCTTTGCGTGCGCCCTTGGGAGAAACGGGACAGGCGAAGGCAGGGAAGGCGAGGCCGACGGGGAGGTCGAGGGTCGGCGTGTCGTCGTCGTCCATGACGCACGCGTGAGTGGGCTGGAGGTTTTTGGAAATTTGAAGGACAACGGTGGCGTTGTGCCATCAACGGACGGGTCATGGGAGGAGAACAGCGGACGAAGCGGGCGTCCAACCCGCGTTCGCGCCGATGCAAACCCGGTATAAATTTAAGGGTGGAATGGGTTGTAGGTGGACAAAAATTAGATACTCATTCGCTTGAGTTGATGCGTTAGACTATGATTTGTGTACGCAGCAATCTAAACGGACACATATCAATGAAATGGGTCAGCCGATTAGAGTTGCTCTAAGCATTGACGCCAAAGTGGAAAATCCACCGTGCACAGGACCTCCCGGTCCAGCCGTTCATTCCTACAGTGAGATGATCGTTAGAAATGCGGCATAAAATATTCTAATGCTTTTTCTTAGCATTGCTTTGTACAATACCACTTAATTTGTTAGATACTACTCCCTCCGTTCCTAAATATAAGTCTTTTAAGAGATTTCACTAAATGACTACATACGAAACAAAATGGATGAATCTACACTCTAAAGTATGTCTATATACATTCGTATGTAGTCTTCTTGTGAAACTCTAAAAAGACTTATATTTAGGAACGGAAGGAGTACATGGCAGAATTATGTGTCAGCATTAGCAGGGGAATAATGCTACTTTTGCTCATCCACTATCCCATAAAAAACCTAGCATTTTATTTGCTTGAGAGATATTAATTCACCGGTAACTTTTTAATAAAAACACTATTTTAAAATATTTATATATTTGAATTCCCAACGAGGAGAACATTAAAACAAGATCAATCTTAAATATAATTGAAACATATTCCTCTCATTTCATAATAACATATTTCACTCATTTTAAAGCATATTTCACACATTTCAAAAAAGATTTCACTAAATTTCATATGAATTTTTTTAGAAAAGATTTCATTCATTTTTAAGAGATTTTTAAATAACACATCCACTCATTTTAAGAATAACTTTGTTATAACATATTACACTTATTTCATAATAATGTATGTCACTAATTTCATAATAATGTATTTCAATAATTTCATAATCATATTTCCCACTCATTTTAGAACAAATTTCACTCGTTTCATAATAACATATTTCACTCATTTCATAAGAGCATATTTCACTCATTTTTTTTAAAAATAACACATTTCATATAACATATTTCTCACAGTTTCATATTTGAGTCAAATAGGTTACTACTGAAATATGTAGGTTTCACATTTTTAATTGAAATATGATTTTTTTTTAATTTTTCTAGTGAAATACATATTGAATATGAAATGTCAAAATTTAAACGTATTTGGAATGACAAGATTGGTCTTATTCTAAAGGTCTTGACGCAAGGAGTCCAAATATATGAAAAGTTTCAGAAACAAAATTATAGTTTAAAATATATTAATGATTTGAATTTTTCAAGATTTAATAAAGTCTATGCATTTGTGAGAGACATGCACATGTCATAGTGGTATTGAGGAGGAAAAGAAAGCATGCATGTGTCCTTTGCATGGGGACATGACATAAAATGATTGATGCTCTACCATAATACGTTACCATATTACACTGCTATATAGTGCAGGAATGATAAATATTGCATGTATACGGGGATGGCTAGTTTGCACGCTCCTCGGATCTCCAACCGAGCCAATGGCAGATGCATGGGAGGTCCCGTGCACGGGATAATCCCTTTTCTCGGCTAGTGTGGGATCCAAACTCTTGTGCAACTTAGTTTTCCTTTCTTCACTCTAAGGCTCCAAGGCAAAAATCCATAAACTTGTGAAGAAACTTAATGCAATGTTGAGATTAGGATATAACAGGCATCAAAAGTAGATGTCAAATACACACAAGATGCATGGGAGAAACATAATGCAAGGATAAATAGAAACAGGAGAGAAATAGAATTTTACATACTCTAATCCCATCCACTTCTTTCAAACTTCTGCTTTGGTACATTCATTATAAATGCACTGCTCGAGGAGATTTCTCCATATCCCTTTGTAATAAATGATAGGGTGGTCTTCATTTTAATACATCGCCCAAGCCGAGCGCGCCGACATGTGAATAGTGTATGTATATGTATGTACACGACCTAGTGTACATGGCATACCCGAATTTTATTTGGTGCCCTCAGTATTTTTTTTCCTATTTCTTTTTATTTTAGTCATTGAAAATTGTGCATCGTCAGAAATTTGAACTCCAAACCTCAAGGTTTCCTTCACACTCTAGTGACCAACCGAACAAGTTACTTGTTGTGCCCACTAGCTTTTTCGCTTTTTATGTGGCAAATGTAACTTTGTAAAATTTCAGGCCAGCTATTCCTGTTTTCTTAGACCGGGTTTTGTTCAGCTTTAATCTGGGATTTTTTGGTTAGTTATCATTTATCATTTTTTTTCTATTTGTTTTTTTTTATTTCTTATAATGCTTGAAGTTTCAAAAATATCATGGACTTTTTCTCATAAGAATTAAACTTTTTAAATTTCATGTACTTATTTTTGCAGTTGTTTCCAAAAATCTGCACAAAAAATTCATGATCATTTATTTCGAAATTAATAAAAAAAAATCAAATCCACGGGCACTTGGGCCGGCCCAATAGGCGCCTGACCGGAGGGATATTGTCGCCTAGTTGGACCAAGGACTAAGCCCTTTTTTTTCTTCTACTCTTCATTTTTCTTCTCTTTTCATTAATTCATTTTCTAGCACTATTATTCTTTTTGAAACTAGTTCAAAAATATGGAGTATTGTTTGGAATGCGACAAACATTCTTCTCAAATATTGATTACAATTTTAAAAAGTGTTGATGCTTTTGAATTTTTATCATAAATTTCAGATTTATTTGATAAACTACTGTAAAAAAGTACGTGGTTTCTAATTTGTGTTCAAAATGTTCATCAATTTCTGGGAATTCGATAATAATTTGGAAAAAATGTTCAAGTTTGTAAAATTTTCAAATACGATTTTAAATTCTAAAATTATTAACAAAATTCAAAAAGTAGTTAGGACATAACAAAATTTTTAAGTTGATTGATAATGATGGAAGTTACAAATAACAAAAGAATTCAAATTAGGAAAAACTACATGCTCACGGATAGACCCATTTGACCTAGTGTGGCACACTCCACTTAACTGTTAAATTTTTGAACTACGGATAAATGATGCCAACTTCTTGCAAGAGCGTTTGAAAAAATTGGGACCATTTGAGGGATGTTCACTACAAGAAATATGTCAAGTTGTGACATTCTGTTAGTGACCATTTGAGGGATGTGAGACCAATTGGTCATAAGCTACTCAGGGAGGTGGGGTCCAGACCCTTACACAAAATGGTCGTAAAGCAGGCAACACTAGTCCGCTGCCTTATTTCTAGCTAATCGTGACCAATATAGATGGCCATAGGCTTGTAAATTGTGGTGCATTGCTATGACTAGGCGCCAACTCATCAGTTTTGCCTATGTGCCATGTCCATGTGTCAATTTTTGCCCTAGGTTGTGAAGTAGCCTACTTTTCTGTCATTCCCAAAATTCCCAAAAAAATCTCATAAATTTTTGGATCATATGTTCCTCAAATATGTCAAAACCCTTCCTTCCATAGTTCAAAACTAATTCAGCAATATTCATTTTCCTATTCTATTCATAATAGCACCTTGTGAAGGAAGTGTTATTTATATTTTTTTGATTGCCCTCAAAACATTTGGGCACTCTTTCCTATCCAAATCATTGCCTCATGAAAAAATCCATCTCCATTTACCTAGTATATCTTTCTCATCAAATTTCCAAATTGTATGTTCAGCTAGAAACTTTGTGAAGGAAGTACTATCTAGTAATATCCTAATGAGTTGAATTTTTACCAGATCTTATATAAGCCCACATCATAGCTCTCCACAAAATTTGAGCCCCATCTAACAATCCATGAGAGCTCACCATCCAATCTTTGTTTGTGGTAATATTTTGAGTTTGTGAAGAAACTACATTTTTATTGCTTTATAATTGACGACAATTGACCAGGATATGACCCTAACCATAGAACCTCCCTCCACCAAATTTTAGTTCATTTAATTTAGCAAATTTCCCTTAATATTTTTCCCAATGTTATGTTAAGTGGAGAGCATTGTGAAGGAAATACCATTTTTATTTATCCAAATGGTATGAATTTTTTATAGTGCCTTCATATGCCCAAATTATCCTCCTCCTCGAAATTGGAGCTCATTCCAATGACATATCTAGTCCCAGACTCAATTTTTATTTTCTGTCCAAATTAGCACATTGCAAAGCAAGTGCTATTTAGACCCCTCCTATTGACCTCAAACTTTCTGGGACATTTTCCATATCCAAATCATTGTCACATGCCAATATTCAGCTACATTTTACTAGTAAATCTTCCTTTGAAAAATTTCAAAGTTTCCATCTAGAGAGAAACTTTGTGAAGGAAGTACTAGCTAGGATCATCCAAATGATGTGAGATTTTTCCAAACCTTCCATATGGTCAAATCATCGCTCTCCACATAATTTGATCTCTATCCAGCAATACATGTGATCTCATCATCCAATTTTATATTCTGGTCATATTTTCAGTTTGTGAATAAACTATATTTTACATAGCTTAATTATTGCTTATAATTTACCACGACATGTTCCCACCTATATAACTTACCTCCACCAAATTTGAGTTCATTTCATTTTGCCAATTCCTCTCAATAATTTTCCTAAGTTTATGTCCATAGAAGGGAATTGTGACAGAAGTGTCACTTTCGCATGTCCAAATGGTATCAAATTTTTACAGTGCTTTTCTATGCCCAAATGAACATCATCCACCAAATTTCAGCTCAACCCATTCATTCGTTTGAGCCCAGTTTCAATATACATATTTCTACCTAGTGTGGTACTTTGCAAAGCAAGTGCCACCTAGGATCGTCCATTTCAGCTAAAAAATTGCCAAGACAGACTCCTTAGTAGATGATCATCTTGAGCTAAAATTTAGGCCCATTGTCCATGTGCATTTCCCCCACATCGAATCAAATACTTGGCTGCTAATTCATGTTTGAGCTTAGTTCAGTCTCCTCGTGAGAAGCTTCTATTGTATTCTTATTCCTAACACCTACCGAGGGAGTGTACAACCCACCAGACATGCCTAGGCTGCCCAAAACGCGTGGCAACGCTACGGTCATGCGGTGACCACGCGACTCGCATGCCACTTTATGCGCTCTGGAGTTGGGGCCCTTGCCCACCATCCAAACCTCGACGCCTCACCAACACACCATATATTTCTAATTAAATAGATACTTGTGTACCTAGAAATGATTTTTGGAAAAAATAAAAAGCAAACTATGAGGTAGTTGCAGTTCAAATTTGACCCACTTCGAGCTGAATTAGCGGAAATTTGTCTTTTTCATGAGAGGTGGATCAAAACTTTTGACACGCAACCATTTCGTCAATTGTAGATTATATATTGCCTAATATTTTAGAAAATTGATTTGGTCCAATTTTACTATATGTTAGGTCCTTCACAAAAAAACTCATTTTGGGCACTCAAAAAATGGAAAATGAATTTTTCATCCAAAGAAAATGAAAACTTCCTTAGGAAACATTTATTGCCATTCTAAGACACACCCTTGCGCACAATATTAGATCATTTGAACACACTATGCCATGAATGTGGCCACAAGATTGACCATTTGGCTTGAAAGCCATGAACCTTTCACACATGATAACTCGTTTCTGAGAACATTATTGTAAAATAATTACCGTATTACAAGTTTATTATTTTTTTTGTTAACTTGGTCACATATAATGACACAATGCAAAGGTTTTCCATTTTTTGATTTTTTTGATTTTTTCATGCTCATTTCAAAACACGATCAAAACGAGAGGAATGATCGTTCCAAGCTAGTGGCTAAATCCTTGAATTTTTTTGGTGATTCTTTAATTAAAAATATACTTATGTACCTATAAATTATTTCTAGAATAAATAAAGAGCAAACTATGAGGTAGCGTCAGTTCAAATTCGATCCACTTCCAACTGAATCGGCAAAAAATTGTCTTTTTCACGAGAGGTGGATCAAAACTTTTGATACACAACTATTTGGTCAATTTTACATTAAATATGACCTAATATTTTATAAAATTGATTTGGTCCAATTTTTTAACAAATATATTGTAGGTCCTTCACAAAAAAAACTCATTTGGGGCACACAAAAAATGGAAAATGAAATTTTTGTACAAAGAAAATGAAAACTTCCTTAGGCAACATTGTTTGCCATTTCAAGATGCACCCTTGTGCAAAATATGATATCAGCATTTGAACAAACTATGCCATGAATGTTTCCATAACAGTGGCCATTTACCATGAAAGCCATGGATCTTCATACATGATACCTCGTTTGTGAGAACACTTCTTTAAGACATTTGTCGCAGTTCAAGATTGTTATTTTCCTCGATAGTAGGTCACATATAATAACACAATGTGAAGGTTTCATTTTTTTATTTGTTTTGTTTTGGAATTTCTTATCCCGTTTCAAAACGCGGTCAAAACGATGGGCATGATTGTTCGTAGCTAGGGATTGAATATTGCAAAAAAATGGAGTATTCCTGCTGGCTACGCCTATAGGGATTTCCTTGGCAAATATGCAAAGGATTCCCCCGCGGCCTTGGAGCCTTGCGTTGGTGTTCCCTTGAAGAGGAAAGGGTGATGTAGCATAGCAGCGATAAGTATTTTCCTCAGTTTGAGAACCAAGGTATCAATCCAGTAGGAGGATCGCGTCAAGTCACAAGTACCTGCAAAAACACAAAGAGCTTGCACCCAACGCTATGAAGGGGTTGACAATCCCTTATAGATTGTTTGCAAAGTGAGAACTGAAAGCAAAAAAGTAAACAAAGCGAAGTAAAAGTAAAAGCGGAGATGATAAGTGTGAATAGACCCAGGGGCCGTAGTGTTCAATAGTGGCTTCTCTCATGAAATCAAGTAGACGGTGGGTGAACGAATTACTGTCGAGCAATTGATAGAAACGCGCAAAGTCATGACGTTATCTATGGCAATGATCATACATATAGGAATCACGTCCAAAACAAGTAGACCGATACTTTCTGCATCTACTACTATTACTCCACACGTCGACCGCTATCCAGCATGCATCTAGTGTATTGAGTTCATAAGAACAAAGTAACGCCTTAAGCAAGATGACATGATGTAGATGGACAATCTCAAATCTATGATGAAAGCCCATCTTGTTACCATTGATGGCAACAACACGATGCGTGCTTTGCTGCCCCTTCGGTCACTGGGAAAGGTCACCGCACGGTATGAACCCAAAACCAAGCAGTTCTCCCATTGGAAGAATCATAGATCTAGTTTGCCAAACAAAACCCAAGACTCGGAGAGACTTACAAGGATATCAAATCATGCATATAAGAAATCAGCAAAGGCTCAAATATAATTCATAGATAATCTGATCACAAATCCACAATTCATCGGATCTCGACAAACACACTGCCAAAGAGGATTACATCGGATAGATGTCCATGAAGATCATGGAGAACTTTGTATTGAAGATCCAAGAGAGAGAAGAAGCCATCTAGCTACTAACTACGGACCCGTAGGTCTGAAGTAGACTACTCACGAGTCATTGGAGAGGCAATGCTGTTGATGTAGAAGCCCTCCAGCTCCAAAGTCCCCTCCGGCAGGGCACCGGGAAGGGTCTCCAGATGAGATCTCATGGAAACGGAAGCTTGCGGTGGCGGAAAAGTGGTTTCGTGGACGCCCTGATTTTTTCTGGGATTTTAGGGAATATATAGGTGAAAGAGCTAGGGCAGGGGAGCTCCAAGGAGGCCACAAGCCTGGTAGCCACGGGCCCCCCTGGCCGCGGCTACAGGGCTTGTGGGCTCCCTGTGGGCCTCCTGCCTTGGCCCTCAAGTCCCCCGATCTTCTTCTGTTCTGGAAAAATTCATTTTGGGGATTTTATTCCGTTTGGACTCCGTTCCAAAATCAGATCTGAAAAGAGTCAAAAACACAGAAAAAACAGGAACTCGCACTTGGCACTGAATTAATAAGTTAGTCCCAAAAAAGATATAAAAGGTATATAATACATCCAAAGTTGACAAGATAACAGCATGAAACCATCAAAAATTATAGATACGTTTGAGACGTATCAAGCATCCCCAAGCTTAACTCGTGCTCGTCCTCGTGTAGGGAAGTGATAAAGAATGAATTTTTGATGCTTTCATGCTACCTAGCATAGATGTCCTTTGTAACTCCTCTTATGTGACATGAATGTTCAGATCCGTTAGATTCAAAACAATAGTTTTCTATTGACGTGGAGACAGTAATACTTCAAGCAAACTAGCAAGGTAATCATGAACTTTCAAAATAACAAGGCCAAAAGAAAGTTATCCCTACAAAATCATATAGCCTGGCTATGCTCTATCATCCTTGCACAACGAATTTAAATCATGCACAACCTTGGTATTGGCCAAGTAATTGTTTTCACACCTTTACTTTCTCAAACTTTTTCAACTCTCACGCAATACATGAGCGTGAGCCCTGGTTTTAGCACTATAAGTGTAATGGAGTGTGGTGGAGGTTGCAAGGCAAGCAAGGAGAAGATGGTCACATTGACTAGGCATATCAATGAGTTATGGAGATGCTCATCAATAGATATAAATGTTAATGAGTAGGGATTGCCATACAAATGATGCACTAGAGCTAAGAGTATGTGAAAGCTCTTAAAGAAAACTAGTGGGTGTGCATCCAACTTGCTTGCTCACGAAGACCTAAGGCAATTTTGAGGAAGCCCATCATTGGAATATACAAGCCAAGTTATATAATGAAAAATTCCCACTAGCTATATGGTGGTGACAAGACGAGAGACTCTCAATCATGAAAATCATGGTGCTTAATAAGCACAAGTGTGGAAAGATAGTAGCATTGTCCCTTCTCTCTTTTTCTCTCATTTTTTTTGGTGGGCTCTTTGGCCTCTTTATATATATATATATATATATATATATATATATATATATATATATATATATATATATATATATATATATATATTGTGGGCGTCTTTGGCCTCTTTTATTTCCTCACATGGGACAATGCTCCATGAATGATGATCATCACACTTACAACTCACAACTCAGAGCCATGATGACTCTATATGAAATGCCTTCGGTAGTGTACCGTGACAATGATCTAGCATGGCATAGGCATCAATGGAAACATCATGCTAGCTATCTTATGATCATGCAATGGCAATGTAGAAGTGGTGGCACATGTCATGGTGGTAGTTGCATGGCAATATATCTCGGAATGGCTTTGAAAAAGCCATAGTAGGTAGGTATGGTGGCTGTTTTGAGGGAGGCTAATGGTGGTTTTTATGCACCGGCGAAAGTTGCACGACACTAAAGAAGATAGTGATGGTGGAAGGTGAAAGTGCATCTAAACCATGGACTCAACATTAGTCATGAAGAACTCATATACTTGTTGCAAAAGTTTTAGTAGTAATCGAAACAAAGCATTCAACGCATACTCCTAGGGGAAGGTTTGGTAGGTATAAGCCATCGCGTGATCCCGACCGCTACACAAAGGATGACAATCAATAAACTAATCATGCTCAGACTTCATCACATAGCGGTTCACCATACGTGCATGCTACGGGAATCACTAACTTCAACACAAGTATTTCTAGATCCACAACACCTTACTAGTATAACTTCAATATTACCACAACCACAACTCAAAACTAATTGAGATGAATCAAACTTCTCTAACTACGCAATGCACATAAAGGTGGAAGTTTTCATATCACTTTGGATAACTACCCATTTTGAGACTACTTTCATAGCATAGATCAACTACCACGCCACACACTGTCGTGCTCCAAAAGATAGAAGTGAAGCACAAAGAGCAAAATCAACTAGCTCAAAAGATATAAGTGAAACACATGTGAGCTGAATTGTCTAACCAAAGGATATAAGTGAAGCTCGACAAAATCACGGTGAGTGCATGTCTCTATCTCTAGGTGTGCAGCAAGGAAGATTGTGACACAACAAAAATAAAAGACTCCTACGATACAAGTCGCTCCAAGCAAAACACATAACATGTGGTGAATAAAAATATAGCCCCAAGTAACGTTACCGATGGATTGAAGACGAAAGAAGGGATGACTTCCCGGGGCATCCCCAAGCTTAGGCTTTTTCGGCATCCTTGAATCAACTTGGGGTGCCTTGGGCATCCCAAAGCTTGAGATCTTGCCACTCTTTATCTCTTTGTCCATAAGAACTTCACCCAAAACTTGAAAACTTCACAACACGAAACTTAAACAGAAACTCGTGATATCATTAGTATAAGAAAGCAAATCACCACTTCCTTAGGTACTGTAGCAAACTTAAATTCTACTTATGTTGATGTTGGGTTACTGTATTTTCAATCTTACATGGCTAATACCCCCCGATACTATCCATAGTTTCATCAAAATAAGCAACCAACTCAACAAAAATAGAATCTGTTAACAACAGACCAGTCTGTAGCAATCTGTATACTTCATATACTTATGGTACTTCAAAAATTCTGAACAATTACGAAAGTCTGAAGAATTTGCGTAGAAATCAGAAGCAAAAAGAATCAACTCAAAATCTCTCACAGAACAAAAATGAAAATTCTTTTCGTGAGCAGAAATTTTTTGTCTTTTCCAGCATGATCAAACGATCATCCCCAAGACTAATCATAACGGTTTTACTTGGCACAAACGCAAAAGAAACACAAAAAACACAATCATAACAGAATTATGAAAGTGTGGAAAACACAAAACAGAAAGAAAAAGGATAGATTCGTTGGGTTGCCTCCCAACAAGCGCTATTGTTTAACGCCCTTAGCTAGGCATAAGGTGATGGAATCATGTATACTCATCTTTGGTGCTCAAACCATAAGTAGTGTGATCATTTATCATCTTAAGATCTTCATCTTTATTGGATGACTCAACACTAACTTTAGGAACAAAAACAGACTTGACGGTCTTTTTGAGAGTGAGATTTGGAGTATTTTGCACAGCGGCAAAAGCGGAACCCAAGTTGGTTATGACATCTTCTAGTTTGCCAATTCTAGAGGAATCATTAACTATAGGTTCCTTCTCCCTTAAATTTTTCAAAACCATTCCCACTTTGGATCCGTACTGAGTAATTTGATTGTGGATCTTTCTATCCAAATCCTCAATAAGTTCAATTGTGGCAATTTTGTTTTCAATGGCGTCAAGCCTTTGCATCACGTGTTCCAAGGTCAAGGTAGTTCCATTAACCATGAGCGGGGGTGAGCCTACCAAATTCATGATAGCTCCATAGGAGTCAACAATATGGCTCCCCAAAAAATTCCCACCTACGATGGTATCAAGAATATACCTATTCCAAGGAGAGATTCCAACATAAAAACTGCGAAGAAGAACGGTAGTGGATTGCTTACGAGTAGATCTAGTTTGAGCATTGCAAATCCTGTACCAAGCGTCCTTTAAATTTTCTTCCTCATTCTGCTTGAAATTGCGAACTTCGTTCTCAGGGGTATCGTTTGGAGTGGTGGGTCTAGCCATTGATGGGCTATTCCACACACAAACGAGCAGGAAGTAGGCGAGTGAAACGGGCAAAAGAAAACGGCAAAAAGGCAAGAAACGGCAAAGGAGAAAGGCAATTGAAAACGGCAAAGGAGAAAAGCAAATGAAAACGACAAATGTGAAGCGGGGGAGAGGAAAACGTGAGGCAACTAGAAAAAAAGGTAAATGCAAGAGATGAGTTTGTGAAACTTACTTGAATAGATCTTGACTTGATCTCTCACCGGCAACGGCACCAGAAATCCTTCTCCTGCTGGCTACGCCTATAGGGTTTTCCTTGGCAAATATGCAAAGAATTCCCCCGTGGCCTTGGTGCCTTGCGTTGGTGTTCCCTTGAAGAGGAAATGGTGATCTGGCATAGCGGCGGTAAGTATTTCCCTCAGTTTGAGAACCAAGGTATCAATCCAGTAGGAGGATCGCGTCAAGTCACAAGTACCTGCACAAACACAAAGAGCTTGCACCCAACGCTACGAAGGGGTTGTCAATCCCTTATAGATTGTTTGCAAAGTGAGAACTGAAAGCAAAAAGTAAACAAAGCGAAGTAAAAGTAAAAGCGGAGATGATAAGTGTGAATAGACCCGGGGGCCGTAGTGTTCACTAGTGGCTTCTCTCATGAAAGCAAGTAGACGGTGGGTGAACGAATTACTGTCGAGCAATTGATAGAACCGCGCAAAGTCATGACGTTATCTATGGCAATGATCATACGTATAGACATCACGTCCAAAACAAGTAGACCGATACTTTCTACATCTACTACTATTACTCCACACGTCGACCGCTATCCAGCATCCATCTAGTGTATTGAGTTCATAAGAATAGAGTAACGCCTTAAGCAAGATGACATGATGTAGATGGACAATCTCAAATCTATGATGAAAGCCCATCTTGTTACCCTTGATGGCAACAACACGGTGCGTGCCTTGCTACCCCTTCTGTCACTGGGAAAGGTCACCGCACGGTATGAACCCAAAACCAAGCACTTCTCCCATTGCAAGAATCATAGATCTAGTTGGCCAAACAAAACCCAAGACTCGGAGAGACTTACAAGGATATCAAATCATGCATATAAGAAATCAACAAAGGCTCAAATATAATTCACAGATAATCTTATCACAAATCCATAATTCATCGGATCTCGACAAACACACCGCCAAAAAGGATTACATCGGATAGATCTCCATGAAGATCATGGAGAACTTTGGATTGAAGATCCAAGAGAGAGAAGAAGCCATCTAGCTACTAACTACAGACCCGTAGGTCTGAAGTAGACTACTCACGAGTCATTGGAGAGGCAATGATGTTGATGTAGAAGCCCTCCAGCTCCAAAGTCCCCTCCGGCACGACACCGGGAAGGGTCTCCAGATGAGATCTCGCGGAAACGGAAGCTTGCTGCGGCGGAAAAGTTGTATCGTGGACGCCCTGATTTTTTCTGAGATTTTAGGGAATATATAGGCAAAAGAGCTAGGGCAGGGGAGCTCCAAGGAGGCCACAAGCCTGGTAGCCGCGGGCCCCCTGGCCGCGGCTACAGGGCTTGTGGGCTCCCTGTGGGCCTCCTGCCTTGGCCCTCAAGTCCCCCGATCTTCTTCTGTTCTCCAAAAAATTATTTCGGGGATTTTATTCCGTTTGGACTCCGTTCCAAAATCAGAACTGAAAAGAGTCAAAAACACAGAAAAACAGGAACTGGCACTTGGCACTGAATTAATAAGTTAGTCCCAAAAAAGATATAAAAGGTATATAAAACATCCAAAGTTGACAAGATAACAGTATGAAACCATCAAAAATTATAGATACGTTTGAGACGTATAAAGTATCTCTGATTATAGATACTTATGTACCTAGAAATGATTTTTCAAGAAAATAAAGAGCAAACTATGAGTCAGTTGTAGTTGAAATTTGATCCGCTTCCACGTGAATCATCGAAAAATTGTCTTTTTCCCGAGAGTTGGATCGAAAGCTTTTGCCACCTAACAATTTGGTCAATTGCACATTAAATATGGTCTAATATTTTAGAAAATTGAATTGGTCCGATATTGCAACAAATATTTGGTAGATTCTTCACAAAAAGAGCTCATTTTGGGCACTCAGATAATGAAAAATGAACTTTTTGTGCAAAGAAAATGATAAACTCCTTAGGCAACATTGTTTGTCATTCCAAGATGCACCCTTGTGCAAATATTTGGTAGCTTCTTCACAAAAAAATCATTTTGGAGAATCAAAAATGGAAAATAAAATGTCGACATGACTTTGCACTTTATTTTTAGTCGATTACGACCAATTTTAGATGGTCATACATGATACACGCGTATTGCATTGTGATTGGGCCATAGCCATCTCACACTGATCATGCATCAAACACTGTTGGATGCTCCCAGATCCAACATCTTCCCTCACCCTCCACTCACCCATCTCTTCCCCAACCCACAGGCCACATCCCCACACTCCTCTCTCCTTTGCCTGCATCTCCCTCGCACCACTTCCCCTCGTCGCCACCACCAGTGACAGGCTAGATCCCGCCCGAGTCCGACGTCCTCCGACGGCGCCCAACACACTAGTGTGACCCCATCCCCCCGCTCCTTACTCCCATCGGTCCGGATATAGTGTGCGCGTCCTTTGACGGGCAACTGCAACCCAGCCCAATGGCTAGGATTGTGTCCAGCATGTCTTTGTCGTGGCTTCGGTAACTCGGGTGAGTCCCTCCACTCCTCCTCATCACATCTCTCCCTCTCTTCCTCACCTCCTCTTGTCTCCCTCGTAGATCTGACCCGAGAGAATGCAGCAGTAGAAGCCGGCTCGGCGGCGGTGGAGCCCGGGGGGCTAGGAGAGGGCGGGGGCGGGCACCATGGACGAGGCCTCCATGGAGCGGAGCAAGAGCTTCATCAAGGCCCTGCAGGTCGGTGCATTCCTTCCCAAGATCCCATGATGCACCTCCGCTCCGCTTGGCGGCGGATCCGGGTGTGTTCACATCCTTCACGCGTTGTGGCCATGGTGGATGCAGGAGTTCAAGAACCTGTGGCCGCAGTCGATATGAAGCTCCTCCTTGCGATCCTTCTCCCCACACCGCCGGATCTTCCTCTCCTCCTCCTGTACCACCGTCCGCTGAGCTCCAATCTCATCCCGCCCCAGGCTCTTCTTCTCTTCAGGAAGGTGAGCTCCGTGCTCTTCTTATCTTCTTCTTCTCTGTCATGCACTCATGCTCTCGTCCTTTGCTCTTTAGTCTACTGACCAGTGATGCAAATTTGCCATGATGTGCTGCTTGCTTGCTACTGTTAGTGCTTAGTACTAGTAATTGACTTGCTGCTTTTGTTGGCTTTCTACTTTTGCTAGGTTTTGATGTTTGCTTGCTGCTACTGCTTGCTACCAGCTACTTCCTATTACTGCTTATTTCTAATTTGTTGTTGACTTGTAAATCACAATTGGGATGTCAACATCATATAACACCACGGCAAAAGCATGCGAAAATGAAGCTATAGCTTGGGTATTATTGCAAGCTCCTGCCCCCTTGCTTGATGTTACTTGCTTGCTCCTTCTCTTGCTTGTCATTGGTGATGTTGCCTTGCTGCTGCTACTTGCTTGCTGTTGTTGCCTTGCCGTTGTTGTTGCTGCCATGTCGCCGCTGCTACCATGCCACTATTTCTGCCTTGCAACAGCAGCTCTTGCCTTGTTGCTGCTACGACTACCTTGCCGCTGCTGCTACTACTAACTTGCTGCTTGCTACCGATGCTATATAAGATGAACCAATGTTATGTTTACAGTGTGAGCTGACTATTTATATGGTTTCTTTTGTTATGCAATACCAAATACTTGTATTTGAATTTTTGGTTTGATGTAAATTTTGGTCTCAGTTACACCTCATAGTTGGTGGTGCTCGCCTACATGATTACCAGCGAGCTGCAATTCACGTGCACGCTTCTCCTGTCCCTCCACACGCCCTACATCGAGGTACCCTCTTCCATCATTACCTACACATACATGCGCCAGCAAGCTGGATCTCGCATGTCTTCTGGCTTAATTTTACTTCAGGAATATGTATATGTTGGCCCTTGGATACAAAGGAATAGTCAAATACTTCACTGGAATGTTCCTTCTGTGTAATCCTTATTGTTTCATTAGTTACTTGTGTTTCCTTGAGTCATTACTGACTGCGGGGTGAGCTTTTTACTCACATCTCATAGTGCGTGTCAAGCTATTTGGAGCTTGATTAATACTATCGCGTGCTTGCTTCATTAAATTAACATGCACTAATTGGACACAAATAAATGAGATGAGTACTAAATGGAAACAATTTATTTATGGTGTACGTGATTATCAAGTTGGAAGCTGATATATAAATAGCAAGTATTGTCGTGTGTAAACTTCTTGCTTGGTTCGTATTTTACAAGAGCTCCATGCCTAAGCAAGTTAAAGTGCGAAGCCGTGAAGACATACTCGCAAAGAGTTTTATGTTCTATTTGAGTGTAACAGATAGTAAATATTGTAACAATTGGCATATCTCTGTTGTCGGTTGTAACAGACATCAACGATTGTAATAGACTAATTTAGTGTTATTTGATGAATTTCATGTGTTCTCTCTCTCTCTTTGAAATATTTCATTATGAATGTGATTTGAAAGTGCGTGAAATGGAAACTTGACAAGTGATACCCATTTATTGAATAATATGACAAATTTAGAACTTTCTGATGTGTGAGACCAATTTATGATATGAACATGACTAGTGGGACCGATCTGACTAGTGGGGCCAACTCCAAAATATAATGGTCAAAAATAAAAATCAATAGATTGTAAATGTCCAAAGCCCAAAACTAAAAAGGCCAAAATGTTGGCCTTGGCCCATGAAGCCGAATAGTGTTCACACAAAAAATAATACTAGTAAAGCCGAAGAGTTGGGCTTGGCCCATGTAAATCATGCAAATGGACCGGGCTGATTTTGATCAATGACCTTTTCATTTGGTCATAATTTTGCCATGTTAACTTGCCACGTCGGATCCGACGTGGTGTGGGCAGACTGCTAGTGATCAAACAATTGGTCATATAACCAATGACCTTTTGTTTTGGTCGTTAAGTTGCATTACAGACGGTGAGCTTTTGACAAACTGTTTTTGGTCACAAAGATGTCACAAACGAAAAACAATGACCTTTCAGCGACCAATGTGATGGTCACAAATTAAATATTTCTTGTACTGATTTAGAAATGAGGTGCTCCGAAATGGACCCTTCTAGTCTACCTGAACACTCTCTGTTCAACATGGTATTTTTGGGGGGAATGGCCCCAACCTTTGCAAGAAGGTCAGCATGTCCATGTTAGACTTCATAAGTGGTTTGAATGACTTTCAACACAGTATGCACATTGTGAGATGTTTGTCATTTACCAACCTTCTTTTACTCGAAAAACTCCAGAAGATGCCAAACTTGTCAAAAAACAAAACAACTTGATATGGTGCCTTGAATTGGTCAATCAAGGCCATGAAAAAAATTGTGGCCGTTTCAAGGATGTCAAGAAAAAAATGTGTTTTTAACCTTCTAGCCTACTCGAAGACCCTTCGTTAAACATGACCTATTTTTGGACATCCTTCAAATGATCCAAAAAATTTCAAGCAGGTGGTCATGCCCATGATAGGCATTAATGTCACCTCTGAATGACTTCTCATGATAGGCATCCATGTCACGTCTGAATGACTTGTCACACATATGCAAGTTGCAACATGTCGAGACATTATCGATATTTTTTACCAAGAAAACTCTAGAAAAATTAAAACATGTCAAAAAACAAGCAAGTTACGATGGTGGTTTGAATTGTTCATACAATGCCATGGAAAGAAAAGGGGCCATTTGACGGATTAGAAAAACATGCTGTGGAATAGAGTTTTCTGGCCTACCTGGAACCTTACATTGGACATGATGTTTTTGGGCATCCTTGAAATTGTTGGAAATATGCCCTAGAGGCAATAATAAAGTGGTTATTATCATATTTCCTTGTTCATGATAATCGTCTATTGTTCATGCTATAATTGTATTAACAGGAAAAAGTAATACATGTGTGAATAAATAGATCACAATGTGTCCCTAGCAAGCCTCTAGTTGGCTAGCTTGTTAGTCAATAGATGATCATGTTTTCCTGATCATGGGCATTAGATGTCATTGATAACGGGATCACATCATTGGGAGAATGATGTGATGGACAAGACCCAATCCTAAGCATAACACAGATCGTATTGTTCGTATGCTAAAGCTTTTCTAATGTCAAGTATCTTTTCCTTCGACCGTGAGATTGTGCAACTCCCGGATACTGTAGGAGTGCTTTGGGTGTGTCAAACGTCACAACGTAACTGGGTGACTATAAAGGTGCACTACGGGTATCTCTGAAAGTGTCTGTTGGGTTGGTACGAATCGAGATCGGGATTTGTCACTCCGTGTGACGGAGAGGTATCTCTGGGCCCACTCGGTAGAACATCATCATGAGCTCAATGTGACTAAGGAGTTAGTCACACGATGACGTGCTACGGAACGAGTAAAGAGACTTACCGGTAACGAGATTGAACAAGGTATAGGTATACCGACGATCGAATCTCGGGCAAGTTCTATACCGACAGACAAAGGGAATCGTATATGGGATTGATTGAATCCTTGACATCGTGGATCATCCAATAAGATCATCATGGAGCGAGTGGGAGACACCATGGGTATCCAGACCCCGCTGATGGTTATTGGCCAGAGAGGTGTCTCGGTCATGTCAGCCTGTCTCCCGAACCCGTAGGGTCTACACACTTAAGGTTCGGTGACGCTAGGGTTATAGGGAATTGTTATACGAGGTTACTGAAAGTTGATCCGAGTCCCGGATGAGATCCCGGACGTCACGAGGAGCTCCGGAATGGTCTGGAGGTAAAGATTGATATGTAGGACGGATGGTTTCGGACACCGGAAGTGTTTCGGGCATCACCGGTAACGTACCGGGACCACCGGACGTGGGCCCGGGGGTCCACCGAAGGGGGGCTACGACCCCGGGAGGTGAGGTGGGCCAAGTGGGGGAGGGAACCAGCCCCTAGGTGGGCTGGTGCGTGTCACGCCCAAGATGCGACCCAGTCCTCAATTTGGCACGAAGGCCTCGTCAGGGATACAAGCGCATCTCGTCGTGTCGCAAGAATGGATATTGTTACAAGTACATGTACTGAAAAGAAGAGATATATATAGAATTGGCTTACACTCGCCACAAGCTACATCAGAGTCACAACAGTACATTACATAATCGTCAAGAGTAAGAGCAGGGTCCGACTACGGACGAAAACAAACAACAAAAGAAGAACAACGTCCATCCTTCCTATCCTAGGCTGCCGGCCTGGAACCCATCCTAGATCGATGAAGAAGAAGAAGAAGAAGAAGCAACTCCAAATGAACAATCAACGCGCTCGCGTCAAGTAACCTTTACCTGTACCTGCAACTGGTGTTGTAGTAATCTGTGAGCCACACGGGACTCAGCAATCTCATTTCCAAAGGTATCAAGACTAGCAAAGTTTAATGGGTGAGGTATGGTTAAGTGGTGAGGTTGCAGCAGCGGCTAAGCACATATTTGGTGGCTAACTTACGAGTACAAGAAATAAGAGGGGGGTGATCTACGCATAACGGACGTGAACTACTGGTGATCAAATGAATGATCCTGAACACCTACCTACGTCAGACATAACCCCACCGTGTCCTCGATCGGAGAAGGAACTCACGAAAGAGACAGTCACGGTTACGCACATAGTTGGCAAATTTTAATTAAGTTAACTTCAAGTTATCTAGAACAAGTGTTAAACAAAGTTTCCACTTTGCCACATAACCGCGGGCACGGCTTTCCGAAAAGATTTAACCCTGCAGGGGTGCTCCAACTAGTCCATCACAAATTACCACAAGCCGCATAGAAATCCTCAATCACGAAGCTCGCGATCTCGTCGGATTCCCTAGTGGAAAACCTCAACTCTGAGATTACCCAAAGCATCACCGGAATCCCGATGCACAAGATATTTCGTCAAAGGTAAAACTATTCCAGCAAGGCCGCCCGACGTGTCGACGATCCCGATAGGAGTCGCGTACCTCGTTCTCAGGACACGACGGATGAGCTAGACGTCGGGATCGCTAAACCTCCGGATGACCAGAGGGGCGTCGGACATCGCTCACGTGGGACCAACACTCATGAGGAGCACTGGCCCGGGGTTGATTAAAATAATCCGCGGGTGCCGGCGGGTCCCTATGCATTATTATTAGGTTATTAGGCAAATGTAGTACCAAAGTTGGGCCTTGCCAGACCAGCTTTATTCTAAAACGGATTATCAAGGGGGTCCCCATAACAACCCCGATCGTGTTAGGAGCGCTCAATTATGGAACATAACACCGGTAGTCGGAAACTAAGGGGGCAAAGGTGGAACAAAACACCAGGCTAGAAAGGCCGAGCCTTCCACCTTTTACCAAGTATATAGGTGTGTTAAATTAAATAGTATTTAATATGGTGATATAACAAGGAACCCATGCTTTCACATGGAAGCAACTGCACCTGCAACTAGCAACGTTAACACAAGGTTAAGCAAGCAGTAACATAGCCAATCAGTGGTTTGCTAGGTTGAACAGGTTGAAGGTTTCATGGCATTGTTGAGAGGCTGATATTTAACATGTGGTAGGCAACGAGACATGATCGATAGAAGCGATAAAACTAGCATGGCAATGATAGTAATGGTATCTGGGGAAATGGTCATCTTGCCTGAGATCCCGCTTGGAAGAAGAATGCCACCGTGAAGCAGACGAATCGACGTATTCGAACGGGTCCTCACAATCCGACACGCTTGCGGAACTCTATCGAGACGGGGAAAACCAGAAACAAGAATCAACACACGAATTCACCACACGATGCACAACACATATGATGCATGAGTAGCTGAATACATGCAAGACACGACATGTCAATCCACACTATCAAACACTACACATTAAGTGAAGTCCAATATGCAACGAGTCGCATATTGACGAAACTCCACGTTTATTTACTTAGTTCTATCCCGATTAGATACTCGGCAATATTAAATGTGATTAAACATGGCAAGGGGTGAAGCGGTGAACTTACATAACATCCTAGACGGTTAACACGCGGAGCATAGACGAATCTACGTCACAAGGAACATGCAACACAAGGTAATTATGCCATGAATGCGTCATGCATGCGAGTTGGAAATATTAATCTCCGCAAAATTCTACTCAAGTTACATATCTAACTCGCCGGAATCCAACGCGCGGAATATAATCTACGGGCGTTTGAAAACTTCTCTTTTCTGAAATATGCAAGAGCTAGAAAAAAATGCCCAAAATCTACTCAGCCAAAAAAACATGCATGGGCCCGAAGCATCATAGTGCAGTGGCCCAGGGGTAGATCAGGCCCAAGTGGACAGGAATGGTGTGCAAAAATATATGCAGAACATGGAAAAAATATTAGGGGCTCAGCTGAGATTCGAACCAGGGACCTGTTGGTTGGATGGCTCAGTGCAAGGCCACTAAGCTAGATGTGTGTTATTGCTGGATCTGGGCGCAGTGCATACATGAATGTGTGCACACAGGATGTATAAAACAGAGAAGAAAAATAGCAGGCACTGGGATTTGATCCCATGATCTCCCGAGTTACAACGCAGCACGATGACCAGTGGGCTATGAGCGAACAGTGATACAAAACTGGATTTCGCCAGAGATGAAACATATACCGATGCTTACCTGACGAAACTGAATATGAAACAGTGGCGCTGGCATGAACGCAGCTAGTGACAAAGAGCACAGGGGAGGCCGGATCTGAAACGAGGAGCTCGCCAGGGTTCGGTTTTGGACCAGAACGGGGGGGGGGGGACCAACAACGACGTTGGACAAGGCATGAGCTTGGCGCCATGGCTTCCTGTCCAATCGAGACAGAGAGAGATGATCAAAGGGGGTCGTGTAAGGGAGGGAAGAACGGGGAGAGCAGGGCAACGGTGAGGTTACCATCAGCGCTAGGAGGTCAGGGATGGGAGTTGGGGTCGGATCTGAGGGCGGCTGTCCCGTTCCCGACGGCGGCGAGCGGCGGTGGGCTTCGAGCTGCCATGGTGGCGCGCACCAGCGACGAGAGGCTGGCGGTTGCCTCCTCGGACTGGCGTACGGGTAAGGTGCGACATGCTGAAGCTTCGCGCAACCATCCATGGCGGTCTGCTACAAAACAAGAGAGAAGATGTGGTGAGGAGGAGGGAGAGAGAGGACGGGAAGGAGAGGAACGAGGAGGCGAGGCACTCATCTTCAGCGAGGTTCTGGCCGACGGCGGAGCAGAGCTAGACACCAGTCACAGGCGCACGAGGAGGGGGCGTCACGGAGGAAGCCCCCCATGTCCTAGTGGCGGCGAGCGACGGCGTTACGAGGAGAAGCCTCACGTGGCGGCGGAAAGGGGGGAGAAATAGAAAATGGAGTGAGGGGAGCTTGGGCTAGGGCACCACCCCTCATATGGAGCTTCACGGAACGCTGTGGAGCCGTCTGATCGAAGCTGCAAGGGATGAAGGGCGATGCCCTGGTTCGTACAGGATGGCGAATACACGAGGAAGAAGGTAGGGGTGGGCTGTGGGCTGGACTCAACAGGTATGGGCATAACTAAAACACTTGGGCTGCTCTCTTTGTGTCTGTCTCTGAAATTAAAAGAAAAGCTTTTGCAATTAAAAACATATGGATATTTTTTTATCAAGGCCAGAGGATAAAAGAAAAGGAGTAAAACAAAATTGATAAAATATTTAGGCTTCTAAAATGTTGCCACAGTTTGTAAAAGTAAGTGGAACATTTTTAGAAGACCAAAATTATATTCATCTAATTTAAATGGGCTCTGATTTTTTTAAATAAAACCAAAAGGAAAATAATTCAAAGAAAAGAGTGTTGCACCCCACAATGAATAGGAAGAAATTTTGAAGAGGAGGAACATTTTGTTTGAACCAAAATAGAAACTTTTAAATTTGCCTCAACTAAAAGGAAAGAAAGGAGTTTGAAAACATGGTGTAATAAGAGGGGTTAAGAGCTTGATCTTGTTGCACCCAATCATGCTGCCAAGCCCTCACGCACATACACACATGCGCTCACACTCAAACAACAAGGTGCAACTAGCCACACAAGACAAGCACACAAAAGAAATGATGCCATGCATGATGCGACAATACAAACTACATGATGATGCAACAAATAAAACTAACCACACAACGGAAACGGAAATAAAGGGGAATCTTCTGGACCGTCGGTCTCGGGATGTCACAGTGCGCCTCCCCACTCAGCCCAATGCGCAGGGGAGAGGGAAGGGCGGGGCAAACCCTAAGCCAGGTGGGCCTTAGGCCCACCAGGTGGTGTGCCACCCCCTCCCACCCTAGCCGACGCCCCCTTTCCCATCTCGTGGCTGCCGCACCACCTAGGGGGGAACCCTAGGGGTGGCGCACCCCCCTCCCCCTCCTCCTATAAATAGAGAGGGTTTTGGCCCTTGGGAGACACACTTCTCCCTCTCCCTCGGCGCAGCCCTGCCCTTCTTCCTCCTCCTCTCTGCCGGTGCTTGGCGAAGCCCTGCAGGGAGACCTCGTCTCTCCATCGACACCACGTCGTCGTGCTGCTGGAGTTCTTCCCCAACCTCTCCCTCCTCCTTGCTGGATCAAGGTGCGGGAGACGTCACCGGGATGCACGTGTGTTGAACGCGGAGGTGCCGTAGTTCGGCACTAGATCGGAATCACACCGCAATCTGAATCGCCGCGAGTACGACTCATCAACCGCGTTCTAGTAACGCTGAAGCTTAGCGATCTTCAAAGGTATAAAGATGCTCTTACTCCTCTCTCGTTGCTGGTCTCTCCATAGGAAGATCTGAATATGCGTAGGAATAATTTTGAATTTATGCTACGTTACCCAACAGTGGCATCCGAGCCAGGTTTTCTATGCGTAGATTATATGCACGAGTAGAACACAAAAGTTGTGGGCGATGATTTGTCAATTTGCTTGCCGCTACTAGTCTTATTCTTTTCCGGCGGTATTGTGGGATGAAGCGGCCCGGACCGACTTTACACGTACGCTTACGTGAGACTGGTTCCACCGACAGACTTGTACACCGTGCATAAAGGTGGCTAGAGGGTGTCTGTCTCTCCTACTCTAGTCGGATTGGATTTGATGAAAAGGGTCCTTATGAAGGGTAAATAGCTTTGGCATATCATCGTTGTGGCTGTCATGTAGGTAAGAAGGCGTTCTTGCTAGAAACACAAATCAGCCATGCAAAACTTGCAACAACAATTAGAGGACGTCTAACTTGTTTTTGCAGGGTTTGACATGTGATGTGATATGGCCAAAGTTGTGATGTTGCATGTATGATGTATGAGATGATCATGTTATTGTAATAGGTTTCACGACTTGCATGTCGATGAGTATGACAACCGGCAGGAGCCATAGGAGTTGTCTTAATTTATTGTATGAGATGCAACGCCATGTGCTTACTACTTTTACTTCATTGCTAACGGTTAGCTATAGTAGTAGTGATAGTAGTAGTTGGCGTGACGACTTCACGGAGACACGATGATGGAGATCATGATGATGGAGATCATGGTGTCACGCCGGTGACGATAATGATCATGCGATGCCTGAAGATGGAGATCGAAAGGGCAAAGATGATAATGGCCATATCATGTCACTATATGATTGCATTGTGATGTTTATCATGTTTTTCATCTTATTGCTTAGAACGATGGTAGCATAATAAGATGATCCCTCTTAAAATTTCGAGAACGTATTCCCCTAAGTGTGCACGGTTGCGAAGGTTCGTTGTCTCGAAGCACCACGTGATGATCGGGTGTGATAGATTCTAACGTTCGCATACAACGGGTGTAGGCCAGATTTACACACGCGAAACACCTAGGTTGACTCGACGAGCTTAGCATGTACAGACATGACCTCGAATACAAGATACCGAAAGGTCGAACATGAGTCGTATGGTTGAATATGATCAGCATGAAGTTGCTCACCATGGTGACTAGTCTGTCTCACGTGATGATCGGACACGGGTTAGTCAACATGGATCATGTATCACTTAGATGACTAGAGGGATGTCGATTTAAGTGGGAGTTCATACTTAATTTGATTAAATGAACTTAATTGTCATGAACTTAGTCTAAAAGTTGTCTTTATAAATATTGTAGATGGCCAACGTCAACCTCAATTTCAACGCATTCCTAGAGAAAAACAAGCTGAAAGATGATGGTAGCAACTATGCGGACTGGGTTCGCAACTTGAAGCTCATCCTTGAAGCAGCTAAAAAGGCTTATGTCCTTGATGCGCCGCTAGGTGACCCACCCGCTCCCGCAGCAGCCCAGGACATTCTGAACGTCTGGCAAACGCGGAGTGATGACTACTCTCTGGTTAGGTGTGGCATGTTATACAGTTTAGAAACGGGGCTCCAAAGGCGTTTTGAGCAACACGGGGCATATGAGATGTTCCATGAGCTGAAGCTAGTTTTTCAAGCTCATGCCCGTGTCGAGAGATATGAAGTCTCCGACAAGTTCTTTAGCTGTAAGATGGAGGAGAACAGTTATGTCAGTGAGCACATACTCAAAATGTCTGGGTTACACGGTCGTCTGACTTCACTTGGAGTCGAACTTCCGGATGATGCTATAATTGACAGAATCCTCCAGTCTCTCCCACCAAGCTAGAAAGGCTTTGTGCTTAACTACAACACGCATGGGATGGAGAAGACCATTCCCGAGTTGTACTCGATGCTCAAGTCTGCAGAAGTAGAAATCAAGAAAGAGCATCAAGTGTTGATGGTCAACAAGACCACTAGTTTCAAGAAAGGCAAGGGTAAGAAGAACTTCAAGAAAGACGGCAAAGTTGTTGCCGCGCCCGGTTAGCCAGATGCCGGGAAGAAGAAAAAGAATGCACCCAAGCCCGAGACTGAGTGCTTCTATTGCAAGGGAAAGGGTCACTGGAAGCGGAACTGCCCCAAATACTTAGCGGACAAGAAGGCCGGCAACGTTAAAGGTATATGTGATATACATGTTATTGATGTATACCTTACCAGCGCTCGTAGTAGCTCCTGGGTATTTGATACCGGTGTTGTTGCTCACATTTGCAACTCAAAGGAGGAACTACGGAATAAGCGGAGACTGACCAAGGACGAGGTGACGATGCGCGTCGGGAATGGTTCAAAGGTCGATGTGATCCCCGTCGGCACGCTACCTCTACATCTACCGTCGGGATTAGTCTTAAACCTTAATAATTGTTATTTAGTACCAGATTTAAGCATGAACATTGTATCAGGGTCTTTCCTAATGCGAGACGGCTACTCATTTAAATCAGAGAATAATGGTTGTTCTATTTATATGAGTGATATGTTTTATGGTCATGCTCCGCTGGTGAATGGTTTATTCTTGATGAATCTCGATCGTGATGTTACACATATTCATAGTGTGAGTACCAAAAGATGTAAAGTTGATAATGATAGTCCCACATACTTGTGGCACTGTCGCCTTGGTCATATCGGCGTTAAGCGCATGAAAAAGCTCCATACTGATGGACTATTAGAGTCTCTTGATTTTGAATCATTTGACACATGCGAACCGTGCCTCATGGGCAAGATGACTAAGACTCCATTCTCAGGTATAATGGAGAGAGCAACCGACTTATTGGAAATAATACATACTGATGTGTGTGGTCCAATGAACGTTGAAGCTCGCGGTGGCTATCGTTGTGTTCTCACTCTCACCGATGATTTGAGTAGGTATGGGTATATCTACTTGATGAAGCACAAATCTGAGACATTTGAAAATTTCAAGGAATACCAGAGTGAGGTCGAGAATCAACGTGACAGAAAAATCAAGTGTCTACGATCTGATCGTGAAGGAGAATATTTGAGTCACGAGTTTGGCACACACCTAAGGAAGTGTGGAATCGTTTCACAACTGACGCCGCCTGGCACACCGCAACGCAACGGAGTGTCTGAACATCGTAATCGCACTTTATTAGATATGGTACGATCTATGATGTCTCTTACCGACATACCGCTATCATTTTGGGGATACGCATTAGAAACTGCAGCATTCACTTTAAATAGGGCACCGTCTAAATCCGTTGAGACGACACCGTTTTGGCAAGAAACCTAAGTTGTTGTTTCTTAAAGTTTGGGACTGCGATGCTTATGTGAAGAAACTTCAACCAGAAAATCTCGAACCCAAAGCGGAGAAATGTGTATTCATAGGATACCCTAAGGAAACAATTGGGTATACCTTCTATCTTAGATCCGAAGGTAAAACCTTTGTTGCCAAGAACGGATCCTTTCTAGAGAAAGAGTTTCTCTCGAAAGAAGTAAGTGGGAGGAAGGTAGAACTTGATGAGATAATTACACCCCCTCTCGAACAGGATAGTAGCACGGCGCGGGAAGTTGTTCCTGTGGCGCCTACACCAACTGAAGAGGAAGTTAATGATGATGATCATGAAGCTTCGGATCAAGTTACTACTGAACCGCGAAGGTCCACAAGGGCATGCTCCGCACCAGAGTGGTATGGAAACCCTGTGATGGAAATCATGTTGTTAGACAACGGTGAACCTTCGAACTATGAAGAAGCGATGGCGGGCCCGGATTCCAACAAATGGCTTGAAGCTATGAAATTCGAGATAGGATCCATGTATGAGAACAAAGTATGGACTTTGGTGGACTTGCCCGATGACCGGCGAGCCATAGAAAATAAATGGATCTTCAAGAAGAAGACTGATGCAAGTGGTAATGTAACCGTTTATAAAGCTCGACTTGTCGCAAAGGGTTTTCGACAAATTCAAGGAGTTGACTACGAAGAGACTTTCTCTCCCGTAGCGAAGCTGAAATCAGTCCGAATCATGTTAGTAATTGCCGCCTTTTATGATTAAGAAATTTGGCAAATGGACGTCAAAACAGCGTTCCTTAACGGGAACCTTAAGGAAGAGTTGTATATGATGCAACCAGAAGGTTTTGTCGACCCTAAGGGTGCTAACAAAGTGTGCAAGCTCCAGCGCTCCATCTATGGGATGGTGCAAGCATCTCGGAGTTGGAACATTCGCTTTAATGAGGTGATTAAAGCGTTTGGGTTCATACAGGTTTACGGAGAAGCCTGTTTGTAGAAGAAAGTGAGTGGGAACTCTATAGCTTTTCTCATACTGTATGTGGATGACATATTATTGATGGGGAATAATATAGAGATGTTGGAGAGCATAAAGGCCTATTTGAACAAGAGTTTTTCAATGAAGGACCTAGGAGAAGCTGCATACATATTAGGCATCAAGATCTATAGAGATAGATCAAGACGCCTCATAGGTCTTTCGCAAAGCACATACCTTGAGAAGATATTGAAGAAGTTCAATATGGAAAACTCAAAGAAAGGGTTCTTGCCAGTTTTGCAAGGTATGAGATTGAGTAGGACTCAGTCGCCGACCACGGCAGCAGAAAGAGAGAAGATGAGTTATGTCCCCTACGCTTCAGCCGTGGGCTCTCTAATGTATGCCATGTTGTGTACCAGACCTGATATAAACCTTGCCATAAGTTTGGTAGGGAGGTACCAAAGTGATCCCGGTATGGAACACTGGACAGCAGTCAAGAATATCCTTAAGTACCTGAAAGGACTAAGGAAATGTTTCTCGTTTTTGGAGGTGACGAAGAGCTCGTCGTAAAGGGTTATGTTGACGCTAGCTTCGAGACAGATCCGGATGACTCGAAGTCATAGACCGGATACGTATAGGTGCTGAATGGTGGGGCAATGAGCTGGTGCAGCAGCAAGCAAGAAGTCGTGGCAGCATCTACATGTGAAGCGGAGTACATAGCTGCTTCAGAAGCGGCTCATGAAGGAATTTGGATGATGGAGCTCATCACCGACCTTGGAGTGGTTCCAAGCGTGTCGGGTCCAATGACACTCTTCTGTGGTAACACTGGGGCCATTTCCATAGCCAAGGAGCCCAGGTTTCACCGGAAGAGGAAGCACATCAAACGCCGCTACAACTCCATCCAGGACCATGTCCAGAGTGGAGTGATAGATATTTGTAAAGTACACACAGATCTGAATATTGCAGACCCGTTGACTAAACCTCTTCGACGAGCAAAACATGATCAACACCATAATGCTATGGGTGTTCGATACATCACAATGTAACTAGATTACTAACTCTAGTGCAAATGGGAGACTGTTGGAAATATGCCCTAGAGGCAATAATAAAATGGTTATTATCATATTTCCTTGTTCATGATAATCGTCTATTGTTCATGCTATAATTGTATTAACAGGAAACAGTAATACATGTGTGAATAAATAGATCACAATGTGTCCCTAGCAAGCCTCTAGTTGGCTAGCTCGTTAGTCAATAGATGATCATGGTTTCCTGATCATGGGCATTAGATGTCATTGATAATAGGATCACATAATTGGGAGAATGATGTGATGGACAAGACCCAATCCTAAGCGTAGCACTAGACCGTATTGTTCGTATGCTAAAGCTTTTCTAATGTCAAGTATCTTTTCCTTCGACCGTGAGATTGTGCAACTCCCGGATACCGTAGGAGTGCTTTGGGTGTATCAAACGTCACAACGTAACTGGGTGGCTATAAAGGTGCACTACGGGTATCTCTGAAAGTGTCTGTTGGGTTGGTATGAATCGAGATCGGGATTTGTCACTCCGTGTGACAGAGAGGTATCTCTGGGCCCACTCGGTAGAACGTCATCATGAGCTCAATGTGACTAAGGATCTATTCACACGATGACGTGCTACGGAACGAGTAAAGAGACTTACCGGTAATGAGATTGAACAAGGTATAGGTATACCGACGATCGAATCTCGCGCAAGTTCTATACCGACAGACAAAGGGAATCGTATACGGGATTGATTGAATCCTTGACATCGTGGTACATCCGATGAGATCATCGTGGAGCGAGTGGGAGCTACCATGGGTATCCAGACCCCGCTGAAGGTTATTGGCCAGAGAGGTGTCTTGGTCATGTCTGCCTGTCTCCCGAACCCGAAGGGTCAACACACTTAAGGTTCGGTGACGCTAGGGTTATAGGGAATTGTTATACGAGGTTACCGAAAGTTGTTGGGAGTCCCGGATCAGATCCTGGACGTCACGAGGAGCTCCAGAATGGTCTGGAGGTAAAGATTGATATATAGGATGGATGGTTTCGGACACCGGAAGTGTTTCGGGCATCACCGGTAACGTACCGGGAGTAACGTACCGGGACCACCGGAGGTGGCCCCGGGGGTCCACCGAAGGGGGGCTACGACCGTTGGAGGTGAGGTGGGCCAAGTGGGGAGGGAACCAGCCCCTAGGTGGGCTGGTGCGCCTCCCCACTCAGCCCAATGCGCAGGGGAGAGGGAAGGGTGGCAAACCCTAAGCCAGGTGGGCCTTAGGCCCACCAGGTGGTGTGCCACCCCCTCCCACCCTAGCCGCCGCGCCCCTTTCCCATCTGGTGGCTGCCGCACCACCTAGGGGGGAACCCTAGGGGTGGCGCTATTGGTGAACGTAGCATAAATTCAAAATTTTCCTACGCTTATTCAGATCTTCCTTTGGAGAGACCAGCAACGAGAGAGGGGTAAGAGCATCTTCATACCTTTGAAGATCTCTAAGCAGAAGCGTTGCTAGAACGCGGTTGATGGAGTCGTACTCGCAGCGATTCCGATCTAGTGCCAAACTATGGCACCTCCGCGTTCAACACACGTGCAGCCCGGTGGCGTCTCCCGCACCTTGATCCAGCAAGGAGGAGGGAGAGGTTGGCGAAGAACTCGAGCAGCACGACGGCATGGTGTTGATGGAGAGATGAGGTCTCCCGACAGGGCTTCGCCATGCACCGGCAGAGAGGAGGAAGAAGAGCAGGGTTGCGCCGAGGGAGAGGGAAAAGTCTATCTCTCAATGGCCAAAAGTGCCCACTATATATAGGGGGAGGGGAGAGGGGGTGCCACCCCTAGGGTTCCCACCCTAGGGGGTGCTGCAGTCCCCCCCAGATGGGAGGTGCGGCGGCCAGAAGGGGGAGGAGGGGGTGGCGCACCAACTGGTGGGCCTTACGCCCACCTCGCTTAGGGTTTGCCCCCCCCTTTTCTCTCCCTTGCGCAATGGGCTGAGTGGGGAGGCGCACCAGCCATCCTAGGGGCTGGTTCCCACCCCCACTTGGCCCACCTTACCTCCCGGGGTCGTTGCCCCCTTTCGGTGGTCCCCCGGGGCCATCTCCGGTGGTCCCGGTGGTCCCGGTACATTACCGGTGACGCCCGAAACACTTTCGGTGTCCAAAACCATCCGTCCTATATATCAATCTTTACCTCCAGACCATTCCGGAGCTCCTCGTGACGTCTGGGATCTCATCTGGGACTCTGAACAACTTTCGGTAACCTCGTATAATAATTCCCTATAACCCTAGCGTCATCGAACCTTAAGTGTGTAGACCCTACGGGTTCGGGAGACAGGCAGACATGACCGAGACACCTCTCTGGCCAATAACCATCAGCGGGGTCTGGATACCCATGGTGGCTCCCACTTGCTCCACGATGATCTCATCGGATGAACCACGATGTCAAGGATTCAATCAATCCCGTATACGATTCCCTTTGTCTGTCGGTATAGAACTTGCCCGAGATTCAATCGTCGGTATACCTATACCTTGTTCAATCTCGTTACCGGTAAGTCTCTTTACTCGTTCCGTAGCACATCATCGTGTGACTAACTCCTTAGTCACATTGAGCTCATGATGATGTTCTACCGAGTGGGCCCAGAGATACCTCTCCGTCACACGGAGTGACAAATCCCGATCTCGATTCGTACCAACCCAACTGACACTTTCGGAGGTACCCGTAGTGCACCTTTATAGTCACCCAGTTACTTTGTGACGTTTGATACACCCAAAGCCCTCCTACGGTATCCGGGAGTTGCACAATCTCACGGCCGAAGGAAAAGATACTTGACATTAGAAAAGCATTAGCATACGAACAATACGATCTAGTGCTAGGCTTAGGATTGGGTCTTGTCCATCACATCATTCTCCCAATTATGTGATCCTATTATCAATGACATCTAATGCCCATGATCAGGAAACCATGATCATCTATTGACTAACGAGCTAGCCAACTAGAGGCTTGCTAGGGACACATTGTGATCTATTTATTCACACATGCATTACTGTTTCGTGTTAATACAATTATAGCATTAACAATAGACGATTATCATGAACAAGGAAATATGATAATAACCATATTATTATTGCCTCTAGGGCATATTTCCAACAGTCTCCCATTTGCACTAGAGTCAATAATCTAGTTACATTGTGATGTATCGAACACCCATAGCATTATGGTGTTGATCATGTTTTGCTCGTGGAAGAGGTTTAGTCAACGGGTCTGCAATATTCAGATCCGTGTGTACTTTACAAATATCTATCACTCCACTCTGGACATGGTCCTGGATGGAGTTGTAGCGGCGTTTGATGTGCTTCGTCTTCCGGTGAAACCTGGGCTCCTTGGCTATGGCAATGGCTCGAGTGTTATCACAGAAGAGTGTCATAGGACCCAACGCGCTTGGAACCACTCCAAGGTCGGTGATGAGCTCCTTCATCCAAATTCCTTGATGAGCCGCTTCTGAAGCAGCTATGTACTCTGCTTCACATGTAGATGCTGCCACGACTTCTTGCTTGCTGCTACACCAGCTCACTGCCCCACCATTTAACACATATACGTATCCGGTTTGTGACTTAGAGTCATCCGGATCTGTGTCGAAGCTAGCGTCGACGTAACCCTTTACGACGAGCTCTTCGTCACCTCCATAAATGAGAAACATTTCCTTAGTCCTTTTCAGGTATTTAAGGATATTCTTGACCGCTGTCCAGTGTTCCATACCTGGATCACTTTGGTACCTCCCTACCAAACTTATGGCAAGGTTTATATCAGGTCTGGTACACAACATGGCATACATTAGAGAGCCCACGGTTGAAGCGTAGGGGATAGAACTCATCCTCTCTCTATCTGCTGCCGTGGTCGGCGACTGAGTCTTACTCAATCTCATACCTTGCAAAACTGGCAAGAACCCTTTCTTTGAGTTTTCCATATTGAACTTCTTCAATATCTTCTCAAGGTATGTGCTTTGCGAAAGACCTATGAGGCGTCTTGATCTATCTCTATAGATCTTGATGCCTAATATGTATGCAGCTTCTCCTAGGTCCTTCATTGAAAAACTCTTGTTCAAATAGGCCTTTATGCTCTCCAACATCTCTATATTATTCCCCATCAATAATATGTCATCCACATACAGTATGAGGAAAGCTACAGAGCTCCCACTCACTTTCTTGTACAGACAGGCTTCTCCGTAAACCTGTATGAACCCAAATGCTTTAATCACCTCATTAAAGCGAATGTTCCAACTCCGAGAAGTTTGCACCAGCCCATAGATGGAGCGCTGGAGCTTGCACACTTTGTTAGCACCCTTAGGGTCGACAAAACCTTCTGGTTGCATCATATACAACTCTTCCTTAAGGTTCCCGTTAAGGAACGCTGTTTTGACGTCCATTTGCCAAATTTCATAATCATAAAAGGCGGCAATTGCTAACATGATTCGGACTGATTTGAGCTTCGCTACGGGAGAGAAAGTCTCTTCGTAGTCAACTCCTTGAATTTGTCGAAAACCCTTTGCGACAAGTCGAGCTTTGTAAACGGTTACATTACCGTTTGCATCAGTCTTCTTCTTGAAGATCCATTTATTTTCTATGGCTCGCCGGTCATCGGGCAAGTCCACCAAAGTCCATACTTTGTTCTCATACATGGATCCTATCTCGGATTTCATAGCCTCAAGCCATTTATTGGAATCCGGGCCCGCCATCGCTTCTTCATAGTTTGAAGGTTCACCGTTGTCTAACAACATGATTTCCATCACAGGGTTGCCGTACCACTCTGGTGCGGAGCGTGCCCTTGTGGACCTTCGCGGTTCAGTAGTAACTTGATCCGAAGCTTCATGATCATCATCATTAACTTCCTCTTCAGTCGGTGTAGGCGCCACAGGAACAACTTCCCGCGCTGCGCTACTATCCTGTTCGAGAGGGGGTGTAATTACCTCATCAAGTTCTACCTTCCTCCCACTTACTTCTTTTGAGAGAAACTCTTTCTCTAGAAAGGATCCGTTCTTGGCAACAAAGGTTTTACCTTCGGATCTAAGACAGAAGGTATACCCAATAGTTTCCTTAGGATCCTATGAATACGCATTTCTCCGCTTTGGGTTCGAGCTTTTCTGGTTGAAGTTTCTTCATATAAGCATCGCAGCCCCAAACTTTAAGAAACGACAACTTAGGTTTCTTGCCAAACCATAGTTCATACGGTGTCGTCTCAACGGATTTAAACGGTGCCCTATTTAAAGTGAATGTTGCAGTTTCTAATGCGTATCCCCAAAATGATAGCGGTAAGTCGGTAAGACACATCATAGATCGTACCATATCTACTAAAGTGCGATTACGATGTTCAGACACTCCGTTGCGTTGCGGTGTGCCAGGCGGCGTCAGTTGTGAAACGATTCCGCACTTCCTTAGGTGTGTGCCAAACTCGTGACTCAAATATTCTCCTCCACGATCAGATCGTAGACATTTGATTTTTCTGTCACGTTGATTCTCAACCTCACTCTGAAATTCTTTGAACTTTTCAAACGTCTCAGATTTGTGCTTCATCAAGTAGATATACCCATACCTACTCAAATCATCGGTGAGAGTGAGAACATAACGATAACCACCGCGAGCTTCAATGTTCATTGGACCACACACATCAGTATGTTTTATTTCCAATAAGTCGGTTGCTCTCTCCATCATTCCTGAGAATGGAGTCTTAGTCATCTTGCCCATGAGGCACGGTTCACATGTGTCAAATGATTCAAAGTCAAGAGACTCTAATAGTCCATCAGTATGGAGCTTCTTCATGCGCTTAACGCCGATATGACCAAGGCGGCAGTGCCACAAGTATGTGGGACTATCATTATCAACTTTACATCTTTTGGTACTCAAACTATGAATATGTGTAACATCATGATCGAGATTCATCAAGAATAAACCATTCACCAGCGGAGCATGACCATAAAACATATCACTCATATAAATAGAACAACCATTATTCTCTGACTCAAATGAGTAGCCGTCTCGCATTAAGCAAGACCCTGATACAATGTTCATGCTTAAAGCTGGTACTAAATAACAATTATTAAGGTTTAAAACTAATCCCGATGGTAGACGTAGAGGTAGCGTGCCGACGGCGATCACATCGACCTTTGAACCATTCCCGACGCGCATCGTCACCTCGTCCTTGGCCAGTCTCCGCTTATTCCGCAGTTCCTCCTTTGAGTTGCAAATGTGAGCAACAGCACCGGTATCAAATACTCAGGAGCTACTACGAGCGCTGGTAAGGTACACATCAATAACATGTATATCACATATACCTTTAACGTTGCCGGCCTTCTTGTCCGCTAAGTATTTGGGGCAGTTCCGCTTCCAGTGACCTTTTCCCTTGCAATAGAAGCACTCAGTCTCAGGCTTGGGTCCATTCTTTTTCTTCTTCCCAGCATCTGGCTTACCGGGCGCGGCAACAGCTTTGCCGTCTTTCTTGAAGTTCTTCTTACCCTTGCCTTTCTTGAAACTAGTGGTCTTGTTGACCATCAACACTTGATGCTCTTTCTTGATGTCTACTTCTGCAGACTTGAGCATCGAGTACAACTCGGGAATGGTCTTATCCATCCCTTGCACGTTGTATTTAAGCACAAAGCCTTTGTAGCTTGGTGGGAGAGACTGTAGGATTCTGTCAACTATAGCATCATCCGGAAGTTCGACTCCAAGTGAAGTGAGATGACCGTGTAACCCAGACATTTTGAGTATGTGCTCACTGACATAACTGTAATCCTCCATCTTACAGCTAAAGAACTTGTCGGAGACTTCATATCTCTCGACACGGGCATGAGCTTGAAAAACTAGCTTCATCTCGTGGAACATCTCATATGCCCCGTGTTGCTCAAAACGCCTTTGGAGCCCCGTTTCTAAACTGTATAACATGCCACACCTAACCAGAGAGTAGTCATCACTCCGCGTTTGCCAGACGTTCAGAATGTCCTGGGCTGCTGCGGGAGCGGGAGGGTCACCTAGCGGCGCATCAAGGACATAAGCCTTTTTAGCTGCTTCAAGGATGAGCTTCAAGTTGTGAACCCAATCCGCATAGTTGCTACCATCATCTTTCAGCTTGTTTTTCTCTAGGAATGCGTTGAAATTGAGGTTGACGTTGGACATCTACAATATTTATAAAGACAACTTTTAGACTAAGTTCATGACAATTAAGTTCATTTAATCAAATTAAGTATGAACTCCCACTTAAATCGACATCCCTCTAGTCATCTAAGTGATACATGATCCATGTTGACTAACCCGTGTCCGATCATCACGTGAGACGGACTAGTCACCATGGTGAGCAACTCCATGCTGATCGTATTCAACCATACGACTCATGTTCGACCTTTCGGTCTCTTGTATTTGAGGTCATGTCTGTACATGCTAAGCTCGTCGAGTCAACCTAGGTGTTTCGCGTGTGTAAATCTGGCTTACACCCGTTGTAATCGAATGTTAGAATCTATCACACCCGATCATCACGTGGTGCTTCGAGACAACGAACCTTCGCAACGGTGCACACTTAGGGGAATACGTTCTCGAAATTTTAAGAGGGATCATCTTATTATGCTACCGTCGTTCTAAGCAATAAGATGTAAAACATGATAAACATCACAATGCAATCATATAGTGACATGATATGTCCATTATCATCTTTGCTCTTTCGATCTCCATCTTCAGGCAACGCATGATCATCATTGTCACCGGCGTGACACCATGATCTCCATCATCATGATCTCCATCATCGTGTCTTCGTGAAGTCGTCACGCCAACTACTACTATCACTACTACTACAGCTAACCGTTAGCAATGAAGTAAAAGTAGTAAGCACATGGCGTTGCATCTCATACAATAAATTAAGACAACTTCTATGGCTCCTCCCGGTTGTCATACTCATCGACATGCAAGTCGTGAAACCTATTACAATAACATGATCATCTCATACATCATACATGCAACATCACAACTTTGGCCATATCACATCACATGTCAAACCCTGCAAAAACAAGTTAGACGTCCTCTAATTGTTGTTGCAAGTTTTACGTGGCTGATTTGGGTTTCTAGCAAGAATGCCTTCTTACCTACGTGATAGCCACAACGATGATATGCCAAAGCTATTTACCCTTCATAAGGACCCTTTTCATCAAATCCAATCCGACTAGAGTAGGAGAGACAGACACCCGCTAGCCACCTTTATGCATGGTGTGCATGTGTGTCGGTGGAACCAGTCTTACGTAAGCGTACGTGTAAAGTCGGTCCGGGCCGCTTCATCCCACAATACCGCCGGAAAAGAATAAGACTAGTAGCGGCAAGCAAATTGACAAATCATCGCCCACAACTTTTGTGTTCTACTCGTGCATAGAATCTAGGCATAGAAAACCTGGCTCTGATACCACTGTTGGTGAACGTAGCATAAATTCAAAATTTTCCTACGCTTATTCAGATCTTCCTATGGAGAGACCAGCAACGAGAGAGGGGTAAGAGCATCTTCATACCTTTGAAGATCGCTAAGCGGAAGCATTGCTAGAACGCGGTTGATGGAGTCGTACTCGCAGCGATTCCGATCTAGTGCCGAACTACGACACCTCCGCGTTCAACACACGTGCAGCCCGGTGGCGTCTCTCGTACCTTGATCCAGCAAGGAGGAGGGAGAGGTTGGGGAAGAACTCCAGCAGCACGACGGCGTGGTGTCGATGGAGAGACGAGGTCTCCCGGCACGGCTTCGCCAAGCACCGGCAGAGAGGAGGAAGAAGAGCAGGGCTACGCCGAGGGAGAGGGAAAAGTCTATCTCTCAATGGCCAAAAGTGCCCACTATATATAGGGGGAGGGGAGAGGGGGTGCCACCCCTAGGGTTCCCACCCTAGGGGGTGCGGCAGGCCCCCAGATGGGAGGTGCGGCGGCCAGAAGGGGGAGGAGGGGTGGCGCACCAACTGGTGGGCCTTAGGCCCACTTGGCTTAGGGTTTGCCCCCCCCCCCTTTCTCGCTCTTGCGCAATGGGCTGAGTGGGGAGGCGCACCAGCCCACCTAGGGGCTGGTTCCCACCCCCACTTGGCCCACCTTACCTCCCGGGGTCGTTTCCCCCTTTCGGTGGTCCCGGTGGTCCCGGTACATTACCGGTGACGCCCCAAACACTTCCGGTGTCCAAAACCATCCGTCCTATATATCAATCTTTACCTCTGGACCATTCCGGAGCTCCTCGTGACGTCCGGGATCTCATCCGGGACTCCGAACAACTTTCGGTAACCTCGTATAGTAATTCCCTATAACCCTAGCGTCATCGAACCTTAAGTGTGTAGACCCTACGGGTTCGGGAGACAGGCAGACATGACCGAGACACCTCTCTGGCCAATAACCATCAGCGGGGTCTGGATACCCATGGTGGCTCCCACTTGCTCCACGATGATCTCATCGGATGAACCACGATGTCAAGGATTCAATCAATCCCGTATACGATTCCCTTTGTCTGTCGGTATAGAACTTGCCCGAGATTCGATCGTCAGTATACCTATACCTTGTTCAATCTCGTTACCAGTAAGTCTCTTTACTCGTTCCGTAGCATGTCATCGTGTGACTAACTTCTTAGTCACATTGAGCTCATGATGATGTTCTACCGAGTGGGCCCAGCGATACCTCTCCATCACACGGAGTGACAAATCCCGATCTCGATTCGTACCAACCCAACAGACACTTTCGGAGGTACCCGTAGTGCACCTTTATAGTCACCCAGTTACGTTGTGACGTTTGATACACCCAAAGCACTCCTACGGTATCCGGTAGTTGCACAATCTCACGGTCGAAGGAAAATATACTTGACATTAGAAAAGCATTAGCATACGAACAATACGATCTAGTGCTAGGCTTAGGATTGGGTCTTGTCCATCACATCATTCTCCCAATGATGTGATCCCGTTATCAATGACATCTAATGCCCATGATCAGGAAACCATGATCATCTATTGACTAACGAGCTAGCCAACTAGAGGCTTGCTAGGGACACATTGTGATCTATTTATTCACACATGTATTACTGTTTTCTGTTAATACAATTATAGCATGAACAATAGACGATTATCATGAACAAGGAAATATGATAATAACCATATTATTATTGCCTCTAGGGCATATTTCCAACAGGCGCACCCCCTCCCCCTCCTCCTATAAATAGAGAGGGATTTTGGCCCTTGGGAGACAGACTTCTCCCTCTCCCTCGGCGCAGTCCCGCCCTTCTTCCTCCTCCTCTCTGCCGGTGCTTGGCGAAGCCCTGCCGGGAGACCTTGTCTATCCATCGACACCACGCCGTCGTGCTGCTGGAGTTCTTCCCCAACCTCTCCCTCCTCCTTGCTGGATCAAGGTGCGGGAGACGTCATCGGGCTGCACGTGTGTTGAACGCGGAGGTGCCGTAGTTCGGCACTAGATCGGAATCACACCGCGATCCGAATCGCTGCGAGTACGACTCCATCAACCGCGTTCTAGCAACGCTTCCGCTTAGCGATCTTCAAAGGTATGAAGATGCTCTTACCCCTCTCTCGTTGCTGGTCTCTCCATAGGAAGATCTGAATATGCGTAGGAATTTTTTTGAATTTATGCTACGTTACCCAACAGAAATGACCCCAACTTATGCCACCAGGTGGGCATGCCCTAAGTGTCCATTCCAATTTTGAATGACTTCCGATGCCATATGCATCTTGCGACATGTCTAGCCATTTATCGCCCTTTTTAAAACCGAGAATACTCCGGTAAATGTGAACTTATAGAAAACCCAAACAACATGGCATCGTGCCTTGAATTGGTCATACATGGATATAAAACAATTGGGGCCATTTTAGGAAATTCAAGAAACAACGTGCTCTCAAACGAAGCCTTTTGACCTACTTGAACACCCTCCACCGAACAAGGTCTATTTTTGGACAATTTTGAAATGACACCAACTTTTTCAAGTAGGTGGGCATGTCCATAGTCGGCATCCATATTAGTTTTCAAGGATTTATGACACAGCATACAAGTTGTGCCACAATTCGGCCATTTTTGACCTTTTATATTGAGAAAACGGGAGAAAATGCAAAAAAAATGCTGAAAGCCAAAAGAACTTGGCATGGTGTCTTGAAATACTCATGTTCTCAAAAAATAATCTACATAAATAAAAAACAATTCACAAAAATAAAAAATTGTTTACAAATTTTTGTTCATATTTTTAGATTTCTTGAAATTCCAAAATTTTATTGTTCTTCTAAAATTGTTCATCTTCAAAATTTTGTTAATGTTCTTGTTTTTTGAAAAAACACAAAGTGTGGGTTAACTTTATTCTCCCTAATTGCAATGAAAAGCATTGCCACTACATTTCCTGAAAAAAGAAGTTGTGAAGTTCTTGTCACGAACTTCCTATCATATAGTACGCATCTCTAAGTTTGTTTTTGAAAACACCCTTATATATTGATCAAGTAATGTAAATACAATTATTTGCAAGAGTAGTTGTCTCCTGAAACATAACTCCACCCACTAAAATATTGTTGGCTTTTAGATAAAGCCATAATTAAGCAATCCGAGGTGCCACTTTGTTGGCATCTCTCCTAATATTCACCATATTGAAGTTTGGCAATGTTTTCAGAATCTCAAGTGTTTCCATCTTCACATGAACAATAGTTGGCATGTTCAAAATATCATTAAATACAAATTTAAACACATACCTAAAATCAGTACCATAACATGTCCATCCAAAGGTAGTGCAAATATACATTCTAGCCCAACATGCACGGAACTCCGTTTCCTCCACCCTTGAAGATAATACCATGTCGTCAAAAACAAGTTGCTTAAACTATCACTAACCACAATACCCACACTACAATCACCTCTATTAGCAACAAAGCTAACATCAACATTAATCTTAATAAACTCATGCGGTGAACACACCTAATTAGACGGTCCACGTGACACAAAATCCTTTACAAATTGAGGGTTCATAGGAGCTTTACCTTTACTATTTCCTAGAAGCGCATAGGAAGCCCAAAAGTTATCCAAGAACGTTACAGATGCCTAAATATGAGCTTTCCCCTCACCAAAGATCATGTCATTGCAAATATGCCAAGTTCTTCGAAAAAATATACATTCTAGCCACATTGTAAAACAATCCCTTTTGTGGGAGGTCCTAAATACCCCTGCATAGTCATCCGCAAATACGAGTTTTAGTACATGTGACCAAAGCATGGAATGCATCCTCCGCTTCTAAGCCACATACTTTGCACATATTGTTGTAATACGATTGGGCTTCTTCCTATTCATTTCAACGGGTAGACTTTTGGATGCTACATGCCAAGCGGATACTTTAATTTTTGCGGATCCTTAGGTTGCCACACAAGATTCCACAAGTTTTTATTTCAACAATTTTGTCCACTGCAGTTGTCCCTCATATTGATATAGCTTAAAACTCATTGCAAGCTTATAGGCACTCTGCACAAAGAAACATTCATTTTCTCATCGTGTCAGGCAATAAAATCTTCCCCTTGGTGCGTCAGGATACAAATGTTGAGGGCCTACTATGCATCATGTAGGAAGACACAATATGTTGTAGCACGTTATCACTCCATCTTACCTAAAATCTTCACACCGTCGCCACGCGGTACCCAATTATCCATCCAAAAATCCATTATAGACCCACCAAAATCACACCTTTTTTTGGAAAATCCAAACCATGCATAACATCCTGCCAAGAAAAAGGATGAGTTGTTCGGAAGTACGATATCCAATGAAGGTCCATTAGGATAATGTTTTGCACTCCTCAAGCTGACACACAAGGAGTCCAAATATACCAGATGACACCCAGCGTGACTACTCAAAAGAGCCTGTTAAATTGAAGGTCACGAAAACCCATGCATTTGTGTCCTTTAGGCTTGACTGTTTTTATCCTAAGCAAGCCAACGGACCTTCTTACACTCTTTCTCATCTTCCCACCAAAAATCATAAATTATGTGTGATAAATTATTGTAGAGACTAGCAAGCAATTTAAATATTCCCATATACAACATAGGTCGGTAAGGCTCCGAGCACAAATTTTATCGAAGTTTCCTTACCCACACAAAACATATTTTATTTCCACCCAATCCTTTCCAAGCTTTACAAAATTATCCTTAGTATCCACTAGCCTACACCCTTTAGGAATAGGGAGGCCAAAATATTTGTCTTCAAAACTATCCGCCAGCACCTCAAGCTCAATCATAACCCCAACTGGAACCGAATAATGCATGTTTTTTCAAACATAACTGAGCATTTAAAGGGACTCAATTGTTGTCTAATATCATTAGCATACCTTATCAAAAAGGTTTAAATAGATAGAGCTTGATCAAGGAAAGATTTAAGGAAAAGGAGATTGTCGTCGAGATAGAAGATGAGATACCTCCATCGCCCCTACATATTTTAAATGCTGTAGCATGCTCGTGCATATAGTATAAGTTAACGGAAGCAAAAGAGCACTAACAACCAAAAAAATGATATGGCGAGAGAGAATCACCTTGTCGTATTCCCCTATTTCGACTAAAGGAATCTAAGAGACTATCGTCAAACTAGACTGCATATTTCACCGAAGTGACGCATGCCATGATCCAATTGATCCGAATAAAGGAAAACCCCAACGCGTGAAACATGCATCTATCATGAGATTTTGCTAAGTTAAATTTTTACGCACAAACGCCATCACACTCATCTTTTAGTGAACTCACATACTGCATACACTCAAAGGCATCTCGAGCATTATCAATTGTCATATGCCCATGAATAACAACACTCTCAGCCGGAGAGATCACACATTTAGAATTATCCATAAATGGTTGATAAGGCACTTGGAGATAAATTTTTAGGTTGGCTACACATGGGCAAAAATCTTTCAAATTTATAGGGTTTTCACCTTTGGAAAAAGCATAATCATCGTTTTATTAACCACTTCCCGCATCCAACCAATTTCAGAAAGTAGTTTGATGACCCTAATGATATCATCTTGCAAAAGATCCAAATACGCACACAACCTTCTAAAACTAGTGTGAATCGGTCCACAGAAGTTCCTCAAAACCACTCCATGAAGCTAGAGTATGCATGCTATTGAGTGGGCTTGCTAGCGGAAGCGCCATAAGTTAGTCATCATTTGGTCTCGTAGTAGGCAGGATATAGCTGGTGGATCCTATTTTTGTTCCGCGGGTGGTAGCTTGTTTTTAGACAAACTCCGAGGCTTTTTATTCAATCGTCACAATGTTTACACGAACGAAATCAAGGCCATTGGGCTGACCAAACCAAACATGGCAGCCATCCCCTAAGGATAAAGCATGCCTCGTGAGTTTGTGAGCCTCAACACTGGAGCTCCTAAACTCATGACTAATAGTACACGTATTGAAAAGGGATTGACGATGTATTATTTCATGTACAATCGCTTCATAGACAAACGGGTTGTTCAGGCGGAAATCCTTCACGAACACTTTCCAATCCGAAGCCACCTCGATATTGTTCTCATAAAGATCATCTGCTAAGGAAACAACTTCTCTGATTTCTAGGGATTCAAGAGTGGATGGATCAGATACTCTAGCGAACACCAATGCTGATGCCCCGATGAAAATTCCATCTCTGTTCATGCAAACAGCCCCAACTGCTCCATATGAACCTTCTCTATCCACTACAACATCCACATTGATTTTCACAAGACCCAGTTGCGAAGCAATCCAGCGTGTCGGCTTGTCCGAAGCTGCAGGTTGCGGTGATGTTGGAGTTGGCTTGATGGATCCTTGGCTTGATGTTATTGTCGTGGGTATAAGCCTGACAGTAGATGTGTAGGGTACGAAAAGGATGGGCAGAGTCCCAGCTACGGCAAGGTTGTATGAGTTTAGGCCCCTCTACGGTGGAGGTAATAGCCCTACGTCTCAGTGCTCTGGGAGCTTGTTGTCGAGTGGAATATGGAATATAATGATTTGCTAACCCCTGCACCAGCGGGGGAGGGTGGCTTATATAGAGTGCGCTGCCCTCCACAACAGTTCTGATACAGGGGTGGAGTAGTGGCGATTGAATGCCTACGTTACAGGTAACGCACGTCCTAAATGCTAATAAATGCACCTGGAAACGTACGACCATTTCCCTCCAGGGGGGTTACGATGTACGGAGTGGAATCGAGTCGCTTAGTTTGATATTTTCCGAATGCTAGTCTCCGACTGGGTGGTCGAGGGCCTGTTACCGACTGGATGATGGAAACTCCTTAGTTCAGTCGGAACTGACTAAGGGCCTTGTCCTTTATGGGGGGTAGTCCTTGGATAGGACTTACACGGCAGGCCTATGACCCTACCCTAGGACTATAACCCCGTCATTAGTCCCCGAATGGATTGGGGTTGGAACGACGAAGCGATGCTTGAAGTTTGGATCCGACTGAAACGGATGTGACTTTTGCGTTGCTTGCCTCAATCCATTTTATCTTCTCTGACCAACGATCCGAGTGGAAATCTTTGTGGAACAAACTGTCGGAAACCGAGTGCTTCCCGGGTATCTCTTGACGTGACCAGTCAACTGACAGCGGCGGATTTCCCGGGATCCTCAAATTTCGGTTTCCGCATGCTCAGCGGGGATGACGCCAGCGCGCTCGAGTACCGCCTGACGCCTCGATTCTCGTGCCTTCAACTTCTCCACTGATATCGCCGTGGTCGGTCGGGGGATAAGGTTTCGGGGCCACCTGCGAGCGACCCAGTCGGAACCTTACTTAAATCCCAGCGGCAAGGGTTTTTCGTTACGCCCGCCGGATCTTTTGCCTTTGCTTCGTCCTCCTCGCCGCCTCCAGCGCACCTAACCTCTCCACTCCTCCTTCCACTCCGCGGATTCGCAGCTTCCGCCATGACCAAGGGTCAGACCAGCAAGATGGAGGTGAGGAAGAAGAAGGGGAAGGCGGCGGCTCCTGCTCAGCGGCGGCAGCGGCCGTTGCCGGCGGGGTGGATCCAAGGTGACTTCCTCCCCTCCACGGTGACGGAGGGGGATCTGCTGCAGCTGGTGGAGCACGGGATGATCGCGCACAAGTCTTGGAGGCTGCCGGCGGAGAATGAGGTCGAGCCGGCGCCCCGGGAGGGGGAGCGCGTCCTGCTTCTCAGCCATGTCTATCGAGGTTTCTCTCTGCCCCCGCATCCTTTCTTCAAGGGCATTATGAACCACTTCGGGGCACAGCTTCACCACTTTCCCCCGAATGCTATTGCCCATCTCTCTGCTTTCATAGTTATGTGCGAGTGCTTCATCGGCTGCCCTCCCCATTGGGGGTTGTTCAAACATATATTCTTTGCTAGATCTCAAACTATCAAACGACTCAGCAGTCGAATGATAAAATGCATCTTCTCCAACTCTGCGGAGGCTTAGGTTTCCAGAAAAAGAGTCGGAGTAGTTATCCTGCACTTCAGCTGAGTGAGTCGGTTAGGAACTGGCAGTCGACGTGGTTCTACTGCCAAGACGTTGCCTGCCCGAATGCCTCGACAGGGTTGCCTCCCTTTAGCTTAGATCGTCCTGCTCCACCTAAGCAGCTTGCGCTCACGAAGGTGGAGAAGATCGACATCCAGCCCCTGGTCGACGCACTCATAGACGTCGTCAGAAGGGGAGTCACCGGCATAGAATTGCTGGAGATTTTCCTTGGTCGGCGCATACAACCACTGCAGGCTCGCTACCACGCCATGTGGCACTACACGGGGCCCGAAGACTCCACTCGGACCAACGTCTTGAGCGTGACCGAGGAGACGGTGGCGTCGTGGGTGCTCCAGATCACAGGCGCCTGTGAGAACCCCAGAGGGTCTCGGCGAGTGAGGGCTTTCAGCGCGGACAATCCTCCTCTGAACCAGGTGAGTACTATTTGTCGAGTGCACGTATCTGCCTTAGTTTTATCGCTTTCTTGAATCTCTGCCTGTCGTCTGATGCCGCCGACTGTATTTTACGCAGAAGTGGACCAACTGGTTTTCTCCTGTCTCGAACGGGGACCCGTCCAAGGAGGAGGAAGAAGGCAGCCAGGAGGGCAGTGTGGAGAGCGGCGAGTATGTCTCCGATAGTGGGGAGACAGAGGAGGAGTCTGGTGAAGAAGAGGAGGAAGGCGAAGAGCAGGACTCGTCGCCTCCGCTGCTAGAGCACCGGACCAAGCGCCGACATGAACCTGCGGTTCCCTCGGCCCCTCCGGCATCCTCGAGTGCTCCACCTGCTGCTCCCGTGGTTTCGAGTGCTCGAAGCACCAAGAGGGTCAGGGACGTTGCTGTCGAGCCCGTAGGTCAACCTTCCAAGGTGGCCAAACTGAGTGGGTCTAAACCTCGGAAGGCTTTGCCGCGGATAAGGGTCGTTGTTCCCGTCACCTCGACGTAAGTGTACTGTTCCTCTAATTTCCTCTGATATCCGATTAGATTGCTGTTTTATTGGTCGAATGAATTTCACTCGACAGGGTTGCCACCTCTCCGGCGCGCCAGGAGGATGACCCCATGGAAGCGGACAACGTCATCTCATCCCAGCCAGGTGCGTTGTAGCAATTCCGAGAGTTTTATACTAACGCATCGCAGATTCTGTCTTTGGTCTTGCCCCTTTCTTTTTCTGAGATCCTGCGCCATTCGGTCCGGCAGGGGCGATTTATGTGGATGAGGGCGACCAGGGGAGACCTGAGCAAGCTGCGGAGCCTGTCCTTGAGGCTGCCCCGCCAGTTACTGCTCTCGTCGCGGTCGTGCCGCCGACTGAGGAGGCGCTGGTGGCTGCTGAACCAACTGGAACGGGCCTTGGGATGCCCAAGGAGCTTCCAACGATGCCAGGCCCGTCAAATGTCGAGTTCAACATCGAAAACCTCCCGGAGGATCATGTGGGAGCGGCCAAGGGAGCCATGGTGCACGCAGAGCTGATGGCGGGAGTAGCCAAGAAGGCGTACGACTCCATTGCCTCTCTGTACCAGAGAAGCTTGGAGCTGCGGGACGATATCCGAGTAAGTAGTCTAGTAAGTATTTGCTTTTCTCTTGTTTCTCTTGTAACCCACTGGGTGTGCTCGGATACCGTATGATGTTTTCAATGGGTTCACTCTGAGTGAACCCAGTGGGTGTAGTCCCCGAGACTTCTGTCGAGTGCTTGCACCGGCAGTTGTCTTTATGCATATTGTCTCTGAATTCGTAAATAATATGGTCGACTGCTAACAGTTGGGGCACTCGGAGTGCACCTACTGCAAGAGTCTCCGAGAGTAATTTTACTCAGGTCGGGTGGTATTAACCTTGTAGGCGTAGGTGTTGTCATGAATCTCAATAGGGCGGACCTGTTTGAGTTGCATGCCAGTGGGGTCACTCTCAGTGAACCCACTGGGTGTAGTCCCCGAGACCGCTGTCGACTGCTTGCGTCGGCAGGGGTCTGAAGAACTTAGACTTGGTATTGTTGGATTTGTCTGATCGTCTCTTGGCGCTGGCTGGCAGAAAACTTGCGAGATGGGGACAGCATATGAGACTCTCAGGGCAGAAAAGGTGCAATTTGCTGGTGAGCTGGATGCGGCACTGATTGCAATGGCTGGAATGAAGGAAGTGCTGGCGGAACGAGAGAAGTCGTTGGAGCAGGCTCGTGAAGTGAACAAAGCGTTGACTGCTGAAGTTGAGAAGAAGGGGAAGCAAAGGTCCACGCTGATGGGACAAATGGATGTGCTGAACAAACGGTGTATAGCAAAGGAGAAATACGTCAGTGATTGGGCTCGGCAGATGATGACGCGTCTGGGTGGTAAGTCCTGTTTTTCCGAGTGCTTGTGGTACGTGCGTTACACTCGGCGCTGATTGTTTGCTTGCCCTGTGTTTGCAAATTTTTGCATGGATGCTGAAGCTGAAGCAGCTGACGTGGAGCGGTCGATTCGCGAGAACATTCCACTCAGCGAGGACGCCAATCGAGACCTGCTCGCAGCGCACAATCGCGTGGGCAAAGTTGGTCCTTCATCGGTCGACTGAGAGAAGTCGTCGGCCGGATCGACAAGGAGCTTTGGCCAGAAGATGAGTCGCGGCAGGAGATGGAAAACTTGATGAGTCGACTGGAGGAGGTCCCCAACCGAGTGCAGTCATGGAAGAAATCTGCGGCTCGCTATGGTGCAGACGTTGCTCTGTCCTTGGTCCGAGTGCATTGCAAGGAGGTGCGCGAGGAGAAACTGAAAGCGTTGAAGGTCGCCAACACGAAGAAACTTCGATTGGAAGACTTCAAGGAAACCTTCCTTGAAAGTGACACCCGCATCGCCGACGGAATCGACCTGGACACCTTCGTGGAGCCCTCCAGTCCTCGCGCCAATCCAGACGACGCGTAAGAAAACTTTATCCTCGGTATGCCGAGTGTTGATTTGTAAGAAACTTTGGCCACTGCTGTTGGCCGTCACATTCTTGTTTCGGTGTGGGTAAGCTTGATCCACACCGAGCCACTATCTTTGTTTGAACCTTGAATCGAATCTTTTGCTCTTCTGTTGCAATTTTGACTCGAGTTTTTGTTTGGCGTTTCTTGGCGAAGCCAAAGGCAAACATTCGGAACATGTCAGTTGTCTTGACATCTGCATGAGCCTCATTGAGGGTCCGTAGAATTTCCGATTGGATCTGTATGATCATCGAGTGGATCGCTAGGACCGCCGAGTGGATCGGTAGGACGTACTCGGAGGTCAAAGAGTACTTGGGCGATACGGGATCGCAGCTAGGTTGTCGAGTGCGACTATCAGGTCGCACTCGGGGCGATTTTGTACTGATGTAGTTGTCAGTTGTTTTGACGTCCAGATGAGCCTCAATGAGGGTCTGCAACTCATGTAGTTGTCAGTTGTTTTGACCTCCACATGAGCCTCAATGAGGGTCTGCAACTCATGTAGTTGTCAGTTGTTTTGACATCCACATGAGCCTCAATGAGGGTCTGTTGAGTTCCCGAGTGTACCTGTAGGATACCGTCGGAGGCATGCGGGTGCTTAGGCGATTCTGGATCGCAGCTAAGTCCTCGAGTGTGACGTTAAGTGCACACTCGGAGAAAGTTAATACTTAGGCGATTCTGGATCGCAGCTAAGTCCCAGAGTGTGACGTTAAGTGCACACTCAGAGAAATTTAATACTTAGGCGATTCTGGATCGCAGCTAAGTCCCCGAGTGTGAAGTTAAGTGCACACTCGGAGAAAGTTAATACTTAGGCGATTCTGGATCGCAGCTAAGTCCCCGAGCGTGACGTTAAGTGCACACTCGGAGAAAGTTAATACTTAGGCGATTCTGGATCGTAGCTAAGTCCCCGAGTGTGACGTTAAGTGCACACTCGGAGAAAGTTAATACTTATAGGCGATTCTAGATCGCAGCTAAGTCCCCGAGTGTGACGTTAAGTGCACACTCGGAGAAAGTTAATACTTAGGCGATTCTGGATCGCAGTTAAGTCCCCGAGTGTGACGTTAAGTGCACACTCGGAGAAAGTTAATACTTAGGCGATTCTGGATCACAGCTAAGTCCCCGAGTGTGACGTTAAGTGCACACTCGGAGAAAGTTAATACTTAGGCGATTCTGGATCGCAGCTAAGTCCCCGAGTGTGACGTTAAGTGCACACTCGGAGAAAGTTAATACTTAGGCGATTCTGGATCGCAGCTAAGTCCCCGAGTGTGACGTTAAGTGCACACTCGGAGAAAATTAATACTTAGGCGATTCTGGATCGCAGCTAAGTCCCCGAGTGTGACGTTAAATGCACACTCGGAGAAAATTAATACTTAGGCAATTCTGGATCGCAGCTAAGTCCCCGAGTGTGACGTTAAGTGCACACTCGGAGAAAGTTAATACTTAGCGATTCTGGATCGCAGCTAAGCCCCCGAGTGTGACGTTAAGTGCGCACTCGGAGAAAATTAATACTTTGGCGATTCTGGATCGCAGCTAAGTCCCCGAGTGTGACGTTAAGTGCACACTCGGAGAAAGTCAATACTTAGGCGATTCTGGATCGCAGCTAAGCCCCCGAGTGTGACGTTAAGTGCACACTCGGAGAAAGTTAATACTTAGGCGATTCTGGATCGCAGCTAAGTTTTTTTTTTGAGACCGGAGTCTGCGACCGTGGAAGAACTTTGAACCTGCAAAAAACTCAATCTGCTTTATATTATTTCACCAATACTTGTTCTTTACATTGCTTCAGTCGACGGTCACGTGTAGAAGCGCTTCAGGAGATCTCCGTTCCATGCTCGCGGCTCGTCTATCTCCCTGTCGACATTGTAGAGTCTGTATGCTCCATTGTTCAGCACCTTTGAGATGATGAAGGGTCCTTCCCAGGCCGGAGCCAACTTGTGAGGTCTTTGCTGATCCACTCGGAGCACTAGGTCGCCTGCTTGGAACGTACGACTCCTGACGTGTCACGCGTGAAAACGCCGCAGATCTTGTTGATAAATGGTTGAGCGAGTCAGTGCCATCTCGCGCTCCTCCTCTAGAAGGTCCACTCCGTCTTGCCTTGCTTGTTCTGCTTCAGCTTCGGAGAAGAGTTCGACTCGTGGAGCATTGTGAAGTAAGTCACTCGGAAGGACTGCTTCTGCTCCGTAGACGAGGAAGAACGGTGATCGCCCTGTAGATCTGTTCGGGGTTGTGCGAAGACCCCAAAGCACTGAAGGTAGCTCGGTGACCCATGCGCCAGCGGCATGTCCCACCTCTCGCAGGAGTCGGGGCTTCAAACCTTGCAGAATAAGTCCGTTCGCCCGCTCTGCTTGTCCATTGGACTGAGGATGCGCCACGGAAGCAAAATCCACTCGGATACCTTGGCTTGTACAGAAACCTTTGAATCTGTCCGAGTCAAAGTTTGTCCCGTTGTCCGTGATTATGCTGTGAGGTACACCGAATCTGGAGATGATGTCCCTGACAAACTTGACGGCTGTTGAGGCGTCGAGCTTCTTGATGGGCTTGGCTTCGATCCATTTCGTGAACTTGTCGACTGCCACCAACAGATGTGTGTATCCCCCTTGGCCTGTCCTAAATGGACCGACTGTATCTAATCCCCACACTGCGAACGGCCAGACAAGAGGGATTGTCTTCAACGCAGATGTTGGCTTGTGTGACTTGTTGGAGTAGAACTGACAACCCTCACATCGGTCGACCATATCTTTAGCCATCTCGTTTGCCTGCAGCCAGAAGAAACCAGCCCTGAATGCCTTGGCGACGATTGCTCTCGAAGAAGCGTGATGACCACAGGTTCCTGAGTGAATATCTTCCAGGATTAGTTGTCCCTCCTCTAGGGAGATGCATCGTTGAAGAACGCCTGAAACGCTTTCCTTGTACAATTGGCCATCAATAACAGTGAATGACTTCGACCTGCGGACTATCTGCCTGGCCTGGACTTCGTCTTCTGGTAGTTCCTGCCTCAGGATATATGCAATGATCGGCACAGTCCAATCGGGGATGACAGCAATAATCTCCATGACCAGATCAACCACATCAGGTACATCGACTTCAGTCGGATCTGTTGAACTCTTCGGTTGTACTGGTTCCTCTGTAAAAGGATCTTCTTTGACTGAGGGAAGGTGGAGGTGCTCGAGGCAGACGTCACTCGGGACTGGTCTCCGAGTGGATCCGAGTTTTGCCAACTCATCAGCTGCTTGGTTCTTCAGTCTCGGAACATGGTGAAGTTCTAGACCTTCAAACTTCTTCTCAAGCTTCCTCACTGCATTGCGGTATGTGGTCATGGTGGGTTTCCTGACGTCCCACTCTTTCATCACTTGATTGACCACCAAATCCGAATCGCCGTAGACCATTAGGCGATGGACGCCGAGTGAGATGGCCATGCGCAACCCGTAGAGGAGAGCTTCATACTTTGCCTCGTTGTTGGAGGAATCGAAGTGTATCTGTAGCACGTACTTGAGTTTGTCGCCCTTTGGCGATATGATCACAACGCCAGCGCCGGAGCCATTCAACATCTTGGACCCATCGAAGAACATTGTCCAATGGGCCGAGTAGATGTGGGTCGGTTGCTGTTGTTCTACCCATTCTGCTATGAAGTCAGCCAGAGCTTGAGACTTAATAGCTTTCTTGGCCTCGAACTTGATATCGCAGTACAGCATCTCCATCGCCCACTTCGCCACTCGGCCTGACGCGTCTCGATTGTGGAGAATTTCCGACAACGGAGCATCAGAAACGACAGACACCGAGTGGTCTTGGAAATAATGGGCCACCTTCTTCGCAGTCATGTAGATCCCGTAGATAAGTTTTTGATAGTGGGGATACCTCTGCTTGGAAGGAGTCGGGACTTCGGAGACGTAGTACACTGGCCGCTGAACTTTGTATGCTTTGCCTTCTTCTTCTCGTTCGACTGTAAGAACAGTACTGACGACTTGATTTGTAGCCGCAATATACAGAAGAAGGGGCTCTTTACTGAGCGGAGCAGTAAGAACCAGCTGGGTGGAAAGTAGGACTTTGAGGTCGTCGAATGCGACTTGGGCTTCGTCTGTCCACTCGAAAGTATCTGATTTCTTCATGAGTCGGTACAGAGGAAGTGCTTTCTCACCAAGTCGACTGATGAACCTACTCAAAGCCGCTAGGCAACCTGTGAGCCGTTGAACATCGTGTACTCTGACTGGCCTCTCCATTCGGACGATGGTCCCGATCTTTTCGGGGTTGACATCGATCCCTCATTCGGAAACAAAGAAACCGAGTAACTTTCCGCTGGGAACACCGAATGAACATCTGGCAGGGTTGAGCTTGATATCGTACCTACGAAGGTTGGCGAATGTTTCTGCCAAGTCAGTCAGCAGGTCGGAACCTTTGCGCGACTTGACTACGATATCATCCATATACGCCTCCACATTCCGACCGATCTGGTCGAGGAGACATTTTTGGATCATGCGCATAAAGGTAGCTCCTGCATTCTTCAAACCGAATGGCATAGTGATGTAGCAGAAGCACCCGAATGGGGTGATGAAGGCTGTTTTTAATTCATCGGGGCCATACAGACAGATCTGATGATAACCCGAATAGGCATCAAGAAATGACAGACGCTCGCAACCCGCAGTCGAATCGACAATTTGATCTATGCGGGGGAGCGGAAAATGGTCTTTCGGGCAGACCTTATTGAGATGCTTGAAGTCGATGCACATCCGGAGCGACTTGTCCTTCTTGGGCACCATGACAACATTGGCGAGCCACTCGGAGTGGTGAACCTCGCAAATGAAGTTGGCTGCCAGCATCTTGGCCACCTCTTCCCCGATTGCCTTCCTCTTGTGCGCGGCGGACCGGCGGAGGCACTCTCGGACGGGCCGAGCGGTGGAATCCACGTGCAGTCGGTGCTCAGCCAACTCCCTGGGTACACCTGGCATGTCAGAGGGTTTCCATGCGAAGATGTCCCAGTTCTCACAGAGGAATTGGGTGAGCTCGACTTCCTATTTAGGATCGAGGGTGGTGGAGATGTTCGTCGGGGCAGCAGTGGCGTCCGTCGGGTGGATGCTGACCTTCTTCGTCTCTCCCGCCGACTGGAATGCAGACTCTGAAGCTGGTTCTTCGAGCGCATCAGGTCGGCGGGGTCGACTGTTTTCTTGTACTCGTCAAGCTCGAGGACGGCCATCTGCTGGTCGGCGATTCTTGATCCCTGCTGTAGACACTCTTCGGCCCGCTGCCGATTGCCTGTGATGGTGATCACACCCTTCGGGCCTGGCATCTTCAGCTTCAGGTATATGTAACATGGACGGGCCATGAAACGTGCATACGCTGGGCGGCCCAGAATTGCGTGATAAGCGCTCTAGAAGTCGACCACTTCGAACGTCAGCTTTTCCTTGCGGAAGTTCTTGTCGGAGCCGAAAGCGACGTCCAACGCGATTTGGCCGAGTGACTTGGCCTTCCGTCCAGGGACGACTCCATGGAACTGCATGCTGCTCTCACTGAGTTTGGACATCGGGATGCCCATCCCCTTGAGTGTGTCGACGTACATGATGTTCAAGCCGCTGCCGCCATCCATGAGGACTTTGCGCAGTCGGACTCCTTCCACCACCGGATCGACGACCAGAGCATGTCTCCCCGGGGTGGGTACATGTGTCGGATGATCCGACTGGTCGAAGGTGATCGCAGTCTGAGACCATTTGAGGAACTTGGGGTTGGTAGGGGTGGCCATGTTCACCTCTCTGTTCACCAGCTTCAGTCGACCCTTGCTCTCAACGTCAGCAAAAATCATCAGGGTTGCATGGACTTGGGGGAACGGATCCTCCTTATCCTCCTCATCATGTTCATGGTCCTTCTCACTCGGTTGCCCTTCGCTGAACCCCTGGATCAGGAGGCGACACTGTTGAGTGGTATGCTTCGCATATATGGGGTTGCCCTCTTCATCCATCTTCGTATGAACCAGACATGGCTGGTCCAGGATGGGGTTATTGAACTGCTTCTTCTTGGGGGTGAACTAAGCCTTCCCTTTGCCCTTGAACTTGGCATTGGTTACGGCTGCAGCTTCTGCTTGCGGAGCGGTCGGAGCTTTCCGCTTCTGCTTCCGAGTGTTGCCCCCATCTCCATCAACGACTGTTTTGTGCTTGCCGCTTCGGATGCGGTCCTCTTCTTCGCCATTTGCATAGTGTGTTGCTATCTCCATCATCTTGCTCATGGAGATGTCGCCTGTTCGGCCGAACTTCAGGTACAGATCCCTGTACCGCACGCCTGCCTTGAAGGCGCAGACTGCTTGATGCTCGGTGACGTTCTCCACCGTGTGGTAGAGAGTTGTCTGATGCTGAATGAAGTCACGCACGGGCTCATTCTACTTCTGGACGCAGTGCTGGAGCTCCACGAGGCCAGCAGGGCGCTTGCACGTCCCTTCGAAGGTCCTGATGAACGCTCGGGCCAGATCTGCCCAGCTGTAGATGCTTGAGGGGGCCAACTGGTTCAGCCACGCTTGCGCCAAGCCGTCAAGCATCACAGGGAGGTGCTTCATGGCGACATGGTCGTCTCCTCCTCCGATCTGGACTGCTACTCGGTAATCATCCAGCCAAGTTTCTGGCTTGGACTCCCCTGTAAACTTGCTAATTCCCGTCGCCAATCGGAAGTTGGGAGGGATGTCAGCCGAAAGGATGGCTTGACTGAAACACTCGGGACCAGAAACGATGGTCCTGCTTCCACTCGGACGGTCAATATCGTGACCATCGCGGTGGGCTCGGCCCCTGTCGACCCTCCGCTGGGTGATATGCCCTCTTGCGTCGGGCCTTGGGTCGTAAGTGCTGCCGACTGAACGCCGATCATCATGATGTCGGGGCCCGTAGGGCCCACCCCGCGGAGGGGTGCGTGAACGGCGACGATCTTCGGGATTTATGGAACGACTGCCTCCTCTGTGTCGCTGATGAGAACCAGGGCTATGAACTGACCGATGCGTATTCGCATGAACAGAACTATTGTAGATCATGTTGTGCGACTGGGAGACCGCCGAATTTTGCTGCTGCGCCGTGTGCAACAGGGCGCGGATTTGTTTGATTCCCCTGCCAGCCTCTGAATCAGTCGGCTGAAGGGAATCGGCTATCTTGGCAGCCGCGGCCAAGTTGAGGAGAGGTGTGCGGAACAGCTCCACGTTGCTCCATCGAGTGTGCCGACTGGCAGAACGGCGAGACGGACGACGCGCGCCGGACGTTTCGCCGATCTCGTGCTCGTTCCGGCCAGCTTGACGGGGATCTTCATGGGAATTGGTCATGTGTACTTCTGCTGCAGGCCCGCGACCCGCGTACTCGGAAGGAAACTCAGTCGGAACCGAGCCCGAGCGCTGGGACGGCGGGGCAACCACAACTGACTCTAGAACCGCCACTTGTGAAGACGCGTTCTGGCGCGCCTGGGCGTGTTGCACCCAACGCTGGAGCCGCGGATGGTGGGACCGCTTGTTGCGGCGCGTGACGGCGGTGTAGGTCGACACCGGAGCCGACTGCTGGAGAAGAAGAATGTCGCGGGCGCCGGCACGGAAGTGCGTAGCCCCGCGACGGGGAAGCGCCTCGACGTCGAGAGGAGCATCCCGAAGCCACACCGAATCGTCGATGATGAAGGAGAGAGCGCCGAAGAAGATCTGATGACCCATGCTCGAATCTCCACCGGACGACATGACGAAAGGAAGTAGTCGCAAACTCGCCGGAAGTCGCTTAGACGCCTGCCCCAAGGTGGGCGCCAACTGTCGTGGGTATAAGCCTGACAGTAGATGTGTAGGGTACGAAAAGGATGGGCAGAGTCCCAGCTACGGCGAGGTTGTATGAGTTCAGGCCCCTCTACGGTGCAGGTAATAGCCCTACGTCTCAGTGCTCTGGGAACTAGTTGTCGAGTGGAATATGGAATACAATGATTTGTTAACCCCTGCACCAGCGGGGGAGAGTGGCTTATATAGAGTGCGCTGCCCTCCACAACGGTTCTGATACAGGGGTGGAGTAGTGGCGATTGAATGCCTACGTTACAGGTAACACACGTCCTAAATGCTAATAAATGCACCTGGAAACGTACGACCGTTTCCCTCCAGGGGGGTTACGATGTACGCAATGGAATCCAGTCGGTTAGTTTGATATTTTCCGAATGCTAGTCTCCGATTGGGTGGTCGAGGGCCTGTTACCGACTGGATGATGGAAACTCCTTAGTTCAGTCGGAACTGACTAAGGGCCTTGTCCTTTATGGGGGGTAGTCCTTGGGTAGGACTTACAGGGCAGGCCTATGACCCTACCCTAGGACTATAACCCCATCAGTTATAGTTGGAGTTGGCTTGATGGATGCAGGTATCGTCCTATTCTTTTTTCATTCATTCTTTTCTTTCTCTCTCTTCCTCTCCACCGATTATGTGCAAGAGACCGGACATATGAGGAAGAAAATGAGGAATGGTTGTGCGGACGACCAATTATGGAAAATGCCCGGTCACTGACCGGGCGCGTCCACAAACAATTAGGGGGTCATATTTGCAATGCCCGAGTAGGGGTGCCCATCATGGGCGAGTGTTGTGTTAAGTTTTTATTAATAACGACACCAAAAGGATATCTTTTAGCTTCCATTCTACTTAACATCCATTGTAGGGGTGTCCAATTTAAATATCCAGAAAAATGAAGACTAGTACCTACGATTGTACATCACTCTTCGGAGGTTGAAAATTGCAATGAACTAACAACCAAGAAAAGTGATACCTGCGAACACCCTCATCAAATCACGCTTTGAAGACCGCAATAGTGAGATCTAAAAATCGTTGCAGCAGCATTGGCTGGAGCATCACCTCATGCAGAACAGACTTCCAATCCATCACCACCAGTAGAGAGGATTGAAAAAACTAAGCCAATCCATAGAACAACACAGAAGAAGATGGTATGGTAACCACACTAAGAGCCATCCAGAATCTCACTTTAAAAGACACACGAACTGCAAAGATCTAAAGGGAAGCAACAAATCTGTGGACACAAACTCTCACAGGCTCTTCGTCGGTGCTAGATCAAATGTCGTCAAGGTAGGGGAAAACAGTAAGACCTTATTCTAACATGCCATCGTTACCACCACCTCATGGATGTCGCGAGAGAAGCAAAAACACAAGAAAGAAAGAAAATGAGACGGACGGCTCCCCCTCTTCTTGTCGTCGATGAGGTCATTGGACGGGAAGAGGAGGATGACCAAGGTGGTGGAGGAAGATGTGGCGGTGACGCCATCCAAGGTTGGGAGGCGGCTACATTCTCAGCTAACATAAGTGTTGCAATAAGGGACACATAACAATCGTGCTCCATGAGAGTTATGTTCCATTTCAACTATTTTCCATTAGGAATCGCGTGCGGTGGCTATTGGACCGTCCCACCACTACTGCTGGGATCAAGTATTTTTTTCTTGTTGATTTTTTCATGTTATCCACTGTTTTAGCGTTGGTTTTCTTGGGTTTTTATGTGATTTTCTACATTTTCTATCATTTTCAATGTTCATTTTTTTTCTTATTTTTCAACACATGTCTATATTTTCATACACGTTATACCATTTTCATGTACAAAATGTATGTTATACATGTTTAATTTTTTTAAATACATGATTAACAGTTTCAAAATATATGTTTTTAGGACTATTTTTTCACTAACACTGTACTTGTACATTTTCCTTATTTTATACGCGTTTAACATTTTTTAATACATGATTTGATTTTTTTAATACCTGTTTTGAATGTTTTTTGAATAGTTTTTTTTTCAGTACACGTTGGTTTTTTTTATGATAGGAACATTTTTTACATGGTATAAACTTTTCGTTTTAATGTTACAACCATACTTTTGAAATACACAATCATATTTTTCTATCTATGTAATAACATGCGTTTTGTTTTATGGTACAAAACATTTGTTTTAAAATTGCATACTTTTCTACATTGCTTATTTTTTTAACACTGTATTTGTTTTTAGAACGTGAACAGTTCGAACGTCACATATTAAGTAAATCATTTTTTCGTTGTTTATGTATTTATTTCATAGTTACTGGGCTGGCCCACTACTGATTCGCAGCAAGTGAGACCTAGACTCGCGCTTCGTGGTCAATAAGCGGAAAATGCTATTCGCCGTGTGTTGAGGCAAATTCCCAGCTTTTCACACAGTGAGCGGTGATCCTGGTTTTAAGAACCTTCTAGACTTTTTCAGTCGATTTATTTTGGTTTTGGGAACTTTCTAGAAGATTCCCTGAAATGTTTTTTCTTTTTTTTGTTTTCTTTTTTTCTTTATTCTTTTCTGTTTTTGTTTCTAAAATGTTCTGAATTTTGAAAAAATGTTTCGGAATTTGAAAAATGTTCCGGAATTTTAATAAAAATGTTCCAGATTTTCAAAAAAATATTTCAAATTTTTAAAAATGTTCCGGAATTTGAAACAATGTTGCGGGATTTTAAAAAATGTTCCAGAATTTCTTCTTCTACTCTTTTTTCCTTATTTTTTTTCTTTTTCTAATTTGTTGTTTCCATTTTCAAATCTTGTTCACCTCTTGTTCGAAAAGGAAGGTTCGCAAAACCAAAGAATACCGGGTTGGATTCTACGCAACACCGGAATTGCTAAACGATGCGAACAGTGAGAAATCGGTCGGTCCATGTAGTCTCATGCCTGTGCGTTGCACCTGCAATTTGCTGCAACGGGCGGCAAATAGGACGTCCCCTAGAAAGCCCCCGGCGAGTAACTACTCGTTATTTTTAGGACCGGCCCATCGAGCCTAGCGTGCGTTGGGCCTGGACTTCGGCCGATGGCGTAGGCGATCGAAATGGAATACTGCCTCCTATGCAGCGCTGCAAGCGCCCGTTAACGATTCGGCGCCCGCAGCGTCGCTGGCATGGAGGGTGCGTGAACTTAAAAGTTTCCTCCCCGATCCACTTTTCGCTGTTTGGTAGAGTGTATGGGCTGAGGATTGCATACATCAACTGATGCAAAAAAGGGCCTCAGCATAGCTGAGCCCAACACCCCCGCGGAGGCGAGCTGAGGAGTGCTATGTGGAGCCCATGCACCCTCGCCTCGCCTCGCCCTCGCCCCGCCACTCCCCGACCGCCTCGCCCTCGCCCTCCCGCCCCCCACCCGAGCCCCGGCGGCCTCGCCCGAGCTCCAGCGGCCCCTCCTGAGCCCCGAGGCCTCGCCCTCTCTCCTCCTCCTCCTCCTCCCCGATCTCCATCGTGTGGCCACCGCCGCTTATCCTCCTCCTCTTGTATCTCATGCCACCAGGTCGCTGATCCTCCAGAACACTGGCCCCTCCACCTCGCCTTCCTTCTCTTCATTGTTTGGTAGCCATCGGCGGCGCCTAGATCCGGATCGGATACAGGTTAGGTGAGGCCGGTGGTTGCGGATCCGGTCGCTAGGCGGCGTGGGGTGCGGATCCGACGAGGTCACGGTGGTGGAGGAGCAGGGTCTACCCCGCCGTCGCCGCCGATCTACCCTTCCGCCTCAACTCAACATGTTTCAATCCCGCCGCCTGAACTCAACATGTTTCAACCCCGTCGTAGTGGCTACCAAACACAATCTGAACTCAACATGTTTCAACAAATACATCACTACCAAACAACCACACATGCATGCATACAACATGTCTCAACTTAACATGTCTCCAAGGGAAACGACTATGCTAGAATGGGAACAGCTACCAAACACACCCTAAAATGTTGTCTAGTTTTTTTATCTATTTTTTTTTTCTGTTGGTCTAGTAAAAAATGCCTAGATTTTTATTTGGTTCGAAAATAAAAATATGAAATCAAAAAAGGTTTACAGATATAAAGAAAAAGGTTCATCCATTTAAAAAAAGTTCATATCTTTCAAAAAGGTCCATCCATTTTGAAAAAGCACATCAATTTGAAAAAAGTTCACTGAAATTGAAAAACAATTCATCCAATTTGGAAAAAGTTCATTAAATTGAAAAAAGTTCATAGAAATTCAAAAAAGTTCTTGTATTTTAAAACAAAGTTCATTCAACTGAAAAAAAGCTCATAAACCTTAAAGAAGTTCATCAATATTGATAAAAATCCATCCATTTTCAAAACTTTAAAAAAAAGTTCATTCAACTGAAAAAAAGTTAATAAACCTTAAAGAAGTTCGTCAATTTTGATAAAAATCCATCCATTTTTCAAAAAAGATGTTCATTAAATTTCAAAAAAGTTTATCGATATCCAAAAAAGTTCATAGATTTTTAATATTTTAGAGAAGTTTAATAGATTTTCAGAGAAAATTCCATCAATATTATAAAATATTCCTTGAATATTAAAAAAAATCACCAATGTTTAAAAATGTTCAATGATTGTTTTTAGAAAAATCATCAACCGGCACCTAGATGGGCTGGCCCATTTACGGACGCCACACGTGCTTGTTAAGAGAAGTGCCGGCGCCTGTGGCGCCAAATAGGAAATGCCGAGTCAAAATGCACTGATACATATAGGATTGTCTCAGCCAGTCATAAAAAAACGAATTGTCTCATTGCTCAAAAGAAAAAAAAAATAGGATCGTCTCTAGTTTCTCAAAAAGAGAAAGAAAAAAGGGATTGTCTAAAAAAAACTGATGCATATAGGCTGTGTGATGACCCTCGGGAGAAGGGTTCTGCTGTGAACTACATGTAGCTTGGTTTCTATTGATAAAAAATCGGTATAACCCTTTTATACAGAGAGAAACAATCAAGTGAAGTGAATTAAAGCATGAAGGCTACTATACCACACAGACCATACAAGCACAATAAAAAAAGGAAAAAAAACTGGGCTGCGCTACGGCTATCTACAGTTTTCTCTGCAGTCTCTTCGTGTCTGTTTTCCCTCCCGCGCGCCACTTCTTTCAGGGTCGGTCTGATATGGCGGTGAAGGTGATGGAGGTGCGGGTGGTGTTACCGGTGGACGACGACGACGATGGCGAGGAGCGCGCCACGATGGAGGTCAGCAGCGACGACGACGTGGCCTTGCTCCTCAGCTTCAGGTCCCTGAAGTCCCGGATCACGTCGGGCTTGGTGATCTCCTGCGACTCCACGTCCTCCTCGCCCTTCAGCATCCGGGTCACCGTCGACATGTCGGGACGGCGTTTCGTCACGTTCTTCGTGCACAGGAGCCCCACCTTCAGGAACCTGCATGCCTCGTCCACGTCCAGGTCATCGCCCAGGGAGCTGTCGATGATCTCCTCCAGCTGCCCCTGGTCGTAGTATGCCCATGTCTGCAGAGGAAGAAAGGATTGGTGATCAGTAATCTCTTCGTGATAGTATATTAGTTAGTATAGCACCAAGTAAAACAAGCCGAGGATGAACAATTTAGAACAGGGTCCTGTACCTACCTTCTCAAGAAGAATCTGATCTTCATACGGTAGTTTTGTATCAGTGTTGCATCTTCCACTGACTATTTCTATCAGCAGAACACCGAAGCTGTAAACATCTGATTTCCGGGTCACTTGTCCTCGGATGGCGTATTCGGGAGCCAAGTAACCTCTGCAGCCAACAAACTACAGTGAGCAAAAGCAACAGAGGGGATACCTAATTGACCATATCATATTTTCATCCCCCCCCCCCCCCCTCTCAATCTTAATGTGCTTATTGACAAACAGCATCCCCATGCATTCCTTGCTTACATCGACAAGAGCCTATCACCCACTAAGTTCAAAGGACCAGACAAGCTAGCATTTCAGTATAATGAGAAAACACAAGTAAGCATATAGCAAAACCGACAGGTTAAATTAAAAGGTTTACACTTACAGCGTTCCTGCGACTCTTGTGCTAATATGTGATACATCTGAAGGTAGAAGCTTCGCCAAGCCGAAATCGGAAATTTTCGGGGTAAGATCCTGATCGAGAAGTATATTGCTAGCTTTGATGTCCCGGTGGACAACATGAGGTCGGACACCGTCATGGAGGTATGCTAGCCCCTGGGCAACACCAATGCAAATATTTACTCGAGTTCTCCAATTAAACTGGATGCTGCTATGCCGAGAACCTAGAAAATGTCAAGAACCAAGAAGGATTACGGCGTCTGAAAGTTTTCCAGGAACAAAGGAATATAGAGGGTCAGCAATGAGAATCTACCTAGAAGGGTTTGTGCAAGGCTATTATTTTCAAGATAATTATAGACAAGGATCTTGTGGCTTCCTTCCACACAACAGCCATAAAGTTTGACAAGATTCTCATGGGAAATATCAGAGATCGTAATAAGTTCGCTAAGAAATTCCCTCGCGCCTTGCCTAGACTGCAAAGAGAGCACCTTTACTGCAACAGTTGTTCCGTCCCTGAGTGTTCCCTGAAATGGCAAATTAGCTATTTTCTAACACCTGCAATAATTAAGTCCGGCATCCCATACATAATAAATAGGGTATTACCTTATACACTGGTCCATAACCTCCCTCGCCAATCTTATTCGATTGGTCAAATCTTGCAGTTGCCCTATCCAACTCCTTATAGCTGAATCTCGTTATATTCTGAACACCAGGGAGGTCTGCAAAATGTTAAATGTAAGTGCAAAAGAAGGCAGATTGATGAGGTGAGAAAGTGATATCATATTCCCTATGGTGACTAATGTAGGCATGAGAGCAAATACCTTCATTGAATGAATCGTTTTGTTGCTCACCCCGCCTTGTCCGCTTGAAAATGTGAGAAAAACAACTCATTACCAAGTTGTTTCAGTTCTCAAGCTACAATATAAACCTCTGTACTTGTGGTTCACTTAATAGAGATATCAGTTTAACATCAATCTAATCACAGGCACATAGTATATCATCCTTCAGAGTTCAAGAACAGCAATCATATCCTGGATCATTGGCCTTCAACAACAATCATATATCCTGAAACGTGGAGAACAGGAACACATTACACAGGTTCTGGTTACCTAGGAAAAGTAGCATGTATAACATGTCCAATTCAAGATTTCCCTTTTAGATAAACTTACTTTCTACTAGTCAAAATACATGTCGTTTTAGAATCCGTATCTCTCAAACATTTTTAGGTTTGACTGTCAATGTAGAAATAATTGACAGCATCTCGTTGATAAGATCCATTAAGAAAAGAGAACATATTTTTCAAATAAATCAATGGTCAGAAGTAACATTGGAGACCATGCAAATAACCTAGTAATTAACATGTAGTTTGACTCGGATGCCATGATAGTTATAACAATTTTTATAATAATAAGTTGAAACACAAACTTCAAGTTCAAATATTGCTTGGCTAGTTCGATGCCACGATAACTGAGAGGCTATAGTTTGATGCAAAAGTTTCAGACACACTAACAGCTCATGAACTATGGGTAAATTTAACAATTGAGGGGGAAAAGGAAGAGAAGCTGTTCCAGAGAGAAATGCTCCAGATTTGTGGGTTCTATAAGAAATTGCAATCACAACCACTGGTTTGTATATGTTATATTGCTAGGTGTATCATAGTGAAATGTATATTTATTTACAGTTTGCATTATGCAGCAATTTGTGGGGATCCTATGTCCCAGTAAGTCAAAACCTACATTGAAATTGCTTTGCTTCAAACTTGAATTGAGCAGCAAAGCCACTTAAGCATTTCACCTAGACTCAAACTTGAACCTTTCTGGAGTTTTACCCATCATAAACATTATTGACAGACAGCTTTGCATAGGCAGTGGAGTTTTAACTAACAACCAACTATCACTGATTTGGTACGTTGCAACTTGAGATGTGGTATGTGATGGCATGCATAAACAAAGGTAGCGGCCAAGGCCGTCAGGCCACCACAACTCCTTTTCTCATCCAAATAGTCTCTTTGATTGACTAGTTATACCTTTCTTGGACAGGCATCGATGTCATGATCGGTTCCTACAAATATCCTATGAGCTTGAGGACAAAACCTAAACCCGCATACATGTTCTTTTTCCACGGAATAAACAATGGATGAGATCGCGAGAAGACGCGCTACTGGACTGCAACAGTAAACAAAGACGATATTGCGCACCCAGACCACGTCACGGCTTTCTTGTTAATCTGAAGCAGGAAGGGTGGTTGCAGCCGGCACATGGTATTGCACAGGCTATGTATGGGTTGTCATCTAAATGATTTCTGGAGGCTTGCTAGCAATGCAAGACTGGCCGGGTCAATCGATTCCCAGGCACCGTATCTCCCGCCAGTCATGTAGCATTCGATGTCTGACATTTCTGGGCTCGCACGGATCCTCACACCCTATCACAATCCAACAGAAAGTTGCAGCAATTGTGCGTTACTGAAGAACAGGACGCCGATAATTGTTACTGAAACTCTATCGCTATGTATGTCAGCGGAATCACCCACAGGCATTCGATTCAAGCAATACCAAGGGCTATAGTCAGAGTTAAGGCCGATTACTACAGTTGATGGCATGTTTCCACGGCTATTTGCTCTAATCAGATCGCGAGCTGCCGGCTCTCTGCATCCCCCTTCTCTTCTGTCGCCCAGTAATTTCAAGAAACGGCGCGACGAGAGACAGAGAGCAAGGGAAGGGAAGAAATCTAGGACTCTTCGATCGGATGATCCATGAAAAAGCAGCGAGGCTGACCTGAACCGCGGCAGGAGAGGGAGGGCCGAGAAAACCGGCGGTCCCGGCGAGGCGCGGTGCCCGACGGGGGGCTTCCACCTCCACCCCACCGGCGCACCGACGGAGCTAATACTAACCCGCCGAACAGCCGACCGACGCGGAGATGCTCCGGCCCGCGGCGGATCACAGTATGGCAGCTCTCCGGAGCCTTCCCAGCTCCGGTAGAGGTCAGCGGGCGGCGGCGCACGGCGAGCGGAGGGGAGGGGGTGGAAATGGCGGCCTGAGGCTTCTCTCGTCTCCAATGCGAAAGCGAGAAACGAGGGAGAAGAAAGCGAGGCCGTGTCTTTTAACTGACCGAGCCGCGGCGCGGTCAAGGTCGTTGACTTCGTAAGCCGCCCCGGCCCCCGGTGGCCCGGACCGCGAGTGGAGGGCCTGGGCTTTGGGCCTGGGCTGGCGACTTGGGTTTGGTTGCCTGGTTGACGCGGGTGTTGACCGGGGCAAAGGCCGAGATCCGGTTTACGCGCGCAGGGTTTATTTTATTTTTAAAAGAGGAAAGGTTTGCGCCCGCCTGTGCGCTGCCATATCGATTCCTTTTTTGCTATCGCTGGCAAGCTGTTTCCTGAAAAGGACAGGCAATCAGTGGCCGGTAAAGATAAGAAACATTGAGGGGTCTATATAACGGGGCTGCTACCAATTCATCGGTGGATATTTACTAAAAATCCATCACCTCCACAGCCGTTCGATCTCGTCCATAGCCGTCCGATCCGTTCCTGATTTAATTCCTGAAACAACGTTCGAGTTCCAGAAACAATCGCTTTGTTGCAAAAAATAAACTTTGGATCCATTAAATCCTGAAACAACGGTCGAGTTTCAGAAACAATTGCTTGTTTCAGGGAAAAAAAATGTTCGTCTTTCTGCAAAACATGGGTGCTGTTGCGGAAGAATTTTTTGCAACAAAGGTCATGTTTCAGGAATTTTTTGCAGCGGGCTGGGATGGGGCCGCGCTACGGCGGTGCGGGGCGACGGGCGGCGAGGCGTCTAGCCCCCTGGTTGCGGGAGCTCGCCGGCGTGGCCGAGGGGCTACGGCAGAGCCGAGAGCGGGCTGGGACGCCGCAGCACTCCGGCGGTGTGGGCGACGGCGGCTGGCCCTGGCCGCGTGAGGCGAGGCGGCTGCCCCGTGGTCGCGGGAGCTCGCCGACGGGGCCGGGAGCAGGGCGGGGAAGGCCATGGCAACGACGGAAGCTCCGGCGAGGCTGAGCGGCAACAAGCAGGCGGCGGGCGAGGTCGCCGGAGCCGAGGCGGAGCCGATGCAGGGGCGGCGACGGAGGGCACGCGAGGCCGCGGGCAGGCCGACGCCGGAGGCCGACGGCGGAGGGCGGCGAGCCGTAGCAGGCCGGCGGCGGCGAGGGTTGTCGGGCCGAGGCGGAGGTGGAGACATGGACTGGGTATTTTTCTGAAACAACGCTCCAGTTGCGGAAACAACGCTCCAGTTTCAGAAAAAAGTCAAGACGATTGCGATGGCGGGATCTGACGAGCAGGTGGTGGATGGATCGCGCAGATCCGCCGGTTGAACGATAGAGTTTTCCCTATATAATTTATTTTTTTGTTGCGAAAATTGAGGGGTCAGTAGTTAGACCTCTTCTAAATGTGCTTAGATGAGGTGTTAATTGCATCAAACGCTTAGCAACTCAACACCTCAATGTGTAGGTACTTAACTTATTGTTGTTAAGCTTATTTTATTTAATGATTTAGCATCTAAACTCTTTTATGCATTGGTTCGTTTCACTCCTTTAAGTGGTTTGCCTAAGCTCACGTGTATGGCATTAATTTTTTCTAGGTTACTAAAGTGCTCTTTCTTCTTCTTAATTGTTGTGTCATGTTATTTTTTCCCTTATGTGACTTGTTTAGCACCTATCCATGATGGAGCACTAGCAAGGGCCTTAGCTTGCAAGTCGTGAGCCTCTTTTATTTAGACGATGTTTTCCTATGTTTTCTTTTTCTTTTCAAAAAACTACTTCGCCCATTTCAGGGAGCTAAAACCACCACGACACTTATGTTAGAATGGAGGAAGTAGATGTATTACTCGGTTGAAATCACACACCCGTTTTGACAGAGTTACAACCTCGTCTGCTTTGAGCGGAGCTTCGGATCATGGATCGTCCTAGTTGTTTGCATGCAACGTAGCTTAACGATCACCGATGGGTTGCTTCACTCCAACAAAAGAGTGATCCTTCCAAAGTGATCTTCCGATATCGAGCTCACATGCACCTAATTTGTTCACAATAGACATTGTTGATGCTTTGCATATTTGCACATTTTTGTGAAGAATAAAAATTCCTAATGCTCAGGAAAAATAAGTGCACGAAAATGCTTATAAATAAGGTCTCCTTGGAGAATTGATTCTTTCTTTCTTCTATAACACTTGGGATTGTCTTTTCTTTACGAAATTTTGCTCGTATGTAGGACATTAAACAATGTTTGTTGAAAAAACAAATGTATATTTTATTTTATTGTTCATGAGGGTGCATGTGGGCTCGAGATCAGAAACTCATTGTCTTCGATTCTTTCTCGACATGCAGCGAGCTCCGCTTCCGGTGAGAGGGGCATGCTAGTACATGCATGACAAGGAGCAATGATGATCGCCCCAACCTCGTCACAAAGCATCGTTGCCCCTAGTTCCATCTATGTCCATGAAGGACCCATCCACCTTCAACTTCACCTAGCCATGGGGAGTCCTGCATAAGTTGCTTGACCCATAGGGTTGCAGTCCATATTTATTTCTTCCCTTAGGATTCATTTATACTCCCTCTGTTTCTAAATATAAGTCTTTTAAGAGATTTTGCTAGGAGTCTACATACGGAGTAGAATGAGTGAATCTACACTCTAAAGTATGTCTATATACATCCGCATGTAGTCTACTAGTGAAATCTCTAGAAAGACTTATATTTAAGAACGGAGGGAGTACTATATTTCATAATACCTCCGATCCAAATTAATCGACGCACACTTAGTATAACTTTATACCTTTTTGCATTCACGACATCCTCATATAAGGAATCGTAAGTTTTTTTAGTGCGCACAATCAAGCGTCCATCAATCATGAAGTATAGAAGGTGGTATGTCAGTCATTTTCTGTGTTCTTACTATTGCCATCCTATGAATCAAAGAGGTCCCAACTAGTAACTAGCATGACAAGTTCAGCTCGGTTCACTAAAAGTTCGGTTTTGAGTCATCTATTTTTTTAAACATGTACAACTATAATATGATGCAAAGTTGACATTTTTTCAAGAACACACAAACTGTGTGTATTTTGTATTAAGATATGGAGAAGGCTTCAAGCCAAATATAATGCAGATAATTACAAGAGATGCAGCCATGATGCACACACCTCACCACCCGCACACATACAACTATCTCACAATGTCCACCTCCTTACCTGCTCTATCTTCAACATGGAGAACGCCTCCCTGATTCTCTGAATCACAAGATATGGTATCGAGGCCACCTTTGTCAAAAACATGTTATTCCGCTCTAATACTTCCATTTTCAGTCACAATTACCTACTCGTACTTATCACTTTTCAATGTTACTCCCTTTGTCCTAAAATAACTGTATTAACTTTGTACTAGCTTTAGTATAAATTTGTACTACGCTTAAGACACTTATTTTGAGACGAATGGAGTATATTTTACAATATGATGCAATGCTAATCTTTTATCTCTTAAAATGCTACAAACATCCAAAGAGAGAGATTATGGGCAGCTGAAATTCCGACCTGAAAAAGCTACTACAAAGATAGCAATTCTCCAGAGCTCAAAATGAAGAAAGATTTTTTGGAGAATTATTTTCGAAGATATAATAAATACTAGAGCAAAAATATGGAAGAGGGGCCCCACCAGCCAGGCCCATGGGCAGGTGGCGTGACCACCCCTGGCCACCCAATTGGCCATGTGAGGCCCTAGTGGCTCTCCTCCGAACGTATTTTGCCATAAATTCCTATTGGCCCTAGAAAAACCTGTTGAAAATATGCCCTAGAGGCAATAATAAAATGGTTATTATCACATTTCCTTGTTCATGATAATCGTTTATTGTTCATGCTATAATTGTATTAACAGGAAACAATAATACATGTGTGAATAAATAGATCACAATGTGTCCCTAGCAAGCCTCTAGTTGGCTAGCTCGTTGATCAATAGATGATCATGGTTTCCTGATCATGGGCATTAGATGTCATTGATAACGGGATCACATCATTGGGAGAATGATGTGATGGACAAGACCCAATCCTAAACATAGCACTAGATCGTATTGTTCGTATGCTAAAGCTTTTCTAATGTCAAGTGTCTTTTCCTTCGACCGTGAGATTGTGCAACCCCCGGATACCGTAGGAGTGCATTGGGTGTATCAAACGTCACAACGTAACTGGGTGACTATAAAGGTGCACTACGGGTACCTCTGAAAGTGTCTGTTGGGTTGGTACGAATCGAGATCAGGATTTGTCACTCCGCGTGACGGAGAGGTATCTCTGGGCCCACTCGGTAGAACATCATCATGAGCTCAATGTGACTAAGGAGTTAGTCACACGATGACGTGCTACGGAACGAGTAAATAGACTTACCGGTAACGAGATTGAACAAGGTATAGGTATACCGACGATCGAATCTCGGGTAAGCTCTATACCGACGGACAAAGGGAATTGTATACGGGATTGATTGAATCCTTGACATCGTGGTTCATCCGATGAGATCATCGTGGAGCAAGTGGGAGCCACCATGGGTATCCAGACCCCGCTGATGGTTATTGGCCGGAGAGGTGTCTCGGTCATGTATGCATGTCTCCCGAACCCGTAGGGCCTACACACTTAAGGTTCGATGACGCTAGGGTTATAGGGAATTGTTATACAAGGTTATCGAAGGATGTTCGGAGTCCCGGATGAGATCCCAGACGTCACGAGGAGCTCCGGAATGGTCCGGAGGTAAAGATTGATATATATGATGGATGGGTTTGGACGCCGGAAATGTTTCGGGCACCACCGGCAAAGTGTCGGGACCACCGGAAGGGTTCCGGAGGCCCACCGGGAGGGGCCACAAGCCCCGGAGAGCTACATGGGCCAAGTGCGGGAGGGAACCAGCCCCTAGGTGGGCTGGTGCGCCCCCCACACCCGGCCCATGCGCACGAGAGAGGGAGGGAGGGGAAACCCTAGGCGCAGGGGAGGCCCAAGGCCCACCTTGGGCGCCGCCCCCCCTTTCCCTGCCCTGGCCGCCGCCCCCTCTCCCATCTGGGCTGTCGCACCACCTAGGGTGGGAACCCTAGGGGTGGCGCACCCCCTCCCCTCCTCCTATATATAGTGGGGGTTTTGGGGTTGTTTTACACACAGTTTTCCATATCCCTCGGCGCAGCCCTGTCCCCCTTCTTCCTCCTCTCCCACGGTGCTTGGCGAAGCCCTGCCGGGAGACCTCGTCTCTCCATCGACACCATGCCGTCGTGCTGCCGGAGATCTTCCCCAACCTCTCCCTCCTCCTTGCTGGATCAAGGTGCGGGAGACGTCACCGGGCTGCATGTGTGTTGAACGCGGAGGTGCCGTGGTTCGGCACTAGATCAGAATCACACCCCGATCTGAATCGATGCGAGTACGACTCCATCAACCGCATTCTAGCAATGATTCCGCTTAGCAATCTTCAAAGGTATGAAGATGCACTCACCCCTCTGTCGTTGCTGGTCTCTCCAGAGGAAGATCTGAATATGCGTAAGAAAGTTTTTGAATTTATGCTACGTAACCCAACAGTGGCATCCGAGCGAGGTTTTCTATGCGTAGATTCTATGCACGAGTAGAACACAAAAGGTTGTGGGCGATGAATTGTCAATTGCTTGTCGCTACTAGTCTTATTCTTTTCCGGCGGTATTGTGGGATGAAGCTGCCCGGACCGACATTACACGTACGCTTACGTGAGATTGGTTCCACCGACAGACATGCACACCATGCATAAAGGTGGCTAGTGGGTGTCTGTCTCTCCTACTCTAGTCGGATTGGATTTGATGAAAAGGTTCCTTATGAAGGGTAAATAGCTTTGGCATATCATCGTTGTGGCTGTCACGTAGGTAAGAAAGCGTTCTTGCTAGAAACCCAAATCAGCCACGTAAAACTTGCAACAACAATTAGAGGACGTCTAACTTGTTTTTGCAGGGTTTGACATGTGATGTGATATGGCCAAAGTTGTAATGTTGCATGTATGATGTATGAGATGATCATTTATTGTAATAAGTTTCACAACTTGCATGTCGATGAGTATGACAACCGGCAGGAGCCATAGGAGTTGTCTTAATTTATTGTATGAGATGCAACGCCATGTGCTTACTACTTTTACTTCATTGCTAACGGTTAGCTATAGTAGTAGTGATAGTAGTAGTTGGCGTGACGACTTTACGGAGACACGATGATGGAGATCATGGTGTCACGCCGGTGACAATGATGATCACGTGATGCCTGAAGATGGAGATCGAAAGAGCAAAGATGATAATGGCCATATCATGTCACTATATGATTGCATTGTGATGTTTATCATGTTTTTCATCTTATTGCTTAGAATGACGGTAGCATAATAAGATGATCCCTCTTAAAATTTCGAGAACGTATTCCCCTAAGTGTGCACCGTTGCGAAGGATTGTTGTCTCGAAGCACCACGTGATGATCGGGTGTGATAGATTCTAACGTTCGCATACAACGGGTGTAAGCCAGATTTACACACGCGAAACACCTAGGTTGACTCGACGAGCTTAGCATGTACATACATGACCTCGAATACAAGAGACCAAAAGGTCGAACATGAGTCGTATGGTTTAATACGATCAGCATGAAGTTGCTCACCATGGTGACTAGTCCGTCTCACGTGATGATCGGACACGGGTTAGTCAACATGGATTATGTATCACTGAGATGACTAGAGGGATGTCGATTTAAGTGGGAGTTCATACTTAATTTGATTAAATGAACTTAAATGCCATGAACTTAGTCTAAAATTTGTCTTTATAAATATTGTAGATGGCCAAGGTCAACCTCAATTTCAACGCATTCCTAGAGAAAAACAAGCTGAAAGATGATGGTAGCAACTATGCGGACTGGGTTCGCAGCTTGAAGCTCATCCTTGAAGCAGCTAAAAAGGCTTATGTCCTTGATGCGCCGCTAGGTGACCCTCCCGCTCCCGCAGTGTTGGAATTATGCCCTAGAGGCAATAATAAATATAGTTATTATTATAATTCCTGTATCAAGATAATCGTTTATTATCCATGCTATAATTGTATTGAATGAAGACTCATTTACATGTGTGGATACATAGACAAAACACCGTCCCTAGCAAGCCTCTAGTTTGCTAGCCAGTTGATCAAAGATAGTCAGTGTCTTCTGATTATGAACAAGGTGTTGTTCCTTGATAACTGGACCACGTCATTAGGAGAATCACGTGATGGACTAGACCCAAACTAATAGACGTAGCATGTTGATCGTGTCATTTTGTTGCTACTGTTTTCTGCATGTCAAGTATTTATTCCTATGACCATGAGATCATATAACTCACTGACACCGGAGGAATGCTTTGTGTGTATCAAACGTCGCAACGTAACTGGGTGACTATAAAGATGCTCTACAGGTATCTCCGAAGGTGTTAGTTGAATTAGTATGGATCAAGACTGGGATTTGTCACTCCGTGTGACGGAGAGGTATCTCGGGGCCCACTCGGTAATACAACATCACACACAAGCCTTGCAAGCAATGTAACTTAGTGTAAGTTGCGGGATCTTGTATTACGGAACGAGTAAAGAGACTTGCCGGTGAACGAGATTGAAATAGGTATGCGGATACTGACGATCGAATCTCGGGCAAGTAACATACCGAAGGATAAAGGGAATGACATACGGGATTATATGAATCCTTGGCACTGAGGTTCAAACGATAAGATCTTCATAGAATATGTAGGATCCAATATGGGCATCCAGGTCCCGCTATTGGATATTGACCGAGGAGTCTCTCGGGTCATGTCTACATAGTTCTCGAACCCGCAGGGTCTGCACACTTAAGGTTCGACGTTGTTTTATGTGTATTTGAGTTATATGGTTGGTTACCGAATGTTCTTCGGAGTCCCGGATGAGATCACGTACGTCACGAGGGTTTCCGGAATAGTCCGGAAACAAAGATTGATATATAGGATGACCTCATTTGATTACCGGAAGGTTTTCGGAGTTACCGGGAATGTACCGGGAATGACGAATGGGTTCCGGGAGTTCACCGGGGGGGGGGGGGGGGGGGGCAACCCACCCCGGGGAAGCCCATAGGCCATAAGGGTGGCGCACCAGCCCTTAGTGGGCTGGTGGGACTGCCCAAAAGGGCCCTATGCGCCATACAAAGAAAAATCAAAGAGAAAGAAAAAAAAAGGAGGTGGGAAGGAAGGGAAGGACTCCCACCCACCAAACCAAGTCCAACTCGGTTTGGGGGGGGAGCCTTCCCCCCTTGGACTCGGCTGACCCCCTTGGGGCTCCTTGAGCCCCAAGGCAAGGTCCCCTCCCTCCCACCTATATATACAGAGGTATTGGGGCTGATTTGAGACGACTTTTCCACGGCAGCCCGACCACATACCTCCATGGTTTTTCCTCTAGATCGCGTTTCTGCGGAGCTCGGGCGGAGCCCTGCTGAGACAAGGTCATCACCAACCTCCGGAGCGCCATCACGCTGCCGAAGAACTCTTCTACCTCTCCGTCTCTCTTGCTGGATCAAGAAGGCCGAGATCATCGTCGAGCTGTACGTGTGCTGAACGCGGAGGTGCCGTCCGTTCGGTACTAGATCGTGGGACTGATCGCGGGATTGTTCGAGGGGCGGATCGAGGGACGTGAGGACGTTCCACTACATCAACCGCGTTCACTAGCGCTTCTTCTGTACGATCTACAAGGGTACGTAGATCACTCATCCCCTCTCGTAGATGGACATCACCATGATAGGTCTTCGTGCGCGTAGGAAATTTTTTTGTTTCCCATGCGACGTTCCCCAACAGTGGTATCACAGCCATGTTCATGCGTAGATGTCTTCTCGAGTAGAACACAAAAGTTTTTGTGGGCGGTGATGTGCGTTTTGCTGCCCTCCTTAGTCTTTTCTTGATTCCGCGGTATTGTTGGATTGAAGCGGCTTCGACCGACATTACTCGTACGCTTACGAGAGACTGGTTTCATCGTTACGAGTAACTCCGTTGCTCAAAGATGACTGGCAAGTGTCGGTTTCTCCAACTTTAGTTGAATCGGATTTGACCGAGGAGGTCCTTGGATGAGGTTAAATAGCAACTCATATATATCCGTTGTGGTGTTTGCGTAAGTAAGATGCGATCCTACTAGATACCCTTGGTCACCACGTAAAACATGCAACAACAAAATTAGAGGGCGTCTAACTTGTTTTTGCAAGGTATGCTTGTGATGTGATATGGCCAACGATGTGATGTGATATATTGGATGTATGAGATGATCATGTTGTAATAGAAATATCGACTTGCACGTCGATGGTACGGCAACCGGCAGGAGCCATAGGGTTGTCTTTATACTAACGTTTGTGCTTGCAGATGCGTTTACTATTTTGCTAGGATGTAGCTTTAGTTGTAATAGCATACGTAGCACGACAACCCCGATGGCAACACGTTGATGGAGATCATGGCGTGGCGCCGGTGACAAGAAGGTCATGCCGGTGCTTTGGTGATGAAGATCAAGAAGCATGTGATGATGGCCATATCATGTCACTTATGAATTGCATGTGATGTTAATCCTTTTATGCACCTTATTTTGCTTAGAACGGCGGTAGCATTATGAGGTGATCTCTCACTAAAATTTCAAGACGAAATTGTTTTCTCCCCGACTGTGCACCGTTGCTACAGTTCGTCGTTTCGAGACACCACGTGATGATCGGGTGTGATAGACTCAACGTTCACATACAACGGGTGCAAAACAGTTGCGCACTCGGAACACTCGGGTTAAGCTTGACGAGCCTAGCATGTGCAAACATGGCCTCGGAACACATGAGACCGAAAGGTCGATCATGAATCATATAGATGATATGATTAGCATAGGGATGCTTACCACTGAAACTATACTCAACTCACATGATGATCGGACTTGAGCTAGTGTAAGTGGATCATGAACCACTCAAATGACTAGAGAGATGTACTTTTTGAGTGGGAGTTTAGCGAATAATTTGATTAAGTTAAACTCTGATTATCTTGAACATAGTCTAAGTCCACTTTGAATATATTTGTGTTGTAGATCATGGCTCATGCGACAGTCATCCTGAATTTTAATACGTTCCTAGAGAAAGCTAAGTTGAAAGATGATGGAAGCAACTTTGTAGACTGGGCTCGTAATCTTAAGCTAATCTTACAAGCTGGGAAGAAGGATTATGTCCTTAATGTTGCGTTAGGAAATGAACCACCCGCTACGGCTGATCAGGATGTTAAGAACGCTTGGTTAGCACGTAAGGAGGACTACTCAATAGTTCAATGTGCAGTCTTGTATGGCTTAGAACCGGGACTTCAACGTCGCTTTGAGCGTCATGGAGCATTTGAGATGTTCCAGGAGTTGAAGTTTATCTTTCATAAGAACGCCCGGATCGAGAGGTATGAGACCTCCGATAAATTATATGCTTGCAAGATGGAGGAAAACTCATATGTCAGTGAACATGTGCTCAAAATGTCTGGGTACTCAAACCGTCTAGCTGAGCTGGGGATTGAACTCCCGCAAGAAGCTATCACTGACAGAATCCTTCAATCACTGCCGCCAAGCTATAAAGGCTTTGTGTTGAACTACAACATGCAAGGGATGAACAAGTCTCCCGGCGAGTTGTTTGCGATGCTGAAAGTCGCAGAGTCTGAACTCCGTAAAGAGCATCAAGTGTTGATGGTGAATAAGACCACTAGTTTCAAGAGAAACGGCAAAGGCAAGAAGGGCAATTCGAAGAAGAGCGGCAAGCCTGTTGCCAATCCGACGAAGAAACCCAAAGCTGGACCTAAGCCTGAAACGGAGTGTTACTATTGCAAGGGTATGGGTCACTTGAAGCGCAATTGCCCCAAGTATCTGGCAGATAAGAAGGCGACCAAAGAAAAATCAGGTATATTTGATATACATGTTATTGATGTGTACTTAATCGGCTCTCGTAGTAGTGCCTGGGTATTCGATACCGGTTTTGTTGCTCATATTTGCAACTCGAAACAGGAACTGCGGAATAGACGAAGGCTGGCGAAAGATGAAGTGACGATGCGCGTAGGAAATGGTTCCAAGGTTGATGCAATCGCCGTCGGCACAGTGTCACTTTAGTTACCGTCAGGATTAGTGATGAACTTAAATCATTGTTATTTAGTGCCTGCGTTGAGCATGAACATTATATCTGGATCTTGTTTATTGCGAGACGGTTACTCTTTTAAGTCAGAGAATAATGGTTGTTCTATTTCTATGAGTAACATCTTTTATGGTCATGCACCGAATGTGAGAGGATTGTTCATATTGAATCTTGATAGCGATACGCATATACATAACATTGAGACCAAAAGAGTTAGAGTTAACAATGATAGCGCCATATTTTTGTGGCACTGCCGTTTAGGTCATATTGGTGTAAAGCGCATGAAGAAACTCCATGCTGATGGACTTTTGGAGTCACTTGACTTTGATTCACTTGACACGTGCGAACCATGCCTCATGGGCAAGATGACTAAGACTCCGTTCTCCGGAACAATGGAGCGTGCAAGTGACTTGTTGGAAATCATACATACCGATGTGTGTGGTCTGATGAGCGTGGAGGCACGCGGCGGATATCGTTATTTTCTCACCTTCACTGACGATTTAAGTAGATATGGTTATGTCTACTTGATGAAGCACAAGTCTGAAACATTTGAAAAGTTCAAGCAATTTCAGAGCGAAGTGGAAAATCATCATAACAAGAAGATCAAGTTCCTACGGTCTGATCGTGGGGGTGAATATCTGAGTTTCGAGTTTGGTACTCACTTAAGACAATGTGGAATTGTTTCACAGTTAACACCGCCTGGAACACCACAGCGTAATGGTGTGTCCGAATGTCGTAATCGTACTCTATTAGAGATGGTGCGATCTATGATGTCTCTTACTGATTTGCCGTTGTCGTTTTGGGGTTATGCATTAGAAACAGCTGCATTCACTTTAAATAGGGCACCATCAAAATCCATTGAGACGACACCATACGAACTGTGGTATGGCAAAAGGCCAAAGTTGTCGTTTCTTAAAGTTTGGGGATGTGATGCTTATGTCAAAAAGCTTCAGCCTGAAAAGTTGGAACCCAAAGCGGAAAGGTGCGTCTTCATAGGTTACCCAAAAGAGACAGTTGGGTACACCTTCTATCTCAAATCCGAGGGCAAAGTGTTTGTTGCTAAAAACGGAGCTTTTCTCGAGAAGGAGTTTCTCTCGAGAGAATTGAGTGGGAGGAAGATAGAACTTGACGAGGTTGTCGAACCTCTCATCCCTCTGGATGGTGGCGCAGGGCAAGGGGAAATCTCTGTCATTGCGACGCCGGTTGAGGAAGAAGTTAATGATGATGATCATGAAACTCCAGTTCAAGTTTCTGTCGAGCCACGCAGGTCAACGAGACCACGTGCTGCTCCGGAGTGGTACGGTAATCCCGTCTTATCAATCATGTTGTTAGACAACAATGAACCTACAAATTATGAAGAAGCAATGGTGGGCCCAGATTCCAACAAATGGCTAGAGGCCATGAAATCCGAGATAGGATCCATGTATGAGAACAAAGTGTGGACTTTGGAGGTACTACCTGAGGGCCGCAAGGCCATTCAGAACAAATGGATCTTTAAGAGGAAGACGGACGCTGACGGCAATGTGACCGTTTATAAAGCTCGACTTGTGGCAAAGGGTTTTTCACAAGTTCAAGGAGTTGACTACGATGAGACTTTCTCACCCGTAGCGATGCTTAAGTCCGTCAGAATCATGTTAGCAATAGCTGCATTTTTTGATTATGAAATCTGGCAAATGGATGTCAAAACGGCGTTCCTTAACGGTTCCCTTAAGGAAGAGTAGGTGTGCAAGCTCCAGCGATCCATTTATGGACTGGTGCAAGCATCTCGGAGTTGGAACAAACGCTTTGATGAGGTGATCAAAGCATTTGGGTTTATACAAGTGGTTGGAGAATCTTGTATTTACAAGAAAGTGAGTGGGAGCTCTATGGCGTTTCTAATATTATATGTGGATGACATATTGCTGATTGGAAACAACGTAGAGTTTTTGGAGAGCATAAAAGGTTACTTGAATAAAAGTTTCTCTATGAAGGACCTAGGAGAAGCTGCTTACATTCTAGGCATTAAGATCTATAGGGATAGATCAAAACGCCTGATAGGACTTTCACAAAGCACATACCTTGATAAAGTTTTGAAGAGGTTCAAAATGGAACAGTCGAAGAAAGGGTTCTTGCCAGTTCTACAAGGTACGAGATTGAGTAAGACTCAGTGCCCAGCAACTGATGAAGATAGAGAGCATATGCGCTCCGTCCTCTATGCTTCAGCCATAGGTTCTATCATGTATGCGATGCGGTGCACTAGACCGGATGTTAGCCTGGCCATAAGTATGGCAGGTAGGTTCCAGAGTAATCCAGGAGTGGATCACTGGACAGCGGTCAAGAATATCCTGAAGTACCTGAAAAGGACTAAGGAGATGTTTCTCGTGTATGGAGGTGACGAAGAGCTCGCCGTAAAAGGTTACGTCGATGCAAGCTTTGACACAGATCCGGACGACTCTAAGTCGCAAACCGGATACATATTTATTCTTAATGGGGGTGCGGTAAGCTGGTGCAGTTCCAAGCAAAGCGTCGTAGCAGATTCTACATGTGAAGCGGAGTACATGGCTGCCTCGGAGGCGGCTAAGGAGGGTGTCTGGATGAAGCAGTTCATGACGGATCTTGGAGTGGTGCCAAGTGCACTGAATCCAATAACCTTGTTCTGTGATAACACGGGTGCCATTGCCTTAGCAAAGGAACCACAGTTTCACAAGAAGACCAGACACATCAAACGACGCTTCAACCTCATCCGCGACTACGTCGAGGGAGAGGACGTAAATATATGCAAAGTGCACACGGATCTGAATGTAGCAGACCCGCTGACTAAACCTCTTCCACGGCCAAAGCATGATCAACACCAGAACTGTATGGGTGTTAGATTTATTACAATGTAATTCACATGATGATGTGAGGGCTAGATTATTGACTCTAGTGCAAGTGGGAGACTGTTGGAATTATGCCCTAGAGGCAATAATAAATATAGTTATTATTATAATTCCTGTATCAAGATAATCGTTTATTATCCATGCTATAATTGTATTGAATGAAGACTCATTTACATGTGTGGATACATAGACAAAACACCGTCCCTAGCAAGCCTCTAGTTTGCTAGCCAGTTGATCAAAGATAGTCAGTGTCTTCTGATTATGAACAAGGTGTTGTTGCTTGATAACTGGATCATGTCATTAGGACAATCACGTGATGGACTAGACCCAAACTAATAGACGTAGCATGTTGATCGTGTCATTTTGTTGCTACTGTTTTCTGCGTGTCAAGTATTTATTCCTATGACTATGAGATCATATAACTCACTGACACCGGAGGAATGCTTTATGTGTATCAAACGTCGCAACGTAACTGGGTGACTATAAAGATGCTCTACAGGTATCTCCGAAGGTGTTAGTTGAGTTAGTATGGATCAAGACTGGGATTTGTCACTCCGTGTGACGGAGAGGTATCTCGGGGCCCACTCAGTAATACAACATCACACACAAGCCTTGCAAGCAATGTAACTTAGTGTAAGTTGTGGGATCTTGTATTACGGAACGAGTAAAGAGACTTGCCGGTGAACGAGATTGAAATAGGTATGCGGATACTGACGATCGAATCTCGGGCAAGTAACATACCGAAGGATAAAGGGAATGACATACGGGATTATATGAATCCTTGGCACTGAGGTTCAAACGATAAGATCTTCGTAGAATATGTAGGATCCAATATGGGCATCCAGGTCCCGCTATTGGATATTGACCGAGGAGTCTCTCGGGTCATGTCTACATAGTTCTCGAACCCGCAGGGTCTGTACACTTAAGGTTCGACGTTGTTTTATGCGTATTTGAGTTATATGGTTGGTTACCGAATGTTCTTCGGAGTCCCGGATGAGATCACGGACGTCACGAGGGTTTCCGGAAACGAAGATTGATATATAGGATGGCCTCATTTGATTACCGGAAGGTTTTCGGAGTTACCGGGAATGTACCGGGAATGACGAATGGGTTCCGGGAGTTCACCGGGGGGGGGGGGGCAACCCACCCCGGGGAAGCCCATAGGCCATAAGGGTGGCGCACCAGCCCTTAGTGGGCTGGTGGGACAGCCCAAAAGGGCCCTATGCACCATACAAAGAAAAATCAAAGAGAAAGAAAAAAAAAGGGAGGTGGGATGGAAGGGAAGGACTCCCACCCACCAAACCAAGTCCAACTCGGTTTGGGGGGGAGCCTTCCCCCCTTGGACTCGGCCAACCCCCTTGGGGCTCCTTGAGCCCCAAGGCAAGGTCCCCTCCCTCCCACCTATATATACGGAGGTATTGGGGCTGATTTGAGACGACTTTTCCACGGCAGCCCGACCATGTACCTCCACGGTTTTTCCTCTAGATCGCGTTTCTGCGGAGCTCGGGCGGAGCCCTGCTGAGACAAGGTCATCACCAACCTCCGGAGCACCGTCACGCTGCCGGAGAACTCTTCTACCTCTCCGTCTCTCTTGCTGGATCAAGAAGGCCGAGATCATCGTCGAGCTGTACGTGTGCTGAACGCGGAGGTGCCGTCCGTTCGGTACTAGATCGTGGGACTGATCGCGGGATTGTTCGGGGGGCGGATCGAGGGACGTGAGGACGTTCCACTACATCAACCGCGTTCACTAACGCTTCTGTTGTACGATCTACAAGGGTACGTAGATCACTCATCCCCTCTCGTAGATGGACATCACCATGATAGGTCTTCGTGCGCGTAGGAAAATTTTTGTTTTCCATGCGACGTTCCCCAACACGCAGCAGCCCAGGACATTCTGAACGTCTGGCAAACGCGGAGTGATGACTACTCTCTGGTTAGGTGTGGCATGTTATACAGTTTGGAAATGGGGCTCCAAAGGCGTTTTGAGCAACACGGTGCATATTAGATGTTCCAAGAGCTGAAACTAGTTTTTCAAGCTCATGCCCGTGGCGAGAGATATGAAGTCTCCGACAAGTTCTTTAGCTGTAAGATGGAGGAGAACAGTTATGTCAGTGAGCACATACTCAAAATGTCTGGGTTACACGGTCGTCTGACTTCACTTGGAGTCGAACTTCCGAATGATGCTATAATTGACATAATCCTCCAGTCTCTCCCACCAAGCTACAAAGGCTTTGTGCTGAACTACAACATGCAAGGGATGGAGAAGCCCATTCTCGAGTTGTACTCGATGCTCAAGTCTGCAGAAGTAGAAATCAAGAAAGAGCATCAAGTGTTGATGGTCAACAAGACCACTAGTTTCAAGAAGGGCAAGGGTAAGAAGAACTTCAAGAAAGACGGCAAAGCCGTTGCCGCGCCCGGTAAGCTAGATGCTGGGAAGAAGAAAAAGAATGGACCCAAGCCTGAGACTGAGTGCTTCTATTGCAAGGGAAAAGGTCACTGGAAGCAGAACTGCACCAAATACTTAGCGGAAAAGAAGGCCGGCAACGTTAAAGGTATATGTGATATACATGTTATTGATGTGTACCTTACCAGCGCTCGTAGTAGCTCCTGGGTATTTGATACTGGTGCTGTTGCTCACATTTGCAACTCAAAGCAGGAACTACGGAGTAAGCGGAGACTGGCCAAGGACGAGTTGACGATGCGCGTCGGGAATGGCTCCAAGGTCGATGTGACCGCCGTCGGCACGCTACCTCTACATCTACCGTCGGGATTAGTTTAAACCTTAATAATTGTTATTTAGTACCAGCTTTGAGCATGAATATTGTATCAGGGTCTTGCTTAATGCAAGACGGCTACTCATTTAAGTCAGAGAATAATGGTTGTTCTATTTATATGAGTGATATGTTTTATGGTCATGCTCCGCTGGTGAATGGTTTATTCTTGATGAATCTCGATCGTGATGTTACACATATTCATAGTGTGAGTACCAAAAGATGTAAAGTTGACAATGATAGTCCCACATACTTGTGGCACTGCCCCCTTGGTCATATCGGTGTTAAGCGCATGAAGAAGCTCCATACTGCTGGACTATTAGAGTCTCTTGACTTCGAATCATTTGACACATGCGAACCGTGCCTCATGGGCAAGATGACTAAGACTCCATTCTCAGGAATAATGGAGAGAGCAACTGACTTATTGGAAATAATACATATTGATGTGTGTGGTCCAATGAACATTGAAGCTCGCGGTGGCTATCGTTATGTTCTCACTCTCACCGATGATTTGAGTAGGTATGGGTATATCTACTTGATGAAGCACAAATCTGAGACTTATGGAGGTGACGAAGAGCTCGTCGTGAAGGGTTACGTCGATGCTAGCTTCGACACAGATCCGGATGACTCTAAGTCACAGACCGGATACGTATATGTTTTGAATGGTGGGGCAGTGAGCTGGTGCAGCAGCAAGCAAGAAGTCGTGGCAGCATCTACATGTGAAGCGGAGTACATAGCTGCTTCAGAAGAGGCTCATGAAGGAATTTGGATGAAGAAGCTCATCACCGACCTTGGAGTGGTTCCAAGCGCGTCGGGTCCGATGACAATCTTCTGTGATAACACTCGGGCCATTGCCATTGCCAAGGAGCCCAGGTTTCACCGGAAGACCAAGCACATCAAACGCCGCTACAACTCCATCCAGGACCATGTCCAGAGTGGAGTAATAGAGATTTGTAAAGTACACACGGATCTGAATGTTGCAGACCCGTTGACTAAACCTCTTCCACGAGCAAAACATGATCAACACCGTAATGCTATGGGTGTTCGATACATCACAATGTAACTAGATTATTGACTCTAGTGCAAGTGGGAGACTGTTGGAAATATGCCCTAGAGGCAATAATAAAATGGTTATTATCATATTTCCTTGTTCATGATAATCGTCTATTGTTCAAGCTATAATTGTATTAACAGGAAACAGTAATACATGTGTGAATAAATAGATCATAGTGTGTCCCTAGCAAGCCTCTAGTTGGCTAGCTCGTTGATCAATAGATGATCATGGTTTCCTGATCATGGGCATTAGATGTCATTGATAACGGGATCACATCATTGGGAGAATGATGTGATGGACAAGACCCAATCCTAAGCATAGCACTAGATCGTATTGTTCGTATGCTAAAGTTTTTCTAATGTCAAGTGTCTTTTCCTTCGACCGTGAGATTGTGCAACTCCCGGATACCGTAGGAGTGCTTCGGGTGTATCAAACGTCACAACATAACTGGGTGACTATAAAGGTGCACTACGGGTACCTCTGAAAGTGTTTGTTGGGTTGGTACGAATCGAGATCGGGATTTGTCACTCCGCGTGACGGAGAGGTATCTATGGGCCCACTCGGTAGAACATCATCATGAGCTCAATGTGACTAAGGAGTTAGTCACACGATGACGTGCTACGGAACGAGTAAAGAGACTTACCGGTAATGAGATTGAACAAGGTATAGGTATACTGACGATCGAATCTCGGGCAAGTTCTATACCGAGAGACAAAGGGAATTGTATACGGGATTGATTGAATCCTTGACATCGTGGTTCATCTGATGAGATCATCGTGGAGCAAGTGGGAGCCACCATGGGTATCGAGACCCCGCTGATGGTTATTGGCCGGAGAGGTGTCTCGGTCATGTCTGCCTGTCTCCCGAACCTGTAGGGTCTACACACTTAAGGTTCGATGACGCTAGGGTTATAGGGAATTGTTATACGAGGTTACCGAAGGATGTTCGGAGCCCCGGATGCGATCCCGTATGTCACGAGGAGCTCCGGAATGGTCCGGAGGTAAAGATTGATATATAGGATGGATGGGTTTGGACACCGGAAATGTTTCGGGCACCACCGGCAAAGTGTCGGGACCACCGAAAGGGTTCCGGAGGCCCACCGGGAGGGGCCACAAGCCCCGGAGGGCTACATGGGCCAAGTGCGGGAGGGAACCAGCCCCTAGGTGGGCTGGCGCGCCCCCACACCCAGCCCATGCACACCAGAGAGGGAGGAAGGGGAAACCTAGGCGCAAGGGAGGCCCAAGGCCCACTTAGGGCGTCGCCCCCCTTTCCCTGCCCTGGCCGCCGCCCCCTCTCCCATCTGGGCTGCCGCACCACCTAGGGTGGGAACCCTAGGGGTGGCGCACCCCTCCCCTCCTCCTATATATAGTGGGGGTTTGGGGGCTGTTTTACACACAGTTTTCCATCTCCCTTGGTGCAGCCCTGCCCCCCTTCTTCCACCTCTCCCACGGTGCTCGGCGAAGCCGTGCCGGGAGACCTCGGCTCTCCATCGACACCACGCCGTCGTGCTGCCGGAGATCTTCCCCAACCTCTCCCTCCTCCTTGCTGGATCAAGGTGCGGGAGACGTCACCGGGCTGCACGTGTGTTGAACGCGGAGGTGCCGTGGTTCGGCGCTAGATCGGAATCACACCGCGGTCTGAATCGCCGCGAGTACGACTCCATCAACCGCGTTCTAGCAACGCTTCCGCTTAGCGATCTTCAAAGGTATGAAGATGCACTCACCCCTCTCTCGTTGCTGGTCTCTCCATAGGAAGATCTGAATATGCGTAGGAATTTTTTTGAATTTATGCTACGTAACCCAACAAAACCAAGAGAAGAGTTTTCAGGACTTTCCGCCACCGTCTCAAGGTGGAGCACTTTTACTCTCCCAGGAAGCAATTCTACACGGGAAATTTTCCTCTCGGGGGGGGGGGGGGGGGATTCGAAGCCATCATCATCACCAACACTCCTCTTATCATCTTCATCATCATCTTGATCAACACCATCTTATCTCAAAACCCGAGTTCATCTATTGTGTTCAATCTTTGTATTAAACATCAGATTGGTACCTCGGGGTGCTAGTAGTGTTGACTACATCTTGTAGTTCATGCTAGTTAGTTTACTTGGTAGAAGATCATTATGTTCATGTTGTTAATATCATATTTATACCCACCAAAAATGTTCAATATGATGAGTTGTGAGTAGTTCTATTTGTTCTTGAGTATATGGGAGAAGTCTTGTTATTAGTAATCATGTGAAGTTGATCGCCATTCATTGTTTTGATATTATGTTGTGTTGTTCTTCCTCTAGTGATGTTATTGGAGCGTTGACTACATGACACTTCACCATCTTTGGGCCTTGGGGAAGGAATCGTGAAACTAGTTTGTAGATGATGGGTTGTTGGAGTGATAGAATCCTAAACCTGAGTTTATGAATTGTTCCACGAGGAACTATTTTGGATCCACATGTTTAATGCTATGGTTAGATTTATCTTTTACTTCTCCTGTATTTGTAGATGCTTGCATGAAGGGTATAATCATAAGTAGGTGTTTGTTCAAGTAAGAATAATACGTTAGCTCCAATCCATCCACATAACACTTATCAAGGCAATGAAGGCGATTTCGATGAATCATGATGAAAGAAACTTGATAGTATTCTTGTGTGTCCTCGGAAGCCTTTTAATCACTATAAGAGGTATCACCTGCTTTTCCTTAGCATAATTAAGGATTGGGACACTTGTTGCACTTTGCTACTTTTATTACTTGACACTTGTTACCAATTATCTTGCTATCGAACTATGTGTCAAAACTATCTTACAACACTTGTAAAGAATACCATGCTGAAAACCACCTATCAATTCCTTTTGCTTCATGTTGGGTTTGACACGCTTACTTATCGAAAGGACTGCAATTGATCCTTTATACCCATGGGTCATAACGCTCTAACCATATCAGATGGAGGGTGCAACAGATTAGCGTGTTCAGCTCTTTGCAATGACCAGCATGAACCTCAATGCTGAACATATGCATCCATTGCTGAAGATAACTTGTTGTGGAAGGCGTGAACCTATGCATCCTAGTGAGGAGTAGCATATGGAACCATATCTTACGAGAAAAAGAGCACCATGCAAGGAAATGATCATCGCACTCATCCTCTTGACAAGACAACACGTAGTTCAGAGGATGATGCAGATTACTCCTCGCTAATCCATCTGCCGTCCAAACACGATTGTGGAGCCCAAGCCACACGAAAATATTGAACTCCGGAGGTGCTTAGCAGTCCCAACACTCAGCAGCGCCTCACGCGAACTCTCTTCCCAAGAAGAAGGAGTTGTAAGACGAACTAGACGAGAACTGGCCGTTTCCAGTCAGCCACTAGCGGAACAAGTTAACCTCGTAAGATATCTCAAAATTGAGTAGGACATTCCTGAGGCTAAAGAGTTCAGAGATCTCCTCGATTGATGGGGTGCCATGGAGATCATATACCCACTTACCATCTGACAGGACATCTGCCACCAGGTGTTTCACTGGAGATGGCTAGACAAACTGCATTAAAGGTGGCGCAATTTGTACACAGTTCACCCTTGAATACATTTGTCAGACCAAAATCTCATACATGGTCCATTCCCCAAAGTACAATGCAAAGCGGCAACAAACAACTCCAGCAAGTACAATAAGGTACAGTCAGCAGGCTGTAAGGATTAAAATACTATATTTTTGCTGAGTTGGATGAGAGAGAAGAGGAGAGAGAAGGGAAGCGGGCTCTTCGTGAAGAGCCAGCTCTAGCACGTGCTCCTAGGTGCTTTGTGAGAATGAAAGTAGTACTCTTTTATAGCTCACTATTGTACAAGCTAGCTATAAGATGGCTTATAATCAGCAGTTGGCTATACTATTAACCATGCTCATGGTTAATAGTATAGCCAACTGCTAGCTATAAACAGTTTTATAACCCATCTTATAGCTAGCTTGTACAATAGTTAGCTATAAAAGAGTATTACTTTTATCATATATGGCCCACTTTTCATTCTCACAAATCACCTAGGAACACGTGTTGGAGATGGCTCTTCACGAAGAGGTCGCTTCCCTTCTCTCTCATCCAATTCAGCAAAAATATAATATTTTAATCCTTACAGCCTGCTGACCGTACCTTATTATACTTGCTCTTAGATATGTTGATCTGAAGTCCTGCCAAAGCCTTGTCATCCATCGTCTTCTCCAACCATCTGCACTCCATCATTAGTGCACCATTAAGGAAATATTTTTTTTTTATCCCAAGGGCCCAAAATTCCTTGGTAGTGCACACAAGCTTCCAGTTCACTAGGCAATTTCTCCCTTTTTCTTCCGCGGGACCACACCATATTTTTTTGACAAACTTTATCCACTCAAGAGAGAAACCATGCTGGCAAATCAAGCACTAACATTGAATAGATAGTGGTAGCAGTAAGAGTTGAGTTGACGAGCATCGAAAGTCCCACCCTTCATAGCATTGGGGCCTTCTAGGTAGGCAGATGGCTAGCGACCCAATCAATGTGTGCTTGTAGGTCCATCTTGGATAACTTGCCCACCGACAAAGGAATTCTCAAATACTCTCTCCGTGAGATGAAGACTGTACGTTTGGCTTTAAAATTTGTCCACAAAAGAGTATACTTTTATCTTTTTAATGCACTTTAAAGTAAAAAAATGCTTCTCTCTCATCACACAGTAATCAAGATCAATAACATTCTACACATAGTTTCCTTAATTTCTATGCGCACTTAGCTCATTGGGGGTTAGGTAATTAAAGAGGAGAGAGATGGTGGTTTGCACCTTTCCAATGCATTTTTTACTCCACTTTATAATTTGTTCTAAAATGTCCATATGTACATTTTTTACCGGACGGAGGGAGTACCTCACATGAAACCCAATAATCGGGAATGCTAGACGTGCCAAGAACGTGACGGTGCTCGCCTCCTCATATCTGATGAGAGTTACAGAACTTTTGGTTAGATTGCACAGGAGCCCTAAAGCAGCACTAAAGGTTTTCAGTAGTACCACAATCGCGCCGGCTTTGGTATTTAGAGGCTTGATCAGCAACACCACATCATATGCATAAATCATGCCTTTTACCCTAACGATTTAATGACCCAAAAAAGCAACATGTGCTCAACCTTGAGGAACATGGCCGTCAAAACATGCATAACTAGCACGAACAACATCAACAACTACGGTTCACTCTGTCTAAGGCCTCGGGCATGCCAAAATCTCTCTCCTGCAACACCTTTCATGAGGAAGAAAGCAGCAAAACAAGACTATCTGTCCTCTTAGACCGAAACTACAGTGGCGAAGGAGCTTGATCATGAAAGGTTAGTCCATGGAATTGAATGCCTTGGCGATATCTTGTTTTGGCATGATTGAAGGCACATTCCCACGATGAAGAGCTCTGGTTGATTTCTTCACGAGCATAAAACTTTCAACAACAGACCCATAGTGAACACACTCTATTTTTCAAAGGGGAATATATTAATATCACGAAGATACAAATTAGACTCAGCCTCAGCAACAACAAGATGTCGCCAAGACATCCTCAATGCACATAATCACAACCAAAGGACAAATAAAAACTGAAAAACAAAGGTTCCACCACAATGATAGACTCCTCTTAGCATTTACACACAAACAACCAGCAAATACAACACCCATAAAACATAAAAGGTCTTCAAAAGCAATGCCTCCAAGAAGTAAACAATGCACAAGTGCCATCGTTGCCCGGTCCAATATCTTAGGTTTTCACCCTGGAGAAGTCTCGACTCTCAAAACAATTCCTTCAACAAGGAAATTGCGAGGCATAACCAATGACGGTCATACCTTAGGTCTTCACCCTGAAAGTACCGGCTCAGCACCCGAGAATCACCACAAAAAATGAATTCCTCCAGTGTTGCCACTCCCACTTGACACGACTTCTCCTGAGAGTTATCAAACACCTGCCTGACTCCATCGCCTCGAGGGCCCCGTCCGTCTAACTGATCCTTCGATATCAGCCGCCATGACCTTTCTCCATAGTTCTCTACAACACAGAAATCGAGAAGCCCACTTTTTTTGTTTGAAAAAGAGAGTTTCCTCTCCGATTTCCACATCCGTTAAAAGAAATGAACAAGTATTATAAACTACCAGACATATTACAGATAAAGCTGCCGACATACACTACGTCGACATTTTTCCACGATGTGCATGATCGAAGATGATGAAGGAAATACCCCTTCTCCTCAGGAATGCAAAGCTCCCAGCCCACAAAAGGACCTATGCCTGGAGCACCACACAGCTGACGAAACTTCTGAGAAACCCACAAGTCGAGCTCTTCAGAACATAAGAATAAGCAACATAACGCTCTAGCATATATATTATAGACACAACCTGACAGACAAATTCAACTAAAAACCAACGACATGAGCTACCCGAGCCAACAATGAGTTATTTCCAAAGCAAATGTAGAGGTAGAACCATCACATAACAACAAGTTTGTGTGTCATCCTCCAACCCCAGAGTTGCTCTGAACCCCTCCCCCCATCTGTTCTTATACGCCCTACATCGTTGCTCTTCACCTTCTTGGGTTTATCTTCAAAACGAGCCAATCATGTAACATTTTAACCATTAGGTTAACATGTGTACAAGGATCATAAACCTTGTTTTTAACAGGTGTATAGGAGTAAACAATGAAGCTCCCTTTTTTTGTAGGGTCCAAGAAATTTTAGCTCTGTCCCACTCAAGGCCACACTAGAACAACTTTCTTTTATGTTCTCCCATAATTGCAAGGAATCCCCTTCATGGTGTCAACAAACAACAGAGTTTTGCATCACGTCCTCGTGAAACCCACTCTGATTATTGTTAACCATCTTGTAGATGAACGATGTGGCATGTACCGCCAACAACTTGGAGACTGTCGTGGTTTTGTCACGGCAGATGTCCTAGTGAAAGGACTTAATGATGGAGCCATCGCACCTTGGTGGCGACTCAAAGGGGTTAAACAAGAGCAGGACTCAGATTTACCCAGGTTCGGCCCCTCGTGAGGAGGTAAAAGGCTACGTCCTACTTTGTGTTGTATTGATGGTGTTTCGATTACAAGGAGGGCGTAACTCGCCTGACCTAGCTCTCGATGATTTCTAACCTGCCCTATTCTCCCCAGGACTCGCCTTTATATATAGGTCGAGGCCTTAGGGTTTACAAGAGTCCCAACCATGATACAAATCGTGGTTTCCTTTATCTCTAAGTTGTCGTACTTTCCAAGACTGGAAACCTCCTCGATGGCCTATCGTCCGTGTAGATCTTGAATCGCCATCCGGCTCCTGGGCCCTCCGGGCCAAGGCTTGCATCGCCAAAGGATGAGTCACCCACTTGGTGACCCGACCCAACTATGGCGGGTCATGTCGCACATAATATCCCCAACATTAGGCCCCAGATTGACTTGAACCTGTTCACGCCAATAAACCCTTACCTAGTTTAGGGCGACTCATTCCGCTCCTTTTATGCATCATACGCTTAAGCCGCCATCTTTCACAGAAATACCCAAGTCGCCGAACCATTTCTTGATGACATCATCTTATCCCTTTAATCTCGGAAAAATGATGATGCAATCCCCAACGGATCTCGCGGCACAGATATCCCGAAAATCTTGGCGCTATTATTGTGAATCTTTAACTTGTCTTTTTCGGTTCCTGCTCAAGGCGCCTCAATTCCATCACCCGTCTCATTAAATAGGCTCAGGAAAGGGAAAGAAAAGCATCTACACCTACTCACTTCGTGTGCCTCTTCTTCCTCGCGACCGCACCAAGAACTCTGTCGCCGCTCGAGGAACTCCGTCACCGACCACCGCATCCGACGCATCTCCGAGCCAACCAAGGACGCAACATTCACCGCGGATCTCCCACGGTCGCTTCCAAACGCCATTACCAGGTCAGTCCTTCGCCATTATAAATAGATCTTAGCTCCTCGATGTTCGTCGTCTGCCGGTTTCTTAGAACACCTCGAACACCTCCACATATGCTGATTGATTCATAGTAGTAGTAGGCACGGTAGCATCGACCGTATCCTCAATCGATTGGCTCATGTTTGAGGAACCAAAAAGGCTTCGGTCAGATCACCCTCACTACACTTACCCTAGCCATGGCTTGTTTCACCTTATCCAGGCCCTTTTTCGTTCATTTTAACTTGTTCGTAGATCTATATTTCACTGCCTGCTGTGTAGAAACCTGTTTATAGATTCGCACTTCATCATTTTACCACACGTCCTCAATGCCCTGGGATACCTTCTCTGAGTAAATAGGAAATTCCTAAGTCGCCCTTGTGTCCAGATCTAGTCCCTTATTGGCGAGTTAACAGATTCCCTTAGCCACTCGACAAATGTTCGGCGGGTTAATAGATCCTCTTAGCCACTCAACAAGTGTTCGGCGGGTTAACTTACCCGTGACCTTTTCCTCTGTAGCTATGGGTACCGTTTTCAAGGCCAATTGGCTCCCGACCAAAGTTGATGACGCCTTCCTCAATGATTGCGTGAAAACGGGGAATCTTGACCCGAAGGAAGTCATCGGATGGCGATCTGGACTAGGCGACGAAATTCCCAACCCGAAGGAAGGGGAGATAGTTGTTTTTGCTGAACACCTCAAACGGGGGTTTAAGCCGCCAGGATCAAAGTTCCTCAGAGACGCTATGGCCTTCATGAACGTCCATCCCCAAGACCTGGGCCCCAACTCGATCGGCAACATGTGCCAGTTTCAAGTATTCTGTGAAGCTTACCTGCGAATGGAACCATCAGTCCCTTTGTTTTGGTACTTCTTCCATTTGAATCGCCAGACCGAGTTCTCCAATGAACCGAGCTTAGAACTTGGAGGTGTTAACGTTCAACGACGCAGGGATAGCTCATTCCCATCACTCGCCATGCCTAGCCACCCCAAAGGCTGGGGAGAGTCTTGGTTCTATTGCCGGGACACGTCCCCTCTGGGTGAAAACAAACTCCTCGGCTACAGGAAGGAACGTCTGCCCACAAACTTCAAACTTCCAGACAAGCTCACCGAAGAGGAGGAGTTGTATTTCATTCCAGTGCTATCCGAGTTATGATCCTTAACAAACAACGGTCTTACTGGAGTTGATCTGATCCGCTGCTGGGTGGAATGGCGCATCCTTCCCTTGAGTCGCCGAGACGGCTTGATGTGTGAGTTTGATGGTACTTTGGACCATCCCCAATGCTACTTCCGCACAACACTCATAGAGGAAGACATTATGAGAATCATCAAGAAGCTAACCGGCGAACCCTTGGCCAAGTGCAGCCATATAGGGCTTAAACCATTCTGCAAGATTAACCCGGCTCCTAAGGTAAATAATTTAACCCGCCCTTGGTTCACCTTTCCGACTTACTCGGACTCTGACTTGCATAATGACAATCCCACCTCAAAAAGGCGAGCGATTCTAGTCAAAAAGGCCGAAAAAGATTGCCATGAAGCAAGCAGACCGCCTCCAAAGAAGAAAACCAAGGCTAAAAACAAAACCGCCATCGCCGAATCGTCTGATGTGGACGAATCCCAAGTCGGCAAGGCATCTTCAGAGGTAAAATTTTATCTTCTTTGTCTTGACGTCCTTTGCTCTAATTTGTGCTTATATCTCTGCATCTCTATGTATAGAATGATGATAATGAAAGCCAGGATGACGCCGTAGAGGTAATTTCTATTTCTTCTGACTCATCTTCTCCTTCGCCTAAGCCGGACAAGCGGGTTTGTGGGAAAGTTCCCATGTCTCACCCGAATGCTTGTCTGGACCCTAATTTCCTCTTGAAGAAGGCGCAACACGCTTCCTTTCGGAAGACTCGAAGCCACTCAGGCGATTTGGTATCCGGGTTACCAGCAAAAACCCCTACCAAGAAACGGTAAAATGAGGTATCGTATATCAATGTCCATCTTCGTTTTCTTTTAGATCACATTTGTAACTCGCTCACATTTCGAGATATTACTTTTGTAGACTTCTCCCCCTTCATCGGGCGACTCATTGATGTTGACCCTTCCGCCAATGATTCGCATACAAGGTTAAGTCCTTATAATACTTATGTCCTTCCTGATGATAATGATGCTTGCTTTAAGCATGACCCTCTTTTCCTTAGAACGCAAGCGAAGAAAATAAAAACTGGCGGCTCAACTTCCACTCTGGCTCCAGGACTTAAAGAAAACCCGGCACCAGCTCGCACTGACCCGTCAAAAGATATATCTGATGACCGAGTTGACCTTCCAAGTTCTCCCAAGGAAAACATGGAAGCGCCTAACCCGCCAAATCCGTTGAAGGCGGCTGGAGATCCTGACACTATAGTCATTACTCGTACTAGATTCTCTAAGTCCGGTGTCACGCCCAGGATGCGACCCTATCCTCAATTTGGCACGAGGGCCTCGTCAGGGATAGAAGCGCATCTCGTCGTGTCGCAAGAATGGATATCGTTACAAGTACATGTACTGAAAAGAAGAGATATATAAAGAGTTGGCTTACACTCGCCACAAGCTACATGAGAGTCACATCAGTACATTACATAATCATCAAGAGTAAGAGCTGTTGGAATTATGCTCTAGAGGCAATAATACGTATGGTTATTATTATAATTCCTGTATCAAGATAATAGTTTATTATCCATGCTATAATTGTATTGAATGAAGACTCATTTACATGTGTGGATACATAGACAAAACACCGTCCCTAGCATGCCTCTAGTTGGCTAGCCAGTTGGTCAATGATAGTCAGTGTCTTCTGATTATGAACAAGGTGTTGTTTTTTGATAACTGGATCACGTCATTGGGAGAATCACGTGATGGACTAGACCCAAACTAATAGACGTAGCATGTTGATCGTGTCATTTTGTTGCTACTGTTTTCTGCGTGTCAAGTATTTATTCCTATGACCATGAGATCATATAACTCACTGACACCGGAGGAATGCTTTGTGTGTATCAAACGTCGCAACGTAACTGGGTGACTATAAAGATGCTCTACAGTTATCTCCGAAGGTGTTAGTTGAGTTAGTATGGATCAAGACTGGGATTTGTCACTCCGTGTGACGGAGAGGTATCTCGGGGCCCACTCGGTAATACAACATCACACACAAGCCTTGCAAGCAATGTAACTTAGTGTAAGTTGCGGGATCTTGTATTACGGAACGAGTAAAGAGACTTGCCGGTAAACGAGATTGAAATAGGTATGCGGATACTGACGATCGAATCTCGGGCAAGTAACATACCGAAGGACAAAGGGAATGACATACGGGATTATATGAATCCTTGGCACTGAGGTTCAAATGATAAGATCTTCGTAGAATATGTAGGATCCAATATGGGCATCCAGGTCTCGCTGTTGGGTATTGACCGAGGAGTCTCTCGGGTCATGTCTACATAGTTCTAGAACCCGCAGGGTCTGCACACTTAAGGTTCGACATTGTTTTATGTGTATTTGAGTTATATGGTTGGTTACCGAATGTTGTTCGGAGTCCCGGATGAGATCACGGACGTCACGAGGGTTTCCGGAATGGTCCGGAAACGAAGATTGATATATAGGATGACCTCATTTGATTACCGGAAGGTTTTCGGAGTTACCGGGAATGTACCGGGAATGACGAATGGGTTCCGGGAGTTCACCGGGGGGGCAACCCACCCCGGGGAAGCCCATAGGCCTTGGGGGATACACACCAGCCCTTAGTGGGCTGGTGGGACAGCCCACAAGTGCCCTATGCGCCAACGAGAAGAAAATCAAGAGAGAAAGAAAAAAAAGGGAGGAGGTGGGAAGGAAGGGGGACTCCCTCCCACCAAACCTAGTCCAACTCGGTTTGGGGGGGAGAGTCCTCCCCCTTGGACTCGGCCGACCCCCTTGGGTCTCCTTGAGCCCCAAGGCAAGGCCCCCTCCCTCCCACCTATATATACGGAGGTTTTAGGGCTGATTTGAGACGACTTTTCCACGGCAGCCCGACCACATACCTCCATGGTTTTTCCTCTAGATCGCGTTTCTGCGGAGCTCGGGCGGAGCCCTGCTGAGACAAGGTCATCACCAACCTCCGGAGCACCGTCACGCTGCCGGAGAACTCTTCTACCTCTCCGTATCTCTTGCTGGATCAAGAAGGCCGAGATCATCGTCGAGCTATACGTGTGCTGAACGCGGAGGTGCCGTCCGTTCGGTACTAGATCGTGGGACTGATCGCGGGATTGTTCGCGGGGCGGATCGAATGACGTGAGGACGTTGCACTACATCAACCGCGTTCTCTAACGCTTCTGCTGTACGGTCTACAAGGGTACCTAGATCACTCATCCCCTCTCGTAGATGGACATCACCATGATAGGTCTTCGTGCGCGTAGGAAATTTTTTGTTTCCCATGTGAAGTTCCCCAACAGTGGTATCATAGCTAGGTTCATGCGTAGATGTCTTCTCGAGTAGAACACAAAAGTTTTTGTGGGCGGTGATGTGCGTTTTGCTGCCCTCCTTAGTCTTTTCTTGATTCCGCGGTATTGTTGGATTGAAGCGGCTTGGACCGACATTACTCGTACGCTTACGAGAGACTGGTTTCATCGTTACGAGTAACCCCCTTTGCTCAAAGATGACTGGCAAGTGTCGGTTTCTCCAATTTTAGTTGAATCGGATTTGACCGAGGAGGTCCTTGGATGAGGTTAAATAGCAACTCATATATCTCCGTTGTGGTGTTTGCGTAAGTAAGATGCGATCCTACTAGATACCCTTGGTCACCACGTAAAACATGCAACAACAAAATTAGAGGGCGTCTAACTTGTTTTTGCAAGGTATGCTTGTGATGTGATATGGCCAACGATGTGATGTGATATATTGGATGTATGAGATGATCATGTTGTAATAGAAATATCGACTTGCACGTCGATGGTACGGCAACCGGCAGGAGCCATAGGGTTGTCTTTATACTAACGTTTGTGCTTGCAGATGCGTTTACTATTTTGCTAGGATGTAGCTTTAGTAGTAATAGCATAAGTAGCACGACAACCCCGATGGCAACACGTTGATGGATGATCATGGTGTGGCGCCGGTTACAAGAAGATCGTGCCTGTGCTTTGGTGATGGAGATCAAGAAGCACGCGATGATGGCCATATCATGTCACTTATGAATTGCATGTGATGTTAATCCTTTTATGCACCTTATTTTGCTTAGAACGACGGTAGCATTATGAGGTGATCTCTCACTAAAATATCAAGACGAAATTGTGTTCTCCCCGACTGTGCACCGTTGCTACAGTTCGTCGTTTCGAGACACCACGTGATGATCGGGTGTGATAGACTCAACGTTCACATACAACGGGTGCAAAACAGTTGCGCACGCAGAACACTCGGGTTAAGCTTGACGAGCCTAGCATGTGCAGACATGGCCTCGGAACACATGAGACCGAAAGGTCGATCATGAATCATATAGTTGATATGATTAGCATAGGGATGCTTACCACTGAAACTATACTCAACTCACGTGATGATCGGACTTGGGATAGTGTAAGTGGATCATGAACCACTCAAATGACTAGAGAGATGTACTTTTTGAGTGGGAGTTTAGCATAAAATTTGATTAAGTTGAACTCTAATTATCTTGAACATAGTCTAAGTCCACTTTGAATATATTTGTGTTGTAAATCATGGCTCACGCGACAGTCATCCTGAATTTTAATACGTTCCTAGAGAAAGCTAAGTTGAAAGATGATGGAAGCAACTTTGTAGACTGGGCTCGTAATCTTAAACTAATCTTACAAGCTGGGAAGAAGGATTATGTCCTTAATGCTGCGCTAGGAGATGAACCACCCGCTACGGCTGATCAGGATGTTAAGAACGCTTGGTTAGCACGTAAGGAGGACTACTCAATAGTTCAATGTGCAGTCTTGTATGGCTTAGAACCGGGACTTCAACGTCGCTTTGAGCGTCATGGATCATTTGAGATGTTCCAGGAGTTGGAGTTTATCTTTCAGAAGAACGCCCGGATCGAGAGGTATGAGACCTCCGATAAATTCTATGCTTGCAAGATGGAGGAAAACTCGTCTGTCAGTGAACATGTGCTCAAAATGTCTGGGTACTCAAACCGTCTAGCTGAGCTGGGGATTGAACTCCCGCAAGAAGCTATCACTGACAGAATCCTTCAATCACTGTCACCAAGCTACAAAGGCTTTGTGTTGAACTACAACATGCAAGGGATGAACAAGTCTCCCGGCGAGTTGTTTGCGATGTTGAAAGTCGCAGAGTCTGAACTCCGTAAAGAGCATCAAGTGTTGATGGTGAATAAGACCACTAGTTTCAAGAGAAACGGCAAAGGCAAGAAGGGAAATTCGAAGAAGAGCGGCAAGCCTGTTGCAAATCCGCCGAAGAAACCCAAGGCTGGACCTAAGCCTGAAACGGAGTGTTTCTATTGCAAGGGTATGGGTCACTGGAAGCGCAATTGCCCCAAGTATCTGGCAGATAAGAAGGCGGGCAAAGAAAAATCAGGTATATTTGATATACATGTTATTGATGTGTACTTAACCGGCTCTCGTAGTAGTGCCTGGGTATTCGATACCGGTTCTGTTGCTCGTATTTGCAACTCGAAGCAGGAACTGCGGAATAGACGAAGGCTAGCGAAAGACGAAGTGACGATGCGCGTAGGAAATGGTTCCAAGGTTGATGCAATCGCCGTCGGCACAGTGTCACTTCAGCTACCATCGGGATTAGTGATGAACTTAAATCATTATTATTTAGTGCCTGCGTTGAGCATGAACATTATATCTGGATCTTGTTTATTGCGAGACGGTTACTCTTTTAAGTCTGAGAATAATGGTTGTTCTATTTCTATGAGTAACATCTTTATGGTCATGCACCGAATGTGAGAGGATTGTTCATAATGAATCTTGATAACGATACGCATATACATAACATTGAGACTAAAAGAGTTAGAGTAAACAATGATAGCGCCATATTTTTGTGGCACTGCCGCTTGGGTCATATTGGTGTAAAGCGCATGAAGAAACTCCATGCTGATGGACTTTTGGAGTCACTTGACTTTGATTCACTTGACACGTGCGAACCATGCCTCATGGGCAAGATGACTAAGACTCCGTTCTCCGGAACAATGGAGCGTGCAAGTGACTTATTGGAAATCATACAAACCGATGTGTGTGGTCCAATAAGCGTGGAGGCACGCGGCGGATATCGTTATTTTCTCACCTTCACTGGCGATTTAAGTAGATATGGTTATGTCTACTTGATGAAGCACAAGTCGGAAACATTTGAAAAGTTCAAGCAATTTCAGAGTGAAGTGGAAAATCATCGTAACAAGAAGATCAAGTTCCTATGGTCTGATCGTGGGGGTGAATATCTGAGTTTCGAGTTTGGTACTCACTTAAGACAATGTGGAATTGTTTCACAGTTAACACCGCCTGGAACACCACAGCGTAATGGTGTGTCCGAACGTCGTAATCGTACTTTTTTAGAGATGGTGCGATCTACGATGTCTCTTACTGATTTGCCGTTATCGTTTTGGGGTTATGCATTAGAAACAGCTGCATTCACTTAAATAGGGCACCATGAAAATCCGTTGAGACGACACCATACGAACTGTGGTATGGCAAAAGGCCAAAGTTGTCGTTTCTTAAAGTTTGGGGATGTGATGCTTATGTCAAAAAGCTTCAGCCAAAAGCTGGAACCCAAAGCGGAAAAATGCGTCTTCATAGGTTACCCAAAAGAGACAGTTGGGTACACCTTCTATCTCAGATCCGAGGGCAAAGTGTTTGTTGCTAAGAACGGAACTTTTCTCGAGAAGGAGTTTCTCTCGAGAGAATTGAGTGGGAGGAAGATAGAACTTGACGAGGTTGTCGAACCTCTCATCCCTCTGGATGGTGGCGCAGGGCAAGGGGAAACCTCTGTCATTGCGACGCCGGTTGAGGAGTAAGTTAATGATGATGATCATGAAACTCCAGTTCAAGTTTCTGTTGAACCACGCAGGTCGACGAGATCACGCGCTGCTCCAGAGTGGTACGGTAATCCCGTCTTATCAATCATGTTGTTGGACAACACTGAACCTGCAAATTATGAAGAAGCAATGGTGGGCCCAGATTCCAACAAATGGCTAGAAGCCATGAAATCCGAGATAGGATCCATGTATGAGAACAAAGTGTGGACTTTGGAGATACTACCTGAGGGCCGCAAGGCTATTCAGAATAAATGGATCTTTAAGAAGAAGACGGACGCTGACGGTAATGTGACCGTTTATAAAGCTCGACTTGTGGCGAAGGGTTTTTCACAAGTTCCAGGAGTTGACTACGATGAGACTTTCTCACCCGTAGCGATGCTTAAGTCCGTCGGAATCATGTTAGCAATAGCTGCATTTTTCGATTATGAAATCTGGCAGATGGATGTCAAAACGGCGTTCCTTAACGGTTTCCTTAAGGAAGAGTTGTATATGATGCAACCCGAAGGTTTTGTCGATCCTAAGAATGCTAACAAGGTGTGCAAGCTCCAGCGATCCATTTATGGACTGGTGCAAGAATCTCATAGTTGGAACAAACGCTTTGATGAGGTGATCAAAGCATTTGGGTTTATACAAGTGGTTGGAGAATCTTGTATTTACAAGAAAGTGAGTGGGAGCTCTGTGGCATTTCTGATATTATATGTGGATGGCATATTACTGATTGGAAACAACGTAGAGTTTTTGGAGAGAATAAAAGGTTACTTGAATAAAAGTTTATCTATGAAGGACCTAGGAGAAGCTGCTTACATTCTAGGCATTAAGATCCATAGGGATAGATCAAAACGCCTGATAGGACTTTCACAAAGCACATACCTTGATAAAGTTTTGAAGAGGTTCAAAATGGAACAGTCCAAGAAAGGGTTCTTGCCAGTTTTACAAGGTACGAGATTGAGTAAGACTCAGTGCCCAGCAACTGATGAAGATAGAGAGCATATGCGCTCCGTCCCCTATGCTTCAGCCATAGGTTCTATCATGTATGCGATGTTGTGCACTAGACCGGATGTTAGCCTGGCCATAAGCATGGCAGGTAGGTTCCAGAGTAATCCAGGAGTGGATCACTGGACAGCGGTCAAGAATATCCTGAAGTACCTGAAAAGGACTAAGGAGATGTTTCTCGTGTATGGAGGTGACGAAGAGCTCGCCGTAAAAGGTTACGTCGATGCAAGTTTTGACACAGATCCGGACGACTCTAAGTCGCAAACCGGATACGTATTTATTCTTAATGGGGGTGCAGTAAGCTGGTGCAGTTCCAAGCAAAGCGTCGTAGCAGATTCTACATGTGAAGCAGAGTAAATGGCTGCCTCGGATTCGGCTAAGGAGGGTGTCTGGATAAAGCAGTTCATGACGGATCTTGGAGTGGTGCCAAGCGCACTGAATCCAATAACCTTGTTCTGTGACAACACTGGTGCCATTGCCTTAGCAAAGGAACCACGGTTTCACAAGAAGACCAGACACATCAAACGACGCTTCAACCTCATCCGCGACTACGTCGAGGAAGAGGACGTAAATATATGCAAAGTGCACACGGATCTGAATGTAGCAGACCCGCTGACTAAACCTCTTCCACGGCCGAAACATGATCGACACCAGAACTGTATGGGTGTTAGATTTATTACAATGTAATTCACATGGTGATTTGAGGGCTGGATTATTGACTCTAGTGCAAGTGGGGGACTGTTGGAATTATGCTCTAGAGGCAATAATACGTATGGTTATTATTATAATTCCTGTATCAAGATAATAGTTTATTATCCATGCTATAATTGTATTGAATGAAGACTCATTTACATGTGTGGATACATAGACAAAACACCGTCCCTAGCATGCCTCTAGTTGGCTAGCCAGTTGGTCAATGATAGTCAGTGTCTTCTGATTATGAACAAGGTGTTGTTTTTTGATAACTGGATCACGTCATTGGGAGAATCACGTGATGGACTAGACCCAAACTAATAGACGTAGCATGTTGATCGTGTCATTTTGTTGCTACAGTTTTCTGCGTGTCAAGTATTTATTCCTATGACCATGAGATCATATAACTCACTGACACCGGAGGAATGCTTTGTGTGTATCAAACGTCGCAACGTAACTGGGTGACTATAAAGATGCTCTACAGTTATCTCCGAAGGTGTTAGTTGAGTTAGTATGGATCAAGACTGGGATTTGTCACTCCGTGTGACGGAGAGGTATCTCGGGGCCCACTCGGTAATACAACATCACACACAAGCCTTGCAAGCAATGTAACTTAGTGTAAGTTGCGGGATCTTGTATTACGGAACGAGTAAAGAGACTTGCCGGTAAACGAGATTGAAATAGGTATGCGGATACTGACGATCGAATCTCGGGCAAGTAACATACCGAAGGACAAAGGGAATGACATACGGGATTATATGAATCCTTGGCACTGAGGTTCAAACGATAAGATCTTCGTAGAATATGTAGGATCCAATATGGGCATCCAGGTCCCGCTGTTGGGTATTGACCGAGGAGTCTCTCGGGTCATGTCTACATAGTTCTCGAACCCGCAGGGTCTGCACACTTAAGGTTCGACGTTGTTTTATGTGTATTTGAGTTATATGGTTGGTTACCGAATGTTGCTCGGAGTCCCGGATGAGATCACGGACGTCACGAGGGTTTCCGGAATGGTCCGAAAACGAAGATTGATATATAGGATGACCTCATTTGATTACCGGAAGGTTTTCGGAGTTACCGGGAATGTACCGGGAATGACGAATGGGTTCCGGGAGGTCACCGGGGGGGCAACCCACCCCGGGGAAGCCCATAGGCCTTGGGGGAGACACACCAGCCCTTAGTGGGCTGGTGGGACAGCCCACAAGTGCCCTATGCGCCAAGGAGAAGAAAATCAAGAGAGAAAGAAAAAAAAAGGGAGGAGGTGTGAAGGAAGGGGGACTCCCTCCCACCAAACCTAGTCCAACTCGGTTTGGGGGGGAGAGTCCTCCCCCTTGGACTCGGCCGACCCCCTTGGGGATCCTTGAGCCCCAAGGCAAGGCCCCCTCCCTCCCACCTATATATACGGAGGTTTTAGGGCTGATTTGAGACGACTTTTCCACGGCAGCCCGACCACATACCTCCACGGTTTTTCCTCTAGATCGCGTTTCTGCGGAGCTCGGGCGGAGCCCTGCTGAGACAAGGTCATCACCAACCTCCGGAGCGCCGTCACGCTGCCGGAGAACTCTTCTACCTCTCCGTCTCTCTTGCTGGATCAAGAAGGCCGAGATCATCGTCGAGCTGTACGTGTGCTGAACGCGGAGGTGTCGTCCGTTCGGTACTAGATCGTGGGACTGATCGCGGGATTGTTCGCGGGGCGGATCGAGGGACGTGAGGACGTTCCACTACATCAACTGCGTTCTCTAACGCTTCTGCTGTATGGTCTACAAGGGTACGTAGATCACTCATCCCCTCTCGTAGATGGACATCACCATGATAGGTCTTCGTGCGCGTAGGAAAATTTTTGTTTCCCATGCGAAGTTCCCCAACAAGAGCAGGGTTCGACTACGGACGAAAACAAACAACAAAAGAAGAACGACGTCCATCCTTGCTATCCCAGGCTGCCGGCCTGGAACCCATCCTAGATCGATGAAGAAGAAGAAGAAGAAGAATCAACTCCAAATGAACAATCAACGCGCTCGCGTCAAGTAACCTTTACATGTACCTGCAACTGGTGTTGTAGTAATGTGTGAGCCACATGGGACTCAGCAATCTCATTTCCAAAGGTATCAAGACTAGCAAAGCTTAATGGGTGAGGTAAGGTTAAGTGGTGAGGTTGCAGCAACGGTTAAGCATATATTTGGTGGCTAACTTACGAGTACAAGAAATAAGAGGGGGAAGATCTACGCATAACGGACATGAACTACTGATGATCAAATGAATGATCCTGAACACCTACCTACGTCAGACATAACCCCACCGTGTCCTCAATCGGAGAAAGAACTCACGAAAGAGACAGTCACGGTTACGCACGCAGTTGGCATATTTTAATTATGTTAACTTCAAGTTTTCTAGAACCAGTGTTAAACAAAGTTTCCACGTTGCCACATAACCGCGGGCATGGCTTCCCAAAATATTTAACCCTGCAGGGGTACTCCAACTAGTCCATCACAAAATTACCACAAGCCGCATAGAAATCCTCAATCACGAAACTCGCGATCTCGTCGGATTCCCTAGTGGAAAACCTCAACTCTGAGTTTACCCAAAGCATCACCGGAATCCCGATGCACAAGATATCTCGTCAAAGGTAAAACTAATCCAACAAGGCCGCCCGACGTGTCGACGATCCCGATAGGAGTCCCGTACCTCGTTCTCAGGACACGACGGATGAGCGATGGTAACCACGCCAAACGCCGAGTTGCCCCGGGTAGCGTTAATAAGCTGCTCTGTTTTGGACCAACACTCATGCGGAGCACTGGCCCGGGGGTTGATTAAATTATCCTCGGGGTCCGGAAAGTCACTATGCAATTTATTAGATGATTAGGCAAATGTAGTACCAATGTTGGGCCTTGCCAGACCAGCTTTAATCTAAAACGAATTATCAAGGGGGTCCCCATAACAACCCCAATCGTGTTAGGAGCGCTCATTTATGGAACATAACACCGGTAGCCGGAAACTAAGGGGGCAAAGGTGGAACAAAACACCAGGCTAGAAAGGCCGAGCCTTCCACCTTTTACCAAGTATATAGGTCCATTAAGTTAAATAGCATTAATATGGTGATATAACAAGGAACCCATGTTATCACATGGAAGCAACTACACCTGCAACTAGCAACGCTAACACAAGGTTAAGCAAGCGGTAACATAGCCAATCAGTGGTTTGCTAGGTTGAACAGGTTGAAGGTTTCATGGCATTGTTGAGAGGCTGATATTTAACATGTGGTAGGCAACGAGACATAAACGATAGAAACGGTAAAACTAGCATGGCAATGATAGTAATGGTATCTAGGAAATGGTCACCTTGCCTGAGATCCCGCTTGGAAGAAGAATGACTCCGTGAAGCAGACGAACCGACATGGTCGAACGGATCCTCACTTCCGACACGCTTGCGGAACTCTATCGAGGCGAAGCAAACCGGAAACACAAATCAACACACGATATTCACCACACGATGTATAACACATATGATGCATGAACAGCTGAATACATACAAGACACGGCAAGACAATTCACACAATCAAATACTACACATTAAGTGAAGTCCAATATGCAACGAGTTGCATATTGACGAAACTCCACATATGAATTATTTAGTTCACTCCCGGTTATTTACACAACAATATTAATGTTTTCAAACATGCAAGAGGTGAAGCGGAAAATAAACTACATATCTAGACATTTTAAATGAGGTCGGAAATGTCATATAGCACCTCCAAAACGACCTCACAAGTTAATTTACAGTTCTGTCCAGATCTGAACTAATGCATTTAATTGGTTGTTAAACAGCAAAACAAATAGGTTCACGTGATTCTACGCGTCATTTTAAGCAACCTTCACATAAAAAACATCTCCAACGGAGCTACGGTTCAAAAGATACAAGCACCGCAAGATAAGATGGCATGAATGCAATATGTGTGCAACGACGCCTACGAGCACTTCAAAACATACAACCAGCAAGAGGAAATGAAACTACACGATATTCTAAGCAAGTTCCATATAGGACACGATCAAATCGGAGCTACGGATCAAAAACTACGAGCAAAACAAGAAAAATCACTACAATCTGCCAAAATCAGCCACATAGCATTTTCTACACCCCACAACTACGGCTACTCAACTCCGATATGCTCAAGGAAGGCATGGCACGAAAGAGGGGAAGAAGCACTACTACAAACAAATAACAACAACTAGCATGGCAGCAAAGAGCACTAGGGAAAGAAGACACAAAATGGCATCTCACACACTATTTCAGACTTAGTGAAAATTACACCTCATCAAAGTGCAGTTTTCGATCTGAAGCAATATTGACAGCAGCAAAACCTATAGCTACAGGGCTCAAAATGGCATGAAAATTTACAGCAAGCTAGAGAAACACAAGGGGTACAACTAACTCCATTGGACCAACCTCAAAAGAGCTACAGATCACAAGATGCAAGCAAGACAAGACAGCAACAAAAATATAACAGATTCCAGACTTAGAAATATTTCAGCTCCTCTAAAACAACACGATTTCTAGCAACTTGAGAGCAAACAAAACACATCTAAACATGCATTTCTATTGCAATTAAAAATACCAGGGGCTAGTCTAAACACCCAAGAACAACTCCCTAGTTGACAACTCCATCAAACGAAGAACGGATTAAATCCTACGAATTAAACAAAAGGGCAACATGGCAAAATATCTCGCGAACTAACTTGCTCTAATGCTCCAACTAATTGCACAGAAAAATCCATGGTATTTTTCTACCCCGAAAACATAAAAAATATGTGGGGTTGCAACACAAAATAAAGCCACACATTAATGCGGGAAAGTAACCTATCTACGGGGAAATAAACTAGCGGCAAATCCCTACACGTAAAAAGACAAATGACCGCTCTAAAGTACATGCAAAAATGATTCCTAAAACATGGGCATTTTATCTACGGCATACGATCAATCTGGACTTGCGCGAAAATTAAATACGAGATGAAACCTATAGAAACAACACGTTATTCTAGGCATACAACACGCTAAACAACATCAAATAATTATGCAAGTTGCGCCAACGTATTCTACGTGCAAAACTACACGAAAACCGTATACTACACGTTTCGATCCGACTAACGGAATAAAAGTTACGGGCGTTTTAATATGCGGTTATTTTTTTCTGGAATTTAATATAATTCCGAAAAATCCCTAAAAATAACCTATCGGGCCGAATTGCCTAACGGGCCTAAACAGGCAGCGACACTATTTGCTATAACACGCCATGTGCGCAGGATAGAGGGCAGGGGGGCGCACCTAATGGGCTCAGCCCAGATCGGAGGCGGCGCGAGGCAGGCCACCGGGAGGAGGCGAGCTGGGCTGCTACTGCTCCACCGACGTGGAGGAGTTGCCAGCTGGGCCGGCTCGGGGCCGAGGGGATCTGGCGGAGCGGTTGTACCGAGGGGATCTGGGGCTTGCCTTGTTGCTCGGCCGCAGCAGGGAAGCCCCAAACGGGCGACGGGGGATGACGGGCCAGTGGCGCTGGCGGTTGTGCGGTCAACGGGGGAGCGAGGAAGCACCTCCTGCTCGTCTCGATGCAACACAGAGGGGCGGCGACGGCATCTCTACACAGGGCGCGGGAGGTCGGCTCCTCAGAGGCCGCCTGGCTCAAGCCAGATCGAGCGGGAACACCCCGCAGGCTGCGGGATCGAGACCCTCGGGGCACGGTGAAGCGGCTGGCGGCGGCCGCCCGGGCCCGGCGCGATGGGATCGGCTACGAGGGGAGGACTGGAGCGCAAGCTCGCGTTGGTTGGTCGGGAGGAGATCCCGAGGAAGCTGGTGGCTGCGTGCTGCGAGATTGGGGAAAGAAATGGATGGGACAAGGCTTTGTTTGTAGGCTTAGCCTAGTTTTTTAGGTCTAGGGTTGGTCTATATATGCCTAGGGGTTAGGTAATAGGGGCATCTGGACCTTTCGATTTAGATCGGGTGGTCCAGATAATTAGGGTAGGGAGTCCAATGGACAAACCGAAGACGATTTACAGTAAAACCTGGTTGATCTGGACCCAACGGTCACGAGCACCCGGTTCGGGTTTCGGGAGGTCTCCGGACTAGGCTACGCGTATGGTTAGTGCACTGTGTAGAGGGGCTCAACAGGGATGAGAGGGAAAACGGGCGGGCGTGTGCGGTCGGGCTCAGAACGAACAATGACGAGAACCGGCAACTAACAACGGATGCAAGTTTTGAAAACTGGCGGCAACGGAGATGCCGATGCAATGCTGATGATGCGATGATGATGCGATAAATAAAATAAGCCACGGGACGAAAACGGAAAGGAAAGGGAATCTTCTGGAACATCGGCATCGGGCTGTCACAACTCTCCTACACTACAAGAGGATCTCGCCCCGAGATCCAAGAATGAAAGGGGGAGAGGATGAGAAAGAACAAGAGGTAAAACTTAGTCGCTTCTTTGACAAACGAGTGAAACCAACGATCCTTGAAGGTTGCAAAGAGATGAGGACTGATATGAGAAGGAAGCAAGAATTCACGGAAAATTTCGGCAGCACTTCTGTAGGAAAAAGGGACAAATTTTTTGAAAAGGTGGTAGAAATAGACAATATTCACAACAAACAAGTAAATAGAGCAAGGGAACACCATGAACTTGATAGAACAACATAATAAACCCAAAAGAGCAACATCACAATGCCTCCGGAACAATAGAATAGGAACTAGCTCATACGGAAGAAGAGAATGACAACTACTAACTCCAATGAACTAGGCAATCATCCTTGCGAGAAGAATTGGACGGAGTTGTTGGACAAACAACAACGAAAAGAACAAGATAGTAGTGGGCTTATGGAAATCATCACAACATATATGAGGTGACAGCCAACCACTAAAAGAAACAAGGGTTGATTGGGAGAAATAAGATATGAACAATTTCTTACACCAAGAGGATACAGACAAGCACCATGATAGCACAATCCATAGAAAAAGCTTTAGGTGAAATCCAAACCAAGATAGCTCAATGAGGAAACCATGAGTTAAGAATAATCTCATGATCAAAGGATAGGTGGATTTAATTATCTCATTCTTGAAAGGAAAACTCTTCGAGGCTCCTACACTAACAAGAATGCTATAATACCACCTCGAAGGATAAAGGAAGAACAAAAATAAGAATTAAGTTATGCTTATCCTTCATCAAGTTAAATTGATGACAAGCAACGGATCTAGCATACCACTTATTCTTCTTGAAATGATTAAGGAGAGATATAAGCACAAACTAGAAGAAATCTTGAAAGAGGCACCGGTGAGGATTGAAATAAATGAGGCAACCAAGAATTAATGGAGATGCAAGAGAATGAAGAGATCATGAACCACCTGAGAGAAAACTTGAACAAAGCGTCGGAATAACCGAGAGACGAACGAAGAGACAGCAATGGAGAAGAATTAGAGAACGAAAGCTGCAAGCTGAGAACGAAGAAGTCTTCTGAAATGATGGCCTTCGGAGAATCGAGAATGAAACAATTCAGAAATGCACCGGATAGCAAGCAAGGGATACTCATGATTGGAACAAATAAGATGACGACACCAAGCTGAAATGATGAATATCCAAGAGAATAGACCAAGATTTGAGAGAAAAACCCCTTCGGTCTTCAAAACTGAAATGAAGAGGAGACCACCACCAAGAATAACTGAGATACTCCGAAATAAAGAATAATGAAAGGTTGATCCAAATATGAGAATTAATTCCAAAAGGTCTTGAAGAAGGGATATGACTGATGAAATTCATACTTACGTAACAGTTGAAAGATATAGAGGTCTCCGGGAAAGATTACAAAAGCCAGATAAGATCCTGGGAAAGAACCTGTGGGTTATGGGGCCACTCAAAGAACCACCGTTGAAAAGATTGCTAGACCGAGAGTTATTGCACCGGTATGAAGGGAACTAGATGAGGTTGAGCACCTCGAAATAATTAAAGAATTGAAAACAAGAAACTCTGAGACATCTTCAACGCTCCGGATGGAATAGCGATAACTGAATAAACAAGATAGGCTGAAACGAATCTCCAACATAGGAAAGACTTACAAGCACGAAAAGGATATGATGAACACGGACAACTGAATTAAATTCACCGGGAAGGAACAAAATGTAGAAATGACGACTCGACTCCTGAGAATGTTCACAATGAATCACCGGTTACGAAAAGAAGAAAAGATAGCGGAAGCATCACTGAATATAAAGGCACTAGAATGATGACTGAAACATTGAAGAAAAGGGGTGGGAGGGCGGGGAAAAACAAAGACAACTTGGGACAGATGAGATGAACTCCGGAATAAAATGAGAGAATGATCTTGCAAAGATTGGAGAAGATTGAATTCAGTTACATAGAAGCACACCGGTTGAATGGATTTGATAAGATGACTCCGGTTGACAAAAATTGATATGACAATTGAACGAACAAAAGAATTTGCATTCTCACATAAAAATATGAGAACACCTCTTAGGAAAGATCTGAAATCACCACTTGACATCGAAGCAACTCGAATTACCATATTCAACAAAACAAGGATGCGGCTTACAATTAGCCAGAACAAACTCATGAGAAAGATTTCGTCCGATATTTTCGTGGACAGGATCGCACGGGCACGATTTTACAGTAGCCATCAAGTGCAAGGCAGTGCACCCGACATACGAAGCGTCCCCGAGTCGTAGCAAGCTACAGGGACTCTTTAAGACACAACGTGTACCGCTGTAAGTCGACCGTGAACAAACGAATCCACTAGATGTCGAACCCCAACCTAACATCATGCAATTGTTGGAAGATTGTCCTATAAGTAACTACTTGAATTCCCACCTATGAATTCCCGAAATATCTGGTCATGCAATCTGGTACACGGATATAAGGAGTAATATTCACACAACTCCTATACTAACCCGTCACTTGTATCACATCCGTCAACACACAACCAGGATCTCGGACCTTCATCTACAACAGACCCTCGTGATCACAACGATACAAAGTATGGCAGTACTCCCGAACAATCTGCACCAGTACTGGGGACATCGGGGTTATCTCGCCACTACTAGTATTGAAGCAATTACGAACATCCTTCGTTCTGAGATACTAAGAAATCTGAATGATAACGATGTGCGCAAGAATCCCCTGGAGCTCAACTCCCCTGAAACTTAGAGCAGATAGGAGGCACCAAGAAAGAACTCCGTCACATCGGCATCATATAGATTCTAAAAATATCCGCGTGATCCTAAAAAAAATTGAGTGAGAAGAGGAGTAGAGTTAAATTATTACGTCAAGATTCCTCACCAGAGCATAGAAGAGGAGAAAAAGGAATCCTACTCTCCGGTATATAACTAGACTCAAATAGTTTTTCACTAGACTCGACTCAGCCAAGTTCGATCAATCAAGGGGCTCCTAGGTCGGTACTGCTCTGATACCAACTTGTCACGCCCAGGATGCGACCCTATCCTCAATTTGGCACGAGGGCCTCGTCAGGGATAGAAGCGCATCTCGTCGTGTCGCAAGAATGGATATCGTTACAAGTACATGTACTAAAAAGAAGATATATATAAAGAGTTGGCTTACACTCGCCACAAGCTACATCAGAGTCACATCAGTACATTACATAATCATCAAGAGTAAGAGCAGGGTCCGACTACGGACGAAAACAAACGACAAAAGAAGAACGACGTCCATCCTTGCTATCCCAGGCTGCCAGCCTGGAACCCATCCTAGATCGATGAAGAATAAGAAGAAGAAGCAACTCCAAATGAACAATCAACGCGCTCGCGTCAAGTAACCTTTACCTGTACCTGCAACTGGTGTTGTAGTAATGTGTGAGCCACAGGGGAATCAGCAATCTCATTTCCAAAGGTATCAAGACTAGCAAAGCTTAATGGGTGAGGTAAGGTTAAGTGGTGAGGTTGCAGCAGCGGCTAAGCATATATTTGGTGGCTAACTTATGAGTACAAGAAATAAGAGGGGGAAGATTTACGCATAACAGACGTGAACTACTGATGATCAAATGAATGATCTTGAAGACCTACCTACGTCAGACATAACCCCACCGTGTCCTCAATCGGAGAAAGAACTCACGAAAGAGACAGTCACGGTTACGCACGTAGTTGGCATATTTTAATTAAGTTAATTTCAAGTTTTCTAGAACCAGTGTTAAACAAAGTTTCCACGTTGCCACATAACCGCGGGCACGGTTTTCCGAAAGATTTAACCCTGCAAGGGTGCTCCAACTAGTCCATCACAAAATTACCACAAGCCGCATAGAAATCCTCAATCACGAAACTCGCGATCTCGTCGGATTCCCTAGTGGAAAACCTCAACTCTGAGTTTACCCAAAGCATCACCGGAATCCCGATGCACAAGATATCTCGTCAAAGGTAAAACTAATCCAGCAAGGCCGCCCGACGTGTCGACGATCCCGATAGGAGTCGCGTACCTCGTTCTCATGACACGACGGATGAGCGATGGTTACCATGCCAAACGCCGAGTTGCCCCGGGTAGCGTTAATAAGTTGCTCTGTTTTGGACCAACACTCATGCGGAGCACTGGCCCGGGGGTTGATTAAATTATCCTCGGGGTCCGGAAAGTCCCTATGCAATTTATTAGGTGATTAGGCAAATGTAGTACCAATGTTGGGCCTTGCCAGACCAGCTTTAATCTAAAACGAATTATCAAGGGGGTCCCATAACAACCCCGATCGTGTTAGGAGCGCTCATTTATGGAACATAACACCGGTAGCCGGAAACTAAGGGGGCAAAGGTGGAACAAAACACCAGGCTAGAAAGGTCGAGCCTTCCACCTTTTACGAAGTATATAGGTCCATTAAGTTAAATAGCATTAATATGGTGATATAACAAGGAACCCATGTTATCACATGGAAGCAACTGCACCTGCAACTAGCAACCTAACACAAGATTAAGCAAGCGGTAACATAGCCAATCAGTGGTTTGCTAGGTTGAACAGGTTCAAGGTTTCATGGCATTGTTGAGAGGCTGATATTTAACATGTGGTAGGCAACGAGACATCAACGATAGAAACGGTAAAACTAGCATGGCAATAATAGTAATGGTATCTGGGAAATGGTCATCTTGCCTGAGATCCCGCTTGGAAGAAGAATGACTCCGTGAAGCAGACGAACCGACATGGTCGAACGGATCCTCACTTCCGACACGCTTGCAGAACTCTATCGAGGCGAAGCAAACCGGAAACACAAATCAACACACGATATTCACCACACGATGCATAATACATATGATGCATGAACAGCTGAATACATGCAAGACACGGCAAGACAATTCACACAATCAAATACTACACATTAAGTGAAGTCCAATATGCAACGAGTTGCATATTGACGAAACTCCACATATGAATTATTTAGTTCACTCCCGGTTATTTACACGGCAATATTAATGTTGTCAAACATGCAAGAGGTGAAGCGGAAAATAAACTACATATCTAGACATTTTAAATGAGGTCGGAAATGTCATATAGCACCTCCGAAACGACCTCACAAGTTAATTTACAATTCTGTCCAGATCTGAACTAATGCATTTAATTGGTTGTTAAACAGAAAAACAAATATGTTCACGTGATTCTATGCGTCATTTCAAGCAACCTGCACATAAAGAACATCTCCAACGAAGCTACGGTTCGAAAGATACAAGCACCGCAAGATAAGATGGCATGAATGCAATATGTGTGCAACGACGCCTACGAGCACTTCAAAACATACAACCAGCAAGAGGAAATGAAACTACACGAGATTCTAAGCAAGTTCCATATAGGACACGATCAAATCGGAGCTACGGATCAAAAACTACGAGCAAAACAAGAAATCACTACAATCTGCCAAAATCAGCCACATAGCATTTTCTACACCCCACAACTACGACTACTCAACTCCGATATGCTCAAGCAAGGCATGGCACGGAAGAGGGCAAGAAGCACTACTACAAACAACTAACAACAACTAGCATGGCAGCGAGGAGCACTAGGGAAAGAAGACACAAAATGGCATCTCACACACTATTTCAGACTTTGTGAAAATTACACCTCATCAAAGTGCAGTTTTCGATCTGAAGCAATATTGACAGCAGAAAAACCTATAGCTACAGGGCTCAAAATGGCATGAAAATTTACAGCAAGCTAGAGAAACACAAGGGGTACAACTAACTCCATTGGACCAACCTCAAAAGAGCTACAGATCACAAGATGCAAGCAAGACAAGACAGCAACAAAAATATAACAGATTCCAGACTTAGAAATATTTCAGCTCCTCTAAAACAACACGATTTCTATCAACTTGAGAGCAAACAAAACACATCTAAACATGCATTTCTATTGCAATTAAAAATACCAGGGGCTAGTCTAAACACCCAAGAACAACTCCCTAGTTGACAACTCCGTCAAACGAAGAACGGATTAAATCCTACGAATTGAACAAAAGGGCAACATGGCAAAATATCTCGCGAACTAACTTGCTCTAATGCTCCAACTAATTGCACAGAAAAATCCATGGTATTTTTCTACCCGGAAAACATAAAAAATATGTGGGGTTGCAACACAAAATAAAGCCACGCATTAATGCGGGAAAGTAACCTATCTACGGGGAAATAAACTAGCGGCAAATCACTACACGTAAAAGGACAAATGACCGCTCTAAAGTACATGCAAAAATGATTCCTAAAACATGGACATTTTATCTACGGCATACGATCAATCCGGACATGCGCGAAAATTAAATACGGGACGAAACCTATAGAAACAGCACGTTATTCTAGGCATACAACACGCTAAACAACGTCAAACAATTATGCAAGTTGCGCTAACGTATTCTACGTGCAAAACTACACGAAAACCGTATACTACACGTTTCGATCCGACTAACGGAATAAAAGTTACGGGCGTTTTAATATGCGGTTATTTTTTTCTGGAATTTAATATAATTCCGAAAAATCCCTAAAAATAACCTATCGGGCCGAATTGCCTAACGGGCCTAAACAGGCAGCAACACTATTTGCTATAACACACCATGTGCGCAGGATAGAGGGCAGGGGGGCGCACCTGATGGGCTCAGCCCAGATCGGAGGCGGGGCGAGGCAGGCCACCGGGAGGAGGCGAGCTGGGCTGCTACTGCTCCGCCGGCGTGGAGGAGTTGCCAGCTGGGCCGGCTCGGGGCCCAGGGGATCTGGCGGAGCGGTTGGGCCGAGGGGATCTGGGGCTTGCCTTGTTGCTCGGCCGCAGCAGGGAAGCCCCAGGCGGGCGACGGGGGATGACGGGCCAGTGGCGCTGGCGGCTGCGCGGTCAACGGGGGAGCGAGGAAGCACCTCCTGCTCGTCCCGATGCAACACAGAGGGGCGGCGACGGCATCTCTACATAGGGCGCAGGAGGTCGGCTCCTCAGAGGCCGCCTGGCTCGAGCCAGATCGAGCGGGAACGCCCCGCAGGCTGCGGGGTCGAGACCCTCGGGGCGCGGTGAAGCGGCTGGCGGCGGCCGCCCGGGCCCGGCGCGATGGGATCGGCTACGAGGGGAGGACTGGAGCGCAAGCTCGCGTTGGTTGGTCGGGAGGAGATCCCGAGGAAGCTGGTGGCTGCGTGCTGCGAGATTGGGGAAAGAAATGGATGGGACAAGGCTCTGTTTGTAGGCTTAGCCTAGTTTTTTAGGTCTAGGGTTGGTCTATATATGCCTAGGGGTTAGGTAATAGGGGCATCTGGACCTTTCGATTTAGATCGGGTGGTCCAGATAATTAGGGTAGGGAGTCCAATGGACAAACCGAAGACGATTTACAGTAAAACCTGGTTGATCTGGACCCAACGGTCACGAGCACCCGGTTCGGGTTTCGGGAGGTCTCCGGACTAGGCTACGCGTATGGTTAGTGCACTGTGTAGAGGGGCTCAACAGGGATGAGAGGGAAAACGGGCGGCGCGGCAACGATTTTTAAAACACCGACAACCGTCTGACGGTAGACCGTATACGGTGCCGCTACGGTCGACCGTTCGGGTACCAGACGGACTCCGATCACGACGAAATTCGACAGGCGGCCTAGCTATAACTAATTACGACCGCATGCCAAGTTTCACCTCGATCAGAGAAAGTTTTAAAGCACTTTTAATACAGGGTTTTGACGATGCCGCGGGCGCGTGCGTGTGCGGTCGGGCTCAGAACGAACAACGACGAGAACCGGCAACTAACAACGGATGCAAGTTTTGAAAACTGGCGGCAACGAAGATGTCGATGCAATGCTGATGATGCGCATGATGCGATGATGATGCGATAAATAAAATAAGCCACAGGACGAAAACGGAAAGGAAAGGGAATCTTCTGGAACATCGGCATCGGGCTGTCACAGCTGGCTTCGGCAATCTTATCGAAGCATGTATCAACATCGTCCCATCCTTCCACCGGACATGAGATTTCCAAGGCCAAACTTTCTCAATATGAAAAACTTGAGATTAATGAGCTCTGCTTCGGCTTCGCAAGTCGCCTGGAAATAAGTTATGAAATGGAGAAGAACCTGTTCCATATGATGAAGAATAAACATGAGGTACGTCTTAATGCATACCCTCCTCATTAGCCCCCAAGGGCCGGGTCATCTTTTGAAAGATGAGTCAGGTCTTTGATGTAGAAAAACTTTCGACCTGTAATCCCCAAGGGCCGAGTCATCTTTTGAAAGATGAGCCGGGTCTTGATGTAGAAAAACTTTCGACCTGTAACCCCCAAGGGTCAGGTCATCTTTTGAAAGATGAGCCGGGTCTTGATGTAGAAAAACTTTCGACCTGTAACCCCCAAGGGCCGGGTCATCTTTTGAAAGATGAGCCGGGTCTTGATGTAGAAAAACTTTCGACCTGTAACCCCCATGGGCCGGGTCATCTTTTGAAAGATGAGTCGGGTCTTGATGTCGAAAAACTTTCGACCTGTAACCCCCAAGGGTCGGGTCATCTTTTGAAAGATGAGCCGGGTCTTGATTGTGGTATAATTTTGTCTAGAAAATTATACATTAGCCCCCAAGTGTCAGGGGTGTTGCTTGCAATAATTCTAAGACTTGTCCCTTGATAATATGTTGACAGGAATCTCTGGCCCAAGCTGAGTCGACGTTGGGCGACTTAAGGAAAAGCTTAGCCAACCAGCAAGACGCGCGGGCTAAAGCAGAAGAAAAATACCACGCGATCTTAACTGATATGGAAAAGCTGAAAGCCGCCAACAAGAAGTCTCAAGCTGATCAGGCCACCGCGCTAAAGCGAGCGGAAATGGCGGAAACAAAACTGGGAGCCGTGCAACAAGAGCTCGCCGACTTAAAGAAACATATCTCCAACATGACACAGGCCATCTTTGGTAAGAAGGAATCCCTGGTTTTGTATCTTTTAAAAGAAAAAATTAGTGTGAAAAAAGTACTAACCATTATTGTCTCTCATGCAGGCCCGAGAGCCGCCAACCTTCAGGACAACTGTACCTTGAAGTTAAAGGCGATTTATACACTGACTGAGCAGCTGTACACTCGGAGCGTGCTGATCGTGAAGGCAGTGATGGGCGCCAAGGAACCAATCACATCAATCAAAAAGATGCTTGGCTGCTTATCCACCCTTTCGCCTCAGATAGGTGAGCTAACCCGATCAGCCGCCCGGAAAGGGGCGCTGACTACGTTGAGTCGGTGTTTGGCATATGCTCCAGAACTGAAAACCGAAGAAGTAGCAGCAGGCTTCCCATAGCTCAAGGACGATGAGTCAGAATTTACTCAAGATGATTATCAACGCGTCATCAGGGAATCACGCTCGGTGGCGACTCAGCTAGCAGCAAGCTTGGATTTGTCAAAGTACCAGGCCGCCTATGACGACAAGAACAAGAAAGTAAACCCGCCAACCTTTGTGACGACCAGCTTAACTCCTCGTCGGCCCAAAAACCCTTTTGATTTGGAGGCGGATCTCTCGGCATTTTTGAATGATGAAGATGAATTTGCCGCTCTAACCAAGTGTAATTGGGTACTGGGCGATTTACAACTTGAAGTCGGCCAGAGCTCAGGGCAAGTTGACCCGGAGGCACCAGTAGAATAAATCTTACTGATTTGGCCATCCGAGCCATGTAATAGGTTATTGTAGAAAACAATCCTTTGCTTATGCCTGTTGCGGAACTCTTCTGTGATCCTTAAAAAACCTTGTGCCGCCCTTGGGGCGCCTATGATGCTTGACCCGCTGTGTCAATAAAGATTTTGATCACCAACCTGTTGGGCTAACAAAAACATACATCAAACCATCTCAATGAGTAATGGATGATAATAAATAATAACCGACTCAAAGTGTTCTGGTGAATTATATGCAGAAAACCCAGCTCGACAAGATCCGGCGAGTCTTATAAATCTGTGAAACCTTGTGGCAGTGCCAGGAAGGTGAGAGTAAAAATTTCGTCGGCTCGTTCAAGTCGCGACAGGATAGGACGAGTTAGACAAACTCAAGTGCTACCCCAGGGAGACTTTTTGTATAAAAAAGCTCAAGTATTTAGACCGGCTGATCAGGCGCGAGTCAAGCTTCAATGAAGCAGGTTCAATGAACCAATGGTTTTCCATGTGGGGTGCTAGCCGGTACCATGCATGTTTTAACCAAGGTGAGTTCAGGGTCCAAATAGTGCATTGACTCGCCAAGAGTTCATGGGTCCATATGACGATTTGGCCAACACACAGTCCAGTATAACCATTTGTAGTGCGGTAATTTTTCGCTAGCCAAATGGGTAGTTAGGCTGATCTCAGTGAGAGGAAGCCCCCAAGTGACCTATGATTAGGGGAAAGACCGGTCATAGGATTGTAGAAGCGTATACGCTCTTACCACAAAACGACTTGGGGCCGATAGCCCCCAAGTAAGCCGGCCTAATCCTCAGAATCATATAAGGCGCCCATGTTTGAATCGTGCGCGTGTAGCGACTTGATCCTCTTTGGCTTATCGATACCCAGCGTTGTAATAAGTGCAACATGGCGACTTATGCTCTCTGGTATTGATAGCGTCCATGTTTGGGCGACTTACCGACGAGCAATAAAGATCCATGCTTTCAAGAAGATGAAGTGGCAGGAAAAACCCAGAATTCGTGGGTATCAACTTCATTGCTTTATATAAATGAGAGACTTACAATCTTAAAAGATGGGGGAGAAAGGAAAAAAGCGGAGCCAATAGCTCAAGTGTAGTAAGGCCGCAGATGGGCTATGTTCTAGGGGCGAGTTGACTCAGCCTCCGTGGTTGGCCGATCAGGCCGAAGATCCATCAAATAGTATGACCCGTTGCGAAGGTTTTTGCTGACGATAAACGGTCCTTCCCATGGTGGTGACAACTTATGCATGCCAGTACGATCTTGGATCAAATGGAGCACTAAGTCGCCCTCCTGAAAAGATCGGCTCTTGACCCGGCGGCTATGATAAAGCCGCAAATCTTGCTGATAGATAGCCGATCGAGAGGCAGCCAAATCGCGTGCTTCCTCCAAAGCATGCAAAGAATCCTGACGTGCCAACTCATTATCCTGTTCCACATAAGCGGCGACTGTGGGCGAGTCATGCCTAATGTCACTGGGAAGAACGGCTTCTGCTCCATACACCAGGAAGAAAGGAGTAAAACCCGTAGAACGATTCGAGATGGTTCGAATGCTCCATAATACCGAAGGCAACTCCTCAACCCAACACCCTGGGGTACGCTCTAGGGGAACCATAAGTCGGGGCTTGATTCCTCGTAGTACTTCCTGATTCGCCCGTTCTACCTGCCCATTAGATTGGGGATGAGCAACCGCAGACACATCAAGCCGGATGTGCTCCCGGTTGCAAAATTACTGCATCGCCCCTTGTGATAAATTGGTACCATTATCAGTGATAATGTTGTGTGGGTATCCAAACCGGAATATCAACGTTTTCAAGAATTTGACGGTCGTTTCTGCGTCACAGCTGCCAACAGGCTCTCTTCGACCCACTTGGTGAATTTATTAACCGCCACCAGTAGATGAGTTTTCTTATTGGATGACATCTTAAAAGGGCGAACCATATCTAACCCCCAGACCGCGAAAGGCCAAGTGATAGGGATCATCCTTAATTCTTGAGTTGGCACATGAGCATGTCGTCCAAAACGTTGACAACCATCACATCGACGAACTATCTCTTCTGCATTTGCATGAGCCGTCAACCAAAAGAATCCATGTCAGAATGCCTTGGAGACCATGGAACGTGACCCGGCATGATGCCCGCAATCCCCGGCATGGATCTCGTTCAGAATTACGCACCCTTCATCAGAGGAAACGCATCTTTGAAATACCCCAGAAGTACTTCGCTTATATAACTCGCCGTTGATGATGACCATGGATTTGCTCCGACGAATGATTTGATGGGCCAACACCTCATCCGAAGGTAACTCGCCTCGTGTGAGGTACGCCAAGTAGGGAAGAACCCATTGCGGCGTAACACGGAGAGCCGCCACAAACTGGGACTCATGATCTGGTATCGCCAATTCTTCTTCCGAGGGCAACCTCACGGAAGGATTATGCAGAATATCCAGAAAGAAATTAGGAGGAACCGGCTTACGTTGTGAGCCGAGACGCTAGAGGGCATCAGCTGCTTCGTTAAGTCGCCGGTCGATATGATCGACTTGATAACCATGGAAATGACCCGCCACATCAGACACAACCCTTCTGTAAGCCGCCATCAGGGGGTCCCGGGAATCCCATGTACCTGAAACTTGTTGAGCCACCAGATCGGAGTCGCCAAGACATCTGACGCGTGTGAGGTTCATCTCCTTGGTGAGTCGCAAACCATGAAGCAGGGTTTCATACACCGCGGCGTTATTGGTACACGGGAACATGAGTCGAAGAACATAACAGAACTTGTCTCCCTAGGGTGAAATCAACACCACGCCAGCCACCGAGCCTTCCAATTGCCTAGACGCATCAAAATAAATAGTCCAGTACGTGAGATCAGGCCTGTCTTCCGGAATCTGTAACTCGGTCCAATCATTGATGAAGTCGACCAATGCCTGGGACTTGATAGCCGTGCGAGGCGCATACCGCACATGGTACGGCCCAAGCTCAATCGCCCATTTGGCGATTCGCACCGTTGCTTCTCGGTTCTGGATGATGTCCCCAAGAGGGGCGGAGCTAACCACAGTGATAGGGTGTTCTTGGAAATAATGTTTTAGCTTCCGACTCGCCATAAAGACCCCATAAACCAACTTCTGCCAATGCGGATAACGTTGTTTGGAGAGGGTTAGCACCTCGCTGATAAAATACACCGGGCGCTGTATCGGGTATTCCTTTCCTTCTTCCTTCCGTTCGACAGCCACTGCCACGCTCACCGCCTTGGTATTCACCGCGATGTATAGAAGCATAGGCTCCTTTTCAGTCGGGGCGGCCAGAACCGGCGAGTTGACCAGCTGCTGCTTCAGAGCTTCAAAGGCTTCGTTGGCCTCGTCCGTCCAAACAAAACGATCAGCTTTCTTAAGCAACCGATAGAGGGGAATATAGATTTCTCCCCAGGCGACTTATAAAGCGACTCAAGGCCCCGATATGACCCGCCATGCGTTGAAGTTGATTAATATTTGCTGGTTTCCCGAGCGAAGTGATTGCCTCGATTTTGTCCGGGTTGGCCTCAATGCCGCGTGCGGACACCAAGAAACCCAACAGCTTTCCTGCGGGAACGCCAAAGACACATTTGGTGGGATTAAGCTTCATCTGGTACACCCGTAGATTGTCAAAAGTTTCCTTGAGATCCTCCAAGAGCATCTCCTTCTTGCGAGATTTAACCACGATGTCATCAACGTAACCGTGAACGTTGCGTCCGATTTGGCCGCGGAGGCAGTTTTGGATACAGCGCTGGTAAGTCGCCCCAACGCTCTTGAGCCCAAACGGCATGGATACATAGCAAAAAGGCCCAAACGGGGTTATGAAAGTTGTCTTCTCCTGATCTTCCACAGCCATCTTGATTTGGTGATATCCGGAGTAGGCGTCCGAGAAACATAAACGCTCGCAGCCCGCAACCGAATCAATGATTTGATCAATGCGGGGAAGGGCGAAAGGATCCTTTGGGCAAGCTCTGTTGAGGTCGGTGTAGTCGATACACATGCAGAAAGTGCCGTTCTTTTTTAGCACCAGGACCGGGTTAGCCAACCATTTAGGATGGAAGACCTCAACGATGAATCCGGCGGCCAAAAGACGGGCGACTTCTTCTCCAATCGCCTTGCGTCGCTCCTCATTAAACCTGCGAAGATATTGCTGAATTGGCTTTGCTTTAGGGTCAACATTAAGATGGTGCTCAGCGAATTCTCTCGGTACACCAGGCATGTCAGAAGGTTTCCATGCGAAGATGTCCCAATTCTCACGGATGAATTCGATGAGCGCGCTTTCCTATTTGGGATCCAAACCCGCCCCCATAGTGAACTGCTTGGATGAATCACAAGGAGTAAAGTCCACCATCTTAGTGTCATCCGTCGGCTTGAACTTGAGGAGCGGCTCAGCATCAGTCGTTGGCTTCTTAAGAGGTGACATATCCGCCGGGTCAACATTGGCTTGGTGATACTTGAGTTCTTCTGCAGCACAGGCAATTTCTGCGTAAGCCGCATCTCCTTCCTCACACTCCTTTGCTATCCTCCTGTCACCATCGACCGTGATGGGTCCCTTAGAGCCAGGCATCTTGAGTTTGAGGTAGACATAGCAGGGGCGAGTCATGAACCGGGCGTAAGCCGGCCGCCCGAGCAATGCATGATAAGGGCTCTTTAGCTTGACCACCTCAAATATAAGCGACTCACTCCTGTGATTGGATGTTGTACCAAAAGCCACATTAAGTTTGACCCGCCCAATTGGATAGGCCGACTTACCCGGGACGATACCATGGAATACTATGGTTGACGGCATTAGGTCTTTCTCCAAGAGGTTCATCCTTCGAAAGGTGTCGAAATATAATATGTTGATGCTGCTGCCACCATCCATAAGAACCTTTGAAAGGGTATACCCCCCGACTTGGGGGCCACGACCAATGCTAAGTCGTCGGGGTTGTCGATTCTGGGCGGGTGGTCCTCCCTACTCCACGAGATAGTCTGCTCAGACCAGTGGAGGTACCTGGGGAGTGCTGGCTCGGACACGCTATACGTCATGTGCTTCACCTTCTTGTCTCGTTTACAGGAACTGGTGGTGAACACGTGGTATTGTCCGCTGTTTAATTGTTTGGGATTGCTGCGGAATCCGCCATTATCATCTTGCCCATGGGGAGCCCCCTGCGGGGGTGGCTGCTGAAACACTCCGGGCGGGTTATACCGCTGCTGGTTATGCACAGGGTACTGGCCACTGCTCGGTTGCGAGCCGCCCTGGGCCCCTGGTTCGGGAAAACTGCCGAACGGGTTCTGACGTTGATTAGGCGCATCGAACTGTTCCTGCCGTTGGCTCTGGTCACCGGCTTGGCCCTTCTTGAGCGCCTCCGCCCGAAATTCCTGCATTACGTAGCAGTCTTCCCAAGAGTGAGTCGCCGGTCCTTCCGTCGTGGCGTGATGCGGGCAGGGGCCCTTAAGTATCTCGTTATAGTTGTGTGGATTCTTGCCACTGTATCCCATCTTCTTCTCGCGCTGATTGCCATTGTTAGCATTGGTGTTGGCGACGAAGTCCGTGGATCCTTCCTGCTGCCTTCTCTTGCCATTTCCACCATGATTATGGTGGGCGCGTCCCTGAAACCGGGAGTGATTCTTGGATGACTCGCCTTTCCTCGGCGAGTTGGCCTTGCTTGCCGTCCTCTCCTGGATCTTTAGTATCGTCTGCTTCGGCGTACCGAGTGAGGGTGTCCATCAATTCGCCCATGTCCTAGACCTTGCGCTTGAGTCGCCCCAGCTTCTGTACCAAGGGCTCATAGTGGCAGTTTTGCTCCAAGATCAGCACGGCTTGAGCCGTCGTGATGTCGTGTGACGAGTGGATGATTTCGGCAACCCGCCGTGTACAGTGGTGGGCCGACTCATCGGGGCGCTGAACGCAATGTTGTAAGTCAACGATCGTCATCGGTCGTTTGCAAGTTCCCCGGAAGTTTTTGATGAAACGTTCCTTCAGTTCAGCCCAAGTCTGGATGGAGTTGGGTGGGAGGTTTTTCAACCAAGTGCGCGCCGTCCCTTCAAGCATCATTGTAAAGTACCTGGCACAGACTGCTTCACTTACGTTGAGCATGTCCATTGCGAGTTCGTAACTCTCAACCCATGATGCCGGCTCAAGGTCCGGGGTGTAGTTGGGCACCTTCCTTGGTCCTTTAAAGTCCTTCGGCATCCGCTCGTTGCGTAGGGCAGGGGCCAAGCATGGCACCCCTACTTGCCTGCCGCCTCCGCTAAGTGGCGCTAGGCGGGTTTAGATGTCCTGGTGATCCTGGCCTGTCGCCCCAAAGGTGTTGCGGATGGGAGGGTCCCGATGGTCAGGCGGGTTACCCTGAGGTAGGTGTCGCGGTCCGCTGGTTATGGCGGGTTGGTCCTCCGACCGGCTTCTGGTACGGCTCGCCTGGGGGGTGGACTGTAGCCGATCGAGGCTGTGTTAGAATTGCGCGTTCGGAACCACCGCCGTTTTCAACATCTCAATGGCGTTTCTTGCTTCTATTTCAGCCGTGGTGTTGCCATAAATCGGAAGGGATTCTAAGTGACGAGTTGCGGCCAGCACGTTGTCCACGGGGTTGGAAAAGTGGCCCTGAGGCGTCTGGAAACGGGGAACGCGATCATCTGCTGGCTGAAGCGGCGGGTTTGGTGGCTGAGCCGGCCCTCCTCCTGGAACGGTTCCTGCCCCGGGGGTGCGCAGAGTGTCGAAAAGGCGGGTAGGGTTCAGATCAGGGGGTAAACGCCCCTGGTGCCTCCTGTGATGGACAGCGTCGGACGCGAGCTGATGCCTTTCAAGTCGCCAGTTCTCGGTGTTCAAGCGGGCCGTCTCAGTGCTGATCTGAGCTTGCCGAGTCTCAATCCTGGCGGCTTCTGCCTCTGCATCTTGTTGGGCCTTCGCCATCTCGTCTTGCAGCTTTGCCAACTCGGTGTTTATTGTTCCTTGGTTTTCTGCCGTCACTGGGGTCGCCATGATCCTTGTTATCTCTGCCGACAGGTCCACCAGGACCGCAGCTGGGCTCTTGGATGGTTCGCCAACCTCGTTGTTGCCTGCAGGGTTTTGCTCGGACTGTGTTGCCCCCGTAATATATACGGCGATCTGACGGCGGGTCCGGTCGAGGACTTAGGGATCCATCGCCAGCGACACATCTCCGAGGCAGCCCTCGTGCAGAGACTGAATTGAATCTGTGTCGCCCATGGATGACTCGTCGTCAGTGTTGACCGGCATAGTGTCCTGAGTCGCCCATCGCTCTGGTTCATCATATCCCTGCGTGAAGCCGACGGAGACCGGGTGCGTCAGGCTTGGCATCGCAACGGGACGGACATACCTGTCCGGCTCGACGGTGTCGGTGAAGATGTCCGGCTCGGGCATGGGTGCACCGACCATGCCGATGAAGATGTTGCCCTTGCCGAAGGGGACTCTCTAGCCAGATTCGATGAAATCGGCCTCGGGCCCCCACAGCGAGTTGTCGATGTAGTACTTTCCGCGGCGGCTACGAGGCATGAGCCCAGCCGCGTAGCTCCCTCGCCCTGGTACGGCTCCCTTCGAGAACTCAACTCCACCGTGCGTAGGCCCCATGGTGGGCGCCAACTGTCGTGGTTTTGTCACGGCAGATGTCCTAGTGAAAGGACTTAATGATGGAGCCATCGCACCTTGGTGGCGACTCAAAAGGGGTTAAACGGGAGCGGGACTCAGATTTACCCAGGTTCGGCCCCTCGTGTGGAGGTAAAAGCCTACGTCCTGCTTTGTGTTGTATTGATGGTGTTTTGATTACAAGGAGGGTGTAACTCGCCTGACCTAGCTCTCGATGATTTCTAACCTGCCCTATTCTCCCCGGGACTCGCCTTTCTATATAGGTCGAGGCCTTAGGGTTTACAAGAGTCCCAACCACGATACAGATCGTGGTTTCCTTTATCTCTAAGTCGCCGTACTTTCCAATACTAGAAACATCCTCGATGGCCTATCGTCCGTGTAGATCTTGAATCGCCATCCGGCTCCTGAGCCCTTCGGGCCAAGGCTTGCATCGCCAAAGGATGAGTCGCCCACTTGGTGACCCGGCCCAACTATGACGGGTCATGTCGCAGATAATATCCCCAACAGAGACAATCTTCCCAAAACTATGGACTAGGCTCACCGGTCGGAAGTCTTTTCACTCCACCGCGTCGTGCCTCTTGGGGAGCAGAGTGATATATGCCTCATTGAGACGGAAAGTGCATGGATGAACCCAGTTCGAAAAACCCATTTTCAAATGCTAAAAATATATTTAAAAGGTTACACGGGTATGTCTTCATGTTCTATTTACGTGCATAAAGTTTCACGGAAAAATGACTTTCCTTGTGGCATGTGCAAAATAGACAAAACATTATGTATGTGAAACTTTATTTAGAAGAACTGAAATTTGTTTTTTAGGAAACAAAATAAAAAGATATTTATTCACAAAACTTTGTGCCGCACACCAAACTTTACGAATATGTATGCGTGAAATTTTTATTTAAATTATTTAACATTTTAAACGTGCTTAAAATGCATTTTTTTTAAAATATTTTTTATGCCCATGGGTTCAGTACGTGCCCTTTCTCATTGAGACGGACAATCCCCCGTCCATCAGTACTGTCAAACACGTGAACGGCCTTCAACGCCACCTCCTTAATTGGTTCCTATATACTTAAATATTAAGAGCATCTCCAATTGACGGTCTAAAATAAAAATACCTAACTATTGAACCGATCTGAGGTAAAAAAAACGTTTCTCCAGCAGACGATCTAAATGTAAAAAAAATTTAGACCGCGGCCTCCTCGTGATGTAAAATGCAACACCTCGCGATGCAAATTTACATCACGAGGTGCGTCTGGTCCAAAACCAGCCGTCGCCCGCGAACGCCCAACCGCCACTTCATTTCCCTTCCCGCCCGCCTGCCCGCGTCTGCCCACCCGCTTCCCGCCCAGCCGTCGCCGCCCCCCGCCGTCCGGCGACGACCACGCCGCCTTCTTCTCCGCCGCCGCAGCCGGTGGGCTGACCCACGTAGCCGCCACCGCTGCCATCTCGCCCGCAACCGCTGCCATGCCGCTGCCCCCCGCCCGCCAGCCCGGATTAGCGCCGTCCCGGCCGGTGGCCACCGTGCCGGCGGCGAAGCCGACGAAGGGACGAGGAGGCGAAAAACGGGCGGCCAACCGCAGCCGCAACCCGATCGACAGTTCTACGCGGCCGGTGAAGCTCTCCAAGGCGGCCGCGGCGGATCGGGGTGACGAATCGCAGCCGATGCGGTCGGCGGCCTCCTCCAGCAGCCTACATCCATTCCTCAACCTCCCCCGCCGCCGCCGGCGGCCGTGGAGGACGATGTGGCCACGCCGACGGCCACCGCTTCCAACATGTTCGACGAAATGTCGCAAAGGTATAGATTTTCCGGTCGTCCTCTTGTTTGTTGTTTCAGATTGTATGTGTTTTTGATTATTTGTGCGTCCAATTATAATCTTGATGATGAAGCTTTCATGCACGCGACAAATGTGGCAAATGATGATTACATGTATGCGTCACAAGAATATGAAACCCAATATGATGATGACAATCTTGATGTGGACGATGAGGGCTTTGTTGTCAAGGGACGATGAGGGTTTTGTTGTCAGAATTTTACATCTTTGGTTTGGACCATCTATTGAAGTTGCTCTTTTAGACCATCAATTTGAACCATCTGTTGGAGTTGAGCGTTTTTCAAAGCTCCAAAATGCATTTTTTGACGGTCTAAATTTTACATCTTCGATTTTGTACCGTCAAAATTTGAACCATCTATTGGAGATGCTCTAACAATAGTAGTTTATCGGTGCAGTCATGAGCGACAAGTGAGATTTTCTTTCGTGAAGGCTCCGTTTCATAATGTAAAACGTCTTTTAACACTATACTAATGCAATAAAAGGTATTATATTATGGGGCAAAAGGAGTACTGTATTTTATAGCTAAGCTGATGCACTTTCAGCGTGCAGTGAGTCGGGTAGGTTGATATCGTGATGAGGGGTTGGAGATCGCAAAACACATTCGAAAGTGAAAAGACATCCACGTAATAATGCGAGAAAGGTACAAAAGGGTCACTGTTTGCCGGCCTAAATCCACCCGGACAGCCCAGGCCATGTTCGGTACCAGTACACCACAGGTTAATTTTTCTCTAGATTTGACCGACAAGCCATCCGTCGGCCGGCGAACACGACGTTTCCACGGCACGTCGAGGTTCTTCTAGCCTTTTCTACCTCTAGCAAGCTACTAATAACTCGAGAAGATAGATAGATTCTTCCGGGCCTCTACGGTATTCCGGCGGCCAGTGCAAGCTCATTGTATACACCTGCGATTAGACGGCGAATTCTTGACCTCTCGTGAGTTAATACCAAAATAAACCCCATCGTTAGCGTAGCTAGCTAGCAGCCGGCGATCGATCTGAAGCATGTGATGTGTACGCATTGGCGATCGGGTCGTCTCATGGCGACCGGCGACGTGATCGATCGATCAACGGCGGGGGGACGGCCAATCAATTAACAAATATACAAATTAACAAAGCATCTGCTAAAAATTAGCCGATCAACGGCGGGAGGCGAACAGCCATGGTGGCACGCGGTCGGTCAATCGATTAACAAATATACGTCTGCTTATAATTAGCCGATCGATCATGTGAAAGACGTACGGGTCGAGACTCGAGAGGGGGTTGCGTGTCGCGCGCGTAAACAATTCCTGCACAGTCTGAACTTGCACTTGGATTTTTCGTTGACTGTCAGACAGGGTCTCCGTTCAGAGTAATACCCACAGTGCTCGTTGGACCCGATGATCGACTTTTCGTTTTCGATCGCGGACGGACCGGCCAGCGGTAATCTTAACAGCTATCTGGCGTCGGCGTTCCGACATGCGCATTTATGAGGATGCTGACATGACAGGTGTTTTTTAAGCATCTCGGTAGCGAAACAGGTGAGGAACGGGCGGATAGAGGTGTTATCCGGACCGAAGCGCACATAATTATGTGTGTGCGCTGTGCAGTGTGCGTGTGGACAGATTGCAATGCATACACCCACCGTACATGTGCAGCAGAGCTAGCTGTTGGCGGCACCGGATTGTGCTCTTTGCAGCGCACTGCCAAGGCTCGCGGCTGCTGCCAAGATCATCGCATCTGCGCTAGATGGTCACTTTCGGAGGTGGAAGGGATCATCTGGCAAGCCATGGGAATTTAGAACAGCTCCAAACGATCGATTCAGTTCGTTCGTGTATATATATGTTTAAGTCGTCGAGAACAGAAAACAGATCTAAAAGGTCGATTCAAATGGACGCACGTTCGTTCTTGTCCGTCCGCAATCCATTACAAATTTAAATTTGGGACGGATTTACGTCGGCACGGACATGCAACGGACACTCACGTCACATGCCATTTCATTCCCCTGATCCATCAGCCGGTGGCACGTAGGTCATTTTCCTCTTCACTCTTCCCCCTTTCCCTCCAACGCTCTCGTCCGCCCCGCCTAGCACTCCCATCGCCCACTTTCGTTGTTACCGCCAGCCAACCGCCTGTAGACTCACCCTTCCGGCAGCCTCATCTCCCGCCGTCGCCTTCGCCGCCGCCCAGCTCCGCTACTTTGTCAAAGTGGGGCGCGAGGCTCCTCATCGGCCAGATTCTTTCAAGACACCCACAGACTATTCAACGCTTTGCCCGCAAGGTGCAAATAAACTTCAACGATGAGTTCTTTTTATCTACAACATTCTTTGTGATTCGGATGATTCTTTATCCGACGATGCGGACATCATGGCAGCTGCGTTGGTCCTCCATGACCACCTTAGTATGGAGTGGCCGCAGCTAGGGCTCCATACCGGTGCACACGCCGGCACTGAATCGCAACCAGGAGAGTGGTCATTTCTTACTCTAGAAGGACTACTTTGAGATCCCAAACCCGCTCTTCAAACATCACATGTTTCGACACCGTTTTCGTATGGTTAGGCATGTGTTCAATCGTATTCGGGAGGGGGTCGTCGAGTACGATAACTATTTCGAGTGCAAGAGGGGTGCCCTTGGAAAGACTGACTTCTCCTTTTATCAAAAATGCACTATTGTCATTCGGATGCTTGCATATGGAGTTCCAGATGATCTCATTGATGACTACGTCCGAATGAGTGAGTCCGCATGCCTTCGGTCCATGTATAGGTTTTTGCAAAGATATCATAGCTGTGTTTGGACTGGAGTACTTGAGAGAGCCAAATGCTGCTGATACATCACGGTTACTGGCGATGAATGCTAGCATGGAGTTCCCGGATATGCTTGGTAGCATAGACTGTATGCACTGGAAGTGGAAAAACTGCCATTCTGCTTGGTAGCCCCAGTATAAGGACCATGTTTGAGCTTGCACTGTCATACTTGAGGCCATGGCTTCCCAAGATCTTAGGATTTGGCACTCTTTCTTCGGCATGGCCGGATCTCACAACTATATCAATTGAAAGCACATATGCTCCCTTGGTGGTTTTGATAATTCGTGACAACATACATTGTCTTGGACTAACACTTTTACCTAGTACTCCCTCTGTAAACAAATATAAGAGCATTTAGATCACTAAAGTAGTGATCTAAATGCTCTTATATTTATTTACGGAGGGAGTATATTTTAGGTATAGTCTACAGAGAGCATTGGCCAATGGATTGCGAGGAGAATCCCCTAGATGCAAGGAAAGGAATAGGATTGGCTCAAGCTTCAAGCAAGAGGACTCTACATTTTATATTTGTGAGAAATCACTTTTGAGTTCATAGGAAAGCCAATACTATTAGAAGGGGGTGAGGTATTATGATGAATTGGTTGCTCAAGTGCTTAGAGATAGCCGCCAAAAATGTTCACCCATTCTCCCACAAATATCTCTTCCCCAAGTCAAACCAGCAAAATCGGTGCCAGTAACTTTTCCCACTCGGCCCTATCGATTTTTCCTAGTGATAGATCCTTTGCCAAACCCTAATCTCTTGGTACCATCGACATTCCATTCGGTGCCTCCGAGATTAGTGACCAACTTTTTGTTGAGCAAATTCTAAGAATCGGAATTTTCGAGATTCGCTTCGGTCTCACCGAGATTTGGAAACTTCTACAGGACATCGTATCGGTACCACCGAGATTTATATATCGGTCTCACCCAGAATTCAAAAGTTGCCACATTTAGTGCAACTCGATACCACCGAGATACATTTCGGTGTCATCGAGTTGGGCAATAATGTTGTAACGGTTGGATTTTGGGGGTGCCTATGTATACCCCTCCACCTCCTATCATTCGCAGAGGAAGCACTCATAACACACTTACACTTGCCACATCCATTTTTCTGAGAGAGAGAGAGAGAGAGAGAGCCACCTACTCATGTGTTGAGATCAAGAGATTCCAATCCAATCATTTGAAACTTGATCTCTAGCCTCCCCAAGTTGCTTTCCACAAAATCAATCTCTCCTATCCATGCCTAGTCTTTGAGACAGTGATTGAGTGTTGAGGAGACTATATTTTGAAGCACAAGAGCAAGGAGTTCATCGTTCTACCGCAACTATTAGCTTTTGGAGGGTGGTGCCCCCTAGATTGGTTAGGTGTCGGTTGGGGGCCTCCTACTTCGTGTCGTGGAGTTAAACCAAGAAGCTTGTATGGGCAAGGAGATCGCCTACTTCGTGAAGATCTACCATGAGTGAGGCTAGTCCTATGTGGACGTAAGCCATGGTGGAATAAACAAGGCCGCTTCTTCGTGGACCCCTTGTGGGTGGAGCCCTCCGTGGACTCTCGCAGTTGTTACCCTTCGTGGGTTGAAGTCTCCACTAACGTGGACGTACAATAACACCACCTATCGGAACCATGCCAAAAATCGTCGTGTCTTCTTTGCGTTTGATCTCCCTAAACTCCACTCCTTACTTGCATGTGCAATGCCTTTACTTTCCGCTGCCATATTTGTTGACTAGCATGTGTAATATGCACTAGACTTGTTAGAATTGCTAAAATTTGCCAACCATTAAAATTGGAAAAAAGGCTAGAATTTTAATTTATGCAAGTAGTCTATTCACCCCCCTCTGGACATCCCTTCTATCGATCCAACACCCAATTTTCTTCTCTCTCCTCCAACTAAGAAAAGATATAATCTTCATTATAGCATGTCTATGTCACCATATTGTAGTAGTTCTAAAGTGCATTCCAGACCCTACAAGCGATATCACCATAATGTTGAGATCAATGGCCATCAATATAGCAATGGATACTATCTAGCTGACGGTATCTGTCCGCAGTGGTTTACTCTTGTGAAGACAATATCCAACCATGTATGAGAGAAGAGAAAAAGATTTACCCAAGATCAAGAGAGTGTTCGCAAAGATGTAGAGCGTGCTTTTGGCGTTCTTCAATCTCGATTGGGGCATCGTTTGCTATCCCGCTAGAACTTGGAGCACCAAAAATTTGTGGGAGGTGATGATAGCTTGTGTGGTCATGCACAACATGATCGTAGAGGATGAGTGCCGAAAACTTCTGTGTGATCATGGGTTTCAGTTTTAGGGTAACAATGTTGTGTGTGATCATGTAAAAGGGGCAACATTTGCACAGTTCGTCGAGTTTTATCATAAGATGTGTAATTATAAAACTCACATGCAGCTTCAAAATGATTTGGTTGAGCATATGTGGATTCAATTGAGTAAATAGGCAATTTCTCAATTAAACTAATCCATGAGTAAATCACTAGCATGGCATTGAGAGAAACATAAACATGTTTATATTCGATCAAGCAAGCACATACTAGGCTAACAGCAAATTCATCTACATATAATGCTAATAGTGCTATAATAGAAATAAACAGGAACCGGAAAAACATGTTATACCCTCCAATTGGCTAGTTGGCCGTAACAGCGAGAACGACATCATTCTCAGCCGCCTTCTTGTCGGCTTCGAGCTTCTCGACGGTGAGACGGTCGACGTCGGTTGGTGGAGCCATGATGATGACGAACTTGATGCGGACGTATAAGCAGCAGTCAAACGGAGGCGAGGAGTCGCATAGTCGTTCCCCAAAAACCTAATCACCCCTCTCATGTACATGATTCGGAGAGGCGGGCTTTCGGAGGCCTGCTCTTCCGTCGACCATGTACGCGGTGACCGGAGTGGAGTCGACGGTGGCAGCAGCAAAAGGAACGAGCGCGTGCAGCAGATGTCGTCTGATCTCGTGGCGGCTAGGGTTGGTTGGGACCTCGGTACACACACACACACACACACACATATATATATATATATATGCGCGTCCGGATAGAGAGACGTGAGCTGAACGCACACCAGAGTCGGTAACAGCCTCTCAGATCATGGCGCGTCCGTTACGTATTCTTCGTTCCTGACCGACAAAACTAAGCGCGTAGGTATGAGCACGGCTCAATCACGCAACCCGCTACGCGGCGCGTCGAGGCGGGCGGCGGAGGAGTTCCAACTCCTTCTCCACTAGCAAGGTAAGCCTAAACTTTGCACCATCCCTTGTCATGCCATCTATATGGATCCTTAGAGATTTTCTAAAATTGTCATATGGACCCTAGGTCATCTCATATTTCAATAGATTCATGTCGGCAATCAATAAATATATCGGCAGCCTTTTTCTAAAATGTATTTAAGATAATTTAGTGTTTATTTGGCTTGTAAACTATGATATTTATGTCGTTGTAGAACTAAGCAATATTTATATTTTTATTAAACTTTTAAATGAATTTGAAACAATTTAATATTTATTTGAACATATGTAACAAAAATCAAAAATGACCATAAGTCTGTCACGCGGATGAAAAATAGATCGATGCAGTGAACGCACGGTTGACCTAAATGAAAAAAAAAGACTGACATGTCAACATAAGCAGACAAAATGCACGTCCATTTAGGTCCCCCGATTAAAGTTGCTTTTACGTTCATCAGATGAGAGTTTCAGCCCCGGCTTCACAGTTGTTCCTGTACGTAAGGACATATATCCTCGTCGTGTCGTACTCAAGTGCAGCGTGCAATGGAGACGGTTCAGGATTCGGAGCCATGCCAATGGTATAATGCTGTGCCGGCTTTACGTTTGTGCATATATATACATACTGTGCTGTAGCCACGATAGAGAGAGGGCACCCTCTTCTGAATGTTTGCTGGTCAATCACAACAATTTGTGCCCACGAAACAACTGTTCTTCGATACCATACCATGGCTTCCTTCCAATAAGCCAGTTGTGATTACAAAACTCATGCTCTCCTTTTCCTTTGGCCTCGTCACAGGCATACATGAGAAACTGAACAATTCAGATCCGACACCACGCACATTTTCACTCCTACAGCAGCGAAAACATAGCCGCTATGGAAGCAACGTCGCCTCCAGCCCTCGCGTCAAATTTACGGTCCTGACTGCCCAGGCGTCATCAGAGTCAGCATGCCGTCGCCCGTGGCCATCGGAACTGCCCCACCATCGTCGACGCGATGACATTGCCGCCTTCAGTTATCTCCGCGTGCAGCTCCACAGGATTCAGCATCCCTTCGGTCAGGGCGAGGCGCGGGAAAAGCTGTCGTTCTCCAGAGCACCTGCAATCCGGACTACTGAGCTTCATTGCAGAAAATAGCATCCCTGAACACCCACATCGCCCACGAGTAATGCTACATATACGGGCACTTTTTACAGAAGACTACGGAGGTGGTGATTTGGAGAGATGCTATTAGTTGGGGATGCCTCTTCGCCTGAAAATCAAATCACGGATTGTCTTGTCCGTAACAATCCCGTAAAGCTTTGTACGTCTAGGATTATCGATCGCCCACATAGTGGCCGGCCACATTGTGTTTGGTATCATGCGATTGATGTAACCCGCCAAAAATAGGCTACTGCCTCAAATTTAAAGGTGACAGTCATCACACTTAATGAATGGTATCGTAGTTCGCCAGCGGAGTCTTTCGAAACCCGTCACTCGCGTCAGATCAGAAAGTATGGGCATCAGGCAGATCTTCGCCTTGGCACAAAAAGAACCCTAGGACCGTCGCCTTCAGCCATCACCACACGTCCGCCCCTCTCAACCCATCCACGCCTCCCTGCCGCGTGCCGACAGACGTCGCGCATGGGCTAGCGCCGCCGTTGTGCCTGCCAGGCCTAGGGAGGTGGCACCACAACCGGTTGGGAAAGGCCCCAAAACCAATCCAAGCGGACGGGAACGATGCCCGAGGAGCCGGAGCGAGGCCCTCCATGACAACAGCTGGACCTCCGTGACAACAGCTGGAAGAGGCCACCGGGGAGCCGCGCGGGGGGGGGGGGGGGGGGGCACCACCAGAAATGGATGTCGGGTGGGGCGAGTCAGAATGGCAGGTGGGCGGAGGGGTGGAGGGGGGACTGCCTCGCCGCCGCCTCCATCATAGGGCCCGACGCGGCTTCCCTGCCCGGCCCTCCGACGATGGCGACGCCTGGTAAACTGAAGGAGGGGTGGCTGGCTGACGGCGGCTGGGTTCCCCTCGAATCGTCCGGGGCGGGGGACGCGAGGGCCGGATCGGTCTCAAGTGTTAACTTTCATAGTAAACACACACATGAGAGATCAGGGATCGCTTGTTGTTACTTAGATTATCTCAGCTTGCTGTCAGCTTTTTTTTTTTACAGAGTACACTTGAAGTCGTTCACATACACGAACATACACTCACCCCTATGAACGCGCGCGCACACACACCCTATCCCTATAAGCATCTTCAAGAGACTAAGCCGGCACATTATTTTAAAATTAACAAAGTCGTCACTGACGCCTTCGTTGTCGACGGGAACGTCTCCTTCCACTGAAAGCACATCGCCGAAAGACCTGAAATAAATCCAAAAATATACAAACACCAACGTTAAATCTGGGACTTGAACTCTGATGGACAAAGAATACCACGGACCTGCTAACTATCCAACCATAGATTGGTTTGTCAGCTTGCTGTCAGCTAACTGCCACAGCAAGATGTGAATCATTTGATCCCGTCAAGAACAAAAAGATGCGGATCTTTGGGGGGACAAAAAATTTACACACAGGTGCCGGAATTATCCCATGAAAAAGTTATAATTCCGCATGAAAGGAGCTAGCAGTATACACACCTTTCGAGTCCAGCTTCCAAATGGTCGCATCATCCTTATCCCATTTTTATGCATGAGTTCTTAACCTTATAGGAGCACTAGATTAATAGGGTAATCTGGGCTTCGTGTGTGCACTAATGACTACACCTAAGAAGGTTGGTAACAAAATACAACTTGTGTTTGCTTGTAAGCTACCAATCCTAAGCTTGGAATGGTGCAGATCACAAAGCTTAAAGGTTTCTGAAAGTGATTCTAGTAAAAAACAGATCTTTGGTTCAACGCATTATTTTCGGTTGGTTTTTAACCGGGACTATTGTTTTTATTAGTCTCAGTTCATGAGGCTAGGCTTTAGTCCCGGTTTATTAGAAACCTCTAGTTTCGGTTTGTGTTAATAACCGGAACTAAAGGGATGGTGGTAGGGTTCGTCACGTTGGGTCTCATGCGAGGGTCACTAGTCCCGGTTGGTAATACAAATCATCAGAGATCTATCTCTAGTTCCGGTTTGTATTACTAGCCGGGACTAAAAGTAGCAATATAAATAGTGCTTCGTCCAGACCGAGCCTAATCTCTCTGTTTTCTCCTTTCTCTCCTCTGTTCTCTTCCCTTGCTCGAGTTCATCCTTAACTTTTTTTCAGATTTGTCAAGATTTGAGGCACCCCATCCATCCAAGTGTTCACAAAGGTTAGCAACTTTATCCTTTCATCTCTCATTGCTAAATTAGCTCGTGCAATGCTCTATAATTATAGTGATTGTGGGTTTTATTTTGGTAGTAATTATGTAAAAATTTATTTGATTTATATGCAATTTAAGCTCAAATTAACTTCTTAGTTTGCATATGTGTATGTGTGGTTTACTTACTGCCTTCCCATCTCCGTCCTAACCACCGTCGATCGCCCCCACCGTCTCCTCGCCGGCACCACCTTGCTGATCCTCTTCTTCTTATCTTTTTTATTCAAAAAATTCTTATTTGTATGATTTAGATAGTTTTCTTACCTATATGATTGTTTGTTACACATAGTATCATGGTCTTGATATCCGTCCCGTCGGACCTCGTCCAGTTTATGATTCGGATGTAGTATATTCTCTTTTATAACTATTTGTTGTATTTTTCGTTTATATGATAATTATGTCCACCAAATTGACATAGATATTTTTATGTAGGAGGTATGTGAAGCGGAAATTGCAACCGACCCTCCTGTCGAGAAGTTAAATTTAGTTGAAAAAGAAATTGGGTATTTGATTTTTTTTTTAAATGAATTGAAGAAGAGAAGATGAAATTGAAGTTGTATGTTGCCGATGTTGTCCATGATCACAAGCCATCTCGGAAACGAGATGTTGATGCAGGACTATACGTGAATATTTCGTTTTACAGTTTCTTTATGTGGGGTCTGCTCGGTCGCAGCGCGCGCCAACCCACAAAACCGTTTTTCCATGAACTGTAAATGAGTTTTGCGGGTTGGCAATATACGTGGTCTGCTAGAAATGCTCTAAGTGGGGACCTCTAGATTGAAGCGCCATGAAGAAGAGACGAGATCGAGCCTGGGTCTGGTTGGACTTTATCTGTAAAGCAGGATGAAAGCCTGTTTCGAGAGTCTTGTTGGGCTGCATGGACAGATATGACAGACAAATTAACAAGAAATGGACTTAGGTGCCATCCAAAGGTCTATATCATTGTCCTCGGTCCTAACTGATAGTATATGTGATTTGTACATATACATACATAATAAGATGTTAACTTAAGCGTGCAAAGTTAACTCAAAATACAAACACCGTCTGTGTCATGATTATAGAAATGTAGACGTAGCTACGTCATATATTGGCGAGGGAATCCGCCGTCCACGTTTTGCTCGTTCTTGGGTGTAAATGTAAAAACACAAGTGCCAGCCAATATTTTGACATGGCTTCAACGTTTTGGCATCCAACCCAAGAGGCTGCCCGCCATAGCGGTCAACGCCGATTTTTTGGCGCGGCAGCTCAGGGCTATGATCCAAACGCCGGGTAAAACCCTACTAGAATAAGGGTTTAAGCAAAAAATTACTCATGTGTTTATAAATGAGAAACAATTATACCCATCGGGTAAGCCGGGTACGGGTATAGAGAGGGCAATACCCATATCCATGTACCGGCATATTCATATTCTCATTCATCATGACAGATAAGCCCTAAATGTCATTGATAAAAAGTGTGAAAACCCTAACAAAACCCTCCCCACTCCCCTCGATCCCAAATCCCTCCCCCACCCCGCGCCGTCAGCCCGTCACTCTCTCTCTCTCTCTCTCTCGCCCGAGCCACAAAAACTCCCTCCCTCTCTCTCTCTCTCGCCACAAACCCTAGAGCCACAGGCACAGGCCGTCGCCGCCGGCCGCCGCCTCTGCCTTCAGCGGCGCGATCGGCCACATCCTCTCCTCTCCTTCGGTTCGCCCTCTACCTCCTATCCTTGTCCTCCACGCGAGACGCGAGGCTGCCGAAGCACCTCCTGTCGCCATGGAGCCTAACGCCGAAGAGGCGATTCACTCCAGCGCGGATGCAACTCCGACGGATGGGGAAGGATCTGAAGAAGATGGCACCGGTGGTGGGTCTCGTGCGCCAACGCCTTCTCTTACCTCATGCCCCTGCATCTTCAGCCACCATCAACGGGGCAGGATCCTAGGCGCCGCTCCTCTTAGTTGCCTGTGCCCGGTTACAAGGAGGGGCATGCTCGTGGCCGTGGCGGTCCTAAACCTGCGACGGCGACGGCACCCATCTGCGTCCAGCACCCACTCCGGCAACGAGAAGGGTAGCAAAGCATTCAATTTGGTTAAGAGTTCACCACTTTTTAAAAATGTGTTGATTAGATCTGTTAATGAATGATTGAGTTTGTTCAATAGTTAATTGATCTGTTATTGAATGACTGAATGTGTTCATTAGATTAATCGGCCTGTTGTTTTAATTAGTTTGTGTGTATCATACATTCATGCTTGTATTTGGATGCCTATATTTAATGTGCTCACAGGTTTGGCTTCGAAACAAGTATAAAGGTGAGAAAATAGTGCACATCATTAATATTTTCTCTTGTTGAAATGTTATTGACATTTGTCTACTTTTGTAGATGCTCACACAACAGGAATTGCCTTTTGGACTTGCCTTCAAGACATTCAAGAGGGGATGCAGGTTAGTACTTAGTAGTACTTCAGAATTCAAATCAAACATATCTTGTATCAAGTTATCATGTCTTATAAATTATATGTTCCATACTAGGATTTGACGCTTTGAGATGTAGGTGCATGAAGTGGAGAGGAGATGAAAACAAGTCAAGTTGGTTTTATTTCATGTTGGAGACGGTGAACCTATTATTGTGTTGAGATATTGAACCTATTTTTCATTTGTGTGCTGAACTTATTTGCGGCCTTGAACTTATTTACGTGTCGAACTTTGTGGTTGAAATGACAATATGGGTGCTGAAATGTGGTATATTATGTGCTGAAATATGGTATATACTAATATACATGCTGAAATCTGGTATGTACATGCTGGAAATACATGGTAAAAATTTATTTGAACGTAACCAAGACGGGTATGGGTTACCCGCGGGTATTGCCCACACCCCGGGTACGGGTATGGGAAAGAATGAAACCCGGGGTGCGGGTACTGGTACGGGTTTGGGCAAGAAAAATTGGGACAGGTGAGGGTTTGGGTAAGCATTACCCGCACCTGAACCCTGCAGGTGCCAAACGGACGTGCCGACGCCCCTCCATCCTCCTTGCATGGTGTCCGCCTCTGCTGCTTCCACACTCTACGCGCGACCTAAATCCAGCGCCGAGGCCGGGATGGTGGAGGAGGAAGCCTCCTATGTCTCGTGGAAGGAGTGCGTCGGAGGAGGCCACGCTTCGGCCAGCCGGCGAGGGGTTTGACATTTTTTTTTTGAGACAAACGACGTACAGACATGAAACTCCTATGTAGCGTTGGAGGCTCGGCGTGTGCATCGTCGCCTGCATGGACCGACCCACTAGCGTGTTGTTCAGTTTTTTTTGACCTGCTTTTTTTTCTGTTGATCCAGTAAAAAAAGCCCTAATTTTCTATTTGATACGAAAATAAAATTATATAATTAAAAAATGTTTACAGATTAAAGAAAAAGGTTCATCTATTTGAAAAAAATTCATCAATTTGGAAAAAGTTCATCTAATTTTGAAAAAGTTCATAGAAATTAAAAAAAGTTCATGTATTTTATTAAAAATGTTAATTGAACTGAAAAAAAGTTCATAAATATTACAAAAGTTCATTAATTTTCAAAAATATGTTCATCAATTTTTTATTTAAAATCATTGATATTGAAAAAGTTCATCTATTTTCAAAGAAAAGTCATCTATCTTAAAAAACATTAGTTGAAATTTAAAAAAAATCCATCAATATTTTAAAAAGTATATGAAAATTCCAAAAAAGATGTAAATCAGTGCCTAGATGGGCCATCCCATCTACGAACGCCAAAGGTGCCCGTTAAAAAAATGCACTTGTCTAAAAAAATGTGTTAACTGGCGCCTGCCTCAATTAACAAAAATGCACGTTGAGTAACGTGTTTGGCGCTATATAGGTAATGTCGTACGGACAGATGGAATGATCCAGGTGGGAGCAACTACTTAGAGAGCGCTCCTTCGCAAGCCTTTCAGCGATCGTGCTCGCGCGCCATCACTTGGCGCATTTTCAGCCGCCGCCACGTTTTGCGTTCTGAACGTTTCCTTCGAATTTTGTTTTTTTTTCTAATTTTTTTGCACGCGTTTTCTTCTTTTTGAGTGGTTTTTTTTCATTTTTTTATGTTATGGTTTTTCATCGGTCTTTCGTAACTTTTTGAAAAGAAAATCATTTTTTTGTGAAAAAACGCGTTTTCTTCTTTTTTTTAGAAAAAAAACTCATTTTTTGCCGGAGATACGGTTTTGCTTTAGCAAGAAGCACGGTTTTGCCTTCGCGAGAGGCACGACCGTGCCTCTCGGAAAGGAAAAAAAGCGTTTTTATTTTTTTGTGAAAGACACGGTTTTGTTTTCATGAAAGCCACGGTTTGCCTTCGTGAGAGGCACGCTCGTGGCTTTCAGAAAGAAAAAACGCGTTTTTTTTACGAGAGGCACGGTTTTGCTTTCGTGAAATGCACGGTTTTGCCTTCGCGAGCGTACCTCTTCCATAAGGAAAAAAATGCATTGTCTGTTTTTTTTTGCGAGAGACACAGTTTTGCTTTCGCGAAAGGTACGGTTTTGCCTTTGCGCGTGAAAAGGAAAAAAAATCGTGTTTTCTGCTCTCTTTTTTTTCCACGAGAGGCACGGTTTTTCCTTCGTGAGAGACACGTCTCGTGCCTCTCGAAAAGGAAAAAGACAACATTTTTTGTTTCTTTCTATCGCGTGAGGCACGGTTTCTTTGTCCGGTTTTTTTCTTCCATTTTTTCATGAAAAAGAAAGTTCGACAAAACCTATCAACATGAGATCTTGTTTGAAAGATCTCAACGCGAGAAAGTCAATGATGAAAACGGTTCAAGATTTGAACACACGGTTTAGAAGATAAAACATTTTAAAAATACGGATCTACGAAAAAAGTGAGAACTGCTAGGTTGCGACAAATGACACGCATGCAATGCGTCATTTGTCACAACCTGTGAAGGTACTCTCTCCGTCACGGTTTAGAAGACACAATTAAACTTGCATGCATTTCCAAAATAGACAAGGTTTAAGGCGCGAAAACAACTACTTCTATTAATTAGTACTAGTACTACTCATGCATACGTCCTCTCAATTTGCTGGTTACGCATTAGTACTACTATTTTCTCAGTTGATTAGGCGCATTAGCATGTACACATGCTACATCTCACAACCAATCGATGACTACCTTGATCTTAGAAATTTTCCAAATGTGTCTTCTAAACCGTGACGGAAGGAGTATGAGTAATTATTGAAAGTTGTATTCGCTAACCAGTGATTTCGATCATCCACGCGAGAAGAGAAAAGGCCTCGACACTGCCCGTCCTCGGATGGGTGTGGCCCAAAGAAAGCATGGCCCAGGCCCAGGTTACACGTAGCATGGCCCAGGCCCAGGGTCGTTCGAACCGCTCCTTCTCTTTTCTGCTAAAAAAAGAAAACAAATCGCCCCTCCTTCCTCCGCCGCACAGAGTCCAGAAGCCTCCCCGGCGTCGGCCGTGTCGGCACGTGGAGCTCCGTCGTGACGGCGAACAGGCGGACCAGCGTCTTCACCAGCTCAACCTCACCGTCGCGTACGCACCCACGCAACCCCTCCCTCCCTCCCTCCCCGCACAATCCCCGGTTTACTGTGTAGCCCCGCCGAGTTCCCGGACTGAGTGCTGCGCGCTTGACTGCGCCCGATTCGTTCTGCCCCCGGGCTGGGCTGCCCCGGCGGCTCCTCTCCGGCGAGTCGTTCAGGTGGATCTGGGGGCAGCGTGGTGTGCAGCCCTATGGTACTACTAGTCTACTACTACTACTACTGTATTGGCGTTCTATATAGGCCGTTGGGCAGGGCAAAATGGCACCAGCAGCGTATAGCAACGCTGATGTGCCCGCACTCTGCACCCCTGGCACGCCTAGCCTGATACCTGATAACAGGGGAATTGCGCGCGACCCACATGACGGTATCGTCCGAATGCGGCGGGGATATTGTTCTACGCGCGCGATTAGCGACACATGGCTCTGTAGTGTTCATTGAAACCGATCCATCAGCCGCAGAATTGTGATTCGTAGTTAGATAGATACCACTGTTTTTCTGTGCTATATCCTTCTGCTAAACGCCGAGATTGCTAAACCTTTGAGGAAACGCAGCACCCGCTCTCACGCCGCAGGGCCTTCAGGTCAGTGATGGATGCCATGCCGTCGAGGCCCGGCGGGTAGTGCTTCTATGCATCTGCCGGCAACCTGTCTTTTTGTTTGCAATGTTAATCCGCTAACTGTAACGGGTCCATCATGCACTTCACATTTACTTTTAGTTCCGGAATAATTTTCTAGTTCTGCACACATGCATTATCTCAGGAACAATAGATATATGGAGCTAAAATTTCAAGTGGCAACTCCAACAGAATGCTTTATGCTAGTAACCTAGTATTATGACGTGAGGGAAACACTAATCTATCTCAAAATATGCCCTTTTTGGGAGCTAACGCACCCTATCCGATACCCAACATTACCCCTTTAAATCCTGCAAGCCGCCGCCCTCTCCGGTAGTTCGTTGTCGCCTCCCTCCTCCATAGCTACCCCATGCCTCGAGCCACCTCCTGGCATGGACACCGTCGCCCTGAACTTGGTGCCGGCAACCAAGCTCGACCACGAGCTCGGCTGCACCCCACGCCCGCACATGCCGATTTTTTTCCTAAGAGTCAGTTTGAAAATTTTCATAAAGGTAGCCACAAATAAGCTCAACGTGGTCCGCCTTTCTCAAATTACATTCATGCAAAGAAGAAACATCGAGTAGTTATCCTACATGAGATGCGCCGGAAAGACATGAGTTGGTGATCTTTTAAGATCGACCGCGTACTTTGCCGGCGTGCAATCCACTATGCGTGTGTTGGTGCTGGATGTGTGCATCCTAGTCATGCAGAGGCCGGGTGTGTGATCGTTGCGCCTATATCGTCCCTTTGATGCGACCTTATGAATCAATAGAAAGCGCCCTTTATCGGGAAAAAAACCACTAAAAGAAGAGCTGAAATTGTTTTTTGCATCGTTGAGCTTGCCGGTTATCTATGAAGGTACACACCATTAATTATGGTACTTCGTAAGTAACCTGGATACAATGTTCATGTTCCGAAAGAATGGGCTAAATAATCCAATGCACCTTTCCTTTTGTGTCTGCTAGTTGAATCACTTCTACTGTGATTGACAGTCCTCGGAGGACCCAATCCTCCTCTTTGAGTCATCGCAGAAATCATAGACCTTGTATTTAGCATCCACCTCCTTCACTTGCTGTTGCTGCATCTGGTCCTGCTGCTGGTTGAACAAACCGTTGGGGGAGCTCTGGCCGCAGACGTTGGAGTTCTGGCCTTGAGAGCAGCTGGTGGCCTTGTAGTTCCGGAAGTATGCTGTGAATGGCGCTTGTGTCCAGTCGGTCTTGACCCGCCCACCCTGTGTCGCCCAGTCATCCGCATTCCAGATGGTGCTGAACACCCTCATTGGTTGATAGTTTGGATAGGGGGAACCATTCATCATCTTGTTCTTGATCTGCCTGATCAGCTTGTTATCGACCAGGAATCTGCAACCAATCAACATCCATATGAGCTAGGCTTAGTGCTTGCAAATACCTTTTTGTTTGGTCTAAAAATTATTTAACACGTCTGACTAAACTGAGCATTCATGCTTCATTTGGAATTAAATGCTATTTAGATAGGAGGGGGTAGTTTATCTAAGCAGGCATGTTGAACCCGAATGGGGTAGATAGGAGTGGGGCTCACCTGATGTATTGTTGGGTCCAAATGATGCTGTAGGTGTGGAAGTCCTGGGAGGGATCAAACCAAAGCCGGTACCCCTTCTCTCTGCTGCCTACACCTCTGGCATACACGTTGGTGTGCAGGGTGTAGGGGTTGCCGGTGCTGTTCCCCAAGAATTCAAGGTCGATTTCATCATGGAATTGCCATGGTCCCTCTGACATCATCTATTCCCAGATTGCAATGAAGGATGGTTAGTCCTAGTATTAACAAGTTGACATGAGCGACGTTAATCAGAATCACTTACATAAAATGTTGTCACTGTGCCGGCTGAGTTCCCGGGCATGAGCTTGATTTCCATGTCAATCCTCCCGAATAGGTACTTGATTTTCGAGGAGAATCCTGAAGTCGTCCAGCGGTCGAGACTCATCGCGACAGTCTGTCGGCCGGTGCCATCGCGTTGAACCTTGCAGTTGCCCCACAGGAGATTGACTTCGTCGGTCATGTCGGCGGTGACCTGGGGGATGGCCAGGGCGACGAGGTAGAACGCCGCTAGGGAGGCTAGGAGGTAAGCCCTAGCCTGGCCCATGGTTTTGGTGGTGTTAAGAGAGTGAGCACTGGGACTGGGGGCAGTGTGGTTGTGCTGCTTGCTAATGGTATGGGCGGGCTTATATATGTAGAAAGAGGTGTAGGGGAGATTAGGGCTTATGTGGAAAGAGGTGCTGGGGAGATTAGGGCTTATGAAGAAAGAGGTGTAAGGGAGATTACTTGGTCCAGGCCTAAACAAGATGAACTTTAGTAGTAATTATTCTTGGAATATGTAAGAAACTGGAGACAATCGTGAAGTGGGCGGGCATATAAAATGTTGATGGAAGCGGGCTTCATTTAAAGCTTGATCAGTGATCGAGTTGGAGTGGACTAATGGTTCATTTAAAGCTTGAGCAGTGACTGAGCTGAGTTGACTAATGGTTCCAGGGCTCTTTCATGGCAACAATCTGTGAGCGGCGGGGCCTGCCATACCGTGGCTTCTGGCAGACTAGGCTGGTTCTCCAGCAAGTTGAAGGAGTATATGAGACTGATGGATGGGTTTTATTAGTTTCATTCTTTGTTGTGGCACAGTTTTACTTTTACGTATCAAATCACTAGATCCACTGACTATTTCAATATGCACACTCAGTCGTAAAGCATCTTGCTTTCCCAAGCCCTCAGATATAGGGCAGTGACTATCTTCATCTTCTCCAGCAGTCGGTCACAGTTCAGAATCATCTGTTGCAGTTCCAAGTCCTGCACATGTAGTAACTTTCAGATATGTGCAGTTTCTTTCATTCAGACTTTCAACGTGTACTGCCTGTTCTCTCTCTCTCAAAAGGAAAAAGAAAAATGTGTACTGCTTGTTCGGTGGATCCTCTGAAAGATCTCACATTCATGAGATTGTTATAGACGAATTTTGCAAGGAGTAAAACTTGTTTGGTCAACTGGGTTAGCATCTACTAGGTTGGTCAACTAGGTTAGCATCTACTCCCTCCGTTCCTAAATAAGTCTTTTAAGAGATTTCTCTAGGGGTCTACATACGGAGTAAAATGAGTGAATCTACACTTTAAAGTATGTCTATATACATCCGTATGTAGTTCACAAGTGAAACCTCTAGAAAGACTTATATTTAGGAACGGAGGGAGTACTAGGTTGGGAGATCTAATGGTTGATGTATTAACTAATGCAACTATGAAAATGGCGATGTTCCTCCATAGGCATCTAACTGGAAGCCAGAAGGGGCAAATTTGTCAGCTGGACATGACGAGGTGCAGCACAAAAATCGAAAAATACTGGAAAATAGTTGCATGAAAGTTTCTCAGCATGGCTCATTTCTACACTCTGATTAGCTTAAATCTGGTTGCCCAGAATTGCTAACAGGAAGTCATACCGGTGCTTTATCGATCTGAAATTTGAAATTTTCCGTACTGTCAGAAATATTTTATAGGAGCATTGCATGTTATGAAGCATTTACAATTGACCTGTCTTTGAATTGTTTTTGCATTATGTGAGCGAATATAACTCTCATAAACTGAGTTATGTTATATAGTTCTCTTATCATGTACTGTCTCAGCATGATTTCTCATAAAGTCGATACATTTTTGCGATCCAGGGTAGTGGTGAAGCAAGAGGCGACCTGTTGGTAGGCAACAACACCAATTTGTTGATGAGTAATTATACCAACCCATCCATCTTTTCATTCAGTTTACTTTCAGAAAATGCATACATCTCTGCAGTTATTTCACAGATAAAGCAACTCATCATGATCTGTACAGTTGGAGTACAACATGATCTGCACAGGCATTTGGTTGAGTTGGTGGCAGTCTGGCGGATACACATGATTTGTGCAGGCATTTGGTTGACCCTGCAATCTAACCATTTTTTTACCGGTGTTGCCGCGTTAGTGTTTGTGCTCAAAGGATGGTGAAGCGCCCGTGTACAGGTCACATGGGAGGTCCGTACATCTATGATGCTCGAATTAATGGCCACCATTTTTCTATGCGCAACCAGATGAGCATACTTAGGGTCTAGAGATGGCATCGATTCTGTGCTGCTGATCGAGATTTGGATCAATACTGATTTTTAAAGGCTCTGTGCCTCAGTGGCTTTGTGAATCCTATGTAGGCAGTGAGTGGTGTCTGAGGTCATTGTGTCGATGGAATTATCTTGAACCGAAATTTTGTTTGGATGAAGAGCAATACACACAAATGCACCATTTTTGGAACCCGGGAATGTTACTGGAAAGTTTCCTTTTTACCTGGATTCGTGACACAATGCTGAATTTGTGTGAATTTTGTGTATGCTAAAGAGCAGTGACCATGTTCGTGACACAAAGACTGGATTCCTTGGCCCTGGATGGGGCATTGGCAGAGAGCATTGGGATGGCATAAGAGTGGCACTTGCTGCCGAACGGCGAATGCATGGGCCTGATGAGGCCTTCCCGGCAAAAGGAATGTGAGGGTCTTCTGCCATAAAGTGCACCCAAACATTTGTCATCTTTGACATGATCAAAAACGACCGGAGGCTTTGATCCATTGCAGTAGCTAAGTATTTAGGTAAAATCATGGTGGGAGAGTAACAACATTGTAATAATGGGGACAATTGTAATAATGGGGAAAAGAGTTTAAAGTGGCAACTCCAACAAAATTACATGCTAGTAACTTAGTATTACACCATAACATGCTCAACACGACCCTTTGAAGGAACATAAGAATCAAGATTCAATAAGAGCGCTGTCTTGATCGAAAGGATGTATTACAGTTACTGGAACAGAGACAATGTCGACCCTTCATGACGAACGCGGTGGTTCCTCCAGCTTCACCACAGGCATCTTCGGATGGTTGGCAAGCTGCCTCTCTAGCCCTGTCTTGATCGCCTCATCATGGGTACCCTGAAGCAAGACTTCCTTGAGCTCGGTCAGAAAGTTCAGGCCCGTGAGATGGTACGATGCGCTGGAGCAGTCGATCTTCAGCAGCTCGAGGCTATTCATCGACCGCGATCCAAATGTCACGTGTAGCTTGCTGGTGCCGGAGGCGATCTCGAGGATCTTCACTGTCTTGAAGGTGACCAGCTCCTCCCCATACATCTTAGCATGAAAATGGAGCTTGCCATCCTGAAGCTGTTTGACTCGGAGACGCAGGATGCATAGCTCCGGTAGATTGCAAAGGAACTTGATGTCGTTTTCCATTAAGGTGTCCATCTCCAGATCTAGCTTCATGAGCTTGTCGAGGTTCCTTGATGGTGGCAGCTTGTCTTGAAGCCCATGAAGTGTGAGGCTCCGCAGGTTCTCCCAAGGCAGGGAGGTTTCATCCAGGCATCCTTGGCTGTCCTTTCCCAGCCGCACCAGCAAGGATTCCAGATGCACAAGGCCTGAGGTTGCAGAGAAGAAGTCCTTACTGTTATGCCTGTTGATGCCAGACACTCCGAGCTTGCACAGCTGGGTGAGTTTCCTGAGCTCTTCAACGGTGGCTTTCCCTCCTGAAGCACCGACATCGACGACCCCGAGCGTGTGCAGCGCCGTCAGTTTTCCAATTCCTCTGGGCACCACAACACCAAATAGGCCACGGCGTCTGTGGAACTTTGGCGACCTGTTGGATGGGGTGGGCAGCGCTGATGCTCGGACGGTAGTGCCCGCACGGATATACTGCAGCTTCTGTAACTTGGTGATGCTTGCTGGCAGTTTGTGTATGGGGGTGTGCCTCACATCCAGAGTCTGAAGCTGCCTGAGATCACCGAGTGAACCTGGCAGATGGAGGATCTCACTGCATCCTCGTAAAGAGAGAAACTTCAGGCGACGCAGCCGCTTCACCATCTTTTCAAGATCTTCATCCTTTACACCCAGTGCGTCCTCCAGATCAAGCACCCGAAGTAGCCTCATGCTTTTAGAGATGAAGAACGATTCCCATTTTCCAAACACTGTCAGCGACCGTAGCCGTGAGAAATCGATGCTCTCAAACACAATCTTATCTCTGTCCCAGTCCCTCAATATGATAAGGTGTCTCCCTGTGCGGTGGGTGGTTAGGACACAATTGGGCCCGAGTTCAAACACAAGATTTTCTTCCATTCTGCGAGAGACAATGTACTCGCGGATGAAGCCATTGACCTGGCACGAGGACATACTTGTGTCACTGAATGCAGAGGTGACTAAGTGGGGTGTCTGCTGAATTATACTCAGCTCGAGCAGCTTGGAGAAGAAGTTCTCCGCTTTGTCAACAGCAGATTCTTCGTCACTGTCTCTAGAGTAACCTTCTGCAATCCACCTCCTTACTAGTCGCGTTTGCCGAATGCCGTGGTGTCGAGGAAAAATTGACAGGTAGAAGATACATGGCTTGAATGAATCTGGACAAGTACGGAAGTAGGAGTGCATCCAATCAAACATGCCCTTGAGCCACTCATACTCCGGAGTGGTCTCAAGAAGTTGCATAAATTTTTGATTCAATGAGTGTACGGTATCCATCAGTCTAACCGTCTGTGTGGCCAATAAGGCAGCAATAGAAACTATCACTTTGGGAAGACCTCCGCACTTCAAAATAAGTTCTTCTAGCTCCACATCTTCGTGAACATTTAAAGGGGATGATGGATTCTTCCTGTGTACCTATTGTTCAAAGAATTTTAACATAAGTTAACAACAGTTAATTAACATGGCTGGTGTAAATTAAATACCGATATTTTGGTTGTAGAATATAGTGAGCAATCTACAAACACATACACAGTATGTTACATGCATGCGTAAGCTTAATGACCAATTGCAGAAACAAATGAAACCATCCGTCCATACATTTCTAAGTTACCGTAACAAAAAGATTTCTAAGTTACCCTACAAATCATGAACAATAAATTTGCCTTGTATTTCTCTATTAGAAATGACCGCCCCTGGTTAAACAAATGTCGTATTGGAACATGTGCACATTAATAATACTTCTAACTCCAACTAAGCACACAAACTATCTGATATCATGAAATCAATCAGGAAAAGTAGACATAATATGATGATGCCATATTTAAATTGACATGAAAGATAAACTTCAAAATTGCATGTTAGAGACTATGTCTACATCTATTGATATTACCGTTGTTTGTTTACTTACTTACCTGTCCATAATATATTACACAGTCCAAAGCTTCTTAAAATATGATATGTACATTTAAAAAATATATTAACCGACATAGACATACAACATAGTATATCATTAGCACTTGCAAAAATATTAATGTGTGTACATACAAGCCAAGATCGTTCTTCACATATAAACATTTTGAGCTGTATTAATTTTTGCTCTTATTTTTTTGGTTCACAGAATCATACTGTACATTTTTTTTCTGCGAGTGACATGAGGATTATGTCAAAGTCGAACATTGATTTTTCCCACCTATATTAAAAATGTGCAGAGCCTCCAGGCTACCATTCTGGATAGGCAAATGTACTCATTTGTAATATTTTCCTTTTTCTGCAACTGACACGAGGACACATTATATCAAAGTTGAACATCAAACTACTCTTTTGAATTTTTTCCCACGTATATGTAAAATGTTTAGAGCCTCCATGGTGTCAATCTTGATATGCAAATACACACTTAATAACAGTTAGTTGTGTGCATCCAACGTACATAGGCCAGGAGAAGTTAAATTATTTAATTATTTAATAAAGAACACCTACTAACGCTAACCCATACTCCCCTAGATATAAGTCTTTGTAGAGATTTCAATATGGACCACATATGACCATATTGAAATCTCTAGAAGGACTTATATTTAGGAACAGAGGGAGTATATAGTTATTGATTCTGTGAGTGAAGGACAAAGTAAACTCATGCTGTCATGCATGAAGTGTTATGTTTGTAACAGCACGCATCCAAGGAGCTATCATATTGTAGCTCCCTAAAAGAACAAAGAGAAGCTAGATAATATAGCTTGTAAGAAAACACACCTCTTTCCTGAAGAGATCCATGGCCGCTGCAGCTTCTAGACCTTTGACATTGAAGACTTGCCGTTCGTTATTTGTGCAATGTGTGGCAACGCTGGCTTCAGTTGTAATGACAATGATAACACTTGAAGAAGGTCTAGATACCAATGCAGCCTGTATTAAGTCCCATTCTTCTTTGGACTGGAGATCATCAATAACCACGAGACACTGATTTTGGCTCAGTAGCTCACGGCACTCTTTAATGGGGTCCTTTTCTGAATGATGATCCAAAAGTAAGCTCCGAGAAAAATCCCTTAAATTGAATGGATGTGATACATCCACCCAACTGTACTTGTTAAATTGGTTGCTGTGAAGCATTCTGTCATAGTAGAAGGTTCTAACAAGAGCTGATTTCCCAATGCCAGCTATCCCCCAAACAGATATAACTGGAGAATAGCTGAAACGTGCCCTGGCTGTATAGCTGCGAAGCTCACTCATTTGTAACTCACGTCCAACAAGGGGATAATTTTCCATCCAGTCCTCAATCCCTTTAATATTGGAGGAGGGAATTTTTTCTAAGGACAAATTTGACCTCACTTCACACACCACTGGTTTCTCTTCTTTGGGTCCATAGTCTTGCGAACCCTGAATGTGGGGAGAGAGATGTTAACACACAAGGACTGAGGCAAGGTACATACATAACTTAAAATATATTTCCTTGTCTAGCTATCTATTTCTCGCAAAAGAAGTTACATCCACCGTGAATGTGACCATACATTTCAACACATGGGACCTGGGGGTAGGAAAGGGGTCCTGCTAGAATTAAATGGTGTCTAACTCGGTTAAACATGTGAATTAAGGTTGTGTTAAATTGTGCATTTGAACATAATTGTTTGTGAAACTGAAGTTCTTAGTGGACATTGATGTATATTTTTAATAAGGATATCTTTATTGCATTCAGTGGCAAGTCCAGGTTTTGTGTTCACAGTATAAGTTCCTTTCAAAATTAAAATTTTCACACAATGTGAAACATGACAATTTTTTGGAAATTATATCGACCAATTGGGATGTTGTTTGGCTCATCGTTGGAGCAACCAACTGCACCAACTAATAAACACTCTTGATTCAAATATTGAGTCCTACTACTCCCTCCGATCCAAATTAATGGTTGCGGCTTTAATACAAATTTCTACTGAAGTTGTACTAAAGCTGCCTGCATGTGATGTGGTTAATATTACAGCAAATTAATACAGTTGTAGGTGTTCCATCTAATACTTGCCAAAAAATCATCCATTGTGAACCATCATATGAAAAGAAATTCATTGTTGATGCGATAACACTACTCTGGTGATCAAGGATTGAGCAATTCATTAAGCAGTGGAGCTTCTAAAGTTTAATTAGCTAATGTTACACTACTAAGTACTAACTAGATCTGCCAGATGACAATTCTGTCATAGATTTCTCTTCAAATTTATTTGCATATATTGACAGACATGTACAAAAATGATCAAAGGTAGTTACTGGTATTGTGACCATGTCCAGATTAAACTGCCAAGTAAAATAACAAAATTAAATGTTCAAAAAGATTTCGCAAACATAACTGATGATGTTTCGTGCCTAATCTCTTACCTCCTTGAAGAATGCACAAACCGAGTGTTCAGGTGAGAACTGCTTCAGCTCCAGTGGTTGGTAAGCATGTCCGATACACAGGCTTGCAATCTCGAATTGCTGCGTCGACACGATGATCCAGCTGCCATTCTTCATGTCAGGCAGGAACGTCCGCACGGCGTCCCAATCCACCATGTCAGTTACGTTCTCCAGCACGACGAGGTAAGTCTTGGTGTTGACTTCCTGCACAAACTCACGTCTGAGCACACCCACATCTTCCTGCATGGCCTCCATTTTCGTCAGGACATGTACACCCACATGTGCTCCTTCCTTATCGGCGCAAGCGTCTGCGGCGTAGACCTGTGCCATGAATCGCCGGACGAACTCATGGGGATTGAATGGATGCATGAGCTTCACCCAGACGCGGCAGGCGAAGCTCCGGCAGATCTCCGGGTCATTGTACGCCTTCCTGATGATGGAGGTTGTGCCGAGATCGCCCCCTGTCCCCCACACCGAGATCACCTGAAGGTCTTTGTCCTTGTTGGTGATCAATTGGGCGAGATCACCCAGGAATTGCTGCCTTTTCGCCGAATCCCGTGCCTCGATGAGCATGTCGGCCGCCACTCCCCGGCTAGAAGCTTGCTGCTGCAGCATGACGAGGTTGGAGACAGGCTCGCCGATGCAGCTGTAGCGCGAGTAGCAGGCGCTCAGCTCCTCGGCCCTGCCCTTGATCACCTCGATCTCCGCCACCGCCTGGTCCAGCGGCAGCGGGCCGACCACGCACGCCGGAAGCAGCCGGCGCCAGAAGACCGGCTTGCCGTCGAGATGGACGACGAACTCCACGCAGTCCTCCAGGTCGTAGGCCAGCTCGCGGACGTGCCTCACCCAGGTCCTCACCAGATTGTTCATGGCGGCCCTGTCGCCGTGGGCGACGTTCAGGAACGACTGCATCATCTCGAACTCGAGGGTGATGGTCACCAGGTCCCGCTGCGCCTTGTGCCGGAGCTTGTTGTCCTCGTCGATGGCCGACTGGACCTTGGTCAGCGCCTCCGCCACCACCGTCTTGGACAGCCCCACCGCCAGGTCCGCCATGGCTAGCAGTCACCTCCCTCTCCCTGGCCGGCTACCCGTCTGTTGCGCAGAGAGGGAGATGGTGGATTCGGATTGGTCTGCCTCCCTCTCTCGCCTGACCCCAGATCTGTCCGATGCTGGCGGTTCGGCGCCGGACGGCAGGCGGCGAAAGAGGGCTGCTCGCCGCCGGTGGCAGCTGCGGTGGATGAGATGGCCGAGGAGGGGAAAAGAGAGTCTGTCCGATGGGAGATGGTAGCTCAGGTTATCTTCAACCGATATGGATGGCGGCATGCTAATAGGATTGGACCATAGTACTTGTTTGCTGATGGATATCGTCGGTAGAGGCGTTGATCGCCGTGTAACTCATTTTCTTGTTTTCTTCTTTCTTTATTTTCTTGGATTGCTTTGTATGTCACTCAGACTACCTCTTTTTTATTAATAATATGGCTGCATGCATCACTCGATGCAGAGGCCGGGACGATGCCTCCTTTTCGAAAAAAAACGTGAACACGGAGAAGGAAAGGGAAAAGGACAAAAGAGCAACACCAAGCTTTGACTTCATCATTGACTGACCATATGATTGTTGATAACGACTCTTTATTTTCTCAAATCATTTTTAGCATCATGTGGTGGAAAAAGTGCTTTGTGTATTTATTTTTTTCAATGTTTCTTCATGTAAATAGGCGGCTCGTATATTAGTTGGCAAAAAAGATACAGAATTAAACATGGCGTCCAACCATTTAAATTTGACTCCAAAGTTGAATGTGAACCTAAATTTAATAACTATGGTATGCATGTTCTTTATTTTAGGTTCAAATATATTAAGTGTAATTGCATTTTCTTATTCTAGGCATCGGACGACGGGCGGCGAAGGAGAGATTCTCCCCCGCCGGCGCTAGCTGCGATAAAACCCTAAACGCTAAATCATAAACCTTTTTTAATATATACAAGCATGCATATCATGGCATTAAGGAAGAAGCGACAAAGAAATCGGATACAAGGCCGCATTAAAGAAGAAGCGACAAAGAAATCGGATACAAGGCCGCATTAAAGAAGAAGCGACAAAGAAATCGGATACAAGGCCTTTCGATCATTAAAATGCTAATCAAGAAAATTAGCCTCCACAACCATCACTCACACACACATCCTGGCTACTATGTACAAGTTTTCTTAGTCTAACCTCATGTCAAAGACAATATGGCAAGCCACAGAACAACCTAGCCACGTCACAACCAACGTCGGGACCTCTGCAACAAGGCCAAGACCAAAGGCCAACACAAACCAACGTATCGCCATCCAATTGCGCCAAGAGAAAGTCGACAAGTGAACAACAGTGTTTGGATGGACCAAGGAAAGGTGTCGTCGAGAGAATACTGGAGATGGCGTACATTGTGCCAAGGAGGCCCGTACCCAAAGAGTCGCCGACCTTGACACAAGCACCTTAAAACTCATAAACCTAAACCCTAAATAAAATTTGGCTGTCTGTTTAGCCTTTGTTTGTCAGCTGTAGGAGTTGCGCGTGTTCTGAGATATCAATAACGTCCCCGACTGCTGAATATGATGTTTATATACAACAATGTTGGGGATATCGTTTATCGAGAACTTATTGACCGACCTAAGATAAAGGGTGAATCGGGTTGTTTATCGGCATATCGACCGCTTTATCTTATCAGCCAGACGACAATAAGTGATAAATAGGTTGATTTATCAAAATATTGGCCGATATCTTGAACACTTGTGCAGATTAAAGCACAAGTTATCTATTTTGACTCGATAAAGTGAGAATTGGCACATAAACACAATATATAGAATATATTTTTTGAAACATCATGATGGTATAAATATATCATCCGAAATATGCATATGAAACACAAAATCCAAAATAAGCAACACTATATTTACGTGAGTTCACGGTGACATCTTCACTAATCAAGTGATCAACCATGCTCTTGAAGTCCCTTTGAACATGATTCTTTGTACTAGAGCTTCCATATATGGTCCCTCGCCTCTTCTTTGCCTTCTTCGCTTGGGTGTGCCTGCACTTTTTTCTCCCCGGTTTCATCTTCTTCAAGATCAAGCACTTCATGTTCACAACCTGGCATCATAGAACTTTATCCTGCAACATTGATATTCTCATATACGATACTCATTAATTTCAAACTTTCAGGATCACATTTATGAAACTGCAAGATGTCCTTGTTTCCTGGATAAATAAATCGTTTGGCGCGTGTCAACAAAAAAAATTCTAGTGTGGTATTAGCTACAACACAACTTGATCTTAAGAATATGACTTACTTCACTAGCATTTTTCCACCATCCAACATCAGCGATCATAGTGTTCGTTTCATCATTCCAACCAAGTCCAGTTGATATGTTCTTAAGGATCAGCTAATCCCTATATAAGGTCCTCAAACTGCCCCGTTTGTTTTTTAACTGCACCCTAGTGTAATGTCTTCCGATCTGTTCAAACAAACCAACTTCTACATTCTTGTGCCCAGCAACATTCAAAAATTTGAGAGGCCTATTCCCCTTTCCCTTCTCAATAGCAGCGAGTTTCCAAAAAACGGTGGCCATATCTGTACTCCAATTGGCTTTTGACATCTATAACGTATGACATTCATAAGGGCAATTTACATATATTCAACATGGAATAATACAATATATTATAGCGGCTAAGCAAGGCCACCCCTCATGCATCCGCCGTGCTAATAACCTGCAACACTGAAAATAGACCAATGCTAGTGCTCCCAAATGAGTTGTTCAAACAAGACATAACAAAATTACAAGATGAGCACAAGTGCCAACTATGTTACATATCCGAAATCTAAAATTTGACTGGAGTTCTAACTAGCTAATATTTAGCAGTTCATGCATCAGAACAAAGACATACAGAAGTTCATACGCCATTAAGCAAAGAATTGCTTTTTCGGGGAGAGAAAAAAGTTACCTCGTTCTCAAGCATGTAGGGGAGTTCTCAAGCATGTAGGGGACGAGCCAGGGCAGGTGCAGTCGGGGGCTAAGGTGGACCTCTGACACGTTGCAGCTGGAGCTCGAGCGCAGTGCAGGGATAACTTGGGTTGGCATATGAGTTGGAGAATAGGATCGGTGGCACAGGCGGAGAACGGTGCGGCTCACAAGGAGCTATGACACGATGCCACAATGGATCTTCGATCGTCGGGGTATGGTGGAGTGTGGAGGGGACCGGATCCGCACACACAGGTGGCGACAGTCGAAACCTAGTTGGGCATCGCCCCTCTCGCAAAGCCTTTGTTCAGTGGAAGAATAACGAAGGAGATGAGACCCTATTGGTGGAAGAAGACGGTCCGGGGACGCGGTCGCAAATCGATAAGTTTGGATATACTTGAAGGGGGGGGGGGGGGTAAGTAGTAGCTCGGGAATCAACAAAATCACTGATTCCGGCTCAAACAAACAATCGAATTCTCAAACAAACAACCAGATTCCTACCTCAGTTGTGGAGAATCGAAATTCCACTAGGCCAATTACTTAGTCTGGACAAGTGTTCGATTATGTTTGGGAACAAGTGTAGCTTGGAAAACCAAGTGTACACAACGGTCATCTTAAAGATTATGACGGAAGGTTTTGAGGACAAATATCTTGGTCTTCCTGTTCCACATGGAAGAATGAAAGCTCGTTGGTTTCAGTCTACCAAGGAAAAAGCTTTAAAAAAACTTTTAGATTGGATTGATAAATATGCTTCATGTGGAGCGAAAGATGATCTTATCAAATTGGTGATCGAGGCTCTCTCGGTATACGCCATGGGCATTTTCAAATTTCCTGCCTCCCTCTATCATGAATTATTCCAGATTATTTGGAATTTTTGGTGGGGGATGAGGAGAAGAAAAACTCATTGGTTGGCCCGCGATAAATTAACGAGACCCAAAGGTGAAGGTGGAATGGGGTTCCGTGACCACAGGTTATTTAATCAAGGTCTCTTGGCCTAACAAGCTTGGCATTTGCTGATTAACCCGGACTGGTTATGTGCTAAGGTAATGAAGAACAAATACTACCCTCAGGGGCATCTTCTTGACAAGGTTTTCCCTCGGTCTACTTTGGTGTCATGACAAGGTACTATGTATGGTCTCATGCTGCTAAAAAATGGTGCCATTTGGAGGGTGGTTGATGGAGTGAGTATCAATATTTGGAGATATAACTGGCTTCCAAGGAATTATGGCCTCAAAATCTTTGGAAAGAAGAATAGATCAAGACTCAAATGGGTTTCAGAGTTATTTATGAGCGGGACAAGGAAATGGGATGAAAAAATTATTAGGCACTTCATTTAACATCACACCATGGATGAGATCTTGAGGTTACGTATTCAATACTCGAGGACGAAGACTTCATTGCTTGGAATTTTGAAAGGAATGGACTATTTTTTCTATGAAGAGCAACCTAGTGTTAAAGCTTAATGATCAGAAAGAAAATCTTGGCAAGCGAGTACTGCTATTACTCGAGAACGGAGGTTGTTAGATATTGATACGTCTCCTGCGTATCTATACTTTTTTATTTTCCATGCTATTATATTATTATTCTTGAATATTTTACATGCATTTATATGTTGTGTTATATCATTTTTGGGAACTAACCTATTAATACAGTGCCTAGTGCTAGTTGTTGTTTTCTGCGTGTTTTTTGGCTTTTTAAGAAATCGGTACCAAACAAAGTCCAAATGCAATGAAATTTTTTGACATTTTTCTGTACAAAAAATAAGATCTCGAAGCGTTGGAGGGAGGCCAGGGGCCGCATGAGGCGGTGCCAAGGCAACAAGGCACACCCTGATGCCTTGGGGCCACCCCTGGCTCCTCCTGACCTAACTCCGTCTCTACAAATTCTATAAAGTCGGGAAAACACCAGAGAGCCACAAAAATACTTTTTTCACACTCATAAGTCTCTCTTCCGTCATGATCCCGTTTGAAGCCCTGTTTCGGTGCCCTGTCGGAGGAGGGGGCGATCACGGAGGGCCTCTACATCAACCTTGTTGCTCCCATTATGTTGTGTGAGTAGTCTATCTTTGACCTACGGGTCCATACCTAGAACCTAGATGGCTATATCTTTCTCTATGATTTTCAATACAAAGTTCACCGCGATTCGGGCGGTTATCTATTCGATGTAATCTTCTTTGCGGTGTGTTTGTTGGGTTCCGATGAATTGTGGGTTTATGATCAAATTATTGATGAAAATATATTGTTTTTTGTTGGTTTCTTATGTCCGTAATTATTATAGCTTTGTATTTCTCTATGATCTATCGGTTTGGCCAACTAGATTGATTTATCTTCAGTGTGAGCGGTGCGTTGTGATGGGTTCAATATTGTGGTGCTCAATCCCAGTGTCAGAAAGGGGAGATGAAACGTATTTGTATTGATGTCATTAAGGATAAAAACGCAGGGTTTATTCATATTGTCTGAGTGTAATTTGTCTACATCATGTCATCTTGCTCCAAACATTACTCTGTTTCATACTTAATACTCTAGATGCATGTTGGATAACGGTCAATGAGTGGAGTAATAGTAGTAGATGCAGACAGTAGTCGGTCTACTTGCTTATATATATATATATATATATATATATATATATATATATATATATATATATATATATATATATATATATGAAAATGGCTATGAATAAATGGCTATGTACTCTTGGGAGTACGTACTCCCGCTCTTCATGTACCACATGGATGACTCTTTTATACCTCATTATTATTTTTAATATACTTCATTAATAATTACTAGATACCTTAAAGTGAGTTTCATGAAAAAAATTATGCGAGTTTACATATTTTTAAAGGTTTACGTATATACTGCTCTATTTATAGATGAAAAAGGTAGATTATAAAAAGTAAGTCGCAAATATATTTTTTTCAACAAAACTCAATGAAGGTATCTTAGAATATTTGATGAAGTATATTGAAAATAATAAAGAGGTATAATCAATGCGTATATGAAGTATATTAAGAATGGGAGTACATACACCCAGGAGTACAGAAAGTTAGTCCTATATTACTCTATTCATCACCCAGGGTGCAGATTAAATTATTCTTCACCCAAGGTAATTTTATGACCATTTCATAAATAAATTAAATTTGAAATGCAAATAGATACATTTATATTAATTCATTACGAAAAATTTGACATAAAAAAAACAAAAATATAGGTCATAAGACCAGAAAAAACACATTTTATGTATAATTTGCACTATGTTTTTATGTTTGTAATTTTACGTGAAATAAAATATTTTTTACAGTGACCATGTATTTTTTTTACGGTCTTTTTTTACGTATGAGATAAGATTAAAATTTCAGAAACGTAAAATTACGGTGTATTGATGTAAAAATAGAGGGGGGTGAAGAATAACTATTAGAATGTATATATATGATAATAATCGTGAATAAAAATTTCATAACTATGTGATATTCTATCAATAACCCACTAGTAGTAATTTGTTTACCCACCGTATGCTCTCTTCAAGAGAGAAGCCTCTAGCAAAAACTATGCCCCTAGGTCTACACAAAATATATTACTAAAACCCTAAAAATATTGGTGCCATTTATTTCTTATTATTTTATTTTATATTTATATTACCTTTCTATCACTACTTTATCCTTGCAAGTAACGAGTTCAAGGGGCTTGACAACCCTCTTGCCCGCGTTAGGTGCAAGTGTTTGCTCTTTTGTGTGTAGGTGCTGACGGCGAGAGTTTGCGTGGTTCTTCTATTGATTCGATAACCTTGGTTCTCACTGAGGAAAATAATTATCTCTACCGTCCTGCATCTCCTCTTCTCTTCAAGAAAAAACCCAACGCATTTTACAAGTAGTAGATATCATTTGGAAGACCAACATGACACAAAAGCTTAGAATTTTTGGATGGTGTGAACAACATCTGATAGCCTAGCGGTTTAGTTTAGTAGAGTTCTACACCATCAAGCTACCATTCGTTCTTGTTCTATTTGTGGGGTGGACGATGAAAGCACTTCCCATGCTCGTGTATCTTGTCCCAAGGTTCGGACGTTGCGTCTGGCATTGAGGGGCCTTTGGAATCCTTAAGGGGAGGAGATCTTCAAATATTCAGGTCCGGATTGGTTGCTTATTTTATTAAACCAGTTGAGATCTCCCAAGTCGGAGCACATCATGTTTCTCTCCTAGAGAGCTTGGGATTTAAGGAATGATATGATTTTTGGGAACTGAAAAGAATCTTCTACTAGATTCGTTATGTTTCTGGAAAGCTATTGGTCTTTCTTTTCGTCCTGTGAGACTACTACCGAGGGGTTTGCCAATTACAAAGGAAAGGAGTTGGTGGCTGGGCGTAGGCCAGTCAGTCCCGCGCTGAGAATCCACGAGGTGTAGCAGCCGCCGCCTTCAGACCATACCAAGATCAATGTTGACGCAAGTTTTGTAGAGAGCATAAATGCTGCAAATCGTTGGGATGGTGTCTAGGAATTCTTTTGGTGACATCATTGTCTCGTCCTGGGACTATATTGGGTCGTGTTGTGGTGTGGATGAAGCAGAGCTTCATATTGGTATCTCTATTAGGCCTATGTCAATGCGGTTTCTTAGCACGGTTTCATACGTAATTTGCTGATGTGTCACATTATTTAATGAAGAAAAAGGATGAGGTTGTATCTTAGCTAAAATACAACCTTTGCACGTCATCACAGGCAAAAATGGCTAATTGTCCAATCATATACATGCATGAGCACCATATCATTAAATTTGGATACAACCTCTAATAGACAATGCATTAGACAAGTAGGTTCTTAAATTTTTAATAATGTTCCTATGATACCTTGTTAAGAAACAATGCATTGGCACATGCCTTAACACTCCTATTATCTTTGAAACTGATTGAGCATTTATGGCTTCTTTCCTTACTAAGGGCCAGTTCTTTTAGTAGCTTAAAAAATAAGTCGGCTCCTCTCCCATTTTTTTCGCCTCTTATATTCATTGGGGATTCTATACTAGTTATGAGATAACTAATTTAGAAGTCTCAACAAATTTAAAAGACGACTCATTTTTTAAGCTCGAGAGAGGCAACTTATTTTTTAAGCCGTCCAAAAGAACTGGCCCTAAAGGAAGTTTTGACATATCAGCGTTGACCTCAAGAAGGAAGCATCTAGCATCGTAAAATTTATGAACAACTTCAAGTTGTCTTAAATTAGTAGGAAGGCTAATGTAGTGACGCAAGAGATTGCTAAGTTTAGTTTTGATAGTAGATCAAACAATCATATTTTTAATAGTTTTTCACCCTGCGTGGCGCTTGTGGTTATGAACGATTGTAATAACTCTTTATTTACGTAATATATGAAGAGTTTAAAAAAATTCAAAATATCTATATGCACTACATTGTGGAATGGATAGAGTGTCATCCTTAGCATCATGTAGTGAAATAGTACTTTATGTGCTTTTCAAGATCTTTTAGCATAGCTATTTTTGTTTGGAGAGCATTTCTGTGAAGGACAATGTTATTTCTAGACAAAATGGAAATATTCTTGTGGACATATATCGTTTAAAAATCGTAGGTTTTGTCCTTCTGCTCGACTACAGTGATGGGCTGGGTTACACTAGTTTTGCAAGTTTGTCATCGCTTGTCCGCAACCTAGATTGCCCGTGTTTTACTTTTAAGGGGGGCGGGGGGCATTTGTACATTGCTCCTTATGCCGTTTCGTAGGGGCCAGGGTGAGCCAACACCTCCCCCCTCCCCTCCAATTTTTTTTTCCTTCAGAAGCTAGCTTTAAATACCACTTAAACATGAATGGTCTTGTTAGCCCCATCAACAATCTCCATGAAGATCTGTCATTGGTGGCAATAACTTAAACATGACGACGGGTGACGTCCTCTCTGTCCAAATTGATGGCAGTGGATACCATGTAAAGACAATGCAATCCCGCTTTGAGGGCGGATGAGCTAGTGTCTCGTGTCTCTACTTCTTCAGGTCCCGATGTTACATCTAGTTGTGGCGGCTGTGTTGTGCTCGTAAGGACATCTCTTCATGAATGTTCATTTCTAGACAATTTAGATCATCATTTGTAAAATGTAATGCAAGCACACAAAAACATGACTCCTCTCTAACTTTTTTCTTTTTTCCCTCTAGGATCTTATTTTATCATTTACCTTTGTTTTTGTTTTTTGGTGAACACGTGTGGTTGCAGCGGTAGTTTTCGTGTGGTTTTGGTTTTGGCGTGGGAGAGTGTCATACTTGATGGGGTCATCGGGGGTGGTCAATTTGGTGCAAAGGCATTGTCCAGTTGATCACTCAAGTCACTCACAAACTGTTGGAGTGTGATCCTTGAGTGTTGCAATCGGTGGGTGGGATGTTCAGAGCAAGTGAAGAACACGCTTCCTGGTGGTACAGCAATTGATGAATATGTGAGTGATTTTGTCATCTTTGTCCACTGCATGTTTAGAATAAATTTCAATTATCTTCGCTCACGAAACCACCTTCTAGTTGTATGTTGTAGGACAAGTTCACTCAAGAGAGATACAAACAAAAAACCTTAGTCAAAAGGCAAGCCATTTGCATTGCACCATTGTTGGGCATTTCTCCAGAACTATGAGAAGTGGAGGAAGAAGAATGATGAGGCTCCACCAAAGAGACCGAGGTCAAGTACTTACTCCTCTCTAGAGCTTGAAGACGGACTGAAGATTCTGATGAAGATAAAAGGAAACAAGGAGTCCTACTTCATCGAAATCTTGTTTTACTCGTATAATTTCATCCTCATGGATCCAAAACATATGAGCAAGATGAATTGTAATTGTGTATACCTATTCTTTAGAATAGTCCAAGTCTTCAGACACGTACATGCTTGCTTGTTCCTCTATGGCGCTACCCGTTAGAACTCTCTGGAGGCTCCATCAAAGAGACATGTCAAGTGCCTCGTCCTTTCTAGAGCTTGAAGATGGTGATGAAGGTCAAAGGAAATAAGGAGTCCTACTTTGGAGTCTATTTGTGGAAAGCCTACTGGTACTTTACTTAGTTCTGATATATTTCATAATAGCTATTGCCAGCGACCAGAAAAAAAACCCGAAGACAATAAAATTGAAGACAAGCCTCGGCGATCCCATTTATACAGAATGCAAACATGTGAGTATTAGCTCGGTGAGCTGTGATCTACAGGTCCCTGTTAATGGAGGATGGCCATGACAGCCTCCTCTGGTTGATATTGTCGAGCCCATCACTTTCAGGGTTTACGTTGTCCACTTGCTTCCAGCTATTGAGCATCGAGCCCTCTCTCCTCTGAGGTGGTGTCAAGAACTTTGAATCATCACTGGAGCCACCTGGGGTCATTGACAGAGAAGAAGGACCAACTCGGAGTGTTTGAAGAGTAGAAAAGGATTCCCTCATCGCAGACATGGCCTCGAAGAACCTAGTGCAGGATGCAAGCGCAGCAGGTATCGGTCGTAGCATTTCCTTCACGTAGGTAAAAGATAATCATTAGTAGTTTCTTATCTGACATGGTATAATTGTAGACAAGAAAGAGCTGCCATAAGACAATGCGATCAGAATGCACAAAAACATTCTACACTGACATGGTAAATTAGTTGTCATCTCTAGATTTGACAGTGGTGCCATTAATATTTGCATCTGCAGTGGAAGGTTTTTTGCGGAGGATAAATTTGCTATGACTCCTAATTACCAGAAGGGGTATTTTCAACTTACTCCCCATACAGCAGGCGACTCTCTGAAGTTTTGGCTCCACTGGAAATCTCCAACTGATGCTGTCAATGCCCCATAGTCACTTGCCGCTTTCAGAAGTAGCTCCGAGAATTGTTTCTGAGGAGAAGCAAATACAGTGAGTAGGAAAAATTGTGCTTCGCTCAACAAACCACACATTCCTTTGTAAAGAAATCACCTAAGCAGGTGCAGCTAAGATTCTCCTCCATATCAATACATTGTAAAGAATTCCAAGAATCAGAAAACTGGATGTAGATTGCTACTTGATACACCATTTTCAGTTCGCATGTGTAAGTTCATGAATAAATGAATGGTATATTTTCCATAAGAATCTGAAATGAAAATGATCAAGAACCCAACCTGGTATTCAGCTTCAACAGGAATGCAATCAAGCGAGTAAGGTTGCTGCAGACGGGCAATAATGCGGTCCTGATAGAAAAGGGTTGTTATTTTGATACCCACGTCTTGTAATTGGTCGATTTATATGGTATATGGAGCAGCCAACAGCACAGGCAGAACTTTCTTCACACAATACCCTGAGTAAGAGTGGTCCCAAGAAAGAAAGAAATCAAGTAAAATAAAATTAGAGATTTCTAACTTCCAGTACCTTGTTTTGAATAACATCTTTCAAAATAGCAGTAATTCTGGTCAACGATTCACACTTCTTTTCCATTTCACTAACATGAGTCAAATGAGCAATATTTTTATCATCCTGCAAATCAAAAGTTCATCAGTATGATCAACGAAAATAACTGACACGAATCAAAAGCCCAGAAAACTGAAGACACCAGCATTTGGAGATGATATATAGTGAAGTTTACAGGTGAAATACAAATTGGGTGCTTGCTATTTTGCTTGTAATCACATTTAATAGGGTGTAATCAGTTTAATTTTTTATACGTAACCAGTTAAAAGCTTTAACCTTGCACATTTAGTCATTTAGAGCGGAGACTTGGTCATTGCAATTCATTTTTCAAACATCAAAACCTAGGTAAAGCAAGTGTGGGCATCTGTTAGATTCATAGACAGATATCGAATTATTGTTTTCACTTAAGAAGAAAAAAATGATCCATGTTATTAATATGCTCTGATAGCAAAGAGCCAAAGACATCACCATTGTTCACCACAATAGTCAAAGTGGACATATTGATATAAGCAAATGTATCTCCAAAATGCTCTAATTCTCGATGATGTTCTCATTTCTACCTACAATATGAATAACCTCCCGGGAATTTCATAATTTTGCTACCACTGTAACAGAATGAAATGGATGTTCACTACAGCGAAATAAAGTGATGAAATACAAAAGCGTTGATCTAGAGTCAAAGTAATATCATGTACTAATCTGAAAAGGTAACCAACAAGTGAAAACTGCATAAGCATTGGCGTGGCACAGAATTGGTGTAAACATAGTACAAACAGTAGCAACTGGTCGTCAACCCATTACCTTTCTGCCTTGTAGCTCGACTTGCAAATTGGCAATGTTCCGCTGCACGACAGTCAGCTCCCTTAATACCCTCACCAGGTCATCACTTTTGTCCGAGGTGTTGTGATCTTCCTGCAATGGTTAAGTGACAAAAAAGAAAAGCGTAAAGACTTAAGAAGCACACATGGCCATAATCTGCGAAATAAAAAAGAATAGTCATTCCATCACCATCAAATTAGTGACACAGAGCACTGTAAATTTCATGGAGCTAGACAGCATAACAAAAACAGAGGGAGACATAGCAATCTTGCAGCCAACAGTTTTAGATGGGCTACAACTAGCTCCAAGACAGCTAAGGTTTCATTGGATGAAGAGCCCTGCAGGTTACAGTCACCAAACTTAGGAGGAGAATAATTCCCCATAGATGTTCCTCTCAGGACAGCATAGATGTTCCCCACAGAACTTCCCTGAACCTACGCGCCTAGCCTGTCCAAACCACGCAGAGAATGCAGAATAGGGTTCGAAACCTACATTCCACAATCCCCGGCGACGATTTACCGGGAACGGGAATAAGAATTCGACCTGGAGATTCGGATCTCGTGAGATGGCGGCGGAAGAAACGAAATTGACAGGAGCAGGATTTGGGGGGGACGGAAGTAAATCGAGGTGGGGGTAACCTGCGCGGGAGGGCCCGGGAAGCCGAGGTCGCCGGCGATGGCGAGCGCCTCTGCCATGCCGCCGAGCCGCTTCGCCGGCTTCTGCGCCGCCGCCATGGCCTCGACCGGTTGTTGGGGGTTGGTGGGCGTTTCGATTTCGCCTCGCCGGCCGGTTGAGCTTTTTGCCTCCAAATGTCCAATTGCTGCTCAGTGCTGAGCTTCCCTGTGCTGTTCAGCCTTCATCGCCGTAATATTTTGAAAAACAAATTACTCAAAGTTTCTACTCATTCTTTTTTTACTCAAAGTTTCACTAGAAAATAACAAACCTGTCTGAATCGATGACATTAAAAATACATGTTTTCCCCACAAAGGATAACAACGTCTTGGCACTGCGGGTGAAGCTTTTTATCGGTTAAAACTATTATGCAAGTGACCATTCAATTGGAAATATTATAAAAAGATACTCCCTTCATTCTAAAATAAGTGTCTCAATCTTAATACAATTTTATACTAAAAACTAGTATAAAGTTGAAACACTTATTTTAGGACGAACAGAGCATTAGACTGATAGATTGTTGAAGATTTTTACATTTTTAATTAGTAATTAGTCTTCAGTATTGAAATAAAAAATTAGCAATATATTTTTCTGTGGATACATAGAGCGGAGGGCCCATAATTCCGCTCTATTACAAGGATGGCCGGATTTTGAAAGTACATTTTTTCGAAATAGCAGTTATCCTACATTTATTAAGAAGAAGAAAGTTGCTTAGTTAATTAGAAAAAACCGAGTGAAAATCAGATTGTCCGGTTAATTATGGAAAAACGGACGAAAACCGTTACGACACACATAGAAAAGACGACGCACATCACTCTAAGGAGGGTCTCAGCGAAACAGCACGCAAGCGTCATCATCATCACTCCTCTCCTAGAGCTGTCATCGTCATCCCTACACTCTGAGCAAACGACTCCGACTTTACCGTTGGCGATCGTCGACTCAACCCACAATGTAACCTACAATGCCAAAATCTCAACCACCTACGGCCAAACGACGCAACTCCAATTCTGACAGAGAACTCTATAGGACAAAATCACACACGGCTCGGAGATCGCCAAACGGGCCACCTGCAGCCATTCATCGTATACTGCACGGCCCAGTCGTCGCAGCTTCGACTCCATAGCAACAAACAAACCGAGGCAAAACCCGGACACACCGAAGAAGAGCCGACTACCGCAACCATTGTCGTGTCGCTGACATCGCTCCCACCATCATCATTGACACCGAAGTCTGAACGACACACTTGCCGTTAACCGCCATCCACCGGTCCCGCTCGCCGATGCCAAGCTCCCAAGACGAAGCCCCAAAGAAGGAATATGACACCAATGCGTCACCATCATCCGATCATAGGTCAAGGTTTCCCCCGAAGAGACCAAAATGGCCAGATCCGCGCAGGAGGGGTGGGAGAACAAGCAACGATGCCTCCATGAAGGTCAACAACGGCTACAGCTGTCGCCATCGCTGGTCACGGCACAAGGACAAGACATGGTTTTCACCAAGCTCCACACCACCTCACCCGCAAATCATCCCACATTGGCGTCGGTAAGTCCACCAAACATCACCACCATCAAAGCTACCCGTCGACGAAGAGGCACCAATATTCGCCGAAGCCAACCGCACGTCGCATAGACCACCGACGGTCGGAAACCAGATCCGCATCACATGCCACCGGAGCACACATCCTCGTTGCCATGGGCCTTCGATCCGTGCACCCCAGGGGCGTCCATGCGATGCCAGACCGCGCAGACACCCATCGGCCGTGCCCTCGTGGCCGAAGTCGCCACTCGAGCGCCGTACAGGCCGCTCAAGCCCCTCCACCATATGCTCCGTCAGGGCCTCGATGCCCATACCTCCAAAGCTCCCCCGACACGAACCAACACCCCGTCTCCGAGAGCACCACGAAATCGATGCCACACTGCCCGACATCGCGCGGCCCATAACCTGCGCCATCCCAGCCTGCTCCCGACGCCCGCACGTGTGCACCGCACCTGGGCGTCGCGCGCTTGCAGCACGCCTCGCCATGCGTCCGTGCCGCATCTGGACGTCGTGCCCCTCGCCGTGCGCCCGCGCCACATTTGAACGTCGCGCGCCCGTGTTGTACCTGGCCGGCGCATGCTGCCCCCATCCCCGGACCACTGGAACCGTGCCAGCGGGCCCGCGTGCCTTTCAGAGCCCGGCGATTCTCCACACCAGGTCTGCCCGAGCGCCATTCAGAGAGATGCCCTGCCACCACCCTCCCTGGAGCCTGACGGGGCTTGGCTGGCGGTCTCCTCACGCGATGGCGAGGTGAGGGGAGGAGGGTGTGGGTAGGAGGCAACGCCGGACGGGTTGCCCCTGTGACGCCCGAGAGAGGCGACACAGGGGCGAGGGGGTAGTGGTCAGAATGGGGAGTACAATTATGGTTGCTTCAATTGCAGATGTGGTACTAGTCCTCAACAATCTCGACTCTAAACCATGGTTTAGTCCTTTCTCTATTTTGATGGTAGTGAATATAATGCAAAGGTGGTTCATATATAGTTGATTTTTAAACAAAATTAAAAATATATCTTTTGGGGGCCATGGTCAAGAATTTTTAGGTTATGCTTGACTACGATAGTGACATAATGGTCTACCTTTGTTGTCGGTTTTTTCCATACGATCCTAAAAAGGATTGGGTTCCACTATCAACCGATAACGGAATGAAAAGAGCAAAATGAAAGTGCAAAAGTTAAAAGAAAAAACCTATGCTGCCGCAGAAGGCTAATAGCAAACAGGTAAAAGGAAGTCCAAAAGATGGTAACCAACTATTTTAAACAACCATTACATGGGGTAGTAGGCCACACCCCCAACATAACCAACCCAAGCAAGCACCTAAGAGGCAACTTCTCATCACCAACAATAATATACCTTCATCATGATTGCTACTATTGCATGTTTGTTCTTTGTTTGCTTAATATCTGAATTAGTTCTATTCTATTTTCCGAAGGGATAGGAGATCTTGTGTCTCCCGTCGCCATTCTTTATGGCATTGTTATTGTTTCTAGTCATAGCTATAACATCGACTTTGGGGGACATTAATTATACATGAATGCCCTTGTTTGTTTCTGGTGATTGTGTTACCTTGAAACACACTGCTATGCTATTTCTTTGGAAGATGTTTGTGTGAAAGATAATTATTTCTGAGTGAAATGGTATATTCTCCTTCAAAGAAAAAACAATGCCCTACCTTATAAAAAGCAAAGATCTAAAGCTGAGGTTACCATCGAATAAAATTGGATAATCTCTCAAGTCTTAAGTATATATATTGCAAGAAGTCAATACATGCTTGAAGAATGATAGAAACAGTAATGCTCCCGGGTGACAAACAAATCAAACATGACGGCGATGAATCCCTCTATCAATATTGACGGCAATGGATTTCTTGAGAAGAGAAGTGAAAGGACAACTTCTCCATAAGTGTTTTAGGTAATTAATGACAACATGTACTTCATTGGACTAATGATTCTACCAAGTATATTACGGTAAAATTTTAATGAATGGATTAGCAAAGGATTGTGAGGAGATCCCCTAGATGCAAGGAACATCTTTTGGCAACAAGATTCAAGACTCTACATTCTGCTTTTATGTGAGAAATCACAATTGATACCATAGGAAATCCAATACTATTAAAAGGGGATGAGGTATCTATGATGATCTGGTTGCTCAAGTGCTTAGAGTTAGCCACCAAAAACTCTCATGAAATTATCCCACAAATATTCTGTCCAAAGCCTAACACTCAAATTCGGTGCCATCAATATTTCCAAATCGGCCCTACCGAGTTTTACCCTAGACAGAATCCACAGCCAACCCAACCATCTCGGTGCCACTAAGTTTGATTTCGGTGCAACCGAAAAACAGTGACCAACTCCTGATTTGCTGAAAATCGAAATTTTTGACTTTGCAAATCGGTGCCACCGAGTTTGGGTAACTTCCTAGGTTAGCTAGCCAAATTGGACTTACCGAGATTTACATATCGTTCTCATGAAACGCCAAAAGTTTCCACATTTTGCACTAGTCGGTGCAAACGAGTTTTTGTTTCGGTTTCACCGAGTTGGGCAATAATGTTGTAATAGTGGATTTTTGGAGATGCATATATATACCCCTTCACCTTCCTCTTATTCGCAGAGGAAGCATTTAGAACAAACCAACACCTTCCCCCATTTATTTTCTAAGAGAGAACCACCTACTCATGTCTTGAGATCAAGTATTCCACTCCAACCACATGGATCTTGATTTCTAACCTCCCCAAGTTGCTTTCCATCCAATCAATCTCCTCTACCCAAGCCAAATCTGTGAGAGAATGATTGAGTGTTGAGGAGACTATGTTTGAAGCACAAGAGCAAGGAGTTTATCATACATATCACATCTATTACCTTTTGGAGAGTGGTGCCTCCTAAATTGGTTAGGTGTCGCTTGGGTGCCTCTGACTTCGTGTGGAGTTGAACCAAGAAGTTTGTAAGGTCAAGGAGATCGCCTACTTTGTGAAGATATACCCCGAGTGAGGCTGGTCCTTCGTGGACGTAAGCCATGGTGGAATAGACAATTTTGCTTTCTCCGTGGACCCTTCATGGGTGGAGCCCTCCATGGACTCCCGCGACCGTTATCCTCCGTGGGTTGAAGGCTCCATCAACGTGCACGTACGATAGCATCACCTATCAGAACCACGCCAAAAATCTCCATGTCATCTTTGTGTTTGAGTTTCCTATCCCTACCCTCTACTTACATATGCATGTATTTACTTTCCGTTTCTATACTCTTAGACTTGCATGCGTAGGGTGCGTTTGACTTGGTATAATTACTAAAACTTGGCAACAATTATAGTTGGGGAAAGTCTAAGTTTTTATTTGATCAAGTAGTAATGCTCCCTGGGACAACAAATCAAACATGACGGTGATGAATCCCTCTATCAAAATTAACGATAATGGATTTCTTGAGAAGACAACACAAACCTCGACTCAACGCTAATGCCACATCTAGTTATGACGGTTGCATTGTGTTCGGTGATGATTTTACTTATTCGCAAATGCTCGTATTCGCTTCAAGATAATTGTGTTTCCAACAAAAGGTTAGAGCAACTCTACCAGAGTCGCCATATTGGTAGCCTTCGTATCCATATTGAGCGCGCTCCATATGCATTGTGGAGGATAGCAAGGGATGCACAAACTAGAGTTGTCATACTATTGTCTCCAGAATTGTGGAACCCACTAGTCAATGGGAGATAATTTCTCTCTAATCTCCTGTGTTGTCCCATTTGAGGTGGGGGATCACCCGAAGTTTCATTCGCGCCACATGCAACTACCATATGAAGTGCACTTCAAAAGGCAGCCCTGAGTCGCCCAATATGGAGGCTGAGAAGCTAGATATGGAGGTTACTCCATAAATTTGTATGACCTACCATGCGATGGTGACTTTGCTAGACTATGTTTTCGGCCATGATTGCCATTTTGACAGTTATTACGGCGATTGGGCCATTATGGTGACTCTGCTAGAGATGCTCTTAGCTTGCCTAAAAGTATAATAGGAGCTTATGGAAAAACAAGATACCCCTTCCTCTACTTTTTCTTTCATTTTTCCCTCTTGGATTCTCATTTATTTTATTTATTTATTCTTAACTTATCATAGACCTACAAAATATTACAGGTGCCTTATACAAATGTGCACTTTTTTCGCAAGTCAACTGAATGTTTTTTTTGGGGGGGGGGGGCTTAGAGGAGAGTATTATGTGATTAGTTTCGTCTATGATAGGTGGTCGGAGTGAAAGATATTACTCGACCCTGTGTTTAGAAAATATTGCATTAGGAATCAATGGGGACCTTATAATTTACTTTTATGGTTTGATTTATCTTAATTATTCTCGTTGTATTTGTGGATGCTTGCATACATGGTATAATCATATGTATGTATGTTGTCCAAGTAAGGACAATACATAATCATAGGCTGCACACACAAAAATTAGCAAGGCAGTGAAATTTGAAGTCAATGAAAATAGGTAAAAGTAACTTAATGAAATAACCTTTGTCCTCGAGAATGATTTGACCCATATAATGAGCCCCACTGGAGCACAGATAGGGATTGGGCAACTTGTTGTACTCTTTTACTTTTGTTTCAAGTTACATTATTATAGTTTTACCCTAGGTCAAACAAACAACTAAATAAAAAATCACTAAATGATCTTTGGAGCCTTTACAATGATTCCTTACTAATTTTCATCGATCAATTATTTCTTCTCCTCTTTGGGTTCAACGCTCTTACTTATCGAAAAGATTTGGAATTGACCCCCTACAATCTAGGTTATCAAGACTCTTTTCTTCAGTTGTTGCTAGGGAGCATAGCGCTCTTGGTAAGTGGAAATCAGTAAGGAAACGTTTACCATGCTTGTTGTTTCGTATTTTTTGTTCACTATTTCATTCAATTATGGAGAATCTCGTTGCTAGTATATTGTCGGGATGTGTCTCCTACCGTCATTATGAGGTTAGGAAGGAACCTTCACCTTATAAAAATAAAGAAGTTTACTAGACACCCATTAGTACACTTGAGAATGTAAGGGTTGGCCGTTATGTAGGTGATGGCATTGTCCATCCAAAGAACACTTATGCGTGCTTGACTAATTGTGTGGTCCCTTGAGGATTTTAGGTTACCACATGATGAACTTAAAAATAAAGCTTTCACTTTACATTTGGAGAGAAAAACATCAGAGTGGTATAGGTATTAGGGTGATACATATGAAATATATGATGTGTTGATCTTCGCTCCATGTTTTGTTCAAAGTTTTACCCTCTCCATAAAGTGCACGTGGGTAGGAATTATATTTATAAATTTTAGCTTCATACTGTAGGGAAGAGGGATCAAATTTCGGGGATACTTAATTCATTAATGCTCAGATGCTCCAATCATGAGCTCTCCAAGAAGATAATTATTGGTATTTTTTGTGCAAGGCTTCTTCAACATGATAGAGAAACACTTGGTGGTTTTTCTAGATGTATTTTCAATAATAAAGGTATTTATGGTTCTTGGGATCTCATTGAAAAATATATCTCTTAAACACTGAGAATTGGGAGGTTGGCAAAGGTAAATAAAAAGGTATGAATTTTGAGTATGATTGCATTAAGTCTTTTAGATGGAACTAATATTTTGAATAAAATGAGTGCTAAATTTGGACTTGATTATGAAATTATGGCCAATCTTTGCAAATTCTTTGTTTCTCACATTAATGTGCCTAATGATAAATGATAAAAATATCATGAACCGCATAAATAAACTTATAAAAATATTAATTTGCTAGTAAGGGAATGCAAGTTCATGTTATTAGTCCAGTAAAAAATGTTAAGTATGTTGAGAAACCACCCTTTTGTACAAGGATCAAAGAACATTGTTAGGTAACTAGTACTACCAATAGAAGTGTCATGAAAACTTGTGTACCATATGATAAAATTGAAACCCAACCTCAAAGGGGCATGCTTATAGATCTTGTAACTAAGAACCTTGAAGGATAAATGATCCATTACCTTGAATCTGCAACTCATATTGTTAGAAGTAAATGTTATCTGAATGTTGTGGGAGCACCTTTTATTTCAGTTGTTATTGGTAGAAATTCCTACATTGGTTAGTGTGATATTGGGGCTAGCCTTAGTGATATTCCTTACTCTCATTATCAAGAAATTGTGATGTTGGGGCTAGCCTTAGATTACAACTATCTAAGGCCAACGCGCAGTTCTTCAGCCTAGGTTTGATTAAGAAGAAGTTGAGGGAAGATCCTATTTGCCACTTGTGCAACGGCAATCAAAAGTGGCTACCCACACAGTGCCCACAGATGGGGCGATATAGTTCGCGGCAGCGCGTTCGCTCCTTCATTTTTTTCTTCTGTTGTTTTGTTTTTTCCTTTTATGTTTCTTTCATATTTTTCTGCTTTTTTGTTTGTTTGTTTTTTCTTTCCCCCTTCTTTCAATAGTACATGGTGAATTTTTTTCAAAACATGGTCAACAAAATTTTCAAAAGATGTTCATAATTTCAAATTTTATCTAAATAATCATAAAAGTTCAAAATTTCAAAGAAAAAACATATTTTTATACATTTTGTTTGAAACTGAAAAAATTTACATATTTTTTGAAAAAATTTGTTCATGTTTCCAAAAAATGTTCATGTTTTTTAAGTTTTCTCACAATTAATTTGTTTTAAAAAAATTCAAATTTTGTTTGCATTTTTTAGAAAGTTCACATTTTCGAGTTATTCGTTCATGATTTTAAAATATTGTTCCCTTTAAAAATCACAACTAAAGAAAAGAAATCAGAGTATGAAAATTGTTTGTAACTAAAAATATATTAGCATTTTCTTGAAATTTTGTGTTCATGTTTTCAAAAATGATTCACATTTTTGAATTTTTTTTCAAATTAACTCACCAGTCAGGAAAATTGTTCAGAATTCAAAATTTGTTTGTACTTTTGGACAACATTCGCATTTTTTGATTTTTTTTGTTCAGTTTTCAGAAAACATTCGCATTTGTGGGAAGTTTTGTTCACTTTTCAGAACAGATTAAAAAACAATAGCTCTTTTTGTTTGGGTGAAAAATAGACTATAGGAGCAAAGGGAAAAAAAATATAAGAAACAACTTTGTTGCCAAAGTGGCTCGGGCCATTTGTGTAAGTTTTACCGAAGCCACTCCTAGTTGACGCACACGGGCGTCAACTAAGAACCCTCGTTGCTCGAAATCGCGAGTAAAGAGTTATCTTTTACAAAGGTCACTCTCATCTTCTCTCATGCACCGACAGGTGACACAGTGGATAAGCATAACTTATCGTAATCTGTGAGGTTCCCCCCTTTTTGCATATTTATTTATTTATAACGTTTTATCTCTTTAATCATGGGTCCAAATCCCAAACCTTTTCACTGTTAATTTTCTCACATCGAGCTTGTTGAAGATACATGTTAATAGGTTTAGATGGACTTAAAAAATCTTAGGAAAAAATTACAAAAAACCCAGAAAAATAAAAAATCAGCAACAAAGAAAAAAATACAGGAGCCGAAAGCACGGTTGCAGTTTTTTCTTATATTTTTTCTCTTTTCCAGAAGCATAAATGTGCTTCTCATCAAAGAAAAATTATGCTTCCTGTGAACGCATAGTTTGTTTTTCCGAGAAGCACAGACAAATATGTGCCTTCACGAAAAGCACATCTATGATTCTTCTGGAAACATATTTCCCAAAAAGCATAACTGTGCTTCTTATGAAAACAAATCTATGCCTTCACGAGAAATAAATTTGTGCTTCCACACCAAACAAATTTATGCTTCTCATGAAAGTATATTTTTTTCTCTTTTTGAGAAGGACAAATGTGCTTTTCGTGAAAGTAAGTACATGCCTACATCAAAAACAAATTTGTATTTCTCTGAAAACATATATATTTTTTGCTTTCCAAAAAACAAATGTGTGCTTCCATGAGAAGCAAAATTATACTTCTTGTGCAAGTGTAGATTCTTTTAGCGAAGCAAATTTATGCTGTCATGAGAAGCAAGTCTGTGTTTCTATGATTCGTAAACAAATCTGTAAATATCAGAGGGCATCATTGACGATTATGTCCAGACTTTTCTTGTATATTTGTTCCATTCCTCGTCACCGTCCACATATATTTGGAGGCAAAATCGACAAAATTGACCCCTAAACGAAACAAATTCACAAACTGGACTACATTCAAAATAAATTTACTCAGCTGACCCTTTTGTGTGGCGCCCGACAGTCGGGCGTCACACTACACTATGTAACGCCTAGCATATGGGCGTTACACTTCTGGCCAACGTGGCACCCGGGGCCACACTCCTGGTTGTGTGACGCCTAAGAGTAAGGAGCCACACTACATTGTGTGGCGCCTGACTGTAAGGAGTCACACTATCTTATATTAAAATTGATGTAACTTTTAATCCGTACATCCGATGAAAACGTGCCTTATATGAATATTGTATAATTTTTCATGTTCTACGCAATGGTGACATTTTAAGCTATATTAGGATAATTTTTTAATGCAAAATATGTTATAAAAATACATCATAATATAACTAACCATATTTTTAAGACTTAAATTTGGCATGATGATAGCCATTGACACTACACATCGACGACACCCTAGAGTTGGAATAATGGATGTATCCCCACTCCGACGACGCATCTAGGGTTGGAGAGCGCATGAAGGTGTGTCTCCGCCTCTCCGGTGGATCTATTTGGGGTTAGTGGGGATACATCGACGGCATGGTGGACTAGTGGGATTTTTCGCGCTGTGTTGTCTGACGAAATAGCTCGGAGATGAGATGACCTCAACACGTGCCCAAAATAATCCTGCTTCAGAGAAACAAGAGGTGGCGAGTGATGACCTCTCACATCATGTATCACAGGATTAGGTTACCTGCAACCTGCTTTCCACCAATCAATGTCTTGTTTTCATCGGCGCACGATTGCCACATTAATTATGCACGCACATCTATGATATATCTATCCGATGTGATTTGAAGAAATCCGTTGCTGTGGTAGGCAGAACTGGCAATCAGACACACAGTGTCCTGCTTCTTCCGGACAACTTCAGGTTTCTGCTGCAGCTTGTGCCCTCTCTTCTTTTCCTGATACTAGATTACTAGTAGTAGATTTACTCTAATCACTGTTCATATGTATATTGATACATACACCTCCGAAAAATTCATTCGAGATCGGTCGTGTCCTCTCAAAGTCTCAATTGCAAAGTCTGAGATCGAGCTACAGAGATTCAGGGTCCCTGTCTATGTGAAACAACGCATACACAGACCGTGGAGCCGGTCTCGCGCGTAGGTAACGGTCGCTGTCAGTAACACTGCTGCCAGATAATCAGACTAGTATAAAAAACGCCATTGACGGATCAAGGCTCGCCAAGCACACACAGTTTGATGACACTGCTAGACACAAGAGAGCGATGTATCTACGGTTATTGTAGATAACAAAAACTATTTAAGGGTCCCCTTCAGCTCACAGTGGACTTTCAGATAGGGAATTCATTTGTCATGTCATGGTACACTCTAATCATTCAGAAAAAGGATTCCCTATACTATTCCGGCAACGTCCATCAGCCGATCTTGGGAAATCTCTGAGGATCAACCCTGGCCTCTAGCAATGCAGAGCTTCAGGATTTAATATGTTTCCCTATGTCGTTATATTGTTGAACTGTTAAGTCAGGATTCTCACGAAGCGTTCTGTTGATCTGTCTGAATTTTTCCCTGTTGATGATGGGAAAATTGAGATGTCTGTATGCGTCTTGTATGCTTCTAGCCGGTGAAAAGAAAAGACAAATGAGACTGTTGATTATGAAGCATCATATTCCGATTGCGATGTTGGCATCATTTGACGGAGCCAATTCCGAAAATCCACCTCGGCTTCAAGTGGAAATTAGCGTCCTGCGGTCAGAAAGGAAAAAAGTATTCGCCCAAATTAAGCATAGACTAAACCGATGTGTCTAATGCTAATCTGTGGACGAGGCTTCCCAATTGCAGTGCTTGATTTGCCTGCCCACCATGCGCAATTGCAGTTTCACACGCACTTATGCCCATACGTGTGCACCTACTACCTGCATTGACTCTGATTTCATTTGCTGCCTCATTTGTCAAAACTTTTACATATTTCTGCAGACTGCAGGTCGGGACGATTTTTCACAATTTTGTGAGGTGACCAACCAACCGTTGGTGGATGAGGAACGTTTAGGCAAGGTCTTCCAGTGTGAAAATAAAATATACTGCTTGACAGTGCCAGAAACCATATAATACATCCACTCGCAAGCAAAACTGCCTTGTCCTGACGGACAGCTAGTAGTCTGAGCGACTGATTGGATGCTCATGCATAGTCCCCACATCCCAGGATTAACCTCACATCATTTGGCTTTTCTAAACCTTTTTCTCTTTCAGAAACCTACACCGGCCTTCCTTAATCCTTAGCAGCAAATGACTTCAGGAGTCTAACCCTAGGAGACTAGGGGCGCGTTCGGTTACCTGCAACGTTTTTGACACTTTGCATACTTAGACCCGGTTGAACCTGGTTGAGTATATGCAGGCAAAAAACCAACATTTACATGTAATGCGTAAACCTTTTAAGTAATAAAAGCCCTTTATAAAAAAAATTTGTACCGAAACAAAAGGCATGCTGTTTGGTTGTGGCCTAATTTGAGGTGAAACATAAATCCGGTTGCTTGGTTACATCCGGAAAAATAGTGTGGTAACCTTCTTTTCGATGTGATGAGGTTATCACAGGCACAAAAATTGAGCAACAAGAAAAGAATAAACTTAAACACACATCAAAGTTTAACCGCATACAATATTTAAACATAGTACGATAAATTTTAAAGTTTAACCGCAACACAGTCTTAAACCAACAATCAATAACTTCACTAGGAACGAGAGGTCATTTACGCGCTCACGGCAAAGGCCTCATCGTGCTTCTTACACTTGTTGACCACCTCCATGCCATCTTCGTTGAAGACGATCACCTTTATGGTATTCGGGGTGAACAACTTGAAAGCCAACATGTACCTGATCCTGACCTGGTGAACGGAGGTGGAGGTGGCCAACCCTGATCAAGGGTGACCCTGTCGTCGACCATCTTCACCGTGATCCTCCATGAGCAGCTGGTGTTCGTCTTCAGACTAAACTCTATAGGCATGACGAAGCTTGAAAAAAAGTTTAATGGGGTCAATGTCTATGATAACGGGGTCATCCTTTATAAATAAGTAATGATTAGTGCTAAATTAGTGAAGGAGTTGCTAACTTTACTGGGGTCAATTGACCCCATTGCCTACAAGGGAGCTCCGTCCGTGAGGCATGGCGGGGAAGTGCTTGGCGAAGTCTAGAGACAAAGGCAAAGCCTCTAGCATCGGAGCAAAGATCACCTTGCAAAAGCGGGTTGGTCCTGCCTCTTCATGGTAGTGTCCGTAGTTCCTTCGCTTGGCGTTAGTGTGAACCTGCACCGACGCTTCAGGAAATAACGCAATTTCTTGAGACTGCATCAATGCGTGCAATCGTCCACGCCCACGTGCCTAGGGTTGCACCATTTGGGCCTGGTTCCACAAAAACGGACGATTTGAGCGTTTCCGTGGATGCAGACCTAGAGATGCTTTAAGGTTCATACTATGCAGGCCAACCAGTCCATGAGGTAATCAAACAACCCAAATACTTCCCGCGCGGGCTTGGTCCCACCTAATGCAACCTATCAAATGCGTCCTAGGCTTCTTCTCTGTTTGTTTTTCCAGGAACTGCCGCCTATGCCTAGGAGCTTAGGACGGCAACTTGCTACTATTACTCTTGTACTCACTCCGGTCCACTAATTATCGCTGTAGTTTTGTAAATACAATCCAACTAAAAATGATTGAAAGAAAAGTTTTGTAACAACAAAATTGATGAATTATAGTATGTATATACACACAAAAAAATTATCATGCTGCGAGTTTACGTTTCAAGACAAATTCAATATAGTAGTATGATTTACATGTTCCCAGACCAAATGTCTGAAACATTTATAGTCAAAGTTTAGTTTGATTACTACCTCTATCTACTAGGATTATACATCGGCACGTATATAAAGATCTTTTGTTTAATTAGCAAACAATTTGTTGTATAACACAAAAAATATATCTTTATATTTATTGCTAAATAATGTTTCTAAACTAAATTTTTATACACACGTTTTATTACCTTGGTTACAGAACTAAAATTTCATGTTGTCTTAAGAACCCAGGTGGAGGGAATAATGGAAATGACAAGTCCTTTTGTTGACCTATTAAAATGTTGGGTAGGATATAATTTTGCTAAATTTGTTTGGGCTTACCTTAACACTTAAAATGCATGCGTCAACACACTTTTCTAATATATATTGTTTTGCTGAAAAGAGATCTGGATCTATTATACAAGTTCACCAAAGTACGAAGCAACCTCAACATAATAAAAGTTACGCCAATGTCCCTGGACCATTGTGCCACCACTACCGTCATCCGAATAAGCCACCGACACGCATGTGTGTTCTCGGACTGGTCTTGGACGAATGGATACGAAAATGAAATTCGCAGGTCGAGATGACTGTGTTCTACTGTCGAGACAACCCGTTGCAAAAGACAAAAAAAAAAAAGCCGCCAAGAAAGCCAAAATTTCAAAGACGGCTGCTTTTCAACTCAACGCACTAGCTAGCCCTCCTGAAATTCGCGGTCCTCGAAATGACGCCGCGACGGCGGCCGTCTTTTCTTCTCCGTCAGTCATTTCCACCCTCTCTGGAGTATTTTCTTGAAAAAAACAAACATAATAAGCACTTTATATCCTCGGACACTGCACCAACTAGCACAGGACGTACAACCGGGGACACTTGCACGGAGCAAGTGTTGCGATCCGCAACCTTTCCCGCTTGTCCCGTCGACGATCGGAGTTCGGATGCGTCTTCTCCAGCGGCGAGTCCCATGTTCCATCCCATCGCCCACGCCGACGGTCGATCGATCTGGAAGAACCTAGGAAGTACTGTAGTATGAACCGGCCAAAAGGTAGCGGCGCGTGATGGATCCGTCGCCGGGTAAAAGAGGAAGGCATCGAATCCACGGGCGGGGGCAATGATGCATGCCGCTCGCCCCGATTATCCTGTCTGACGCCGAGCGCGCCCACGTCGCCGGCCGATGGATTCGGCCTTCCACCCGACTGCGTGCGTTGCGCCGGTGCATGCATGCCCTCCATCCATCCAAACTGCCCCCCGCCCGGCGCCACCGTGCGTGAGCTCAGCGCCGGCCGGCCGAACTCCCGCATGCCGCCCGTCGCACGCACGCATGCGGCGTGCCACTGCGCGCCTCCGGCCGGCGGTGGAGGCGCCCAGGCCACGGGTTACTCGATCAATCATGCATACCGCCCGCGTCCCTTTCCCCGGCCTGCCCGGGCACAGTTCTCGGCCGGAAACATGGCCATCGATCGACGAGGATGGTACAGGTACATGATGCGCTGGGCGCCCACGCACAGCGCGTTACAAAACCTGGGAATATAATCGACCGGGCTGTCCCGGGCATGCCGGAAGCGGACAACCGACAACCCGGCGCATCACTCCGTCGCTCCACACAGGAGGCGTCGGATGCGTACAAGGCGCCGCATGTGTCGTGCGCGGGGATTCCACGTAGTACGCCGTCCGATCCATTGCGGTCGGACGGCGACGTACGGCCATGAAGGAGGCACGCATGTGCAGCGTTCCGTGCAGCGCGCAGGCCGTGCGTCGGGGTCCCGGGACGGCCGACGTGTCCGCCAGTTTAATCAGAGGTGACATGGCGTACAGTACGTACCCGGTGCCCCGCGTCCCCACCCCCGCCCGTGTATACGAAACTCGAAATAAGTGTAAACCCATGTAAATACAAGCCGAAACGACCCAAGTATATATATACACCATGTACTGTACGCTGAGATAAGTCAGGCTCGACGGGACTACACGTACGTACGTATGGCTTTGCCACTTGGAAGCGTTCTAGGTTCGTCCGTCGGTAGCTAGCAGCTCGACGGGTCTTGGTGGGGAGGATACGTATTTCACCCGGAACGCACACCGGGTTATAATAGAAAATACGTATTTGCCCGACGTTGACGTATGCAGGCCCTCCACGCGTTCTAACGTTGGGCTATCCGCACGTACTAGGCCGCCCCGCTCCGCATGGTCGAGCACGTGTTCTATTCGGGATCGCAATCACCCCCGCTTTCTTACTTTTTAATCTCGCATCATGGCCGGCCTCTGTCAAGTTAAAGTTATTCTTTTAGAACATGTACGGAAGAGGGTTAATTAACTTGATGATGCAGGGGTACCACTTGTCGTTTGGCCGAGCAATCATGCATGGATCATCATCTACTAGTTCTTTTCTAAAAGGAAAATCCGGCCTAGGTCATGTGCTTTACGATTCGTGAAGAGATTAGATGCGAGACGCGGCCGACCGATGGATATGGGACGCGGGAATCTTTGGCCAAAGTTGCTTTTCGTCCAACTGAACCTAAGAAAAACGCGTGCACACGGCGTGCATGAAGCAGGATGCAGATCGATCGAGCGAGCTAGCCTAGCTTGGAAGCTGAATCGTTTAGGCAGAAAATATCTGGCCACTTTGCCAGTTCGGTAATCGCCACTCGATCCACTTTGTTTGCATGCATGATAGAGTATATCGCCAGCTCACGTTCCCGTACAGGCTCCAGCTTTACCCGGACAAAATGTGTTGCTATATTCCAAGTTTAGCTTTACGTGGCGAAAATGTCTGTGGGCGCGGACGTATACGCAGTTTAGGGTGGTGCGCACGCTTTAAGATGTACTCCCTTCGTTTTCTTTTTAATCTGCATATAAGGTTTGATTAAAGTCAAGCTTGATAAGTTTGACTAACTTTATATTAAAAAATATCAACATTCATAACATAAAATTAATATTATCAGATACACCACGAGATGTATTTTCATACTATATAATTTTAATATAGTAGATACTCATATTTTTCTGATATAAATTTGGTCAAACTTTATGTTGTTTGACTTTGACCAAATTTTATACGCAGAGTAAAAAGAAACGGAGGGAGTACTCCCTTTATAAATCTCCCCTAATAATAAAGCACGCATCGTTTCTGGCGACCGTCGCGGTATTTTTGCAAAAGCACCCTTGTAGTTTCCTCTAATTAACCCGTGGTATGTTTTTAAGTGAGACCGAACCGTTTTTTTCACCTTTTACACAAAACACCCTTACTTTCGTGCTAAATAACCCGCGATCCAAATTATATTCAGAACGAATCTTTTTAAAAAAATTTACGTACACCCCTCACATATGCGTTAATAACCTCGAAGTCCATTCAGAATAAATATGTATTTTCAAATAACGATATCTTTTAAACCGTAAATCCAATTTAAACATGTTATATATGAAACTTGATTAGAAAAATGTGTAGAGTTTGAATATGTTGTTATTTTACATATTAAATATTTTATAAAATACTATTTAGGATACAATGCTAATCAATATTTGTCTTTATTTCGTACCGACTATTTGTATTGTAACATGTTAACTTAAGCATCAATATTTGGGAAATGTTATAATCTTTAGACATGATATACTTGCACTAAGTTCTTTCCTTGTACATATTTTATAATCTAAGACCTTACGTACGTGCCTTTTTTGACAGTATCCACGCGCGTTTTTACCAATGGACTACACTTTTTTTTATTTTTCATTTTTCTCCCGTTACAACACACGGGCATTTGTGCTAGTTAATATAAAAGTGTTTGAGAAAGGTGTGATCTAAATGTTTTTATATAATATCAGATTGTTTAGATCACTATTTTAGTGATCTAAATATTTTTATACTAATTTACAGAGAGAGCAAATAAGAGTGAGCCAACGTATATAACAATCTAAACACATTGTGAATGGGACATCTTGAGTTAGTTGCCTGGTTCATTTGTAAATTAGTAATTTTTTTAAGTTGTCTGATTTACATCCAACGGTTGTGGTTCATCTTCCTCCTCCGAGCAGCAGCCACACCGCACCAGCCTAAATGCACGTTGCCGCCACCATGGTAAGCGCGTTGTCACACATTAGCACGTCACCTCGCTGCCTTGCCCGAGCCGCTTCGTTTCCTGTGTCTCTGTTGCACCGGCCATTCCTTTAAGCGTGGTATGATCTTTATTATAGCGACCTCTTTGCACCTCGCACCCAGTGGCGGACCTAGGATAAAAACTGACTGGGGGCACTCATTTATAAAAACTCATGAACATGTTTGCACAATCATATAAAAACGCCTAGCGCTTTTCATTCATAAAAAATATTCAGCATTTTTCCTGTAATAATAAGATACTTGATCCAGTTTCTAAACAAAAGATACTTCATCCACTAGTAACATCATAAGTTTATCATTAAATTAAGCAAAAACTTACACTTTATGTCCGAGTATTTCATCTGTAGCAAAAGGCCATTACATTTCCTTTCTCCCACGACGATCTTTCATCTTATGGAAACGATCAACAATCACTTCATTGGTAATTGTGTCCAGCAGCTCCTTCTCCACGAAGCAAATTAGGCTATGGCTCAAATAATCATCACCAATTTTGTTACGCAAAGCATTCTTCACAATCTTCATCGCTGAAAAACATCTCTCGACGGTGGCAGTGGCAACAGGAAGAGTTAGAGCTAGCTTCAAAAGCCGATATACCAAAGGATATGAGAGATGCTTCCTAGTATCCACCATTAGTTTAGCCAAATCACTTATTTTGTCCAAGCTAGAAAACCTTGTATCATGGAGTATATTATCTATATAGAGGCCAAGTTCATGCTCAATAGTCACCATATCTTTGTGATTAAAGTCATCAGGATAGAACTTCGCTAATTTTAACAACTTCTCCTTGTTAAAATGACAAAATAAATCACTCGGGCTCAAAGCAGACATGCATAGAAGCAACTCAGAATTTACCTCATTAAATCTGTCATTAAACTCTTCTCCTAATAGATCGAGCACAGCAAAGAAACAATCAACACGATAATAATGCTCATTGTTAATTCCGGTCTTTTTTCTTGGCTTCTTTGGGTTAACATAGGCATCTTCCATGTCAAGCACTGGAATGTCATGCTTCTCACAGAAACAACATACCTTCTTCATAAGGGAATCCCACCCCTCATTGGTTCTGAGCTTTTCTAACTCTCGTTTAGTTGATTCCACATCTGAAATAGCATTTACAATGTCTTTATCCTTTCTCTGTAAGGTTTTTGACAACCCATTTGTTAAAGCTAATATCATCATCATCATGTGTAAGAAAAATGCAGAATCAAAGGTCTGGAAATATTTTAGAAGACCTCTAGCCTGACGCCTCTTTCCGGTATCTGTGCCATCTTTCTCGACATATTCTAATACTTTGACCACCGATGAGAACATCTTGGACAAACCCAACAATGTTTTATAATGGGAGTTCCATCGAGTGTCACCTGGTCTTTGAAGTGATAATTCTTGATTCAGTCCAGTTCCCGTAGCAATCTCTCCACATCCTATTGCTTTTCTCAATTCTTCTTGGTGATGCTCACGAAGTTGGTCTTTTCTCTTGCAAGAAGCGCCCACAACATTCAGCAAAACAGAAACCATATCAAAGAAATCTCCGACCTCGAATATCTTCTTTGCAATAGCCACAACAACCAAGTTGAGTTTATGAGCAAAACAATGTACGTAATATGCTGATTTGTTCTCGTTCATAATTTTAGCTTGCAAACCATTAAACTCACCAGACATATTACTTGCTCCATCATAACCTTGGCCTCTAACTTGTTCAAGATTCAGCCCAAGTTGTGAAAATAGTAAATCTATGCAAGACTTGAGATAAGAAGCTGTTGTCTCCTCCACATGAACAACACCAACAAACTTCTCTTGGACCAGTCCACACTTATCAAGATATCGGAGAACAACCGCCATTTGTTCTTTGTCGGAAACATCTCTACACTCATCAACTAATAAGCTGAACACACCATTACCAATTTCTTTCATCACATGGCCTAGTACTTCTTCTGCAAAGCACTCGGTAATATCTCTCTGAATTTTGGGAGACAACATCTGATTATTATATGGAGCATTCTTGAATGCCTTAGCAACAACATCATTTTGCTTAATAGTGTAGTCCATCAACTCACGGAAATTTCCTTTATTTTCAGAATCTTTAGATTCATCATGACCACGAAAAGGTTGTCCCTGATGCAACAAATATCGACAAACATCAATTGCAGCATTTAACCTGATGAGATGCTCATTCTTTTCAATTTGGCTCTGTCTATGCAAGGCTGCAGAGATTGACTGATCTTGCTTTAATAGATCCTCGCAATCCTTGAGTGCTCTGTTGTGAAAGCTGTTACGATCACCGACGTGAGTCACAAATCTCTCTGTCTTGTTCCAACAGTTGAATCCTTCTACTACAAATGCATCATGCCCATGGTGGCTGTCTTTAATGTTGTCCCTAAACAAATAGCAGCATAAGCAATAGGCTTTGTGCTCCTTCTCGCTGTACTCTAGCCAATAAGCATAATCATCATACCAATCCGGATTGAATCTCCTCTTCTTTTTCTTATTCCCAATCTCCCTGTATGGAAATTCCAATTGGCGAGGCTGATTAGGTCCCCAAATCAAATACTTCCTTCTTATCTCGTTCCGTTGGTTGGGGTGATAATCTGCCATTCGCTTCCTTTTAGCTGGATCCCGAGGGAGCTTATTTAAATCAACTAGTTCAGGCACAACAGAATTATGTTTTGCTGCAGGTTTTGATGCATTGCTACTACCACCTGAACTGTTGCTGGTGGTGGGGTTGGCATTCACTGATTTCTTTATCAAATATTTCTCCATTATCTTTCTTCTTCCCTGTCAAATAATGGAAGTACTAATTGTATTAGACTATTAGTACAAACGGACTGCAGGTTTTCATTTGATTTGATATGAGACAAACCAAGGAATCAACTGAAGATTAGTACGAACTGACTGCAAAATTAATGATCAAAGTGTAGTCAGCAGTGTTTGTACCTAAGGAGATGCAAGACTAAGTAGCAGACTAGCAGTTCTGCAGTTGAGAGATGAGCCGACGCTATTAGCTTTGTTGCTGCTACAGGCTACACACCTGATCTGATCAGAGACAAGGAACAAAACAAGAGATCCTGCTAGAGGCTACACACCTGATTAGAGACAGAGATTAGTTGCTCTGTTGCTGTTGCCTACGCTACACACAGGATAACATGGACTGGCTAGGCTACACACCTGATTAGAGATAGAGATTAATTGCTCTGCCGCTGCTGCCTGCCTGCCTGCTGCCAAAGTGCCAATGGTGACGCTGCTGTTGGCCTGCTGCCGGCGGACCGCGGACGGCGACGGGCGACCGAATGGTAGATGCGATCCATCCAACTCCAACCAAGCGGCGCTGCGGCGGCCGGCGGACGAGGGCACAGGGTTTGGCGGTTTGCCTCTTCGTTTTTCTCGCTATTAATCCCAGAGTCGAAGCGGCAGGCTTTATTTTTTTGTGATTAGCTTTTCTTATTGGGTTTTTTAATCAGACTGGGGGCACTGCTAAATCCCGACTGGGGGCCTATTAGCTTGCATCGGGACCTAGTACGAGGAGGACCATGAATTGAGTGGGGTCCTAGGCCCCCGCTCGCTACAACATAAGTCCGCCACTGCTCGCACCTGAACCTATTAAACTTCGACTTCTCTCAAGCGACGACATTGTTGATGCTTTATCATGACTCTGGTCATTTTTGGGCTCCTAGCCGAGTCTCGCCGACGACCCTACGCAGCTGCCGAAAAAAGTATTTTAAGCAATTGAGAATATCAATTGCGGTTTTTTATGCATATTTTCGTATATATACTAGTATGATGTAACGCCATTAGAAATAGATCAATATAAGTAAAAAAAAACAATTAGATCCATGGATTATGTAGCAACGAGTACAAGCACTAGATCGAGTCGGAGGCGTGCTATCGTCATCGTGCCTTCCCCACTAGATTCGGGTAAAACCTGGTTGTAGATGACAATTAAAAAGTCATCGTGCTAAAACCACAAAAGACCAATGCATCGAAACAATGACCATCACCGCTATAGAAAAGTAGATAGAAAGAATCGTACCTTGAAAGACACCAATAGCCACAACCACCGACTAAATCCATATGAATGTGTTGAAGACCCACACCAATCAGACCCAAAAATGTCTGCCGAAGAGCAAAGTCAGGCAACCCAAATAGATCCACCGGAGAGGCGGAGACACACCTTCATGCGCTCTCCAACCCTAGATGCGTCGTCGGAGTGGGGATACATCCATTATTCCAACTCTAGGGTGTCGTCGATGTGTAGTCGCCTCGACAAGGACACCGAGCGCCACCGCCATCACACAACCATGGCCAAAGCCCCCCGCGAGTCAGCAACCCTAACTAAGATAAAGAACAACAAATTACTACCGCAACCTATCTGCAACCCTCCTTCCTTCCGACGTACGTGAGGTTGACAGAGGAGAGGAGCGGCCAACGATGCAACAAGAGGAGTGCCTCGCGAATAGGGTTCTTTTTTAAGGGGAAACTTTCTACTCCTTTGTGTCAACAAGCAATTGCGACTATTAACTAGCAACATGATGGATTGTCGATATGGACTGTTTTTACAAAATATCATATAAAGTAGTAAGTATAATTACCGTGATTTTTTATTGTATATCTTCTATCACTTGACTGAAACATTGTTAAAATCTCAGTCGACCGAGATCTGACTACACCCTACTATTAAAGATGCCCTGAACCAAATCCCTAAAATTTCCCTCTCTCGCTGCATATGTGAGCACACACACACGCATCTGTGCCCAACAGCCCATGCCACGTCGCCATGCCGCCGGAGATATATCTCCCGATCGATCACCGGAGCCGCAAGCTCGAATCAGACGACGCCGCAAAGCCGGAAAGATATGCGCCCGTTATTTACGCCATTAGGCCGGCCGGTCCGCGCTTCGAATTAAATGCCCCCGCCCAACCCTAACCGCGCACGGCGCATCCCGTCTCGTCTGCATGAGCATGAACGCATCTGCCCGCCCACGTCACCGCCGGCGACGTCCAGCGAGCGTGACACGGCCACCGTACCGGCCCGGCTGCAGCCGCCCGATCGATCGCCCACCGGCCGGGACCGGCCTGGCGAATCGAACCTCGCCACCTGGCGCCCGGCACCCTAACCGAGGGCGAGAGGAAAAGTCTCTCCAGCTGGGTGAGTACGTACGTACTCCGGCCCATCTGCCTAGCTATACGTAGTACCAGTACTGCTATACGTACGTAGTAGTGTAGAGTAGTAGTAGTATACTAGTAGCTAGAGCCGTAGCCTTCCCGGCCCCGGCCTCCTCTCCCCCTCCCTCCATCTCCGTGAAAGCATCGGCGCAAAAACTAGTTGACCTCACCATGCCGTGCGCTGGCTCCTATTAATAACCCTCGTCTTCCTCGCGCTCCTCCTCGATATCCCTCTCGGTAGACGGTCCTAGCTTGCAACCGATCCGTCCACCCACCCATCGGTGGCTGGCCGCTAGCTGCTGCTTCCACTGCTGGCCGTGCTCGACTACCTGTTCCATAGCCGTGGACCGTGGAGGTCGGCAGCAGCAGCTAGCCATCGGTCCTCTCTAGCTCCCCTGCCGATCGACTGATCCGAGGGGATCCAAAGCGAGCTTCGTGCTGGCGGCGGCGGAGATGAATTCGCTCAGCATGGTGGAGGCGAGGCTGCCGCCGGGGTTCAGGTTCCACCCGCGGGATGACGAGCTCGTGCTCGACTACCTGTCCAGGAAGCTCAGCGGCGGCGCCGGAGGAGCGGCGGCCGCGGTGTCGAGCATCTACGGCTGCCCCGCCATGGTTGACGTCGACCTCAACAAGATCGAGCCCTGGGACCTCCCCGGTAAGACCTAATCCAGAATTCCAGATACCAGCATATATATGCGTGTGTGTCTATGTGACGAGCTCCATAGCTTCATCGTCTTGCGGATCATATGCACAAGCGCTTTGATCCTGGGCCTGGTTTATTGTTGATAGTATGATTTTCCCTGTCCCTTTTGGCTGCTGAGGGGATCCTTTTTGAGGTGAAGATAAAATTGTTTTCTGTTCTTTGTCGATGACGTCCCAAATCCCCTTAAAAAAAAAAATCTGTCGCCCTAAGTATGATATCTTTGCAGTTTATATCTTCTGGCGGGGAACTAACAATGATTTGATCGTTTCTAAGCAGGCAGGTCTTTAGTTCTCCACTATACTAATTAAATTTCTTTTGCTCATTTTTTAGTAAAGAAGAAATCACGTCCCAGAATTAAATTAATTGTCCGTCTGTGTATGTATATGATTTGTCCAAGGTTCTCCCCTCAATCATGCATCAAAATGTATTGCTCTGTTAGTTCAACTTGAATTTAAGATATTGGGACCAGATCAATTAGCCATCTCCATTCATTTTCAGTCCATTAATTCGAAAATTCTCTTTGTTCCTTTTCCTTTGATGCCAGCAGTATGCATGTGTAGTTTCTCTGAGTTGCTAGTTGCAACGATCCAAACCTAAGGTGGCCGTATGCATGCTGCTAGTGGCTGCTGGCTGGCTAGTTGATCCGCTTCCACTCCCAGCCATAACCGAAGAGTGACCACGACAATTTCCATATCATCAAGTGGCAAGTTGCAACTATGCATGCATGCTTCCCATACCGCTAGAAACCGACCTTTCTCCTTTTCTTTTTTTTCTCACTTTTTGGCCTTTCCTTTTGCTGTGCCCATGCTTTTCTCCCTCTTTATATACCTTAACTAATTTAACTACAATTCGAAAAATCTTGTTTTAAATTAACTATTAGTACTGTAGGGAGAGAGAGAGAGAGAGAGAGAGAGAGAGAGAGATATCAAATTCTTGCATAGTAGTATATATTTTTTGCCTCTTATTACAGATATAGTAGACTTGATCAAGGGATGAATACATATAGTTTCTAGGAATTATTCTACAATGAGAACAAAATTCACACGCCTTGTCTGCCTCCATCTTTTGTCGCCTTCCCGTCCCCATAACAGAAGGATATTCTCACAGCCATGAGTTTGTTTGGCCCCTTGCTGGCCTGCTCCGCGTCTGTTCCTGTTCATGCCATGCCATCAAATATTCCCCCAAATTGCCTCATCCTTAAAGGGAATTCACAGCCCACGGATGGGGACAAACTTAACACAAAAAGGAGGCCTTCCACTTTGCCTATTAGTAGAAAACACACCATGCACAAAGCCATATGAAAAGAACATATATATAGCAAGGATAGCATATGTATAACAAGAATGGGCAAGATGCCTTTCCCAAATTAATAGATCTCCTTTGTTTTGGTTCCAAAAATATCAATTATTCTCCCTATTATGTGGTTACCTATTAATAAATATTTTCTCTGCCTTAATTAAATGTGGCTCTAGTGTTAGGAGTTTCTCTTAAAAAAATGGAAAAGTGTAGTCAGACATCGTTAGATTCATGGATGCACATCTCGAGCATGTTCCAAAAAGATTATTACTTCTTCATAGTCCATCTAATCTGTACATATAATTGTTTGTTAATTTGATCCCTGCTGATTGTATTCAGAAATTGCATGCATTGGCGGCAAGGAGTGGTACTTCTACAGCTTAAGGGACAGGAAGTATGCTACAGGCCAGAGAACAAATAGAGCAACTGAATCAGGCTACTGGAAGGCCACCGGGAAAGACCGTTCGATAAGCCGGAAAGGATTACTAGTTGGAATGAGGAAAACTCTCGTGTTCTATCAAGGCAGAGCCCCTAAAGGGAAGAAAACTGAGTGGGTCATGCATGAATTCCGCAGAGAAGGGCAAGGCGATCTGATGAAGTTGCCACTCAAGGTAATCATCATTATAACTATGCACATGGAGCAAATTTAATCTTATTACTTGATACTCCACTCTTTTCCCCTTTTGTTCATTATTTGATGCTTATAGTATAATGCATCACATGTATAGGAAATGCAAGAGATCCCACCATAAATTAATGCACACAATCAGGAAAACTATATATCCGGGGTTCCGGACACCTTCTTTTGAAGGAGGCCGGGGAGGGGACATTGAAAATGAAACTTGACATATTTGATTGCACATGTGGTAGATTTTAAGAGAAGTATGGACTAAAGAAACAAAAACCTTTAGTTCACGTGACATTCACATGTGGAGGAGATTGGCCGGAATGCCAACTCATCCTATAATACATGTGCAATGGATGATGTAGTACCACCAGCCAGCTCACTATACATGCATGCCCTCTCAATTCAAGATCTAGCTAGCTTGGTAGTATATTTGAAGCGCCAAATTACAGCGAGGTCACAAAGTTGGTTATCTTTTTAATTAATACATTTAATATATTAGGTGCCATCTGAGTAATACTACGAGATGTCTGAGAACTTTTCTGATTTGTGTGTTAAGATACCAGAAATGATAGTTAGCTGGATTTTTTTGAAAAGTTGTAGTAGCTAGCTAGAACGTATGATCATGATGTTAATTAATTGTTAAGTAGCACAGGCAGGTTCGCCAGTTCCCGTTTTGTACTTGATCCTTTCTTTACATGTGGGTCACTCTCATGCCAGCTACGTACATAGATGTGAGGATGATCTGGTCTCTTTTAGATGTACACCCCAATATATAAACGTATATATGTGCAAATTATTGACTCGCATCAATTTTTATCCTTTTATCCTTGCATTGATGTCACTATCGAACAATTTCATAAAACAGCTATGGCCCACAAAAATATAAGAATGGCTAAAGAAATATATAAATATTCTCCCAAAAATATTTATAAATCTGTTTAATTCATACCTTCAAGATCTGAAGAAGTTTCTGCTGCAAGATTCTTGATGTCATGATCACCTCAGAAGATGCATACATATGTCATATATCCCAATCTACTCACCTATTTTCCAGTCTAGTTATCTTAATGTGTAATATTTTCATGTTAAACAGGAGGACTGGGTCTTGTGTAGGGTTTTCTACAAGACTAGGGCAACCATTGCCAAGCCACCCACAGGGAGCAGCTACAACATTGACAGTGCAGCCGCAACCTCGCTGCCTCCCCTCATTGACAACTACATTGCATTTGATCATCCTGGAATGTCGGCGGTGCAAAACCTAGAGGGTTATGAGCAAGTGCCCTGCTTCTCCAATAATCCCTCCTCTCACCCATCGTCGTCGGCCTCGATGAACATCCCGGTGACAGCGATGCCACCCATGGCTGCTGATCAGGAGCAGCAGCACATGGGGAAGGCGATCAAGGACGCGTTGAGCCAGCTCACCAGGTTTGAGCAAGGCAACGTGAAGAGGGAGGCGCCTACCCAGGGTGGTGTGTTTGCTCAAGATGGGTTCGAGTACTTAGCTGAGAGTGGCTTCTCACAGATGTGGAACTCGCTCAATTGATTTTCTAGCTAGGGGTATTATTGCTACCAAACAAGGATGGATATCTTGAAAAGAAGATCTAGACTTGGGTGTGTGTGCCTATGTGCTATTGCATGCAGTTGTGGTATATATATAGCTAGTAGTGCTATCATTCTAGTTCACATTATTTCTCAGAGAGAAAAGGAGGCGTCAGAGGAGATAGCTGATATATCTCATCAATGGTATAAATCTGTATATACATTATTTGTGTACGACTATGGATAAGATGGAAAAAATAGTGTCTGGTGCTAGAATTTATAAACTAATATGTCAAAACATAAATTTTGTGGTTCGTATTATAGAATCTACTCTATTTGTCTGTTGGGCTTTCTTGTGCATTAATTTGGTCCGTGCAGGTTCCCCCTCCTCCCTCCCCCCGCCGCCGCCACCGCCGGCCGGCCCCGCCCCCCTCCTCCCCTCCCACTCCGCCGCCCCAGGGGCCCCGGATCCGTGCCACCTCTCCCCCTCCTCCCCTCCCGCGCCGCCCCCGCGGTGGTCGGGTCGCGCCCCCCACCCTCCTGCCCGCTCGCCCCTCCCTTCCCTCCCTTCCCTCCCTCCTCCTGCCGTCGCCGGTGTGCCGCGCCGTCCCTTGGTCGGGGGGCCCCCGTGGCGGCGGGACTCCGGCCTTTCCCCTCCTGGCGCGGGGCAGCCCGGGGCCTGGTGGTGCGTCTCGGCGGCAGCGGCCCGGCGCGGCGGCGGGGCTCCTCCTGGTGCGGCGTGGATGGTCTCAGTGGCGGTGGTGCTGTCGTTGGTGGCTGGGTAGCGGTGGCAGCGATCCGGCCCTTCAGGCCCAGATCTGGACCCCCCGGGCCCGATCTGGGTCTGGTCGGGCCTGCGTCGTCGCCTCTGGTTGGTTTGCGGCGCGGCTCGCGGCGGGGATGACAGCATTGACATCGCACCGCTGCAGCGTGATGATGGGAGCTTCACGAGCTTGTCCATGCCCGGCTGAGCTTTTGGGCTGCATGAGGGTAGCGGCGGTGGCGGCCTACGTGCAGCAGCACGACAGCGGGGACTTTACGAGCCCTGGGACTTGGCCGACGCTCGGCCGGGCCTTCTTGGCCTGGTGTGTCCTGGCTGCTGTGTCCGGTCGACACCCGCCGATGGCGGTGGAGGACGCCCTCCGGGTGGCTGCGCTGCTGCTGCCCTTCGGTTCCAATGGTTCGGTGTGCTCTCGTCGTCGTGTCCGGACGGCGACCGTCTTGGACGGTGGAGGTAGTCCCCTCCTGTGTGGTTGTCCCCCTGTCAGATCGTGTCTTCGGGTGGTTCGCCTCAGACTGACCGGCCTTGCTACGTTGACCATGGTGAGACGACGATGATGATTGCAAGACCGAGGTGGCGTTTATTGGTGGATGGCATGCTTAGTAGTGTGTCTCTGATTGTCCGGGGGGTGGTGGCTTGGGGGTCGGGAGAAATCCTTGTCGTTTGACACCGACACGGTGACACTTGAGAGTGTCACCCTTCCTTCCTAAAGGGTGTCAGGTGTGCCTCCTCCCCACGCCTCGGAGCGTACCGGGGGAAACCCTAGGACCTGTCCGGACAGCAGTGTCGTCGTCGTCATTATCCTTCGTGAAGGTGCTGCTTGGTACGCGATGGATCAAGATGCTTGGATCGTGGTGGGAATATTCCGGAGGAGACACAACGGTTGCGGGTCATTATTGTTTTCGTTAAGCCGTCGGTGTTGGCATTATTTTCTCTTTCTTTTCTTTTTGGGCATGGATGTGCTGTTTTGCCCCCATCAATAGTTTCATGTTGTATCATGTGGTTGCTATATATATATATAGCGGGGCGAAAGCCTATTTCGAGAGAATTTGTTCCGTGCAAACGATTCACACATACTGATTATACTAATGGTTATTATGCATTTGGAGACTAATCTCCTGCTCCAGTCCTTCTAAATTCTAAGGGAGGTTATATATGTCGCTGTCCACTTGTTTATCTTTCGTAACGTTTGGTGCCAAATATAGATTTCATATTTAATGACTAAAATTTCTGTTTTAATTGGGCCCGTTCCAAAAGCTTCCAATAAATCAAAAAGGCAATTACCCATTTTAATTGCAATTAGCATTTCTCAGATCAGCCCCTTGGCTGCAACACTGCCTCTTTGATCTGAATTTGCAGTTTTACCAAGGAATTAAGCACTAAATAGAAATTTGGTTCAAAAAGCCAGATCATTAAAGATTATATGTTCACCTTTTCCCCATTTATTTTCCTCACACTTGAATTAAATGTTTATCCGATGCAACAGAAAAATGCTTAGCCCTTTTCATGTGGACAAAAAGAAAGACAAACAAAGTCATAGCTCACAAGTGGAGATTCTTTATAATATATTTATATGCCGTGAAAGGGATTTATGTTCACACCTATCTTCTCATGTGCCTAGTACTAAGATCAGTTAGTAACTTGAAAACCACCTAAATAATTTCAAACACCAACATGTGGACCATATAAAAACACTGCAAGTTACACAAGCCCACTAGCAAGCTAATACGGACTATATATTAGAGGTATTTATAATTGGAATTCTCTAAAGCTAGTTGACAATACACTACTTTGATTTGCATTCATGATTCTTCACCATCACTACTAACTAATCATTGTGCACGAACAATTCCAAGGTCGTAGTTTCACGAGGAAATCCTTATCGTAATACTAGTTCTGATACCCTCACATATTTGTAGTATTGATGATGCAGTTGCCAACCTAACCAATGAACTCATGCTGTTGAACCTGCTGCACTTATCATGAACCGTGTGCATGAATGAGTACTTTAGTACTCCCTCCGTTCTAAAATTCTTGTCTTAAATTTGTCTAAATATAAATGTATGTAATCATGTTTTAGTATTTAAGGGCCTGTTTGATTGAAGACTAATTTTGCCAAGCCAAAGTGTGGCAAACCATTAAAGTGTGGCAAGCCATAAAAGTGTGGTTGAAAAAACGAACGCCAAACTTTGGCAAAAGTTGATAAAAAAATGACTCTATGACAAATGGGTCATAGCAACAATAAAGTGTGGCAAGTCAAAGTGTGACAAAAACCAAACATATGCCAACTAAACTGTGGCTGGGAACCAAACAGGCCCTAAGTACATTCATTTTTATAGACAAACCTAAGACAAAATTTTTGAAACGGATGAAGTAGTACACGAACATACCAACAGTTCATGCATGGAATGCAGTAGTTCGATAGGTGGTTCCTGTTGCAATTTATCAACAGCATGATCCTCCCTGACACGTTGGGGAACCATGTGGTGTGGGCCCCAGATCTCAGCCTCCTCAAAACGCAGGTCTTGTCTCTTTCGCTAGCCCGAAGCCTGCAGAGAGCTCTGTAGGGCTTCCCTGTCTGTCCCTGCATAATGGGATGCCTTTTCTTCAGTTAACCTCTGCACAGTGTTTTGCATGCTGTATACGTATGCCAGCACTCCAGTAGTACCACGACATACGTATGACGGCACTCCAGTAGTGTACCACTGACTAAATCCGACTAATAATTACATCAGCTGATCGGTTAAGTAGCTTCCTGACATCCCTTTGCTGGCCTTTCGTACCTGCTTGAGTTGGTGCAGAAAGACATTAGGCGCTGCACAACAACGGTTGGGTGGATCAAATTGACACTTCGAGACGCCTGTCCTTGCAACATCTACAGTAGGAAATACTTTGGAACTTCACCTCCCAGATTATTATTTTTGTCACACTGCTGTGACACGTTTGGCTGTCTGCATAAAACCCAACCAGACCGGGGTAAAAAGAAAAAAACTGTTTGGTTGCGTACCAGGAGGTTTGGCTTCCATCGTCATGAAACTTAAACCAACCCACAGCCTGGCTTGCTGAATCGGCCGTTTTCAGTGAGCCAGGCTGAGTAGGGTGTTAAAGTAAGACATGACGTACGTCGCGGTGCAGGGGGGATTGGGGGCGGAGGATGGCGGGAGAAGGAAATCAGTGGAGGCGTGATGGCGCGAAATATAGTCTCCCCCCCCCCCCCCCCCCACACACACACGCGCACGCGCGCACCATTTACTTGCTCACCCCTAGCTCTAGGGCACACTCTTTCTCTATTCTTAGCACCGACGCAAGCGACGGTGACAAAGGCGGTTGCGGCAACAACACTCTCCGGCAGCAGCAGTTGCTTCTTCCCTTCTTTTTGGACTTTGTGTGGTCATCGTTGTCCCAACCATGCCCCCACTTATAGAAAATAGGGCATCGGTCCTGGTTCCTAAAGGCCTTTAGTCCCGGTTCTGCAACCGAGACTAAGCAATCAGGACAAAAGGCCCCAAGTTTTAGTCTCGGTTGCGTTACGAACCGGGACTAAATGAGCTTCACGTGGCCGTTGTGGGGCGCCCAGGCAGGAGGACATTTAGTCTCGATTGATAACACCGACCGGACTAAAAGACAGCCACGCGTCAGCACGTGCCAGGCGCTGTGGTTTTTGTTTTTTATTTTTGAAATGAGGGGTTTTGGAGGGTTTAGGGGTTTCATATTGTGTTTTCCCTTTTTCTTTTTTGTTTACCATTCAATTCTTTTACATTTAAGATTTTTGTTTTTATTTTATGTTTTTCATTCAATTCGACGCTAGCTACTACATATAGCAATGAAGAAACCATTACACAAATGGTCATGAATATAGAGAGAAGTGACCTCTCTTTCTCCGTGATTGGTTGAACAACAAGTTTTCATATATCTATTCGACGCTACTACGTATAGTACACGTTCATGCATATATACAATGTAACTTCTCTTATGATACCTAATATCTAGTTACCAATCTTCACTGCCATTTCTCGATGGTATTCTCCGTTTTCAGCTATGATCTCATTAATGAAGAATCCCACCAATTCCTCTTGAATTGCTGATATGCGAGCCTTTGGTAGGAGTTCGTCCCGCTTTCGTATCTAATTTAAGAAGGGGGTCAATATATATGTGAATGAAAGCCAACACAATTGATGATAATAAAATAAATTTGCAAACATTGTTTACGTATTTCAAGTTTTCCAAAAGTATTCTCTTCTCACAGGTCGTCTGGCGAGTGAACTCGCAAACGTAGTATCCACATAAGTTATTTCCAGATCCCTGCCTCGAGCACTTTACATGAATAGAGTTCAATCAAAATAATAATCAAGCATGATAATGATATTCAAACTAGAATCAAAGAGATGTGCGGACCGAGCTAGTACTACTTACATTGAGTTGTTTAAATCGAAGCTCCGGTTGCTATTCACCCCTAACCTTCTTGGTGAACTCTTTCCAAACCATGTCCGACAAAGAAAATGAATAAAGGAGCTATTAATTACTTAATATCAGGAAATGAACGTAAGTTGCCGATATAGTGCGATAATGATTGAAATTACCTCTAAAGAATTGCTCTCAGGTCCGCCCACATCTCCATGTCTTTACATAACGGGTCCATGACAAGTACTTTTCCTGCGTCGAACTGAATGACTAGCAGAATAAAGTGTAACCTCTGCGCGCATATCTCATCAATTACATTTAACATCGAGTAATTAACGAAACAAAATGTTGTCTACAAGAGAGTATAACACTCACTTGAAGTTGTAAGGAAATAGTATTTTCCTTTTGGTTTGTTGTTTAGTGAACACCCTTAAAATATCTTCTTTGTATCCTTGGCATTCCATTGTACCATAACTTCATGAATAGTATTTGGGTTAATGAACCCAATGTCCTATATTTGTCCTCTTCTGCATTCGAGGATCTTCTTTCTGCATAATATATATATATTGAGGATAGTTATACATGCAATGAACAAGCTGAGCTAGAGACTTAATTACAGAAATGACACTTACAAGCAATAGAAACTCACGATAAATTTGTCGATGGCGTCTTGATTATATAACTGAAATAATTCTTCAAATTGAACATAAATCTCCTCATCTTCATTGAAGTAATGCTCATCTCTAGCCCTCTCATTGATATAGTCGGCCCCTTTCTTTGAGGCTTCCAAGTACCAGTTATGCAATCTTCGCATCATCGTTGGTAGATTCGGGAGCTCCTCGGGTGGGACGAGAGGCTTCCCGTGCTCGAATCTAAAGGCTAACTCAGCCAGTTTGAACTGTACCTCATCGCCTAAGTAATCACCAAGGGTAAAACTAGGACGAGCGGACGCTACCCCCGGAACATTAGCGATATCGGTAAACACCTTGAGCGGGGGGCACGATTGGATTTTCTGTTCGCCGAACTGGGGAATTGTTTTCCCCTTTGCACTACTGCTACTTCTCGACCGATGCTCTGGATCTTTATATGACTTTACAATAGAGTGGTCATAGTCTAATAGCAGTTGCGACGGTGGTTTCGAAAAATTTCTCAGACAACGCCTCACTTTTTCCAGATCTATTTTCTCTTGTGGATCTGGACGTTTCAGTGCAAAATGTCGCTTCACCTGGGCATCCATGATCTCTTTGTTTTCCTCGTCGGTCATGTCGTGTGGTAACTTGGCAGGAGCCTTCTTGATGCTACCTACTCTGGATTTATTCGTTGTTGTACTACTAGCCGCCAAAGCGGCGACAGATCTCTTCCCCTGGACTTGAGGTGGCGGAGGAGGCGGATTCAGTTGACGTGGCGGATTCTACTGAGGGGCCTCCTCCGACTGAGTATGCTCGCACGGTGATACGTCTCCAACGTATCTACTTTTCCAAACTCTTTTGCCCTTGTTTTGGACTCTCATTTGCATGATTTGAATGGAACTAACCCGGACTGATGTTGTTTTCAGCAGATTGCCTTGGTGTTATTTTTGTGCATAAATAAAAGTTCTCGGATTGACCTGAAAATTTACGGAGAATGTTTCTGGAATTAATAAAAAATATTGGCGAAAGAATCAACCGGAGAGGGGACACCACCAGGCCACAAGCCTGCAACCCCCCCTAGGGCGTGCCCCCTGGCTTGTGGGGTCCCTCTAGCTCCACCGACCTCGTTTCCACTCCTATATATTCCTATCCGGGGAGAAAAAATCAGAGAGAGGAGTTCATCGCATTTTACGATACGGAGCCATCGCCACCTCCTGTTCTTCCTCGGGAGGGAAGATTTGGAGTCTGATTTGGGCTCCGGAGAGGGGAAATCGACGCCGTCGTCATCACAAACCATCCTTCATCACCAATTTCATCATGCTCTTCGTCGTTCATGAGTAATTCCATCATAGGCTTGCTGGACGGTGATGGGTTGGATGAGATCTATCATGTAACCGAGTTAGTTTTGTTAGGGTTTGATCCCTAGTATCCATTATGTTCTGAGATTGATGTTGCTATGACTTTGTTATGCTTAATGCTTGTCACTAGGGACCAAGTGCCATGATTTCAGATATGAACCTATTATGTTTTCATGAATATATATGTGTGTTCTTGATCCTATCTTGCAAGTTGTAGACACCTATTACGAGTTATGATCCGCATCCCCCAGGGTGACAATAACTGGGATTCTTTTCGCTGGTTACCGTAGTTTGAGGAGTTCATGTATCCACTAAGTGCTAATGCTTTGGTCCGGTTCTCTATTAAAAGGAGGTCTTAATATCACTTAGTTTCTACTAGGACCCTGCTGCCACGGGAGGGTAGGACAAAAGATGTCATGCAAGTTCTTTTCCATAAGCATGTATGACTATATATGGAATACATGCCTACATTACATTAATGAATTGGAGCTAGTTCTGTATCACCCTATGTTATGACTGTTGCATGATGAATGCCATCCGACATAATTATCCATCATTAATCCATTGCCTATGAACTTTCCACATATTGGTCTTTGTTACGATCACTACAAAACTGCTACTCTTACGTTCGTCACCGTTACCGTTACTTCCATACTACTTTGCTACTAAATACTTTGCTACAGATATTAAGTCTTTCAGGTGTGGTTGAATTGACAACTGAGCTGCTAATACTCGAGAATATTCTTTGGCTCCCCTTGAGTCGAATCAATAAATTTGGGTTGAATACTCTATCCTCGAAAACTGTTGTGATCCCCTATACTTGTGGGTTATCAAGACCTTTTTCTCGCACCATTGCCGGGAAGCATAGCTTTATTCTCTGAGTCACTTGGAATTTATATCTGTTGATCACTATGAAGAATCTAAAAGACGCTAAAACCAACATCTACCCCTCAACTACGAGGGCAGGTAAGGAACTGTCATCTAACTCTGCACTTGATTCCCCATCTGTTATGAGTAAATTTGCGACACCACCACCTGCTACTGAATTTGATATGTCGCAAGTAATTGATTATGCTACTTCTGTTATGCATGATTCTTATGATGATACTTTTCTTGATACTATTGTGCCACTTGGTGAATTCCTTGATGAACAAATTGCTAGAGTGAATGGTGAAACTGATAATATTTCTGAATCTAATGAAATTATTGAAACTCAACATCATGATGAACCTACTAGACCTAGCTCTCCTGGATACGAATTGCCTAATATACCTGAGGGTTATGTTATGGAAGGAGAAGTAGCTAGGGACTTTCTTGCTTGTAAGGATAGAGATGATCTTAAGAAATTGACATGCAAGTGGAAGGAAAAATCTTTGAATGCTAGAATACAATATGATCCCAAGTTTACTACTTCACCTATATGTGTTACTGATAAGGATTATGAATTCTCTGTCGATCCTGTGTTAATTACTTTGGTATAATTCTCTATCGAAAACTGTTGCGATCCCCTATTTGTATTGAATAAAGGATCTTCGTGCCGCTTAGATGATGGGCAGTAGCTCGCTGGCTGGTAAGTACCTCTATTTCCTTCTCGTGCAACACTAATATTTCTTCAAATTTTTGCAGCCGGTCAGCTTCCTCTCTCTTCTTTCTCCCTCGGCTTCTATAAGTGGCACTGCTGTTGGGAAACCCAACCTTCCATGGAACGGAGCCTGATGTGCCTCGTGTTTGTCCACGGTGTTTAGGATTCCCAAGGGCGCGTGACAGCTCGTCCTTCTCTGTGTCGGGATGGAACTTACCTTCGTGCATGGCCTGAATTGCATCCCGAATGTTCATGACAGGTGTTTCAAGTTGAGCTTTCATATAAATACACTTCCCTGTTTTTGGGTACAAAGTTCCTCGATGCCCGAAGAACCAAGTCCTTACCCATTCGGGCCAGTTCAATGTCTTTGGATGGATCCCTTTATCAAGCAGGTCGTTCTTAGCTTTGTCCCGCGTAGGCCGGGCAAACTTGTAGCCACCTGACCCCGTAACATGGTGATACTTCTTGTTTGCAGAATTTTGCTTATTTATCTATGACCTTTTCTTACCTTTCTGTGATGTCTTGTACCCCACAAATGCGGGACAGGGATCTTTTATCCTCTCATATTGATCGATGAATGCTGGAGTCTCCTCTTTCAGGACAAACTGTTCGTGCAATCTTTTCTTCCACTACTTGAATTGTTCGACCATCTTTTTAAGAGCCCACACCTTGACCTTTTGTCGTATAACATGGTTATTTGGATCCTCCTCTGGTGGTAGGCTGAAATTTTTCATGAGCGCATTCCAAAGCTCATCTTTGGATCTATCGTCGACATAAGAAAGTTCATCATCCGCCTTTGGCTTGTTCCATTCTTGGATGTTGATCAAGATGCTCTCCCTAACAAGAACTCCGCACTGATGTATAAATCGGCCTGAGCTCCGCCGGTGAAGAGTCAGTTTTCCATCTGCAGAGCATCTTTCCAAGATTGGAAAATCTCCCATACTTGGAGAGAAGCAAACCAACCGGCCGATTTGCAATTGACTATGCTTAGTAGTTGACATCTTTGGTCTTCACATTTTCCCTTCCATTTTGTAAAGTTAGTAGAATAGGATAGATCCGGTAAATTGACGAATGTCAATCTTCATTTTTGTAGATTAATACACTGGTTGGGGTCGATCAGGCAAATCCCAAAGCTGACCCCCGAACAGCTGCCGGACTGCTCAACTGATCTTCTCTCTCTTCAGAAAAATGGAACCTTCTCAAAGACTCCCTTTGCACTAAGAACACAATTCAGAACCCTCCTTCTCACAAGAAGGCAAACCTTGTACGTTGATCGAATCTTCTTCCACATCCAGAAGAGAGGTTGTGGGCTATCCGAGAGAGTGGTTCAGGTGACTACCGGAGTCATTGATTAAGCAGGTCAGATGGGCTTAGTAGGGCTCGAACCTACAATATCACCGTTATGAGCGGTACGTTTCAACCAATTAAACTATAAGCCCAATCGGATCTCTACATGCCGGGAAGAGCGGACAGAAAGAAGATACCTTTGCTCTATCTCCTTCTTCCTGTTCCCGGGGCCCCGGAGGGGTTCTTTGGCAAGCCCTATTAAAGAATAAAAGTGAAGTAATGTCACTCGACTATTATCAACCTGACTGCAATCTTTTTCTGTCGGTAAGGATTGCACTAAGGTAGAACATTAAAAACTCCCTGGCCTCTTCAATCCTCTACCCATTCCTAATGAAGCATGGTCCATTATCAGCATTGACTTCATCACTGGATTACCAAAGTCCCATTACTATGATTCAATTCAGGTGGTGCACGAGACAAGCCAAACAAACAGAAATCGGGACCTATGTTATGAGCTTCTGGAATACAATGGGATCTTCGTAAAGTGGATCCTTATGAGTCTTACAACCAATTTGATTGGAAATTCCAATGGCAAAAAGAAGAGCAAAGGATGAGAAAAGACGAGACTCTACTAGTCTTCACTCTTGTGGTTTCCTCTTCCTCGGTTTCTGTTTTCTTATTCGGGATCTTGCTTTTCATTGTTCTCATCTCGGGCGAGATTTCTTGAGGGGGGCTGGCCATGGTTTTTTAACCCACCCTTTCATTCACTTAAGACCCAAAGCAGAAAAGGTTTGCAATCCATATACCGGAATTTGGTTCCACCGAAGTACAAGGACTAAACTGGTCGACTCCATCGCAGGGTGCGACTTCTTCGATCGTGAACCTTTCATTCTCGCCCAACCTTTTTTGGGCCTCGTCTCCTTATAGAAGGTTGGCTTGATCCGAAGGACTTTACAACAGTTAAGGCTCCAACACCGACAGAGTCGTCATCTCCTCCCTCCATTCGATCATCGGAGCCGTCATCCTCTCTTCCCTCATCATCAGAGTTGTTGAGATACAGTGAGGTGATATCATCACCTCTGTCGCGGATTATATCCCCCAACATCTCTTCTTGATCTAAGTCTCCGACGTGTTCCATAGTTTCTGCAAATATTACAACATGGCAATTTCTAAGTGATGGCTAAACTGTTTGCTAAACTTTTATGCTTCATTTATATGGAGATCAATTATCCAATATAACTATATTCGTCCTATCTAGAATTAATTATCAAAGGTAAATCTCCTCTCACAACTCTCCGCGGTGCCCAACAATATGAAATCATTCACTAATATTGATGTTGGACTCGACTAAATATGCACTCCAACGTCCAATCAACTATATAAGCCTGCGGTTATCAAACCCATACATGTTACAAAAATTATACCGAAGTTATCGGGGTTATATTTATACAACAAATGGACACCTTTTGTCGAACAACGGAGATACGATCAGGGACCAACAACTCCAACGTCGACGATCAGTCCACATAGATGCAACACCTATATATGCAAATATCTCTAACTTTCTCTAAAAAATGTCTTTGATCATGAATAACTTTGATAATAACCTATATATGCAAATATCTCTAACTTTGATTAATGACCTATGCAAATTTTTCTAAAAAATGACTTTAATCATGAATATCTCTAACTATGTAAATATTGTTCTTATATTTAATAAATTCCAGAGTTGGAATTTCAATTATTCATAGTTCCTTTGATTTGCAAAGGAGCCATATTCTCACCAATTCTTTTGCACCCACAAAATTACTCTATCTATTTGACTCCAATACAAGTGTACTTTCTAACTTTGATAAAAAATCTCTAAGTCATCAATTCACCAAAAATGACACGCCAGCATCGGCGAGCAGAGCGGCGACGCGGGCGACATCGACGTCGGCGTCGGGGTCGGGCAGCAACGCGGGTGAACAACGTCGGTGTCAGCAGTATCGACATCAGCACCCAGCAGGGGGTAGGACGAGGAGGGGATCGGGGGGCGCTGACAGCGAGGAGGCGTCAGTGATGGGAAAGTGGTGAGGGACGGTGTTGGGGTGGTGACGAGGAGCGGCATCGAGGCAGGACTCGGGGACGGCGTGGGGGCGACGACGAGGAGCGGGCTCGGTGATGGCGTCGGGGCAGGGCTCAGGGAGGACGTCGGGGGCGGCGACAAGGAGCAGGGTCGGGGAGGAGGGCGTGGAGGTCCGATGATGGTCAGTGGGCTCGGGGATGGCTTGGAGGCGACAACGAGCTTCGGCAACCTGGAGGCGTGGTGGTGGTGTTCGACATCGTCGGGGAAGAGATTGAAGCTCGAGATGGTGTTTGGAAAAAGTTTCTAAGTCTTGCTTATATACACAATGCTTTAGTCCTAGTTGGTGGCTCCAATCGGGACTAAATGCCTACCTTTAGTCCCGGTCTGAGCAACCAACCGGGACTAAAGCTAAATTTCAGCAGCCCGAAGCGCACGATACCCAGGCCTTTAGTCCCGGTTGGTGGCTCGGACCGGAACTAAAGCTAGGCCTTTAGTCCCGATAGGTTGCACATACCGGGACTAAAGCCCTTTTCCTATTTTTGGTTTTAGACCTTTTTAGGATATTGTCATTTTAGTTTTAGTTTTCTTTTAAACAGATGCATACATGCCTAGTTTTCATTTAATTATTTTTGCTATTAAATTTATTAAGAAAAAATACTTTATGAATTTTTTTAGTTGGATAAATTTTATATAATTTTAAGTTAATATTATTTTTGATCATAACTAGAGTTTTATAGAAGCTTTCTAGTTGATTCTTTTTGCTACTGAAGAATATGATAAAATAGTTTTTGTTAACCGAATAACCTTATTGTTTTGTTTGTTGCTTTATTCATTGATTGTATTTTGATTGCTAGAATGCTTACTAGAGTGAATGCTTATATGAATGCAATGTTTGATTATATAGATTTTCATGAGAGAGTGACAAATAGTTCTATCAAGTTATTTTTCATCACAGAGTGACAAATAGTTTTATCAAGTTATTTTTCATAGGTACCATTGCCGCAACATTTCACATTGAAGGGCCAGCATCAGGTGGTGGTTTGTCAATTTGTTTTTGAAAATATGACACAAGGCGATCAACGCTGTCAAAATATTTCTTCCAAAATCTAAGGCCTTTTGGGTATGACCCAACATACTCATGATTTGGGTTTGTTCTCCTGATGTAAGATAATATAAAGGTGCCTATCTTATGTCATACAACGTTTCGCTCTTATCATCTCCGATGCTTCTGCTGTATAAGCGGTCCTCCGATCAGAGAAACCACACAATACCTCCAACTTTATGTCATACAACTTTTCTCTCTTATCATCCAACGCTTAACTTCTCTCTCACGCCCAATTTACAGGGAGAAACTGAGCACACTCTTAATTAGTGCCGCCCCTATCTCAGCTACTCTGCTACTCTACAAACATCTTCAACTAGTGCTCCAAGCCTCCGACCTACCCATTTTCTAATCCCCAAGACTTAATAAATATTTTTTTAAATGATGTTTCAAATGCCAAAATGCCAAAACACATATATACCCAAACTCTTAGAAAGGTTCCCCCCGGGTTGTCAAAATCTTTCTTCCGGAATCTAAAGCCCTTCGGGTATAACCCAACATACTCATGATGTGGGTTTGTACTTCTGATGTAACATAATATAAAGGTGCCTATCTTATGTCATACAACGTTTCTCTCTTATCATCTCCTATACTTCTGCTCTATAAGGGTCCTCCGATCAGAGAAACCACACAGTAGCTCCAACTTTATGTCATACAACGTTTCTCTCTTAACATCCAGCGCTTAACTTCTCTCTGAGGCCTAATTTACTAGGAGCAACCAAGCAGGCGAACCCGTGTTCCTATTAATTAGTGCCGCCCTATCTCGGCTACTCTGATGCTATATAAAGATCTCCAACAGGTGCTCCAAGCCTCCGACCTACCCATTTTCTAGTCCCCAAGACTTAATAAATATTTATTCTAAAATCATGTTTCAAATACCAAAATGCCAAAAGACATATATACCCTAACTCTTACAAAGATCCCCTCCGGTTTTTCAAAATATTTCTTTCAAAATCTAAAGTCCTTTGGTATAACCCAACATACTCATGATGTGCGTTTGTACTCCTGATGTAAGATAACATAAAGGTGCGTGGATGATCATAAGATATGCCAAAACAATAGACTATTCTCATAGGATTCTCTGATTTCTCAGTCCTCAACATATCATCAACTTCCCCTTTTAACCCTTTCCTGAATTTGCGATAAGAGAGCATGCTTTTCAGGTGGCCTACTGATACGTCTCCAACGTATCTATAATTTTTGATGGTTCCATGCTATTATCTTGTCAACTATGGATGTTTTATATGCATGACTATGCTATTTTATATCTTTTCGGGACTAACCTATTAACTCAGTGCCTAGTGCGAGTTTTTGTTTTTTCCGTGTTTTTGACCCTTTTTCAGATGGAGTCCAAATGGAATAAAAATTTGCGATGATTTTTTTGGACCAAAAGAGACCCCCGAAGCTTTGGAAGAAGGCCAGAAGAGCCACGAGGGAGTCACAAGCCCAGGAGGCGCCCCCACCCCCTAGGCCGCGCCTACCAGGCTTGTGACCTCCTCGTGGGCCCAACCGACGTAATTACACCGTCATAAATTCCAATAAATACAAACCCCCCCAAAAGAAACCTAGATCGGGAGTTCCGCCGCCACAAGCCTCTTTAGCCACCAAAAACCAATCTGGAGCCCGTTCCGGCACCCTGCCGGAGGGGGAATCCATCTCCGGTGGCCATCTTCATCATCCCGGCGATCTCCATGACGAGGAGGGAGTAGTTCACCCTCGGGGCTGAGGGTATGTACCAGTATCTATGTGTTTGATCTCTCTCTCTCGTGTTCTTGAGATGTCATGATCTCGATGTACCGCGGGCTTTGCTACTATAGTTGGATCTTATGATGTTCTTCCCCCTCTCCCTTCTTGTAATGAATTGAGTTTCCCCTTTGAAGTTATCTTATCGGATTGAGTCTTTGAGAACACTTGATGTATGTCTTGCACGTGTCTATCTGTGGTGATCAACTTGCGGGTTTGTGACATTGGGAACCTATGCATATGGGTTGGCACACGTTTGGATATTCATGTGAGTACTCGATGTATGTTTTGGTGATCAACTTGTGGGTTTCGTGACATTGGGAACCTATGCATATGGGTTGGCACATGTTTTGACTCTCCCGTAGAAACTTTGGGGCACTCTTTGAAGTTCTATGTGTTGGTCGAATAGATGATTCTGAGATTGTGTGATGCATATCGTATAATCATGCCCACGGATACTTGAGGTGACAATGGAGTATCTAGGTGACATTAGGGTCTTGGTTGATATGTATCTTAAGGTCTTATTCTAGTACGAACTCTATTAAAGATTGAACGGAAAGAATAGCTTCGTGCTATTTTACTACTGACTCTTGAATAGATCGATCAGAAAGAATAACTTTATGTTGGTTTCGTACCCGACAATAATCTCTTCGTTTGTTCTCCGCTATTAGTAACTTTGGAGTGACTCTTTGTTGCATGTTGAGGGCTAGTTATATGATCCAATTATGTTATCATTGTTGAGAGAACTTCACTAGTGAAAGTATGAACCCTAGGCCTTGTTTCCACGCATTGCAATACCGTTCGTGCTCGCTTTTACTATTGGTTACCTTGCTGTTTTTGTAATTTCAGATTACAAAAGCCTATATCTACCATCCATATTGCACTTGTATCACCATCTCTTCGCCGAACTAGGGCACCTATACAACTTACCATTGTATTGGGTGTGTTGGGGACACAAGAGACTCTTTGTCATTTGGTTGCATGGTTGCTGGAGAGAGACCATCTTCATCCTACGCCTCCTGCGGATTGATAAACCTTAGGTCACCCACTTGAGGGAAATTGCTACTGTCCTACAAACCTCTGCACTTGGAGGCCCAACAACGTCTACAAGGAGAAGGTTGCGTAGTAGACATCAAGCTCTTTTCTGGCGCCGTTGCCGGGGAGGTTAGCGCTTGAAGGTATATCTTTAGATCTTGCAATCGAATATTTTTGGTTCTTGTTCTTTCTCTAGAAAACTACAAATTTTTTTGGAATTGAGGATGCCTCATATGCTCCATCTTTTCATTGTTTTTCGTGAGCATGATGGGAAGGAAAAATGTGCTCAAGTGCTGAAAGAAGAATTACATAGAATGCTTGACATAGAATATGTGAATGATGAGCATGATTGCAATGTTGTTAGCATGAATTCTTTGAATACCCATGATGCCAATGATATGCAAACCACAAGCTTGGGGATGCTATATTTGATGAATATGATCTTTTTAGTTCTTCCACTTTGAATGATCAAAATCATTTTGATGAAAGCATGCCCCCATCTATGATGATTATTGTGAGGATACTTATGCTATAAAGAAGAGAGATGATAAAACTTGTCATACTCTCGAGAACCCCTTTGCTAAACCTTGCTTTTTCATTGTGGACACAATTTGTAGTGCTCAAGTCTTATACGATACTTCCACTACTATTCTTGAGAATAGATTTCCTTATGTGGAGAGTAGTAAAATTCCTATGCTTGTAGATCATGAAAAGAAAGCATTAGTTGCTGGTTATATTGTTGAATTCATTCATGATGCTACTGAAAATTACTATGAGATAGGATCATATGCTTCTACTTATTGCAATAGTATCAAGCTTCCTCTCCGTGTGTTGAAATTTTTGAAGCTATGCTTGTTTTTTCTTCCTATGCTAGTTGATTCTTGCTCCAACAAGTTGTTTGTTCACAAAATCCCTATGCATAGGAAGTGGGTTAGACTTAAATGTGATAGCCATATGCTACATGATGCTCTCGTTGTGCTTCAATCCTTATCTTTTATGTGAGCATCATTGAAATCATCATGCCTAGCTAAGGGCGTTAAACAATAGCGCTTGTTGGGAGGCAGCCCAATGAATTTATTTTTGATTTTTGCTTTCTGTTTTGTTTTGTCCACACCATCATAATTCTGTTATGATTGTGCTTTTGTGTTTAATTAGTGTTCGTGCCAAGTAAAGCCTTTATGATTAGTTTGGGTGATAGCTGTTTAATCATGCTGAAAAAGACAGAAACTTTCTGCTCACGAAATTATTTTTAATTTATATCCAGAGAGAGATTTTTGAGTTGATTATTTTTTATTCTGATTTATACGAAAATTTCACTAATTGTCATAGTTTTTCAGAATTGTTGGATGTGCATAAGTATGGTTCTCATTCAGATCATTAGAGACTGTTCTGTTTTTGACAGATTCTGTTTTCAATACATAGTTTGCTTGTTTTGGTGTTTCCATAGATTATTTTGAGTAATATAAATTGTGGAAATAGTAAGATACAGTAGGAATTGTGTGAAAATAATTATGAGTCTTGTTTTGATAGTACCCAAGTGATTGATTTGCTCGTTATCATACTAACCCATCTCACGAAGTTCCGTTAAGTTTTGTGTTGTGAAGTTTTCAAGTTTTGGGTAGAGTTTCGATGGACTATGGAACAAGGAGTGGCAAGAGCCTAAGCTTAGGGATGCCCAAGGAATCCCAAGCCATATTCAAGGATACCAAAAAGCCTAAGCCCTCTTTCGTCTTCAATCCATCGGTAACTTTACTTGGGGCTATATTTTTATTCACCACATGATATGTGTTTTGCTTGGAGCGTCATTTTATTTTGTTAGAATAAGGTACTTAGGATCTGAAATTCTTAGATGGGAGAGTCTCCACATAGCCAAATAGTTGTTCAACTACTCATTGAGCTTCACTTATATCTTTTGGATTGTTTGTCTTTTGCTCTAGTGCTTCACTTATATCTTTGTAGAGCATTGCAATGGTTCTATTTTATAGAACTAGTTGAACTCTCGTGCTTCACTTAGATCATTTTAAGAGTCTGAAACAGCATGGTACCTTGCTTAGGTTATGAATCTAGTCTTAATATGATAGGCATCCAAAGAGGATAAAAACCTTCATATTCATGTGCATTGATTAGTAAGAGAAGTTTGATTCCTCTCAATTGGTTTTGAGATATGGATATGGTAATATTAGAGTTATGCTAGTAGGGTGTTGTGAATCTAGAAATACTTGTGTTGAACTTAGTGATTCCCGTAGCATGCACGTATGGTGAACCGCTATGTTAGGAAGTCGGAGCATAATTGATTTATTGACTGTCATCCTTTGTGTGGCGGTCGGGATCGCGCGATGGTTAACACCTACCAACACTTCCCCTAGGAGTATGCCTTTAGCACTTTGTTTCGATTACTAATAAAAACTTTTGCAATAAGTATATGAGTTCTTCATGACTAATGTGAGTCCATGGTATAGATGCACTTTCACCGTCCACCATTGCTAGCCTCTCTAGTGCCGCGCAACTTTCGCAGGTGCACAAACCCACCATATACCTTCCTCAAAACAGCCACCATACCTACCTATTATGGCATTTTCATAGCCATTCCGAGATATATTACCATGCAACTCCCACCATTTCGTCTCATGAATTGTGCCGTCACTTTCATATTGTCATTGCATGATCGTAAGATAGCTAGCAAGACGTTTCACCGTCATACGCTAAGCTAGATCGTTGCACATCCCGGTACACTGCCGGAGGCATTTCATATAGAGTCATCATTGCTCTAAGTATTGAGTTATGAGTAAATAAAAGTGTGATGATCATCATTATTAGAGCATTGTCCCATGTGAGGAAATAAAAAAAGGCCAAAGATGTCCACCAAAAAAAAATGAAAAGAGGCCAAAGAGCCCAAACAAAAAAAAGAGAAAAAAATAGAGAAGGGACAATGCTACTATCTTTTTCCACACTTGTGCTTCAAAAAGCACCATGTTCTTCATGATAGAGAGTCTCTTGTTTTTACACTTCCATATACTAGTGGGAATTTTCATTATATAACTTGTCTTGTATATTCCAATGATGGGCTTCCTCAAAATTGCCCTAGGTCTTCGTGAGCAAGCGAGTTGGGTGCACACCCACTAGTTCTCCTTTTGAGCTTTCACACACTTATAGCTCTAAGTGCATCTGTTGCATGGTAATCCCTACTCATTCACATTGATATCTATTGATGGGCATCTCCATAGCCCGTTGATACGCCGAGTCGATGTGCCAATCTCCTCCTTTTTGCCTCACAACCTCCACCACACTCTATTCCACCTATAGTGCTATATACATGGCTCACGCTCATGTATTGCGTGAGAGTTGAAAAAGGTTTGAGAAAGTAAGAGTGCGAAAACAATTACTTGGCCAATACCGGGGTTGTGCAAGATTTAAATTCGTTGTGTGGGGATGATGGAGCATAGCCAGACTATATGATTTTGTAGGGATAACTTTCTTTGGCCTTGTTATTTCGAAAGTTCATGATTACCTTGCTAGTTTGCTTGAAGTATTATTGTTTTCATGTCAATAGTAAACTATTGTTTTGAATCTTACGGATCTGAACATTCATGCCACAAGAAAAAAGTTACAAAGGACAAATATGTTAGGTAGCATTCCACATCAAAAATTTGGTCTTTGTCACTTCCCTACTCAAGGACGAGCAGGAGTTAAGCTTGGGGATGCTTGATACGTCTCCAATGTATCTATAATTTTTTATGGTTCCATGCTATTATCTTGTCAACTTTGGATGTTTTATATTCATGAATATGCTATTTTATATCTTTTTGGGACTAATCTATTAACTCAGTGCCTAGTGCCAGTTTCTGTTTTTCCGTGTTTTTGACCCTTTTTCAGACGGAGTCCAAATGGAATAAAACTTTGCGATGATTTTTTTTGGACCAAAAGAGACCCCCGAAGCTTTGGAAGAAGGCCAGAAGAGCCATGAGGGAGTCACAAGCCCAGGACACGCCCCCACCCCCCTAGGTCGCGCCTACCAGGCTTGTGACCTCCTCGTGAGCCCAACCGACGTAATTCCACCGCCATAAATTCCTATAAATACAGAAACCCCCAAAAAGAAACCTAAATCGGGAGTTCTGCCGCCGCAAGCCTCTGTAGCCACCAAAAACCAATCTGGAGCCCGTTCCGGCACCCGGCCGGAGGGGGAATCCATCTCCGGTGGCCATCTTCGTCATCCCGGTGATCTCCATGACGAGGAGGGAGTAGTTCACCCTCGGGGCTGAGGGTATGTACCAGTAGCTATGTGTTTGATCTCTCTCTCTTGTCTTCTTGAGATGTCATGATCTCGATGTACCGCGGGCTTTGCTACTATAGTTGGATCTTATGATGTTCTTCCCCCTCTCCCTTCTTGTAATGAATTGAGTTTCCCGTTTGAAGTTATCTTATCGAATTGAGTCCTTGAGAACACTTGATGTATGTCTTGCACGTGTCTATATGTGGTGATCAACTTGCGGGTTTGTGACATTGGGAACCTATGCATATGGGTTGGCACATGTTTGGATATTCATGTGAGTACTCGATGTATGTGTTTGGTGATCAACTTGCGGGTTTCGTGACATTGGGAACCTATGCATATGGGTTGGCACATGTTTTGACTCTCCGGTAGAAACTTTGGGGCACTCTTTGAAGTTCTATGTGCTGGTCGAATAGATGATTCTGAGATTGTGTAATGCATATCGTATAATCATGTCCACGGATTCTTGAGGTGACAATGGAGTATCTAGGTGACATTAGGGTCTTGGTTGATATGTATCTTAAGGTGTTATTCTAGTACGAACTCTATTAAAGATTGAACGGAAGGAATAGCTTCGTGCTATTTTACTACGGACTCTTGAATAGATCGATCAGAAAGAATAACTTTGTGGTGGTTTCGTACCCGACAATAATCTCTTCGTTTGTTCTCCGCTATTAGTAACTTTGGAGTGAATCTTTGTTGCATGTTGAGGGCTAGTTATATGATCCAATTATGTTATCATTGTTGAGAGAACTTCACTAGTGAAAGTATGAACCCTAGGACTTGTTTCCACGCATTGCAATACCGTTCGTGCTCGCTTTTACTATTGGTTACCTTGTTGTTTTTGTAATTTCAAATTACAAAAACCTATATCTACCATCCATATTGCACTTGTATCACCATCTCTTCGCCGAACTAGTGCAGCTATACAACTTACCATTGTATTGGGTGTGTTGGGTACACAAGAGACTCTTTGTCATTTGGTTGCAGGGTTGCTTGAGAGAGACCATCTTCATCCTACGCCTCCCGCGGATTGATAAACCTTAGGTCACCCACTTGAGGAAAAATTGCTACTATCCTACAAACCTCTGCACTTGTAGGCCCAACAACGTCTACAAAGAGAAAGTTGCGTAGTAGACATCACCTACCAACTCGACTAACATGACAACACCTCTAGTGCTTAACTTCTCTCTCCGACCTAATTTACTGGAAGTAACCGAGCAGGCGAAGCCGTGTTACTCTTTGTCCCAACAAGTACAGTTCATCTCCAACATTGTTGTTACTCATGAGATGTGTTTGCAACCAACCGCCGAAACCCTTTACGACAAGCTCTTCGTCACCTCCATGAATGAGAAACATTTCCTTAGTCCTTTTCAGGTACTTCAGAATATTCTTGACCGCTCTCCAGTGTTCCATTCCTGGATTACTTTGAAACCTGCCTGCCATACTTATGACAAGGCTGACATCTGGTCTAGTGCACAACGTTGCATACATGATAGACCCTATGGCTGAAGCGTAGGGGACGACACTCATCGTTTATCTATCTTCTGCAGTCACTGGGCATTGAGTGTTACTCAAATTTATACCTTGTAACACAGGCAAGAACTCCTTCTTTGATTGCTCCATTTTGAACTTCTTCAAAGTATTATCAAGGTATATGCTTTGTGTAAGTCCTATTACGCGTCTTGATCTATCTCTATAGATCTTAATACCTAATGTGTAAGCAGCTTCTCCTAGGTCCTTCATTGAAAAACTTTAATTCAAGTAATCCTTTACGCTTGCCAAAAGTTCTACATTGTTTCCAATCAACAATATGTCATCCACATATAATATTAGAAACGCTATAGAGCTCCCACTCACTTTCTTGTAAATACAAGCTTCTCCAAAAACTTGTATAAACCCGAATGCCTTGATCACCTCATCAAAGCGCTGATTCCAACTCCGAGATGCTTGCACCAGTCCATACATGGATCGCTGGACCTTGCACACCTTGTCAGCATTCTCTAGATCGACAAAACCTTCCGGTTGCATCATATACAACTCTTCCTTAAAAAACCCGTCAAGGAACACTATTTTGACATCCATTTGCCAAATTTCATAATCGAAAAATGCAGCTATTGCTAACATGATTCTGACGGGCTTAAGCATCGCTACGGGTGAGAAAATCTCATCGTAGTCAACTCCTTGAACTTGTGAAAAACCCTTTGTCACAAGTCGAGCTTTATAGACGGTCACATTACCATCCACGTATGTCTTCTTCTTAAAGATCCATTTGTTCTGAATGGCCTTTCGGCCTTTAGGTAATACTTCCACAGTCCATACTTTGTTTTCATACATAGATCCTATCTCGGACTTCATGGCCTCTAACCATTTGTTGGAAGCCAGGCCCACCATTGCTTCTCCATAGCTCGTAGGTTCATTGTTGTCTAACAACATGATTGATAAGACACGATTCCCGTACCACTCAGGAGCATTACATGCCCTTGTCGACCTACGAGGTCCGATAACAACTTGATCTGAAGTTTCATGATCATCATCATTAGCTTCCTCTTCAACTCGTGTAGCCTTGACAGAAACTTCTTTCTGTCCTGCGTCACCATATATTTGAAGCAAAGGTTCTACAACCTCATCAAGTTCTATCTTCCTCCCACTCAATTCTTTCGAGAGAAACTCTTTCTCAAGAAAAGCTCCGTTCTTAGCGACAAATACTTTGCCCTCGGATCTGAGATAGAAGGTATACCCAACTGTCTCTTTTGGGTAACCTATGAAGACGCACTTTTCCGCTTTGGGTTCCAGCTTTTCAGGCTGGAGCTTTTTGACATAAGCATCACATCCCCAAACTTTAAGAAACGACAAGCTTCTTCCCATACCACAGTTCATATGGTGTTGTCTCAACGGATTTTGATGGTGCCCTATTTAAAGTGAATGCATCTGTCTCTAATGCATAGCCCCAAAATGATAACAGTAAATCGGTAAGAGACATCATAGAACACACCATATCTAATAAAGTATGATTAAGACATTCGGAAACACCATTACGCTGTGGTGTTCCAGGCGGTGTCAACTGTGAAACAATTCCACATTATCCTAAGTGAGCACCAAACTCGTAACTCACATACTCACCTCCTCGAGCAGATCGTAGGAATTTGATCTTCTTGTTACGATGATTTTAAACTTCACTCTGAAATTGCTTGAACTTTTTAAATGTTTCATACTTATGCTTCAACAAGTAAATATAACCATATCTACTCAAATCATGAGTGAAGGTGATAAAATAATGATATCCACCACGCGCCTCTATGCTCATTGGTCCGCACACATTAGTATGTATGATCTCCAACAATTCACTTGCACGCTCCATTGTTCCGGAGAACAGAGTCTTAGTCATCTTGCCCATGAGGCATAGTTCACATGTGTCAAGTTATTCAAAATCAAGTGACTTCAAAAGTCCATCAGCATGGAGTTTCTTCATGTGTTTTACACTAATATGACCTAAGCCGCAATGCCACAAGAAAGTGACGCTATCATTACTAACTCTACATCTTTTGGTCTCAATGTTATGGACATGAGTGTCCTCACTATCGAGATTCAACATGAACAAACCCCTCACATTGAGTGCATGACCATAAAATATATTACTCATATAAATAGAACAATCATTATTCTCTGACTTAAATGAGTAACTGTCTCGCTATAAACAAGATCCACATATACTGTTCATGCTCAACGCACGCACTAAATAATAATTATTTAAGTTCGTCACTAATCCCGAAGGTAACTGAAGTGAGATCGTGTCGACGACGATCGCATCAACCTTGGAACCATTTTCCACGCGCATCGTCACTTTATCCTTCGCCAGCCTTCGTTTATTCAGTAGTTCCTGTTTCGAGTTGCAAATGTGAGCAACAGAACCGGTATCAAATACCCACACACTATTACGAGAGCTGGTGAGGTACACACCAATAACATGTATACCAAATATACCTTGTTTGATGTTGGACGCCTTCTTATCGACGAGATACTTATGACTGATACGGTCATCGTTTTTTTTTTCATTTTCATTCTTCTTCATCAATTTTCTTTGTATTTTTATTTTACTTCAGTTTTCATGTTTCTTCATCAGTTTTCTTATTATCTCTTCGTTAAACTTTGTTTTTTTTCATTCTCCACTGATTGTCTTCGTTTTATTTGTCTCTCACCGACTTTCTTCGTTTACTTTGTTTCTCCATCGATTTTCTTTGTTTTCATTTTTTTCCCTTTGTTTTGTTCTCCTTTTTATTTGGGTCTCTTTCTGTATATTTCTATTTTTCACTGGTTCTGTGATTTCTTTGGGTTTTTTCTCGGTTTTCACCGATTTCCATTTTTTATGATAGTTTTTTATTTCCTATAATTTTCATTTTTGGTTGGTTTTTATTATTTTTATTTTGTTTAAATAAAAATAGTTCGTTATGTATTTTGAATGTTAAATGTGTATAGAAAATGTGCTTGGTGTATACAACAAAAATATAACATACATTAGAGAAAAGTACACACCAAGAAAATAGTAAAAAAAGATTAATTCGTTACTTTAAAAATGCTAAAGGAAAATATTTATGATAAATAAACAAATGTACTTTCTGTGTAAAAACATAGACTTGCCATTAACAAAATGTGGAACACGTGGTCAACAATTTTTATACATGCTAACCATATTTGAAATACATGATCAACATTTTTTATGCTTTTAACATTTCTTAAATGTATAATCAACATTCTTTTCATACAAATTGTACTCACTTCATCCGGAATTGCTTGTCGTAGAAATGGATGTATCTAGACCTATTCTTAGTACTAGATACATTCGTCTCTATTCAATGATGCCATTATTAATTCGGACGGAGGCGTTATATTTTTAGCATACAATTTTCATACACACGGGAAGCATTTTTATATTCACATTGAATCGACATTCTTTTAATAAAAATGCTTAATTAATATTTTCTAAATACAGGTTAATATATGCAAATGCTTGACTAACATAGTTAAATATATTATCATCTTTTTCCATACAGATTATATTTTTTTGGTATACACTGAAAAATATTTTTTATACACACTTAACGTTTTTGAAAAGCTTGGTTAACCTTTTAAAAAATATACTTAATTAACATTTTTCCAAATTATTAACATTTTCTGAATATATAATCCTTTTATATATATTGTATTTTTTGTATACATGAGAAACATATTTCCCATGCAAATTTACTCCCGCCGTCCCATAAAGCATTTTTAACTAGTAATGTGTCAAAAATATTTTTATATTATAAAACCGAAGGACTAACATTAATTAAAAGGTAGATTAACATTTTTAATAAGCTGGTTGTAATAAGAGTCGCCTTCAGGCCAGGCTGCCCTACCTCTCGCATACAGCGAGACATAAGCGCACCCATGCTAGACTGTAAGGGCTATTTATAGCCCGTTATAAGTCATGACGCGGTATCACCTCACGAGGAGGTGACCGAAATCAGTAGTGAATACACCTTACAACGATTACTTTCACATTCACAGAGTTGTGACAAATGACGTACTGCATGCGTGTCATTTATCGCAACCAGGGAGTTTTCCATTTTTTCGTAGATTCGTATTATCAAAACATTTTATCTCCTAAACCGTGCGTTCAAATCTCGAACCGTTTACACCTTTGGCTTTCTCGCGTCGAGATCTTTAAAACTAGATCACATGTTGATAAGTTTTGACGAACTTTTTTTTTCATAAAAAAACCGGAAGAAAAAAACTGGACAAAAAAACCGTGCCTTACGTGATAGAACAAAAAGGAAACGCGTTTTTTTTTCTTTCCGAGAGGCACGGGTCGTGCCTCTCTCGAAGGCAAAACCGTGCCTCTCACGGAAGCAAAAAACCGTGCCTCTCGCAGAAAAAAAAGATAGCAAAAAACGCGTTTTCCCAAAACCGTGCATTTCGCGCAAACAAATCCATGCCTCTCGTAAAAAAGACAGAAAACACGTTTTCCCCCTTTCAGGAGAGGCACGGACGTGCCTCTCGCGAAGGAAATATCGTGCAAAACCGTGTTTCTCGGCAAAAAAACAGAAAACACGGTTTTTTCCTTTTCGAAAGGCATGGCGTACCTCTCGCGAAGGCAAAACCGTGCCTTTCGTGAAAGCAAAACCGTGCCTCTCGCAAAAAAATAAAAATCCATTTTTTTCCGTTCTGAGAGGCACGGTTGTGCCTCTCGCGAAGGCAAAACCGTGCCTCTCGCAAAAATAATAATAGAAAACGAGTTTTTTCGCGTAAAAAAAAGAAAACGTGTTTTTTGCGATTTTTTTATCCAAAAGTTACGAAAGACCGGTGAAAAACCATAACAACAAAAAAAAATCGAGAAAAAACCATTCAAAAAATGCGTGTGCGAAAAAATAATAAAAACAAAATGCGAAGGAAACGCTCAGAACGCGACACGTAGCGACGGCTGAAAACGCGTCGAGTGACAGCGCACGGAAGCGATCGCTGGAAGACTCGCGAGGGAGCGCTCGCTAACTAGTTGCTCCCGTAACCGGAGGTGACAGTACTGTAGGGGACCTCCTATATGCCGCGTTTTGCGGCAAATAGGGCGCTGACGCACACATAGAATCATCGATTGGGCCAGACCGTAGACTAGCGATGTGGCCATCACGACCTGTACGATATAAAATCCAGAAAAAAAATGCGTCCCTAAACAGGAAATGAGCTCCACATCAAACGACCGTGTCCGTCTAGAGATAACCACTTCCTAACGATCAGAAATAACAAATAAACAACGCACAGTTTCAAGAACTAAATTACGTGGCATATTAGGGCACTTCTGAATAAAGTGTGAAAACTGGAACATTTATTAAATTTCTGCATATATGGAAACTCCAAAAATATTTTAGAATTTGGGAAAAAAATAAAACATGTGAAAATTTTGTGAATTTGCGAACTAATTGGAAATACGAGTATTTCTTAAATATGTGAAATTTTTCTAAATTCAAAATATGTTTTCGGTTGTTGATTTTTTTACAAAAACAGGGAAAAGTTTGTAATTCCATATCATTTATATAGTTTTAAATAAAATTACAAAACAGCAGCATTTTTTCAAATTCCAGAACATTTTCTAAAATTCGGAATATGTTTCAAATTCTGGAACATTTTTCAAATTCCTGAACATTTTTCATAATTCTAATTTTTTTTTGAAATTCCGAAATATGTTTTAAAATCCGGAACTTTTTTTCGTATTTCGAATCATTTTTTCAAATTCTGAAATATTTTTCAACTTCCAGAACATTTTTTCGAATTTCAGAACACTTTTTAAATTCTGAAACATTATCTGAAAGTGCAGAACATTTTTTAAACAGAAACAAAAAAGAAACAAAAAAAACCAGTTTAGGGAATCTTCTAGAAAGTTCTGAAAACCGGAAATAACTGGCTTGAAGGTTTCCAAATTCGAGATCGGTATAAGTGTTGACAGGCCGGCCTAAACCTCGTCGCTCCCTCGCACCTCATGTGCGAAGCGGCGATACCTGCCGCAATGAGTGGCGTATGGGAATTTCGTACTGTAGTGCATTTGATTTGTGATTTTTTCTTATATATTCTCTGTGTTCTTTTATAGTTTTTACTTTCTGTTTTTCTACATTGGTCAGTCGTTTCCATCAGTTTTTCTGCGTTTGTTCACCGACTTTCTTTGGCGATTCACTTTTTTCCTTTTCTTGGCACATGTCTCCTTTTCAATACTCATTGTACATTTTGAGTATACATATGCAGCGCCCGCAAGAAAAAGTACAGATATGTAACATCTTTTTTTACACGTTGAATATTTCTAAATACACTGCGTATTATTTTAATATACTTGTTTTGAACATTGTTTCTGAAATACATGTATCCAGTTCAAAAATGTAAATAAGAGTAATATTTTTTGAAGCAACAAAAAAACGTGCGTTAGAAGCCAACCCCCCCGTCCGCAAACCTGGAAGGGTTAGTCTAAGGAGCCAGCCATCCGTTCTGCTATAAACCATGTTAAAACCTACTCTCTCTGTTCCTAAATATAAGTGTTTTTAAAGATTTTATAAAAATGAACGAATCTACACTCAAAATAATATATACATACATCTGTATGTAGTCATCTAATAAAACCTCTAAAAAGACTTGTATTTAGAAATGGAGAGTATTCTTTTTTAAATGCAAGGGGTTTCCCCCCTGCTCCATCTTTTTATTAATGAAGCAAAAGCAGTGTCAAAACCTATTTGTCGCGGTCATGTTAGTTACAAGGCACAGTTATGTGATGGCCGCTGCTATACATACCTACGAATGGCTCGTTGCAGAGCATCTGGGCTGGGCAAATAACAAGGTACCGCGTCTTGATGATGCAATGATGATGTCATGCTTAATTTCATTTTTATATTAATCATGTGTGTGGACAATATTTGTCACATTAAAAAATGTCACGTGTTTTTAAAGAATGTACATGCTTTGAAAACAAATTGTATACAATATATAACAAATGTTCACATAGTTGAAAAATGTATATTATATTCAAAAAATATATGTACCATTTGAAAAAATGTTTCGCGAGTTTCCAGAAATATTTTTCCAACACTACTAAGAAGAATGTATAAAATGTAAAAAACATATTTTCTACTGAATAAAAAAAGCTATATACCATTTTACATAAAAGTTCCGGAATTTTAAAAAAAGTTTCTTCATATTCCATATATTTATAAAAAAAGTAAAAAAATTGTTCTCATCCGTTTTTATTTTTTCCATCAATAGATGTACAAGTTGTATTTGGATAAAAGTTTATGCTGTATTCAAAAAGGTGTTCAAAAAATGTACTTCCTCCGTCCCAAAATAAATATCTCAAAAGTGACACAACTTTGTATTAAAACTAGTGTAAATTTAAGTCATTTATTTTGGGATGGAGGGAGTACTTGGTAAATATTTATCATGCATTTGAAAATTTCTAAAGCATATCATAACAATGTACCACGTGTTTTCTAGAAATTTACATTATAAACTAAAAATCAAAGACGTGTGTGAAAAAACCGAAACAAAGAAACAAAAAAGAAAGGCTAAAACTTAAAAATAAACAAGAAAAAACAAAAAGGTGATGTATACCAAAGAAAGAAAATGAAAAATAAGCAATGAGAAAACAAAGGAAATCAAAAACAGAAGAAGAACGATGAAAAAAAGACCTACGCAAATGTACAAGAAAGAAAACTAGAAAACCAATGAGTCAGTGAAAAAAAAGAAGAAATTTAGAAGGAAAGCAAAAAAACACGGAAAACCATGCATACGATCAGCACGCTTGGCCGTAGGCGATTCCTAATTGGAATCGTTGCATCCCAAAATTTAGGCGATTCTCTCATAATTCGCTCCCTCCCCAGCTTCTCCGATGATCGTAATTCCATATTTTTTTACAATTATAGCTAATTAGACCTTAACTAGCCAGGATTGTTAAAAAGTCTGGAGTGACGATTCTGGAAGAAACTGTAGAGGGGATGATTTTGGGAGAACCGGTCAAAAGAACCGGCTCATATTCCGGAGTTAGTTGTAGGCCATTTGGCAAAACTAGAGCTGCCCCACCCCGCCTTCCATTTGTTTGAATGTGCGAGCCTAACTTAGGCAAGCCAGATAATCCCTCCCCCTCGTGGAAACTTGGCTGATTTTTTCCCTTTATTCAATTTTGGGCTTTTCGGACAGTTTTTGTTTGGTATTTTATTTTATTCTTTTCAAATGCATAATTTGATTTTTCAAAATCACAAGCTTTTCAATTTGTTAACTTTTTTTCTTGAACTTATATTTTTTTCCAAATTCACCGACATATTCTCGGATTTTTTGAACTTTTTCTCAAATTCGTCAAGTTTTTTGAATTTTGTGATTTCATCTCTTAAATCCGTGAACTTTTTCAAATTCACAGTTTGTTTTAGATTTTTTGAAACTTTTTCCTGAAATTATTAACTTCCTTTTCTACCCGTGTACTTTTAAAAAAATTCAAAAACTTCTTTGAAAGAAATCTATGAACTTTCTCGAGTGTGTAAACATTTTCCAAAAAGTCAACGGTTAATGTCAGGTCAACGGGTCTGGTTAATGGTTAATTCTTCTTCTATTTCAATGAATAAGGTGCACACGGTTTTTTAAATCCAACTTTGACCATATACAATAATATATCTTTTGGATAGTTCGTGGAAGAGAACTCATTTAGACGGTACCTTGTTTTCTTGAAGGGTGGAAGAACACTAGACCAATATGCATAGGGAGCATCTTCTAGGTAGAACTTATCATTGAGGATATTGATGCCATCAGGCCGACTCATGCTATCAGCTAGGATGTTAGCATCATGGACATATCCTTCCTACCAAGATAACATATAGGTAAATTCATACTGAAGTCAACCGCAACAAGAACATTCTATCTTGTGTAGTGCTTTTCTCTTGTGTATGCCGCGACATATAGGTAAATTCATATTGAAGTCAACCGCAACAAGAACATTCTATCTTGTGTAGTGCTTTTCTCTTGTGTATGCCGCGACATGTGTCCTAGGTATTTTAGCTCACACATGACACTATTGTAGGGATGCCTACCAATAGAGAGCGCAAAAGCCCAGGAATGACGAACAATGCTCTCAAGGAGCCCAACACTGTTCTTCCGCCACTGCTAGAGCCTTTGCAGTGGCGGACGTATCTTGGCGCCCGCCACGGATATATATTGTTAGTTGTGGTGGGAAGTCTGGGGCAGTGGCCACAACTACATGTCACCAACGCAAAAGCATAAATTAAACAACAATAGCAACTTACATATGTGATCATACAAATTACGACCGTTTGGGGCACCTAGGTGCCTGGGCACCTTGCCTACAAACCGTCAGATTACGTTTCGTGTCGTCAAAGGCTGCCTTGCAAAACCCCTTTGTGAATCTCGATGAAACCAATCCTACAATATCGGTTCCACCGAATTACAAAGCTGATCATAATTTTCCATCTCGGTACCACCGAAATCATTAACTCGGTTACACCGAGTTTCCCTGTCAGCTGGCAGCAGAGGAACTCGGTGACACCGATTTTGTCATCTTGGTGACACAAACAATAACGGGTATATAACCTGGCGAACATGATTTTTGAAATCACTCCCTCAAAACCCTTCGGCCCCAAACCCTAATCTGCCTCCAAGGACCCCTGGTCATCGCCTTTGCATCCCCGAGCTCCTTTGCCGCTGGGATTCGCCACCGTTGATGGAATTTTCACCGTCGTCGCTGCCGTAGTCGGACCGCCGCCAAGTTAGGGTACGACTCTGCTCCTCTTTTGCACTCCCAAATCCAATCCATGCACAATAGTTAATTTTATCTAAAATACACCATGTGCAAAGTTCTTCTATCCACCAGAAAATTCCCGTAGAGTAGAGATTGATGAGATTCTGGATCTGATTTCCCCTAGCATGCATCTCGGTGACACCGAGTTTGTGAAACCGGTTCCACCAATTTCGTGTTTAGGGTTTCTGAGAACCATTTCGGTGGGATCAAGTAGCTCTTTTCGGTGACACCGAAAAGGCTGCCAAGTCTTTGTTACCCGAGTGGATCTCGGTGACTCCGAAACGACAAACCCGGTTCCACCGAATTGCATTCTGTAGTAAATCACACCCAGAGTTTCTAAAATCAAACTTTGAAAAATCAGCTGTGTTTTGTGATGCTCAACCCTTTTGCTCTTCTATATTCATTTCAGAGGGTTGTTGTTTGCTAGTTTGCTGGTCTGTTGCTGCTTTTGTGCTGCTACCTCCTGAGCTTGCGTTGGTTTTCTCTTGAAGAGGAAATGGTGATGCAACGAAGTAGATAAGTATTTTCATGAGTTTGTTGAGAACCAAGGTATCAATCCAGTAGGAGGAACTAGCAAGGCTCCAACAGTAGTACCTACACAATAATCAAACAGTTGCACCCAATGCTATAAAGGGGTTGTCAATCCCTTCAGAGTTTTTTTGCAAGGATGAGATCTGATAGAGATAGGTATAAAATAGTGATAGATCTGAAAGTAAAATAAAAGTAAATAAATTACAGCAAGGTATTTTTGGTTTATAGATCTGAAAATATACTATGGAAAATAAACCCGGGGGCCATAGGTTTCACTAGAGGCTTCTCTTATGTAGGAAAATTATACGGTGGGTGAACAAATTACTGTCGAGCAATTGATAGAAAAGTGAATAATTATGAAGATATCCAAGGCAATGATTATGCATATATGCATCACGTCCATATAAAGTAGACTGAAATGATTCTGCATCTACTACTATTACTCCACACATCGACCGACTCCTGCCTGCATCTAGAGTATTAAGTCCATGAAGAACAGAGTAACACATTAAGTAAGATAACATGATGTAGAGGGATAAACTCAAGCAATATGATGAAACCCCATCTTTTTATCCTTGATGGCAACAATACAATACGTGCCTCGCTACCCCTACTATGTCACTGGGTGAGGACACCGCAAGATTGAACCCAAAACTAAGCACTTCTCTCATTGCAAGAATTACCAATCTAGTTGGCCAAACCAAACAAATAATTCGAAGAGACTTGCAAAGATATGAAGTCATGCATATAAGAATTCAGAAGAGACTCGAATAATATTCATGGATATTCTAAACATAAACTCTCAATTCATCGGATCTCGACAAACACACCGCAAAAGAGTATTACATCGGGTAGATCTTCATGAAGATCATGAAGAACATGGTATTGAAGATCAAAGAGAGAGAAGAAGCCATCTAGCTACTAGCTATGGACCCATAGGTTTGTGGTGAACTACTCACACATCATCGGAGGGGCAATGGAGTTGATGTAGATGCCCTCCATGATCAATTCCCTCTCCGACAGATTACCGGAAAAGGCTCCCAGATTGGATCTCTTGGGAATAGAGGCTACCGGTGGCGTATAAGTATTTTTGTGGCTCTTTTTGGCGATACAGGAATATTTGGGAATTTATAGGCCAAGAATTAGGGTTAGGAGACCTGCAGGGGGCCCACAAACCAGGGAGCACGGCCACCCCCCAGGGCGCGCCCTGCAGGCTTGTGGCCTCCTGGCAACTTCCTTGCCCCCTACTCCAAGCCTCTTGCGTGTCTTCTAGTCCAAGAAAAATCTTTCCAGAGATTTTATTCCGTCTGGACTCCGTTTAACATTCCTTATATGAAAAAACAGAAACTGGCACTAGGCTCTGGATTAACAGGTTAGTCCCAAAAATAATATAAAACATCATATAAATGCATATAAAACATCCAAAACAGATAATATAATAGCATGGAACAATCAAAAAATTTAGATACGTTTGAGACGTATCATGTGCCAATATGTCTGATTCAGAGGACAACGAGAACAACTTTAAGGAGAATAGCCATGAGATGGACTCAGGCACAAGTCCTGAGAGGTCAGACTCTGACCCTGGTTCTTGCATCTCCCATGGCTTGCCCAAGGCAGCCACTAGGCACAGAAAGAAGCTTAATTCAGATGAAGAGGATTCATATTTTTTTCAAAAGGAAACTTCGGCACCTCAGAAACTGAAAAAGAAAGCTCCTGCCAAGAAGACTGTGAGGAAAGAGTATGCCAAGCCTGCTGATGTTAGAGCTCCAAAGTATGCAGGACAAGGGGCTGCTATTGAGGAACCTGCTAAGAAGCCAGGTATGAAGAGAGCCCGGAAGAGGGCGATCCATGTTATTGGAAGTGTTGGAATTATGCCCTAGAGGCAATAATAAATGTATAGTTATTATTATAATTCCTGTATCAAGATAATAGTTTATTATCCATGCTATAATTGTATTGAATGAAGACTCATTTACATGTGTGGATACATAGACAAAACACCGTCCCTAGCATGCCTCTAGTTGGCTAGCCAGTTGATCGATGATAGTCAGTGTCTTCTGATTATGAACAAGGTGTTGTTGCTTGATAACTGGATCACGTCATTGGGAGAATCACGTGATGGACTAGACCCAAACTAATAGACGTAGCATGTTGATCGTGTCATTTTGTTGCTACTGTTTTCTGCGTGTCAAGTATTTATTCCTATGACCATGAGATCATATAACTCACTGACACCGGAGGAATGCTTTGTGTGTATCAAACGTCGCAACGTAACTGGGTGACTATAAAGATGCTCTACAGGTATCTCCGAAGGTGTTAGTTGAGTTAGTATGGATCAAGACTGGGATTTGTCACTCCGTATGACGGAGAGGTATCTCGGGGCCCACTCGGTAATACAACATCACACACAAGCCTTGCAAGCAATGTAACTTAGTGTAAGTTGCGGGATCTTGTATTACGGAACGAGTAAAGAGACTTGCCGATAAACGAGATTGAAATAGGTATGCGGATACTGACGATCGAATCTCGGGCAAGTAACATACCGAAGGACAAAGGGAATGACATACGGGATTATACGAATCCTTGGCACTGAGGTTCAAACGATAAGATCTTCGTAGAATATGTAGGATCCAATATGGGCATCCAGGTCCCGCTATTGGATATTGACCGAGGAGTCTCTCGGGTCATGTCTACATAGTTCTCGAACCCGCAGGGTCTGCACACTTAAGGTTCGACGTTGTTTTATGCGTATTTGAGTTATATGGTTGGTTACCGAATGTTGTTCGGAGTCTCGGATGAGATCACGGACGTCATGAGGGTTTCTGGAATGGTCCGGAAACGAAGATTGATATATAGGATGACCTCATTTGATTACCGGAAGGTTTTCGGAGTTACCGGGAATGTACCGGGAATGACGAATGGGTTCCGGGAGTTTACCAGGGGGGGGGGGGGCAACCCACCCCGGGGAAGCCCATAGGCTTTGGGGAGACACACCAGCCCTTAGTGGGCTGGTGGGACAGCCCCAAGGGGGCCTATGCGCCAAGAATAAGAAATCAAAGGAAAAGAAAAAAAAAGAGGGAGGAAGTGGGAAGGGAGGGGGACTCCTCCCACCAAACCAAGTCCAACTCGGTTGGGGGGGGGGAAGTCCTCCCCCCCTTGGCTCGGCCGACTCCTTGGGGGTCCTTGGACCCCAAGGCAAGGTCCCCCCTCCCTCCTCCTATATATATGGAGCAATTAGGGCTGATTTGAGACGACTTTCTCACGGCTGCCCGACCACATACCTCCATAGTTTTTCCTCTAGATCGCGTTTCTGCGGAGCTCGGGCGGAGCCCTGCTGAGACAAGATCATCACCAACCTCCGGAGCGCCGTCATGCTGCCGGAGAACTCTTCTACCTCTCTGTCTCTCTTGCTGGATCAAGAAGGCCGAGATCATCGTCGAGCTGTACGTGTGCTGAACGCGGAGGTGCCGTCCGTTCGGCACTAGATCGTGGGACTGATCGCGGGATTGTTCGCGGGGCGGATCGAGGGACGTGAGGACGTTCCACTACATCAACCGCGTTCTCTAACGCTTCTGCTGTACGATCTACAAGGGTATGTAGATCACTCATCCCCTCTCGTAGATGGACATCACCATGATAGGTCTTCGTGCGCGTAGGAAATTTTTTGTTTCCCATGAAACTATACTCAACTCACGTGATGTCGGACTTGGGATAGTGTAAGTGGATCATGAACCACTCAAATGACTAGAGAGATGTACTTTTTGAGTGGGAGTTTAGCATATAATTTGATTAAGTTGAACTCTAATTATCTTGAACATAGTCTAAGTCCACGTTGAATATATTTGTGTTGTAGATCATGGCTCACGCGACAGTCATCCTGAATTTTAATACGTTCCTAGAGAAAGCTAAGTTGAAAGATGATGGAAGCAACTTTGTAGACTGGGCTCATAATCTTAAGCTAATCTTACAAGCTGGGAAGAAGGATTATGTCCTTAATGCTGCGCTAGGAGATGAACCACCTGCTACGGCTGATCAGGATGTTAAGAACGCTTGGTTAGCACGTAAGGAGGACTACTCAATAGTTCAATGTGCAGTCTTGTATGGCTTAGAACCGGGACTTCAACGTCGCTTTGAGCGTCATGGAGCATTTGAGATGTTCCAGGAGTTGGAGTTTATCTTTCAGAAGAACGCCCGGATCGAGAGGTATGAGACCTCCGATAAATTCTATGCTTGCAAGATGGAGGAAAACTCGTCTGTCAGTGAACATGTGCTCAAAATGTGTGGGTACTCAAACCGTCTAGCTGAACTGGGGATTGAACTCCCGCAAGAGGCTATCACTGACAGAATCCTTCAATCACCGCCGCCAAGCTATAAAGGCTTTGTGTTGAACTACAACATGCAAGGGATGAACAAGTCTCCCGACGAGTTGTTTGCGATGCTGAAATTCGCAGAGTCTGAACTCCGTAAAGAGCATCAAGTGTTGATGGTGAGCAAGACCACTAGTTTCAAGAGAAACGGCAAAGGCAAGAAGGGCAATTCGAAGAAGAGCGGCAAGCCTGTTGCCAATCCGCCGAAGAAACCCAAGGCTGGACCTAAGCCTGAAACAGAGTGCTTCTATTGCAAGGGTATGGGTCACTGGAAGCGCAATTGCCCCAAGTATCTGGCAGATAAGAAGGCGGACAAAGAAAAATCAGGTATATTTGATATACATGTTATTGATGTGTACTTAACCGGCTCTCGTAGTAGTGCCTGGGTATTCGATACCGGTTCTGTTGCTCACATTTGCAACTCGAAACAGGAACTACGGAATAGACGAAGGCTGGCGAAAGACGAAGTGACGATGCGCGTAGGAAATGGTTCCAAGGTTGATGCAATCGCCGTCGGCACAGTGTCACTTCAGCTACCATCGGGATTAGTGATGAACTTAAATCATTGTTATTTAGTGCCTGCGTTGAGCATGAACATTATATCTGGATCTTGTTTATTGCGAGACGGTTACTCTTTTAAGTCTGAGAATAATGGTTGTTCTATTTCTATGAGTAACATCTTTTATGGTCATGCACCGAATGTGAGAGGATTGTTCATATTGAATCTTGATAGCGATACACATATACATAACATTGAGACCAAAAGAGTTAGAGTAAACAATGATAGCGCCATATTTTTGTGGCACTGCCGCTTGGGTCATATTGGTGTAAAGCGCATGAAGAAACTCCATGCTGATGGACTTTTGGAGTCACTTGACTTTGATTCACTTGACACGTGCGAACCATGCCTCATGGGCAAGATGACTAAGACTCCGTTCTCCGGAACAATGGAGCGTGCAAGTGACTTGTTGGAAATCATACATACCGATGTGTGTGGTCCAATGAGCGTAGAGGCACGCGGCGGATATCGTTATTTCCTCACCTTCACTGACGATTTAAGTAGATATGGTTATGTCTACTTGATGAAGCACAAGTCTGAAACATTTGAAAAGTTCAAGCAATTTCAGAGTGAAGTGGAAAATCATCGTAACAAGAAGATCAAGTTCCTACGGTCTGATCGTGGGGGTGAATATCTGAGTTTCGAGTTTGGTGCTCACTTAAGACAATGTGGAATTGTTTCGCGGTTAACACCGCCTGGAACACCACAGCGTAATGGTGTGTCTGAACGTCGTAATCGTACTTTGTTAAAGATGGTGCGATCTATGATGTCTCTTACTGATTTGCCGTTATCTTTTTGGGGTTATGCATTAGAAACAGCTGCATTCACTTTAAATAGGGCACCATCAAAATCCGTTGAGACGACACCATAGGAACTGTGGTATGGCAAAAGGCCAAAGTTATCGTTTCTTAAAGTTTGGGGATGTGATGCTTATGTCAAAAAGCTTCAGCCTGAAAAGCTGGAACCCAAAGCGGAAAAATGCGTCTTCATAGGTTACCCAAAAGAGACAGTTGGGTACACCTTCTATCTCAAATCCGAGGGCAAAGTGTTTGTTGCTAAGAACGGAACTTTTCTCGAGAAGGAGTTTCTCTCGAGAGAATTGAGTGGGAGGAAGATAGAACTTGACGAGGTTGTCGAACCTCTCATCCCTCTGGATGGTGGCGCAGGGCAAGGGGAAACCTCTGTCGTTGCGACGCCGGTTGAGGAGGAAGTTAATGATGATGATCATGAAACTCCAGTTCAAGTTTCTGTTGAACCACGCAGGTCGACGAGATCACGCGCTGCTCCAGAGTGGTACGGTAATCCCGTCTTATCAATCATGTTGTTAGACAACAATGAACCTGCAAATTATGAAGAAGCAATGGTGGGCCCAGATTCCAACAAATGGCTAGAAGCCATGAAATCCGAGATAGGATCCATGTATGAGAACAAAGTGTGGACTTTGGAGATACTGCCTGAGGGCCGCAAGGCTGTTCAGAACAAATGGATCTTTAAGAAGAAGACGGACGCTGACGGTAATGTGACCGTTTATAAAGCTCGACTTGTGGCGAAGGGTTTTTCACAAGTTCGAGGAGTTGACTACGATGAGACCTTCTCACCCGTAGCGATGCTTAAGTCCGTCAGAATCATGTTAGCAATAGCTGCATTTTTCGATTATGAAATCTGGCAGATGGATGTCAAAACGGCGTTCCTTAACGGTTTCCTTAAGGAAGAGTTGTATATGATGCAACCCGAAGGTTTTGTCGATCCTAAAAATGCTGACAAGGTGTGCAAGCTTCAGCGATCCATTTATGGACTGGTGCAAGCATCTCGGAGTTGGAACAAACGCTTTGATGAGGTGATCAAAGCATTTGGGTTTATACAAGTGGTTGGAGAATCTTGTATTTACAAGAAAGTGAGTGGGAGCTCTGTGGCGTTTCTAATATTATATGTGGATGACATATTACTGATTGGAAACAACGTAGAGCTTTTAGAGAGCATAAAAGGTTACTTGAATAAAAGTTTCTCTATGAAGGACCTAGGAGAAGCTGCTTACATTCTAGGCATTAAGATCTATAGGGATAGATCAAAACGCCTGATAGGACTTTCACAAAGCACATACCTTGATAAAGTTTTGAAAAGGTTCAAAATGGAACAGTCCAAGAAAGGGTTCTTGCCAGTTTTACAAGGTACGAGATTGAGTAAGACTCAGTGCCCAGCAACTGATGAAGATAGAGAGCATATGCGCTCCGTCCCCTATGCTTCAGCCATAGGTTCTATCATGTATGCGATGCTGTGCACTAGACCGGATGTCAGCCTGGCCATAAGTATGGCAGGTAGGTTCCAGAGTAATCCAGGAGTGGATCACTGGATAGCGGTCAAGAATATCCTGAAGTACCTGAAAAGGACTAAGGAGATGTTTCTCGTGTATGGAGGTGACGAAGAGCTCGCCGTAAAAGGTTACGTCGATGCAAGCTTTGACACAGATCCGGACGACTCAAAGTCGCAAACCGGATACGTATTTATTCTTAATGGGGGTGTAGTAAGCTGGTGCAGTTCCAAGCAAAGCGTCGTAGCAGATTCTACATGTGAAGCAGAGTACATGGCTGCCTCGGAGGCGGCTAAGGAGGGTGTCTGGATGAAGCAGTTCATGACGGATCTTGGAGTGGTGCCAAGTGCACTGGATCCAATAACCTTGTTCTGTGACAACACTGGTGCCATTGCCTTAGCAAAGGAACCAAGGTTTCACAAGAAGACCAGACACATCAAACGACGCTTCAACCTCATCCGCGACTACGTCGAGGAGGAGGACGTAAATATATGCAAAGTGCACACGGATCTGAATGTAGCAGACCTGCTGACTAAACCTCTTCCACGGCCAAAACATGATCGACACCAGAACTGTATGGGTGTTAGATTTATTACAATGTAATTCACATGGTGATGTGAGGGCTAGATTATTGACTCTAGTGCAAGTGGGAGACTGTTGGAATTATGCCCTAGAGGCAATAATAAATGTATAGTTATTATTATAATTCCTGTATCAAGATAATAGTTTATTATCCATGCTATAATTGTATTGAATGAAGACTCATTTACATGTGTGGATACATAGACAAAACACCGTCCCTAGCATGCCTCTAGTTGGCTAGCCAGTTGATCGATGATAGTCAGTGTCTTCTGATTATGAACAAGGTGTTGTTGCTTGATAACTGGATCACGTCATTGGGAGAATCACGTGATGGACTAGACCCAAACTAATAGACGTAGCATGTTGATCGTGTCATTTTGTTGCTACTGTTTTCTGCGTGTCAAGTATTTATTCCTATGACCATGAGATCATATAACTCACTGACACCGGAGGAATGCTTTGTGTGTATCAAACGTCGCAACGTAACTGGGTGACTATAAAGATGCTCTACAGGTATCTCCGAAGGTGTTAGTTGAGTTAGTATGGATCAAGACTGGGATTTGTCACTCCGTATGACGGAGAGGTATCTCGGGGCCCACTCGGTAATACAACATCACACACAAGCCTTGCAAGCAATGTAACTTAGTGTAAGTTGCGGGATCTTGTATTACGGAACGAGTAAAGAGACTTGCCGATAAACGAGATTGAAATAGGTATGCGGATACTGACGATCGAATCTCGGGCAAGTAACATACCGAAGGACAAAGGGAATGACATACGGGATTATACGAATCCTTGGCACTGAGGTTCAAACGATAAGATCTTCGTAGAATATGTAGGATCCAATATGGACATCCAGGTCCCGCTATTGGATATTGACCGAGGAGTCTCTCGGGTCATGTCTACATAGTTCTCGAACCCGCAGGGTCTGCACACTTAAGGTTCGACGTTGTTTTATGCGTATTTGAGTTATATGGTTGGTTACCGAATGTTGTTCGGAGTCCTGGATGAGATCACGGACGTCACGAGGGTTTCCGGAATGGTCCAGAAACGAAGATTGATATATAGGATGACCTCATTTGATTACCGGAAGGTTTTCGGAGTTACCGGGAATGTACCGGGAATGACGAATGGGTTCCGGGAGTTCACCGGGGGGGGGGGGGGGCAACCCACCCCGGGGAAGCCCATAGGCTTTGGGGAGACACACCAGCCCTTAGTGGGCTGGTGGGACAGCCCCAAGGGGGCCTATGCGCCAAGAATAAGAAATCAAAGGAAAAGAAAAAAAAAGAGGGAGGAAGTGGGAAGGGAGGGGGACTCCTCCCACCAAACCAAGTCCAACTCGGTTTGGGGGGGGGAGTCCTCCCCCCCTTGGCTCGGCCGACTCCTTGGGGGTCCTTGGACCCCAAGGCAAGGTCCCCCCTCCCTCCTCCTATATATATGGAGCAATTAGGGCTGATTTGAGACGACTTTCTCACGGCTGCCCGACCACATACCTCCATAGTTTTTCCTCTAGATCGCGTTTCTGCGGAGCTCGGGCGGAGCCCTGCTGAGACAAGATCATCACCAACCTCCGGAGCGCCGTCACGCTGCCGGAGAACTCTTCTACCTCTCCGTCTCTCTTGCTGGATCAAGAAGGCCGAGATCATCGTCGAGCTGTACGTGTGCTGAACGCGGAGGTGCCGTCCGTTCGGTACTAGATCGTGGGACTGATCGCGGGATTGTTCGCGGGGCGGATCGAGGGACGTGAGGACGTTCCACTACATCAACCGCGTTCTCTAACGCTTCTGCTGTACGATCTACAAGGGTACGTAGATCACTCATCCCCTCTCGTAGATGGACATCACCATGATAGGTCTTCGTGCGCGTAGGAAATTTTTTGTTTCCCATGCGACGTTCCCCAACAGGAAGACCTACTTCCTTGTATGTGGACCCAAAAGATGCTGCTGGTGAAGAAGAAGAGATCCCAGCTGATGCCCCTCCTCCTCCTCCTCCTTAGAAGAAGCTCATGGTTGATGCCATGCCCAGGAAAACAACTCCAAAGCCTACTTCTAAGGCTAAAAAGGTTGTAGCTCCCAAGAGGACTAGAAAGGATATTCCTGCAGCTGCCAAGGAGAAAGGCCCTACTTCCAGTGCCTTTGCTGCAGAGGAAGAAGAAGAGGATGCACCCATCCTCAGAAAGCTCAGACCTCATCCGCCACTGCACAATGATACTCATCCAGTAGCTGAAGATATGAAAAAGAGGAAAGATGCAGGATTGAGGAAATGGAGAGCTGTAGATCCATATGCCATAAGGATAAGAACTACTGTTGATTCTAGATTCCACACTAAGGAGCAACACGATTTTTATGAGACTGTTTTATTTGACAAAAGTCCAGCTGTGAGTGACATGAGATATGTTGACTGGGCTTATATCAAAGCAAATGAACACTACTTTCCTTAGGTGCAAGATAATTTCAAGTCTATGGAAATTGAAGACTTTGTTGGGAGAGAGATGACATCATGGAATGATGAGATTATCATGCAATTTTATTCCACTGCTCACTTCTATGTTGATGGTTATATAGTCTGGACGAGTGATGGACACAAGTATGAATTCACTGTTGATGATTGGGCCACTATCATTGGTGCCCCTGAGAACAAACAAGGTGATGTTGATGTATACTCTGAGCTGAAGATGAATCACAACTCCATGGCCAACATGTACAAGCCAATTCCTCACAAGTTCTTGGCAACTCACAAGCTTGGATCAGTGTACTTCTTGCAAGTAGGGATACCTACAACCAATACCATTCTGAGATACACCTTGATGCCTAAATCAGGTGATGAGGAAATGGTTAGAGGTCACTCCATCAACATGTTGTACCATTTGGACTCTCACACTAGATTCAAAGTGATGGACTTGATAGTAGAGACTATCACGAGGAGTGCTACTGATCAGAAAAGATCTTGTGGATATGCCCCGTACATTCAGATGCTTATCAATGCCAAGCTAGGAAGGCATGCATATCTACTTGATCGTCTCCATTTACCCCTTCAGCTAGAATTTGAAGACAATGAAGTGGCGATGGATGACAATGATCCGAGCTCAGCTACAGCTAGAATGGCACCAGAGGCAGGAGAAGCTGAGGCTACTAGAAATGTGCCACCACCAGTTCCACAGCTCAGAACTCCAGCTGACCAAATGGCATTTCTAGTAAGCCCTGTCCAAGGAATGGAGAATAATATATCTCGGAGGTTCTTCTAAACAAAAAGAGTTTGGACAGAATCGTGGAAACAAAGTTCCATGATTTGGATGTCAAAGTGATAGAGATGGCTACAAGTGTAGAACAACTTCAACATGAAGTTCATAGGGTGAGGACACCTAGTTCTACCAGTGATGATGAAGATTTTCCTCCTCACACTACCACTCAGTTCACCACCAGGCCATGGTCAGCTGTTGTGCCAGTTTAAGAGACAAGATAGACTTCATCAACTGAGGCATCTGCTCCAGCACCACCTCCAGATCAAGCACCTCCAGTATCAACTCCTCCAACTCCAGGGACCTCAGCAGAAGCCTTCATGGACGCTCTTGTGTCCACTCCTTTATCAACTGCCCAGAGAAACGATTAGCTCTATAGTTTTGAACTTCTTTGTAACTTCTTGCCAAGGGGGTGCATGTATAGATCATAGGGCTTCGAGAGAGAGAGAGAGAGAGAGAGAGAGAGAGAGAGAGAGAGAGAGAGAGAGAGAGAGAGAGAGCTTTTTGACTTTATTTGCTCTCATTTTGGTTTTACAAAAACTTGGTCTTTTGGATGACCTTATACTTTTGTTCATGTGTTTGATCATACGCTTTGCTTGGTTGATGCTACATTATTATCTTTAAGCTATCTATATGATGATCATTCACTTATCTTTTTGGTGTCATGTGCATTACTGTTCATTCTTATTTTGTATGCGCACCACCAAGATGTATGTGGCATGGAAGAGTGACCCATGATCCTAATTGATTGTGCATTTGCATTCAAACACAAATTATAAATAATGCACAAATTTAGGGGGAGCTCTTGCTTTTCACACACTTCTCAAAGCGTCGATGCTAATCATTGATTATATCTTTTGTTGAAGCTTTGATCTATATGTTGTCATCAATTACCAAAAAAGGGGAGATTGAAAGCACAATTGCTCCCTAAGGTGGTTTTGATAATTGATCACAACATATGCATCATTTGACTAATATGTTTACCCAAGTTTATTTCAGAAAAGTTCAAAAGATGCATTGGCTAAAGGCTTATGTGGAGATGCCCCTTGATGCAAGAAAGGAATAAGATTGGCCCAAGCTTCAAGCTAGAAGACTCTTCATTTTATATTTGTGATAAATCACTTTTGTGTCCATAGAAAGCCAATATTATTAAAAGGGGGTGAGGTATTAAAATGAACTGGTTGCTCAAGTGCTCAGAGATAGCCACCAAAAATAGTCAGTCATTTTCCCACATAATCATTCTGTCCAAAGCCACATACACAAAATCGGTGCACCAATAATCTCAATTCGGTTCTACCAATTGTCATCTCACACACAAGCTTAGCCAAAGCCACAAAATAGGTGCAACCGAAACTGTGTCGGTGCTACCGAGTTTAGGTGACCAACTTTCTGTTCCCCCGGTACACAAAATTGGAATTTCCGAGTTTGGGTATCGGTGTCACCGAGTTGTGTCATCTGACCGTTACCTACCTTTTCGGTGTCACCGAGTTGAGTATATTAGTTCCACCGAGATTCAAAAGTTGCTGCCTTTAGGGCAAGTCGGTACCAACGAGTTCATGACTTCGGTGTCACTGAGTTGGTCACTTAAGGTGTAATGGTTGGATTTTGGGGACTGCCTATATATACCCCTCCACCCATCTCTCATTCGTGGGAGAAGCACTCAGAACACACACTTCATTGCTAGATCCATTTTTCTGAGAGAGAGCCACCTACTCATGTGTTGAGATCAAAATATTCCAATCCAATCATTTGAAACTTGATCTCTAGCCTCCCCAAGTTTCTTTCCACCAAATTAACCTCTCCTACCCATGCCTATTCTGTGAGAGAGAGTGATTTTTTGTTGACGAGACTATCTTTAGAAGCACAAGAGCAAGGAGTTCATCGTTCTACCACATCTATTACCTTTTGGAGGGTGGTGCCTCCTAGATTGGTTAGGTGTCACTTGGGAGCCTCCTACTTTGTGTTGTGGAGTTGAACCAAGATGTTTGTAAGGGCAAGGAGATCGCCTACTTTGTGAAGATCTACCATGAGTGAGGCTAGTACTTCATGGACACAAGCCCTGGTGGAATAGACAAGGCCGCTTCTTCGTGGACCCCTTGTGGGTGGAGCCCTCCATGGACTCTTGGAGTCGTTACCCTCCATGGGTTGAAGTCTCCACTAGCATGTACGTACGATAGCGCCACCTATCAGAACCATGCCAAAAGTCGCCATGTCAACCTCATGCATTTTATATCCCTACCTTACTTCTTTACTTTACACTTGCATGTTTTACATTCCTCTACTATACTCTTAGAACTGCATGTGTAGGGTGTACTTGACTTGCCATAATTGCTAAAACTGACCCACAACTAAAATTGGGAAAATGCTAAGTTTTCATCTTGTCAAGTAGTCTAATCACCCCCCTCTAGACATACTTTCGATCCCATAGAGGTAGAGGGCGGTAGTACTACCGGGGCGGTACTACCGCTGCCAGGAATGATACTACCGTCCATAAGGGGTAGTACTGCCTCCTACAACCGCTCAACATCCGCTGAGAGTCCAGCCCAAGAAAACCTAGGCAGAACTTGTTGGAAATATGCCCTAGAGGCAATAATAAATTAGTTATTATTATATACCCTTGTTCAAGATAATTGTCTATTATTCATGCTATAATTGTATTAACCGGAAACCGTAATACATGTGTGAATACATAGACCACAACATGTCCCTAGTGAGCCTCTAGTTGGCTAGCTCGTTGATCAATCGATGATCATGGTTTCCTGATCATGGACATTGGATGTCATTGATAACAGGATCACATCATTAGGAGAATGATCTGATGGACAAGACCCAATCCTAAGCATAACACTAGATCGTCTTATTTGTGTGCTAAAGTTTTTCTATTGTCAAGTATCATTTCCTTAGACCATGAGATTGTACAACTCCCAGATACCGAAGGAGTGCTTTGGGTGTATCAAACGTCACAACGTAACTGGGTGATTATAAAGGTGCACTACAGGTATCTCCGAAAGTGTTTGTTGGGTTGCATGAATCAAGACTGGGATTTGTCACTCCGTGTGACAGAGATGTATCTCTGGGCCCACTCAGTAATCCATCATCATAATGAGCTCAATGTTACTAAGGAGTTAGCCACGGGATGATTGATACGTCTCAAATGTATCGACTTTTCCAAACACTTTTGCTAATGTTTTGGCCTCATTCTTGCATGATTTGAATGAAACTAACCCGAACTAACGCTATTTTCTGTAGAGCTGCTTGTGTGGTTTTCTTGTGCACAGGAAAATGGATATTTAGACGTCCCAGAAAATTCCCATAAAAATAGAGAAAATCCACGCACCAGGAGGAACCATGGGCCAGAAGATGGGCTAGAGGGGAGCCACAGGGCCCCCAAGCGACCTGCTGGCGCGACCTACCCCCTCGCCGCACCGGGAGGCCGCCTTGGTGGGGCCCACCCCCTCTGGTGCCCTATTTTGGCTCCTATTTTTACCGTGATGCAGAAATCCCAGAACAGAAGTCGTTTTGCAAGTTCTCGATGCGGAGCCGCCCCCACCCTCGGTTCTTCTTCGGGAGAGCTAATCTCGAGACTGTTTTGGCCTCCGGAGAGGGGAAATCGTCGCCATCGTCATCACCATCACCACTCCATCATCCTTCCATGGCTTCTCCCATCATGTGTGAGTAATTCCCTGCTGTAGGTGAAGGGGATGGGAGAGATAGGATGAGTTAGATCATGTAATATTCCGTCAGATTGTTGGGGCATGTTGCCTATCATCTACTATGGTGTTTATCAACTTTGCTACTACTTGTCACTCTTAATGCTTGTCACTTTGTTCCCGAGTGCTATGATTTCAGATCTGAATACCTTATGTTTTCATGAAAATATTTGTGTTGTAGATCCTATCTATGAGTAGTATGCACCTATTATAGTCCGGAACCGGTGATCCCAATGGTGACAGCTTGGGACACCAAAGGGGATAGAGTATAGTTTGAGGATTCCATGTATCCATTCACTACTGGAATTCATAATTTTGCCGTCTGCCTGGCCTTTGCCGTCTGCTGACGCATGGCAAAGGTACTCTTTGCCGTCAGCTGTCGCAGTGCTCACGACAAAGAGGTGTCTGATGGCAAAGGTTTATTTTGCCGTTGGCCACCTCTTTGCCGTCCGCTGGCGGACGGCAAAGAAAAGCTATGCGAACGGCAAAGGGCGGGCGGACGGCAAAGCCCCCACCCCACCCACCCCTCCCCTTTGTCGTCTGCCTTGGTGCCCTTTGCCGTCCGCCTGGGAGCACGGCGGACGGCAAAGGGGACGGCGGTTGCCCCCACCCAATGCCTCCCCACCCCGCCCTTTGTCGTCTGCCTGGGAGTCCTTTCCCGTCTGCCTGGGGGCACGGCGGACGGCAAAGGGGCGGCCCACCAACCACCATCAGGCCAACCTCCTCCTCCCACGTAGCCCTGCTCGAATCCACCCCGCCCGACATCCCTCCCGTGCCGCCCCGACGTCCCTCCCCTCACCGCGCCGCCCCGACGTCCCCCGGTGCAGCCCCCTGCGCCGCCCGCCCCCAGTGCAGCCCCCTGCGCCGCCCCCTCTCCTCACTCGCCGCCGGCGCGGCCCCCTGCGCCGCCCCCTCTTCTCACCCGCCGTCGACCCCCTGCGCCTCCCCCTGCATCGCCCCCTCTCCTCACTCGCCGCCGGCGCCCCCCCCCCCCCCCCCCCCCCGTGCCGCCCCTCCCCTCACTCGCCCCCTGCGTCGCTCCTCCCCTCACCCGCACCCTGCGCCGCCCTCCCCTCACCCGTCCCCGACGCCGCCGCTCCTCTCACCGGCTGCGGACGCTGCCCCCGGCGTCGGCCCCTCCCTTCACCGGCTTCCGGCGACGCCCCTCCCCTCACCGGCCGTCCCCAACTCCGGTACCCATATTTTTTGAAGTTAGATAGTTATTTTTTTTTCTATTTTTTCTGCTAAATTAGATAGTTACTTTATTAGGTACTAGATAGAAAAAATAACTTAGAGGATAGTTATTTTAGGTAGAATAAAATAGATAGAAAAAAATAGATAGAAAAGAAAAAACTTAGAAGATAATAATAGAAGAAAAAAACTAGAAGAAAAAAGAAGAAGAAGAAGAAGAAGAAGAAGAAGAAGAAGAAGAATAAGAAGAAGAAGAAGAAAGAGGAGAGGAGGAGAAAGAGAAAAGAAAGAAGAAAAAGAAAAAGAGGAGGAGGAGGAGGAGAAAAAAAAAAAAAATAATAATAATAATAATAATAATAAGATGATCAAGAAGAAGAAGAAGAAGAAAAAGAAGAGAGAGGAAAAGAAGAAAGGAGAGGAAAAAGGAACCCCGACACCCCGGCACTCACCCTCGACCCCCGACCCCTGACGCCCGACGCCACTGACCGTCGACCCTCGAAGCCACTAACCATCGACCCCTGACCCTCGATCCCCGACGCCCGACGCCACTGACCCTCGACCCCCGACCCCCGACACCTGTTCGGACTCTTGTTGACCGAAAAGATCCCAACCCCCGACGCCAGTGACCCTCGACCCCCGACAACACTGACCCCCGACCACCGACGCAACTAACCCCCGACCCCCGACGCCACCGACACCCGACACCACCGACCCTCGATGCCACTAAGCCCCGACCCCTGACACCTCTTCTGCCTACTGTTGAATGAGAAGGTGCATTTCAGCCTTCTAGAGGCCGACGAGGGTCATAGTTTTGTAAATTATGAGTTAGGCCACATATTTTCTGATTATGTTAATTATAAGAACATCGTATTTGTGTTGACCGTGTGAATTTCAATGTGCAGTTGTTCGACGACCTCCACGTGCGTTGGACGAGCTCCGCCCTTGCGTTTGTTGGTGAGCACAAATGACTTCTCCTCCTACCCCCTTAATTTGCTTTGTCCCGATCTTCGTGCCGATGAAACTTGCTAGCTATAGGTTTCTTCAATCATGAGTATGCGTGACCAATATGCGTCTCCCGTTCGAAAGGGCAACATCTATAAATATGCATTTCTTTGCATATTTATAACCGCCATCCTTTCGAATTGTCCAACATTATCCATGGGCAGCCCGAGTATGTGTAGATTGGGTTCGTTTTCCCGTATGCTGTGCTCTGGATCCGATGCAGAATTTCGTCAGTGCCTCCCTGTTGTTTTCCGGGTACACATCCTCTATGCTTATTGTCGAGACGTGTATCAGGAGAACAACGGGGAGGTGCTACCAAAATTCTGCATCACATGTGGAGCAGAGCATGGGAAAACGAACCCAATCTACACATACTCGGGTGGGATTAGGACCTATCTTTACCTATTAGCGTGTAGGTTGCATGGACGTAATAAAACTGACAAACTTGATTAGCTTATGATTGTAGATGATGAATTATATATTTATTTCTTGTGCCCCCATAGGTAGCTAGGCAACATGAGTGATCGTGCTTGGATGTACACTGGTCACCCTAGTCAGAAAGACATGACCCATGAATGGTTAACAAAAACCAGGGGGTTTGTGAGAGACGCATTTGCAAATGGCCAGCAAAAAACATGGTGCCCCTGTCCCAACTGCGACAACTCGAAAAAGCAGACAGAGTTTGAAATGGGTAAACACCTACAAAAGTGGGGTTTTACGCCTAATTATACGGTGTGGACTTTTCATGGTGAGTTTGACCAATGTTCCAGAGGTGAGGTGATTCGTCGTCGCACCGACGAGCATGGTACCGGGATTGAAGACATGGTGCAAGACTTTGATGATGCTCAGGATTTGGACGATGAGATGGAGGAATCTGCAAAGGCCTTCTATGAAATGTTGGAGTCTTCAAAACGTCCTCTCCACGAGCAGACTGAGCTTTGTCAGCTGGATGCCATCGCGCAAGTAATGGCTCTGAAGGCTCAATTCAACCTAGGCAGAGAATGCTACGACGCGATGATGACTATATTTGGATGCTTTCTACCCAAAGGCCATGTACTGCCTGCAAACCTGTACCAGTCAGAGAAAATCCTCCGTGTACTTAAGATGCCCTATGAGAAGATACATGCCTGCGAGAATGGGTGTGCCTTATTTAGGCTTGAGTATGCGGCCTTGAACTATTGCCCCATTTGCAATTCTTCCAGGTATATTGTGGTAGACAACGGTATGGGTGAGAAGAATCAGACCAAAATCCCCATTAGTGTTCTTCGGTATCTGCCAATCGTACCAAGACTTCAACGTCTTTTCATGGTCGAAGAGACGGCCACACATATGACATGGCAAAAATTGGGCAAAAGAACCGAACTAGATGCGGATGGGAACGAGATGCTGGTACATACTTCAGATGGTTTTGCGTGGAGGCACTTCGATGCATTACATAAGGATAAATCGGAAGATCCAAGGCAACCTAGAGTTGCCATCAGCACGGATGGGTTCAATGTGTATGGTATGACGGCAACACAATACAGTTGTTGGCCTGTATTTGTCATTCCACTAAATTTGCCATCTGGAGAGATTATGAAAAGAAAGAACATTTTCGTGACGTTGATAATTCCAGGGCCCAACTATCCGGGGAAGAATATGAATGTGTACATGCAGCCGCTTAAGGACGAGTTGCAAGAAGCCTGGGATAATGGGATCAAGACCTACGACGCGGCTACCAAAACAAATTTCAAAATGCATGTGTGGTACATGTACTCGACGCACCGGCAACAAAACTAGAAGGATGTTGTTGACGGCCCACCAGCGCGTGGGTTCGCAACAGTTTTCGAGGGTAGAGTATTCGACCCAAATTTGTTGATTCGCCAAGAGGAGGTGAGAGGATACTCTCGAGTATTAGCATCTGAATTTGTCTGATTCAACCGCACCTGAAAGATTAGTATCTGCAAGCAAAGTATTAGCAGCAAAGTAATATGATAACAACGGTGTCATAAATGAACTGTTGATGGCAGACTATTCCTAATTGTCGTATCAACGGCGCCAGAATTTGCCCATTGACGGAAATTGTCTTTTCCCGTGAACGACGAGCGAACCAGAATTGTAGCAGGTAGCAGCAGTGTAACGAGTAATAGGAGTGGCAAGGAACAACAGTAGTGACAGCAATAGCAAGTAGCAACAGTAGCAAGTAACAGCAAGACAAGTAACAACAACAGCAACAGTAGTAACAACAGTAGCAACAGAGCAAGACAAGTAACAGCAGAAGTGGGACAAACTCATAGGCAATGGGTCGGTGATTTGTTTGGATGATATTCATCGTGCAACAGTTATAACACGGAGAGATATGTGGCTAGCTCCCATTCGTCAATGTGATGTAGGCATGCATTCCGTGTGTAGTCATACGTGCTTAGGGAAAAGAACTTGCATGACATCTATTGTCCATCCCTCCCGTGGCAGCGGGGTCCAAAAGGATACTACAGGATATTAAGGTTCTCCTTTTAATAAAGAACCGGAACAACGCATTAGCACTTGGTGAACACATGAACTCCTCAAACTATGATCATCACCGGGAGTGGTTCCGGTTATTGTCACTCCGGGGTTGCCGGCTCATAACACATAGTAGGTAACTACAACTTGCAAGATCGGATCTAAAACACACATATATTGGTGACAACATACTAATTTCAGATCTGAAATCATGGCACTCGGGCCCTAGTGACAAGCATTAAGCATGGCAAAGTAGTAGCAATATCAATCTCAGAACATAGTGGATACTAGGGATCAATCCCCGTCAAAACTAACTCGATTACATGATAGATCTCATCCTACTCATCACCCCCCAGCGAGCCTACAAATAGATTACTCATGAACGATGGAGAGCTTCATGGAATTGGAGAGGGAAGAAGGTTGATGATGACGATGGCGATGATTTCCCCTCTCCGGAGCCCAAGACGGACACCAGATCTATCCTCCAGATGAAGAACAGGATGTGGCAGCGCCTCCGTATCGCAAACGCGACGAAATCTTCTCTTCTGATTTTTTTCTGGCGAAAGTGAATTTATAGAGCTGAGATTGGGGGCGGCAGAGCCACGTGGGCCCACAATCTTGGTTGTCGCGGCCAGGGGGTGGCCGCGGCAACAGGGCTTGTGGCCCACTGGCCCACCCCCTCTGGTGGATCTTTGCGCAGGTATTTTTCATATTTTCCAGAAAAATTCTCCGTAAATTTTCACGACGTTCCGAGAACTTTCATTTCTGCACAAAAACAACACCATGGCAATTCTACTAAAAACAGCGTCGGTCCGGGTTAGTTCCATTCAAATCATGCAAATTAGAGTCCAAAACAAGGGCAAAAGAGTTTGGAAAAGTAGATACGATGGAGACGTATCAAACTCCCCCAAGCTTAAAACCTTGCTTGTCCTCAAGCAACTCAGTTGACAAACTGAGAGAGAAAGAATTTTTTTTTGACAAACTCTGTTTGATCTTGTTGTTGCAACTATGTCTAACTCATAACCAGAATTTCAACAAGATCACAAGTTAACCACATAAGCAAGTGACACAAAGGTCTCACGGTGAACTAATATCAATGGCATAATCAGCTAGCGAGCAAATAATAATGAGTTTCAGATACCAACAATTCAATCAAAACAAGCATGAAGCAATATGAATAGGTGTTATCTCGCTAGCTCTTTCTGAGACCGCAAAACATAAATGCAGAGCACTTTCAAAGATCAAGGGCTGACTAAACATTATAATTCATAGCAACTAAGATCCAGTCACAGTCATACTCAATATCAATCAAAAGCAAAGCATAAAAATGACAGAGGTGCTCTCTAATTGGTGCTTATATAGAAAAAGGAGGATGACTCAACAGGAAAATAAATAGACAGATCCTTCGCAGAGGGAAGCATTGATTTGCAGAGGTGCTAGAACTAAAGCTTTGAAAACAGAGATAATAATTTTGGGTGGCATGCTTTCATTGTCAACGCAATGACCAAGAGTTCTCAATATCTTCCACGCTACTCATGCTATAGGCGGTTCCCAAACAGATAAGTAAAGTTTTAACTCCCCCACCACCAATCAATCACACTCCACGGCTAGCGGAATCCTCGGGTACCGTCCATACTAACATCAATCCAGGGGGAGTCTTGTTTTACAGTTATGTTTTCGATTTAAGCGTGGAACTGGGCATTCCAGTTACTGGCCCCTTTCTCGTGAATGACAGTGAATAAACACATGTCGAGGATAACACGCCTAACATGGAAGCTACCAATAGCCCCCTGTCACCACATGAGCGGTTCGGGCATGCAAAACAGAATATTTCTTGAAGGTTTGGAGAATGGCACATGCAAATTTACTCGAAACGGCAGGTAAATACCGCAAATAGGTAGGTATGGTGGACTCTCATGGAAAAACTTTTGGGTTTATGGAAGTGGATGCACAAGCAGTATTCCACTTAGTACAAGTCAAGGCTAGCAGAAGACTGGGAAGCGACCAACTAGAGAGCGACAACAGTCATCAAGATGCAATGAGTTTGACTAACATGGAGTGCAAGCATGAACAGGATATAAATCACCATGAACACGAACATCATAGAGGCTATGTTGATTTTGTTTCAACTACATGCATGAACATGCGCCAAGTCAATCCACTTGAATCATTCAAAGGAGAATACCATCCTATCATACTACATCATAGTCATCTCAAAATCTATGTTGGCATTCAAGACAAACCATTATAAGCTCCTAGCTAAATAAGCATGGCATCAGAAACTATGATCTCTAAGTTGTCATTGCAAACATGGTTCTCTCACAACAAAGCTGAAGCTAGGACGATAAGCTAGTCATATTTACAAAAACAAAATAGATAGAGTTCATACCAGCTTTTCCAATCTCAGTCACTTCATCATATATCATCATTATTGCCTTTCACTTGCACGATCGAACGATGTGAACAATAATAAGCGTGCTCGTGCAATGGACTAAGATGAATCTGCAGGCAAACACAAAGGAGAAGACAATGTAATATGGCTCTTTGAAAGCTAAACAGGTATGCATGCAAGAGCTACTAAACATTGTAACCAATATCTTCTACCTTGACCCAAAGAAAAAGAAAACTATTTACACGGGAAAGCTCCCAACAAGCAAAAAGAAGAAAGGAAAATCTTTTTGGGTTTTCTCAAAAGGACACAAAACAAGAAAACAAGAAAACGAAAATAAACTAGCATGGATAATATAGTGGCAAAGTGTAAACACCGGCTAACAAAGTGAAAGCATAAGCATGAATGTAAGATCGGTGAGAACACGTACTCTCCCAAGCTTAGGCTTTTGGCCTAGCTTGGTCTACTCCCAAGGACGGTCTTGTCGAAATCCAAAATCATAATCGGGGTTATACGGGAGCGCTGCAGCCACTGCCTGGATAGCTGCCTCACAAAGACGAGAAGCCGTCACCTCCCTCTCATACTCCTCTGCCTCTCCTATAGTTATGTAGTATCTCCGTTTAACCTGAAAGTCAAAGAAAGCAGGAGCAGGAAGGGTAATATGGAAAACACGCTGCCGGTTAAATATCAATCGGTATAGGAGGGATTCATCATCTCTCTCAAGAAACTGGTAGCGTGTCAAGGCGACGCGGTCAAGAAAAGCTGTATGGAGCGGGGGATCTCCTGCGCGGATGGGTACTCCAAGAAAATTTGCTATGCGAGTGGCATAGATGCCGCCAAAGAAATCTCCCTCAATAGCGTTTTTATTCAGCCTCCTTGCTATAATAGCTCCCATGTTGAAGATTTTATCACCCGTAACTGCGCTCTTAAGGATAGTAAGGTCGGATGCGCATAGGTGACAATGTTCAACCTTACCGTTAATGCATCTACCTATGAAGAGGGCAAAGTAGTGCAAGGCAGGGAAATGAATGCTTCCTTTGGTAGCTTGCGTGATGTCTCTAGTTTCTCCAACATAAATACTAGAGAAGAAATCTCTAACCAAAGATTTAGCAAGATCTTTAAGATTACCCCCATCGGGTATTTTGCAAATCCTATTGAAATCCTCCAAATCCATGGCATAAGATTTATCATACAAGTCAAACAGTATAGATGAGTCACGGCCAACTGAAAATTTAAATCTACGCACGAAAGAGGCAGTGAGCATAGCATACTGTTCACATTTATCTGAGAGGAATTCTTCTAACCCGGCATTGCGGACAAGTGTATCAAACTCATCCTTGAAGCCTTCTTCGATCATGAACTCATCAGAAGGCCATTCACATGGTTGTACCAGTGCGTCCCTTAGTTGATAAGGATCGGGCTACCAAAAAGAAAGACGGGGACCCTTTTTACTTGAGCAACCACCATGAAACTTCCTCCTGAACATAATTTCTCTTTGCTGAAATTTTGAAGTTCAAGAGAAAAGTGAATAAAGACCAACCACACCTTGTAGCAACTACTCCTACTAGTGCCTAGATACCGCATCACGCGCTAAAACTACTTGGGACCAGCTAAAATCAACATTTCAAGCTCAAGAACAGGGTCACCAAGGTAGCAAGAATACGCGAAGGATAAAGAACTAGAGCAAAAACTAATTGGACTAATGGAGGAGTCACTTACCAAGGAGCAATTTCCCCAAAACGGTTCGGAGAATTATGCTTTGAGCAAGGAGATCGAAAATCACAGCCAAATGAGCAGGAACACGGGTTTGAGCTGTGAAAAGATTTTTCTGGAGGTAGAGGAAGAGGATGGGAGCTGGAGTGAGTGGAGGGGGGGGGGCCTGTGGGCCCCACAAGCTTGCTCCCCGTGGCCAGGGGGTACCCCGCGGTGACAGGGCTTGTGTCCCACTGGGGTGGCCCCCAGGCCAGCTCTGTGTCCCAGTATTTTTCAAATATTCCAGAGAAAATCATACTAGATTTTCAGGACCACCGGAGAACTTTTATTTTCGAGGTATTTTTCTCCGGGACGCTAAAACAGAAAACAGGAAAAACTAAACTAAATCTATCATTTTTCTTCTAAGCAAAAGAAAGTGAAAGCTTTAAAACAGAGGTATGTGACTCTTTGATTCATCCATTTCATGGTCATCGAAAGAAATCCGTCAATGGGGTTGATCAAATCCTTATGACAAAACTTTCTCGAAGCGCAAAAGAGAACGGAGAATTTTCAAATAGCCACCAAGTCACCTCAATGGGGATATGAATCTCCCCAACAAGCAATTCATACTTCATCTTGACACGAGGAATAGGGCATTCAAAGCTCCCAATAAGAATCGACGAAGTTTTTTCGATAGCATTGATGCAATGTACTGGATATCGTTTCTTCGGAAAGTGCATGGTATGCTCATTACCGTTGACAAGGAAAGTGACATTGCCTTTGTTGCAATCTATAACAGCCCCTGAAGTGTTTAAAAAGGGTCTTCCAAGGATGACTGCCATGGCATCGTCCTCGAGAATATCCAAGATAACAAAGTCTGTTAAGATAGTGGTATTAGCAACCACAACAAGCACATCCTCGCAAATGCCAACAGGGAAAGCAGTTGATTTGTCGGCCAATTGCAGAGAGATTTTAGTAGGTGTCAACTTATCCAGTTCAAGTCTACGATAAAGAGAGAGAGGCATAACACTAACTCCGGCCCCAAGGTCACATAAGGCAATTCTTACGTAGTTTCCTTTAATGGAGCAAGGTATAGTGGGCACTCCAGGATCACCAAGTTTCTTAGGAGTTCCACCTTTGAAAGTGTAATTGGCAAGCATGGTGGAGATCTCAAGATCTGGTATCTTCCGTTTATTGGTCACGATATCTTTCATGTACTTGTCATACAGAGACATTTTGAGCATATCAACTAACCGCATCTATAGAAAGACGGGTCTTAGCATTTCAATAAAGTGCTCAAAATCCTCATCATCCTTTTTCTTGGATGGTTTAGGAGGAAAGGGCATAGGTATCTGAACCCATGGCTCCCTTTCTTTACCATGCTTCCTAGCAGTGAAGTCATTCTTATCGTATCTCTTAGGTTGTGGGTTATCAGGATTAACCGCAGGTTCAATCTCCACATCCTTATCATTGCTAGGTTGAGCATCATTATGAACATTGCTGTCCATATTGTCACCAGGTTCATGTTCATCACCAGATTGTGTTTCTGCATCAGACGCAGAAATATCATTTGGTTCTTCAGGTGTGACAGTGTTTGGTGAACTAACATGCAGGTTTCTGTCATCCTTCTTCTTCTCCTTAGGATGAATGGGTGCATCTGCATTAATTCCTTGAGAATCTTGATCGATTCTCTTAGGATGACCTTCAGGATACAAAGGTTCCTGAGTCATTTTGCCTCCTCTAGTAATGACTCTGACAGAGTTGTCATTTAATTCATTGAGCAAGTCATTCTGAGCTTTAAGTACTTGTTCTACCTGAGTACTAATCATAGAGGCATGTTTACTCAGAAGCTTCAGATCGTTGACATTTCTGTCTACAGAAGCACTTAAATGGCTAAGCATACGAGTACTTTGTTCCAAATATATGCTAACATAATCATTGAAACTCTGTTGTTTGGCAACAAAGTTGTCAAATTCATCAAAGCATAGGCTAGCAGGTTTATCAAAAGGAATATCACTCTCATCAAACCTACGCAGAGAATTTACTTCTACTACCTGTATCGGGTTATCGAGACCATGGATCTCTTCGATAGGTGGTAGATTTTTCACATCTTCAGATCTAATGCCTTTCTCTTGCATAGATTTCTTGGCTTCTTGCATATCTTCGGGACTGAGGAATAGAATACCTCTTTTCTTTGGAGTTGGCATAGGAGGTGGTTCGGGAATAGTCCAAGCATTATCGTTGATCAAGATGTTATTCAGAAGGACCTCGGCTTGTTCTACAGTTCGTTCCCTAAAAACACAACCGACACAACTATCTAGGTGGTCTTTAGAAGCATCAACAAGTCCGTTATAGAAGATATCAAGTCTCTCGTTCTTCTTAAGAGGGTGATCAGGCAAAGCATTCTGTAGCTGGACGAGCCTCCCCCAAGCTTGTGGGAGACTCTCTTCTTTGAGTTGAGCAAGTTGTATATTTCCTGCAAGGCAGCTTGCTTCTTATGGGCAGGGAAATATTTCTCACAGAAGTAATAGATCATATCCTGGGGACTACTCACACATCCAGGATCAAGAGAAGTGAACCAGGCTTTAGCGTCATCCTTTAGAGAGAAAGGAAACAGCTTAAGGATATAGTAGTGGCGGATCTTCTCCTCACTAGTGAAAAGGGTGGCTATATCGTGTAGTTTGGTAAGATGGGCTACGACCTTCTTAGACTCATAACCGTGGAAAGGATCAGATTCGACTAGAGAGATTATCTCAGGGTCGACAGAGAATTCATAATCCTTATCGGTGATAAAGATAGGTGAAGTGGCAAACTTCGGGTCGTATTTCATTCTAGCTTTCAGAGATTTTTCCTTCCACTTGAGAAGTAATTTCTCAGCGTCATAGGCATCCTTACACGGAAGAAAATCCTCAGCTATCTCTCCCTCCATAACGTAACCCTCAGGTATATCAGGCAATTCATATCTAGGAGAGCTAGATCTAGCAGGAGCAAAAGCAGGTTCTATCTCAATAGCATCGGCAGTTTCAGAAGCATCACGAGCATTGGCAGTAACTCTATCAATATGAGCATCAAGGAACACCCCTAGTGGAACATCAGGCAAAGTAGCATCTGTAGCAGTATCATGCATATCATCATCAGGCAAAATAGCATCTCTAGCATCATCAGGCAAAGCAGTATCAGGCATAGCATCTCTAGAAGTATCAGGCATAGTATCTCTAGCAGCATAAGGCATAGCATTAGGAATAGTATCAAGCATAGCATCATCAGGCATAGTATCAAGCATAGTATCTCTAGTAGTAGCATCATAAGCATCATCAAGCACATGCGACATATCAAGATTTCTAGCAGGAGGTGATGTCGCAAACTTACTCATAACTGAAGGTGAATCAAGTGCAGAGCTAGATGGCAGTTCCTTACCTCCCCTCGTAGTTGAGGGCAAGACTTTGGTTTTTGGATCCTTCACATTCTTCATAGTGATCAGTAGATATAAATCCCAAGTGACTCAGAGAATATAGCAATTACCTCCCCGGCAACGGCGCCAGAAAAATGCTGATTGGCACTCTCTGGCAATAGCTAGACGAATGATGATTTTGTGACAACACACCTTCCCCGGCAACGACGCCAGAAAAATGCTGCTAGCACTCCCCGACAACAAAACTAGAAGGATGTTGTTGACGGCCCACCAGCGCGTGGGTTCGCAGCAGTTTTCGAGGGTAGAGTATTCGACCCAAATTTGTTGATTCGCCAACAGGAGGTGAGAGGATACTCTCGAGTATTAGCAGCTAAATTTGTCTGATTCAACCGCACCTGAAAGATTAGTATCTGCAAGCAAAGTATTAGCAGCAAAGTAATATGATAACAACGGTGTCATAAACGAACTGTTGATGGCAGACTATTCCTAACTGTCATATCAACGGCGCCAGAAGTTGCCCATTGACGGAAATTGTCTTTTCCCGTGAACGACGAGCGAACCAGAATTGTAGCAGGTAGCAGCAGTGTAACGAGTAATAGGAGTGGCAAGGAACAACAGTAGTGACAGCAATAGCAAGTAGCAACAGTAGCAAGTAACAGCAAGACAAGTAACAACAGCAGCAACAGTAGTAACAACAGTAGCAACAGAGCAAGACAAGTAACAGCAGCAGTGGAACAAACTCATAGGCAATGGGTCGGTGATTTGTTTGGATGATATTCATCGTGCAACAGTTATAACACGGAGAGATATGTGGCTAGCTCCCATTCGTCAATGTGATGTAGGCATGCATTCCATGTGTAGTCATACGTGCTTAGGGAAAAGAACTTGCATGAAATCTATTGTCCATCCCTCCCATGGCAGCGGGGTCCAAAAGGATACTATAGCATATTAAGGTTCTCCTTTTAATAAAGAACCGGAACAACGCATTAGCACTTGGTGAACACATGAACTCCTCAAACTATGATCATCACCGGGTGTGGTTCCGGTTATTGTCACTCCGGGGTTGCCGGGTCATAACACATAGTAGGTAACTACAACTTGCAAGATCGGATCTAAAACACACATATATTGGTGACAACATAATAATTTCAGATCTTAAATCATGGCACTCGGGCCCTAGTGACAAGCATTAAGCATGGCAAAGTAGTAGCAACATCAATCTCGGAACATAGTGGATACTAGGGATCAATCCCCGTCAAAACTAACTCGATTACATGATAGATCTCATCCTACTCTTCACCGCCTAGCGAGCCTATGAATATATTACTCACGAACGATGAAGAGCTTCATGGAATTGGAGAGGGAAGAAGGTTGACGATGACGATGGCGACGATTTCCCCTCTCCGGAGCCCAAAACGGACTCCAGATCTGTCCTCCAGATGAAGAACAGGATGTGGCGGCGCCTCCGTATCGCAAACGCGACGAAATCTTCTCTTCTGATTTTTTTTCTGGGCGAAAGTGAATTTATAGAGCTTAGATTGGGGGCGGCAGAGCCACTTAGGCCCCACAAGCTTGGTTGCCGCGGCCAGGGGGTGGCCGCGGAAATAGGGCTTGTGGCCCACTCGCCCACCCCCTCTGGTGGATCTTTGCGCAGGTATTTTTCATATTTTCCAGAAAAATTCTCCGTAAATTTTTAGGACGTTCCGAGAACTTTCATTTCTGCACAAAAACAACACCACGGCAATTCTGCTGGAAACAGCGTCAGTCCGGGTTAGTTCCATTCAAATCATGCAAATTGGAGTCCAAAACAAGGGCAAAAGAGTTTGGAAAAGTAGATACGATGGAGACGTATCAGCGGGTAATGCCGGTGATGTTGCGTGGCTTTATCCCTGAGGATGAATGGCTAGTACTGGCAGAGCTAAGCTATTTCTTCCGTTCTCTTTGTGCGAAAGAACAATCGCGTGGCGTGCTAGATAAAATGGAAGAGTTGGCGCCGGAGTTGTTCTGCAAATTAGAAAAGATCTTTCCACCGGGCTTCTTTGATCCAATGCAACATTTGATTTTGCATCTCTCGACCGAGGCAAGAACGGGGCGGCCGGTTCAAAATCGATGGTGCTACTCAACTGAGAGGATGTGGAAGATGCTTCGAGCTAAGTGTAAAAATAAACGTAGAATTGAAGCATGGATGGCCGAGGCATTCATTACTGAGGAGGCGGCAAACTTCGTGGCAACACACTACGAAGCCAAAAATCATCATTTGCATAACCCGAAGCCTCCGTACAATGATGGCGATCCAAAAAAAGTTCGATCCAAGCTCAGCCTATTCAAAGGTAAGCTCGCACCATCTGGTGCTTCGAAAGGGAAATCGTTGGATGTCGAAGAATGGCGGACCATTTGATTGTATATCTTCACCAACCTAACAGAAGTGCGGCCGTACATCGAGTAAGTTCTCGGTAAATTATTGTTCCGCAACTTCTAATTGCTTTGAACTACTCTTATTCCCGGATATTTGATATAGTCGACACGTCGCCGAATTCTCGAATGGAGCGGTCATCGAAAAGGATTCCGTTAAAGAGTATGAGCTTCTCGCAAAGCATGGAGGCGAATATCCCGGTTTCATCTCTTGGTTCAAACAAAGGGTAATTAATTACCATTAAGGGCCCATTTGATTTCTTGGTCTAATTTGTGGCTAATGCATCCATTCTTTCATATTAAACTTCTAGGCTAATGCAGAGTCTATGGACGCCGAGTTGAGACAAGTCGCTAATGGTTTTGACTATAAGGTCCGTTCATTTGACAAATACAACATCAACGGGTATCACTTTCGTACCTTTGGCAAAGAGCTATCTATGCCCGACCTAAAGACTACAAATTGTTTTGTCTCTCCTATCGGCGAAGGAGACACCGAGTATTATGGAAGAGTTGAAGCAATTTATGAACTTCTATTCTATGGTGAAAACCCACCGACCGTCGTAGTCTTCAAATGTTATTGGTTTGAGCCGAGGGAGACTAGAAGGACTCATGAACATATAGGACTAGTCGAAATCAACCAAAACACCCACTTAGATGTTCCCGGTGTCTATATTACGTCTCAACAGGCAACACAAGTTTTCTATCTACCGTGGGCCTGCCAAACCGATCCAAATCTCAAAGGTTGGGATGTCGTTTATGAAGTGCCACCACATTTTAGACCACCTACCCTCAATGAAGAGGATTACGAACCTCACCAACCCAGACACATATGAAGGAGAATTCTTCCAAGAAACATGTATGTCCAAGAAATGTTTCAAGAACCGCTCTACTTCACCCGAGAACATTGAAGTAGACAGCGACAGTGAATCCGTCTTAACCCCTGAGCCCGAACAGGAAGAGCTGGAAGAAGAAGAGGTTACTGCTGCGGATGACCTGTCACTTCTTGACCGATTACATAATGGTGGCCTTCCACATGTTCTTCGTGATAGTGATGATGATGATGCATTTATTGATGATAGTGATGATCATGATGCATTTATTGACCCTGAAGCATATATAGACGAGCACAATTGTTATTAGTTCTATTCAACTATTATACTATATATAAATTTTGAGTTCATGTTACTTATTCAATTTTTATTAGTCATGTTGGTATTTATGACGATGATACACTTAAATTATATACATTTTATTACTCATGTTGGTATTTATGTTGTACTAATTTCATTTACTCTTTGTCATGACAGGTGTTGAAAGGTGGTGGGAAAGGGTCGAAAGCACTCCGCGGCTCCTTCTTCGTCGGCGGGTGATGGGATGGGTACTTCCATTCCTGCCTCGCCTCTTCGGAGAGTGTTGCTATTTATGTTGGTATTTATGTTGGACTAAAGGTACACGTGGCCGCGGGAGAGGTAGGGCGGTGGCTACCACGCCTTCTGAGGTGGAGGCTACATGGTCTCCGCCACCACCCCAAGCTGATTCACCTGAGCACAGGACTTCTAGGGTGGATTCGTCTGAGGTGGAGGCTACATGGTCTCCGGTTCACGAGCCTCGGGTCGACGAGCCTTCGACCCACGAGACTCGTGTCCCAGAGGCTTCGTTCCAGGCGACTTCGGAGCAAAGCAGGGATGAGGGTACGTCCCCAGAGACCCAGTGGGATACCTGGGCTGAGCCAAGTGGCCATGCTGGTAGCGACGAGGAGCTAGGTGAGGGGGCTACCGTCTACCAGCGTGGTAGTTCGGGGCTCCCGCTCGTGCCGGCGACCCCCGAGTAGAGGTGGTCGATTAGGCCAAATGGGGACAAGTAAGTTAATTTACCCTTATTTAACCTTTTGCCTTCACGTTTTCTCAAATATCTAATGTTTTGGCTTTAATTTGTCATACCGTAGGGGTTGGATTGTTGCCAAGGGTGTCCGCAAGCCCAACAGCGTCCTTGGTGTGCATTGCCGTAAAAACTTCCCAGGGTTTGTTACGTTGCCCGGTCGGGAGCGAGAGGTAGGAATGACTTGGGAGCACTACTTGGGTGCCCCGGCCCCGCCGGAGGTGGAGATCGACGGTGTTTTGTGCCACACGAGGGCCGACATGGTGATCCGACAGTTCTCGGTAATTTCTCCTTCACACAATTATAAATCAACCATAGCTAGTTATTGTACTAATCGGTGTTGTCTCGTTTGCAGACCTACTACAGGTGTGAGGAGGGATACGAGGAGGACGCGGCAAAGGTTATCGAAACCGAATGTCGCCGCCTACTTCAAAACTTTTGGCACGAGGCTCGGGTGCAGGCTGTTCGAGACTACTATGCCACGTGGCGTATTAGGATGGACAAGGCGAAGTGCCGTGATTCTAAGATGGAGAAGGAGCATTACATGAAGGTAATTACATATTATTAAGGCTTTGTAGTTAGTTTCCTTGATTTGGTTCTTACGCGCTCAAATTTCTCTTTATTAACTTAGGTGCCCCCGAGATGGTGTGTGGATAAGATGGATTGTTGGGAGGCCTTGGTGGATCAGTGGTGCTCCGAAACGTGGGAGGCCAGCCACAACAACGCCAAGGAGAGGCGTGGCAAAATGGTTGGTGTGCCACACCATCAAGGGAGCGTCAACTTAATCCAATTTGGCGAGAACTGGGTATGTGGTTTGCTTCATGCCTCATGCAATTCATTCTTAATGCTATCTTGAGCCCTTTACTAATACAATTTTCCTCTCTCTTTATTTTAGGCGCGTCACAATAAGACGGAGGTGCCACACATGTACGACTTGTATGCGATGGCCCATACTGGCTCGTACAAGAAGGTCAAGGCATTCTCTGAGTCTCACCTCGAGCATCCAGAAAACTTCACCAACATCTCCTCCCACCACAAGCTCGTGAAGTACAGAGATCACGGGAAGGCGAGGAAAGGGGAGGACTTTAACCCGAGCGAGGGGCCTATTGATCCAGAGCTGGTGATGATAGCTCGCAACGGGAGGCCCCATGGATCGCTCGCCATTGGAGACGGCCTTATACGTTGTCCTAGCACTCTCCGGCAGATAAAGGCACGCCAAACGAGCTCCTGTCCGGAGATAACACCTCGTGCATGGCCAGTCGAGCTCTCCATCGAGGTTAGTTTAATGGACTCAACTATCTTTCCGCATTATGTTGTGCGTTGGAACCAATATGATTACATTGCTAACAATGAGTTGTGTTGCAGGCTGCTATTCAGAAAGAGAGAGAGGCAATGCAGGCAGCTATGGCGGAGAAGGATAAGGAGATGAGGGAGCTGGAGGAGAGGACGATTGCATTGGTGGAGGCAGAGAGGGCACGGAATGATGCGTCTAACAGGGCCATATATGAGCTCTTCGTGGTAAGTTTCTTCTTCATGTTATTTCAAATCTTGCATTTTAATGTCCGTTTCATTAATAAATAAAAAGTTTGACTTGTCGAAACCAAATGTACAGTCTATGTGCGAGAAGAGCGGCCAAGTCCCTCCACCGATGCCATTCATTAACATGGCAGGGACGGTGAGTTTTATTTCAGTGTAGTGATCTTAAGAGTGTCCTCATGCTAACGACACATTGCAAACGATGTTTGGTGCAGAATATCTCCCGAAACGCATCGCACGACCCTTCTACAGTGGAGCCTTCTCCAGGGCAGCCTTCTCCAGGTGAAACAAGCCAGAGCCATCGTGCTTCACCGCCGTGATGACGATAATGGTATGTTATTTCTAGTGTTTTAATAAAAAATAGCTAGGCTTCCATCTAAATGACATAATTAGCTTAGTTAGCTCCAAAATGGTCTATTTAATAAAACATGACCTATACTTAGCTAATTATCCTCGAAATGACATAATTAGCTCCAAAAAGGCATTCTTAGCTAGTTTAGCACGAAGAAGGGGACAAGAGGAGAAGAAAGAGGAAAAATAAAAGGAAGGAAGAAGAAGAAGAAGAAGAGAAGAAGAATAAGAGGATAAGAAGGATAAGAAGAAGGAGAAGGAAGAGAAGAAGGAGAAGGAGCTCCTCCTTCTCCTTCTTCTTCCTCCTTCTTCCTCCTTCTCCTTCTCCTTCTTCTTTTCTTCTTCTTCTCCTCTTCCTTCTCCTTCTCCTCCTCCTCCTTCTTCTTTTACTTCTTCTTATCTTCTTGCTTCTTCTCTTTCTCCTCTTCTACGTAGCTTAGACTCATCCAAGAAAGACTAAATTGGCTAATTATCCTACAAAATGACATAATTAGCTTAGTTAGGTGAAAACATCATAAGAACCTTGGTTAGCTCATTAAAATGACCAATTTAGCTAAAAAATGAAATAATAAGCTCAAAATGGCATAAGAACCTTGGTTAGCTCATGAATATTATATACTTAGCTTGGCTTCCACCTAAATGACATAATTAGCTTAGTTAGCTCCAAAATGACCTATTTAATAAAAAATGACCTATAGTTAGCTAAGTTCTTTCCTAAATGACATAATAAGGCTTAGGTAGCTCGAAGATGACCTATTCCCCCTAACTTAGGTATTAAATTGCCTATAATTAGCTTAGCTAGATCCAAAATGGCTTAGTAAGCATAGTTTGCTCATGAATGAAACATTTTACCCAAGTTAGCTCCGAAATGACCTATAGTTAGCTAGACTTCCACCTAAATGACATAATTAGCTTAGTTAGCTCCAAAATGGTCTATTTAATAAAACATGACCTACCTTAGCTAATTATCCTAGAAATGATATAATTAGCTCCAAAAAGGCATTCTTAGCTAATTTAGCCCGAAGAAGGGGACAAGAGGAGAAGAAAGAGGAAAAATAAAAGGAAGGAAGAAGAAGAAGAAGAGAAGAAGAAGGATAAGAAGAAGTAGAAGGAGGAGAAGAAGGATAAGGAGCTCCTCCTTCTCCTTCTTCTTTTCTTCTTCTTCTCCTCTTCCTTCTCCTTCTCCTCCTCCTCCTCCTTCTTCTTCTTTTACTTCTTCTTCTCTCCTTGCTTCTTCTCTTTCGCTTCTTCTACGTAGCTTAGACTCATCCAAGAAAGACTAAATTGGCTAATTATCCTACAAAATGACATAATTAGCTTAGTTAGGTGAAAACATCATAAGAACCTTGGTTAGCTCATTAAAATTACCAATTTATCTAAAAATGAAATAATAAGCTCAAAATGGCATAAGAACCTTGGTTAGCTCATGAATATTATATACTTAGCTTGGCTTCCACCTAAATGACATAATTAGCTTAGTTAGCTCCAAAATGACCTATTTAATAAAAAATGACCTATAGTTAGCTAAGTTCTCTCCTAAATGACATAATAAGGCTTAGGTAGCTCGAAGATGACCTATCCCCCCTAACTTAGGTATTAAATGGCCTATAATTAGCTTAGCTAGATCCAAAATGGCTTAATAAGCATAGTTTACTCATGAATGACACATTTTACCCAAGTTAGCTCCGAAATGACCTATAGTTAGCTAGGCTTCCACCTAAATGACATAATTAGCTTAGTTAGCTCCAAAATGGTCTATTTAATAAAACATGACCTAACTTAGCTAATTATCCTCGAAATGACATAATTAGTTCCAAAAAGGCATTCTTAGCTAATTTAGCCCGAAGAAGGGGACAAGAGGAGAAGAAAGAGGAAAAATAAAAGGAAGGAAGAAGAAGAAGGATAAGAAGAAGGAGAAGGAGGAGAAGAAGGAGAAGGATCTCCTCCTTCTCCTTCTTCTTCCTCCTTCTTCCTCCTTCTCCTTCTCATTCTTCTTTTCTTCTTATTCTCCTCTTCCTTCTCCTTCTCCTCCTCCCTTCTTCTTCTTTTACTTCTTATTCTCTTTCTCTTCTTCTACGTAGCTTAGACTCATCCAAGAAAGACTAAATTGGCTAATTATCCTACAAAATGACATAATTAGCTTAGTTAGGTGAAAACATCATAAGAACCTTGGTTAGCTCATTAAAATGACCAATTTAGCTAAAAATGAAATAATAAGCTCAAAATGACCAATTTAGCTCCAAAATGACATAATTAGCCCATTTAGCTCCAAAAAGACATAATTAGAAAATTTAGCTCCAAGAATAGGAGAAGAGGAGAAGAAGTAGGAAAAATGAAAAGAAGGAAGAAGAAGAAGAAGAAGAGAAGAAGAAGAGAAGGAGAAGGAGGAGGAGGAGAAGAAGGAGGAGGAGAGGAGGAGGAGAAGAAGGAGAAGGAGGAGAAGACCTTTTCCTTCTTCTCCTCCTTCTCCTTCTCCTTCTTCTTCTCCTTCTTCTTGATTTCTTCTTCTTCTTCTGCCCCTCTTTCTTCTCCTCTTTCATATTCTCCTTACCTTATTTTCCCCGAACAATGACATAATTTGCCCATTTAGCTCCAAAGTGACATAATTAGCCCATTTAGCTCCAAAAAGACATAATTAGAAAATTTAGCTCCAAGAATAGGAGAAGAGGAGAAGAAATAGGAAAAATGAAAAGAAGGAAGAAGAATAAGAAGAGAAGAAGGAGAGAAGTAGAAGGAGAGAAGTAGAAAGAGGAGGAGTAGATGGAGGAGGAGAGGAGGAGGAGAAGGAGAAGGAGAAGGAGGAGAAGACCTTTTCCTTCTTCTCCTCCTTCTCCTTCTCCTTATTCTTCTTCTTCTCCCCCTCTTTTTTCTCCCCTTTCATATTCTCCTTACCTTTTCCCCAACAATGACATAATTTGCCCATTTAGCTCCAAAATGACATAATTAACCCATTTACCTCGAAAAAGACATAATTAGAAAATTTAGTTGCAAGAATAGGAGAAGAGGAGAAGAAATATGAAAAATGAAAATAAGGAAGAAGAATAAGAAGAGAAGAAGGAGAGAATGAGAAGGAGGAGGAGGAGAAGGAGGAGGAGCGGCGGAGGAGAAGAAGGAGAAGGAGGAGAAGACCTTTTCCATCTTCTTCTCCTTCTCCTCATTCTCCTCCTCCTTCTCCTTCTTCTCCTCCTTCTTGATTTCTTCTTCTCCTCCTCCTCCTCCTATTTTTTCTCCTCTTTCATATTCTCCTTACCTTAATTTCCCCAACAATGACATAATTAGCCCATTTAGCTCCAAAATGACATAATTAGCCCATTTAGCTACAAAAAGACATAATTAGATAATTTAGCTCCAAGAAGAGGAGAAGAGGAGAAGAACTAGGAAAAATGAAAAGAAGGAAGAAGAAGAAGAAGAAGAAGAAGTGAAGGAGAAGGAGGAGGAGAGGAAGAAGGAGGAGGAGAATAAGGAGAAGGAGAAGACCTTCTCCTTCTTCTCCTCCTTCTCCTCATCCTCCTTCTCCTTATTCTTCTCCTTCTTCTTGATTTCTTTTTCTTCTTCTCCTCCTCCTCTTTCTTCTCCTCTTTCATATTCTCCTTACCTTATTTTCCCCCAACAATCACATAATTAGCCCATTTAGCTCCAAAATGACATAATAAGCTCAAAATGGCATAAGAACCTTTGTTAGCTCATGAATATTATATACTTAGTTTGTTTTCCTCTAAAATGACATAATTAGCCCATTTAGCTCGAAAAAGACATAATTAGATAATTTAGCTCCAAGAAGAGGAGAAGAGGAGAACAAATAGGAAAAATGAAAAGAAGGAAGAAGAAGAAGAAGAAGAAGAAGAAGAGAAGAAGATGAGAAGGAGAAGGAGGAGGAGGAGAAGAAGGAGGAGGAGAGGAGGAGAACAAGGAGAAGGATGATAGACCTTCTCCTTCTTCTCCTCCTTCTCCTCCTCCTCCTCCTTATCCTTCTTCTTGATTTCTTCTTATTCTCCTCCTCCTCGTCTTTCTTCTCCTCTTTCATATTCACATTTTTGTTGTTGTTGTTGATTACCTCATAAACATCATATGTTGTTGTCCTTCTTCTTCTGACTTAGCTAATTTCTCTCCGGAATAACCTATATACACTTCTTCATCTAGTATTATTCTTCTAACTTTCTTATTTGTCATTTTGCAGATTACATTCACTTCACGGGAAGCTTGGATTATATTAATGGAATGCTTGAAGATCATTTCTTGTACCATGGCTTCACGGAAGCTTGTATTGAAACTATTGTAGTATATGGATATATATGAAACTTTGTATGCATGTGGATGAAACTGGTGTAATATATGGTTTGGTACGGATGGAACTTGCATAATATGTATGTACTATGGATGAAAGTTATTTTAATATGGTTATGAGTACGGAAACAAATTTATTTATGTAAAATGTATATATATATATATATATATATATATATATCCTGATTATTGTGAAATATGTTGGATATAATAAGAAATAAAATAAAAAGGGGTTGGTTCCCCCCTTTGCCGTCTGCCCCCACATGGCAAAGGGGGCATGGCAGACGGCAAAGAGGGGAGAGAGGGGGGCTTGGTTCCCCCCTTTGCCGTCTGCCTCCTCATGGCAAAGGGGGGAATGGCAGACGGCAAAGAGGGGAGAGAGGGGGCTTGGTTCCCCCCTTTGCCGTCTGCCCCCTCATGTCAAAGGGGGAATGGCACACGGCAAAGAGAGGAGGCCTGCCGTTAACACTTAACGGGACCGTTGGTGTATCTGTCGTCCCATTTAATTTGCCGTCTGCCCCCTCATGGCAAAGATCGTTTGCCGTCCGCTTTTAAAAAGCAGACGGCAAAGAACCTCTTCACCGGATTTTTTTTGCCGTCTGCTGACCGACGACAAAGCCTTTGCCGTCCATGGTTCCCCCTTTGCCGTCTGCCATGGCAGACGACAAATTTCTGAATTTCAGTAGTGATTGATTATTAATGCTTTGTTCCAGTGCTCTTTGACAGGAGCACCTTAATCTCCATAAGTTCCTTTTGGCCCCGATGATAGTGGGATGGTAGGACAAAAGATGTTGCACAAGTTATTATTGCAAGCACGCACGACTACCTCAGGATATATACCTAGATGATCATTACTTTTCTATGTGCCCTGCACCAAGTTAAATACATGATATCTCTCATCCATGATCAACCATCCATCTCCCTAGCCTACAATGTTTTAATCCTGCTCATCACAAGTTGTTTTACTTTTGCTATTTTACTTTCGCTGCTTTGTCACTATTATTTCCGTTGCCACCATCACTTCCATATCACCGTTGCTACTAATATTTTGTTGCCAAGCAAGTATATTTCAGGTGCGGTTGAATTTACAACTCAACTGTTAAAGCTTATAAATATTCGTTGGCTCCCCTTGTGTCGAATCAATAATTTGGGTTATCTTACACACGAAAACTGTTGCGATCCCCTACACTTGTGGGTTATCAAGACCATTTTCTGGCGCCGTTGCCGGGGAGCATAGCTTTATTTACAAGTCTACTTGGAGTTATTTTGCTTGCTGCGATTTATTCACTATGACTAAGAAAGGAGACCCCAAGGTTCCAATTTTACCATCCACTACGAGAAAAGGTACGGTTCTTAGCACTAGCGCTACACTTGATTCACCTTCCATTATGAGTAAGTTCGCTTCACCACCATCACATGCTGCTTCTACTGAGTGTTACTATTACTGACACTTTTGATGATGCTTCCACTACTATTGATGAGCCTGGTTTACTTGGTTGTTTTATTGAGTCTTAGATTGCTAAGGCTGCTAAACAGTCTGGAATCGAACTTCCTGTTACACGCTACCCCATTGGTAAATCTTTTGGTTACCCAGACTTGAATGGTCTCAAGGAAAGAATTCTTGATGATGATTATATTGAACTCGATGATGATTTATGCAGGGAACTTATAGAGTGTGCTGACTCTGACCCTGCTTCTCTTAAGGAGTTTCTTGAAAAGCATTCTATGAAGAACAAGTTTACTCCTGATCCTAAGTTTGCTTCATCTCCTATTTGCATTGAGGTGCTGATTTTGAGTTCTCTGCCGATCTTTCACTTATATTCACAGTTGAAGATGACCCCTTTTATGGCAGAGATGATGACGATGTTATTGCACACCTTACCAAACTCACTGAGTTGGGTGGCTTATTCACTACAGAGGACAAGAAGAGAAATTATTATGTTACTAAGCTACTTCCTTTCTCTTTGAAGGAAGATGCTAAAGCATGGTATGATGCACTACCACGTGGTTCCATTAAGAGTCCTCAAGATTTAGATCAATCTTTTGTTGCTAAATATTTTCCGTCTCATAAGCAACATGCTGCTTTACAAAGAATTTATAACTTTAAACAGCTGCAGGATGAGCACCTCCCTAAAGCTTGGGGGAGGTATTGCACTTTGCTTATGGCTAGACCGGTACATGGAATCCCTAAGAATGAATTGCTTGATATATTTTATGCTGGTCTAATCGATGAATCTAGAACCTATCTGGATAGTTGTGTTGGTTGTGTTTTCAGGGAAAGAACACCATACGATGCCGAATAATTAATGGGCAAGATAGCTAAGAATCATGATGATTGGTCTGTTCCTAAACCACCTCCATCACCCAAGAAGAGAGGTATGCTTTTCTTGAGCCCGGAAGTTATGCAAGAAGCCAAGAAGTCTATGAAAGAGAGAGGTATTAAAACGGAAGATGTGAAGAATCTACCTCCTATTGAGTAATTATGTGAGCCTACCACTCACCCACCTATGGTAGAGGTACACTCTCTTTTAGAATTCAATGCAAGTGACATCCCTCATGGCAAGCCCCCTGATCAATGTTTAGATGAGCTTGATAATTTTATTGTCAAGCAAAATCACTTTAGTGAGAGGATTCAAAGCCAATTCCATGATAATTCCCTTGCTATCAAAAGTTTGCTTGATGTTTTAAGTAGAACTGTCAATGATGCTAAAGGTCTTGTTAAGCATTTTCATATGTTTCAAACTCAGCTTGAACAAATTTGTAATGTGCAAAAAGAATTGCTTGCTAACAATGCCAAACAAGTTGCTACGCAGGCATATGGTATAAAGACCCGAGGAGGTACACATACCTAGGACCCCCTTTATCCGGAGGGGCATCCAAAGAGGATCGAGCAAGATTCTCAATTGCAGAAAGAAGACATTGTCAACTCTCCGAAGAAGAAGAAGAAACACAAGGAGGCTGACAACTCCAATGATCCCATAATTGATGAAGAATCTATTGTTGATCCTAATAGTAAGTCTATTTCCGATGCTGAAACTGGAGATGGTGCTGAACCTGATAAAGATAATGAGAAGATTGATCCTCGTGAGATACGAGAAGAAGAAGCACCTGACAAGCGCAAAATACATACTAGAGAAGATTTTGTTGCAAGAAAACATGGGAAGGAAAGAGAACCATGGGTACAGAAATCAATGCCCTTCCTAGGTAAGTCTTTCAAAACCAAAGAAGAAGAGCATTACAACAAATTTTATGAATGGATGAAACCTCTTTTTCTTCAAATTCCTTTGACCGATGCTATTAAGTTGCCTCCGTACCCGAGGTATATGAAAGATATTGTCACTAATAAAAGAAAAGTTCCTAATGAGGCAATATCTACTATGCTTGCTAATTACTCTTTCAGTGGCAAGATTCCTGAGAAGCTTGGTGATCCAGGTATACCCACCATTCCTTGCTCCATAAAAAATAATTATGTCAGAACTGCTTTATGTGATCTTGGTGCAGGAATGAGTGTTATGCCTTTCTCTCTTTACAAAAGGCTTTGTTTAGATAAACTTATCCCTACAGATATCTCTCTTCAAATGGCTGATAAGTCAACAGCCGTTCCTGTAGGTATTTGTGAGGATTTTCCACTTGAAGTTGCTAATTGCTTGATCCTTACTGATTTTGTTGTGCTTGACATGCCCAAGGATGGGAGCATGTCTATTATTCTTGGTAGACCTTTTCTTAACAACGCAGGTGCTATTATTGATTGCAATAAAGGAAAGGTGGCCTTCAATGTTAATGAGAAGGAGCACACGGTATATTTTCTGAAGAAGATTGATAAAAGGCATGGCCTTAATTCTATTGAGAATATCGAGACCGTGAAGGTTGGAGAGTGGGATTATCCTCTACATGTGCACCACAAATACAAAACCATTATTGTGGGGACAATATCCATTGAAATAAAGGTAGCATGATTACTTTATAAGAAGTGAAACTTTTTGCTCAAATATAACACCTATTTGGTAGTAAGACTTGATCAACCTTGGTAACAAATATGTTTTATATGAGTAAAAAGAGAAGCTTTTTATGTTTTAATTTCCTTTTTATTTCATCCTCCTTGTTGTACCAAAGTTTAATGTTTTTGAAGCTTCATATATTTAACCAGTGTTTCGAGCTTTCTGGAAGTTTTGCAGCTTTCAGTTTGCGAATTTTTTTCAAAAGTGAAGTTGTCAGAAAAATTCCAGAAAATTTATAATAAAAATTTCCATCAAAAAAAGAGATGCACGGGCACCTGGAGCCAGCCAGGGGGCACCCTTGGTCCATGTGGCCAGCTGGCGCGGCCTGCCCCCTGGCCGCGCCCACAAGTCGCCTGGGCCCACCTGGGCTCCTTTCCACGTACTTCTTCCTCCCTTCTCTCTCTCTCTCGCTCCAAAAATCCCGATTTTTCTCCTGGAGCTCGATTTCATGCTGTTCTTGGTGGCAAATTTCGATCTCTCTCTACAGACCATCATTTGCATTGAGAATTTGAGCATTTGCTCCCTGGTATGTGACTCCTCCACTCCTCCAATTAAAATTTTGATTGGTGGTCTTATATGTGAGTATTTAGGAGTTCTTGGTGTTGTTCATATGAGCTTGCACGCATGTTTAGAAATTTATTTGTGAAGTTTTGATGCAAGCTTATGCATGAGGGAAGTGAGTGGAATATTTTGCTCCAACTCGTTTTTTTCTTAAACCTCCATTTTTGTGCTGAACTAAAAATTTCAGAAATGAGATTCTTTGGAAAAGCAAAAGGATGGCTTGGGAAGAAGAGACCCGAGCCTACTGATAGACTAACTAGAGTTGCAGCTTCATCCTCTACTGTGAGGACAAGTTACAATGATGATATCGTGCCACCGGAATTGTTCCACGAGACGGACACGGCACGTGCCATGGCATACCCGTGTTCGAATTTACTTATGGCGGCGGGTATTAAGGATGATTTTGATAACCTCAGTGCAGCTGCAGGTTTGACATATCTCGTAACACGACCTGTGCAACATTATCCAAAACTCACCTATTATTTTGTCAACTGGTTTCGATATAATGATAAAACTTCCATGATTGAATTCAGATTATATGAGGATGTCTTCACCATGTCTTTGGCAGAATTTTGTGATATTATAGGCGTGCGGAATGTCCGGAAGACAACCAAAATGAACGTTCAGCCATACGAGCTGAAATCCCTATTCGCTTCCCTTTGCAGTAAGGACCCGTGAGAAATTCACCGGATCAAGATCTCCAGCATCTTGTTTCCTCACATCAGGTATTTCGCATACTATATTGCTCGAGGGGTGCTAGCTCGTGACAACACAAGCAACATTTCGGCTCCAGATCTCGCTATCTTGGCAGCCTCCCTCTTAGGAGATAACACATATTATATTGGTGCTTTGATTGCTCGTCGCCTCGTCGCTAACAGCGGCAAGGGCCTCACTTTGGTGGCATTTATGCCACGCTTATCCTCTAGCACCTCGGGTGCACTGTGCGCACGGATGATACGCCTTTTTCATTCATAAGCTTTGATTTTACCGCTATGAAGAGGCATGAGTTTGTTACTAGGACTCCCGAGTTTGGTTACCTTGTTTATATTATGAGGTTTGCGAGCTTACTAATCGCGAGATCCATCTACCTGCACCACTTTTGTTTGATTACACTAGCAGGAACGGGTGGTATTTCACCTCGACTGAGTTGGACGAGTTCGTGATCCATCAGCAGTGCCACAACCCCATGGAGGAGGTTGTTCCTGTGGAAGAAGAGCCTTCTCCTTGGGAGGCCAGTCGGGCATCAGTGTATGTTCCCGAGGCCTCGTATGATTCTTGGAGCCACCAGTACCACTCCGGAGCCGAAGGAAGCTCCTGGATCCCGCAGTAGCCGAGCTGAACTTAGGCCAAAAGCCTAAGCTTGGGGGAGTACATATCCTTCTCCGCTTTCATTGTATCATCTGTAGCATCCTTTTTAAGTCTTCTCAGAGTTTTTGCATGTTCTTCTCTGTTCTTTCTTTGCAAAAACAACAAAAAGATTTCTATTTTCTTTTGCTTACGTTTAACCTTTGGAAAACCCAAAAAGATTTCTTTTCTCTCTTTAATTTGCTTTGTTTGCAGAGTTCATCTCACGTCCATGGTCGAAATTGCACTTGATTGTATCTTTCTACGTTCGATCGTGCAAGTCACGATGCAATAATGATGAAGATCGACAGAAGGAATGCAACAATGAAAGCCGGTATGAACTCTATTTGTTTCTACTTTTGTACATATGCATGTACTTATGATCTAGAGACCAGCTTGTAGCGACATAGTGCTATGATTACAATGCTTTCCCAATAGTTCATGCTTTCTTTGTGACTAGTCTCAAATAAATGGAGTGCATAATGTGTTATTGAAATGTTTAGCATGCATTGCATTGTTCATGGTTTGGCATATTAGAGTGGTATTTCCCTTTGGAGAGTTTTTGGATTGACTTGGCACATGCTTACACATGTTTATGACTAGAAGTCTATCAAGCCTTGACGATCTTTTATTTCAGAATAGTTAATCGCGTTCATGCCCGATTCAATGTTGCTTTGTCTCTCTGCATGATTATGACCGTTATTCCTCTCTAGTTAGTCCCTTCCCCGTATTTTGCTAGCCTTCGCCTGTACTAAGCGGACAGACTGCTTGTGCATCCAAAATCCTTCAAACCAGTTGCGCCATATGAGTCCATCATACCTACCTATATGCGGTATTTATGTGCCGTCCTAAGTAAATTTGCATGTGTCGTGTTCTAAATTTCCAAGTAAATATTTTGCTTTGTATGCCCGAATCGCTCATGCAGAAACTAGGGGCTATCAATATCTTCCATGCTAAGTAGGTTATTCTCAAGATATGTGTTGATTCACTATCATTCACGAGAAAGTGGTTGGTAACCGGGATGCCCAGTTCCATGCTCAGAGTCAAATCAAATTCAATGAAACAAAACTCCCAAGGATTGTTGTTTGTATGGTCGATACCCGTGGATTCGGCCTGCCGTGGAGTGTGATCGATTGGTGGAGGGGGAGTTAAAACTTACTTTTCTGCTTGGGAACCGCCTATAATGTATTTAGAATGGAAGATATTGAGATCTTTTAGTTGTTACGTTGACAATGAAAGCATACCACCCAAAATTTTGATTTATATCTGTTTTAAAGCTCAAGCTCTGGCACCTCTGCAAATCAATGCTTCCCTCTGCGAAGGGCCTATCTATTTTACTTTTCTGTTGAGTCGTCCTCTTCTTATAAAAAGCACCAACTATAGAGAGCATAATTGTCATTCTGAGTGTAATGTGCATTGTCCCAAAGCACCACATAGTATTTTGCATGATTGTGATATGGCTTATTCTGAATTATTTATTTCTAGTCTCCTTTAATACTCCGAAGGAGCGTCTGCATTTATGTTTTGCGTCACTCTTGGGGCTAGCGAGATACCACTCTGGTATATCCAAGTCATGTGCATTGTGATCTCATTATGATTTTCAGTTACATATTATTCATTCTTAGTTGTTTGAAACTCTTCACATGATCAAAGGATTGCTTCATGCGTTGTCTTTGTAGCACCACTTCAATACTTGTTGGACTTGTTCGTAGTGCATGCTTATATACATCTGATGAAGCAAAAGAGTTTGTCAAAGTTTTCTTTGTCGCGTTCAGTTCATTGAACTGAATTGCTTCAGGACAACCAATATGCTAAGCTTGGGGAGTTGATACGTCTCAACGTATCGAGTTTTCCAAACACTTTTGCTAATGTTTTGGCCTCATTCTTGCATGATTTGAATGAAACTAACCCCGACTAACGCTGTTTTCAGCAGAGCTGCTTGTATGGTTTTCTTGTGCGCAGGAAAATGGATATTTAGACGTCCCAAAAAATTCCCATAAAAATAGAGAAAATCCACGCACCAGGAGGAACCATGGACCAGAAGATGGGCCACAGGGGAGCCACAGGGCCCCCATGCGACCTGCTAGCGCGGCCTGCCCCCTGGCCGCGCCAAGAGGCCGCCTGGTTGGGGGCCACCCCTCTGGTGCCCTATTTTGGCTCCTATTTTTACCCGTGACGCAGAAATCCCAGAACAGAAGTCGTTTTGCAAGTTCTCAACGCGGAACCGCCGCCACCCTCGTTTCTTCTTCGGAGAGCTAATCTGGAGGCTGTTTTGGCCTCCAGAGAGGGGAAATCGTCGCCATCGTCATCACCATCACCACTCCATCATCCTTCCATGGCTTCTCCCATCATGTGTGAGTAATTCCCTGATGTAGGTGAAGAGAATGGGAGAGATTGGATGAGTTAGATCATGTAATAGTTCGTCGGATTGTTGGGGGCATGTTGCATATCATCTACTATGGTGTTTATCATCTTTGCTACTACTTGTTACTCTTAATGCTTGTCACTTTGGGCTCGAGTGCCATGATTTCAGATCTAAATAACTTATGTTTTGATGAATATATTTGTGTTCTAGATCCTATCTATGAGTAGTATGCACTTATTATAGTCCGGAACCGGCGATCCCAATGGTGACAGCTTGGGACACCAAAGGGGATAGAATATTGTTTGAGGATTCCATGTATCCATTAGTTGTTAATGCTTTGTTCCGGTGCTATTTGACAGGAGCACCTTAATCTCCATAAGTTCCTTTTGGCCCCGTTGATAGCGGGATGGTAGGACAAAAGATGTTGTGCAAGTTCTTATTGCAAGCACGCACGACTACCTCGGGATATATGCCTAATGTTTGATATATGCCTAGATGATCATTACTTTCCTATGTGCCTTTACCCAAGTTAAATACATGATATCTCTCATCCATGACCAACCATCCATCTCCCTAGCCTACAATGTTTTAATCCTGCTGGTCACAAGTTGTTTTACTTTCGCTTCTTTGTCACTATTATTTACGTTGCCACCATCGCTTCCATATCACCGTTGCTACTAATATTTCATTGTCAAGCAAGTATATTTCAGGTGCGGTTGAATTGACAACTCAACTGTTAAAGCTTATAAATATTCTTTGGCTCCCCTTGTGCCGAATCAATAAATTGGGTTATCTTACCCGAGAAAACTTTTGTGATCCCCTACACTTGTGGGTTATCAATGATGTGTTACGGAACGAGTAAAGAGACTTGCCGGTAATGAGATTGAACAAGGTATAGGGATACCGATGATCGAATCTCGGGCAAGTATCATACCGGTAGACAAAGGTAATTGCATACGGGATTGATTGAATCCCCGACATCATGGTTCATCCGATGAGATCATCGTGGAACATGCGGGAACCAACATGGATATCCAGACCCCGTTGTTGGTTATTGACCAGAGAGGTGTCTCGGTCATGTCTGCATGCTTCCCGAACCCGTAGTGTCTACACACTTAAGGTTCGATGACACTAGGGTTATATGGGAATAGTGTATGTGGTTATCGAAAGTTGTTCAGATTCCCGGCTGAGAGCCCAAACGTCACGAGGAGTTCCGGAATGGTCCAGAGGTAAAGATTCATATATAGGAAGTGAGGATTTGATCACCGGAAGTGTTTCGGGTGTCACCAGTAATGTACCGGGACCACCGGAAGGGCTCCGAGAGTCCGCTGGGAAGGGCCAACAGCGCCAAAGTGCTAAATGGGCCAAAAGTGGATGGGAACCATCCCCTAGGTGGGCTGGTGTGCCACCACTAAGGGCCCAAGGCGCAACAAGGGGCTAAGGGGCTAAACCCTAGGCGAGGAGGGGCTGCCTTGGCCCAAAGCCCACCCTAGGGCGCCACCCCTCCACCCATCTAGGGTTTTCGCACCCCTTAGGGTGGAAACCCTAAGGGTGGGCACCCTCCTCCCTCTCCTCCTATATATACTGGAGGGTTTGGGGCTGTTTTGAGACACAATCTCTCTCTCTCTCTCTCTCTCTCTCGGCGCAGCCCTACTCCTCCTCCTCCTCGTCCTCCGTAGTGCTTGGCGAAGCCCTGTCAGAATACCACGCAGCTCCACTATCACCACGTCGTCGTGCTGACGGAGCTCTCCCTCAACCTCTCCTCCCTCCTTGCTGGATCAAGGCATTGGAGACGTCACCAGGCTGCACGTGTCTTGAACGTGGAGGCACTGTTGTTCGGTGCATAGATCGGAATCCACCGTGATCTGAGTCGCTACAAGTACGACTCCATCAACCGCGTTCTAGCAACGCTTCCGCTTAGCGATCTTCAAATGTATGAAGATGCTCTACTGTGATAGCCTGGCTTATTAGGGATGATAGACTACTCATATCAATAAGGAATTCCGTCTTTTCCGGGAGCCCATTCGAACAGAACTCCCAGGTTAAGCGTGCTCGGCTTGGAGTAGTTTAGGATGGGTGACCGACCGAGAAGTTCATCCCGGGTGCATGAGTGAGGACAAAGTGCGCAGAAAAGACTAGTATTGATATGTCGGGTCAGTCTAGATCCCGCCAGGAGTAACGACCACCGGCGGGTGTGCCCGGGGCGTTACAAGTTTGGTATCAGAGCTATGTGATAGCCTGGCTTATTAGGGATGATAGACTACTCATATCAATAAGGAATTCCTTCTTTTCTGGGAGCCCATTCGAACAGAACTCCTAGGTTAAGCGTGCTCGGCTTGGAGTAGTTCTAGGATGGATGACCGACCGGGAAGTTCATCCCGGGTGCGCATGAGTGAGGACAAAGTGCGCAGAAAAGACTAGTATTGATATGTGGGGCCAGTCTAGATCCCGCCAGGAGTAACGACCACCGACGGGTGTGTCCGGGGTGTACTACTCATATCAATAAGGAATTCCTTCTTTTCCGGGAGCCCATTCGAACAGAACTCCCAGGTTAAGCGTGCTCGACATATGTGGGGCCAGTCTAGATCCCGCCAGGAGTAACGACCACCGGCGGGTGTGTCCGGGGCGTTACATCTACCCCTTTGCTCATTGCTGGTTTCTCCTAGATATATCCTTGCGTGGCGTAGGAATTTTTTTTTGAAATTACTACGTTCCCCAACAGTGGCATCTGAGCCAAGGTTCTATGCGTAGATTCTATGCACGAGTAGAACACAAAAGTTGTGGGCGCTGATTTTGTCAACTGCTTGTCGTTACTAGTCTTATCTTGATTCGGCGGCATCGTGGGATGAAGCGGCCCGGACCGACTTTACACGTAACTTACGTGAGCCTGGTTCCACCGACCGACATGCAATTGTTGCATAAGGTGCATAGTCTGTCCCTCTCACTTTAGTCGGATCAGATTAGATGAAGAGGGTCCTTATGAAGGGTAAATAGCATTGTCATATCAACGTTGTGGCTATCACGTAGGTAAGAAGCGTTCTTGCTAGAAACCCTAATCAGCCATGTAAAACTTGCAACAACAATTAGAGGACGTCTAACTTGTTTTTGCAGGGTATGCTATGTGATGTGATATGGCCAAAAGGATGTGATGTTACATATGTGATGTATGAGATTGATCATGTTTTTGTAATAGGATTCACGACTTGCATGTCGATGAGTATGACAACCGGCAGGAGCCATAGGAGTTGTCTTAATTTATTGTATGGGATGCAAAGCCATGTGATTACTTTACTTTATTGCTAAACGTCATCTATAGTAGTAGAAGTAATAGTTGGCTTGACGACTTCACAGAGACACAATGATGGAGATCATGGTGTCATGCCGGTGACAATGATGATCATGCCCCGAGGATGGAGATCAAAGGAGCAAGATGGTAATGGCCACATCATGTCACTATATGATTGCATGTGATGTTTATCATGTTTTTCATCTTATTTCTTAGAACAACAGTAGCAAAGATAAGATGATCCCTCATTAAAATTTTGAGATATGTATTCCCCTAAGTGTGCACCGTTGCGAAGGATCATTGTCTCGAAGCACCACGTGATGATCGGGTGTGATAGATTCTAACATTCGCATACAATGGGTGTAAGGCAGATTTACACACACAAAACAATTAGGTTGACTCGAGGAGCCTAGCATGTACATACATGGCCTCGGAATACGGGAGACCGAAAGGTCGAACATGAGTCGTCTGGATGATACGATCAGCATTAAGATGCTCACCATAGATGACTAGTCCATCTCACATGATGATCGGACACGGGCTAGTCGACGTGGATCATGTTTCACTTGGATGACTAGAGGGATGTCGATCTAATTGGGAGTTCATTGAATAATTTGATTAGATAAACTTAATTATCATGAACATAGTCAAAAGGTCTTTAAAAATTATGTTATAACTTGCGATATAGCTCTGCGGTTTTTGATATGTTCCCAAAGAAAACTTAGTTGAAAGATGATAGTACCAATTATGCGGACTGGGTCCATTAACTGAGGATTGTCCTCATTGCTGCACACAAGGCTTACGTCCTTAATGCATCGCTCGGTGTGTTGAACCCCAAACGTCGTCTGTGGATGTTGTGAACATCTGACATACATGTTTTTGATAACTACATGGTAGTTCAGTGTGTAATACTTAATGGCTTAGAATTGAGGCACCGAAGATGAGTTGAACGTCACAGAACATATGAGATGTTCCAAAAGATGAAATTGGGATTTCTTGTTCATGCCCAGGTTGAGAGGTATGAGACCTCCGACACTACAAAGTAAGGGAGAAAAGCTCAATCATTGAGCATGTGCTCAGATTGTCTAGTGCTACAATCACTTGAATCGAGTGGGAGTTGATCATCCAAATGAGATAGTGATAGTTCTCCAAAGTCATTGTCACCAAGCTACTAGAGCTTCGTGATGAACTATAACATATCAGGGATAGGTATGATGATCCTTGAGCTACTCATGATGTTTGACACCGCGAAAGTAGAAATCGAAAAGGAGCATCAATTATTGATGGTTAGTAAAACCACTAGTTTAAAGAAGGGCAAGGGCAAGAAGGGAAACTTCATGAAACGGCAAACGAGTTGCTGCTCTAGTGAAAAGACCCAAAGTTGAACCCAAACCCGAGACTAAGTGCTTCTGTGATGAGGGGAACAGTCGCTGAAGAGGAATTGTCCTAGATGCTTGGTAGATAAGAAGGATGGCAAACTCGACAAAAGTATATTAGATATACATGATATTGATGTGTACTTTACTAGTACTCCCAGTAGCGTCAGTGTATTAGATACCGGTTCAGTTGCTAAGTGTTAGTAACTCGGAATAAAAGCTACGGAATAAACGGAGACTAGCTGAAGGCGAGGTGATGATGTGTGTTGGAAGTGTTTCCAAGGTTGATGTGATCAAACATCGCACGCTCCCTCTACCATCGGGATTAGTGTTAAACCTAAATAATTGTTATTTGATGTTTGCGTTGAGCATAGACATGATTGTATTATGTTTATTGCAATAAGGTTATTCATTTAAAAGAATAATGGTTATTCTGTTTACTTGAATGATACCTTCAATGGTCTTGCACCTAAAATAAATGGTTTATTGCATCTCGATCGTAGAGATACACATGTTCATAATATTGATGTCAAAAAGATATTAAGTAGTAATGATAGTACCGCTTACTTTTGGCACTGCCACTTGAGTCATATTGGTATAAGACACATGAAGAAGATGCATGCTGATAGATCTTTGGACTCACTCATTTGTGAAAAGTTTGAGACATGTGAACCATGTCTATTGGTATAAACGCATGAAGAAACTCCATGCAGATGGATCATTTGGACTCGCTTGATTTTGAATCACTTGATACTTGCAAATCATACCACATGGGCAAGATGACTGAAGACCTCATTTTCAAGTGATATGGAACAAGAAAGTAACTTGTTGGAAGTAATACATTTTGATGTATGCAGTCCAATGAGTGCTGAGGCACGCAGTGGATATCATTATGTTCTTACTTCACAGATGATTTGAGTAGATACTAGTATATTTACTTGATGAAACACAAGTCTCAATTATTGAAAGGTTCAAGTAATTTTAGAGTGAAGTTGAGGATCATCGTTACAAGAGGATAGTATGTCTACGATGTGATCGTGGAGGTATATATATATATATATATATATATATATATATATATATATATATATACATATATGTGTGTATACATATATACACACATATATATATATATATATATATATATATATATATATATGAGTTGCGAGTTTGGTAAACACTTAAGAAAATGTGAAAAATGTTTCACCTGAAAATTGTTTCACAACTCATGCCACGTGAAACACCATAGTATGGTGGTGTGTCCGTATGTCATAGTCGTGCCCTATTAGATATGGTGCATACTATGATGTCTCTTATCAAATTACCACTATCGTTTATGGGTTAGGCATTAGAGATGACCACATTCACTTTAAATAGGGCACCACGTAATTCCGTTTGAGATGACACCGTATGAACTATGGTTTAGAGAAACCTAAGTTGTTGTTTATAAAAAGTTTGGAGCTGCGATGCTTATGTGAAAGAGTTTCAGCCTGATAAGCTCGAACCCAAAGCGGATAAATGCGTCTTCATAGGGCACCCAAAACAGTTGGGTATACTTCCTATCTCAGATACAGAAGCAAAGTGTTTGTTTCTAGAAACGGGTCATTTCTCGAGGAGAAGTTTCTCTCGAAAGAATCGAGTGGGACAATGGTGGAAACTTGACGAGGTTACTGAACCATCACTTCAACCAGTGAGTGTAGCAGGGCGCAGGAAGTTGTTCCTGTGGCACCTATGTTGGGGAACGTCGCATGGGAAACAAAAAATTTCCTACGCGCACGAAGACCTATCATGGTGATGTCCATCTACGAGAGGGGATTTCAGATCTACGTACCCTTGTAGATCGCACAGCAGAAGCGTTAAGAAACACGGTTGATGTAGTGGAACGTCCTCACGTCCCTCGATCCGCCCCGCGAACCGTCCCACGAACCGTCCCGCGATCCGTCCCACGATCCGCTCCGATCTAGTGCCAAACGGACGGCACCTCCGCGTTCAGCACACGTACAGCTCGATGATGATCTCGGCCTTCTTGATCCAGCAAGAGAGACGGAGAGTTAGATGAGTTCTCCGGCAGCGTGACGACGCTCCGGAGGTTGGTGGTGATCTAATCTCAGCAGGGCTCCGCCCAAGCTCCGCAGAAACGCGATCTAGAGGTAAAACCGTGGAGGTATGTGGTCAGGCTGCCGTGGCAAAAGTTGTCTCAAATCAGCCCTAATAGCTCCATATATATAGGAGGAGGGGAGGGGAGGCTTGCCTTGAGGCTCAAGGAGCCCCAAGGGCTGCGCCACCAAGGGGAGGAGGAGTCCTCCTCCAATCCTAGTCCAACTAGGATTGGAAGGTGGAGTCCTTCTCTTCTTTCCCACCTTTCTCTTTTTTTTCTCTTTCTCTTCTTTTGGTTTTTCTTTCTCTCTTGCGCAATACAGCCTTGGGCTGACCCCAACTACTTGGTGCGCCACCCCCAAGGTCCTTGGGCCCTCCCAGGTGGGTGGTCCCCCCTCCCGGTGAAGATCCAGAACCCATTCGTCATTCCGGGTACATTACCGGTAATGCCCGAAAACCTTCCGGTAACCAAATGAAGTCATCCTATATATCAATCTTCGTTTCCGGACCATTCCGGAAACCCTCATGACGTCCGTGATCTCATCCGGGACTCCGAACAACATTCGGTAACCAACCATATAACTCAAATACGCATAAAACAACGTCGAACCTTAAGTGTGCAGACCCTGCGGGTTCGAGAACTATGTAGACAAGCCCCGAGAGACTCCTCGGTCAATATCCAATAGTGCGACCTGGATGCCCATATTGGATCCTACATATTCTACGAAGATCTTATCGTTTGAACCTCAGTGCCAAGGATTCATATAATCCCGTATGTCATTCCCTTTGTCCTTCGGTATGTTACTTGCCCGAGATTCGATCGTCAGTATCCGCATACCTATTTCAATCTCGTTTACCGGCAAGTCTCTTTACTCGTTCCGTAATACAAGATCCCGCAACTTACACTAAGTCACATTGCTTGCAAGGCTTGTGTGTGATGTTGTATTACCGAGTGGGCCCCGAGATACCTCTCCATCACACGGAGTGACAAATCCTAGTCTCGATCCATACTAACTCAACAAACACCTTCGGAGATACCTGTAGAGCATCTTTATAGTCACCCAGTTACGTTGCGGCGTTTGATACACACAAAGCATTCCTCCGGTGTCAGTGAGTTATATGATCTCATGGTCATAGGAACAAATACTTGCCACGCAGAAAACAGTAGCAACAAAATGACACGATCAACATGCTACGTCTATTAGTTTGGGTCTAGTCCATCACATGATTCTTCTAATGATGTGATCCTGTTATCAAGTGACAACACTTGCCTATGGTCAGGAAACCTTGACCATCTTTGATCAACGAGCTAGTCAACTAGAGGCTTACTAGGGACAGTGTTTTGTCTATGTATCCACACATGCACTGTGTTTCCAATCAATACAATCATAGCATGGATAATAAACGATTATCATGAACAAAGAAATATAATAATAACTAATTTATTATTGCCCTAGAGGCAATAATAAATTAGTTATTATTATATTTCTTAGTTCATGATAATCGTTTATTATCCATGCTATAATTGTATTGATTGGAAACACAATACTTGTGTGGGTACATAGACAAAACACTGTCCCTAGTAAGCCTCTAGTTGACTAGCTCGTTGATCAAAGATGGCCAAGGTTTCCTGGCCATAAGCAAGTGTTGTTACTTGATAACGGGATCACATCATTAGGAGAATCATGTGATGGACTAGACCCAAACTAATAGACGTAGCATGTTGATCGTGTCATTTTTTTGCTACTGTTTTCTGCGTGTCAAGTATTTGTTCCTGTGACCATGAGATCATATAACTCACTCACACCGGAGGAATGCTTTGTGTGTATCAAACGTCGCAACGTAACTGGGTGACTATAAAGATGCTCTACAGGTATCTCCGAAGGTGTTAGTTGAGTTAGTATGGATCAAGACTGGGATTTGTCACTCCGTATGACGGAGAGGTATCTCGGGGCCCACTCGGTAATACAACATCACACACAAGCCTTGCAAGCAATGTAACTTAGTGTAAGTTGCGGGATCTTGTATTACGGAACGAGTAAAGAGACTTGCCGGTAAACGAGATTGAAATAGGTATGCGGATACCGACGATCGAATCTCGGGCAAGTAACATACCGAAGGACAAAGGGAATGACATACGGGATTATACGAATCCTTGGCACTGAGGTTCAAACGATAAGATCTTCGTAGAATATGTAGGATCCAATATGGGCATCCAGGTCCCGCTATTGGGTATTGACCGAGGAGTCTCTCGGGTCATGTCTACATAGTTCTCGAACCCGCAGGGTCTGCACACTTAAGGTTCGGCGTTGTTTTGCGTATTTGAGTTATATGGTTGGTTACCGAATGTTGTTCGGAGTCCCGGATGAGATCAAGAACGTCACGAGGGTTTCCGGAATGGTCCGGAAACGAAGATTGATATATAGGATGACCTCATTTGATTACCGGAAGGTTTTCGGAGTTACCGGGAATGTACTGGGAATGACGAATGGGTTCTGGGAGTTCACCGGGGGGGCAACCCACCCCGGGGAAGCCCATAGGCTTTGGGGAGACACACCAGCCCTTAGTGGGCTGGTGGGACAGCCCCAAGTGGGCCTATGCGCCAAGAAAAGGAATCAAAGGAAAAAGAAAAAAAAAGAGGGAAGAAGTGGGAAGGGAGGGGGACTCCTCCCACCAAACCAAGTCCAACTCGGTTTGGGGGGGAGTCCTCCCCCCCTTGGCTCGGCCGACCCCTTGAGGGTCCCTTGGACCCCAAGGCAAGATCCCCCTCCCTCCTCCTATATATATGGAGCTTTTAGGGCAGATTTGAGACGACTTTCTCACGGCTGCCCGACCACATACCTCCACAGTTTTTCCTCTAGATCGCGTTTCTGCGGAGCTCGGGCGGAGCCCTGCTGAGACAAGATCATCACCAACCTCCGGAGCGCCGTCACGCTGCCGGAGAACTCTTCTACCTCTCCGTCTCTCTTGCTGGATCAAGAAGGCCGAGATCATCGTCAAGCTGTACGTGTGCTAAACGCGGAGGTGCCGTCCGTTCGGTACTAGATCGTGGGACTGATCGCGGGATTGTTCGCGGGGCGGATCGAGGGACGTGAGGACGTTCCACTACATCAACCGCGTTCTCTAACGCTTCTACTGTACGATCTACAAGGGTACGTAGATCACTCATCCCCTCTCGTAGATGGACATCACCATGATAGGTCTTCGTGCGCGTAGGAAAATTTTTGTTTCCCATGCGACGTTCCCCAACAAACACTTGCCTATGGTCAGGAAACCTTGACCATCTTTGATCAACGAGCTAGTCAACTAGAGGCTTACTAGGGACAGTGTTTTGTCTATGTATCCACACATGCACTGTGTTTCCAATCAATACAATTATAGCATGGATAATAAACGATTATCATGAACAAAGAAATATAATAATAACTAATTTATTATTGCCTCTAGGGCATATTTCCAACAACCTACACCAATTGAAGTGGAAGCTGATGATAGTGGTCATAAAACCAAACCTCGTATGTCGACAAGGACGCGTACTACTCCAGAGTGGTATGGTAATCCTTTCTTGGAGGTCATGTTGCTAGACAACAATGAACCTACGAGCTATGGAGAATCGATGGTGGGCCTGGATTCTGACAAATGGCTAGAGGCCATGAAATCCGAGAGGAGGATCCATGTATGAAAAGAAATAGTAGACTTTGGAAGAACTACTTGATGGTCGTAAGACTATTAACTGCAGATTGTTCTTTAAAAGTAAGACATGCGATGATGGTGAAAAGTCACCATTAAGAAAGCTCGACTTGTCGCAAAGATGTTTCCGACAAAGTTCAAAGAGTTGACTACGAGGAGACTTTCTCACTCGTAGCGATGCAGAAAGTCTGTTGGAATTATGTTAGCAGGTGTTGCATCATTTATGAAATCTTGCAGAAAGGATGTCAAAATATTGTTTCCCCGGCGGTTTCCTTGAGGAAAGGTTGTATGTGATGCAACCAGAAGATTTTGTCGATCCTAAAGGATGCTAACAAGTATGCAAAGCTCCAGCGATCCTTCTATGGACTAGAGCAAGCATCTCGGAGTTGGAATATACGCTTTGATGAGATGATCAAATATTTTGGTTTTATACAAAGTTTATGAGAAACTTGTATTTCCAAAGAAGTGAGTGGGAGCACTATAGAATCTTTGATAAATATATGTGGTTGGCATATTGTTGATCGGAAATGATGTAGAATTTCTAGAAAGCATATAGGGTTGTTTGAAAAGTGTTTTTCAAAGGGAAACCAGGATTAAGCTACTTGAACATTGAGCATCAAGATCTATGGAGATAGATCAAAGTGCTTAATAGAACTTTCAACAAAATACATGCCTTGACAAGTTTTTGAAGGAGTTCAAAATAGATCGGCAAAGAAGAGGTTCTTGGCTGTGTTGTAAGGTGTGAATATTGATTAAAACTCAAAAGCATGACCACGGCAGAAGAAAGAGAAAGGACGAGGGTCGTCCCCTAGGCATCAACCGTAGGCTCTATAGTATGCTATGTTGTGTACCGCACCTGAAGTGTGCCTTTCCATGAGTCAGTCAAGGGGTAAAAAAGTGATCCAAGAATGGATCACTGGACAGCGGTCAAAGTTATCCTTAGTATCTAGTGGACTAAGGAATTTTTCTCGATTATGGAGGTGATTAAAGAGTTCGTCCTAAAGGATTACGTCGATGCAAGCTTTGACACTAATCCGGATAACTCCGAGTAGTAAAGCGGATTCGTATAGTGGAGCAGTCATTTGAAATAGTTCCAAATGGTGCATGGTAGCAGCATCTATAGAATGACATAGAGACTTGTAAAGAACACACGGATCTGAAAGGTTCAGATCCGTTGACTAATAAACCTCTCTCACAAGCAAGATATGATCAAATCCAAGAACTGTATGGGTGTTAGATTCATTGCAATCACATAGTGATGTGGACTAGATTATTGACTGTTGGAAATATGCCCTAGAGTCAATAATAAATTGGTTATTATTATATTTCCTTGTTCATGATAATTGTCTATTATTCATGCTATAATTTTATTAACCGGAAACCGTAATACATGTGTGAATACATATACCACAACATGTCCCTAGTGAGCCTCTAGTTGGCTAGCTCATTGATCAATAGATGATGATGGTTTAATAATCATGGAAATTGGATGTCATTGATAACGGGATCACATCATTAGGAGAATGATGTGATGGACAAGACCCAATCCTAAGCATAGCACTAGATCGTCTTGTTTGTCTACTAAAGCTTTTCTAATGTCAAATATCATTTCCTTAGAGCATGAAATTGTACAACTCCCGGATACGGAAGGAGTGCTTTGGGTGTATAAAACATCACAACGTAACTGGGTGATTATAAAGGTGCACTACAGGTATCTCCGAAAGTGTTTGTTGGGTTGCAGGAATCGAGACTGGGATTTGTCACTCCGTGTGATGGAGAGGTATCTCTGGGCCCACTCGATAATCCATCATCATAATGAGATCAATGTGACTAAGGAGTTAGCCACGAGATGATGTGTTACGGAACAAGTAAAGAGACTTGTCGGTGACGAGATTGAACAAGGTATAGGGACACCGATGATCGAATCTCGGGCAAGTATCATACCGGTAGACAAAGGGAATTGCATACGGGATTGACTGAATCCCCGACATCGTGGTTCATCCGATGAGATCATCGTGGAACATGCAGGAACCAACATGGATATCCAGACCCCACTATTGGTTATTGACCGGAGAGGTGTCTCGGTCATGTCTGCATGATTCCCGAACCCATAGAGTCTACACACTTAAGGTTCGTTGACGCTAAGGTTATATGGGAATAGTGTACGTGGTTACCGAAGGTTGTTCGGAGTCCCGGATGAGATCCCGGACATCACGAGGAGTTTCGGAATGGTCTGGAGGTAAAGATTCATATATAGGAAGTGAGGATTTGATCACCGGAAGTGTTTCGGACGTCACCGGTATTGTATCGGGACCACCGGGAAGGGCCAACAGCCCCAAAGTGCTACATGGGTCAAAAGAGGATGGGAACCAGCCCCTAGGTGGGCTCGTGCGCCACCACTAAGGGCCCAAGACGCAGCAAGGGGCTAAGGGGCCAAACTCTAGGCGTGGAGGGGCTGCCTTGGGCCCAAAGCCCACCCTAGGGTGCCACCCCTCCACACATCTAGGGCTGCCGCACCCCTTAGGGTGGAAAACCTAAGGGTTGGCACCCTCCTCCCTCTCCTCCTATATATAGTGGAGGGTTTGGAGCTATTTTGAGACACAATCTCTCTCTCTCTGTGTGTGTGTGTGTGCAGCCCTACTCCTCCTCCTTGTCCTCCGTAGTGCTTGGCGAAGCCCTGTCGGAATACCACGCAGCTCCACCGTCACCATGACGTTGTGCTGCCGGAGCTCTCCCTCAACCTCTCCTCCCTCCTTGCTGGATCAAGGCGTTGGAGACGTCACCGGGCTGCACGTTTTTTGAACGCGGAGGCACCGTTGTTCGGTGCATAGATCAAAATCCACCGTGATCTGAATCGCTACGAGTACGACTCCATCAACTGCATTCTAGCAACGCTTTCGCTTAGCGATCTTCAAAAGTACGAAAATGCTCTACCCATTTGCTCATTGGTGGTTTCTCCTAGATAGTTCCTTGTGTGGCGTAGGATTTTTTTTGAAATTACTACATTCCCCAACAGAACTCGCATAGTAGTAATAAGAGGTACTACCGCTCTGTGGGCGGTACTACCGCCCAGAACTGTCGGTCAGTCGGACACGAAAAGTGTCGAACCCTGGAGAAGAGTGGTATTACTGCTGACTAGGGCGGTACTACCACAGATAAGAGGTCGTACCGCTCCTGGGAGAGGTACTACCGCTTCGGTCTTTTCATGCTAGGACAAAGGCAACAGATGAAAACAGGTAACACCAGAACTGCCATAACTTGTGCAAATAAGCTCCGAATTGAGCAAACTCAAGCTTGTTGGTTATCTTAAGAAGAGACGGTATGGAAATTCCAATGATATAGAGGTGAGAAATCTCTATGAATGAAGAACCGGTAAAACTCCAACATAAAAAACATCATAGAAGATGCATTGGAACTCCGTTTTCGATGAACTCGAGCTTGTCATGAAGATGACCATAAGATCAAAAAACCACATAGAGAAAAGCCAACCAAGAACCAAGAAATATGATTATGCCAAGAATGCAATGGTTTGAGCTCTCAACGAAAGATACGATCAAGCTACTCACTTGAGAGCCCCCTTGATAGTACGACAATCTGTCATATAACTTGGTCTCCCAACTAACACACTGAGACCGGTAAAATAGAAAACCTATCAAGGACAAACCTATGCCTTGCGCATAGTCCTCTTGAGCGAAATGAAGATGATGTTGTCCTCCTCAAGATGGACCACCTTTCTTAATTGCCCGGTCTCAATGAAGACTAGTTGATTGCTCCCCCATACTCCACTATGGGTGATCCACTTTTCAGCACATCTTCACAAGTCTATTGCCACCACAATGGATGACAAGCTTCAAGCATGATCTCTTCGTGATGCTCCACTTGAACTTGCAATCCGCAATCTTGATGACGATCATCACTTGATGTCATCCTTCATGAGTTGTATGAGATCTTCCTCTTGACGCAAGCCCATGGAAACATACCTAACCGCTCATAGAACTCTCACAAAGACCATGGATTAGTACACAAAGCATAATGGTCACTTCTTACCATACCACATGATCACCTGATCCCTCTCGGTACATCTTGTACACTTTGTGTGTTGATCAACTTGATTCACTCTTTGACTTAGTCTTGATCGACCATGTGTCTTTATGACCCATCTTTGGATAAAACCTTGAGTACCACCTTGGTCATCATATAAAGTCCTTGAAACCAACAGATGGGCTTCAAGAAGTGCCTATGGACAAATCCTTTGAATATAACTCAAGGCAGCCATTAGTCCATAGGGATTTTCATCAATTACGAAAACCACATATAGAAAAATATGCTCTAACACACGAAACACATTTTACTATAACAATGATCCAAATACAATACAATATATGTATTCATATGCTCATCAATGCCAAAATTGGCAAACATGCCTATCTGCTTGATCGTCCCCACCTGCTACTTCAGCCAGAGTTTGAAGACAATGAAGTTGTGATGGACTCAAGCCATCCCAGCTCAGCTACTGCTCAAGAGGCAGCAGAGGCAAAGGATGTTAGGAATGCTCTAGCTTCCACCCCACAGCTCAGAACCAGAGATGGGCAAAATAAAATTTCCGATATCTTGGTCAACACCATTCAAGGGATGAGTGTTGAGGATACTATCTTTTGAAGCACAAGAGCAAGGAGTTCATCATTCTACCGCATATATTACCTCTTGGAGGGTGGTGCCTCCTAGATTGGTTAGGTGTCGCTTGGGAGCCTCCTACTTCGTGTTGTGGAGTTTAAACAAGAAGTTTGTAAGGGCAAGGAGATCGCCTACTTTGTGAAGATCTACCTGAATGAGGCTAGTCCTGTGTGGACGGAAGCCGTGATGGAATAGACAAGGCCGCTTCTTTGTCGACCCCTTGTGGGTATAGTCCTCCATGGACTCTCGCAGCTGTTACCCTCTGTGGGTTGAAGTCTCCACTAACATGGATGTACGATAGCACCACCTATCGGAACCATGCCAAAAATCGTTGTGTCAACCTTTGCGTTTGATCTTCCTATTTTAACCTCTACATTACATTTGCATGTCTTTACTTTCCCCTGGTATACTATTAGATGTGCATGTGTAGGGTGAAATTGACTAGTCATAATTATTAAAACTGGCCCACAACTAAAATTGGGAAAAGGCTAAGTTTTTATCTTGTCAAGTAGTCTAATTACCCCCCCCCCTCTAGGCATACTTTCGATCCTACATATAGCCTTGTATTTCTTCTCCGATATTTGGTTTTTGTCTGGCCAACATGATCTTTTATATTGCAATGGGAAGAGGTGCTTTGTGATGGGTTTGATCTTTCGGTGCTCAATCTCAATGACAGAAAGAGACATGACACACATGTATCATTGCTATCAAGGATAAAACTATGGGGTCTATTCCTACATGAATAGATCTTGTCTACATCATGTCATCGTTCTTAATGTATTACTCCATTTCTCCATGAACTCAATACACTAGATGCATGCTGGATAGCGGTCGATGTGTGGAGAAATAGAAGTAGATGCAAGCATAAGTCGGTCTACTTGTCTTGGACGTGATGCCTATATACATGATCATTGTCTTGAATATTGTCATAATTATTCGCTCTTCTATAAATTACCCAACAGTAATTTGTGTACCCACCATTTGCTATTTTCTCGAGAGAAGCCAATAGTGAAACCTACGGGCCCCGGGTCTATTTCACATCATCTATTTGCAATCTCTACTTTGCTATTTGCGTTTCTATTTTATTTGCTCTTTTATTTTCAGATCTATATTATCAAAAAACCCAATATTACCTTGTTGTGTTTTATTTGCTATCACCTTATTTGCATCTATCAATCTATCTTTTACTTTATCCACGAGGGATTGACAACTCCTACACGCGTTGGGTTGTGATGATTTGTTATTTGTGTGCAGGTACCGCTTACATAGTATTGTGAATCATCCTACTGGATTGATACATTGGTTTCATAACTGAGGAAAATACTTGCTGTCGTTGTGCTACATCACCCTTTATGCTTGGAGGGAAACCAACTCAACTCAGTAGGGAGTCAGTATCCCGAAGTTCAGACCCTTGCGGATGCTAACCTCCATTTGGAGCGGTGTGGAGGCGCAATGCTCCCCAAGAAGCCACTAGGGCCACCGTAATATCCTCACGCCCTCGCACAATGCAAGATATCATGATTCCACTAAGGGACCTTTGAGGGCGGTCACCAAACCCGTACAAATGGCAACCCTTGGGGGAGGTCAATGGTACCCGCGCAGATGGCTCGGGGCAATATCCACAACCTAATTGGAGACCCCGACGCTTGCCCAGAGCTTTACACCACAATGATTGAGCTACAAGGCATCACCAAGATTCTAGGACGCCAAAGCATCCAAGAAGAATAAGCTCTAAGGTACCAAGCACCCAAGAGCAATAAGCTTCTCAAACTTCACTTCCATGTATCAGAGTGAAGAACTCAAACCGACGCACCAAATGCAATGGCAAGGGAAGACAGAGTGCCCAAGCCCTTCTCTCTCAAATCCCATCACAACAACTAATGCTATGGAAGAAAATGAGACGAAGAACACGAAGAAATCCACGATCTAGATCCAAGGGATTCCCCTCACAAAGAGGAGAAAGTGATTGGTGGAAATGTGGATCGAGATCTCCTCTCTCTTTTCCATCAAGAACTAGCAAGAATCATTGGAGGGATTGAGAGTTAGCAAACTCAAATATGGTCAACAATGGGGGGATATGAGCTCAAGTTATAAAAAACCATTGAGGAAGAAGACCCCCTTAAATAGATCTTCCCAAATCCAACCGTTATGTGTATAGGTCGTGCACAAGCGGTACTACCGCTTGGCTGAGTGGTACTTCCGTTGGAGCCGTACTACCGCTCCTTGCTGATTGGTACTTCCGCTCAAAATGATCAAAGGTACCGAAGGCACCATAGAGAAAAACTAAGCGGAAGAGAGGCCAGAAGGGGAGGGCGGTAGTACCGCTCATCCCCCAGCGATACTTCCGCTCAAAATGGGCAAAGGCACCGAAGATGCCAGAGAGCTTAGATAAGTGGTACTGGAGAGTGGTAGTACCGCTCGGGCGGTACTACCGCTTCCACCGCAGCGGTACTTCCGCTTAAGAGAGAAGAAATTGCCGTAACTTTTCAGACGAGCTCCGAATTGAGAAAACTCAAGCTTGTTGAATAGCACACGGCAAGTACTATCCAAACAACGATATAGAGATGTGAAACCTCTATGAATGAAGAACCGGAAAAAACTCCAACATCAGAAACATCATAGAAGATGCACATGAACTTCGTTTTCGATGAACTCGATCTTGTCATGAAGATGACCATAAGCTCAAGAACCCACATAGAGAAAAACAACCAAGAACCAAGAATGATGATGATGCCAAGAAAGCAATGGTTTGAGATATCAACGAACGATATGATCAAGCTACTCACTAGAGATCCCCCCCCCCATGATAGTACGACAACCTATGCTATAACCCGGTCTCCCAACCAACACACTGAGACCGTTAAAATAGAAAACCTACCAAGGACTAACCTTTGCCTTGTACATAGTCCTCTTGAGCTAAATGATGATGATGTTGTCCTCCTCAATATGGACCACCTTTCTTGATTGTGTTGGCTCGATGAAGACTAGTTGATTGCTCCCCCATACTCCACTATGGGGTGAGCCACTCTTCAGCACATCTTCACAAGTCCATTGTCACCACAGTGGATGGCAAGCTTCAAGCATGATCTCTTCATGATGCTCCACTTGAACTTGCACACTACCATATTCCATGAGTTGAATGAGATCTTCCTCTTGATGCAAGCCCATGGAAACACACCCAACCCCACATAAAACTCTCATGAAGACCATGGGTTAGTACACAAAGCGTATTGGACAATGCTTACCATACCATGGGATCACTTGATCCCCCTCGGTACATCTTGTATGCTTTGTGTGTTGATCAACTAGATTTACTCTTTGACTTAGTCTTGATCAACCCTGTGTCTTTATGACCAATCTTTGGATAAAACTTTCAATACCACCTTGGTCATCATATAAACTCCTTGAAAGCAACAGATGGATTTCAAGAAGTGCCTATGGACAAATCCTTTGAATATAACTTAAGGCAACCATTAGTCCATAGGGATTGTCATCAATTACCAAAGTCACATATGGAGAAATATGCTCTAACACCAGGGATCAAGCCCTATCAAAATAACTTGATTACATGATCAATCTCATCCAGTCCCATTACCGTCTAGCAAGCCTTCAAAGGAATTACTCACTCCCGGTGGTGAGCATCATAATGGTGTTGATGGAGAAGGGTGGGTGATGACAACTGCGACAAATCCCCCTCTCTGGATCCCCAAACGGACTTCAGATCAGTGCCCCCCTACCCCGAGGAAGAACATGAGGTGGCGGTGGTTCCATCTCATGAGACGTGATGAAATATTATTTCTTATTTTTTTTCTTTGGAAATAGGAATTTATAGGCCTCGAATTAGGGTCGACGGAGCAACAAGGTGGCGCCAAGCCAATAGGACTCGCCCAAGGGGGTGGTCGCCCCCCGTTGGCTTGGCACCAATAGGTGGCCCCCTCTGGTGGGTCTTCGCTCCAATAATTTTTATATTGTCCAAAGAAACTCCAAAAAGTTTCGTCCAATTCTGAGAACTTTTATTTCTGCACAACAAAAACACCATGGCAGTTTTGCTGAAAACAACGTTAGTCCCGGTTATTTTCATTCAATTCATGCAAATTAGACTTCAAAACTAGAGCAAAAGTGTTTGGAAAAGTAGATGTGTTTGTGACGTATCAACTCCCCCAAGTTTAATGCATCGCTTGTACTCAAGCATTTAAGCTCACAAACTGAAAGTGATAAAGAAAACTTTGCAAACTCTTTTATTCTCGTTGTTGTATATATACTTAGCTAGTGTTCAGGTTTTGAGCATAAAGATCATATATAATCATATCAATGATAACAATTAGACATTATATTCACTCATGGTAATAAGATAACCAACTAGCGAGAAGTAATAAAATATCTCATATGCCAACAATTTGTGAAAACAATCATGATGTAACATGATGATATGGTATCTTGCCAACCCTTTTTGAGATTGCAAAACATAAATGCAGAGCACCTCTGAGGTTCAAGCAACGATTAAACATTGTAATTAGGAGTCGAAAACATCCAATCGTGCTCACACCCAACATTAACTAGACTCAATGCATAAGAATGACAATAGTGCTTTCGGGTCTGGTGCTTTTAGTAAGGAGACGATGACTCAAATAAAATAAAATAACATGAGAGTAAATAACATAAAAGTAAATAGAAAGACCCTTCGCAGAGGGAAGCACCGGCTTGCAGAGGTGCGAGAGCTCATGGTTTTAAACTGAGATGAATTTTAATTTTGGGTGGTGTGATTTTCCTGTCAATGTCACAACACAGATTTTCGTATCTTCCATGCTAAACACATTATTGGCCATTCCCAAACATAAATATAAAGTTTACTCCCATCCATCATTCATACACAAGCCATGGCTGACCATCCTCGGATGTCCCCCAACATTTCAACTGTTCCGCAAGTTTTGTTTAATTATTTTTTATTATGCTGGAGTGAGCATTCTTTTTACGAGCCTCTCTTGTGCAATGAAAAATGGTGTACTGATGTTCCGCAAAAAATGAAAGTAATAGCTTGGAAAGCTTCAGCGCGCACTATCTACAATGCTAGGTAAGGTGGAGCATCATATTGGTGTTCGTGCTACATGTGTGATCTGTGGTATGGAGGATGGATCAAGTTTTCATATGCTCGTTACTTGTTATCATGCACACGAGCTTTGGGAGCGTATGCGGGAGGTTTGGCCTCTCCCTCCGCTAGAGCGACTACAACATTCAGAGAAGGATTGGCTTCTTTTATTATTGGATGGTTGTTCGGCAACTACTAGAAGCATGATTATTTTGTTAGTGTGGAGAATCTGGAATTTAAGGAATGATATAGTCCATGATAAGGATGCTACTCCCACATACGTTTCGTTTGAATTTTTCCAAAGTTATCGACGGTCCCTTGATAACGATCAAATACTCGTCTGAGGAGATACCAAAGGGAAAGATGCCTTTGATCAGTACTAATAACGCGTTCATTGTGCCGGTTTCGAAACTAGCCTTATGTTGGACACCACCACCACAGGGACAGTCTGCATTATCATTTGATGGTTCCTTCTCGACTGCAAATAGTACCGCGGCGACATGTATGATCTTAAGGAGGTATGATGTAGTGTTATTTTTGCGGCATACATATTCTTATTTCATTGCAATGATGCACTCGAGGCTGAGATCCACACGATAATGCAAGATATGGCTGTTGCAATTCAACATACGGATCTACGTTCAATTTGACTCGTCCATGGCTCTATCTACACTTGTTGATGACTACGTTGACCGTTCTGCATACGCTCATTTGACTTTGAAGATTAAAGCACTTGTGGTTGATATGGAGTTTGTTCCATCAAAATTACATCGTGTTCAAAATAGAGTAGCAGATTGTTTGATAAGGTATAGTCGTTCTAAGTGTACTACATATGTGTGGTTACACAAATGGTCTCATTTATCAAGGAAATTTTACCTCTAGACTGTAACTCTATTACTTTGAAATAAAACTCCTTATTTTGTTGGGAAAAAAATACGGTTGTAGAGGTTCGGTTAGAAATGCCAGATCTATGAATGCACTAGGACTCATCGCAAGGTTACGTGCACGTCGAGTCAGAGAAAATGTGTGGCCTTTGAAAAATCCATGCTGCCGTATACGCTCGAAATACGCACCTGCCTAGTATACTACGTAGTATATCTTACACGGACGATTGATTGAATGAACGAACGAATTAAGAAACGCACGCAGCGAGGAGGGCGGGCCGGTCAGCGGGAGTCTGCGTACGTGCTCACCCCGCCCGTAGACCACTCGCCGCTCGCCACCGTTGCGGCAAGTAACAGCCCACTGGGTCTTATCGCCGGCACCGGTCCCGATGCGTCGACCGCAGCCGCCGCCGACGGCTCTGGAAGGAAGGAAGACCCGTACCGCGCCATGCCGTTACCCCTGGGCGCGCGGTGCCGGGCAACGGCCGGATTCCATGATCTGCTCGCGTCTCCCCCATGCCATGCCGTGATACCGAACCAACCGGCCAACCAAAGCGGCCACGATTGGTCCATTTGGACGGCCGGCGATCCTATAAGTACAGGTGCCATCGCTCGCCGATCGACACAGCGACAAGCGCAAGACCGTCACACACACACACACACCAGCCCCATCCGATGGCGACGCGGTCGCTGCTGCTGCTCTGCTTGTGTCTCTGCTTATTCGCGCCCCGCCTGTGCTCGTCCAAGGAGGAGGGGCCGCTCGCCGCCGGCGGGTACCGTGTTAGCCGCGTCGCGGTGGACGATGGAGGGCGGCGGCTGCGCGCCGAGGCAGCGGCCGCCACCGGCGGCGCGTCGTCCACCGGCGACGTGCAGAGGCTCGCCGTGTACGCCAGGTGCGTTCAGACATCAAAGTTTTTTTTACGGGATTCCAGACATAAAAGTTCAACGCATGCCGGAGCATTTTTTTTCTTCTGTACAAGACAAGCGTGGTGTGGACCTCGCGTAGTGGTGAGAATCTAATCAGTAGTACGTACTGATCCGTGTCCAGTCCGCGTGTCGGACTACTCGCGATCGAGCGTGACCACTTTCTTAGCCCAAGTCTACGAAGTTGATTCTGATGCCCAGCAGTACATCACATGACAGCCACTAATGCTTTTGGTCCAAACCCAGGACTAGCCACAGTGCAACGAAGACAGTCCAAACACTCGTGACTTGTGCTCTGCTCGAACCGCACGGCACGCCGGTAGATGAGATGTCACGTACACGCGCGCATGGCCCATCGCCATCGGCATCAACGAATGATCACACGGCAAAAGGCAGCTACATGTAGTCGTAGTAGGAGTAGCCGAGCAGATGATATGTCACGTACTACGTTGCATACGCGTACGTACCGTCGCCATCTTTTGGCCCATGCATGCATGCTCGGACAACCCTTGCCGTCCAATTCCAAAGGAAAGCCAACAAAATAAAGGGTGGTGCAGATAAGGTGGTCACAAACTCACATCATGAGAGGTATATGCATGGTCCATATAGTTCCATACTATACACTGTTCCGGCCGGATTATGCTTTTGTCTTTCACCGGCCTTCTTTCACGTCAATATTTGGCAAGTAGCTCTGTCCGGTACCGTGAAAAGAATGTATTTATGTGCATCAATATTTGATGTCACGCACAAAAATTTACTACATGTTTCGCACTCCATACAACTACAGATGGAGTATTATGTAAAATAAATATTTGAGTCATATCACAGAAGACACCATAAATTAGAAATTAGGTTGACTGTATATAATTTACTTCATCGCCTGGGAGAAAATTAAAAATCGATTCCGTTAAAGTATTTTACATTGCTCATTGTTCTATTTTGGACTAGATATATGAAAGAAAGTGTACCCTCGAAAAAAGGGAATAAAGTGGAGCTTATAAACGGAAGGGGATGATCGACCAAGGACTCACCGAGTAGCAATTTATCAATACCACAAACCCTGATACTAACATAGATATACAAGTTAATTGTGTATATATTCCTTCAATTTTAAGGATGGGATATCTACTTTTCAACCCTTGACACTTACTTCAACTTCCACTTTCATATATTTTACAATAAAAAACTGTTTTTTTTATTTTCTTTACTAATTCTTGAGAGAGAATCCAGCGAAGACGTTGAGATTGAAGCATAATTTTATCCTACATACACTTCCATCCTATAGAAATTTTAAATTTTGTTTACATGCACCAATTAAATGACATTTTTGGACCATCTCTATCCAAGTGGATGATGATTTCTTAAATTTCACTTGATTTAGATCAATGAAATTTCAGTAAAACTGTAACTTGGGCTTAGACCCAAATGCATTTTCCTCTCTTTTTAAAGAAGTGCACTTTTTCCCCTTTTGAGTAAGCAAAGTTTCCCTTTTTAAAATCAATCGAGACAAATTTATGAGTTGAGTTAGAGGATAGTGGGAATTTAGACAAAAATATCCGCATTCACAATACCAAATTAATATCATTATATTTATCACCGAGTATATTTCTGTATTGTATTTATTTGGTAATGTATATATTGATACTTTTAAATATAAATGTGTCAGTTTTCATAAAGTGTGACTTAAGACAATCATAATATGTTTTTTTGCGTGCTCACAACCATAATATGTCGTGTAAAAAGGAAAGGATGAAGTAGGTTCAAACAATGTAGCCCCATTTGTTTTTCTTCTGAAGCTACTACATATGCTTACAAAAGTACAATAAAATTCAGATTAAGTAATGAATATCATTTTTTAACTATAATGTGTATCATTTGTGTCCATAAAAATCGCCACCAGGGAACCAGTCCCACAACTACTGGCAAGAAAATATGTACCATCTAGTAAACTGATATTTTTTATTTTCTTTATTAATTGTTGAGAGAGAATCCAGCAAAGACGTTGAGATTGAATCGTTATCCTGCACACCCTTCCTTACTCTAGTGATTCTAAAAAAAATTATGTGTGCCAATTAAACGACATTTGGATCACCTCTATCCAAGTTGACCATGATTTTCTTAAATCTCATTTGATTTAGAAAAATGGAATTTTGGTGAGAATTGTGCTTATAACCAATTGCATTTTTTCTCTTTATTTAAAGAAGTGCATTTTTTCCCTTTTGAGTAAGCAAAGTTGCCGTTTTTAAAACCAGTTCAGACAAAATTATGAGTTGAGTTACACTAGAGTGACAATTTAGTGGTAACCCCTCCGTTTTGTTTAATCAGCATATAGAATTTGTCTTACGTCAACTTTTAAAAATTTGACCGAGTCTATAGATAAAAATATCATCATTCACAATACCAAATCAATATCATTATATTTATCATTGAGTACATTTTTTGTATTGTATCTATTTGGTATTGTAATTTCTAAATATTGATACTTTTAAACATAATGTGGTCAAATTTTATAAAGTTTGACATAAGGCAACCTAATATGTTGTGTAAAAAGAAAAGGAGGAAATAGCTTCAAACAATGCAGCCCCATTTGATTTTGTTCTGAATCTACTATACATGCTTACAAAAGTAAAACAAAATTCAGTTTAAGTAATGAATATCATTTGTGTCCACAAAAATCGCCACCAGTGAACCAGCCCTACAGCTACTGGCAGGAAAATGGTATTGCACTGTTAGTATATTATAGATCCAACAACAACGCAAAGGCACAGATTAGTTATTGTTATCCGGATCTTTTATCTCTTGATTGACACGCTACGATGCTCCTGAAACCACTGTAGCCAACAACTTGCACGTATATGATCTTGTCAGGAATCCATTTATAGAACGGAGCAGATCCTCCTCCATTTCTTTTCCAAAACCGATCCAAATTATTGGCGCTATCATCGATCTGCGCAGACCGCGCTACTCAGTTCTGTCAGCGGATTAACTTTTTAGACGGTACAGCTAGTAACTACCACTGCCTCTGTTTCTAAATATAAAGACGTTTTAGCAGCTTAAATTAAACCGTCAATACGTCTTCGTATTTGGTACGCGCCTGTAGCAACTCGGCAGCCCTAACATTCATCCAAACATGAGTAGCTAAACTGCGCGGTTAACATCAAGAGTTGATTTCATTTAGTCCACAAGCCAATGTACGTTACAGAAATAAACACTGCAGATTTACGCTGCCCTCAAGCCTGCAAAGCCAAAAGCTCACGGCCTTTTAGCTGATCATTACTACTCAATTATTACTTAGTTCAGGAAGCAATGTTAAATGAAGCACATCGTGTATCGTCTTCGGGATCTGCTAATAAACTGGTGGAAAGCGCCGTGCTTTGTCAGTTCAGCTGTGCTGTATCCTTCCTCTGAAGAAACCAAGGATCGGAATATTTCTCTGGCAGACAAAATCGCATCCCTGTCCGACTGATTGATTGGCTGGTCATCGCCACTGCTTACTTATTCGCAGAGCCGGATCTGTCTTGCACATTATATTATATTAGCTGGCCCGGCCGGCCTCCTTGCGCTGCGCCTGCACCGCACACCCGGTGCTCCCCTTCCCTGCGCGTGCTCCGATGGCGACGCCGTCCGCGGCAGACAACTGTTGTCCACCCCTCGTGACCCTCCTCCTCATCGTCCTCCTCCCCCTGGCCGTCGCCTTGCCCTCGGGCGATGGCTCCGGCGGCGGGGGGTACGACGTCGTGTCGGTGACCCAGTCGGGGAGCGCTCTGTCGGCGCGGCTGGAGCTGGCGCTTGCCGGCGAGACGCCGGCCGACGCGGCGCTCGGGCCTGGTGTCCAGAGGCTCCGCCTCACTGCAAGGCAAGTGCTTCGTGGCTTGGGTTAATCTTCAACTCTCACTCTCGCCGGGAGACGGGAGTAGGTAGCGTGACCAGTGATTACTTTGATCGTCCGTCCGGACTACTCGTTAGGAGTAATTGCTGTTCCCCCAGAGAAATTTCTGAGTTCATTGGGTCGCCGACAGGCCGACGTACAAGTTCCTATGATGAGGAAGATACAAAAAAAGGACTGTAGACTGTAGGGAGTGTACAGGAAGAGCAAAAAAATTACAGTGACCGATCACACTGGGACTCGAACCCAGAATCTCCCGCTCCGGAGGCGAGCGCCTTATCCATTAGGCCATGCGACCACTGTGATATCGGTTTTGTAATTCAGGTACTTGTTCATATACTTACCATTTCATTTGCCATGCCGATGGCAGCCTCGAGACGGACAGCCGGCTGCGCGTGCGCATCACCGACGCCGACCACCCGCGATGGGAGGTGCCGCAAGACATCATCCCGCGCCCCGCGCCGGCGGACGTCCTCCACGACGCGCCGCCCGCCTCCTCGGCGCCACTCCAGGGCAGCCGCGTCCTGTCCGCCGCGGGCTCGGACCTCGTGCTCACCGTCCACGCCTCCCCGTTCCGCTTCACCGTGTCCCGCCGCTCCACCGGCGACATCCTCTTCGACACCGCCCCCGGCCTCGTCTTCAGGGACAAGTACCTGGAGGTGACGTCGGCGCTGCCGGCGGGCCGTGCGTCGCTGTACGGGCTGGGCGAGCACACGAAGAGCTCGTTCCGGCTGCGGCACAACGACTCCTTCACGCTCTGGAACGCCGACATCGGCGCGTCCTACGTGGACGTCAACCTCTACGGCTCGCACCCCTTCTACATGGACGTGCGGCCACCGGGGACCGCGCACGGCGTGCTCCTGCTCAGCAGCAACGGCATGGACGTGCTCTACGGCGGGTCCTACGTCACCTACAAGGTCATCGGCGGCGTCCTCGACTTCTACTTCTTCGCCGGCCCCAACCCCCTCGCCGTCGTCGACCAGTACACCCAGCTCATCGGCCGCCCTGCCCCCATGCCGTACTGGTCCTTCGGTAAGGAGCTGACATTGCATTCCTGCACTTACTTACACTAGTACTCTGTTTCTTGCATCTGTATGAGCTGAACGGCCATGGCGAATGCTGGTTGCTTGCAGGGTTCCACCAGTGCCGGTACGGGTACCTGAACGTGTCTGACCTGGAGCGTGTGGTGGCCGGCTACGCCAAGGCCAGGATCCCGCTGGAGGTGATGTGGACCGATATCGACTACATGGACGGGTTCAAGGACTTCACCTTGGACCGTGTCAACTTCACCGCCGCCGAGCTCCGGCCGTTCGTCGACCGGCTTCACCGGAACGCCCAGAAATACGTCCTCATCCTAGACCCAGGTACATACATACACACGACACCATCGAGATCGATCGATCAAATGTAGCAGCAAAATGGAACTTGATTTATTTGATGACGATGACAGGGATCCGCATCGACGCGACGTACGGGACGTTCGTCCGCGGGATGCAGCAGGACATCTTCCTGAAGCGGAACGGCACAAACTTCGTCGGCAACGTGTGGCCGGGCGACGTCTACTTCCCGGACTTCATGCACCCGCGCGCCGCCGAGTTCTGGGCGCGGGAGATCTCCCTCTTCCGCCGGACCATCCCCGTCGACGGGCTGTGGATCGACATGAACGAGATCTCCAACTTCTACAACCCGGAGCCGATGAACGCGCTCGACGACCCGCCGTACCGGATCAACAACGACGGCACGGGCCGCCCCATCAACAACAAGACGGTGCCGGCCTCCGCCGTGCACTACGGCGGCGTCACCGAGTACGACGCGCACAACCTCTTCGGCCTCCTCGAGGCCCGCGCCACGCACCGCGCGCTGCTGAGGGACACCGGCCGCCGCCCCTTCGTGCTCAGCAGGTCCACCTTCGTCGGCTCCGGCCGGTACACCGCTCACTGGACTGGCGACAACGCCGCCACGTGGGGCGACCTGCGCTACTCCATCAACACCATGCTCAGCTTCGGCCTCTTCGGCATGCCCATGATCGGCGCCGACATCTGCGGCTTCAACGGCAACACGACAGAGGAGCTCTGCGGTCGGTGGATCCAGCTCGGCGCCTTCTACCCCTTCTCGAGGGACCACTCGGCGATCTTCACCGTCCGGCGAGAGTTGTACCTGTGGCCGTCGGTGGCGGCGTCGGCGAGGAAGGCGCTCGGGCTCCGGTACCAGCTGCTCCCTTACTTCTACACGCTCATGTACGAGGCGCACATGACGGGGGCGCCCATCGCGCGGCCGCTCTTCTTCTCCTACCCGCACGACGTCGCCACGTACGGCGTGGACAGACAGTTCCTGCTCGGCCGCGGCGTGCTCGTTTCGCCGGTGCTCGAGCCGGGCGCCACAACCGTCGACGCCTACTTCCCGGCGGGCCGGTGGTACAGCCTCTACGACTACTCCCTCGCCGTCGCCACGCGGACCGGCAAGCACGTCACGCTCCCGGCGCCGGCCGACACGGTGAACGTGCACGTGGCCGGCGGCACCATCCTGCCGCTGCAGCAGAGCGCGCTGACTACGTCGCGCGCGCGCCGGACCGCGTTCCACCTCCTGGTCGCGCTCGCGGAGGACGGCACGGCCAGCGGGGACCTTTTCCTGGACGACGGCGAGTCGCCGGAGATGGGCGGGAGAAGCGATTGGAGCATGGTAAGGTTCAGCTGCGAGATGGGGAGCGACGGGGCCATCAAGGTGAAGTCGGAGGTGGTGCACAACTCGTACGCACAGAGCAGGACACTGGTGATAAGCAAGGTGGTGCTCATGGGGCACCGGTCGCCGGCGGCGCCGAAGAAGCTCACCGTCCACGTCAACAGCGCGGAGGTGGAGGCGAGCTCGTCAGCCGGCACACGGTACCAGAACGCAGGAGGACTCGGCGGCGTCGCTCACATCGGCGGGCTGTCGCTGGTCGTCGGGGAGGAGTTCGAACTGAAGGTCGCCATGTCCTATTAAAATTTAGGCAATTTGTGATATGGACCATAACATTGATTGAATAAAGGCGAGAAATTAAAGCCAGATGAATGGCTTCGAATATGAGGGTGGAATGGCATGATTGTTTAGCTAGTTCATGAATAATTAATGATTTGACGTTGAACGGCTCTCATTATGAGGGTGGAGTACTCAAGATGTACATTGACTAGCGTACGTGAAGCAATTATCGTATCACAAAATGGTTAGTTGTGTATCATGGCAAAGAAGTTAAACATTGCTTTCTTGAAAAATGAAATTCACTTAAGAGTGACTTTTCTGCAATAGAGATCGCCATTGCTGCACTCAGCCGTCCACCACCATTGCGGAAAGAATTTCTGCCACTCGCTCGAGCAAACCTTAGTGAAGTATATTTACTATACTAACTTTTGGTTGGACCTAACTGATCCCCTAAATATAACGGTGTCAAATCTTGTTTTTTTGAACTTATGCAATTATAAATTACATTGCAACTAAATATTAACACACATATACGTAGATACTAATCATAAATATGAAGGAGGTGTTTGTTTCATCTTTTTTTGCCCCGCATCCGTTTACAGTGTAAACAGATACCTTTACCCATGTTTGGTAATAACACACTGTAATCAACTTCCACCGTAATCAGATCCAGGCCAGTTATCCCTCGTTGCCCCCCACCCCCCACCGGTAACGCGCGTTACCTCCTCACCCCGAGCGCTCCTCCTCCCTCCACGCCTCCCCTCGATCCCCATCTGCGCCGCCACCTCCCCTCGATCTCCTTCAAGTCCAACGCCGCCGCCACCTCCCCTCGATCTCCGTCCAGCCGCCGACGACTCCCCTCGGTCCTCTCCTCCTGGTCTAGCCACTTGGAAGGAAGACACGCCGCCGGAACGCCAGCCGCCGCCGCCACGCCGCCGGAACGCCAGCCGCCGCCGCCACGCCACCGACGGAGATGTATGGTTAAAGCTAGCGACGAGGAGCACCAAGGCCCGTCTCCGGATTTCCAATTGATCTATCCCTCCTCCATCAACCTCGTGCCGTGGATCTGGAGGTTAGGTTACCGATCCTGTTCTTGATCTGGAAGTCCGAAAAATGCATGTTCTTTATCTATTCTTGATCAATTAGTTATTTGTGATGGATGATGTGTAGCATATATTTGTTCTTGATCAATTAGTTAACTCATCAACTGATAGAACCGTTCCTGGAAACAAATGAAAAAGGGGCTTTTTCTTGTCTGAATGAAGGACATACACCAGTTTTTGTTGGTGCCAGATGATGCCTGTTGTTATAGAGCTATATTTTTCGCTCGTGTACAGTAGGACATACACCAGTTTTTGTTGGTGCCGTGCAGACAAATGTGACATCAAATTTATCTTCCTTTCTTTGCATGACTAATTGCACCTTAATTATGTATATTTTCCTTATGCTTATATATCGCATTCTACTTTTCAGTTATGGCTCGTCTTCCCTTGAGTGCGAGACGTGGAAGGAGAAACGCAACATTTTTGAATCTGACCACTTCCATCATGCTTGTATATTATTATGTGTGGTTAATGTTTGCATTAGCTTATAAGAGAAAATGTTGGAAAATAGAAAGGAGAATTAAAATTAGAGAGTTAAGGGGAGAGAACTTGTACCGGCTAATTGGTGAGAGCGATGCTATGTGTATAAGTCAGCTTCGTATGGATAGGAGAACATTTCATATATTATGTGAGATGGTGAGAGATGTTAGTGGTCTAAAGGGTACGAGGAACACATCTTTAGAGGAGACAGTGGCATCGTTCTTGTATGTATTATCACACCATCTTAAAAATAGGACAGTAGGAAAATTCTTCTATCGAAGCCCGGAGCCGGTTAGTAGAAACTTCAATGCTTGTCTTCTAGCTGTCCTGAAGCTGCACCATCTGCTACTTAAGAAACCTGAACCTATACCCGAGGATTGCACGGATGATAAATGGAAGTATTTCAAGGTAAATAACTATTAAGAAAAAATATTATTCACCAGATGATCTCAATAGTGGTAAAATATGCTAATATTTTCACATTGTTGTTTATATTGTAGAATTTCCTTGGAGCGTTAGACGGCACACACATAGACGTAACTGTCCCAGCTAATCTGAAAGGAAGATATAGATCAAGGTTGGGTGATATAGATACAAATGTGTTAGTGCCAAGTTTTGGCTCATCAGATGTGCCACTGAAAATTCACCAGTGGACAGGTGATCACGGTTTTTGCCGCCTCAAAAGTGTCGGCGCGAATTATTAACGCCTTTCTAAACCATAAACATATGCCTGCTTTGTGCGACAGATTCCATTGCAAAAGCTACTGTTATCAGTTTCATTCTCCGTTCTGGAAACGGAGAAATGTTCAAGTCTGTAGATAGATAGGTAGATGATTGAGGGTGTGGATAATGATGCTGGTCATGATTCATGTGGCGTTTGGCTTAAATTTGAACCATAAACATATGCCTGCTTTGTGCGGCAGATTCCACTGCAAAAGCTACTGTTATCAGTTCCATTCTCCGTTCTGGAAACGGAGAAATGTTCAAGTCTGTAGATAGATAGATAGATGATTGAGGGTGTGGATAATGATGCTGGTCATGATTCATGTGGCGTTTGGCTTAAAGTTGGTGCCGTTTCAATTATTTATACACCATCCAGCTACAATTGTAATAAAGTTGCTCCAGGAATCTTGTTTGTTTTTACAACACCAGTAGGTAGGTTGGACTTGGAACTGGATCATAACTAATTTGTAAAAGCAAGTGGTAAATTTGTGAAAATGTGTGGCCGAGTGACCAGGTCAGCATTGCCTCTTCTTTCTTCTCGAGGAGGAGCAGAGACTTGTTCTTATCTTCAGTTAGTTATACTACTTTCCTACAAGCGAAGCAAGGATGAGCAGAGACTTGTTCTTATTGAGTTACACAATAAATGAGAGAAATATGCTTGCTTGATGCTGCCAGGTTCATTGTTCTTTTTAGTTCATTTTATTGTGAAATGTGAGCTATCTATGTGCACCGCATATTGCTGGTATATTTTTCTTATTAATTTTTTTACTGGTTGTCTCTTGTGTATTTCTTTATTCTCATTTTAACTCTTGCTTATTGGCAGATAAAAAAATAAGCAAGGTTGATTAGAAAATGTGTTCAGTGGTGTGCCTTAGAAGATGAAGATCGACGGAAAAGCTGCTTTCAAGATCGTGAACTTGGCCTTTCTATTTATCCTATGAAAACAATTTTATGAACTAGTTATGCAGTTTATTTCAAAGTGTGTCATTGAATTTTGGGTTTGTATCCATGGCCTAATATGCATTTTAAAAATGTGTAATGTCGTTAAAGTTGAGCCAAATTCTTGTTCAAAGATGTCTTTGCATTGGATGAATGTAAAAAATACTTGTTTGATGAATTTGAAATTGTGCTGGTGAAGCACTTGGAAATTATGTGTGAAAGCCTGTGTTATGTTTTGTACGTGAAAAAATGGGAAAAATGCTTGTTGTTACTGTGTGCCAAACCAAACACTGGTAAGGTAATCGTTTCCTTTACACTGTACAACCAAACAAAATGATGTTTGTCCATTCCAGTGTCGTTACCTTGTGTAATCAGCTCCCATTTACGTTTACATTACCAGTGACCAAAACAAACACCTCCGAAGATTCAAGCAAATCACGAACAAAGTTTACAAACCAAATTATTCAAATTAAAACACATCGAATAGTTCAAATGTAGCAAATAACACAACTAGAAAGTGCTATGAAGTTGTCAATGATGCTCAATAAGATCTTCTTGGAGTTGAGTATCTCGATCATGCAATACCTTCAACAAATGTCTGGATCCTATTTGGATCATACTCTGGCTAAATCAAACTTCCGTTGGTGATGTACCAAAAGTTCTCATGCATATCTCTCTCATCTTCAATGATCATGTTATGCAATATGATGCAACAAGTCATGATCTGTCATAAAATCTTGGAGCTCCAGTATTTGGCAGGGCCACAAATAATTGTAAATCGCTTATGAAGCACACTGAAGCCTCTCTCCACATCTTTCCTAGTCGCTTCTAGATATTGGGCGTAGTGAATATTTGTTGTTACCTTTTGGACGCGCAATTATTTAGAGTGGTGTGACCCATGAGGGTAGATGTCATCTGCAAGGTAGTAAACCATTAAATAGTTATGCCCATTGACCAAATAGTTGCAAGTAGAAGCATCTCGTGTAATAAGCCTAGAAAACATTGATGATCTCGACAACACATTCAAGTCATTGTGAGAGCCAAGCAAACCAAAGAATGAACGTCATATCCAAAGATCCTTCGCTACAATTGCCTCAAGAATGATCGTTGGATTGTTACACTCGACTTTAGGTTGAACCTTCCACCCCGCGGGACAATTCTTTCATGTCTAGTCCAATTACTCGGACATTGCTAATCTTAAGTTCCTTTTGCTCTGCTTCGAGGAAATGTCTGGACTTAAGATTAACTTTGATAAGAGTGAGGTTGTGGTCCTTGGCTACTCCGAGGCTGAGCAGCACAGGATCGCGGTCAACCTTAACTGCAAGCTGGCTGCCTTCCCCATCTCATATTTGGGGATGCCCCTGGCTAAATCCAGGATCTTGGTTAGCGGGTTTGATCCACTTGTGGGACAAATAGCGTCCCCTGCGGAGCCCTGGTGCGGCAGGTTCACGTCTAAGGGCAGCAAGACTGTCCTCATTAGCTCTAACCTTGCGAGCCTCCCCATGTATATGATGGGGATGTATATCTTGCCTCAAGGTGTGCATAGCGCCTTTGACAAGGAGCTGGCTAGGTTCTTCTGGTAGGCAGGGGATGGTAGACCCAAATACTGTTAGAAATATGCCCTAGAGGCAATAATAAATTAGTTATTATTATATTTCTTTGTTCATGATAATCGTTTATTATCCATGCTATAATTGTATTGATTGGAAACACAGTGCATGTGTGGATACATAGACAAAACACTGTCCCTAGTAAGCCTCTAGTTGACTAGCTCGTTGATCAAAGATGGTCAAGGTTTCCAGACCATAGGCAAGTGTTTTCACTTGATAACGGGATCACATCATTAGGAGAATCATGTGATGGACTAGACCCAAACTAATAGACGTAGCATGTTGATCGTGTCATTTTGTTGCTACTGTTTTCTGCATGTCAAGTATTTGTTCCTATGACCATGAGACCATATAACTCACTGACACTGGAGGAATGCTTTGTGTGTATCAAACTTCGCAACGTAACTGGGTGACTATAAAGATGCTCTACAGGTATCTCCGAAGGTGTTCATTGAGTTAGTATGGATCGAGACTGGGATTTGTCACTCCGTGTGACGGAGAGGTATCTCGGGGCCCACTCGGTAATACAACATCACACACAAGCCTTGCAAGCAATGTGACTTAGTGTAAGTTGCGGGATCTTGTATTACGGAACGAGTAAAGAGACTTGCCGGTAAACGAGATTGAAATAGGTATGCGGATACTGACGATCGAATCTCGGGCAAGTAACATACCGAAGGACAAAGGGAATGACATACGGGATTATATGAATCCTTGACACTGAGGTTCAACCGATAAGATCTTCGGAGAATATCTAGGATCCAATATGGGCATCCAGGTCCCGCTATTGGATATTGACCGAGGAGTCACACGGGTCATGTCTACATAGTTCTCGAACCCGCAGGGTCTGCACACTTAAGGTTCGACGTGCTTTTATGCGTATTTGAGTTATATGGTTGGTTACCGAATGTTGTTCGGAGTCCCGGATGAGATCCAGGACGTCACGAGGAGCTCCGGAATGGTCCGGAGGTAAAGATTGATATATAGGAAGTCCTGTTTTGGTCACCGGAAAAGTTTCGGGCTCATCGGTAGTGTACCGGGAGTGCCGGGAGGGGTGCCGGGGACCATCGGGAGGGGTGTCACGCCCCAAGGGGTCTCATGGGCTATGGGAAGATATAAACCAGCCCCTAGTGGGCTGGAATAAGTTCCCACTAAGGCCCATAAGGTTTGAGAAGGAAAAAACACAAGGTGGAAAGAGTTTCCAAGTGGGAAGGTGGAATCCTACTCCAAGTAGGATTGGAGTAGGACTCCTCCACCTCCAATTTCGGCCAAACCCTGAGGGTTTGAGGCTGCCTCTTCCCTCCCCCTCCCTCCTATATATACTGAGGTAATAGGGCTGATTTGAGACAACTTTTGCCACGACAGCCCGACCACATACCTCCACGGTTTTTCCTCTAGATCGCGTTTCTGCGGAGCTCGGGCGGAGCCCTGCTAAGATGAGATCACCACCAACCTCCGGAGCGCCGTCACGCTGCCGGAGAACTCATCTAACTCTCCGCCTCTCTTGCTGGATCAAGAAGGCCAAGATCATCGTCGAGTTGTACGTGTGCTGAACGTGGAGGTGCCGTCCGTTTGGCACTAGATCGGAGCGGATCGTGGGACGAATCGCGGGACGGTTCGTGGGACGGTTCGCGGGGCGGATCGAGGGACGTGAGGACGTTCCACTACATCAACCGCGTTCACTAACGCTTCTGCTGTGCGATCTACGAGGGTATGTAGATCAGAAATCCCCTCTCGTAGATGGACATCGCCATGATAGGTCTTTGTGCGCGTAGGAAATTTTTTGTTTCCCATGCGACGTTCCCCAACAATGGCATCATGATCTAGGTTCATGCGTAGATGTCTTCTCGAGTAGAACACAAAAGTTTTTGTGGGCGGTGATGTGCGTTTTGCTGCCCTCCTTAGTCTTTTCTTGATTCCGCGGTATTGTTGGATCGAAGCGGCTCGGACCGACATTACTCGTACGCTTACGAGAGACTGGTTTCATCGCTACGAGTAACTCCGTTGCTCAAAGATGACCGGCGAGTGTCGGTTTCTCCAACTTTAGTTGAATCAGATTTGACCGAGGTGGTCCTTGGATGAGGTTAAATAGCAATTCATATATCTCCGTTGTGGTGTTTGCGTAAGTAAGATGCGATCCTACTAGATACCCATGGTCACCACGTAAAACATGCAACAACAATTAGAGGATGTCTAACTTGTTTTTGCAGGGTATGCTTGTGATGTGATATGGCCAACGATGTGATGTGATATATTGGATGTATGAGATGATCATGTTGTAATAGTTAATATCGACTTGCACGTCGATGGTACGGCAACCGGCAGGAGCCATAGGGTTGTCTTTAAACTAACGTTTGTGCTTGCAGATGCGTTTACTATATTGCTAGGACGTAGCTTTAGTAGTAATAGCATGAGTAGCACGACAACCCCAATGGCGATACGTTTATGGAGATCATGATGATGGAGATCATGGTGTGACGCCGGTGACAAGAAGATCGTGCCGGTGCTTTGTGATGGAGATCAAGAAGCACAAGATGATGGCCATATCATGTCACTTATGAATTGCATGTGATGTTAATCCTTTATGCACCTTATCTTGCTTAGACAGACGGTAGCATTATGAGGTGATCTCTCACTAAAATTTCAAGATGAAATTGTGTTCTCCCCGACTGTGCACTGTTGCGACAGTTCTTCGTTTCGAGACACCACGTGATGATCGGGTGTTATAGACTCAACGTTCACATACAATGGGTGCAAAACAGTTGCACACGCGGAACACTCGGGTTAAGCTTGACGAGCCTAGCATGTGCAGACATGGCCTCGGAACACATGAGACCGAAAGGTCGAGCATGAATCGTATAATTGATATGATTAGCATAGAGATGCTTACCACTGAAACTATTCTCGACTCGCGTGATGATCGGACTGGAGATAGTGGATTTGGATCATGTACCACTCAAATGACTAGAGAGATGTACTTTTTGAGTGGGAGTTCTTAAGTAATATGATTAATTGAACTAATTGTCATGAACATAGTCTAATGGTCTTTGCGAATTACGATGTAGCTTGCGCTATAGCTCTACTGTTTTTATATGTTCCTAGAGAAAATTTAGTTGAAAGTTGATAGTAGCAAACTTTGCAGACTGAGTCTGTAAAACTGAGGATTGTCCTCGTTGCCGCGCAGAAGGCTTATGTCCTTAATGCACCACTCGGTGTGCTGCACCTCGAGCGTCGTCTGTAGATGTTGTGAACATCCGACATACACGTTTCTAATGACTACACGATAGTTCAGTACAAAATACTTAATGGCTTAGAAGCAAGGCGCCGAAGACGTTTTGAAACGTCACGGAACATAAGAGATGTCCTAAAGAGATGAAATTGTGATTTCATGCTTGTGCCCTTGTTAAGAGGTATGAGACCTCCGACAAGATTGTTTGTCCACGAAGTAAAGGAGAAAAGCTCAATCGTTGAGCGTGTGCTCAGATTATCTGAGTACGAAAATCGCTTGAATCAAGTGGGAGTTGATCTTCCAGATAAGATAGTGATGGTTCTCCAAAGTCACTGCCACCAAGCTGTGAGAGCTTCGTGATGAACTATAACATATCAAGGATAGATACAATGATCCTTGAGCGATCCGCGATGTTTGACACTGCGAAACTAGAAATCAAGAAGGAGCATCAATAGTTGATGGTTAGTAAAACCACTAAGTTTCGAGAAAGGCAAGGGCTAGAAGGGATACTTCGTGAAACGGCAAAGCAGTTGCTGCACTAATGAAGAGACCCGAGATTAAACCCAAGCCTGGGACTAAGTGCTTCTGTTATGAGGGGAACGGTCACTGAGGCGGAGCAACTCTAGATACTTGGTAGATAAGAAGGCTGGCAAAAGTCGAAAGAAGTATATTTGATATACATGATGTTGATGTGTACTTTACTAGTACTCCTAGTAGCACGAGGGTATTGGATACCGGTTCGGTTGCTAAGTGATTAGTAACACGAAATGAAAGCTACGGCATAAACGGAGACTAGCTAAAGGCGAGGTGACGTTACGTGTTGGAAGTGTTTCCAAGGTTGATATGATCAAACGTCGCACACTCCCTCTACCATCGGGATTGGTGTTAAACCTAAATAATTGTTATTTGGTGCTTGTGTTAAGCATGAACATGATTGGATCGTGTTTATTGCAATACGATTATTCATTTAAAGAGAATAATGGTTACTCTATTTGCTTGAATAATCACCTTCAATGGTTTATTGAATCTCGATCGTAGTGTTACACATGTTCATGATATTGGTGCCAAAAGATACGAGGTAATGATGATAGTACCACTTACTTGTGGCACTGCCGCTTGAGTCATGTTGGTATAAATTGCATGAAGAGGCTCCATGCTGATGGATCTTTATACTCACTTGATTTTGAATCACTAGTGACATGCAAATCATACCACATGAGAAAGGCCTTGTTTTCATTGAGATGAAACAAGATAGTAACTTGTTGGAAGTGATACATTTTGATGTATGCAGTCCAATGGGTGATGAGGCACGCAGTGGATATCATTATGTTCTTACTTCAATGACGATTTGAATAGATACAAGAGTATTTACTTAATGAATCACAAGTCTGAAATATTGAAAAGTTCAATTCTGTTTCAGGAGTGAAGTTCGTCGTAACAAGAGGATAAACTGTCTACGATATGATCATAGAAATGAATATCTGAGTTACGAGTTTTGGTACGCAGTTAAGACAATGTGGAAATTGTTTCGCAGTTCATGCCACCTGGAACATCATAGTGTGATGATGTGTCTGAACGTCATAGCCACGCACTATTTGGTATGGTGCATGCTATGATGTCTCTTATCGAATTACCACTATCGTTTATGGGTTATGCGTTAGAGACAACCACATTCACTTTAAATAGGGCACCGCGTATTTTCGTTGAGATGACACATTATAGACTAAGGTTTAGAGAAATCTAAACTGTCGTTTCTTGAAAGTTTGGGGCTTCGACACTTGTGTGAAAAAGTTTCAGTCGAATAAGCTCAAACCCAAAGCGGATAAATGCATCTTCATAGGATATCCAAAACAGTTGGGTACATCTCCTATCTCAGATCCGAAAGCAAAGTGTTTGTTTCGAGAAACGGATCCTTTCTCGAGGAAAGGTTTCTCTTGAAAGAATTGAGTGGGAGGGTGGTAGAACTTGATGAGGTTATTGAACCATCACTTCAACCAGTGTGTAGCAGGGCGTAGGAAGTTGTTCCCGTGGCGCCTACACCAATTGAAGTGAAAGCTGATGATGGTGATCATCGAGCATCAGATCAAGTTACTACAAACCTCGTAGGTTGACAAGGTCGCGTACTACTGCAGAGTGGTACGGTAACCCTGTCTTGGGGGTCATGTTGTTGATCAACAGTGAACCTACGAGTTATGGAGAAAGCAATGGTGGGCCCGGATTCCGACAAATGGCTGGAAGCCATGAAATCCGAGAGAGGATCCATGTAAGAAAACAAAGTGTAGACTTTGGAAGAACTACTTGATGGTCATATGACTATTGAGTAAAGATGGATCTTTAAAAGGAAGACAGACGATGATGTTGATAAGTCACTATTAAGAAAAGCTCGACTTGTCGCAAAGATGTTTCCGACAAGATCAAACAGTTGACTATGATGAGACTTTCTCACTCGTAGCGATGCTGAAAGTCTGTTAGAATTATGTTAGTAGTTGCTGCATTATTTATGAAATATTGCACATAGGATGTCAAAACATTGTTTCCTCGACGGTTTCCTTGAGCAAACATTGTATGTGATACAACCAGGAGGTTTTGTCGATCCTAAAGATACTAGCAAGTATGCAAGCTCCATCGATCCTTCAATGGACTGGTGCAAGCATCTCGGAGTTGGAATATACACTGTTGGAATATACACTTTGATGAGATGATCAAAGATTTTGGGTTTGTACAAGGTTTATGAGAAACTTGTATTTCCAAAGAAGTGAGTGGGAGCACTATAGAATTTCTGATAAGTATATGTGGTTGACATATTGTGGATGAGAAGTAATGTAGAATTTCTGTAAAGCATACAAGGTTGTTTGAAAGGAGTTTTCAAAGGAGTACGTGGATTGCGCTACTTGAACGTTGAGCATCAAAGATCTATGGAGATAGATCAAAAGCGCTTAATGGAAGTTTTAACAGGATGCATGCCTTGACAAGTTTTTGAAGGAGTTCAAAATAGATCAGCAAAGCAGGAGTTCTTGGTTGCGTTGTGAGGTGTGAATTTGAGTAAGACTCAAAACACGACCCCGACAGAATAAAGAGAATAGACGAAGGTCGTCTTCTATGCCTTGGCCGTAGAATCTGAAGTATGCCATGCTGGGTACCGCACCTGATGTGTGCCTTGACTCAAAGTCTGTTGAGAGGTACACAGAGTGATCCATGATTGAATCACTAGCAGCGATCAAAATTTATCCTTAGTAACTGATGGACTAAGGAATTTTTCTCGATTATGGAGGTGGTTAAAGAGTTCGTCGTAAAGGGTTACGTCGATGCAAGCTTTGACACTAATCCGAATAACTATGAGTTGTGAAACGGATTCGTATAGTAGAGTAGATATTTCGAGTATTTCGGAATAGCACATAGTAGCAGCATCTATAAGATGACATAAAGATTTGTAAAGAACACACGGATCTGAAAGTTTTAGAACCGTTGACTAAAACCTCTCTCATGAGCAAGACGTGATGAGACCCCATAACTATATGGGTGTTGAATTCATTGGAATCACATGGTGATGTGAACTAGATTATTGACTCTAGTGCAAGTGGGAGACTGTTGAAAATATGCCCTAGAGGCAATAATAAACTAGTTATTATTATATTTCTTTGTTCATGATAATTGTTTATTATCCATGCTATAATTGTATTGATTGGAAACACAGTGCATGTGTGGATACATAGACAAAACACTGTCCCTAGTAAGCCTCTAGTTGACTAGCTCGTTGATCAAAGATGGTCAAGGTTTCCTGACCATAGGCAAGTGTTGTCACTTGATAACGGGGTCACATCATTAGGAGAATCATGTGATGGACTAGACCCAAACTAATAGACGTAGCATGTTGATCGTGTCATTTTGTTGCTACTGTTTTCTGCGTGTCAAGTATTTGTTCCTATGACCATGAGATCATATAACTCACTGACACTGGAGGAATGCTTTGTGTGTATCAAACGTCGCAACGTAACTAGGTGACTATAAAGATGCTCTACAGGTATCTCCGAAGGTGTTCGTTGAGTTAGTATGGATCGAGACTGGGATTTGTCACTCCGTGTGACGGAGAGGTATCTCGGGGCCCACTCGGTAATACAACATCACACACAAGCCTTGCAAGCAATGTGACTTAGTGTAAGTTGCGGGATCTTGTATTACGGAACGAGTAAAGAGACTTGCCGGTAAACGAGATTGAAATAGGTATGCGGATACTGACGATCGAATCTCGGGCAAGTAACATACCGAAGGACAATGGGAATGACATACGGGATTATATGAATCCTTGACACTGAGGTTCAACCGATAAGATCTTCGGAGAATATGTAGGATCCAATATGGGCATCCAGGTCCCGCTATTGGATATTGACCGAGGAGTCACTCGGGTCATGTCTACATAGTTCTCGAACCCGCAGGGTCTGCACACTTAAGGTTCGACGTGCTTTTATGCGTATCTGAGTTATATGGTTGGTTACCGAATGTTGTTCGGAGTCCCGGATGAGATCCAGGACGTCATGAGGAGCTCTAGAATGGTCCGGAGGTAAAGATTGATATATAGGAAGTCCTGTTTTGGTCACCGGAAAAGTTTCGGGCTCATCGGTAGTGTACCGGGAGTGTCGGGAGGGGTGCCGGGGACCATCGGGAGGGGTGTCACGCCCCAAGGGGTCTCATGGGCTATGGGAAAAGATAAACCAGCCCCTAGTGGGCTGGAATAAGTTTCCACTAAGGCCCATAAGGTTTGAGAAGGAAAAAACACAAGGTGGAAAGAGTTTCCAAGTGGGAAGGTGGAATCCTACTCCAAGTAGGATTGGAGTAGGACTCCTCCACCTCCAATTTCGGCCAAACCTTGAGGGTTTGAGGCTGCCTCTTCTCTCCCCCTCCCTCCTATATATACTGAGGTATTAGGGCTGATTTGAGACAACTTTTGCCACGGCAGCCCGACCACATACCTCCACGGTTTTTCCTCTAGATCGCGTTTCTGCGGAGCTCGGGCGGAGCCCTGCTAAGATTAGATCACCACCAACCTCCGGAGCGCCGTCAAGCTGCCGGAGAACTCATCTACCTCTCCGTCTCTCTTGCTGGATCAAGAAGGCCGAGATCATCGTCGAGCTGTACGTGTGCTGAACGCGGAGGTGCCATCCGTTCGGCACTAGATCGGAGCGGATCGTGGGACGGATCGCGGGACGGTTCGCGGGGCAGATCGAGGGACGTGAGGACGTTCCTCTACATCAACCGCGTTCACTAACGCTTCTGCTGTGCGATCTACGAGGGTACGTAGATCGGAAATCCCCTCTCGTAGATGGACATCACCATGATAGGTCTTTGTGCGCGTAGGAAAATTTTTGTTTCCCATGCGACATTCCCCAACAAATACCACATGGTGAAGTGGGCCGATATCTGCCTTCCGAAAGACCGAGGGGGCTTGGGCATCCCTGCGTCCCGCCGCATGAACGTTGCACTGATGCTGCGTTGGGTGTGGCGGATCCTGCAGGGAAAGGGGCATTTGTGGCTACAACTGATTGAGGCCAAGTACCTGCGGGGTAGACCCCTCTTGGCCTGCTCGCTTGCGACTGGGTCGCATTTCTGGAAATATATCCAGGGCATCAAGAATGATATTAGGTTGGGTCTGCGGGTCTCGGTGGGCAATGGGTCTGGGACCCAGATTTGTTTGGACCCCTAGCTGGATGGAGAACCATTACGCTTGCGATTTCCGAGGCTCTTTGCTATTTGCGACGACCCAGTTGTCCTTGTCTCTGCGTCTGCTTTGGAAGACGGGTGGCATTTTGCGTTCCGCCGCCCCCTCGGACCAGCCAAGGTCCAGGATTGGGAGATCTTGCAGGCAGTGGTTCCCCTCCCAGACTCGTCGGTCAGTGATAGTGTTTCTTTGAGTCTTTCTCCTTCGGGAGAATTCTCCGTTAGTTCGGTTTATTTGGCACTGTGCCGGATGCCGGTCCTTCCGTGGTTATCCCCACTTTGGAAGGTACCGTTGCCCCTGAAGATCAAGATTTTCGTTTGGCAGCTTCTCTGCTACTGTTTGCCTTCAGGGACCGAGGTGCTGAAACGCCATGGTCCAGGTAACGGCACATGTCCCGTGTGCCACGTCCCGGAGACTGGAACTCACATTTTGTTCTCCTGCGTTGCAGCGCGGGCCCTTTGGTGCTTTGTGCGTGAGGCTCTGGGCCGGAGTGGGAGGATCATGACCTTGCAGAATTTCTGCAGGTAAGGGCCACCCAGGTTGGCCGTAAGCGCCGACTGTTCTGACTGGTCTTCGCAGCGATGATGTGGACTCTTTGGACTACTCGCAACAAAATGGTGATTGAGCGGGTGTTTCTTTCGGAATTATGCCCTAGAGGATATGATAAATAAGTTATTATTATAATTCCTGTATCAAGATAATCGTTTGTTATCCATACTATAATTGTGTTGAATGAAGACTTAGATACATGTGTGGATACATAGACAAAACACTTTCCCTAGCAAGCCTCTAGTTGGCTAGCCAGTTGATCAAGGATAGTCAAGGTCTTCTGACTATGTACAAGGTGTTGTTGCTTGATAACTGGATCACATCATTGGGTGAATCATGTGATGGACTAGACCCAAACTAATGAACGTAGCATGTTGATCGTGTCATTTTGTTGCTACTGTTTTCTGCGTGTCAAGTATTTATTCCTATGACCATGAGATCATATAACTCATTGGCACTGTAGGAATGCTTTGTGTGTATCAAACTTCACAATGTAACTGGGTGACTATAAAGATGCTCTACAGGTATCTCCGAAGGTGTCCGTTGAGTTAGTATGGATCAAGACTGGGATTTGTCACTCCGTGTGACGGAGAGGTATCTCGAGGCCCACTCGGTAATACAACATCACACACAAGCCTTGCAAGCAATGTGACTTGATGTAAGTCACGGGATCTTGTATTACGGAACGAGTAAAGAGACTTGCCCATAAACGAGATTGAAATAGGTATGCGGATACTAACGATCGAATCTCGGGCAAGTAACATACCGAAGGACAAAGGGAATGACATACGGGATTATATGAATCCTTGGCACTAAGGTTCAATTGATAAGATCTTCGTAGAATATGTAGGATCCAATATGGGCATCCAGGTCCCGCTATTGGATATTGACCGAGGAGTCCCTCGGGTCATGTCTACATAGTTCTCGAACCCGCATGGTCTCCACACTTAAGGTTAGGCGATGTTTTATGCGTATTTGAGTTATATGGTTGGTTACAGAATGTTGTTCAGAGTCCCGGATGAGATCACGGACGCCACAAAGGTTTCTGGAATGGTCCTGAAACGAAGATTGATATATAGGATGACCTCATTTGATTACCGGAAAGTTTTCGGACATTACCGGGAATGTACCGGGAGTGACGAATGGGTTCCGGATGTTCACCGGGGGGCAGCCCACCCGGGGGAAGCCCATAGGCCTTAGGGGTGCCGCACCAGCCCTTAGTGGGCTGGTGGGACAGCCCAAGAGGCCCTATGCGCAGGAATCAAAGGAAAAAAAAAGGGAAGTGGGAAAGTGGAGAAGGACTCCACCTTCCAATCCTAGTTGGACTAGGATTGGAGGGGGAGGACTCCCCCCCCTTGCTTCGGCCGACCCCTTGGGGCTCTCTTGAGCCTCAAGGCAGGTCCCTCCCGCTCCCTCCTATATATACTGAGGTATTAGGGCTGATTTGAGACAACTTTGCCACGACAGCCCGACCACTCCACGGTTTTTCCTCTAGATCGTATTTCTGCGGAGCTCGGACAAAGCCCTGCTGAGTTAGATCACCACCAACCTCCGGAGTGTCGTCACGCTGGTGGGAACTCATCTACCTCTCCGTCTCTCTTGCTAGATCAAGAAGGCCGAGATCATTGTCAAGCTGTACGTGTGCTGAACGCGGTGGTGCCGTTCGTTTGGGACTATATCGAAGCGGATCGTGGGACGGATCGCGGGACGGTTCGTGGGGCGGATCGAGGGACGTGAGGACATTCCACTACATCAACCGTATTTCTTAACGCTTCCTGCTGTGCGATCTACAAGGGTACGTAGATCCAAATCCCCTCTCGTAGATGGACATCACCATGATAGGTCTTCATGCGCGTAGGAACATTTTTGTTTCCCATGCGACCATAACCCAAAGTGGCATCATGAGCTAGGTTCATGCGTAGATGTCATCTCGAGTAGCACACAAAAGTTTTGGTGGGCGGTGATGTGCGATTTGCTGCCCTCCTTAGTCTTTTCTTGATTCCGCGGTATTGTTGGATCGAAGCGGCTCGGACCGACATTACTCGTACGCTTACGAGAGACTGGTTTCATCGCTACGAGCAACCCCGTTGCTCAAAGATGACTGGCGAGTGTCGGTTTCTCCAACTTTAGTTGAATCGGATTTGACCGAGGAGGTCCTTGGAGAGAGGTTAAATAGCAATTCATACATCCCGGTTGTGGTGTTTGCGTAAGTAAGATGCGATCCTACTAGATACCCATGGCAACCACGTAAAACATGCAACAACAATTAGAGGACGTCTAACTTGTTTTTGCAGGGTATGCTTGTGATGTGATATGGCCGACGATGTGATGTGATATATTGGATGTATGAGATGATCGTGTTGTAATAGTTAATATCGACTTGCACGTCGATGGTACGGCAACCGGCAGGAGCCATAGGGTTGTCTTTAAACTAATGTTTGTGCTTGCAGATGTGTTTACTATATTGCTAGGACGTAGCTTTAGTAGTAATAGCATGAGTAGCACGACAACCGCGATGGAGACACATTGATGGAGATCATGGTGTGGCGCCGGTGACAAGAAGATCGTGTCGGTGCTTTGGTGATGGAGATCAAGGAGCACTTGATGATGGCCATATCATGTCACTTATGAATTGCATGTGATGTTAATCCTTTTATGCACCTTATTTTGCTTAGAACGACGGTAGCATTATGAGGTGATCTCTCACTAAAATTTCAAGACGAAAATTGTGTTCTCCCCGACTGTGCACCATTGCCACAGTTCGTCGTTTCGAGACACCACGTGATGATCGGGTGTGATAGACTCAACGTTCACATACAACGGGTGCAAAACAGTTGCACAGGCGGAACACTCGGGTTAAGCTTGACGAGCCTAGCATGTGCAGACATGGCCTCGGAACACATGAGACCGAAAGGTCGATCTTGAATCATATAGTTGATATGATTAGCATAGGGATGCTTACCACTGAAACTATCCTCAACTCACGTGATGATCAGACTTGAGCTAGTGGAATTGGATCATGAACCACTCAAATGACTAGAGAGGTGTACTTTTTGAGTGGGAGTTTAGCAAGTAATCTGATTAGTTAAACTCTAATTATCTTGAACATAGTCTAAGTCCACTTTGAAAATATTTGTGTTGTAGATCAATGGCTCACGCGACAGTCACCCTGAATTTTAATACGTTCCTAGAGAAAGCTAAGTTGAAAGATGATGGAAGCAACTTTGTAGACTGGGCTCGTAATCTTAAGTTGCTCCTGCAAGTTGGGAAGAAGGATTGTGTCCTTAATGCTGCGCTAGGAGATGAACCACCCGCCGCGGCTGACCAAGATGCTAAGAACGCTTGGTTAGCACGCAAGGAGGACTACTCAGTAGTTCAATGTGCAGTCTTGTATGGTTTAGAGCCGGCACTTCAACGTCGCCTTGAGCATCATGGAGCATATGAGATGTTCCAGGAGTTGAACTTTATCTTTCAGAAGAACGCCCGGATCGAGAGGTATGAGACCTCCGATAAATTCTATGCTTGCAAGATGGAGGAGAACTCGTCTGTCAGTGAACATGTGCTCAAAATGTCTGGGTACTCAAACCGTCTAGCTGAGCTGGGGCTTGAACTCTCGCAAGAGGCTATCACTGACAGAATTATTTAATCACTGCCACCAAGCTATAAGAGCTTTGTGTTGAACTATAACATGCAAGGGATGAACAAGTCACCCGACGAGTTATTCGCGATGATGAAAGTCGCAGAGTCAGAACTCCGTAAAGAGCATCAATTGTTGATGGTGAATAATGTTGGAAATATGCCCTAGAGGCAATAATAAATTAGTTATTATTATATTTCTTAGTTTATGATAATCGTTTATTATCCATGCTATAATTTTATTGATTGGAAACACAATACTTGTGTGGATACATAGACAAAACACTGTCCCTAGTAAGCCTCTAATTGACTAGCTCGTTGATCAAAGATGGTCAAGGTTTCCTGGACATACGCAAGTGTTGTTACTTGATAACGGGATCACATCATTAGGAGAATCATGTGATGGACTAGACCCAAAACTAATAGACGTAGCATGTTGATCGTGTCATTTTGTTGCTACTGTTTTCTGCGTGTCAAGTATTTGTTCCTATGACCATGAGATCATATAACTCACTGACACCGGAGGAATGCTTTGTGTGTATCAAACGTCGCAACGTAACTGGGTGACTATAAAGATGCTCTACAGGTATCTCCGAAGGTGTTCGTTGAGTTAGTATGGATCCAGACTCGGATTTGTCACTCCGTGTGACGGAGAGGTATCTCGGGGCCCACTCGGTAATACAACATCACACACAAGCCTTGCAAGCAATGTGACTTAATGTAAGTTGCGGGATCTTGTATTACGGTACGAGTAAAGAGACTTGCCGGTAAACGAGATTGAAATAGGTATGTAACATACCGAAGGACAAGTAACATACCGAAGGACAAAGGGAATGACATACGGGATTATATGAATCCTTGGCACTGAGGTTCAAACGATAAGATCTTCGTAGAATATGTGGGATCCAATATGGGCATCCAGGTCTCGCTATTGGATATTGACCGAGGAGTCACTCGGGTCATGTCTACATAGTTCTCGAACCCGCAGGGTCTGCACACTTAAGGTTCGACGTTGTTTTATGCGTATTTGAGTTATATGGTTGGTTACCGAATGTTGTTCGGAGTCCCGGATGAGATCACGGACATCACGAGGGTTTCCGGAATGGTCCGGAGACGAAGATTGATATATAGGATGACCTCATTTGGTTATCGGAAAGTTTCCGGGCATTACCGGAAAAGTTTCGGGCTCATCGTTAGTGTACCGGGAGTGCTGGGAGGGGTGACGGGGACCATCGAGAGGGGTGTCACGCCCCAAGGGGTCTCATGGGCTATGGGAAGAGATAAACCAGCCCCTAGTGGGCTGGAATAAGTTCCCACTAAGTCCCATAAGGTTTGAGAAGGGAAAAACACAAGGTGGAAAGAGTTTCCAAGTGGGAAGGTGGAATCCTACTCCAAGTAGGATTGGAGTAGGACTCCTCCACCTAAAATTTCGGCCAAACCTTGAGGGTTTGAGGCTGCCTCCTCCCCTCCCTCCCTCCTATATATACTGAGGTATTAGGGCTGATTTGAGATAACTTTTTCAAGGCAGCCCGACCACATACCTCCACGGTTTTACCTCTAGATCGCGTTTCTGCGGAGCTCAGGCGGAGCCCTGCCGAGATTAGATCACCACCAACCTCCGGAGCACCGTCACGCTTCCGGAGAACTCATCTACCTCTCCGTCTATCTTGCTGGATCAAGAAGGCCGAGATCATCATCGAGTTGTACGTGTGCTGAACGCGGAGGTGCCGTCCGTTCGGCACTAGATCGAAGCGGATCGCGGGACGGTTCGTGGGACGGTTCGCGGGGCGGATCGAGGGACGTGAGGACGTTCCACTACATCAACCGCGTTCACTAACGCTTCTGCTGTGCGATCTACAAGGGTACGTAGATCGGAAATCCCCTCTCGTAGATGAACATCACCATGATAGGTCTTCGTGCGCGTAGGAAATTTTTTGTTTCCCATGCGTCGTTCCCCAACAAATAAGACCACTAGTTTCAAGAGAAACGGCAAAGGAAAGAAGGGTAATTCAAAGAAGAGCGGAAAGCCTGTTGCCAATCCGACGAAGAAGCCCAAAGCTGGACCTAAGCCTGAAACGGAGTGCTATTATTGCAAGGGTGTGGGTCACTGGAAGCGCAACTGCCCCAAGTATCTGGCTGATAAGAAGGCGGACAAGGAAAAAATCAGGTATATTTCATATACATGTTATTGATGTGTACTTAACCAGCTCTCGTAGTAGTGCCTGTGTATTCGATACCGGTTCTGTTGCTCATATTTGCAACTCGAAACAGGAACTGCGGAATAAGCGAAGGCTGGCGAAGGATGAAGTGACGATGCGCGTGGGAAATGGTTCCAAGGTTGATGCAATCGCCGTCGGCACAGTTTCACTTTAATTACCATCAGGATTAGTTATGAACTTAAATAAATGTTATTTAGTGCCTGCGTTAAGCATGAACATTATATCTGGATCTTGTATATTGCGAGACGGTACTCGTTTAAGTCAGAGAATAATGGTTGTTCTATTTGTATGAGTAATATCTTTTATGGTCATGCACACAATGTGAGAGGTTGTTCATATTGAATCTTGATAGTGATAATACACATATACATAACATTGAGACCAAAAGAGTTAGAGTTAACAATGATAGCGCCATGTTTTTATGGCACTGTCGCTTAGGTCATATTGGTGTAAAACGCATGAAGAAACTCCATACCGATGGACTTTTGGAGTCACTTGACTTTGATTCACTTGACACATGCGAACCATGCATCATGGGCAAGATGACTAAAACTCCGTTCTCTGGAACAATGGAGCGTGCAAGTGACTTGTTGGAAATCATACATACCGATGTGTGTGGTCCGATGAGTGTGGAGGCACGCGGCGGATATCATTATTTTCTCACCTTCACTGATGATTTGAGTAGATATGGTTATGTCTACTTGATGAAGCACAAGTCTGAAACATTTGAAAAGTTCAAACAATTTCACAGTGAAGTCAAAAATCATCGTAACAAGAAGATCAAGTTCCTACGGTGTGATCGTGGGGGTGAATATCTAAGTTTCTAGTTTGGTGCTCACTTAAGACAATGTGGAATTGTTTCACAGTTGACACCGCCTGGAACACCACAGCGTAATGGTGTGTCCGAACGTCGTAATCGTACTTTATTAGAGATGGTGCGATCTATGATGTCTCTTACCGATTTGCCGTTATCGTTTTAGGGTTATGCATTAGAAACAAGTGCATTCACTTAAAATAGGGCACCATCGAAATCCGTTGAGACGACACCATATTAGTTGTGGTATGGCAAAAAACCAAAATTGTCGTTTCTTATAGTTTGGGGATGTGATGCTTATGTCAAAAAGCTTCAGCCTGAAAAGCTGGAACCCAAAGCGGAAAAGTGCGTCTTCATAGGTTACCCAAAAGAGATAGTTGGGTATACCTTCTATCTCAAATCCGAGGGCAAAGTGTTTGTTGCTAAGAACGGAGCTTTTCTCGAGAAGGAGTTTCTCTCGAGAGAATTGAGTGGGAGGAAGATAGAACTTGATGAGGTTGTCGAACCTCTCATCCCTCTGGATGGTGGCGCAGGGCAAGGGAAACCCGTGTCGTTGCGACGCCGGTTGAGGAGGAAGTTAATGATGATGATCATGAAACTCCGGATCAAGTTCCTGTCGGACCTCGCAGGTCCACGAGACCGCGTACTACTCCAGAGTGGTACGGTAATCCCGTCTTATCAATTATGTTGTTGGACAACAATGAGCCTTGATACATCGCCATCGTATCTACTTTTCCAAACTCTTTTGCCCTTGTTTTGGACTCTAATTTGCATGATTTGAATGGAACTAACCCGGACTGACGCTGTTTTCAGCAGAATTGGCATGGTGTTGTTTTTGTGCAGAAATGAAAGTTCTTGGAACGTCCTGAAAATTTACGGAGAATATTTCTGGAAAATATGAAAAATACCTGTGCAAAGATCCACCGGAGGGGATGGGCCAGTGGGCCACAAGCCCTGTTGCCGCGGCCACCCCCCTGGCCACGGCAACCAAGCTTGTGGGGCCCACGTGGCTCTGCTGCCCCCAAAATTAGCTCTATAAATTCACTTTCGTCCCGAAAAAAATCAGAAGAGAAGATTTCATCGTGTTTGCGATACAGAGGCGCCGCCACATCCTGTTCTTCATCTGGAGGATAGATCTGGAGTCCGTTTTGGGCTCCGGAGAGGGGAAATCGTCGATATCGTCATCATCAACCTTTGTTCCCTCTCCAATTCCATGAAGCTCTTCATCGTTCGTGAGTAATCTATTTGTAGGCTCGCTGGGCGGTGATGAGTAGGATGAGATCTATCATGTAATTGCGTTAGTTTTGACGGGGATTAATCCCTAGTATCCACTATGTTCTGAGATCGATGTTGCTACTACTTTGCCATGCTTAATGCTTGTCACTAGGGCCCGAGTGCCATGATTTCAGATCTGAAATTATTATGTTGTCACCAATATATGTGTGTTTTAGATCCGATCTTGCAAGTTGTAGTTACCTACTATGTGTTATGACCCGACAACCCCGGAGTGACAATAAGCGGAACCACTCCCGGTGATGACCATAGTTTGAGGAGTTCATGTGTTCACCAAGGGCCTGTTCGGAGACTCTCCAGCTCTTGCTCCGCTCCCGGAGTAGCTGGAGCAGTAGTGCAAACTTATGGAGCGGGGAAACAGAGACTCCGCAGATCCTTGGATCTGACGGAGCTGGAGGTTTTCCGAACACCTCCCAAGTGCTAATGCGTTGCTCCGGTTCTTTATTAAAAGGAGAATCTTAATATCCTGTAGTATCCTTTTGGACCCCGCTGCCACGGGAGGGATGGACAATAGATGTCATGCAAGTTCTTTTCCCTAAGCACGTATGACTACGCACGGAATGGATGCCTACATCACATTGACGAACGGGAGCTAGCCACATATCTCTCCGTGTTATAACTGTTGCATGATGAATGTCATCCAAACGAATCACCGACCCATTGCCTACGAGTTTGTCCCACTGCTGTTGTTACTTGCTCTGCTGCTACTGCTGTTACTACTGTTGCTGTTGTTGTTACTTGCTCTGTTGCTACTGCTGTTACTACTGTTGCTGCTGTTGTTACTTGCTACTGCTGTTACTTGCTACTGTCGCTACTTGCTACTGCTGTCAGTACTGTTGTTCCTTGTCACTGCTGCTACTCGTTACACTGCTACTACCTGCTACAATACTGGTTCGCACGACGTTGACGGGAAAGACTATTTCCCGTCCACGGGCAACTTCTGGCGCCATTGATACGACAGTTAGGAATAGTCTGCCTTGTCACCAGATCGTTTCTTACACCGTTGTTATCATACTACTTTGATGCTGATACTTTGCTTGCAGATACTAATCTTTCAGGTGTGGTTGAATCTGACACATTCAGCTGCTAATACTCGAGAGTATCCTCTCACTTCCTGCCTGGCAAACCAACAAATTTGGGTCGAATACTCTACCCTCGAAAACTGCCGCGAACCCACGCGCTGGTGGGCCATTGCAAGACAATTGCTAATTGTTGAGCAACTGGGAGCAGTTCTGTCTCTGTTGTCGCGAAGGCATCAAGCCAGGGACACGTCAACAACATTCTTATAGTGTCGTTGCCGGGGACTGCCGTTAGCAAGCCTGCGAATTATGAAGAAGCAATGGTGGGCCTGGATTCCAACAAATGGCTGGAGGCCATGAAGTCCGACATAGGATCTATGTATGGAAACAAAGTGTGGACTTTGGAAGTACTACCTGAAGGCCGCAAGGCTATTCAGAACAAATGGATCTTTAAGAAGAAGACGGACGCTGACGGTAATGTGACCGTTTATAAAGCTCGACTTGTGGCAAAGGGTTTTTCACAAGTTCAAGGAATTGACTACGATGAGACATTCTCACCCGTAGCGATGCTTAAGTCCGTCCGAATCATGTTAGCAATAGCTGCATTTTTCGATTATGAAATCTAGCAGATGGATGTCAAAACGGCGTTCCTTAACGGTTTCCTTAAGGAAGAGTTGTATATGATGCAACTCGAAGGTTTTGTCGATCATAAAAATGCTAACAAAGTGTGCAAGCTCCAGCGATCCATTTATGGACTGGTGCAAGCATCTCGGAGTTGTAATAAACGCTTTGATGAGGTGATCAAAGCATTTGGGTTTATATAGGTGGTTGGAGAATCCTGTATTTACAAGAAAGTGAGTGGGAGCTCTGTGGCGTTCCTAATACTATATGTGGATGACATATTACTGATTGGAAACGGCATGGAGCTTTTGGAGCATAAAGGATTACTTGAATAAAAGTTTCTCTATGAAGGACCTAGGAGAACCTGCTTACATTCTAGGCATTAAGATCTATAGGGATAGTTGAAATGCCTGATAGGACTTTCACAAAGCACATACCTTGATAAAGTTTTGAAGAGGTTCAAAATGGAATAGTCCAAGAAGGGGTTCTTGCCAGTTTTACAAGGTACGAGATTGAGTAAGACTCAGTGCCCAGCAACTGATAAAGATAGAGAGCATATGAGTATCGTCCCCTATGCTTCAGCCATAGGTTCTGTCATGTATGCAATGATGTGCACTAGACCGGACGTTAGCCTGGCCATAAGTATGGCAGCCAGGTTCCAGAGTAATCCAGGAGTGGATTACTGGACGGCGGTCAAGAATATCCTGAAGTACCTGAAAAGGACTAAGAAGATGTTTCTCGTATATGGAGGTGACAAAGAGCTCGCCGTAAAAGGTTACGTCGATGCAAGCTTTGACACAGATCCGGACGACTCTAAGTCGCAGACCGGATACATATTTATTCTTAATGGGGGTGCGGTAAGCTGGTGCAGTTCCAAGCAAAGCGTCGTAGTTGATTCTACATGTGAAGCGGAGTACATGGCCGCCTCGGAGGCAGCTAAGGAGGATGTCTGGATGAAGCAGTTCATGACGGATCTTGGAGTGGTGTCGAGCGCACTAAATCCAATAACCCTGTTTTGTGACAACACGGGTGCCATTGCCTTAGCAAAGGAACCACGGTTTCACAAGAAGACCAGACACATCAATCGACGCTTCAACCTCATCCGCGACTACGTCGAGGAGGAGGACGTGAATATGTGCAAAGTGCACACGGATCTGAATGTGGCAGACCCGCTGACTAAACCTCTTCCACGGGCAAAGCATGATCAACACCAGAACTGTATGGATGTTAGATTTATTACAATGTAATTCGCATGACGATGTGAGGACTAGATTATTGACTCTAGTGCAAGTGGGATACTGTTGGGATTATGCCCTAGAGGCAATGATAAATAAGTTATTATTATAATTCCTGTATCAAGATAATCGTTTGTTATCCATGCTATAATTGTGTTGAATGAAGACTTAGATACATGTGTGGATACATAGACAAAACACTGTCCCTAGCAAGCCTCTAGTTGGCTAGCCAGTTGATCAAGGATAGTCAAGGTCTTCTGACTATGTACAAGGTGTTGTTTCTTGATAACTGGATCACATCATTGGGTGAATCATGTGATGGACTAGACCCAAACTAATGAACGTAGCATGTTGATCGTGTCATTTTGTTGCTACTGTTTTCTGCGTGTCAAGTATTTATTCCTATGACCATGAGATCATATAACTCACTGGCACCACAGGAATGCTTTGTGTGTATCAAACGTCACAACGTAACTGGGTGACTATAAAGATGCTCTACAGGTATCTCCGAAGGTGTCCGTTGAGTTAGTATGGATCAAGACTGGGATTTGTCACTCCGTGTGACGGAGAGGTATCTCGGGGCCCACACGGTAATACAACATCACACACAAGCCTTGCAAGCAATGTGACTTGATGTAAGTCACGGGATCTTGTATTACGGACTAAGTAAAGAGACTTGCCAGTAAACGAGATTGAAATAGGTATGCGGATACTGACGATCGAATCTCGGGCAAGTAACAAACCGAAGGACAAAGGGAATGACGTACGGGATTATATGAATTCTTGGCACTGAGGTTCAATCGATAAGATCTTCGTAGAATATGTAGGATCCAATATGGGCATCCAGGTCCCGCTATTGGATATTAACCGAGGAGTCCCTCAGGTCATGTCTACATAGTTCTCTAACCCGCAGGGTCTGCACACTTAAGGTTAGGCGATGTTTTATGCGTATTTGAGTTATATGGTTGGTTACCGAATGTTGTTCGCAGTCCCGAATGAGATCACCGACGTCATGAGCCCGGAATGGTCCGGAAACGAAGATTGATATATACGATGACCTCATTTGATTACCGGAAAGTTTTCAAACATTACCGGGAATGTACCAGGAGTGACGAATGGGTTCTGGATGTTCACCGGGGGGCCAGCCCACCCGGGGGAAGCCCATAGGACTTAGGGGTGCCGCACCAGCCCTTAGTGGGCTGGTGGGACAGCCCAAGAGGCCCTATGCGTGGGAATCAAAGGAAAAAAAATAGGAAGTGGGAAAGTGGAGAAGGACTCCACCTTCCAATCCTAGTTGGACTAGGATTGGAGGGGGAGAACTCCCCCCCCCCCCCCCTTGCTTCGGCCGACCCCTTGGGGCTCTCTTGAGCCTCAAGGCACGTCCCTCCCCCTCCCTCCTATATATACTGAGGTATTAGGGCTGATTTGAGACAACTTTGCCACGGCAGCCCGACCACATACCTCCACGGTTTTTCCTCTAGATCGTATTTCTGCGGAGCTCGGGCGGAGCCCTGCTGAGATAGATCACCACCAACCTCCGGAGCGCCGTCACGCTGCCGGAGAACTCATCTACCTCTCCGTCTCTCTTGCTGGATCAAGAAGGCCGAGATCATCGTCGAGCTGTACGTGTGCTGAACGCGGAGGTGCCGTCCGTTCGGCACTAGATCGGAGCGGATCGTGGGACGGATCGCGGGACGGTTCGTGGGACGGTTCGCGGGGCGGATCGAGGGACGTGAGGACGTTCCACTACATCAACCGCGTTTCTTAACGCCTCCTGCTGTGCGATCTACAAGGGTACGTAGATCCAAATCCCCTCTCGTAGATGGACATCACCATGATAGGTCTTCGTGCGCATAGGAAATTTTTTGTTTTCCATGCGACGTTCCCCACAGTTTCAACGGCATGCATCTGACCCGTTCTTCAAATTCCTTGCCTTCTTGCAGCACTGGCATCCGCTCGCTAGGACCCGACACCGCGACCGGCTTCAGCGCTATCTGGACGCGCTGATGACGTCCGCCCGGCGGCTCTCCGCTCGCTCGCATGCTGCTTGGCTTGCACCTATGATGGCATTTTCTGTTTCTTTTTCTTTTCTTGGGCGTGACTATGCTGTTTTCCCGGCGTTTTTATGTTTTATCACTCTGTTGGGTTGTGGTTGTCTGAATGCTGGAATATTTGCTTTATATATAAAGCGGGGCGAAAGCCTGTTTCGAGAATCCATACACTCAAGTGATCCAAGCATCCTTGGCCATCCTCTTGCTTCACTCTTTGCCATCAGCCTCTGGTTGTCTTCCTCGTTGGGTGCTCTCAAATACTCCAATCCAAAATCATCGATCACTTCTTTATTGAACCTTCAGGCGGCTTGCAAGATTGTGTTTTTACCAATGCGGACATAGTTGTCAATTGTATCGACCGAGCACCCATATGCCAAGACTCGAACACCCGCAATGCGCTTCATGAGAGGGCTTGCACTTATCTCTCCGCTTGCATTTCTCCGAAGTTTGAACCACTCATCATACTTCTCAACGACTTTTGTAATGGTAAGAAAAATACTTGTGTGCATCAAAAAAGGGCTTGCACTTATCTCTCCGCTTGCATTTCTCCGAAGTTTGAACCACTCATCATACTTCTCAACGACTTTTGTAATGGTAAGAAAAATACTTGTGTGCATCAAAAAGCGCCGACGAAAGTACTTCTTCGGATATATTAAATTTGGAGCAAAGTAGTCTCTCATGATCTTGGCATGGCCCTCTGCTCTATCACGGTTGATGTGTATGCGGCTAAACTGCGATCCTCTCCTAGGTCGCTGAATATCATCATTGAAAATCATGTCTAAAACGGTTTGAGAGTCTTAGTCATCTTCTTCCTCTTTGGATGACGACCAGCCCTCGGAGGCCATCTCCCCTCAACCCTTCATTTTCAATTCAAACAGCTTGGTTCAATCCAAACAGTTTGATTCAGAACAAAACGAATGAAAACACTCACCCAGGCAAACCGTCAAACACTTGCGGTGCAGTGGTGGTGCATCGGCCGATCGACGTCATTTAGGACAAACCGGCGGGTGGCAACGCATGGGAATGACCTGCAAGAGTGAGCAAGCAAGGTCAAATGTGGTAGCCGCCAAAGAGGAATGGGCCATGGCAACGGCGACGACATTTCCCCTGGTTTCGGCGCGGGAGACGAACGGCCTCTAGTCGGGCAGAAGGGCGACGGGGGCCAAGGAAGGCAACCAGGTAGCAACGGAAGCGACGAACGGTTGTCAGGAGGTGAGTTGGCGAAGAGGTAGTGACGGGGGAAGAGGCGCGAGAGAGGTGGATTTTCCCCTCCAGATGGTAGTTATCCTCCTCTATTTGGTTTATAGGATCGACTAGGTGTTTACTCCTCTGACTAGGTGTTTACTCATCTGACGTCGGATAGCTGATCAGTTAGAGTTGGCCTTAATAGTCGCTGAGGGAGTAAAAAGTTGGGTAAAGCGTGATGAAATTCATTCCTTTTCTTGATTATAGATAATAAAAATCCACTTGTCTACAATGTATAGTACCGTCAAAAATTATTGGCAAACTATGCTAACTATCCCTTTCCGCAAGAAGGATTTTAATTCAGGGACTATAAAATCTCTTCGATTATCTACGCCAATTCCTGATGACACCTAGCTCTTCAGTTATGCAGCTACTAATTATCACCATGATCGGAGACATCTAGTTTCCTCATTGCAGCAACTATACATCTAGTCCAAATCAGACGCATGGCGCTGATGAGGAAGCTGCATGCTGGAGATATCCTCCCGGGGAAGATGGCCAAGAGAACCTTCTCCCTCGGCGTGGCCTGCGGCGGCCCCAAGCTTCGCATCGCTCTCGAGCAACGGCAAGGTACACTTCCTGTTCTTCCTGAAGACGAGGTAGAGAATTGCGGCGATGTATATGAGCATGCCGAGGAACCCAAATATCCCCGCGAATACTTGGGAGACGGTGGATAGCCCGTTGTGAAGGAGCAGCTTGACGAAGCTTGTTATCAGGAAGTAGATGTTGATGACCATGATGAAGGAGCCGATCGCCCATGTTAGCACGGTAATCTGCAGTAGAACGGAAATTAGATGTTGATGGCCATGATGAAGGAGCCGATCTGTAATGAGTAGCTGGATCGCTGCAACGCCATTGTGCATATCCAATTATGCGATGAATGACTTACAAATCTTGAATTTGTGTGCTGCCCCATCTTTGTTTTGCTACTGGTGAATTTAAGGAGTGGTACTAGAGCAAAAGGAAGTTCGAATGACAGTATCATCTGCATATAACAGCAAGAAATTAATTAACAGTAGACTTAGGAAATGAGAAATGTGAATTCCCTGGGCAGTGTGCACCGAAGTAAGATTATCAGCAGCATGATGTAAGAACAGAGTTTAAATGATTACCGAAGCAGTGATAATCAACTGCCCAGCTGCCGAGGAACCGCCAACTAGTGACACAATAAGACTAGGCACAATTGCCAGGGACCTAGTTAGAAGGTTCCGTAACCAGGGCGTCATCCGGAGATCCAGAAACCCCTGGAGTAAGAAATAAGTAAAGGTCATCGTCCTATGTTAGATGATAATTCATACATCTGGTATATGATATTTTTTCGTTTACAGGTAAAAGACTTGTAGAAAAAAAACAAGATTATCAGAGTCATATATTTTCCCCGGGGCTTACTACCATCCCTATACATTTTATCACAATCCAGTTTATCTTGATTAAGCTTGCACTAGCAATGGTAGATACCCATGTATTCTAATTTTTCAGCCCATTTTGTTCACAAATTATTCAAACAAGAAAAGGTGGAATAGCAATACTAGCATACATTCAAAAATAATACTTTTCCATACATTCAAAGCATAATACTTTTTCTTATAACTATTTTCAACATTTATCCTACACAAAGCTCAATAAGACACTAAATGTTATTAACAATCACACAGCATGGTTAGTTTGCTACCTCTGTGATTAACATTCCTGATATACTTTTGAGTCTTCATGCATTAGAACAAGATACGGTATGCCGATAAGCTTTGCAGTTTGCAATGTCTAACAAAAAAAGAATAGCGATAGAAGAGATACAAAACCTGCATGACATATTGTCCTGCATAAGTTCCTGTAATTGTAGAACTCTGACCAGATGCCAACAAGGCAATAGCGAACACCTTTGAGCTCCAATTTCCGAGGACATTCTACAGCAACAGGCACAAGTTGATATGGGATCAGAATGTATGCTGCAATACAGGACTTAGCAAATCTATTTGGGAGCTCTTAATGCATGAGTACTTCTATGTAAATTTAGTAAAAGCCAAATCCTCAAAGTAGGCGATTTTTTTATTAGAAAGCGTTTCATATTTTTCAAAATAAGAAAAATACAGGGGTTCATATAAGAGCTCTGCAAATGCCCAGTTTAGCACATGACATATACAGCAACACCTTTAAACAAATGTCCATCTAATTAGGAGAAAACTTCTGCTGAAACCATACAGTTTCTAGCACAAAATGAACAATACATATAGGTACATTGTCAGCTACTATAAAAACAGAAATCATAAGTATCTGACCAACCTTTAACAAGAATGAAGCTTTGTTAAGATCTAGATCATTGCAATTCATCCGGTCTTCAGGGTTCAAATTATCTGCACTGCAAACTGCACCACTGACAGATATGATAGATATGTTGATCAGAAAGGCTACTGTGAGGGCAAATGCACTTTCAATCATATAGAATCTACAGGCCTCCTGCAAGAAAGTGGAAAATAAATGTATGTCATCTTCATGCTTGTATTTCTGAAATAAGTAATAAGATATGCTCTGAACACGTAAACTGTTTATTCTTAATTTGGTAGAGCACACCAGCAAGGATAAACAAATTAGGTGTACACATTGGGTATCAAGTTAAGAGTATGATTAACACGGATAGACAAATTCAGGTACACATTGAACATAAAATTAAGGTAAGATGGATTACTTTGATCCCATGCACTGATCGTGGTACTTTTCTTGATAGTACCAATGCTGAGTGAAGAAAAAGATTGTGCCTGCATTTTTTTATTGGAACATGAAAATGGTCTGATGTTACAAGTTATAGAAATATTTGAGGCAACAGGGTGGATAAGAAGCTTACGGCATCACCATAGCACCAAGTAGTGAGATAGCAAGACCTGTAGCTCCATCTCCTTTAATTTCAGGAACAAAAAGGCCTCGCACAACTTCTGAAGAGTTTGGTTTAGAATACCCAAGTTCAACTAAGAAGCAAGTTGCTATCAAGAATACCAGAAATGCTATCAGAAATTCCAGTTTACGGATCTGCATAAAGAAATCAAGATGCAACATGAGAAACAAGACAGATACACACGCTGCCTGTGAACTAATACAATAGTAATGTTCTGTCAGTTAAAACTGTGTGCTAACTGCTAGCAAAGCACATTCAAATAGTAGTTTTGTTATATCACAAGTGACGACAAACACATCAAACCTTGAAAGGAAAAATGTTATGTCTAGCATCAGAACTTCATTAAAAAAATACTAACCGGTGAATAAAATTGTGAAAGTAAACAGGGACATGTTCTTACCCCGTACTGTTGCAGGAACAGGAGCATCAGAGTGCTGAGCCCAGTTATGAGAACACCGCACCATATTGGAATTTTGAAGAGCATGTTCAAAGCAAAAGCAGTTCCAATTACTGAAATGAATAAGCAACCGCCAAAGCTGATTAGATAAAATTACAACTTTAACTGACAGTTTCCCCATCACAAATGCTATTTTAAATTGGATTTGCTTTATAGTATGACATCATCTGCAATATGATGAAACGGCTGGACTACTGAATCCAGGTAGCTCTGTATTTCACTTAAGATGCAACGTCCGCATGTTTTAATACCTTCAGGAATGTCGCACGCAACTACAGCCAGTTCTGCAAGAATCCATAAGATGAAATTTGTGACCTTGGGATATTCAGCCCTGCAGTGCTCAGCAAGATGCTTCCCTGTCATATAGCGGTAGTTTAAAAAAATATCAGCAATATATGCTCAATGAAACAAGGATAAGTGCTAGTGCTGCTGCATGTCTCATAATACTGACCAGTCACAACACCTAGGCTGGCTGCAAGCGATTGAATTACAAGTGCAGCACATGATGCAATAAGTATGATCCAAAGAAGCTGCCAACAAAACAAGACGGTCATGCTTAATGGTAGATATAATCACGAGAAAGTTGAATGGCAGATGAAGTACAGTCCATAGAGTTCCCAACTTTAAAGGAAAGATAGGATGGGCGATACCCAAAAATATGCTAGAGACGAGAGAAATAAGGACACACCTCGTATTTGTACTGTGCTCCAGCCTGTAGGTCCGTCTCAACTGCAATATGGACAAAATTTGTTTGTCATGAGCCGGAAACGGTAGCGAACGAATACACTGAATGAAATTAACAACAAATCCAGCTAATCTTACAATTGCCAGGATCGATATAGGCGATAGAGACGAGAAAACCGGGCCCTATGTATGAAAATAAGTTCTTCCAGCTATTTTTCTGCAATAGCACAAAACAACCAACAGTTAGTTAGTTTTCCTCATCTGATCCACTGTCCAGAAATAAATTCAGGAAACAAACTGATTTCGGCACATGAGGTCAAAAACTGCAAATTCTGTACTCGTCACTACATCAGACGCACATGTGAGAAAGGAGGAAAGAGTGGGCCTAACTAGCAAGCCTAGAGATTAGCTGCATGCCATGATGATATATTTGCTTTGTTTTCTTCAAAATCAATCAAGAACTATCAAGCACATGCACCAGTCATACCTCAGGGATAACAATCTGATCAACATCTATGCTGTCAATAAGAGGGGTCCCCGGTCCATTCGAGGTATTGTTCTGCCCGACGCTAGTCATAAACTGCGGCTGCGACGAGCATTGCCTCTGGCCACTCATACTTGCTCTCCCCCAAGGACCCTCTCAAGCCAGTGAGCTGCCTGCAAACACAACGGAACAAGGTGGGCAGTTATTTATAGGTACGCTTTGAAATGGCGCTATCTCGCCCGCTTAAGTACATAAAGAATATGCCTAGTGGAGGCGTAAGAAATCTTTCCAGTAGTAGGATTGCAATTGTAAGGACCATAGCCACTAACACGAGAAGATAAGAATAAGATGGATGAACATCAAGACCCGGAAACAGTGGACTGCAGAAAAGATATATACTTATACTAGTACTGCTGCGCTGCGCAGTGTGTGTGTACACAAAAGTGGCAATTTCAACCAATCTCGATCTGGCAACGCTCTGAGGTCTGAGGTCTGAGGCAGAGACGTCTGCTTTTTCAGACGGGGATATATATTCGTCCGCGCAAATTGGACGGCCGGGAGGTAAAGAGGGTTGAATGTGTGATTACCAACGCAGCATCGGGAATATAGAAACCATAAACAGTACCTAATGGTATCTTTGAGCGGTGGCTAATATTGAATCGCAAGCTTCAACGGCGACGTAGTGAGTAGTGCTGGCTTTATCCCATACGGAAGCTTAGCAACTTGGAGCGGGGTCCTGCGGGCATGTGGTGCAAGAGGGAAGTAAAATAATGTATGGAGTGGGGTTTAGGAGAGCTTGATGGCGGCCGGGAGTGGCATGAAGTCATCAATCTTAGACGCCACGAAGGAAAAGATGGCACTGAACCGTGAGGGTTAGGGAATCCGGGCGGCAATGGAGGGGTGGATCCTCCTCGTAGGGGTAGATGAGAAAGGCGAGGATTAACTAGGGGAAAGGATTTGAGATTGAGAACGGAGCTTGTGCGTGCATGGGTGCATCTCTTTCGGAGATTCCGAGGAGAAATGGCTCCGTCTCCGGCGGGGGAAAAGATCCTCTCTTGCGTGATCGAAGACGGGATTATACAGGGCTAGACGAAAAACAGAGTCCCGCGACGCGAGATGGGCAGCGCTGCTGCGGCGGCGGAAGCGTGCCCGGATCTGAGCGGCGCGAATTGCATGGCCTGGAGAGTGGAGAGAGGGAGGGAGGAGAGGGCCCGCGCGTGCGTACCTGACTTGGGGCGGTTGGGCGGCGGCGGCGGCGACGGCGGGGAGGAGGGAGGGAGGGAGGGAAGTGCGGAGACGTCGCCGCCTCTTCTTGTGGCAGGCAGAACAGGAGTCCCCGAGTCTGAGTGGAGTCCCGTCCCGTGGTCCAGCAGAGTCCAAGGGAATGAAGGAAGGAAGGAAGTACGTTTGGTCTGACACGGGCGGAGCCCGGGCGCCACGTCGCTGGCGCCCTGGCAGCCGTCGGGCCGCGGGAGCACGGGACCCCCCGTCCGTCCGATCACGCCGTTTTATTGAAAGAGTAAGATTGAAAGTGAAATCGGATGATTTCATTGATAATGACTGCAGGTTTTATATCTCCTCAACCGTCGCAAGATACAAGTCGGTTACAGTGTCTGCGTCGTTTCGGAAAAGACGCGGCGACGGTTTGCTGAGAACAGCGTCTGGACAACGCAGTATCTTAACTGCTAAATGGAATATTCTAAGGAATATGCTAATTGCCTAATTAGCCTAAATCTAAAGATATTTTATTCCTAACACTCCTCCTTGGACAACGCTGTTAGTAATCTTCATTGTCTTGAGTGCTGAAAAGAAAAATCTTACAGTTTCTTGATTGTCTTGATCCTGTAACTTCGAGAATCCTGATCTTGTATTGTCTATATTTTTTAAAACAAATCCTGAAAAATATAAGGAAAAAAAATAGAATTCGATATATATTGTTAGGATAATTAATTATCTAATTCAACACTACATGAGAAATCCGTTGGAAAGCTCAGAAGTTTATTTCTAGGAAATTTCTCCCCCTGAATTTTGCAAACTTCGTTGTCGTCTCATATCAATGCCATGAATGCATTTTTGAAATGATGTTGTTGCAAAGACTTAGTGAACAAGTCTGCAAGATTGTCACAATATTTTATTTGCAAAATGTTAATTTTTCCATCTTTCGGTGAGGGAAAAATAGTTTTGGGGAGATGTGTTTTGTGATATTACTTTTAGTATATCCCATATGCATTTGGGAAACACATGCAGCATTATCTTCATAGATAACAGTAGGTGATTCTAATGAACCGATATCATGATGTCTGAATATGATTTATCATTCTGCAAAGCCATACACATTCTCGTGAAGCTTCAAATAATGCAATTATTTTAGAATGATTAGTGGAAGTTGTTACTAATGTCTGTTTTGTTGACTTCCATGAAATAGCAGTTCCACCATATAAAAATACAAACCCTGTTTGTGACCTGGTATTATGAGGGTCAGAAAGATATCCAGCGTCAGTATAACCAGTCAGGGTCATGCCTTGATTTTTCCGATAGAATAAACCAAGATCTTTAGTACCTTATAAATATCTGAAGATATTCTTTATTCCCGTTCAATGACGTTTTGTTGGAGTTGCACTATGTCGAGCCAGTAAATTTACTGCAAAGGCAATGTCTGGTCTAGTACAATTTGCAAGATACATTAGTGCCCCTATAGCACTGAGGTATGGAAACTCAGGTCCCAATGCCTCCTCGTTGTCATCCCTAGGTCTAAAAGGATCCTTATTCATATCAAGGGATCGGACGACCATAGGTGTTTTGGACAGATATGATTTATCCATGTTGAATTTTTCCAAAATTTTCTGAATACAAGCGGGTTGATAAACGAGTATTCCTGAGGGAAAATGCTCAAGTTGTAAACCTAAGCAGAATTTGATTTTCCCCAAATCTTTCATCTCAAACTCCGTCATTAAATGATTGCGTGCTACAGATATATCTGTTGCGTTGCCAATGATGTTGAGATCATCAACATATACTCAGATGATGCAAAATTCGTTTGAGGATTTCTTTATAAATACGCATGGACAATCATTGTTATTCGAGTATCCTTTACTGAGAAGGAACTCACTGAGTCGGTTATACCTTATTTTTCCCGACTGCTTCAAGTCATAGAGTGACTTTTGTAGTTTTACACAATACATGTTGCGATTTATATTAGGATTCGGAATTTTAAGTCCATCAGGGACTTTCATATAAATTTCCGCATCAAGTGACCCATATAGATAAGCGGTCACCACATCCATTAACTGCATTGATAGATTCATTTGTACTGCCAAAGATATTAAGTATCGAAATGTAATTTCACTCATTACAGGAGAATATGTATCGTCGTAGTCGATACCGGGTCTCTGCGTAAACCCTTGAGCAACTAGTCTCGCTTTATATCTCACCACATCATTGTTTTCGTTCCTTTTTTAAACAAAACCCCATTTAGCTCCCACAAGGAAGAATTTAAGAGGAGTAGGCATTATTTTAGAAAATACATCTCTTTTGTTAAGCGAGTGTAATTCTTCCTCAATTGCTTCACATGAAGAGAAAAGAGTAAGATTGAAAGTGAAATCGGATGCTTTCATTGATAATGACTGCAGGTTTTATATCTCATGAACAGTCGCAAGATACAAATCGGTTACAGTGTTTGCATCGTTTCGGAAAGATGCAGCGACGGTTCGCTGAGAACAGCGTCTGGACAACGCAGTATCTTAACTGCTAAACGGAATATTCTAAGGATTATGCTAATTGCCTAATTAGGCTAAATCTAAAGATATTTTATTCCTAACACTTATCTTTGAGCTGCACGCCCTTCTTGTTGTTTGACGGTGCAGACCCATCCCAACCCGATCCGTGTGCTTCCGGGGGTTTGGAAGAATGGAAGGTCACCGACCTCCCTCCGCTCTCGCTCTCGCTCTCGTGGGCGTGGACCGGCGGACACGGACGAGACGGATATGGGGACGGATACATACGGCCGCTGCGGAGGAGTCGTCGCTCGTCGCTCGGCCCGAGAGAAAGCCAAACGTTTGGCACCGCAAGATCCAGAAAAGGCGACGCGCCGGCGCCACCACGTCGGTGTCAGACTGTCAGCGTTGATGGCATGGCACTACGTTTTTCTTTCGGCACGTGTTTGTGGCGGCACCAAAAATACGCTTTTGGCCCTCTCGGCACCTGTGAGGTGCTGATGCACCAAGTATTTTCTCGGATTCTTTTAGGTTTGTCCATAAAAAAGATCAGCAATTTTTTATTTCACAAATGTGGTCATCTGTAGATTCGGCATGGTTGCTGAGCAAATCCTACTAATCTTGCCCGCAAAAAAACAAATCCTACTACTAATCTCGGCCATTAAATCAGGTATGTTCAGCGGCGGCGAAGATCGATCCAGGGATGGACGCTCGACATGTTTTTTTAGTGTGCAACTAATATCATATCAGATATTGATATCGGTGCTAACCACATAATTAACGTAGGAATAATTACATACTACCAAATATATACTCCCTCCGTTCCTAAATATCTAAATACAAGACCTTTTAGAGATTGCATTATAAACTACATAGGAATGTACATAGATATATTTTAGAATATAGATTCACTCATTTTGCTTCGTATGTAGTCTTCTAATGAAATTCTTAAAAGGTCTTATATTTTGGAACGGAGGGAGTACATGTGATTAATATACTGTCTAATATCAATGTGTATTGCATGTACACATTTACTAGTTTTAATAATTTCTTCATGTTTCCATCACGCCAACTCCACCGTACAACCCCATTCTGCCCGGTCCCGTTCGTTTAGGGTAAAAGGGACAAACAGGTCGGCCCAGTGCGAGACGGCCCGGATCCATCCTGTCCGTTTTGTGTCCAGCATGACCCATTTCGAGCGCAAACTTGCGCAGATGGGTCGCGGCGGACATCAAACGGACGCGCGCTCGTCCGCATCGGGGACACGTGGCAGGCGGCCATCAATTTCCCACCCACCCGCATCAATCCACATGAGCGGTCGGGCCCGCCTGTCGTCCGCCCGGTGGACGGGCGCGATCCTTCTTAAATGAGGAAGTCGTGGACCGGTCGTCCACAGTTTCCATCGCCACCCCCGCGGCCTCCTCGAAACCCGACAGTTTCCTCCGTGAAACCCTAGCCTCCTCCTCGAGCTCGCCGGCCTCCGCAGCCATGGGTCTGTGAAACTACGGCCGCAAGGGCACTCATGACCGCGGGTAGTGGGGGTCGTGAACTGGTGTCCCATGCCGCCGCGGTCACCGGAGCGGGAGGCCTCGCCACGGGAGGAGGTGTTGCAGGCCAGCTTCCAGCACGCCTCCGTGCACCATGGACCGCCGGCCCACCTCTGGACGCCGTCGCCCTACGTCGACCTCGTTAGCGACGGCGACGACGACGACACCGGCGACCAGTGAAGACGGCGACGACATCGACGGGCTACTATTTTTATGTTAATTATGTCAAAAACTAGGCCTTTTATGGGCGTGAAAACTGGACCTTTATTAATGTTAATCTTATTATGTTTTAAGTTTTTAAACTCCGTTTATTTATTTTTAGTTGAGTTTTTTTAAATCAAGTCCAACACGGACATGATTTGGATGCGGCCGCGTGGTGGGCGCACGCGCGACCCAATGGACAGAGGCGGACATAGACAAACCCATTACCATCCCAAACGGACAAAATCCGGTCAAACCGGACGTCTGTTTGGGATCGTATGGTGGAGTTGGCCTCAGGTTTATAGTCAGTATAGTGTGGGCCTATCTTCCATGTCATCTTTTACAACTAACTAGAGGCACCACATGTAATAGTGATAGATGTCACATCTTGACCAGCCAATCAAACAACAAGAGAAAAACATACCACGTCCACATAAACCGGCCATAATGATTAAAGCCATGTTTGAAATTAAATAGATTATGATAATCTAGATTATGAAAATAGATTATATAATCTGGTTTATAAAAATAGTTTAGATGGGTATGGTTGGAGGTCTAAACTATGATCCAAGTTTTACATTGTATAATGACATGTTTGCTCTTTATTTTTTTAAGAAAGGAGGGTGGCGGCGATAGAAATGTAATTATCTCCAACTTTACAAGGATAATGGGTCATTAGCAATTCATAATCTGATTTTAGCTGAGGTAGAATAGATTGTGAGTTTTTTAATAATCTGTCCATCTAGTTTTTATAATCTACACCATAATCTGTCATGTTTGAAGACAGAATAGAATATAAAAACTGGATTATATAATCTGAGTGGTTCCAAACACGGCCTAAAGACACCTAAAACCGCCAGTTAAGTGCCCGCCGGTTGTCGAGCGTGACGGAGTGCGCCATCCCTTCTACCTTTCTAGTTTTACTAAAACTTGAGTTCGGAGCTACCCCTCAAGTATCGGGAACGCGGGCTGAAGATCAAGCAAAAGTAGTGCAAAACCATTCTTTTTCGACAAAGGACATTTTATTGAATTGATATATCGAGGTGATACAACCGCATCTAAAGAATGTCCGGCCTCTGCATAGTAAGCACACATCCAACAAGTCCAACATACGTAACAATAAAAAATGTTTTACTGTAAAAATAAATCAATCCAGCCTAAGGTGCGGCACTTCCTATATGGAGACTACACCGTCATCCATGAAGGGAGAAAACCTCCGTCGGTGTTAAAACCGAAGAATCTCGGGTAGGGGTCCCGAGCTATGGATCTTGGATCAGTGGTAACAGGAATAGGGGAGACGATGTTTACCCAGGTTCGAGCCCTCTTTATGGAGGTAAAACCCTACGTCATGCTCTTGTTTATATTGATGATGGAGTATCGAATACAGAGTTGATCTACCTCGAGATCATATGATGCGGTTTAAACCCTAGTAGTAACAATGTTGTGTATGAACTAAAACGCTCTGGTTTATATAGACACCAAGGGTACCTAGCGTTACATATGGTCGGTTACATCTGGGAATAAACATGTCGATATTATCATCTTCACTTGGAGCACACACCAAGGCTTCAGAAGTTTCCATCCTAAATACGGAGTCATCTTGTAATCTGACCCTCCAATGATTGTCATAGAACGGCCCGTGAGTCCGCCCGTAGAGATAGGTCGGTGGCCCAAGGACCCCTTGGTCCCAGACTCCCTCAATAGCCCCGAACTAGCCTCCAATGATGTAGTCTTGATTCCTAGATGCTTCTCGCACCCAAAGTCTTCGGCTTGCAGGGAGAGTTCTTCCCCCTTATTTATGTCCGGTCAGCTTTAGTTCGTCCACCGATGATTACCTATTTATGAACTGTATGTGACTCAGCCTCGAAGGCCAAGCGCTCGAGTGTGAATAGTGTTTTTGCTGACAACTTTTTAGCGAAAGGTCGCGGTCGGTCACGAACACTGACCAGTTACAAAAACTCGATTCACGGTTCGAGGCGGTTCCTCCATTGGCACATACCATCAATATGGAGATCTTGCCCCGCTTTTCAACGGAAACGGTTTATGATTTGGGGTATCCCACGCGTGCATAACTACATGAGTATATCAGGAAGTGGCAAGGTCCACGATGCAGTAAAGGGGCTCTTGGTATTACATCAGCTTATAAAAGGGAAATAGCTACCACAACTTTCACACGCTTCTCAAATCTCATATTGCCATTGCCTTTCCCAATCTTCTGAGCTCCAAGCACACAGGTTCAACCTCCCCCCAATCTCGTCAAACCACTCCCCAGTTCGGCCATGGCTGGCTCTGGTTCCAGGGTTAAGTGTGAGGCCTACTGCAACGACATCCAGGAGCTGAAGCGCATTGACTATCTGTCGGTTGACATAGCTCATCACGCTTCGGAGAAGGGACGAGTCATTCGCACACCAAAACCAGGCAAGAGGGTGGTGTTCATCCCCCACTTCATCCGGGAACTCGGCTTTCCGCTCCACCCCTTTTTAAGAGTTTTGATGTTTTTCTACGGGTTAGATTTTCATGATCTCCCCCCAAATTCTTTCGTGCACATCTCGGCCTTCATTATCGTGTGCAAGGCCTTTCTGTGGGTCCAGCCACATTTTGGCTTGTGGTTAAAAGTTTACAATGTCAAGCCGAAAGTGGTTAGCTGCGAGCAGGCAGACTGCGGAAGGGGGTGATGCTCAACAATCTCCCCCTGGTACAGTGTCCGGACGTTTTTTTATAGATATTGAGTGGTTCTACATCACTGAACCACACGACGCAAACTGGAAAGCTCCCTCTGAATTCAGATCCGGACCTCCCACCAGGCTAGTGTCGTGGAGGAAGGGGCTTGATTGGGGGTCAGCCGCGGAGGTGGGGTCACTACAGAGGTGCATCTCCCAACCGATGAAGAAGAAATTTGAGATGACCAACGTGGCTCGGGTCATGCTTCGTTGTGCCCTCCTCCCTTACCAACATCGGACCACCCCCTTGGGGTCCTACAATCCCGAAGACCCAGCCACCGTGCTCCTCTTTGACCGCACTACCCACATCAAGCTATGGAAGGTGTTGTTCAAGCCGCAAAAGACTTGGTCGACCAAGTAGGAAGACCCAGGCCTTGACGCTACAAACCCTCCCGGAAAGGTATGCTAAAATTTCATTCTTGTGTCCAGGTATTTCCTTTTAATAACACTAGTAGAAAAAGGGCCTTTTGTTCCGGTTCGTAAGGGCCTTCTGTCCCGGTTTTGGAATCGGGACAAAAAGGTCGTTACTAATGCCCTTGGCCTTTAGTACCGGTTCTTACATGAACCGGGACAGATGGGCCTCCACGTGGCCGGTGCGGCGAGCCCAGGAAGGAGGCCCTTTGGTCCCGGTTGGTGGCACCAACAGGGACCAATAGGCATCCACGCGTCAGCATTTCAGGTGCTGGGGGGTTTGTTTTTTTTTGAAAGGGGGGGCGGGTTTGGGGGTTTTGGGGGTTAATTTAGGTGTTTCATATATTGTGTTAGCTAGCTAATTAATAGAGAGAAGTGTCCTCTCTTTATCTCCGTGCTTGGTCGACGCTACATACTATACGTATAGAGAGGACTATACACGCTAGTTAGTAAGCAAATGAAGGAAACAGAAGATCGTCATGAACATATGCATACAGAGAGAAGTGATATCGACCACCTCTCCTTCTCTGAGAGATTGGTCGAACAACAAGTTCTCGTATATCTATCCGACGCTACTGGCTACATATATACAATATAATTATCTCTTACAATATAATCTCCTAATTAAAATTCAACTGATTAGGGTTCACATGGTATTCTCCGTCTTTAGCGATCACGTGGTCAAGAAAGAATGCCGCCAATTCCTCTTGAATTCCTCGCATACGATCTGCTCGTAGGAGTTCATTCCACATCCGAAATGTCTAATTTGAAGAAGGGGGTCAATACATATATATGAATAAATGAAACTGAACACAAATGATGGTAATAAAACAAAATTGTGAATATTATTATTTACGCACTTCATATTGATTGTCAGAGTAGCCCCGCTCACAGGTCGTGTGGCGGATGGACTCGCAAATATAGTATCCACAGTAATTATTCCCTGGTTCCTGCCACAACCACTTTACAAGAAATAGAGGTCAATCAAACTGATTAGTTAGCAAGCATGCTAAATGGTATTGATGAAACTAGCGCTTCAATCACTAGGAGATGCGTGGAACATGCTACTATAGTACTTACTTTCGGGTGTCAAATTGCAGCTTCTTCGGCAGTCCCGGAGTTTTTGAGGTGATTTTTTTCCAAACCTGCCAGACAAAGAAAACAATTACTTGATATCAGGAAATGAACAAAGTTGCCGATATGGTGCGATAATGATCGATTTAACTTACTTCTGTAGAATTTCAGTCATGTCCGCATACTCCTTGGGATCTTTTCGTCTCGAGTCTAAGACGGTTACTATTCCCTGCTCAAGCTTAATCTCTAGGAGAATATAGTGGAAGCTGTGCACGCATGCATAACTCATCAATTACATTACTATAACCTTGACTAATAAGGAAAACCGAATATGCACAAGACAGTAACACTCACTGGAATTCGTAAGGGAAGAGTATTATAGCTTTGTTTTGATTCAATACAAACGATTGTAGCAGGTTGGCCTCGATATCTTTAGCCTAAAATTCAATCATAAATGCATCTACGAGATTTGTGTTAATGAACCCAATATCACCGATTTGTCTTTTCTTCAATTCGGCGATCTTCAATCTGCATATAATATAGTGAGGATAATTAAAAATACATGCAATGAAAGAGTTGTCCTATATATAGAGACTTAATGACAGAAGTAGTACTACTTACAGGCAGTAGCAAGTGATCATTAATTTATCGAGGGCCAGGAGATTGAAAAACGGGAAGAACTCCTCAAATGGAACATTCAACTGTTCAATTCCAACGAGGTCATGTTCCTCTCTAATTCTCAGCGTCAAAATATTACTCCCCTCAGACTCTGTGCAGGTTTTTCATGTACCAATCATGGAATCTTCGCATCATCGTTGTTAGAGATCTTTCATCTTTGACGAGAGGCTTCCTGTACACGTATTTGTGTTCGTCCACCTCCAAGAAATCTTCATGTACTAAACTAGCCACAATGCTGATGCCAAGAACAAAGAGAAAATCCATTGTTTCCATGAGCTCATTCCTTTTCTTCAACTTCTATTGCATTTTCTTGTTTTCATTGTTCAGATCCATAACCTTCTTCTCCATCCTACTAGCTTTGATCCAACTACGTTCAAGGCCACCATGGAGCTCCTCAAAAGCTTGCCCCACTAGCTCAGTGGGAGGGGGTCAATCCAAACAACCCAATCACACTCATCAGGAAGCTGTTAAATCAGAGTTCACATAATTAGGTGAAATTCATAACTTTGCAATAAATCGATGAAAACAGAGTACCAAATGATGTTTTGAGGAATTACATCGAGTGGACAACCCAAAAACCTTCTTCCCGTGCTTGCTCCACCCCAAGAAACACGGCGAGTAGGAATTAGCCCATGCCCCGGGCAACGGTGATTCGAGCGCTCCTCAAGGCCGTAGAAATTGGATTGGGAATGAAAAACTCGGATCGGAACTGCACAATCCCGCAGCCATCCACCTACGAGCTAGAAAGGTGCATATTACGGCCCATCCCGCGAAACCCTAGATGAGAATTCCAATGTCAACTGAAAATCCAAATCGACTTGCCTTACTGTCTACGGAGGAGCTTGCAGACGACATTGCGAACATACACATGGACGTGCCCCAGCTGTGAAAACGGGGACGGGGCGTGACGGACCGCTAAATCTAGACAAATCTCGGGAAAAATGGAGCTCCGAGGTCGAGCTTCGAGAGGAGAAAGCTTAACTAAACAGAGTGCTCTACCGCGGCGATGGGTATATATAGGCAAATTATTTGTCCCGGTTCATGGCATAAACCGGGGCTAAAGCCCCCCCCTTCTAAACCAGTTCAAGGCACGAACCGGTACCAATGGATGTGGGCCAGGAGCGCGGCCCCGTTGGTCCCGGTTCGTGCCTAGAACCGGGACAAATGGGTCCAGACGAACCGGGACCAATGCCCATGAGACCCCGGCCGGCCCCGTGGGCTCATGAACCGGGTCTAATGCCCCCCATGGGTCCCGGTTCGTGAAAAACCGGGACTAATGGGCTGGCCAGACCCAAACCAAAGCCCTGTTTTCTACTAGTGTAAGGCTCTTAATCCTTTCTCCTCCATATTTGCAGAACTGTCTAGAGAAATCTAAACAGATCAATTGCCTCACACCGCTACCCGAGTGCCCCAGGACGGCCTTACTAACGGCCATATTGGTCGAAAAGCCGTACGCGGTGCCGGATAAGAAGGAAAAGAAGAAGGAGGCCCGAGGAGGCCTCCGCTCAAAAGGGCCTCCAGACACTAGGTTCGAGGACACCCACGCCCCTTCTTCTCTTGATAGAGAGCAAGAAGAGGGCGGGGGGTGAGCATCTCCTCTCACACAAGGAAGAGGGTGGCGTCTAAAGACGTTGAGGGAGATCTACCTCTCACTACCCCCAAAAGGCAATGCGGGGCCAAAATGGCCCTATTCGACGATGCCTTAGACTCCGCCGAGGAGTCAGAGGCTTTTGAGAGGGTTCCTCGAAGGAACCCCAGGGTCAAGCCCTCAGCCAAAGGTATGAATCCGAAGAATCTATCGTTTCTCCGTATTGAAGTTTTATTATTGACCATATGCATATTTTTCATATGGTAGCCCACCGCGTGACCTCCCCGCCGACCAGGCCTCGAAGGGGGATTCCCTACCAGCCGAACTGGCAGAGAGCAGGACCGCATCACACAACACATTTCCCCTGGTTGCCGAGGAGATCGGGGAGGTGCTATCTCGAAAGACCCTTCCTAAGCCGGACACGACGGGCGGGGGTGATGATACCATGTACGAGGACAACACCTTGGTCGCCGAAGACCAGGAGGGTGAATCCCTTCTGGCAAGCAAAGAGGGGGAGCCCGGTCAGCCCGAGCTCTCTCCGAAGAAAGTACCGGAGACCCCCAAGCCTCCGGAGTCGTCTATTCCAGCTTCTCCGAGAGGGGAAGCCATAGTGCCGCCAGCGAGACCGCCCGTAGCAGAGCGGGCCCAAACTAGGTGGTCGGTCATGATGGAGGAGATTCTAAATGACTCCTCCATTGTCGAAGAACACTACACTCTTCTAGGTGCGGTTTTACAAAGCATTCAGGCCACTCATACTGGATTGGAGGAAGCCTTCGGTGGCTTGTTGACGGGCTTCAAGGTAAAACACTTAATATTCCTTTTTACAAAGAAAATTTAATTTATGGATTTACATGCAATCCACCCCCTCCCCCCCCCCCCCCCACTCGAGCCCCGTGTGAGTTTTAAAAACTCATGCGGGGTCAAATAGCTCATAAAGTTATAAGAATATGGAACAATTAAAGAATTTCAAACATTTTTTGTGTTTTGAAAAGATGTTTGGAAATTTTAAAAACTATTTATACTTTTAAAACAATGTTCACTATTTTATTATTTTAAATTTTTTTAATAGGAAAATAAGTTTCCGTGTTTTTTAAACAAAATAAAGAAAACATTAGAAATAGTAAACCCCTTGAAGGAAACAAATCGGGCTAACTCACTAGTTCCCTACCTTGTGCGCAATGAGGTCGATTTGACACATTGTTTTGAAGAGTTCATATTTGCCGCTGACGGGCGGCAAAATTTTTAGCCTTCCGGAAGGCAGCCATGAATGAGATGGTCCATTTGGAGCTAACAACCTCCATGCGCGCTAAAAACTGCTGCGCATGCAACAGCTCCAACTCGCGACGTCCTGCCAGTGAACTAGTTTTGCAGCGTCAGACCAATAAACCTGATGTGCACAAGTGCTAGTTTTGCAGCGTCAGACTTCAAGAACCAATTTACAGCGCCTAATCAGTCAACGTACTATGTACACTGACAGACCCTTTTTTATTTTCAATTTTTTCATCATTTCTAGGAAAAATGTGAAAACATTTCCCTCAAATTTTGGAAAAATGTTTGAAAATCATGAACAAAATTTAAATTTGAACAAAGTTTCAAATGTTAAAAATTATTCAAATCATGCAAAATTTGATATACCAAAATGATGAAAAATCATTAAAATATATATTGAACATTTTTGTATTATACTTTAAACATTTTTTAACACACACTAAACATTTTGAGATATATGCTGATTTTAAATATATATATATACATTGAAGCGTGATATACGCTGAACAAAATTTTAATACACATTGACCATTTTTGTCATATACATTAAAAAAAATTGGATACACATTGAACATTTCTGTGATATACACTGAACAATATTTAAATACGAAATTGAAGATTTTTGTGTTATACATTGAATAATTTTTTTTAAAGTAAAAAAAGAGAGAAAACCAATAATGGTTTTTGAAATCATGAAAAAATTTGAAATTTCAATTTGTAAAGAGGATAAAAGGAAAAAGAAAAAAAAGGTAAAATCAAAAGAAAAGGAAAGTATAAAAATAAATAAAAACTGAAACAAGCAAACAAAAAAGGAAAAACTGGGGGAGCGTGTTCTAACAGCGAGAACGTGTTCCACCTTAGATATGGAACATGTTCCATATATGCTTGGTAAAAATTGTGAATTGTAACATATATGCATAGAAATATATGCATCATGTTTCTTTTTATATGTGATTCAACCTTAAATATAATAGTGACTTGCACACCTCACCTTTACTCACTCAAAATCAGCACAACTCACAAAAACTACTCCCTCCGTTTCTAAATATAAGTCTTTTAGAGTTTTTAATAGAGGGCTACATACGGATGTATATATAGACACACTTTAGAGCGTAGATACATTCATTTTGCTTCGTATGTAGTCTTCTAGTGAAATCTCAAAAAAGACTTATATTAAGGAACGGAGGGAGTATGTGATAACATGTTTAATTGAAAAGGTCTATGGATATAAATAACATTTCTTTATTTGCTGTTTCTACTTTCTTATCGATGGATCTTAGTACCTTAATTAATACAGAACTATTGGACCCACTAAGAGAGGTTAAGTCTAACAAATGAGGTTCTATAAAAATCTAAAAAAAAACTAGCGAAATGTTGGAAAAAAGATATGAATATCAGACAAGTAAAGAATTTCCAACATTTTTTGTGTTTAGAAAAGATGTTTGTAAATTTTAAAAACAATTTATATTTTAAATAGAATGTTCACTATATTACATATGTTTAATATGTTTACGAGTACAAAAAATTGTTTCTTTAAACAATATTTTTAGAAGCTTTTTCTTTAAAGGAAACAAATAACCGTTTGAAGGAAACAAATCGGGCTGACCCACTTCGTCCTACCGGCCTATTCGAAACTAACGAACTCCATGCGCGCAAAAAATTGGTGCGCACGCAAGAACTCGAACTCACGATGTTCCGCTAGTGGATTCTAGTTACTCACCAATCCTAGGCAAATCCGGTTAACATTCATTTTACAAACCGGCGCCTACAACGCACACCACCTCCTGTGAGTTGGGTAGTCTGGCCCACGAACATGCCATCAGTTGATTCGTTAAAAGTGTTAAAAAAAGGTGACCAGCGCAAGTTGGAAACCGCTACCTCTTTCTTGAGAGCCAAGGACACCCACCACTATGCCAACAAACATTAGTTGTTTAAAAACATGTTGCTTCATTTTTATTTGTCTTCTAAGTCGCCGGAATCCTCCAGTTTTATTCGGGTTGTTTTTCAAACCGGTTTTTCCTAGTTCGCTGGTCAATTCGGGGGCGATTTTGTTCGGGTTTTATTTTTTTCATTTTCATCTTTTCCTATTGAGTGATTTTTCCAAAATTTTCTGTTTTTATTCAAAATCAAAGATTTTATTCTTAAAAAGATAAACGAAATTATTTCTAAAGCAATGAACAAAGATCATAACACACCTAATTAACATCTCTACAATTAAAAGGAGATATGTCGTCGTGATGGTTCAACCTTCTTCGATCCCCACCTTCTCCCTGCACTCGTACGAAAACAAGAAGAAGAAGAAAAATATGCCGAAAACATCGCCCACCAAACTGACGCAAAAACAGGGAAAACCCACGCCCTCCACCCTCTCCCCGACCAAATCTCCAACTCCCGACATACCTCCCTCCCGAACTACCGCGAGTTTGCGACCACCAAGCGGCAACCCATCTCTCCGCCGAGAAAATCACTGGATCGCCGCCCCAAGTCCCCAAAACTCCTGCCGCGGTTTGGGTCTCCGCCTCTCCGGTGTAGGAGGAGCCGCAACCCGCGCTGGGTCTTCTCCCCTGCATCCCGAGCTCCGATGGCCTCACTCTAGGAGCCGAGTAAAGGCGTGGTGGTGTCAAGCATGGCGACACCGATCCTGATGGCGTCCTGGCCACGACGGCGACATCACGCCCTCACAAGGGTCCTCCAAGGGGGCGATAGGAGAGGGTGGCACCAACTGTGGTTGCACCGATGAGTTTGCAACCGTCATGCACATCGACATTGGCTGTGGCACCGATGAGATCGAGATAGGTTGCCGCACCGGCAAGCTCTGTGGTACATGCGATGATGCCGACGCAGAAACACAAGATTAGATCCGTGCACTTGTAAGGCTCTTCCCAACTCCCATCCTCTGCTTTCTCTCTATTCTATAACGATTTGCACATGTACATCGTTGACAGGTGCGTCGTTCTGTATCTTGGCTGCAGGCTAGTGATGAACTGATGATAGCCATCTTGGACATCTTCTTCGAGGACCCAGACTCTCTTAAGTTGATGATTGCTCGTCCAACTTACTCTGGCTGTGGCATAGGGTGCCACTAAGTGTTTGCTCATTTGTTTGTTTTGCCTTGTAGGTTTTCGGCATGTATGTGGAATTAAAGATCTTAGCTTCAATTGCTTCTAACGCATAATATTGTCTTCCAATTCTATAATATTTATTTTCTATGCCGATACCATTAACATGTTTCTTGGTTTATATCTTCTCTACTGGTTCATTCTGTATGTTGTAGCTGCATCAGAGTATAACCAATCAGAGATGTATTGCTCCTAATGTGTTTTCTTACAATTGTATATATGGGTGCTAACAGTTATTGTCAGTATGTACGAAGGCTGGTGCGACTGTCATGGAGGTGATGTCATTTTGGGAAGTATTGGATATCTATGAATAGAACGATGTATAAACAGTCCAACGTTTGAGATTCTAGAATGGAAAAAAGGATATGGTAGCTGAACTTAATCAGTCTGGTCCTACATTTAGACTTGAACATATTTTGTTTTATTCATGATTCAAATGAAAGATGGTATTTATTTAGTACCTTTTTCTTTCGAACGGAATGGATCAATTTTGTATTTAAAGGGTGTAGTGTCCCAAGAAAACCAAAGGTTTTGGTTGTCGAAGTGACATAGAACACACTTTGCCCAAATTGTGGTTGTCAAAGTGACGTCGAACGCAGTTTTCCCAAATCTCCAAATACACCAATCACTAGTAGGAAAAACCTTATAGGTAGGAGCCTAGTAGTAGCGCTAGAAAATAGCGCGCGCTACTGCTATTTAGCAATAGCGCTGGAAATATGAAGCGCTACTACTAGGCTCAATAGCAGTAGCGTTGAAAATATTTCAAGCACTACTGCTAAGGGAGGCCCAATGAGGCGCCACTGACAGTAGTAGTAGTAGCGCACATTTGTAAAAAGTGCTACTGCTAAGTAGAATAGCAGTAGTGCTTGCCTAGAACCAGCGCTACTGCTATTGCACCCACTTAGCAGTGGCGCTGCTTTACAAAAAGCGCTACTGCTACACGTGGTTGTTTAAGCCCTGTTCCTGGCGCATCCACAAGTTTAGTCCCACCTCGCCAAACGAAGCACGCTGGTAGTGGTTTATAAGCTCCTCCGCGGCTGCCAACTCGAAGTGTGCTATTATATAGAAAATTCGACCTAAGATTCAAAGTGCTAGTTGTGCGGATGATGTACAACTAGCACTTTGAATTTAGGTTGAATTTTCTCTATAAACACATCTATTTTGAATTTTTCTATTTTTATATGTTATTTTTTTGCATATTAGAAGTGGTAGATGATTATGTGACACTACACAAATAAATCATCGTAAAGAAGTACCGTGATCAGGGGATGCGCAAGACGGACGACGAAGTTGCTATAGAGCACAACACCACTTTCTTGCGTTGGTTCAAAGAGCAGGTTCGTGCTAATCCCCCGAAGAGGGCAGTGTGAACGGGTTTCTCATACACGTCTTATCACAGGTCCCCGCGCCCAAACTCGTGTCCTATGAGGCATACGATATCAATGGGTACGCGTTCTACACGAAGGCCAAAGACATGGACAGTGATTACCAGAACTCAGGGGTGACGATTGAATGCGTGACCGACTCCAACGACACAAATGAAAGATTCTATGAAAGGGTCGACGAGATCTGGAAGCTTAAATATGTTGGAAAGCACGATGCGACGATGTTCCGTGTCAGGTGGGCTAAGGCCGTCGTAAGAGAAAAGAAGTATTTCACTACCATGTCTATACCCGACGCAAAGAGCGCTACCGTGAACGTTAACGTCATTGCCAAAACTGAGCCATGGATACACGCTAAGCACGTGACACAATGCTTCTTTATAACAGACCCGACCAATCCCATTCGTGTTGTCGTGAGGTGAGGCAAAAGGAACATCGTTGGAATGGATGGAGTCGCCAACGAAGAATACTATGACCAATCCGGCAACCCGGCGAGGGAAGATGACGATGACGATGAAGCATACGTGAAAAGAAGAATGAAGACTACATTACCTAAGAAAAATCATACTCCATGGTGCCAGAAAACAAGAATCAATAGAATGAACAAGAAAGGAAATAAGCTCAATGTGAAACGTCTTCGACACAGCTGAGAAACAATCATTTATATATATGTATGTATTTTGTGTATGAAACAACACATGGTTCCGGTAATATTTGTGAAGTGTGGCCGGGAGGGAGACGTTCTCGTCATCGACTGCGTGCGAGGTCGTCGGGGTGAAGACAAAAAACAAAAAATAAAAAGAAAAGTAAATAGAAAAGGAAAGGAAAATAATGAAGTAAATAAAAATAATAAAAAAAGAACATTTTAGTAGTAGCCATGGATCAGAACCAGCGCTACTAATAAGTTAGGACTAGCCCTGGCCCAAATCCAGCGCTACTGCTACGTTTACTAAACCGGCCAAAAAATTCCTCTCCCTCCACTCATGCCTCCAACTCCCTCCCCTCATGTAGTCGTCGCCGCCGTCGCCCCCTCCTGCAGTCGCCGTCGCCGGATGCCGCCACCCCCTCCTTCAGTCGTCACCGACGCCGACGCCCCTCTCTCCTGCTCCAGGTAACCCTTGCCCATCTTCCTACGGTTGCTGAAGAAGATGAGGAGAAGAGGAGGAGGAGTAGAGAAAGAAGAGTAGGAGAGGAAGAAGAGGAGGAGGAGAAGAAGAAGGGGAGGAGAGGAAGAAAAGGAGGAGAGGGAGAAGAGGAGGAGGAGGAGAAGAAGATAAGGAGAGGAAGAAAAGAAGGAGAGGAAGATGAGGAGGAGGGGAATTCTGCTTTTTTAAAATTATTAGTGTTAGTAATATTTATAATTGGGTATTATATTAATTTTGTTTTAGAATTATTAGAAGAAGAAGAAGAAGAAGAAGAAGAAGAAGAAGAAGAGGAAGGAGAGGAAGAAGAGAAGGACAGGAGGAAGAGGAGGAGGATAAGAAGAAGAGGAGGAGAGGAAGAAGAGGAAGGAGAGGAAGAGGAAGGAGACGAAGAAGAGGCGTAGAGGAAGAAGAGGAGGAAAAGAAGAAGAAGAAGAAGAAGAAGAAGAAGAAGAAGAAGAAGAAGAAGAAGAAGAAGAAGAGGAGGAGGAGGAGGAGGAGGAGGAAGGAGAAGAAAAAAAGAGGAGGAGGAGAAGAAGAAGAGGAGGGGAGGGGATTTTTATTTTATTATTTTGTATCATTTAATGGATATTGTTATTAGATAATCTAATGCGCTCTATTTGTGCTGAGTTTGTGGCAAGTTTTGTCGGAATGTCCGAGTGGCCTATGTTTTGCCGGAATGTTGATTCATTTCTGTTTCGGTAAATTTCAGGCGCTTCATATATCCAATTTTTAGCAAAGGCCATGCCGAAAATTTGGCATGACTAGTGATAGAAACTAGAACATATGGAGTGCGCGGGAATTGCCAAAAATCAGGATGAATCAACATTCCAACCAAATATAGTCCCCCTTTTATTATTCATGCTTCTGTTTATATATAGATGTTCAATTATTTAGATATAGTGTCACGGTTGATGTTTACACATTTATAAACATGTTCCATGGATTATAAGTTAAATTATTACATTAAAATAGGAAATGTCTGACGATGATTATTGGGAAGTGTGAATATTGCGGCGACTATCGGGGTATGTGTGTGACGCCCTCGGCTTAATCGTACGCTAATCATACACGCAAATGCGTACGATCAAACCCAAGGACTCACGGGGAGATATCACAACACAACTCTAGACACAAATAAAATAACATCAGCTTCATATTACAAGCCAGGGGCCTCGAGGGCTAGAATACGAAAGCTCGATAAACACACGAGTCAGCGGAAGCAACAAATATCTGAGTACAGACGTAAAACATGGGGTGCCTTAGAGAAGGCTAGCACAAAAGATAAAACGATCGAACGAGGCGAGGCCTCCTGCCTGGGAACCTCCTAACTACTCCTGATCATCAGCGGCCTCCACGTAGTAGTAGGCACCGTCGGGGTAGCAGTCGTCGGTGGCGGGGACCTCCATCTCCTGGGCTTCATCATCTGGTCGCAACAAATGGATCAAGGGAACAAGGGGGGAGCAAAGCAGCAGTGAGTACTCATCCAAAGTACTCGCAAGTCTTACATCAGAACTATTCTAATTATGCACCAGTATCAAAGAAGGGGGTTATATGTGGACTGACTGCAGCAATGCGAGAATAGAGCGAGAAGGCCTAGTCCTATCGAAGACTAGCATCTTCAGGGTCTTGCAGCAATAGACGAGAGTAGAACAGGGGTAACACATAAATAGTCATATTGTTGCAGCAAAAGTAAAGTGAGGTCACGCCTAAAGATCCTCCCTCGACTCCCTGCGAGGAAGCAATCCCGAGGCAAACTAATTCCAGTTAAGTAACAATTGTAGTTGTATAAGATCGGGGCACAACTCCAAGTCGTCCTGTAACCATGGACACGGCTATCCGAATAGTTAATTTTCATCCGTGCAGGGGTGCACCACATGTCCCGTCACGCTCGATAACACTCTGGCCGGACATACTTTTTTGGGTCCTGCCCGGCCTCGGAATATCGACACGTCGCAGCCCCACCTAAGACTAATCAGAGAGGCCAGCCCGCCGGTCTAAATCCTAAGCACAAAGGGTTCGTGGGCCCAGTTCCCCTTCACGCTCCTGCACGTGGCGTGGGCGGCCGACGTCAGTCCTAGCATCCCTTAATCACAAGCGCGATGCATCTCGGGACCACTCGGGCGCGCGCCGCTACACTGCTGGCATTTGAAAAGCTTCGGCTGATACTGCGACGCCGAGTACCCATAATTCTTCCCGCGTAGCCGGTTAGTGCGAAAAGGTCTCCGACCAACCCAGATCAAATACCCAAATCCATTAGCATTTTAATTAGGCCAGCAACACAGTCTCGCGGGAATCCACCCGTCTTACAACTAATCACCAAAGATCCCAGTAACATGGTCGAGTAACTGTGTGGTCGTAACATCAGGGGGGAATCCGAGGAATCACCCTCGTTGGATCCCGAACGATGTACCCGTCAAGGTGGGCTTAGAGGAATCACCCTCGGGGATCCCACACTTGAGGGGTTGCACGACGGAGGCGTCATCGGGAATGGTGAAAGAGGAATCACCCTCGATAACCACGACCGACTAGCTATACTACAGAGATCTCATCAGGAGTACTTAGCGAGGTGTCACCCTCGGTACCCGATAGTACCTCTGTAGCGTCGTACAACGAAGGGGGGTGAACGTGTTGTGTCGGGTCTGGCTCGTCGATCAGAGATCGAGAATTGAAAACAAGCGGGGCAACTGAGCTACGGGGTCAGAGGGGATGACTGCTCCACCTATACTAAGCATATTTAAAGTACAGGACTGAAAGTAGCAGTTCATCAGAAACAGGCTATGCATCAGATATAGGAGCTAACTACAACAGAAGCAAAATACTAATGCAAGCAGTAGAAAGAAAGACATAGGCGATATAGGAATGATCGAGGGGAATTTGCTTGCCTTGCTGCTCTGCGGCAAAGGACTGATCGGCAGGGTCGTAGATGTACCCGGCAGCAGCGTCAGTCTCGGGGTCTACCGGTAAGAAGAGGGGGAAGAAACAATAAATAATAGCACCGATGCAACACAAAGCAAGACATGGAAAGATGCAGGCTAGACATGAGCTAACGCAGCAACATCCGTCATAGACGGGTCGGAAGAATATCTGACGATATTTTCCGGGTCTCGGGCTACTACCGGTTATACTGGAAACGATGGAAAAGTTCCATGTTTGCTATGCTAGGGACGCGTGACAGACGAACGGGCCGTGTATCCGGGTTCGTCTCGCTTTGCTGATCAACTTTCATGTTGAAAATATTTTGATCTGACTTACGGATTATTTAATATTAATTATCAAAGTTTTATTAATTATTTAGGAATTAAAAACAGATTTAAATGATTTAATAAAATCCTATTATGACATCACCGCGGTGTGAGGCTGACATCTACATTTGACCGGTCAACTGACCTGCGGGTCCCGAACGTCATAGGCACAAGTTTTTATTAAGATTAATTATTTATTAATCAGATTAATTCAACGAGGGACCCACGTGTCATACTCTAATTATGTTAATTAATTATTTTAACTAATATATCTACTTATTTATTTATTTAAGAAAAACATTATTTTTATAATTTATATTAACTCTCGCGTGGGGCCTCCCTGTCATAGACAGCGGGTGCATTGGCCCCACCGGTAAGTGACCCAAGGCTATTTACTCATCTTTTTTTATTAGATACCTAACCGTGCAAATACCGTATTCCTCTAAATATCCATATACGTAAATACATACATCACATCTCATACATACATACATACATACATACATACATACGCATTTAATACATCATTTGTTTTTATTCATTTTTCTTTTCTCTCACAACACTCATCTCTCTCTCTGTTAACACACACAAAGAACTCTCTCCTAACTCCATAGAAGAACCTAAAGTTCAAATCCTCCTACCGGAGTCTACCGTCGACGGATCGAGGTCCCGTTTGCCGGAACGGAACCGGGACGGCGAGGAGATCGACATGGTGGGAGGAGCCCGAGGAGGGGCTCACCGACGGTGACGGGACGGCCCGGTGAAGCCGGAGTTCGCACGAAGGTGACGGTGGAGACGGGCGTGGTTCCGGTGGTGAAGAGGACGGTGATGATGGTGGTGACGTGCCGGCGAGGAGGAGCCGGCCGGAGGTTCGCCGAGAGGGGCCCCGGTGAGGAGGGGCCCCCGGAGATGGAGCCGCCGATGGTGACCGGCGGGAGGAGGGGCTCGGCCGACGGGGCTCCCGGGGGCGGCCGGCGGGATGGAGGGCCGAGGTGGGGGCGGCTCGCCGGCCGGGAGGATGAGGGGCCGCCGGGGGAGGAGGATGAGGGGAGGGGGTCGCCGCGGGAGGAGGAGAGGCCGCTGGGGGGGCTGCCGGCGGGAGGAGGAGTGGCCGCCGGGGGGGCTGCCGACGGGAGGAGGAGTGGCCGCCGGCCGGGGAGGGAGGATCTAAGGGGGAGGGGGCGACGGCAGGAGAGGAGGCAGGAGAGATCTGGGGCTCGATGGGGGAGGCGAGATGGGGAAACCGAGAGGGAGGTGAGGTGGGGAGGGAGTTACGGGACCGTGGGGGTCTCGGTGGGGGGGGAGTGAACGAGAGGGGAGGGAGGCGCTGTCGGTGGGTGGGGTGGGGCCCCCCACGAGGGGGGGTGGCTGGCGGCGGCGCCCAGGGGGGGAGGGAGCTGGCGTGGGGGGTGGCTAGGGTTTGAGCCACGGAGGGGGCGCGGGGGCTTGGCCAGTTGGGCCCTTTTTGGCCCAGCTCGGTCAGGGGGTGGGGTTGCTCTTTTTTTTTTAATTTGTTTTCTTTTTCCCTTTTTATCATTTCTTTCTTTCAGTTTTCTTTTTTTTCTTTTATCATTATTATTTCTTTAATACTTTCCTTTTTTTTACATATATATTCTTTTAATATTTGCAATGAACTCATAACGTACTCTCCTTTTGTTTTCAATTTTTGGATCCGGACAGACTCGAATCAACGCGGGTGTGAGATGGGAATTCGATGACGTGGCATCATTAGCGATTGATCACTGTAGCTTAATTACAATAATTACTGTTTGCAAAAGTCGAGGATGTCACAATTCTCCCCTACTAACAAGAATTCTCGTCCCGGGAATTAAGAGGTAGAGGGAAAGAGCCCGGGGTATTCATCACGAAGATGAACCTCGCGTTCCCAAGTGGCTTCATCTTCAGAGTGATTTGACCACTGCACCTTAAGGAACTTAGTGACCTTGCGACGAGTCTTACGTTTAGCTTGGTCGAGAATGCGGACCGGATGCTCTTTATAAGAGAGGTCTTGTTGTAGCTCAAGCATATCGTGATCCATTGCTCGAATAGGGTCCTTGAAGCAGCGACGGAGCTGAGAAACATGGAAGACATCGTGAACCTGAGAAAGGTTCGCCGACAGTTCCAATTGATAAGCCACTCTTCCACGCCTTTCGAGAACAGTGAAGGGACCAATATAACGAGGAGCTAACTTGCCCTTGATTCCGAAACGGTGTGCACCTCTCATTGGTGTGACACGAAGATAAGCCTTTTCGCCAGGTTGATAGACCATATCTTGATGATGACGGTCATACTGACTCTTCTGACGAGACTGAGCAGCCTTCAGATTCTCATGAATAATGCGGACTTGATCTTCGGCATGTTGAATAATATCCAGACCGAAGAGTGATCGTTCCCCAGTTTCTGACCAATTCAGAGGAGTCTGACACCTTCGCCCATACATTACTTCGAAAGGGGCCATCTTCAGACTAGCTTGATAGCTATTGTTGTAAGAGAACTCGGCATACGGGAGAGATTCCTCCCATTTCTTACCGAAAGAAATGACACAAGCTCGAAGCATGTCCTCGAGAATTTGGTTGACTCGTTCAACTTGTCCCTGGGATTGAGGATGAAATGCAGTGCTGAAGGACAGATGAGTCCCCATAGCGTTCTGAAAACTTCCCAGAATTTTGAAGTGAACAAGCTGCCACGGTCTGAACTGATTACCAACGGAATACCGTGAAGTGAAACAACTCTTGACATATAAAGATCTGCCAGCTGACTAGCATTAATCGTTTCTTTGACGGCCAGGAAATGTGCAACTTTGGACAGTCGATCAATGACGACAAGAATAGCATCATTACCCTTCTGAGATCTGGGAAAACCAGTGACGAAGTCCATTTCAACATGGTCCCATTTCCACTCGGGAATAGAGATAGGCTGCAGAGTTCCAGCAGGCTTTTGGTGTTCTGCTTTGATACGCCGGCATATATCACATTCTGCCACATAGCGTGCAATGTCTTGTTTCATATTGGGCCACCAGAATCTTTGCCGGATGTCTTGGTACATCTTGGTACTACCCGGGTGAATAGACAATGGTGTGTCATGAGCTTCTTCCATCACCTTCCCAGTCATCCTGAGATTTTCCTTCTTATTTGGGACGAATAGGCGACCCTTGAAATACAAGGCGCCACCTTCATCAACAGTGAAAAAGGAGGGTTTACCCTTTGCAATATAGCTCTTAATCCTGTCGACATCATCGTCAAAGTTATGTATATTCTTTATGGAGCTCACAAGATCTGGTTCAACCACTAGGTTACTGAGGGAACCCTGATTAACAACACGGAGGTTCATCTTTTGATACTCTTCAGGAGGCGGAACAAGGTAACCCTGAGGAACAATGTGGAGGTTCAGCTTACGGAATTCCTCTTGCAAACGATCGTGAACCTGATGAACCTGGAGGTGGTTGCAGTATGACTTGCGACTTAAGGCATCAGCCATTACATTAGCCTTGCCAGGGGTATATGATATACTACAGTCAAAATCTGCTATACGCTCCATCCATCTTTGTTGACGCAGGTTCAACTCCGGTTGAGTGAACAAGTACTTCAGACTTTGATGGTCGGTGTAGATTTCACAGCGATTACCGACAAGGTATTGTCGCCATTCCTTCAATGCATGAATGACTGCGGCAAGCTCGAGATCATGAACTGGGTCGTTCTCTTCATGAGCACGCAGTTGACGTGAAGCATAAGCGATCACCTTGCGATCCTGCATTAGGACACAACCTATTCCTTGACGAGAAGCATCACAGTATATGACAAAATCCCTTTTCGTATCTGGAGGAGCAAGTACTGGAGCGGACGTTAGTTTGTCCTTGAGTGCCTGGAAACTTTCCTGACATTTATCAGTCCATTCATACTTAACACCTTTGTGAAGCAGGTTGGTTAAGGGCTTCGCAATCTTGGAGAAGTTCTCGACGAATCGACGACAATAGCTGGCGAGTCCGAGAAAACTTCTGACTTGCTTGACATTCTTTGGGGGAGTCCAGTCAAGAATAGCTTGAATTCGTTCGGGGTTGACCGCAATACCATCCTTGGAAATCACATGACCAAGGTAAGTCACTTCGTCTAGCCAAAACTCACATTTGGAATACTTCGCTTAGAGTTTATGCTCCCGAAGCTTATCCAATACAAGACGAAGATGTTCAGCATGCTCTTCTTTATTCTTCGAAAACACCAGAATATCATCCAGATATACCACGACAAATTTGTCGAGGTAGTCCATGAATATATAATTCATCAATCGAGAGAAAGTTGCCGGTGCATTGGTTAAGCCGAAGGACATGACGGTGTACTCGTATGATCCATATCGAGTAACAAAGGCGGTCTTTGGAATATCCTCCTTGCGAACACGGATCTGGTGGTATCCCAATCTCAAGTCGAGCTTAGAGAAAACGGTGGAACCAGCAAGTTGATCATACAAATCATTTATCCGCGGGAGAGGATATTTGTTCTGAATAGTGGCCTGGTTGATAGGACGATAGTCTTGAACCAATCGATTTGTCCCATCCTTCTTCTTAACAAAGAGAGAAGGTGCTCCCCAAGCAGAGGAACTCGGACGGATGAAACCCAGACGGAGCGAGTTGTCAATTTCTTGCTTAAGTTCAAGGAGTTCATGTGGTGGCATTTTATAAGGACGCTTGGCAATAGGAGTGGTACCGGGTACCAAGTCAATGACAAACTCGACAGCTCGAGCAGGGGGAATCCCCGGAAGTTCTTCTGGAAAGACATCTTGGAATTCTCGGACCACTGGTATGTTTTCAATCCCTTCAAGAGGCGACGCATTTAATGCATTCAAAGCATACAGCCGTGCCTTAGCATTACGGACGAGATGAGCATGGTAGCTTACTAGTTCATCTGAAGGGTGTAGGAGGTGGACGGTTTTGGTGGCACAAACGATCGATGCCGTATGAGCTTTCAACCAGTCCATCCCCAATATGAGATCAATGTTGGATGACTTTAGTAGGATGGGGTTGGCAAGGAATTCTAATCCTTCAATTTCAACTGGAACATGGGGGCAAACCACAGAGGTTCGGCATTCGCCCCTAGGGGTGTTTACCACTATCGGGATGCTCATCTCTTCGCTCCTAATGTCATGCATGTATGCAAAAATTTCCGACATAAAGGAATGCGATGCTCCTGTATCAAACAATACAGAAGCAGGTACTGAGTTAACGAGAAGTGTACCCATCACGATAGCAGGCTGGTCTTGAGCTTGACCCATATCAATGTTGTTGGCCTGACCACGAACATAAGCAGGCTTAGTGTTGAAGTTGCGGTTCTGGTTGTTGCCACGGCCAGTTGCGGGAAGTGCCAGCTGATTCTGATTCTGCCTGCAGTCTCTAGCACGGTGACCTGGACGGCCACACTTGAAGCACAGCCCGTCCTCAGGACGGGAAGGAGGAACTCGAGGCGGTGGAGCTGGAAGCCTCGGCTGCCTAGGTGGTGGAGGAGGCAGGCGAGGTGCAGCATAGGACGGCCTCGGAGTAGGAGCAGGTGCATGGTACATGTTGTTGGGAATCCAGATCTTCCGCTTCTGTGCAGATGAGCCCGAAGATGAGCCCATGTCACGGTTGCGCTTGCTGCTATCTTTGTATTCCTGCAGACCAGTCTCAACCTGAATAGCCTTGTTCACGAGGGTGGCGAAATCAGCATAGTCCTGAACGAGGAGTGTCAGCTTGATATCAGGGTGGAGGCCTTCACGGAACTTCTCCTGCCTGCGTGCATCAGTCGCAATATCTTCTTCAGCATAGCGAGATAATTCCAGAAATTCCCGCTGATAAGCATCCACAGTCTTGTTGCCCTGGACCAAGTTGCGGAACTCACGCTTCTTCCGGTCCATGATTCCCTGGGGAATGTATCGAGCACGGAAAGCAGCCTTGAACTCTGCCCAAGTGATGATAGTTCCATCGGGCTGAGAGCGCCTGTGGCTGTCCCACCATTGAGCAGCGGGACCCTTCAGAAAGTAGGCGACAAAGTTGACATAGCTCGCCAGGGGCACATTGGCAGACTCTAGCTCATAGGAAATGTCACGGAGCCAGTCATCAGCATCTAGAGGCTGAGTTGAGCTGCGGTAGATCGCAGGGTTGAGACGGCAGAAGTCTTGCAGTGTCACGCCTTGTGGTTGGTTCATGTTCGGCCTTTGGAACTGATCCATGAGCCCTTGCATAAACTGGCGGTTCAGCTCAAACTGTTGGATCATCCCCGCCATATACTCACGAGGCGGGGGTGGTGCATCGTTGGCAGGGCCACGCGGGCGGCCAACTGGTCTAACCATCCTGTTAAATATTTAGCAGGGGTAGTTTAGCTTAAAGTAATTGCAAAGGCATCGCACGCATTCATGAAGTAATCAAGCATAATGAAAGGGAAATGCGATAGATACTCCATAGTAGTTGAGTTCGACATATAGACCCATACATAAGTTCGATTACAGACTAACGATTAAAAACTCGAAATTTGGCGATAGCCCGGACGCATTTGACGATACCCTGGACTCACTAGGCGGCGCGCAGGCACGCGGTGGAAGAGTACCACAACGAGATGTAGCGATAAGGCTACATCAACGTCGGAGAGGACAATCGAATCCTGGTAGCTGGCGGTGATAGAAGGTAGGGACAGGACCCTGTGTCCCGTTGTGACTCTGGTGAGGGTACCACATCCAGTCGAGCAGCTGAGGTCCAAGTGCAGGGGTTCTACCCCCAACATCAGTCCACTCAAGAGTTGATGGTAGCTCTGTCCTGCTCGGCTCGCGGATGCGCATAGGTGGAACCCTCGGACAGTGTGATGGCTGCAGCTCTGTCAACACGTCGTAAAGACGAGCGCGCGTAGCATACAGCTCCACAGTCAGAGCTCGGAAAGCACGATCCATTGCCTCAGTGTACTGCACCAGAATCCGCGCGTCGTACCTACGCGTCACGTAGGGGGCGCAGACAGCGACGTAGGAACGGTCGCTGCGCTCCCGAACGTTAGAAGCGTAGGCAGTGAGATCAGACCCAGTCTCATCCCCAGCAGGAGCATGCGGGATGTATCTGAAAGGGCTCTCCTCCAGGTGAGGGTACGCTCCACGGAGACGGGTGATGGCGATGTAGGCCGCATCATGGACGGCCATCTCGACCGACACTCCAATACCACAGAACACGTGGCGCTCGAGGGTCTCGCCGCCCATCTGGTTGAAGATGCGAACCTCAGCCTGGTACTGGTACTGGTTGTACTCGCGGAAATCCTCAAACACAGTGTACTCGGGGTACCAGCGATATCCCAGCCTGGTCAGGAGATCGACCAAAATGGCCGGGAACCCAGTCGTCTCAGTGGCCTGTGTCAGGCGCACGTGCTGTCTTGCGGGACGCATCTGAAAATAAGATTGACGGATGTCAATGACAGTGTGTGTAATACATATTCAGGAGAAAAAGAGTAGATAGTCCAGCGCTCCGGATCGATGTGATTCGAGAACCTAATGTTAGAGTTAGTAAAATCTTTGACCCGAAAGAGAAGAGAAAGTAGAGCCCAGAGTATAGGAAAGGAGTAAAAGATACTAATACCACCCAATTGAGATGTGGGCCCGTAAGCCACAACATCAGTGTTAGTAAAGTTTTTCAAACACTAGACTCAACTTCGGCCAAGGAGTTGGAAAGGGGGCTACCTACAGGCAGTTGGCTCTGATACCAACTTGTGACGCCCTCGGCTTAATCGTACGCTAATCATACACGCAAATGCATACGATCAAACTCAAGGACTCACGGGGAGATATCACAACACAACTCTAGACACAAATAAAATAACATCAGCTTCATATTACAAGCCAGGGGCCTCGAGGGCTAGAATACGAAAGCTCGATAAACACACGAGTCAGCGGAAGCAACAAATATCTGAGTACAGACATAAAACATGGGGTGCCTTAGAGAAGGCTAGCACAAAATATACAACGATCGAACGAGGCGAGGCCTCCTGCCTGCGAACCTCCTAACTACTCCTGATCATCAGCGGCCTCCACGTAGTAGTAGGCACCGTCGGGGTAGCAGTCGTCGGTGGCGGGGACCTCCATCTCCTGGGCTTCATCATCTGGTCGCAGCAAATGGATCAAGGGAACAAGGGGGGAGCAAAGCAGCGGTGAGTACTCATCCAAAGTACTCGCAAGTCTTACATCAGAACTATTCTAATTATGCACCAGTATCAAAGAAGGGGGTTATATGTGGACTGACTGCAGCAATGCGAGAATAGAGCGAGAAGGCCTAGTCCTATCGAAGACTAGCATCTTCAGGGTCTTGCAGCAATAGAAGAGAGTAGAACAGGGGTAACACATAAATAGTCATATTGTTGCAGCAAAATTAAAGTGAGGTCACGCCTAAAGATCCTCCCTCGACTCCCTGCGAGGAAGCAATCCCGAGGCAAACTAATTCCAGTTAAGTAACAATTGTAGTTGTATAAGATCGGGGCACAACTCCAAGTCGTCCTGTAACCGTGGACACGGCTATCCGAATAGTTAATTTTCATCCCTGCAGGGGTGCACCACATGTCCCGTCACGCTCGATAACACTCTGGCCGGACATACTTTTCTGGGTCCTGTCCGGCCTCGGAATATCGACACGTCGCAGCCCCACCTAAGACTAATCAGAGAGGCCAGCCCGCCGGTCTAAATCCTAAGCACAAAGGGTTCGTGGGCCCAGTTCCCCTTCACGCTCCTGCACGTGGCGTGGGCGGCCGACGTCAGTCCTAGCATCCCTTAATCACAAGCGCGATGCATCTCGGGACCACTCGGGCGCGCGCCGCTACACTGTTGGCATCTGAAAAGCTTCGGCTGATACCGCGACGCCGAGTACCCATAATTCTTCCCGCGTAGCCGGTTAGTGCGAAAAGGTCTCCGACCAACCCAGATCAAATACCCAAATCCATTAGCATTTTAATTAGGCCAGCAACACAGTCTCGCGGGAATCCACCCGTCTTACAACTAATCACCGAAGATCCCAGTAACATGGTCGAGTAACTGTGTGGTCGTAACATCAGGGGGGAATCCGAGGAATCACCCTCGTTGGATCCCGAACGATGTACCCGTCAAGGTGGGCTTACAGGAATTACCCTCGGGGATCCCACACTTGAGGGGTTGCACGACGGAGGCGTCATCGGGAATGGTGAAAGAGGAATCACCCTCGATAACCACGACCGACTAGCTATACTACAGAGATCTCATCAGGAGTACTTAGCGAGGTGTCACCCTCGGTACCCGATAGTACCTCTGTAGCGTCGTACAACGAAGGGGCGTGAACGTGTTGTGTCGGGTCTGGCTCGTCGATCAGAGATCGAGAATTGAAAACAAGCGGGGCAACTGAGCTACGGGTTCAGAGGGGATGACTGCTCCACCTATACTAAGCATATTTAAAGTACAGGACTGAAAGTAGCAGTTCATCAAAAAAAGGCTATGCATCAGATATAGGAGCTAACTACAACAGAAGCAAAATACTAATGCAAGCAGTAGAAAGAAAGACATAGGCGATATAGGAATGATCGAGGGGAATTTGCTTGCCTTGCTGCTCTGCGGCAAAGGACTGATCGGCAGGGTCGTAGATGTACCCGGCAGCAGCGTCAGTCTCGGGGTCTACCGGTAAGAAGAGGGGGAAGAAACAATAAATAATAGCACCGATGCAACACAAAGCAAGACATGGAAAGATGCAGGCTAGACATGAGCTAACGCAGCAACACCCGTCATAGACGGGTCGGAAGAATATCTGACGATATTTTCCGGGTCTGAGGCTACTACCGGTTATACTGGAAACGATGGAAAAGTTCCATGTTTGCTATGCTAGGGACGCGTGACAGACGAACGGGCCGTGTATCCGGGTTCGTCTCGCTTTGCTGATCAACTTTCATGTTGAAAATATTTTGATCTGACTTACGGATTATTTAATATTAATTTTCAAAGTTTTATTAATTATTTAGGAATTAAAAACAGATTTAAATGATTTAATAAAATCCTATTATGACATCACCGCGGTGTGAGGCTGACATCTACATTTGACCGGTCAACTGACCAGCGGGTCCCGAACGTCATAGGCACAAGTTTTTATTAAGATTAATTATTTATTAATCAGATTAATTCAACGAGGGACCCACGTGTCATACTCTAATTATGTTAATTAATTATTTTAACTAATATATCTACTTATTTATTTATTTAAGAAAAGCATTATTTTTATAATTTATATTAACTCTCGCGTGGGGCCTCCCTGTCATAGACAGCGGGTGCATTGGCCCCACCGGTAAGTGACCCAAGGCTATTTACTCATCTTTTTTTTTTATTAGATACCTAACCGTGCAAATACCGTATTCCTCTAAATATCCATATACGTAAATACATACATCACATCTCATACATACATACATACATACGCATTTAATACATCATTTGTTTTTATTCATTTTTCTTTTCTCTCACAACACTCATCTCTCTCTGTGTTAACAGAGACAGAGAACTCTCTCCTAACTCCATAGAAGAACCTAAAGTTCAAATCCTCCTACCGGAGTCTACCGTCGACGGATCGAGGTCCCGTTTGCCGGAACGGAACCGGGACGGCGAGGAGATCGACATGGTGGGAGGAGCCCGAGGAGGGGCTCACCGACGGTGACGGGACGGCCCGATGAAGCCGGAGTTCGCACGAAGGTGACGGTGGAGACGGGCGTGGTTCCGGTGGTGAAGAGGACGGTGATGATGGTGGTGACGTGCCGGCGAGGAGGAGCCGGCCGGAGGTTCGCCAAGAGGGGCCCCGGTGAGGAGGGGCCCCCGGAGATGAGCCGCCGATGGTGACCGGCGGGAGGAGGGGCTCGGCCGACGGGGCTCCCGGGGGCGGCCGGCGGGATGGAGGGCCGAGGTGGGGGCGGCTCGCCGGCCGGGAGGATGAGGGGCCGCCGGGGGAGGAGGATGAGGGGAGGGGGTCGCCGCAGGAGGAGGAGAGGCCGCCGGGGGGGCTGCCGGCGGGAGGAGGAGTGGCCGCCGGGGGGCTGTCGGCGGGAGGAGGAGTGGCCGCCGGCCGGGGAGGGAGGATCTGAGGGGGAGGGGAGACGGCAGGAGAGGAGGCAGGAGAGATCTGGGGCTCGGTGGGGGAGGCGAGATGGGGAAACCGAGAGGGAGGTGAGGTGGGGAGGGAGTGACGGGACCGTGGGGGTCTCGGTGGGGGGGAGTGAACGAGAGGGGAGGGAGGCGCTGTCGGTGGGTGGGGTGGGCCCCCCCCCACGAGGGGGGGTGGCTGGCGGCGGCGCCCAGGGGGGGAGGGAGCTGGCGTGGGGGGTGGCTAGGGTTTGAGCCAGGGAGGGGGCGCGGGGGCTTGGCCAGTTGGGCCCTTTTTGGCCCAGCTCGGTCATGGGGTGGGGTTGCTCTTTTTTTTTAATTTGTTTTCTTTTTCCCTTTTTATCATTTCTTTCTTTTAGTTTTCTTTTCTTTCTTTTATCATTATTATTTCTTTAATACTTTCCTTTCTTTTTTACATATATATTCTTTTAATATTTGCAATGAACTCATAACGTACTCTCCTTTTGTTTTCAATTTTTGGATCCGGACAGACTCGAATCAACGCGGGTCTGAGATGGGAATTCGATGACATGACATCATTTGCGATTGATCACTGTAGCTTAATTACAATAATTACTGTTTGCAAAAGTCGAGGATGTCACAATGTGCGACAGGCCTCACTTGCGAGACGACAGGTTGTTCAGCATCAAGCTTGACGAGACCTTCGAACTTTCTATGGTACGCAATGATGACAAGTGTTTTTTCGTAATTAAGCATGCATGACTTCTGTTTCTTTGGTTCAACGTGTAATTTCTGTTTTATACAATTCGACTAGTTCCTCCCTTGCCATGCAAGAAGGTATGTGTTGGAGAGACTCGGTTTCGAAAACCACGAGAGTATGAAGACGAGAACAGCTAACCTGAGGAGTAAACATGGTCACACATTTGTCATCAAAATATTTAATGCAGTTTATAACATAGAAATAGGGTGCCCAAATTGGGAAGATCTTTGCAAGGCATATGGATTTTAGGAGGGTATGGAAATAACATTCGATCTTCATCCTCAAGGTAATTTGCCAGGCAACATCGACATTTGGGTGGATGTCGATATGCTTCCTGTTTTACCTCCATGTGAGTTCCTCAACCATATTTGTTAAGTAATTTTCATTCTATATTTAGAAACAATTGGTGTTCATCCATATACTAAATTTGTTAAATTATAATTTACAGCTTATTTCGGTGATTCCAGTGAATTACGGAAATTAATTGACATAACACACTACACTTACGGATCACATCTAACTTGGGAGGAGAAGGGTGTTCTTATCCACTTTCTTGTTGGTGTCCTGGTTGGTAGGGAGAACTTCCCATGTAATATGGAAATTGGCCCAAATTATACATTCTACATGACACTAGTGCATAGGTTGAGGGCAGATGACATTCATCGAAATATCTTGATAAGATTTTGCTAAGTAAGTACGCTCTACTATTGCATAAATGGTGTTGATTACATTGCTAACTAGACTATTATTATGTTCTTCAACAACAACTGCCAAATGATGTAGTGCCTCTGTTGATGCACCCAGAAGGTCATATGAAAATTAAAATCCCGCTCAGGGCTGAGTTCGATGCTCCATACTCGACTAACCACAAATAAAAAGGCTCCGAATTGAAGCATGAAGAGAAATAAAGAAGGATCACAAGCCACAAGTTGGAGACCGTTAGATCTCCGTGCTTCATCACGGAGACATAGGTGTTATTCTCTTTTATGACATTATACCTAGGAGCGAGGACTAGGTCTTATGAGACACAAGTTTTTCTGGTTTATATTAACTTAGAATGATCGATTAGGGTGCATGCATATGATGATTTATGATGTTTTTCTGTTTTATGAGATTTTAACTTGGTATATGATTAAGATGATGATGAGTTGGTATAAATGACGAGACTATTTTGTGTGTATGATATGATGAAAGTAATGCATGCTTATTATGATACAATGAAACTATTATTTAGAGTATGCAAAAATACATAGATGGGGCATAAATATGACGGGAGTGAATATTAAAATAAGGAATACTAGGAGTAGCGCTAGAATTTTAGTAGTTGCAGCGCAAACTTAGTAGTAGCGGCATATTTTTTCCAACGTTATTGCTAACGTAGATACCGATAGCGCTGGAATTAAAGCGCTACTACTAACAGGTTAGCTGTAGTGCGTTAGTAGTAGTGCCGGCCCCAGCGTTACTAGTAAGGCTAAAATCAGCGCTACTGGTAGCCTTTATACTACTAGCGAATACATTGCGTAGTGAAGTTTATTTTTGTGTCATGATTAACTAAACTATAAACTAATAAAGCATTCCACAAATGATAACATGTCATCAACTTGCACAACTTTTCCAAACGAAAGACTTTGGTTTAACATCATGACGAGCTGAATAATACATAAATACTTGGCCTCTTAGTTAGACGACTAACCTACATACAGTGCTTTTCATGCGTCTACTATTGTTTTGGCCATTGGACTTAGGGAGAAATCATTCATACTCCAATGTTTTGGACATTTGACTTAGGGAGAGATCATTCATACTCCAATATTTTGGCCATCGAATTTAGGGAGGGATCACTCATGCGTGAACTAGGACGAATAGGAAAGGAAATACATTAGGAGTTGACAAAGATAGAAAAGGCTAGGTAGAAAATAATAGTAATTACATAAAAGAAGCTAGGGGAAATAATTAGAGGTGGGACGTAAAACAACGTCTTTTAAGAGATGAAGCATGTCCCCTGTCACTAGTAGAAAACAGGGCTTTCGTCCCAGCTCGATCTATACATTAGTCCTGGTTGCATTATGAACCGGGACTAATATGAGCATTAGTCCCGGTTCGAGCTGCTAGGGCGTCGGTCGGGCATCAGTCTCGGTCCAAATGGGACCTTTAGTCCCGACTGGAGATACCAAACGGGACTAAAGGGGTTGAAGGCTTTAGTCCCGGTTGGTGTCTCCAACCGGGACTAAAGGTTAGACCTCTAGTCCCGGGTGGAGACACCAACCGGGACTAAAGGGGTTCTGACAGTTTATTTTTTCTGTTTTTACATTTGTTTTCTTTTTTTAATTTATGTTTTAAATTGCTTATATCTTTTAGGATATTTGATGTTTTTGAGTGATTTTTTTGCATGTGACGCAAAATGATGATACCATGCCAAGTTTCAACCCTTTCAGAGTCATTTAGCTCAAAAAATCATTTAATGCATGGAAAATAGAAAATGAAGTTAGAAAGGGTTGAAATTTGAGGATGTGGCTTTGAATGGTGCATGTTGAATGCACAAAAAGTCTAGAGTTGAAATAAGTAACAAAATGAAATGCCTTTGTAACAGATGGGTTTTCGTCCGAATCCTTGATACTTCGAAGGAGATGGTCCAATTTATACGCGAAGTGCATCCAGTTTTTGTCGTAACCCTATCAACTTTTTTGCACGAACTATGCGGCTGAAATGATGATATCATGCCAAGTTTTAACCTTTTCAGAGTTTATTTGTAGTGTTTTTCAATTTCAGGCTCATTTAGCTCAAAAAAGAATCATTAAATGCATGAAAAATAGCAAATGAAGTTAGAAAGGGTTGAAATTTGAGGATGTGGCTTTGAATGGGGCATATTGAATGCACAAAAAGTCTGGAGTTGAAATAAGTAAAAACTATGAAATGCCTTTGTAACAGATGAATTTTCGTCCGAAACCTTGTTAGTTCGAAGGAGATGGTCCAATATGTACACGAAGTGCATCCAGTTTTTGCCGTAACCATCTCAACTTTTCAGCACAAGCTAGTCGGTTAAAATGATGATACCATGCCAAGTTTCAACCTTTTCAGAATTCATTTGTAGTGCTTTTCAATTTTAGGGTCATTTAGCTCAAAAAATCGTTAAATGCATGAAACATAGCAAATGAAGTTAGAAAGGGTTAACTCTGGCTTGGTTAACCTTAGTTGTGATCTGGCTGGGACGGTGCTAGCAGATGTAGTCGATGGTATGATTGGATGGACACCAACCCGGACTAAAGGGGTTCTGAAATTTTCAAACTCTACCCCCGGTGGACCACCTTTTTTAGTTTTGTAGAAAATAAACAAAAATTATAAAATCTTTAAAAAATAAAATACTTTGAGATGTAGTTAGGTTTTACTGTCTAGTTGGTATAAAAAATTTCAATATGAATTTTGACCGTTTTTGCAAAAAAAGGGGGAACATATAAAAAAGTTATTTCAAAGAAAAGATTTTTTCCAAAAAATAAAAAAATGACTTTGAAAATTATTTTTATTTAAAAATAAATAAATAATGTCATATTTGGATTCCTCACATTTTTCTGATAATAATGGATATATTATTTGTCGAATTTCAGTTTACATACTTAAAGATATTAATTATGTCATATTCAATGAATAAATGGCAAAAAAACGAATAAAATAATATTATTACTTATTTTATTTTCATTGAAATTTAATATTATTATTACTTATTTTGTTTATTTTAATAATTGTCTGGAATTCAAAAAATTAAATTAAGTGACATCAAGACCTAAGGTTTAATATGATTGATAGCTCACGCAGTGAGAGGATGGGTGACCGGTGAGAAAGTTAGATGATTTGGAATGAGTGCTACACGCCGAAATAGTGAGTGATTAGAGAGTAAATTATTAATTCAATTTTCCCCCGAAAAGCTGGCACGTGGAGGGCCTTTAGTCCCGGTTCGTAATGCAACCGAGACTAAAGAGCATTTTTCTACTAGTTCGTGATTACGTAGAGCCGCTTAATGCATCTTGTTTTGTTTCCTTGAGTCCATAAATCCCGACTCAACCAATTGGGAACACAATGACACATTGACACCTACACCTGGTCATTAAAAAAACACTTATACCTGATCAATAAAAATCACAAACATCAAGTGGAAACAAAACGAAAGAGAGAACATGTAATGGTGTTATGTTGGTGGAGTCAATGGTATTCGTGCAGGGAAAATGTCATGCGCTCCCAGGGAGCACGTGGAGCATTGGATGTTAGATCCAACCATGCCAAGAAAGCTTGTGAAATATTAGAGAAAACTCCCTTAAATAGTCATTTTATTGCATCGAGGTCGACATCCTTCAAATGTAACTAATGGATCTCACATCAACTCTCCATCTGCTCCCGCAGCATGGGACCATGTAGGCTACGGGAGCACCTAATATTTCCCCTATTCCTGAAGGGACAAGGATAAAAAAACGACACGCTACAAAGAGGAAACATTAACTCAGTGATTGGGTTGCAAGAGAGAAGATATGAAGAAGTTGTTGATTGTTAAGTTGGGGTAGCAAAATTCATGTTGACAACTAATCTATTTTATAATGGCAATTCTTAAATATTGATGGCAAACGTGACACGATGACGTAACTAAAAGATACGCATATGATCGCCTAGGAAAACCTAGACGTGGATGAGAAAGCACGTAGGAACGATGCCGCAATAATTCGGGATGGTGCGACGGGTGGAGGGGGGCAAGAAATATGAGTGTGGAGTAAACGGCCTAGACATGATTAGGCACGAGGAAACGAGAGATAGGGCTCAAGTGGAAAAATAAATGGGAGTTCACCATGCCCACAAGGTTAGCGACAACATGAGAGCATGAAGATAGGACATCCATCTTTAGCAGTGGAAGCAGTGAGGACATGCTCCAAGACAATGTCTATCTCAACACAGTCATAAGCCGCATATAACATACACATTGTAATTTCGATAATATTTGATACCAATATCTATATACACTGTCCCATGACAACGTAGGGACACTCAACTAAGTACATCTAATAGCACAACTACGTAACAGTAGCAAAGACAACGTGTATCGTTGTCTATGTCATCAACGGATTTCTAATAAGATCATAGACGACCTAGGTTGCGCTCCGCTTCTTCACCTACTTGGTCGCTGTCGTGGTGGATGATGTCGTAGTGGTCGTCGGGGAGGTTGGCCCTTGGGTCGTCGTCGTTGAAGACATGGACCTGGACGTAGGCGTAGCCGTCGCGCTTGAAGTCGGCGAGGACCCTCTCGTCGTGGGCGCGCTGAGCCTTGATGGCGACCATGGTTCGGAGCGTCTCGGGGAGGTTGAGCAGGGGAGGGCGAGGCTTCTTGTCCCACTCGAGCAACCACTGGATGTAGCGGTTCCGATGGTCCATCTTCACCATCTTCTGCTCCTTGATCCCATACCCCTCAACCTGATACAGGTCGAGCCTCAACCACTCGCGGGAGGAAGCATCACCACCAGGCGCCGCCTTCTCCTCCGTCGAGATCAAAGCCTCCTTCTCCATCAGGATCTCCATGGAGATGGATTTCATCGAAACCGTAGGTCGGGCGATCCCCTTCTCGATCTAGCTAGGTTTTTTTTCAGACAACTCGATCTAGCTAGGGTGAGGGGTGGGGTGGGGGTGGCGGCATACATGTAGTTGCCCCAGCCTTAGTTTTTTTGTTTTTTTTTAAAAAGCCCAAGCCCTAGCTCTACTCGGAAACGAACAGAATTGTCCTAAGTGGTGGTCCGGCCCACCGCGTACACATCGTACACAGTTTCCTGACTGGTTCGGCCCATGAGGGTAGCATTTTTCTTCACCAGTTCGGTAGCTTTCTATGTTTTTTCTGGGCCTTTTTCCGCTCATTTTTGATCGGATTTTTCTTCTCGTTTTTTATTTTTATTTCTATTTTCCATTATTGTTTCCCGATATTTTCAAACTCATGGTATTTTTCATAATTCAGGAACTTCTTAAAATCTGCAACTTCATCAAATTACGTGAACTTTTTAAATGCGCACACTTTTTTACAATTAATGAACTTTCTCAAATTTCTGAGTATTCTTCCAAATTCATGTGTGTTTTTCAAATTCATGAAATTCTGTTCAAATCCAAAAACATTTTCATAAGTTTGGAAAAAATAAAAATACGTGAATGATTCTAAAATTAGCGAACATTTTCACATTCAAAACTATTTTAAAAATTGAGAACTTTATTTAAATCCACGTTTGTTTGAAAAAATCATGAACTCTTCTAAAATTGAGAACGTTTTTTAAATTCATTACCAATTTTCATGTTCGAGAACATTTTTCGTATTTGAGAACATTTTTAAACTTTATGAACATTTTTCAAGTCTGCGCGCATTTTTATTTTATTTTTGTAAACTTTTTTTATTATATAATTTTTTCAAAAGACAACCGAACTACGGGCAAACTGTCAACAGTTGACTGGGGGAGCGAAGCAGTGGGGCGACAAGCGATCGTGCACGTTACCCTCGTTGACTGATCGCCCCGCCCACGCCAGTGAGCGCGTGAGTGTTGTTTAGATGTCGTCGGTTCTCTAATTAAGGGGTGTCGGCCTTTTCTAGCTGGATATTATTCGCTGCTCACGAGCACGGCAAATCCTAAACGGCGCATGCAGCGCTCGTTATAGGGTTAATGGTACATTGCGCACCCTCCTCCCCCCTCCCACTCCTCGGCGGGTCAGCGCAGATTTTTTTTACTAAATTGATGCAAAAAAAAAACACGTGGTTAGGCGGTTCTAAGGGTGTTGTAAGGTTCAGTGCACTACTCCCTCCGTTCCTAAATATAAGTCATTTAAGCGATTTCATTAAGGGTCTACATACGGAGCAAAATGATTGAATGTATACTCTAAAGTATGTCTATACACATCCGTATGTAGTTCATTACTGATATCTCTAGAAAGACTTATATTTAGGAACGGAGGGAGTACTTGATAACCACCCCAACCAATTCACCTTTTGTCATCACGTACATTTTCTCCCCTCTTTTGTTCTTTCTTTCTCCTTTTCCTATTCTTCCTTTATTTTCTTTCTTTTCCTTTTTCTATGATTTTATGAACTGTTTTTTTAACGTCGATGAATTTTTTCACATTTGATGAACTACTTTTAAATTTTCATGGAGTTTTTCCAATGTAAATGATATTTTTTACAAATTTATATTTGATGAAGTTTTTTCAAATTTGATAAAGTTTTTGCAAATCCATTAACCTTTCTTAAGTAGATGAATATTTTACCAACTTCTATGACTTTTTTCAAATTTTAAGAATTTTTAAAAAAATGTGAATTTTTGGAAAATCGTTGATTTTTTTTCGAAATCAATGAACTGTGTACTTTTCTAAGTTCGTAATTCGGAGGGCGTTTTTTTTTTCCTGAACCAACTACACAATACAGCCAAGAAACCAAATGCGAGCGAGTTGACCGAGCGAACAAAGCAGGATCGAAGCGAGGGATTAATGGGGGTGTGTGTGGGCACCGATTGCTCTCTTTGACGCTTAAGGCGTCACTTAGGAGGTCCCCACGTTTCGTGCTACGCTGCAATAACAACTCGGCCACTCAAGAGGGTCTGCCAGGTTACAAGTTTTCATTCTTTATATTGTTTCTTCTTTCCATTTTTTCTTTTTTCATTTTTCGTTTTCTGTTTTATTTTCTACCTTATTAGTCTATTTTTTCTCAAAATTAAGGAATCTTCTCATATCAATCATATTTTTTGATTTCTAATGAACTTTTTTAAAATTCGACAAAATTTGAAAATATCACAAGTTCTAAAAAAGGTTCATCAGATTTGAAAAAAGTTCATAATTTTTTTAAAAATAATCTATCTTACTAAACAGTTCAACGAATTTGATAAAAGTTCATCAAATTTGGAAAAAGATCTTTGAATTTGGAAAACAAATTCAACAAATTTGAAACAAATCATAGAATTCGAGAAAATGTATATTGAATTTGAAAAAAGTTCATCAAATTTGTAAAAGGTTAATAAAATTATAGACAAATGTTCATAGAATTTGAAAAAAAATCACATTTGAAAAATGTTCATTGCTTTATAAATAACTTCGTCTATTTTTTTAAAGAATATCATCAATTTTGAATAAAAACACAAATTTCTGGAAAATCACGCAATAGGAAAAGACGGAAATGAAAAAATAAAAACCAAATAAAACAACTCCGAAATTGACCAGCGAACTAGGAGAAAACCGCTTTGGAAAACAACCCGAATAAAACTGGAGGATTCCCGTGACTGAGAAGACAAATAAAAATGAAGCAACATGTTTTCATAAACTACCAATGTTCGACGGCGTAGTGGTGGGTGTCGTTGGCTTTGAAGAAATAGTTTGCGGATTCGAAGTCGCGTTTGTCACCTTTTCTTAACCCTTTTAACGAACAAATAGATCGCATGTTCATGGACCGGCACAAATTGCAGGAGGTGGTGTGCACACTAGTCGCCGGTTTGCAAAATGCCCGAAATAAGAGGACCTAGGTTTGATTGAGTCCGCGCACCACGTTTTTTCCTATATTTTTCACTTTTAGAAGTGCACCCATTTTGGGCTGGCTCAAGACCGTGGCTGCGTGGTCGCTGAAACTCTTACTTGACTAGAAGCTCCCCAATCCTCTATAGAAGTACATAAGAAGTTCATCCTCACTCTCCTATTTACCTTAACATGCATACATGTCACTTCACGACACGTGTCACATCATCTATCTATCTATCTTTACCTAATAATAATAAAGAGGCTATTGCTTCCGTTGGAAAATCCACCTCTGTCTTTTTTTTTAAACCCTGTCTTTTAGGTAATTAAACCCGCAATATCTTTTTATGTGTTACGAACAGGAAAACGTTCATTTTTGCAGAGAGGCCCCTATGACATTGGATAAGAGAAACGCATCTGGGCTGACAGAAAACGCACGAGAGGGCTATCGCTTCTGCCCTCACAATCCCACATCGATACTTCACAGATAATTTCATCACTTTATATACATGCGCCTCGGTGATTTTACAAGAGGCAACGGAAATCAACAGAGGAACAAATTCGAGAAGAAGAAATTGGGATGACGCGAACAGAGGTGGAGCCGCGAGACAGAGGGGGCTCGGGGCGAAGGAAAGGGGTTGGCGCCGGCGATGCATGCGTGGAGGTGGGGGCGTCGGGGTTAGAGGATTTAGGCAACCGGCGGGGTAAGTCTTGCCGGAGACTGGCCATGTAGGCCGACCTCGCAGCAGCACACCATGGGAGGTGGTCGCGAGGTGCAGAGGTGGAAGGCGGTGGAGGAGCAGAGGAGGAGGGGAGTGCGGGCGCCATTAGAAGGGGGGGTCGGGGAGATTGGGGATCCTGTGGGGCTCTCTCCCCTAGCGGCGTGAGGTGGAGGAGAGGAGGGGGGGCGGGGGGTCGGGCTAGGTTAAGGGATTTGGGAGTGGGTAAGGCTGGGCCTTTGCACGCCTAATGGTTTGTGCACTACTACTCTCTCTCTTTCCTTTAATTTCTTTTTTTAATTCTTTAATTAAAAATGTGTGGTATTATCTTTTTCCGTTGTAGCGCACGGGTCGTTTTGCTAGTACTTATACTAATTAGAGACTCCCTACAAATTTCCACGTTAATTAAAGTTTACGAGCCGTAATCTGGTGGGACCAAATTATTACGGTCTAGATTGACCCTGAGGGAAAAAAACTTATGATGGGACCAATAAGTATAAAATTGTAAAAAATGTGACTTATCTCTCTCCCATAATCCAATCACTCATGTAAAAAAAACTGACCTATCTCTGAGTAAAATATCTCTCTCCCGTTATCCAATGTCACGTATAGCTAAGAAACTCTTCCACGTAAAACTTCTTACGTATCTCTCTCTTTCCAGAACCAACTGTGTTAATCTCTCACGTAACCCCAGGAAAATCTAGCACATATCTCTCCCAAGCTCTCACGTTCAACTCAAGTTCCCATAAAAAATGTCCCCAACGGATGTGCATTTGTTCTCTCCATCTCCATCCCTCAAACTTGCATTAACCTCCCACGCTGCCCCATCAAATAACGGCCGCTGCTGCAGGATAATGCGACCACTAATTCTTTCTTTTCTCTCTTGCAGATTCATGTTCATTATTTCTCTTGCAGATTCAAGTTCGCCTCCATCTTCACTTATTCCTTCTTTTCTATCTTGCAGATCCATTGCGCCAGCACGAATTCAGTGTAATTTTCTTGCAATGAAGTAGACGGCACTAAGCACATCTGGCTTCCAGAGACGAGGAGATTAATCCTGGTACTTATGCCCTCTTGGTGGAAATACTATTATATCTTCTTAATTTTTACAATTGTATCCATAGTTCTTTATAGATGAATATGGGATCATGTATTATAGACAAGCAGAGAAGACCTCATGATTACTTTCGAGTATGCGATTTATTTAACCAGCCAATGTCTCTCATTACTGATTCTTTGTGAGGTCAAACACGGTACGACGATGAACGCCGAGTAGCCTTCAGCGACACGAACGTCGGATGAACCTCTCTCACGCATACAAACGCGATACATGTAGGTACAAGAAGGAGAGGGACACATTGGACACAAGAATTTCCGGCAACACACGCCCTCCAACGCAGGAACGACGTTTCTTTTCTTCGAGCTCGAACTCTGGCTCGACACATACCGGCGCTCCTTACATCAGTACACAGTGGTGGATCTTTATACCCGGAGCGCACACACATAGCTAGCTCCTACGTCACGGCCACCACGCACGCACGTTAGCCACTAACTAGCTAACTACAACTGATTCCTACATGCATGCCCACGTACTAATATCTCCATCCCCTGAAATATCTCCAGGATGAACAACATGCGTCGGAGCAACCAAGTCGCTGCATGCATCTAACATTGTGATGTATACTAGCCTACGTGCATGACGCACACATACACTAATCACGGCCATGGACGCGGCCACGGACCGGCGGCTGGCTCGACCAACACGTACATGTGGGTCATCGTGGTGGCGTGGCTTATACCTAATATTTTTCTGCTCATTTTTTTAACTTTTCTAGATGTTGATCCAGGCAACCATGACCATAACGGCGTACGTTCAGTCGTTTTCGTTTAAATAGGTTTTAGTCTATCAAATCATTTGCAGAAACATACTGTACGTATTAAGTTGGTACGCTGGCCACTATATTGATGTAATGTACAGTTATGTAGTGACATGAAGCAAACCCAATTTCCATGTGCATGTGACTTATTTTCAAATACTGAATGCGGCATACTGTATTTGACCCTCCATGTGATTGCACTAGACGTTTTAACACTAGGTTGAACATGTTGGTTTTGCTGCTTCAGCACATGCACTGACAGGCATAAGCATCACGTGTGTAAACTGAAAATTAATTTTGTGCTCATGCTAAATTAGCATATACTCCTAACTTATTAGGACAATGATACGAGGCTTCAACTCAAAAGGTATACATATAATGGATATTTTATTTTTACTGCATTAAGAATATAAATTATATATATACATGGCAGTAATCTTACATATTACTGATTGTACCTTGCTGAATTCGACGTTTTATATACTTTAGTGTCAGGTGGAATCAAGATTGATCATGAAATCTTGGAAAGTATAAACACGATTCTTGCATGTGTTTTAACTTACAAGCAAACTCCACTAGGTGATATGTATAACGATTTTTGACCAACCAGTTCAACGCGTATTTTTTTCTAAATGAGTTGGTATAACATCAAAATCAGAACAGTCAGAAGTTATCCAATGGAGGCAATATAGATTATTTATTTTGGGCACGGAGTTTTTGTACAAGAGAATAAATGCTCCCTCATGTGATGTAAAATCAAAACAAATAGTTCTAAAAATAGGAAATTCATAGTTATTCATGCCGTGTTCCATTAAACTGCATAATGTCTGTTATATAAAAAAACCATATGAGCTGAAACATCATGAAACTGATGAATTAATTTTCTTTTTACATACATGCTTAGCTCGGAGAACATATATAGGGTACTAAACTGTTTAATTTCTCTAATATTATAAAATATCAGCTAAAACGTCATTAAACTAATGGATTAATTGTCCTTTGGCATACATGATGGGTCTTATAAGCCACTACTCACCATCGCTGGCCCTTTGTGATCTGCAAGGGGGGACTAATCCATTAGATGCCATCCACTTTCCTTTCGATAAATTAAAAGCTGGATCTCACCTTATTTTCAATACATGTCATAACAGAGAATCTAAAAATAATTACAATATATTATGTGTTTAGGCAGAATCACTAGCCCGTGTAGGTTGCACGGGTTGACGACTAGTCATATTAATTCCTTTTCCTTAATTGCATGCTCCACCCAATTACTCCATCCGTTTTTAAATATAGGACTTTCTATAGATTTTTCTAACGATTACATACGTAGCAAAATGAATGAATCTACATTGTAAAATATATGTCTATATACATATGTGTGTAGTCTGCTAGTACAACCTCAAAAAAGGACATCTTAAACATGGTTAGAGAAACGTTTGTGCAACAATTTGTTTTGCGTAATTCAAAGGAAAAAAGTTTCATACCATTCCAAAAATGTATGTGACATGTGAATAAAATGTTCATGTTTCAAAAAATATGCTTGTGTTATTTAATGATATATTTATTTAATACAAAAATGTGCAGGTAGTTTATAAATCTTCATATCATTCAAAAAAAATATTCAATGTGTATTTGAAAATTAGTTAATACGTATTCCAAAGATATAGTTGAAAAACATACATCATATATTTGAAAAACATTCAACGTATATGAAAAAAGGTATATTGTGTATTAAAAAAGTTGACACACATTAAAAAAGCAAAGAAAATCGATAAAGAAACTGAAAGGCGGAAAACCAAAACCACACGGAAGCTTTTAAAACCGATCCAAGCTTCCTAAAATGGTTCCCAAGAACCCTATATTGAGCCGACCCATCTCGCGATCGCCTCCTGCGAGATGGAGTGTCAAGATATAGCTCTCGCATATCTAATCTGTGCAGCCTATGTGTACAGGAAATATTCGGTGTGTGAATAGGCAGAGCCGCATAGGCTTTCTAGGCTCGTCAGGTCTAAACCTGAGAATGGTTATTAAAAAATCAAATGTAACGATTTGGTTCTTACTTTGTGTTTGATTGATTCAGGTTTTATTGGGCTGAGCTTTTTTAGTTTGGTTTTGGTTTGGGTATGTGAAGAAATCAGTTTGGGTATAGTTGATTATGGGTTTAAACAATTTGGTTATTAACGCTATAAACTATGGGTCCAAATCGATTTCTAGACACTGGTTATGTGCAATAACCAACGACGAGCGAAAACGAGTATCTTTGATCCGCGTGCATGTTGTAATGTATTATGTAATTATGTATTATGACGAAACATCACATGAAAATTGAAAGTGTTTGCTTCTACTTTAGCTAAGCAATTTGATTTTAATACACTTGTCTGTGAACTTTTCAGACGTGAACATTTTCTTTTTGACTCTTGCTGTGTGCTAACTGTATCCGAGGATAACTTTGTTCCCAAACTGTTGTCGATGCACTTATGTCTTTTTTATATCATTTGCTTCTTACCATGTTAATTTGTGCAATCATATATACATTAAAGCAAACCCATAGCTATGTACTGGGTTTAAATCCACAGTTATGTATTGGGTTTAAATTGGTTTGGATGGGAGAAAGTGTTGGGGAACGTCGCATGGGAAACAAAAATTTTCCTACGCGCACAAAGACCTATCATGGTGATGTCCATCTACGAGAGGGGATTTCCGATCTACGTACCCTTGTAGATCGCACAGCAGAAGCGTTAGTGAACGCGGTTGATGTAGTGGAACGTCCTCACGTCCCTCGATCCACCCCGCGAACCGTCCCACGAACTGTCCCGCGATCCGTCCCACGATCAAGTGCCGAACGGACGGCACCTCCGCGTTCAGCACACGTACAACTCGACGATGATCTCGGCCTTCTTGATCCAGCAAGAGAGATGGAGAGGTAGATGACTTCTCCGGCAGCGTGACGGTGCTCCGGAGGTTAGTGGTGATCTAATCTCAGCAGGGCTCCGCCCGAGCTCCGCAGAAATGCGATCTAGAGGAAAAACCGTGGAGGTATGTGGTCGGGCAGCTGTGACAAAAGTTGTCTCAAATCAGCCCTAATAGCTCCATATATATAGGAGGATGGGAGGGGAGGCTTGCCTTGAGGCTCAAGGAGCCCCAAGGGCTGCGCCACCAAGGGGAGGAGGAGTCCTCCTCCAATCCTAGTCCAACTAGGATTGAAAGGTGGAGTCCTTCTCTTCTTTCCCACCTTTCCTTTTTTTTCTTTCTCTTCTTTAGGTTTTTCTTTCTCTCTTGCGCAAGACAGCCTTGGGCTGACCCCACCTACTTGGTGCGCCACCCCCAAGGTCCTTGGGCCCTCCCGGGTGGGTGGTCCCCCCTCCCGGTGAAGATCCGGAACCCATCCGTCATTCCCGGTACATTACCGGTAATGCCCGAAAACCTTCCGGTAACCAAATGAAGTCATCCTATATATCAATCTTCGTTGCCGGACCATTCCGGAAACCCTCGTGACCTCCGTGATCTCATACGGGACTCCGAACAACATTCGGTAACCAACCATATAACTCAAATACGCATAAAATAACGTCGAACCTTAAGTGTGCAGACCCTGCGGGTTCGCGAACTATGTAGACATGACCCGAGTGACTCCTCGGTCAATATCCAATAGCGGGACCTGGATGCCCATATTGGATCCTACATATTCTACGAAGATCTTATCGTTCGAACCTCAGTGCCAAGGAGTCGTATAATCCCGTATGTCATTTCCTTTGTCCTTCGGTATGTTACTTGCCCGAGATTCGATCGTCAGTATCCGCATACCTATTTCAATGTCGTTTACCGGCAAGTCTCTTTACTCGTTCTGTAATACAAGATCCCACAACTTACACTAAGTCACATTGCTTGCAAGGCTTGTGTGTGATGTTGTATTACCGAGTGGGCCCTGAGATACCTCTCCGTCACACGGAGTGACAAATCCCAGTCTCGATCCATACTAACTCAACGAACACCTTCGGAGATACCTGTAGAGCATCTTTATAGTCACCCAGTTACGTTGCGACGTTTGATACACACAAAGCATTCCTCCGGTGTCAGTGAGTTATATGATCTCATGGTCATAGGAACAAATACTTGACACGCAGAAAACAGTAGCAACAAAATGACACGATCAACATGCTATGTCTATTAGTTTGGGTCTAGTCCATCACATGATTCTCCTAATGATGTGATCCCGTTATCAAGTGACAACACTTTCCTATGGTCAGGAAACCTTGACCATCTTTGATCAACGAGCTAGTCAACTAGAGGCTTACTTGGGACAGTGTTTTGTCTATGTATCCACATATGCACTGTGTTTCCAATCAATACAATTATAGCATGGATAATAGACGATTATCATGAACAAAGAAATATAATAATAACTAATTTATTATTGCCTCTAGGGCATATTTCCAACAGTCTCCCACTTGCACTAGAGTCAATAATCTAGTTCACATCACCATGTGATTCCAACGAATCCAACACCCATATAGTTATGGGGTCTGATCACGTCTTGCTCGTGAGAGAGGTTTTAGTCAACAGTTCTGAAACTTTCAGACCCGTGTGTTCTTTACAAATCTTTATGTCATCTTATAGATGCTGCTACTATGTGCTATTCGGAAATACTCCAAATATCTACTCTACTATACGAATCCGTTTCACTACTCATAGTTATTCGGATTAGTGTCAAAGCTTGGATCGACGTAACCCTTTACGACGAACTTTTTAACCACCTCCATAATCGAGACAAATTCCTTAGTCCATCAGTTACTAAGGATAAATTTTGACCGCTGCTAGTGATTCAATCATGGATCACTCTTTGTACCTCTCAACAGACTTTGAGTCAAGGCACACATCAGGTGCGGTACCCAACATGACATACTTCAGATTCTACGGCCAAGGCATAGAAGACGACCTTCGTCTATTCTCTTTATTCTGCTGGGGTCGGGTTTTGAGTCTTACTCAAATTCACACCTCACAATGCAACCAAGAACTCCTAATTTGCTGATCTATTTTGAACTCCTTCAAAACCTTGTCAAGGCATGCATCTTGTTGAAACTTCTATTAAGCGCTTTCGATCTATCTCCATAGATCTTTGATGCTCAACGTTCAAGTAGCGCAATCCAGGTATTCCTTTGAAAACTCCTTTCAAACAACCTTGTATGCTTTACATAAATTCTACATTACTTCTGATCCATAATATGTCAACCACATATACTTATCAGAAATTCTATAGTGCTCCCACTCACTTCTTTGGAAATACAAGTTTCTCATAAACCTTGTACAAACCCAAAATCTTTGATCATCTCATCAAAGTGTATATTCCAACTCTGAGATGCTTGCACCAGTCCATTGAAGGATCGCTGGAGCTTGCATACTTGCTAGTATCTTTAGGATCGACAAAACCTCCTGGTTGTATCACATACAATGTTTGCTCAAGGAAACCGTCGAGGAAACAATGTTTTGACATCCTATGTGCAATATTTCATAAATAATGCAGCAACTACTAACATAATTCTAACAGACTTTTAGCATCGCTACGAGTGAGAAAGTCTCATCATAGTCAACTGTTTGATCTTGTCGGAAACATCTTTGTGACAAGTCGAGCTTTTCTTAATAGTGACTTATCACCATCATCGTCTGTCTTCCTTTTAAAGAACCATCTTTACTCAATAGTCCTATGACCATCAAGTAGTTCTTCCAAAGTCTATACTTTGTTTTCATACATGGATCCTCTCTCGGATTTCATGGCTTCCAGCCATTTGTCGGAATCCGGGCCCACCATTGCTTTCTCCATAACTCGTAGGTTCACTATTGCTCAACAACATGACCTCCAAGACAGGGTTACCGTACCACTCTGCAGTAGTATGCGACCTTGTCAACCTACGAGGCTTGTAGTAACTTGATCCGATGCTCGATGATCACCATCATCAGCTTTCACTTCAATTGATGTAGGTGCCACAGGAACAACTTCCTGCGTCCTGCTACACACTGGTTGAAGTGATGGTTCAGTAACCTCATCAAGTTCTACCACCCTCCCACTCAATTCTTTAGAGAGAAACCTTTCCTCGAGAAAGGATCCGTTTCTAGAAACAAACACTTTGCTTTCGGATCTGAGATAGGAGATGTACCCAACTGTTTTGGATATCCTATGAAGATGCATTTATCCGCTTTGCGTTCGAGCTTATCAGACTGAAACTTTTTCACATAAGTGTCGAAGCCCCAAACTTTCAAGAAACGATAGTTTAGATTTCTCTAAACCTCAGTCTATACTGTGTCATCTCAACGGAAATACGTGATGCCCTATTTAAAGTGAATGCGGTTGTCTCTAATGCATAACCCATAAACGATAGTGGTAATTCGATAAGAGACATCATAGCATGCACCGTACCAAATAGTGCGTGGCTATGACGTTCAGACACATCATGACACTATGATGTTCCAGGTGGCATGAACTGCGAAACAATTTCCACATTGTCTTAACTGTGTACCAAAACTCGTAAGTGAGATATTCATTTCTATGATCATATCATAGACAGTTTATCCTCTTGTCACGACGAACTTCACTCCTGAAACAGAATTGAACTTTTCAATATTTCAGACTTGTGATTCATTAAGTAAATACTCTTGTATCTACTCAAATCGTCATTGAAATAAGAACATAATGATATCCACTGCGTGCCTCAGCACCCATTGGACTGCATACATCAAAATGTATCACTTTCAACAAGTTACTATCTTGTTTCATCTCAATGAAAACAAGGCCTTGCTCATGTGGTATGATTTTCATGTCACTAGTGATTCAAAATTAAGTGAGTATAAAGATCCATCAGCATGGAGCCTCTTCATGCAATTTATACCAACATGACTCAAGCGGCAGTGCCACAAGTAAGTGGTACTATCATCATTACCTCGTATCTTTTGGCACCAATATCATGAACATGTGTAACACTACGATCGAGATTCAATAAACCATTGAAGTGATTATTCAAGCAAATAGAGTAACCATTATTCTCTTTAAATGAATAATTGTATTGCAATAAACACGATCCAATCATGTTCATGCTTAACGCAAGCACCAAATAAAAATTATTTAGGTTTAACACCAATCCCGATGGTAGAGGGAGCGTGTGACATTTGATCATATCAACCTTGGAAAAACTTCCAACACGTATCGTCATCTCGCCTTTAGCTAGTCCCGTTTATGCCGTAGCTTTCATTTCGTGTTCTAATCACTTAGCAACCGAACCGGTTATTGGAATTATGCCCTAGAGGCAATAATAAATGTATAGTTATTATTATAATTCCTGTATCAAGATAATAGTTTATTATCCATGCTATAATTGTATTGAATGAAGACTCATTTACATGTGTGGATGCATAGACAAAACACCGTCCCTAGCATGCCTCTAGTTGGCTAGCCAGTTGATCGATGATGGTCCCTAGCATATCCTATGAACAAGTTTCTCTATGAAGGACCTAGGAGAAGCTGCTTACATTCTAGGCATTAAGATCTATAGGGATAGATCAAAACGCCTGATAGGACTTTCACAAAGCACATACCTTGATAAAGTTTTGAAGAGGTTCAAAATGGAACAGTCCAAGAAAGGGTTCTTGCTAGTTTCACAAGGTACGAGATTGAGTAAGACTCGGTGCCCAGCAACTGATGAAGATAGAGAGCATATGCGCTCCGTCCCTTATGCTTCAGCCATAGGTTCTATCATGTATGCGATGCTATGCACTAGACCGGATATTAGCCTGGCCATAAGTGTGGCAGGTAGGTTCCAGAGTAATCCAGGAGTGGATCACTGGACAACGGTCAAGAATATCCTGAAGTACCTGAAAAGGACGAGGGAGATGTTTCTCGTGTATGCAGGTGACGAAGAGCTCGTCGTAAAAGGTTACGTCGATGCAAGCTTTGACCAGATCCGGACGACTCTAAGTCGCAAACCGGATACGTATTTATTCTTAATGGGGGTGCAGTAAGCTGGTGCAGTTCCAAGCAAAGCGTCGTAGCAGATTCTACATGTGAAGCAGAGTACATGGCTGCCTCGGAGGCGGCTAAGGAGGGTGTCTGGATGAAGCAGTTCATGACGGATCTTGGAGTGGTGCCAAGTGCACTGGATCCAATAACCTTGTTCTGTGACAACACTGGTGCCATTGCCCTGGCAAAGGAACCAAGGTTTCACAAGAAGACCAGACACATCAAACGACGCTTCAACCTCATCCTCGACTACGTCGAGGAGGAGGGCGTAAATATATGCAAGGTGCACACGGATCTGAATGTAGCAGACCCGCTGACTAAACCTCTTCCACGGCCAAAACATGATCGACACCAGAACTGTATGGGTGTTAGATTTATTACAATGTAATTCACATGGTGATGTGAAGGCTAGATTATTGACTCTATTGCAAGTGGGAGACTGTTGGAATTATGCCCTAGAGGTAATAATAAATGTATAGTTATTATTATAATTCCTGTATCAAGATAATAGTTTATTATCCATGCTATAATTGTATTGAATGAAGACTCATTTACATGTGTGGATACATAGACAAAACACCGTCCCTAGCATGCCTCTAGTTGGCTAGCCAGTTGATCGATGATAGTCAGTGTCTTCTGATTATGAACAAGGTGTTGTTGCTTGATAACTGGATCACGTCATTGGGAGAATCACGTGATGGACTAGACCCAAACTAATAGACGTAGCATGTTGATCGTGTCATTTTGTTGCTACTGTTTTCTGCGTGTCAAGTATTTATTCCTATGACCATGAGATCATATAACTCACTGACACCGGAGGAATGCTTTGTGTGTATCAAACGTCGCAACGTAACTGGGTGACTATAAAGATGCTCTACAGGTATCTCCGAAGGTGTTAGTTGAGTTAGTATGGATCAAGACTGGGATTTGTCACTCCGTATGACGGAGAGGTGTCTCGGGGCCCACTCGGTAATACAACATCACACACAAGCCTTGCAAGCAATGTAACTTGGTGTAAGTTGCGGGATCTTGTATTACGGAACGAGTAAAGAGACTTGCCGGTAAACGAGATTGAAATAGGTATGCGGATACTGACGATCGAATCTCGGGCAAGTAACATACCGAAGGACAAAGGGAATGACATACGGGATTATACGAATCCTTGGCACTGAGGTTCAAACGATAAGATCTTCGTAGAATATGTAGGATCCAATATGGGCATCCAGGTCCCGCTATTGGATATTGACCGAGGAGTCTCTCGGGTCATGTCTACATAGTTCTCGAACCCGCAGGGTCTGCACACTTAAGGTTCGACGTTGTTTTATGCGTATTTGAGTTATATGGTTGGTTACCGAATTATGTTCGGAGTCCCGGATGAGATCACGGACGTCACGAGGGTTTCCGGAATGGTCCGGAAACAAAGATTGATATATAGGATGACCTCATTTGATTACCGGAAGGTTTTCGGAGTTACCGGGAATGTACCGGGAATGACGAATGGGTTCCGGGAGTTCACCGGGGGGGGGGGGCAACCCACCCCGGGGAAGCCCATAGGCTTTGGGGAGACACACCAGCCCTTAGTGGGCTGGTGGGACAGCCCCAAGGGGGCCTATGCGCCAAGAATAAGAAATCAAAGGAAAAGAAAAAAAAAAGAGGGAGGAAGTGGGAAGGGAGGGGGACTCCTCCCACCAAACCAAGTCCAACTCGGTTTGGGGGGGGGGAGTCCTCCCCCCCTTGGCTCGGCCGACTCCTTGGGGGTCCTTGGACCCCAAGGCAAGGCCCCCCCTCCCTCCTCCTATATATATGGAGCAATTAGGGCTGATTTGAGACGACTTTCTCACGGCTGCCCGACCACATACCTCCATAGTTTTTCCTCTAGATCGCGTTTCTGCGGAGCTCGGGCGGAGCCCTGCTGAGACAAGATCATCACCAACCTCCGGAGCGCCGTCACGCTGCCGGAGAACTCTTCTACCTCTCCGTCTCTCTTGCTGGATCAAGAAGGCCGAGATCATCGTCGAGCTGCACGTGTGCTGAACGCGGAGGTGCCGTCTGTTCGGTACTAGATCGTGGGACTGATCGCGGGATTGTTCGCGGGGCGGATCGAGGGACGTGAGGACGTTCCACTACATCAACCGCGTTCTCTAAACGCTTCTGCTGTATGATCTACAAGGGTACGTAGATCACTCATCCCCTCTCGTAGATGGACATCACCATGATAGGTCTTCGTGCGCGTAGGAAAATTTTTGTTTCCCTTGCGACGTTCCCCAACAGTGGCATCATGAGCTAGGTTCATGCGTAGATGTCTTCTCGAGTAGAACACAAAAGTTTTTGTGGGCGGTGATGTGCGTTTTGCTGCCCTCCTTAGTCTTTTCTTGATTCCGCGGTATTGTTGGATTGAAGCGGCTTGGACCGACATTACTCGTATGCTTACGAGAGACTGGTTTCATCGTTACGAGTAACCCCCTTTGCTCAAAGATGACTGGCAAGTGACGGTTTCTACAACTTTAGTTGAATCGGATTTGACCGAGGAGGTCCTTGGATGAGGTTAAATAGCAACTCATATATCTCCGTTGTGGTGTTTGCGTAAGTAAGATGCGATCCTACTAGATGCCCTTGGTCACCACGTAAAACATGCAACAACAAAATTAGAGGACGTCTAACTTGTTTTTGCAGGGTATGATTGTGATGTGATATGGCCAACGATGTGATGTGATATATTGGATGTATGAGATGATCATGTTGTAATAGAAATATCGACTTGCACGTCGATGGTACGGCAACCGGCAGGAGCCATAGGGTTGTCTTTATACTAACATATGTGCTTGCAGATGCGTTTACTATTTTGCTAGGATGTAGCTTTAGTAGTAATAGCATAAGTAGCACGACAACCCCGATGGCAACACGTTGATGGATGATCATGGTGTGGCGCCGGTGACAAGAAGATCGTGCCGGTGCTTTGGTGATGGAGATCAAGAAGCACGTAATGATGGCCATATCATCTCACTTATGAGTTGCATGTGATGTTAATCCTTTTATGCACCTTATTTTGCTTAGAACGACGGTAGCATTATGAGGTGATCTCTCACTAAAATTTCAAGACGAAATTGTGTTCTCCCCGACTGTGCACCGTTGCTATAGTTCGTCGTTTCGAGACACCACGTGATGATCGGGTGTGATAGACTCAACGTTCACATACAACGGGTGCAAAACAGTTGCGCACGCGGAACACTCGGGTTAAGCTTGACGAGCCTAGCATGCGCAGACATGGCCTCGGAACACATGAGACCAAAAGGTCGATCATGAATCATATAGTTGATATGATTAGCATAGGGATGCTTACCACTGAAACTATACTCAACTCACGTGATGATCGGACTTGGGATAGTGTAAGTGGATCATGAACCACTCAAATGACTAGAGAGATGTACTTTTTGAGTGGGAGTTTAGCATATAATTTGATTAAGTTAAACTCTAATTATCTTGAACATAGTCTAAGTCCACTTTGAATATATTTGTGTTGTAGATCATGGCTCACGCGAGTGTCATCCTGAATTTTAATACGTTCCTAGAGAAAGCTAAGTTGAAAGATGATGGAAGCAACTTTGTAGACTGGGCTCGTAATCTTAAGCTAATCTTACAAGCTGGGAAGAAGGATTATGTCCTTAATGCTGCGCTAGGAGATGAACCACCCGCTACGGCTGATCAGGATGTTAAGAACGCTTGGTTAGCGCGTAAGGAGGACTACTCAATAGTTCAATATGCAGTCTTGTATGGCTTAGAACCGGGACTTCAACGTCGCTTTGAGCGTTATGGAGCATTTGAGATGTTCCAGGAATTGAATTTTATCTTTCAGAAGAACGCCCGGATCGAGAGGTATGAGACCTCCGATAAATTCTATGCTTGCAAGATGGAGGAAAACTCGTCTGTCAGTGAACATGTGCTCAAAATGTCTGGGTACTCAAACCGTCTGGCTGAGCTGGGGATTGAACTCCCGCAAGAGGCTATCACTGACAGAATCCTTCAATCACTGCCGCCAAGCTATAAAGGCTTTGTGTTGAACTACAACATGCAAGGGATGAACAAGTCTCCCGGCGAGTTGTTTGCGATGCTGAAAGTCGCAGAGTCTGAACTCCGTAAAGAGCATCAAGTGTTGATGGTGAGCAAGACCACTAGTTTCAAGAGAAACGGCAAAGGCAAGAAGGGCAATTCGAAGAAGAGCGGCAAGCCTGTTGCCAATCCGCCGAAGAAACCCAAGGCTGGACCTAAGCCTGAAACAGAGTGCTTCTATTGCAAGGGTATGGGTCAGTGGAAGCGCAATTGCCCCAAGTATCTGGCAGATAAGAAGGCGGGCAAAGAAAAATCAGGTATATTTGATATACATGTTATTGATGTGTACTTAACCGGCTCTCGTAGTAGTGCCTGGGTATTCGATACCGGTTCTGTTGCTCACATTTGCAACTCGAAACAGGAACTGCGGAATAGACGAAGGCTGGCGAAAGACGAAGTGACGATGCGCGTAGGAAATGGTTCCAAGGTTGATGCAATCGCCGTCGGCACAGTGTCACTTCAGCTACCATCGGGATTAGTGATGAACTTAAATCATTGTTATTTAGTGCCTGCGTTGAGCATGAACATTATATCTGGATCTTGTTTATTGCGAGACGGTTACTCTTTTAAGTCTGAGAATAATGGTTGTTCTATTTCTATGAGTAACATCTTTTATGGTCGTGCACCGAATGTGAGGGGATTGTTCATATTGAATCTTGATAGCGATACGCATATACATAACATTGAGACCAAAAGAGTTAGAGTAAACGATGATAGCGCCATATTTTTGTGGCACTGCCGCTTGGGTCATATTGGTGTAAAGCGCATGAAGAAACTCCACGCTGATGGACTTTTGGAGTCACTTGACTTTGATTCACTTGACACGTCCGAACCATGCCTCATGGGCAAGATGACTAAGACTCCGTTCTCCGGAACAATGGAGCGTGCAAGTGACTTGTTGGAAATCATACATACCGATGTGTGTGGTCCAATGAGCGTGGAGGCACGCGGCGGATATCGTTATTTCCTCACCTTCACTGACGATTTAAGTAGATATGGTTATGTCTACTTGATGAAGCACAAGTCTGAAACATTTGAAAAGTTCAAGCAATTTCAGAGTGAAGTGGAAAATCATCGTAACAAGAAGATCAAGTTCCTACGGTCTGATCGTGGGGGTGAATATCTGAGTTTCGAGTTTGGTGCTCACTTAAGACAATGTGGAATTGTTTTGCAGTTAACACCGCCTGGAAAACCACAGCGTAATGGTGTGTCCGAACGTCGTAATCGTACTTTGTTAGAGATGGTGCGATCTATGATGTCTCTTACTGATTTGCCGTTATCATTTTGGGGTTATGCATTAGAAACAGCTGCATTCACTTTAAATAGGGCACCATCAAAATCCGTTGAGACGACACCATACGAACTGTGGTATGGCAAAAGGCCAAAGTTGTCGTTTCTTAAAGTTTGGGGATGTGATGCTTATGTCAAAAAGCTTCAGCCTGAAAAGCTGGAACCCAAAGCGGAAAAATGCGTCTTCATAGGTTACCCAAAAGAGACAGTTGGGTACACCTTCTATCTCAAATCCGAGGGCAAAGTGTTTGTTGCTAAGAACGGAACTTTTCTCGAGAAGGAGTTTCTCTCGAGAGAATTGAGTAGGAGGAAGATAGAACTTGACGAGGTTGTCGAACCTTTCATCCCTCTGGATGGTGGCGCAGGGCAAGGGGAAACCTCTGTCGTTGCAACGCCGGTTGAGGAGGAAGTTAATGATGATGATCATGAAACTCCAGTTCAAGTTTCTGTTGAACCACGCAGGTCGACGAGATCACGCGCTGCTCCAGAGTGGTACGGTAATCCCGTCTTATCAATCGTGTTGTTAGACAACAATGAACCTGCAAATTATGAAGAAGCAATGGTGGGCCCAGATTCCAACATATGGCTAGAAGCCATGAAATCCGAGATAGGATCCATGTATGAGAACAAAGTGTGGACTTTGGAGATACTACCTGAGGGCCGCAAGGCTATTCAGAACAAATGGATCTTTAAGAAGAAGACGGACGCTGACGGTAATGTGACCGTTTGTAAAGCTCGACTTGTGGCAAAGGGTTTTTCACAAGTTCCAGGAGTTGACTACGATGAGACCTTCTCACCCGTAGCGATGCTTAAGTCCGTGAGAATCATGTTAGCAATAGCTGCATTTTTCGATTATGAAATCTGGCAGATGGATGTCAAAACGGCGTTCCTTAACGGTTTCCTTAAGGAAGAGTTGTATATGATGCAACCCGAAGGTTTTGTCGATCCTAAAAATGCTGACAAGGTGTGCAAGCTCCAGCGATCCATTTATGAACTGGTGCAAGCATCTCGGAGTTGGAACAAACGCTTTGATGAGGTGATCAAAGCATTTGGGTTTATACAAGTGGTTGGAGAATCTTGTATTTACAAGAAAGTGAGTGGGAGCTCGGTGGCGTTTCTAATATTATATGTGGATGACATATTACTGATTGGAAACAACGTAGAGTTTTTGGAGAGCATAAAAGGTTACTTGAATAAAAGTTTCTCTATGAAGGACCTAGGAGAAGCTGCTTACATTCTAGGCATTAAGATCTATAGGGATAGATCAAAACGCCTGATAGGACTTTCACAAACACATACCTTGATAAAGTTTTGAAGAGGTTCAAAATGGAACAGTCCAAGAAAGGGTTCTTGCTAGTTTCACAAGGTACGAGATTGAGTAAGACTCGGTGCCCAGCAACTGATGAAGATAGAGAGCATATGCGCTCCGTCCCTTATGCTTCAGACATAGGTTCTATCATGTATGCGATGTTGTGCACTAGACCGGATATTAGCCTGGCCATAAGTGTGGCACGTAGGTTCCAGAGTAATCCAGGAGTGGATCACTGGACAACGGTCAAGAATATCCTGAAGTACCTGAAAAGGACGAGGGAGATGTTTCTCGTGTATGCAGGTGACGAAGAGCTCGTCGTAAAAGGTTACGTCGATGCAAGCTTTGACCAGATCCGGACGACTCTAAGTCGCAAACCGGATACGTATTTATTCTTAATGGGGGTGCAGTAAGCTGGTGCAGTTCCAAGCAAAGCGTCGTAGCAGATTCTACATGTGAAGCAGAGTACATGGCTGCCTCGGAGGCGGCTAAGGAGGGTGTCTGGATGAAGCAGTTCATGACGGATCTTGGAGTGGTGCCAAGTGCACTGGATCCAATAACCTTGTTCTGTGACAACACTGGTGCCATTGCCCTGGCAAAGGAACCAAGGTTTCACAAGAAGACCAGACACATCAAACGACGCTTCAACCTCATCCTCGACTACGTCGAGGAGGAGGGCGTAAATATATGCAAGGTGCACACGGATCTGAATGTAGCAGACCCGCTGACTAAACCTCTTCCACGGCCAAAACATGATCGACACCAGAACTGTATGGGTGTTAGATTTATTACAATGTAATTCACATGGTGATGTGAAGGCTAGATTATTGACTCTATTGCAAGTGGGAGACTGTTGGAATTATGCCCTAGAGGTAATAATAAATGTATAGTTATTATTATAATTCCTGTATCAAGATAATAGTTTATTATCCATGCTATAATTGTATTGAATGAAGACTCATTTACATGTGTGGATACATAGACAAAACACCGTCCCTAGCATGCCTCTAGTTGGCTAGCCAGTTGATCGATGATAGTCAGTGTCTTCTGATTATGAACAAGGTGTTGTTGCTTGATAACTGGATCACGTCATTGGGAGAATCACGTGATGGACTAGACCCAAACTAATAGACGTAGCATGTTGATCGTGTCATTTTGTTGCTACTGTTTTCTGCGTGTCAAGTATTTATTCCTATGACCATGAGATCATATAACTCACTGACACCGGAGGAATGCTTTGTGTGTATCAAACGTCGCAACGTAACTGGGTGACTATAAAGATGCTCTACAGGTATCTCCGAAGGTGTTAGTTGAGTTAGTATGGATCAAGACTGGGATTTGTCACTCCGTATGACGGAGAGGTGTCTCGGGGCCCACTCAGTAATACAACATCACACACAAGCCTTGCAAGCAATGTAACTTGGTGTAAGTTGCGGGATCTTGTATTATTGAAATAGGTATGCGGATACTGACGATCGAATCTCGGGCAAGTAACATACCGAAGGACAAAGGGAATGACATACGGGATTATATGAATCCTTGGCACTGAGGTTCAAACGATAAGATCTTCGTAGAATATGTAGGATCCAATATGGGCATCCAGGTCCCGCTATTGGATATTGACCGAGGAGTCTCTCGGGTCATGTCTACATAGTTCTCGAACCCGCAGGGTCTGCACACTTAAGGTTCGACGTTGTTTTATGCGTATTTGAGTTATATGGTTGGTTACCGAATGTTGTTCGGAGTCCCGGATGAGATCACAGACGTCACAAGGGTTTCCGGAATGGTCCGGAAACAAATATTGATATATAGGATGACCTCATTTGATTACCGGAAGGTTTTCGGAGTTACCGGGAATGTACCGGGAATGACGAATGGGTTCCGGGAGTTCACCGGGGGGGGCAACCCACCCCGGGGAAGCCCATAGGCTTTGGGGAGACACACCAGGCCTTAGTGGGCTGGTGGGACAGCCCCAAGGGGGCCTATGCGCCAAGAATAAGAAATCAAAGGAAAAGAAAAAAAAAGAGGGAGGAAGTGGGAAGGGAGGGGGACTCCTCCCACCAAACCAAGTCCAACTCGGTTTGGGGGGGGGGAGTCCTCCCCCCCCTTGGCTCGGCCGACTCCTTGGGGGTCCTTGGACCCCAAGGCAAGGCCCCCCCCTCCCTCCTCCTATATATGTGGAGCAATTAGGGCTGATTTGAGACGACTTTCTCACGGCTGCCCGACCACATACCTCCATAGTTTTTCCTCTAGATCGCGTTTCTGCGGAGCTCGGGCGGAGCCCTGCTGAGACAAGATCATCACCAACCTCCGGAGCGCCGTCACGCTGCCGGAGAACTCTTCTACCTCTCCGTCTCTCTTGCTGGATCAAGAAGGCCGAGATCATCGTCGAGCTACACGTGTGCTGAACGCGGAGGTGCCGTCCGTTCGGTACTAGATCGTGGGACTGATCGCGGGATTGTTCGCGGGGCGGATCGAGGGACGTGAGGACGTTCCACTACATCAACCGCGTTCTCTAAACGCTTCTGCTGTACGATCTACAAGGGTACGTAGATCACTCATCCCCTCTCGTAGATGGACATCACCATGATAGGTCTTCGTGCGCGTAGGAAAATTTTTGTTTCCCTTGCGACGTTCCCCAACACCGGTATCCAATACCCTCGTGCTACTAGGAGTACTAGTAAAGTACACATCAACATCATGTATATCAAATATACTTATTTCGACTTTTGCCAGCCTTCTTATCTACCAAGTATCTAGAGTTGCTCCGCCTCAGTGACCGTTCCCCTCATAACAGAAGCACTTAGTCCCGGGCTTGGGTTTAATCTGGGGTCTCTTCATTAGTGCAGCAACTGCTTTGCCGTTTCACGAAGTATTCCTTCTAGCCCTTGCCTTTCTCGAAACTTAGTGGTTTTACTAACCATCAACTATTGATGCTCCTTCTTGATTTCTACTTTCGAAGTGTCAAACATCGCGAATCGCTCAAGGATCGTTGTATCTATCCTTGATATGTTATAGTTCATCACGAAGCTCACACAGCTTGGTGGCAGTGACTTTGGAGAACCATCACTATCTTATCTGGAAGATCAACTCCCACTTGATTCAAGCGATTGTCGCACTCAGATAATCTGAGCACACGCTCAACGATTGAGCTTTTCTCCTTTACTTCATGGACAAAGAATCTTGTCGGAGGTCTCATACCTCTTAACAAGGGCACAAGCAAGAAATCACAATTTCATCTCTTTAGAACATCTCTTATGTTCCATGCCGTTTCAAAACGTCTTCGGCGCCTTGCTTCTAAGCCATTAAGTATTTTGTACTGAACTATCGTGTAGTCATCAGAAACGTGTATGTTGGATGTTCACAACATCTACAGACGACGCTCGAGGTACAACACACCGAGTGGTGCATTAAGGACATAAGCCTTCTGCGCAGCAACGAGGACAATCCTCAGTTTTACAGACTCAGTCTGCAAAGTTTGCTACTATCAACTTTCAACTAAATTTTCTCTAGGAACATATAAAAATAGTAGAGCTATAGCGCAAGCTACATCGTAATTCGCAAAGACCATTAGACTATGTTCATGACAATTAGTTCAATTAATCATATTACTTAAGAACTCCCAGTCAAAAAGTACATCTCTCTAGTCATTTGAGTGGTACATGATCCAAATCCACTATCTCAAGTCCGATCATCACGTGAGTCGAGAATAGTTTCAGTGGTAAGCCTCTCTATGCTAATCATATCAACTATAAGATTCATGCTCGACCTTTCGGTCTCATGTGTTACGAGGCCATGTCTGCACATGCTAGGCTCGTCAAGCTTAACCCGAGTGTTCCGCGTGTGCAACTGTTTTGCACCTGTTGTATGTGAACGTTGAGTCTATCACACCCGATCATCACGTGGTGTCTCGAAACGAAGAATTGTCGCAACGGTGCACAGTCGGGGAGAACACAATTTCGTCTTGAAATTTTAGTGAGAGATCACCTCATAATGCTACCGTCGTTGTAAGCAAGATAAGGTGCATAAAGGATTAACATCACATGCAATTCATAAGTGACATGATATGGCCATCATCATGCGCTTCTTGATCTCCATCACCAAAGCACCGACACGATCTTCTTGTCAGCGGCGTCACACCATGATCTCCATCATCATGATCTCCATCAACGTGTCGCCATCGGGGTTGTCGTGCTACTCATGCTATTACTACTAAAGCTACGTCCTAGCAATATAGTAAACGCATCTGCAAGCACAAACGTTAGTTTAAAGACAACCCTATGGCTCCTGCCGGTTGCCGTACCATCGACGTGCAAGTCGATATTAACTATTACAACATGATCATCTCATACATCCAATATATCACATCACATCGTTGGCCATATCACATCACAAGCATACCCTGCAAAAACAAGTTAGACATCCTCTAATTGTTGTTGCATGTTTTACGTGGTGACCATGGGTATCTAGTAGGATCGCATCTTACTTACGCAAACACCACAACGGAGATATATGAATTGCTATTTAACCTCATCCAAGGACCTCCTCAGTCAATTCCGATTCAACTAAAGTTGGAGAAACCGACACCCGCCAGTCATCTTTGAGCAACGGAGTTACTCATAGCGATGAAACCAGTCTCTAATAAGCATACGAGTAATGTCGGTTCGAGCCACTTCGATCCAACAATACCGCGGAATCAAGAAAAGACTAAGGAGGGCAGCAAATAGCACATCACCGCCCACAAAAACTTTTGTGTTCTACTTGAGAAGACATCTACGAATTAACCTAGCTCATGATGCCACTGTTCGGGAACGTCGCATGGGAAACAAAAAATTCCCTACGCGCACGAAGACCTATCATGGTGATGTCCATCTACGAGAGGGGATTTCCGATCTACGTACCCTTGTAGATCACACAACAGAAGCGTTAGTGAACGCGGTTGATGTAGTGGAACGTCCTCACGTCCCTCGATCCGCCCCGCGAACCGTCCCACGAACCGTCCCGCGATCCGTCCCACGATCAAGTGCCGAACGGACGGCACCTCCGCGTTCAGCACACGTACAACTCGATGATGATCTCGGCCTTCTTGATCCAGCAAGAGAGACGGAGAGGTAGATGAATTCTCCGGCAGCGTGATGGCGCTACGGATGTTGGTGGTGATCTAATCTCAGCAGGGCTCCGCCCGAGCTCCGCAGAAACGCGATCTAGAGGAAAAACCGTGGAGGTATGTGGTCGGGCTGCCGTGACAAAAGTTGTCTCAAATCAGCCCTAATAGCTCCATATATATAGGAGGATGGGAGGGGAGGCTTGCCTTGAGGCTCAAGGAGACCCAAGGGCTGCGCCACCAAGGGGAGGAGGAGTCCTCCTCCAATCCTAGTCCAACTAGGATTGGAAGGTGGAGTCCTTCTCTTCTTTCCCACCTTTCCTTTTTTTTCTTTCTCTTCTTTTGGTTTTTCTTTCTCTCTTGCGCAAGACAGCCTTGGGCTGACCCCACCTACTTTGTGCACCACGCCCAAGGCCCTTGGGCCCTCCTGGGTGGGTGGTCCCCCCTCCCGGTGAAGATCCGGAACCCATTCGTCATTCCCGGTACATTACCGGTAATGCCCGAAAACCTTCCGGTAACCAAATGAACTCATCCTATATATCAATCTTCGTTTCCGGACCATCACGGAAACCCTCGTGACGTCCGTGATCTCATCCGGGACTCTGAACAACATTCGGTAACCAACCATATAACTCAAATACGCATAAAACAACATCGAACCTTAAGTGTGCAGACCCTGCGGGTTCGAGAACTATGTAGACATGACCCGAGTGACTCCTCGGTCAATATCCAATAGCGGGACCTGGATGCCCATATTGGATCCTACATATTCTATGAATATCTTATCGTTTGAACCTCAGTGCCAAGGATTCATATAATCCCGTATGTCATTCCCTTTGTCCTTCGGTATGTTACTTGCCCGAGATTCGATCGTCAGTATCCGCATACCTATTTCGATCTCGTTTACCGGCAAGTCTCTTTACTCGTTCTGTAATACAAGATCCCGCAACTTACACTAAGTCACATTGCTTGCAAGGCTTGTGTGTGATGTTGTATTACCGAGTGGGCCCTGAGATACCTCTCCGTCACACGGAGTGACAAATCCCAGTCTCGATCCATACTAACTCAACGAACACCTTCGGATATACCTGTAGAGCATCTTTATAGTCACCCAGTTACGTTGCGACGTTTGATACACACAAAGCATTCCTTCGGTGTCAGTGAGTTATATGATCTCATGGTCATAGGAACAAATACTTGACACGCAGAAAATAGTAGCAACAAAATGACACGATCAACATGCTACGTCTATTAGTTTGGGTCTAGTCCATCACATGATTCTCCTAATGATGTGATCCCGTTATCAAGTGACAACACTTGCCTATGGTCAGGAAACCTTGACCATGTTTGATCAACGAGCTAGTCAACTAGAGGCTTACTAGGGACAGTGTTTTGTCTATGTATCCACACATGCACTGTGTTTCCAACCAATACAATTATAGCATGGATAATAAACGATTATCATGAACAAAGAAATATAATAATAACTAATTTATTATTGCCTCTAGGGCATATTTCCAACAGAAAGTAGTGGGTTCACTTTTGGTTGGGCTAAAAATGACATTAAATGGGCTGGTTTCGAGATATAAATGTACGGGTATGATTTAAATTTGGTTCAAGTATGAAACCATTCTCAGGTTTAGTCAATTCACACAAGTATTATGGTTGGCCCAAAAACCTAACAAAGAAGAACACATGACCAAAAAGTTTGTGCGGCCGTGGTGAGCATGCGGGAACCCGTGCTGGAGTGCGGTGTAGGGCGGAATAAATCCTTCTCCGGATGTGGCGAGAGGCTGCAGCAGCGTACATTTCTTGAAGGTGTTGTGGTGGTCTTGCGACCGGCTCCTCCGCTCCGCATCTTAGCTCCAACGATGGTTGTGGGCGACGACTAGCCGGGGCGCATGGCTATCGTGACTTGGTATTTGGCTAGGCATGACGCAAAGATGTCGATTTTCATAATCTCCGGGTGAAAACCTCACACAAACTTCAGTGGTTGATGCCGGTAACGAAGACGTCATTGCCTTCCTTGGACGCGTTGTCGAGGACTCAAGTTTCGACTTTGGCAGCAGCGGCGGTTCTCATCGTCCCCTCATAGGGGCTTCACCTTGGAGGTCTAGCCTTCTACCTAGCGGCAATACCTCGTGTTTTCTTGCAGTTTCAACGTCGGTAAGGGAGGTGTGCGGCTTTGGGGACGGTGTGGAAACCGAAGAGCGGCTCCAAAGTTGGTTGCTTGTGTAGGGTGTCGACTTTGGTTGCTTGGGTGACAAAGTCGTTGGTTCGGCTGGTGTGCGGCCTCGGGGCCGGTGTGGTTATCGAGGAAGCAGCTCTGGAGTTGATTATTTGTAGGGTGTCGTTATTAGTCACTTGGGTGCACTCGCGGAGCCTCTTGGAGGCCAAAGGGGGTCATGACCCCCCTTCCAAAAGTGAAAATAGTCTTTAACTATATATATAACAGCTTGATTGATTTTTTTTCCTGAGTCGAACCTGTTTTGAAGCATATTTTGCTTTTGGTTCTTTCTAAGCCGGAGAGGCGGCTGAAGGTCATATTATAGGGTGTCGAACTCTGGTCGCTTGGGAGACGGAGTCATCTGGTCGGTTGGTGATGGGGTTATAGTCCTAGGGTAAGGTCACAGGCCTGCCCTATAGGTCCTACCCAGGGACTACCCCTCACAAAGGACAAGACCCTTAGTCAACTCCGACTGAATTAAGGAATCCCTGTCTTCCAGTCGGTGACATACCTTCGGTCCTCCAGTCGGTGACTAGCATTCGGAGGACATCGAGTCAACCGACTGTATACCACTCGGAACATCGTAACCCCCCTGGAAGGGAACGGTCATACGTTTCCGGGTGCATTTATTAGCATTTAGAGCGTACGTTACCTGTAACGTACGCATTCAATCGCCACTACTCCACCCCTGTACCGGAACCGTTGTGGAGGGGAGCGCACTCTATATAAGCCACCCTCCCCCACTGGTGCAGGGGTTAGCAAATCACTGTATTCCATATTCCACTCGACAACAAGCTCCGAGAGCACTGAGACGTAGGGCTGTTACCTCCACCGCAGAGGGGCCTGAACTCATACAACCTCGCCGTAGCTAGGACTCTGCCCATCTCATTCGTACCCTACACATCTACTGTCAGGCTTATACCCACGACAGTTGGCGCCCGCCGTGGGGCAGGCGTCTAAGCGACTTCCGGCGAGTTTGCGACTACTTCCTTTCGTCATGTCGACCGGTGGAGATTCGAGCATGGGTCACCAGATCTTCTTCGGCGCTCTCTCCTTCACCGTCGACGATTCGGCGTGGCTTCGGGAGGCACCTCTCGACGTCGAGGCGCTTCCCCGTCATGGGGCCACGCACTTCCGTGCCGGCGCCCGCGGCGTTCTTCTTCTCCAACAATCGGCTCCGTTGTCGACCTACACCTCCGTCATGCGCCGCAACAAGCGGTCCCGCCGTCCGCGTCTCCAACGTTGGGTGCAGCATGCCCGAGCGTGTCAGATCGCGTCTTCTCAAGTGGCAGTTCTGGAGTCTGTTGTGGTTGCCCCACGTTCCCAGCGCTCGGGCTCAGTTCCGACTGAGTTTCCTTCCGAGGACGCGGGTCGCGGGCCTGCAACAGAAGTACACATGGCCAACTCCCATGAAGATCCCCGTCAAGCTGGTCGAAGCGAGCGCGAGGTCGGTGAAGCATCCGGTGCGCGCCGTCCACCTCGCCGTTCTGCCAGTCGACACACTCGGCGGAGCAACGTGGAGTTGTTCCGCACGCCCCTCCTCAACTTGGTTGCGGCTGCCAAGATAGCCGATTCCCTCCAGCCGACTGATTCGGAGGCAGGAAGGGGGATTGAGCAGATCCGAGCCCTGTTGCACACGGCGCAGCACTAGAATTCGGCAGTCTCCCAGTCGCACAACCGGATCTACAATAGTTCCGTCCACGCAAACACGCATCGGTCGGTTCACAGCCGTGGATCCCATCAGCGCCACAGGGGAGGCAGTCGTTCCATGTTTCATGAAGATCGCCGCCGCTCAGGCACCCCTCCCCGGGGTGGGCCCTATGGGTCCCGACATCATGATGATCGGCGTTCAGTCGGCGACACTTACGACCCAAGACCCGACGCAAGAGGACGTATCGCCCAGCGAAGAGTCGACAGGGGTCGAGCCCACCGTGATGGTCACGATATGGACCGTCCGAGTGGAAGCAGAGCCATCGTGTCCGGTCCCGAGTGTTTTAGTCGAGCCATCCGCTCGGCTGACATCCCGCCCAACTTCCAATTGGCAGCGGGAATCAGTAAGTTTACACGAGAGTCCAAGCCGGAAACATGGCTGGATGACTACCGAGTGGCAGTCCAGATCGGAGGAGGGGACGACCATGTCGCTATGAAGCACCTCCCTCTGATGCTCGACGGCTCGGCGTGAGCGTGGCTGAACCAGTTGGCCCCCTCGAGCATTTACAGTTGGGCAGATCTGGCCCGAGTGTTCATCAGAACCTTCGAAGGGACGTGCAAACGCCCTGCAGGCCTTGTGGAGCTCCAGCACTGTGTCCAGAAGCCGAATGAGCCCCTGCGTGACTTCATCCAGCGTTGGACAACTCTCTACCACACGGTGGAGAACGTCACCGAGCATCAAGCAGTCTGCGCCTTCAAGGCAGGCGTGCGGTACAGAGAGCTGTACCTAAAGTTCGGTCGAACAGGCGACATCTCCATGAGCAAGATGATGGAGATAGCGGCTCGCTATGCAAATGGCGAGGAAGAGGACCGCATCCGGAGCGGCAAGCACAAGACAGTCGGCGATGTTGACGGAGGTAACACTCGGAAGCAGAAACAGAAAGCTCCGCCCACACCGCAAGCAGAAGCTGCAGCCGTGACCAACGCCAAGTTCAAGGGCAAAGGGAAGGCGTAGTTTACCCCCAAGAAGAAGCTGTTCAACAATCCCATCCTGGACCAGCCTTGTCCGGATCACACGAAGATGGACGAAGAAGGCAACCCCATATACACGAAGCATACCACTCGACAGTGTCGTCTCCTGATCCAGGGGTTCAGCGAGGGACAACCGAGTGAGAAGGATCCTGAACAAGATGAGGAGGATAAGGACGATCCGTTCCCCCAAGTCCATACAACCCTCATGATTTTTGCTGACATCGAAAGCAAGAGTCGACTGAAACTAGTGAACAGAGAGGTTAACATGGCCACTCCAACCAATCCCAAGTTCCTGAAATGGTCTCAGACTGCGATCACTTTCGACCAGTCGGATCATCCCGCACATGTACCCACTCCGGGGAGACAGGCTCTGGTCATCGACCCGGTGGTGGAAGGAGTCCGACTGCGCAAAGTCCTCATGGATGGCGGTAGCGGCTTGAACATCATGTACGCTGACACACTCAAGGGGATGGGCATTCCGATGTCCAAACTCAGCGAGAGCAGCATGCAGTTTCACGGAGTCGTCCCTGGACGGAAGGCCAAGTCACTCGGCCAGATCGCGTTGGACGTCGTTTTCGGCCCCGACAAGAACTTCCGCAAGGAGAAGCTGACATTCGAAGTGGTAGACTTCCAGAGTGCTTACCACGCAATCCTGGGCCGCCCGACGTATGCTCGTTTCATGGCCCGTCCGTGTTACGTCTACTTGAAGCTGAAGATGCCAGGCCCGAAAGGCGTGATCACCATCACGGGCAATCGTCAGCGAGCCGAAGAGTGTCTGCAGCAGGGATCAAGAATCGCCGACCAGCAGATGGCTGTTCTCGAGCTCGACGAGTACAAGAAGACAGTCGACCCCGCCGACCTGATGCGCTCAAAGAAACCAGCTTCTGAGTCCGCATTCCAGTCGACGGGAGAGACGAAGAAGGTCAGCATCCACCCGACGGACGACTCTGCTGCCCCGACGAACATCTCCACCACCCTCGATCCTAAATAGGAAGCCGAGCTCACCCAATTCCTCCGTGAGAACTGGAACATCTTCGCATGGAAACCCTCTGACATGCCAGGTGTACCCAGGGAGTTGGCTGAGCACCGACTGCACGTGGATCCCACCGCTCGGCCCGTCCGAGAGCACCTGCGCCGATCTGCCGCGCACAAGAGGAAGGCAATTGGAGAAGAGGTGGCCAAGCTGCTGGCCGCCAACTTCATTCGCGAGGTTCACCACTCCGAGTGGCTCGCCAATGTTGTCATGGTACCCAAGAAGGACAAGTCGCTCCGAATGTGCATTGACTTGAAGCATCTCAATAAGGTCTGCCCGAAAGACCATTTTCCGCTCCCCCGCATAGATCAAATTGTCGATTCGACTGCGGGATGCGAGCGTTTGTCATTTCTTGATGCCTACTCGGGCTATCATCAGATCCGTCTGTATGGTCCCGATGAGTTAAAAACAGCCTTCATCACCCCATTCGGGTGCTTCTGCTACATCACTATGCCTTTCGGTCTGAAGAATGCAGGAGCTACCTTTATGCGCATGATCCAAAAATGTCTCCTCGACCAGATCGGTCGCAATGTGGAGGCATATATGGATGATATCATAGTCAAGTCACGCAAAGGTTCCGACCTGCTGACTGACTTGGCAGAAACATTCGCCAACCTTCGTAGGTACGATATCAAGCTCAACCCAGCCAAATGTTCATTCGGTGTTCCCAGCGGAAAGTTACTCGGTTTCTTCGTTTCCGAATGAGGGATCAACATCAACCCCGAAAAGATCGGGACCATCGTCCGAATGGAGAGGCCGGTCAGAATACACGATGTTCAACGGCTCACAGGTTGCCTAGCAGCTTTGAGCAGGTTCATCAGTCGACTCGGCGAAAAGGCACTTCCTCTGTACCGACTCATGAAGAAATCAGATACCTTCGAGTGGACAGACGAAGCCCAAGTCGCATTCGACGACCTCAAAGTCCTACTTTCCACCCAGCCGGTTCTTACTGCTCCGCTCAGTAAAGATCCCCTTCTTCTATATATCGCGGCTACAAATCAAGTCGTGAGTACTGTTCTTACAGTCGAGCGAGAAGAAGAAGGCAAAGCATACAAAGTTCAGCGGCCAGTGTACTACGTCTCCGAAGTCCCGACTCCTTCCAAGCAGAGGTATCCCCATTATCAAAAACTTATCTATGGGATCTATATGACTGCGAAGAAGGTGGCTCATTATTTCCAAGACCACTCGGTATCTGTCGTTTCTGATGCTCCGTTGTCGGAAATTCTCCACAATCGAGACGCATCAGGCCGAGTGGCGAAGTGGGCAATGGAGATGATGTACTGTGACATCAAGTTCGAGGCCAAGAAAGCTATTAAGTCTCAAGCCCTGGCTGACTTTATAGCAGAATGGGTAGAACAACAGCAACCGACCCACATCTGCTCGGCTCATTGTACAATGTTCTTCGATGGGTCTAAGATGTTGAATGGCTCCGGCGCTGGTGTTGTGATCATATCACCAAAGGGCGACAAGCTCAAGTACGTGCTGCAGATACACTTTGATTCCTCCAACAACGAGGCAGAGTATGAAGCTCTCCTCTATGGATTGCGCATGGCCATCTCACTCGGCGTCCGTCGCTTGATGGTATACGGCGATTCGGATTTGGTGGTCAATCAAGTGATGAAAGAGTGGGACGTCAGGAACCCCACCATGACCACATACTGCAATGCAGTAAGGAAGTTGGAGAAGAAGTTTGAAGGTCTAGAGCTCCACCATGTTCCGAGACTGAAGAGCCAAGCAGCTGATGAGTTGGCAAAACTCGGATCCACTCGTAGACCAGTCCCGAGTGATGTCTGCCTCGAGCACCTCCACCTTCCCTCAGTCAAAGAAGATCCCTTCACAGAGGAACCGGTACAACCCAAGAGCACAACAGATCCGACTGAAGTCTATGTACCTGCTCTGGTTGATCTGGTCATGGAGATTCTGGCTGTCATTCCCGATTGGACTATGCCGATCATTGCATATATCCTGAGGCAAGAACTTCCAGAAGACGAAGTCCAAGCCAGGCAAATAGTCCGCAGGTCGAAGGCATTCACTGTCATTGATGGCCAATTGTACAAGGAGAGTGTTTCGGGCGTTCTTCAATGTTGCATTTCCCCAGAGGAAGGGCAGTTGATCCTAGAGGATATTCACTCGGGAACCTGCGGTCATCACGCTTCTTCGAGAGCAATCGTCGCCAAGGCGTTCAGAGTCGGTTTCTTTTGGCTGCAGGCAAACGAGATGGCTAAAGATATGGTCGACCGATGTGAAGGCTGTCAGTTCTACTCCAACAAGTCCCACAAGCCAACATCTGCATTAAAGACAATCCCTCTTGTGTGGCCATTTGCAGTTTGGGGATTAGATACAGTCGGACCATTCAAGACAGGCCAAGGAGGCTACACACATCTGTTGGTGGCAGTCAACAAGTTCACAAAATGGATAGAAGCCAAGCCCATCAAGAAACTCGACGCCTCAACAGCTGTCAAGTTTGTCAGGGACATCGTTTCCACATTCGGAGTACCTCACAGCATAATCACGGACAACGGGACAAACTTCGACTTGGACAGATTCAAAGGTTTCTGTGCGAGTCAGGGTATCCGAGTGGATTTTGCTTCCGTAGCACATCCTCAATCCAACGGACAAGCTGAGCGGGCGAATGGGCTTATTCTTCAAGGTTTGAAGCCCCGACTCCTGCGAGAGGTAGGACACGCTGCTGGCGCATGGGTCACCGAGTTACCTTCAGTGCTTTGGGGCCTCCGCACCGCTCCGAACAGATCAACGGGGCGATCACCGTTCTTCCTCGTTTATGGAGCAGAAGCGGTCCTTCCGAGTGACCTGCTTCATAATGCCCCACGAGTCGAACTCTTCTCCGAAGCTGAAGCAGAACAAGCAAGGCAAGATGGAGTAGATCTTCTAGAGGAGGAACGCGAGATGGCACTAACTCGCTCAACAATTTACCAGCAAGATCTGCGACGCTTTCATGCGCGTCACGTCAGGAGTCGCACATTCCAAGCAGGCGACTTAGTGCTCCGAGTGGATCAGCAAAGACCCCACAAGTTGGCTCCGGCCTGGGAAGGTCCTTTCATCATCTCCAAGGTGTTGAACAACGGAGCATACAGACTCTACAACATTCAGAGGGAGACAGACGAGCCGCGTGCATGGAACGGAGACCTCCTCAAGCGCTTCTATACGTGATCGTCGACTGAAGCAGTGTAACGAACAAGTATCGATGAAATAATATACAGCAGATTCAGTTTTTTGCAGATTCAGAGTTTTTCCACGGTCGCAGACTCCGGTCACACACACAAAAAAAAACTTAGTTGCGATCCTGAATTGCCTAAGTTTTAACTTTCTCCGAGTGAGCACTAAACGTCGCACTCGGAGACTTAGCTGCGATCCTGAATCGCCTAAGTACTAACTTCCTCCGAGTGTGCACTAAACGTTGCACTCGGGGACTTAGCTGCGATCCTGAATCGCCTAAGTTCTAACTTCCTCCGAGTGTGCTCTAAACGTCGCACTCGGGGACTTAGCCGTGATCTAGAATCACCTAAGTACTAACTTCCTCCGAGTGTGCACTAAACGTCGCACTCGGGGACTTAGCTGCAATCCTGAATCGCCTAAGTTCTAACTTCCTCTGAGTGTGCACTAAACGTCGCACTCGGGGACTTAGCTGCGATCCTGAATCGCCTAAGTTCTAACTTCCTCCGAGTGTGCTCTAAACGTCGCACTCGGAGACTTAGCTGTGATCAAGAATCACCTAAGTACTAAATTCCTCCGAGTGTGCACTAAACGTCGCACTCGGGGACTTAGCTGCGATCCTGAATCGCCTAAGTTCTAACTTCCTCCGAGTGTGCACTAAACGTCGCACTCGGGGACTTAGCTGCGATCCTGAATCGCCTAAGTTCTAACTTCCTCCGAGTGTGCTCTAAACGTCGCACTCGGAGACTTAGCTGTGATCAAGAATCACCTAAGTACTAAATTCCTCCGAGTGTGCACTACACGTCGCACTCCGGGACTTAGCTGCGACCCTGAATCGCCTAAGTTCTAACTTCCTCCGAGTGTGCTCTAAACGTCGCACTCGGGGACTTAGCTGTGATCAAGAATCACCTAAGTTCTCAATTCCTCCGAGTGTGCACTAGACGTCGCACTCGGGGACTTAGCTGCGACCCTGAATCGCCTAAGTTCTAACTTCCTCCGAGTGTGCTCTAAACGTCGCACTCGGGGACTTAGTTGTGATCAAGAATCACCTAAGTACTAAATTCCTCCGAGTGTGCACTACACTTCGCACTCGGGGACTTAGCTGCGATCCTGAATCGCCTAAGTACTGACTTCCTCCGAGTGTGCACTAAACGTCGCACTCGAGGACTTAGCTGCGATCCTTAATCGCCTAAGTTCTAACTTCCTCCGAGTGTGCTCTAAACGTCGCACTCGGGGACTTAGCTGTGATCAACAATCACCTAAGTACTAATCTTCTCCGAGTATGCACTAAACGTTACACTCGAAACAACATTCAAACACAAGAGTAAACGCTTTCATTGGGATTCCAAAATTCTCGAAAAGATAGCTAACTCGGTGCGGATCAAGCTTACCCAAACCGATTTAAAAGTGTGACAACCAACAGAAGTGGCCAAAGTACTTTACAGATAAACACTCGGCATACCGAGGATAAAGTTTTCTTACGCGTCAGCTGGGCCCGCGCCAGGACTGGAGGGCTCCACGAAAGTGTCCAAGTCGATTCCGTCGGTGATGCGGGTAGCACTCTCAAGGAACGTCTCCATGAAGTCTTTGAATCGAAGCTTCTTCGTGTTGGCGACCTTCAGTGTCTTCAGTTTTTCCTCACGCACCTCCTTGCAATGGACTCGGACCAAGGACAGCGCAACATCTGCACCGCAACGCGCTGCCGATTTCTTCCACGATTGCACTCGGCTCGGAATCTCCTCCAGTCGCGCCATCAGGTTCTCCATCTCCTGTCGCGACTCGTCTTCTGGCCAAAGTTCCTTGTCAATTCGGCCAACGACCTCTCTCAGTCGACCAATGAAAGGACCCACTTTGCCTACGCGGATATGCGCCCGGAGCAGATCCCGATTGGCGTCCTCGCCGAGTGGCACGTTGTCCTGAATGGACCGCTCCACAGCCGCTGCTTCAGCTTCAGCATCTACGCAAAAATCTGCAACAAAAGGACAAGCATACAATAAACGTCGAGTGTCACGCACACAGTACAAGCACTCGGCAAAACATAAGACTTACCAGCCAGACGAGTCATCATCTGCCCAGCCCAGTCGTTGACATACTTCTCCTGAGCTATGCATCGTCTATTCAGGACGGCCATATGATTCGTGAGAGCAGTCCTGTGTTTCCTCATTCTTTCCACTTCCTCAGTCAACACCTTGTTAGCTTCACGAGCCTCCTCCAAAGACTTCTCTCGCCCCTCCAGAGCATCCTTCATGCCGGCCATTGCGAGCATAGCCGCATCAAGCTCACCAGCGAACTGGTTCCTCTCCGCTCTCAGAGCCTCATAGGCCGTCCCCATTTCACAAGTTTTCTGCCACCAAGAAACAAGGGACAATCAGAAAGTTCAACAGTTAACAGTGTAAGTTCTTCAGACCCCTGCCGACGCAAGCAGTCGACAGCGGTCTCGGGGACTACACCCAGTGGGTTCACTAAGAGTGACCCCACTGGCATGTAGCTCAAGCAGGCCTGCCCTATTGAGATGCATGTTATCACCTACGCCTCCAAGGCCAATACTACCCGACCTGAGTACAACTTACTCTCGGGGACTCTTACCGTAAGTGCACTCCGACTGCAACAACTACTCGCACTCGGTAATCCTATCTACAGACACAATCAAACTCAAGGCAAAATGTATAAAGACAACTGTCGGTGCAAGCACTCGACAGAAGTCTCGGGGACTACACCCACTGGGTTCACTCAGAGTGAACCCATTGCAAACAACAGCTGCTATTCAAGAACACCCACTGGGTTACACGGGAAAAGTAAATACTTACTAGACCACTTACTCGGATATCATCGCGCAGCTCCAAGCTTTGCTGGTACAAGGCCGCAATGGAGTCGTAGGCCTTCTTGGCTTCTCCAGCCATCAGCTCCGCCTGCACCATAGCCCCCTTGGCCGCTCCCACCTGCTCCTCCGGAAGACGCTGGATGCTGAATTCAGCATTCGACGAACCTGGAATCATCGGAGGTTCCTGAGGCATCCCAAGGTCCGCCCCAGTCGGCTCCTCATCCACCAGCACTGGTTCAGTCGGTGGCGACGCCTCTGTCGGCAGCACGTCGGCGGCGAGAGCGGCAGCGGGAGGAGCAGCCTCAAGAACAGGCTCCACAACTGGGTCGGCTCTCCCCTGGTCGCCCTCATCCAGGCAGATCGCCCCTGACATGCCGAATGACACGAGGTCTCAGAAAAAGAAAGAAGCACCTGGCTGGGACGCGATAGTATAAAACACTCGACGTTCCTACAACGCACCTGGCTGAGACGAGACGACGTTGTCCGTGTCCATGGGGTCGTCTTCCTGACGCGCCGGAGAGGTGGCAGAAGCAGCGACCCTGTCGAGTGAGATCCATTCGGCCAGTAAACAGAAGTTCACTCGGATATCAGAAAGAATTGAAAGCTGAGTACACTTACGTGAAGGTGACGGGGACAGCGACCCTCATTCGCGGCAGAGCCTTCCGAGGTTTAGGCCCACTCGGCTTGGGTGCCTTAGAAGATTGGCCGGGCTCAGCGGCGGCATCCCTGGTCCTCTTAGTGCTTCGAACACTCGGGACCACTGGAGCAGTAGGCGAAGCACTCGAAGACGCGGGAGGAGCTGAGGGGACAGCGGGCTCGTGTCGGCGCTTGGTCCGATGCTCCAGTTGCGGAGGTGGCGAGTCCTGCTCCTCGTCTTCTTCCTCTTCCTCGCTGCTCTCCTCCTCCGATTCCCCGCTGTCGGAGACGTACTCGGCGCTCTCCACACTGCCCTCCTGGCTGCCTTCCTCCTCTTCCTCCTCCAGATTCCCATTCGAGACGGGGGAGAACCAGTTGGTCCACGCCTGCATAAATTTCAATCGGAAACATTAGACATCACACGGAGATATAGACAAACGACAGGAATTAAGACAGTCCAATGCACTCGACAAGTGCCACTCACCTGATTCGGTGGAGGATGATCCGCGCTGTAAGGCTTCACTCGCCGAGCTCCTTGGGGTTCTCGCAGGGACCCGTGATTTGGAGCACCCACGAGGTCACCCTCTCCTCAGTCACGCCCACCACGTTGGTCCGAGTGGAGTCTTCGGGGCCCGTGTAATGCCACATGGCATGGTCGCGAGCCTGCAGAGGTTGGATCCGCCGACCAAGGAAGACTTCCAGCAGGTCTATACCGGTGACCCCCTCCTGACGACATCCACGAGTGCCTCAACCAAGGGTTGGATGTCGTTCTTCTCCGCCTTCGAGAGCGCGAGCTGCTTAGGCGGGGCGGGCCGATCTAGACTAAAAGGAGGCAGCCCAGTCGACGCATTCGGACAGGCGATATCCTGGCAGTAGAACCACGTCGACTGCCAGTTCCTAACTGACTCACTTAACTGGAGAGCAGGATAGCTACTCCGACTCTTCTTCTGGAATCCTAAACCCTCGCAGAGCTGGAGGAGGTGCGTCTTATCATCCGACTGGCTAAGTCGTTTGATGGTTTGGGATCGGGCGGAGAAGATGTGTTTGAACAAACCCCAATGGGGAGGGCAGCCGATGAAACACTCACATAAAACTATGAAGGCAGAAAGATGGGCAATGGCATTCGGAGGAAAATGGTGAAGTTGGGCTCCGAAGTGATTCATGATGCCCTTGAAGAAAGGATGCGGGGGCAAAGAAAAACCTCAGTGGACGTGGCTGAGCAGCAGGACGCGCTCCCCCTCCCGAGGCGCTGGCTCGACCTCGTTCTCCGCCGGCAGCCTCCAGGACTTGTGAACGATCATCCCGTGCTCCACAAGTTGCAGCAGATCCCCCTCCGTCACCGTGGAGGGGAGGAAATCGCCCTGGATCCATCCCACCGGCAGCGGCCGTTGTCGCCGCTGAGCAGGCGCCGCCGTCTTCCCCTTCTTCTTCCTTGCCTCCATCTTGCTGGTCTGACCCTTGGTCATGGCGGCGGCTGCGAGCCCTCGGGAGGAAGGAGAAGGGAGGAGTGTAGGAGCGCTGGGGTGGAGAGAAGGGCGGAGCAGGCGAGAGCAAGAGATTCGGCGAGCGTAGCGGAGAAGCCTCGCCGCCGAGATTTAAATAGGGTTCCGATTGGGTCGCTGGCAGGTGGCCCCGAAACCTTATCCTCCCGACCCACAGCGGCGACATTAGTGGAGAGGTTGAAGGTGCGAGAATCGAGGCGTCAGGCGCTACTCGAGCGCGCTGGCGTCATCCCCGCTGAGCGCGCGGAAAGCGAAATTTGAGGATCCCGGAAAATCCGCTGCTGTCAGTTGACCGGTCGCGTCAGAAGATGCCGCCGCAGCACTCGACACCCGACAGTCTGTTTCGCGAGTACTTTCACTCAGATCGTCGATCGGAAAGGTCGAAATGGACCAAGGCAAACAACGCCCAAGCCGAGTCTGTTCCAGTCAGATTCAACTTCAAACATCGCTTCGTCGTTCCAACCTCAATCCATTCGGGGACTAATGATGGGGTTATAGTCCTAGGGTAGGGTCACAGGCCTGCCCTCTAGGTCCTACCCAGGGACTACCCCTCACAGAAGACAAGACCCTTAGTCAACTCCGACTGAATTAAGGAATCCCTGTCTTCCAGTCGGTGACATACCTTCGGTCCTCAAGTAGGTGACTAGCATTCGGAGGACATCGAGTCAACCGACTGTATACCACTCGGAACATCGTAACCCCCCTGGAAGGGAACGGTCGTACGTTTCCGGGTGCATTTATTAGCATTTAGAGCGTACGTTACCTGTAACGTACGCATTCAATCGCCACTACTCCACCCCTGTACCGAAACCGTTGTGGAGGGAAGCGCACTCTATATAAGCCACCCTCCCCCACTGGTGCAGGGGTTAGCAAATCACTGTATTCCATATTCCACTCGACAACAAGCTCCGAGAGCACTGAGACGTAGGGCTGTTACCTCCACCGCAGAGGGGCCTGAACTCATACAACCTCGCCGTAGCTAGGACTCTGCCCATCTCATTCGTACCCTACACATCTACTGTCAGGCTTATACCCATGACAGTAGGCTCGTATCCTTGGAACTGGTGTGTATTGCTCTGTTGTATGAGTTTTCATACTAACTACTCAATTCTCTTCTTCTATACGAAAAGACAGATCTCCAGCGGGATGCTTGAAAAAAAGTAGAACACATGGCACAGGTCATGTGTAGACAGTAAAGTGGTTGTCGATGTTATCGACCAGGATTCATCAGCAAGATATAGAATCATTATTAACGAGATCCTGCAACGAGCAGAGTCTTTTCTGTTCGTTGCATAGTTGCATGAGTTTAGAAGCTCACAACCTCGCAAATCATTCATGCCCAGTCTCGGCGATCTTTTAATCGTCTACCCAAACATCGTGACATTCTAAATACGTAAAACATTGCGAGCTCGAGCGTGCCTTAGAAAGAAAATATCTTGTGCTACATTGCACGACACAGCTGAGACGAATTGGTCGGCGGAAAAGCCGAGGGCCGAGAGGAACAGAGCCGCGGCAGGCGCGGCCGGCGCAAGACGCGGGCGGTGCCGGCCGGGGACCGGGGCTCCGGGTACGTGCGTGCCGCCAGCGATCACGCGCCGATCGACCTGCGCGCGCGCACAGTGCACGATCCAGCCCGAGAGAGCGACGGCTCGGGCTGGCGGCACCGGCGCACAGCGCTCTGCTCGCAGCCTGCTGCGTGCCACTGCCAGGGGGTCACTGCTTGGAACGACCAGTGCAACAGTGCCGTGACGTTCCGCCCGTGCCAGCAGTCCCTCGACCGCATCGGCCCGACGGACGTGACCGATACCTGCAGCTAACCTCGCACTGGTACGCGCCTTTTTGTGTGTGTGTGGTGTGATGGCACTTGATCAAAGAAGGTGCATGTCGACGTGGTACGCCAAAGCAACGCCTGCCGCGGTACTACCGCCTAGCTAAGCTAAGCTAGCTAGCTAGCTAGGCGATCTGTTGCGGATTCCTTCTTCCGGTACCGGTCTTGGTCTCATGTCTCGAAATCTTTGCTTGCGGGCAAAACCTAGCAGCCACTACCCCGATAGGGTCGCCGGTAGCACCGATGCTCACACTGACCAAAATGCAGCACCGATCTAACCTAAGATAGCCATGGCCCCCGAGAGATATATGATATATCAATACTACTTACTACAAAGCATGTTTCGTCTTTGGCTCAAGGAGCCCACCGTAGTTAGCGAACTGTGTGAACCACCACCTCCCACTATACGGGGGTGTTCATCCTTTCATTCAATCGCTAGGCGAAGAAGGAGCCGCGTGTATCGTCAAGCCTACTGTATCGGCATCCTAGGCTAACGAACGAACGAAGGAAAGTACTTGGCAATGGCAGGGAGCGAATTACTGGCATCTACGGGTGCGGCCAAAAAGGACCAGTAGTAAGTAATTGCATGTGCATATGCGGGCGATCGACATTGATTCGGCTAGATCGGGGGGCACATGTACTGCCCCGTACACGTACGCCCATTACTGTCCCAGATCCCTCCCACCCCCCGGCGGACCCGTCCCACACGGATCTGGCTCATCAACAACGAGCAACACCCACTGGCACCGCTCGTTTCACTCCTTGGTCCGCACGTTTCACTGTGGCCGCGCCCCCACCATGCCATGCTGCGGCACCGGGCGTACCCACGCACCCGGTACGTGCCTCGGGCCGGCGGCGGCGGCAAATGCGGCCAGGACAGCACGGCGTGGCGGCAGGGGGGAGATCTCGCCGTGCACGCCGGTGGCTCTTCTAGTTACCAGCGGAGCCGGGAGCCCACGCGGGAGCGCGAACCAACCAACCAACAGTGCCCACGCGAGAGCGCGCGCGCGGGGCACGCCCAAGATCTGGTTGAATGCGCGCGCCCGTGCGCGCCGACGGACCGAGCGCACCGCCGTATCGTACGCTGGGAGCGCACGGACGCCGAGGTGGAGCCGGGGGGCCGGCCAGCTAGCTGCTAGCCCCGTGGTAGGCCGCGTAGACACCTGCGTGCGTTGAACCGGTGCAGGGGGCGTGGGATGGCAATGTCCCTGCGAGCGCCGGGCCCCCGCCGACGCCCGTCCTCTCGTCCTTCGTTTGTTGCGACGCTGTGCTGCATCGTTGCATGCCCGGTCCAGACGTGGCTCTGCCTAAGCTAGCTAGCTAACTCGGTGGCCATGCCGGCATGCCCTACGTAGCAGGCCGTCGCGATCGCCGCACCGGCCGTACGGCCATGGACGTCCCGCGGGGGCGGAGTAGCTCGGGAAGTTAAGTCGCGCCGGGTCGGGACGGTCGGATCGGTTTGTGTCGGCCGATCAACTGATCCGGCCGGCGAGGTCCGCGTCTTCTCCTCCCTGCATGCGCTCGTGGGCGACAGACACGCCCGGTCGGCCGTATGAAAGCCGGGAATCTCGCAAGCTCCCATGGCTTCGAAAATCGGCGCGGCCGGCGCCCCCGGCCGTGGATGGATATACCGACGCGGCGATCCTCCGGCAACGAGCTCTCGCGTTGTGCAACCCCCGAACGTGCAGGTCGGCTCCGCCATGCGCGCGAGATTCTTCAGATATTTCCACCATCGAAACAGTGCGCACACTTTCGGTTACAGACAGGCCCTGTTGATCCGGAGAGACTTTGGGAGCGCAATGGCAACTGGATCCACGCCTGTCAAGTCCACAAATCTCTTCGTGGATGCGGGGGCCGGTTCCATCTCTTTCTTTCTCTCTTTCTTCCAGCAAACGAGTCCGTCCTTATCTTTAATTTAGGAGGTGCACTGCAGCTGGTTTAACTGTTTATTGTTAGTACTACTACCTCTTCATGTTGCCATCGATGATGCCAACAGTTGCAGATCGAGAGCACCATCATATCACTGGTCACTGGATTTTCAGACGCGACGTGTAGGTACGTCCAACTCCGTGAACAGACCGGCCTCTCCTTTTCGCCATGCAAGTTGCTACCCCAAGATGCATTTCCCTCAACATACATATGGAAAATTTCGGTGTGTCGTCCTCCAGCACGTAGTGTTTCGGACTACCATTTTGTCTCGAGGTTAAGCCGAAAACGTCCCTTGGCGAAGACTACAGCCAGCCAGATGCAGAGGCCGGCGCACGTAGCGTCCACATTGGCCGGCCAGGGAAATTGTCAGATCATAACCATCAATTGATAAAAATAAAACGGAGCTGCTGCGCTGCGTTCAGTTCCAAGTTGCTGCACAGTGCGTCAATCATTGGTCGTCACCAGTTACTCGATTGATCGCACCACCTAATTATCCCTCCCACTAGCTTGGGCTGGAGCTGGAGCTAGGCATGCAGCTACCCATAACTAACCTTGCATGCATCTCCGGTACGGCGGGCTATGTCCGCGCCGGAGTAGCGTGTCGTCGCAGGCAGGAATTCCCCCGACGCGACGTGTGCGTGCGTGTGGCTCGCCGGCGGCCGATCGTAGCCGATGAACCGGAGTTCCTGATAACGTCGGCGGCCGTGCTGTACGTACGCGTGCGTGCGTGGCGATCGACGGTCGTTGGGCCGTCGAGCTGCACGGAGGGCGCGCGCGCATTAGGGCGGAGGGATCCTCCGATCGGGACAGGACCGTGGCCGGACCCGGCCGGGGACCTCGCCGGCGTTGGCATGTAGCTAGCTAGCTAGCTCAATCAGTCGCGGGCTAACAAACTACGTACTCTTATAAAGGAGCTTGTGTGTGGTGCGTGTGAAAGAGCCGTCGCGCGCGCACGCAGGTCGGTCGATCGATATAGGTCCAATTAAGTTCCAGCCTAGCTAGCCGGCCGAGACCAACCGGTTAGCTCGCCGCTGAATCCGCTGCTCGCCATGGTTGATGAGCAGCTGGGCCTGGCTCGCGCTTAATCCGACGCCTAACCTTGACTTTCCCGGGAAAGCTGATTGATGGCTTAATTGGGCAGCGGTCGGCGCTGGAGCCTGCTCCGTGCCGTCGGTGGGTGGGCCGGCGGCGTCGTCGTCGGGCGCCTTTCCAGTGGACGGCAACGTCTGCCGGCCCCTGCACCGCGCGCCGACAACGGCCGGCCCAGGTGGTGGCGCCGGCACGTCCGTGCGTGCGTGCGTACGACCGATCGATCGGTCGAGAGCGCGCCAGCCAGCCAGGAGAGGAAAGGACGTCGCAACGGCATGCACCATTGCCCGGACGGGACCCCGACCCGACCCCGCTCTGCGCGTGTCTTTTTCCCCTGGAGACGATGGGCACGGCGATGGCAGAGTGGTGCTGGGGCCGTTGCTGCGATGGGAATTGCTCCTTCGTGGATGGATCCATCCGCCGGAGTTAAATTCTTCCGTCTTTGGATGCTCGGCAACGCAGTTAACAGGCCCCGCCGGAGCCAGGTGCGTAGATGGACGGACGGACGGACACGTCGTGGCCGGCCCTGGCCGTACGCAATAAAAGCATCCCCCCGGCCGATGATAACGTTATCCTTTGTCGGGGCCGCTGCTCTTGTCCGGGAACGTGCCGTGCGGCGACATGCTCGCAGCTCGCGCCACGCCGTCGCCATGCCATGCCATGGCACGGCATGCGCGGTGCATGCATGTGTGCGCAGGCAGGATCGCAGATGGGAGGGTGAGCGAAACCGTGCGTACGGGACCGGCGGCCGTACGGCACGTGCGGTTAACTGATAGCAGACCGACTAATTGCTGCACTGCGCGCTGTGGGTGGCCAGGCGGTGCACTGTTTGTTCATTAAGCCGTGGTGAAAGCGTAAAGCACGCCACGTGGTGACAGCGCTGTTCATCCAGTTTTGGATGGTAGCACCTTGTACTGAGCGCGCGCGATTGATGGTGTTTCTTGGGGCCTCTTTGGCCAGCTGACATTGTGCACGTTGTGCATGAGTATTGTAGCGGTATCGCATTAGTGTATGGACTAGAAATACTCTGCAGTAGCTTTATGGTCAATTCAGTCCGTGACAGCAGACGTGTTGATTAGTCAGACGCGCAGAACGTGGCCGGTTCTTTACATGTACTCCAGGCATGGCAAAAAATAATAATGATTCAGGAGCGAAAACCCCTCCATCTCTAAATATAAGATCTTTTAAAGATTTTACTATAGACTAGATACGGAGCAAAATGAGTGAATATACATCTTAAAATATGACTACATACATTCATAATATAATTCATATTTGAATCTCTAAAAAAATCTTATATTTAAAAACGAAGAGAGTACTGTATACATCAGTTGTTACAAAAGTAGTTAAAAATAAAATCAAAAGTAAAAATTACGTCCATGTTTGTAAACCACCTAACGATGATTATAATCATTGGAGCGGGTTGAAGTCATGCCGTCGCCATCGTCCCTTCATCATAGGACCCCATAATAAACCTTTTAAAGTAGAGAGTTAAAAAATCATCATATTAAATCCCCTTCAAAACAATGTAAAAAAAAGCAATCGTTGTTGATAAAGAGAAGCGTAAATCAAAAGATCAAACTTGTAGACACGCAAACACAAATGAACGCCGACAGGATTCGAACGAATCCATCAAAGATAAACGCTTATCGAATTCCACAAGATCCACTGAAGACACTCCACACGCCTCGTTTGAAGCAGCTAACAAGGCATTCTTGACCATTTTTGTTAATAACTTTGCACAGAAAGTTCGTGGCGAATGCGACGTTGATTAATTAATCTATCTATGCCTCGCAGAACAAAAGATTTCGTAAGCATTCTCGAACCCTCACATCGAGCTAGTCCTTTTCGCCGCAGTTACATGGAGACAAGTAAAGTATGCTCCTAAACCATATCAGTGTACAAGAGATATATGCATGCCACCAGACTAATAAGGTATCTTAATTTGGTAACCTTTTCCTCGTAACTTATTAAGGTAGCTCGCCCACGCATGTCACGATGACGATGCTGAGATCCCCTGTTTACTTATATTCTACCAATAAGGTCATTTTCCTAGCTCGAACAATCATGTCTCCTGTTTTGCGTAACTTAAGGTAGCTTGCTGATGCTTGTCAGCGGCATGTTCGAGCACTGCTCTGTTTTAATTAGTTAAAAAGGACCGGCCATTTTCCTGCTTAATGATCTCGACTTGTGAATCAGGTGCATGTGCGCATCTCTTTCTTGCGAGAAAATGTCATACTCATAGTACGAAAACACATGCATCTCCGGATTAATAACCATGTAGCCGTGACAGCCATCATGTATATCATGAATAGCTGAACGCACTACAATGATATTGTGCATTAGTATACTCTTCAACGAGTTTATAGGGTTCTAAAACAGTTGCACCTTCAATTGCTTCTTCTAAACTCGGTCCATAACACTTGAACCTATTGAATAGCGGACTTGCTAAACATTAGAGCATTTATAGCCGGACATTACGAATATGAGCCCCTAAACGCCCGCAAACGCGCCCGGTCACCCTATTTGTCCATTGACGCGGTCACATTCTTTATTTTCTTTCTCATATGTCCGGTCATTTGCACGTGATTGGTAAATAGAAAGTGAGAGAAAAAAAATGAATAAAGAAAAATAAGAGGTGGTCCGGGATGAGGCCGCGTCCTATGTGACGGACTGATCGGGCGCGTCCGGGTGCGTCCGTGAGCCTTCATATCCCTCCCATATTTGAGATGGATATGAGGGTTCGCGAACAGCCCACACATACATGAATGATATGAGGGGTCCTGTTGGTTCACTTTTTTTCTTCTCTCTCCTGTCCGGCCACTGATCAGACGCGTCCGTGGACGTATAAGGGGTCATTTGAGGCGTCCGGGTGTAGATGCTCTTAGTTGCGTGAATTTTCTGTTTGGGTCAGCCAAGTGTCGCCCCGCAAGGACAAACCGAGAGACGGGATGAAGCAATAGGTGGGAGAAAATTCGTCGTCACAGTCATCAGTGTTGTTGACTGTGTAATTTGCTTCAAGTTCAAAGATGGACTTGCTCACGAATGTGGTAGCAAGGGCTAGGCTTGCCACACTCGACTCTGACTCCACTTGTGAACCTTCCTCTTCCTCACATTCTTCAGATTCTTCCTCAGAATCCATTTATCTGCCAATAAGTGCCCAAGCCTTCCTGAAGCTAGTCTTCTTGTGCAATGAGGACTTTGAAGATTTCTTTTTTTCTTTGATTTCTTCACCCAACGAGAACAGTCCACAATATAGTGACAAGATTTCTTGCATTTATGGTAGGTCCTTTTCTTGTAGTCCTAAGATGAAGATTCTAGTTTCCTCATATCTCTTCCCGAACTTGCCATGTTGTGAAAACTTATGGAATTTCCTCACGAGCATAGCAAGTTCCTGACCAAGTTCTTGAGGATCACCAAGACTGCAATCAGAGTCTTCTTCTTTAGATGAGGAAACAACCTTTGTCTTCAACGCACGAGGTCTTGTATAGCTTGGTACATAAAGGTCTCCCTTCTCAACTTGTTGGAATTCGTGAGTTTGAGTCTCTCAAGTATATCAGCGGGATCAAGTAGCTTGTAGTCTCTTTTTTCTTGAATCATCAGTATCAGTGTATCGAATGAAGAATCAAGAGATCGTAGCAGTTTCTTCACCACTTCATGGTCAGTGATGTCTGTGTCTCCAAGGGCCTGAAGCTCATTTGAGATGTCAGTGAGGCGATCAGAGGTTTCTTGGCATATTTCATTACCAAGTCTCTTAAAGCGGTTGAAGAGATTGCGAAGAACATCAATAAGTGAGTCATGTTGCATGGATACTCCTTCATTGACTTTGGACAACCTTTCCGAGATAAGCTTTGCACAGCCCAAAGCACTCACTCTGCCATACTGGCTTTTGTTCAGATGGCCACAAATGATATTCTTCGCTTGAGAGTCGAGTTGCTTGAGTCTCTTCACATCAGCGGCAGTGATTGTTGTAGAGACAAAGGGAACACCATTTTCCAGAAGATACGAGAGATCGTTGTCAATTTCATCAAGGTGCATTCGCATCTTGTTCTTCCAGTAGGGGAAGTCCTTTCCTTCAAAGATAGGACAACCCACAGTAACCTTGATCATACATGCGGTCGATATAACTAAAACTCCACGTGGTTAAACCAAAATCACATAGAAGAAGGGAGTACTTTGCTCTGATACCAATTGAAAGTGCGTTATATCGACTAGAGGGGTGAATAGGCGATTTTTACAAATTCGTCACTCAGGAAATTCCTAGTGAGGAAAGTCCTCATGAACTGAGTGCAGCGGAATAAGTACACAAACACATGTGCAAAAACGGCTATAGCTTAGTCGTCAGAGTAAAATGAAACGTTCAGGTTGCACACGTAGCGTGATTAGGATAAGTAGGTGACGAATAACTTAAGTGAAGAATTTAAGGTGAGGAATTTGAGAAAGTCTTCAATCAAATTCTTCGAACAGTAAAGATAAAAGTCGTCAACATACAATTGAGGAAATGAAAGGGTTGAGGAATTAGAACCCGTTGCTCGATAAATACAATGATTTGATGACCCTGTTCCAACTGTTGTGACAGTCGTACGTCTGGTTTGGAGCGGCTTGGTATTTAAACCAAAAAACATATAGTCCGAGGACACGAAGTCCTTACGGTATTATCTTTGAGCTAAGGACACAAAGTCCTCGCCCAACACTCGTGGTAAGTCTTCAGGGTAGACTTCCAAACCCTCACAAACTTGGTCATCCAGCGGTCCACAATTCACTTATGGATGCTCTAGACCATGACACCTAACCGTCTGGAGGATGCACAATCCTCAAAGATAACAAGCGTCGGTTCCACGCAGGAACAATCTCTTCAGTGATGCTCAATCACTTTGGGTTTTGGGTTTTGGTTTGGGTTTGTGGTGTTTTTCCTCATTGATGATTTTCTCTCAAAGTCTTAGAGGATTGGGTTGCTCTCAAATGACAAGTGTGAGTTCCTCTCGCGGAGTAGCCAACCAACTAGTGGTTATGGGGGTGGGTATTTATAGCTGGGGAGCAATCCCGACATGAATTGACATTAATGCCCCAATCACATGACCGTTAGCTGGATAAGGTTGGGGACAGCTGGCGTGCAACACAATAATGGTCGGAACCTTTCAACTGTGAAAGTCCTCATGTCACTCATGCATTCGCATTGGTGAAGACCTAACTCCTGAGTTAGAGCAAATTCCTCATAGACCAGAAGATCTTCGTTTGTGTCACTAAAGAATTTGACTAAGCTGTTGAAGATTTCCAAAGGTTCATCTGAAGGGTTTGACTGTGTAGGCTTTGAGATAATCATCACTTGGAAACTTTTCCTTAGTTTTACCTCAACCCCCATTAAGAGTACGGTGGTCCTATTACAGAGAATATAGAAAATAAAACTATGAAAACGAAACTCTTCACGCTTCAGAGTCTTCACCTTGATTTCTTCACGGACACACCAATTTCTTCACTTTCAAAGTCTTTAGAGGAAATACCAAAGTCTTCAGGCGAAGACATACATTTTTAGGGGTCGATATTCTTCGAATAACTCAAACTCCTGAGCGACTGATAGAGCCTGTGTACACTTACAAACATATCAGTCTCTTAACCTATAAGTCTTTAATACACGAAAATCGCTAAGGGGCACTAGATGCACCTACAAATTGCTTGCAAACCTTGAACATGTAGGAGACATACTTGGCAATTATGATCAATGGGAATGAATATCTGTCCCATGTGGAATATCAAATGGAGGAGACCGACACATTTGTGATTGGAGCAACATCTGATCCCAACCCTACCAAGAAGAAGAAGAAGGGAAAGACGCCGAAGGAAAGAGGGCTTGCTTTCTCAAGATATGAGAACATCTTGTTGGTCCAATCTTGGTTGAACACAACATTAGATGCAATAAGTGGCATCGAGCAAAAGGGCAGCACATATTGGGAGAAGATTTGGAAGGACTATCATGAACGAAAGGAGTATGTGGAGCCGCATCCTATCCTGAGCACCCACAATGTGGCATCTCTCCAATATCGATGGGGGGTCATTCATGGAGAAGAGAACAAGTATGTCGGTTACTACTCATAAGTGGCCAAATGGTCGGTCTCAAAGTGAGATGGGCGTGGCAACTCATGTAAGCTCGATTGCCTCATCTTATTGTCATTTCAATAGTTTGATATTTTTTTCATCCTTGTGCTCATACGTATTTTGTATGCTAGGCCGCGTTGGCGGCCACTTTGTATCACGAGACCGAGAAGAGGCCATTTACGTTTAGCCATTGTTGGCTCTTATTGGATGGCAAGCCAAAGTGGCAACAAATTGTGGCTGACATCAAGGACGGAAAGAAAAGGAATGATGTCTCAAGGTCCCACCAATCTATTGGGTTGGACAATGATGACGACGATGTTGTCATCACCAATGGAAAAGCTACCGTGCCAAAGGATAACCGATTACTCGAGGGTACTAAGTGGGATAAGGCAAGCATCACCCATGACATCGCGACTACAAAAATGTCGTCCACATTGACGGGCATTTTTTCGGCAAGGGAGAGCAAGAAAGAGGAGAGGTACAAGCTTATGTTGGACATGCGAAGGAAGATGATGGAGTGGGATCGGACGAGGGCAAAGAGGAGGCTTGGAATTGAGAGGGAGAAGGTCGAGTTGGAGAAGCAAGAGGAGGCGATCAAGTGGGAACTCCAGAAGGCCCAGACATTTGGAGAGATTGAGCTCGAGAAGGAGAGGTTGCAACTCTCACGCGACGCGAATGATGCAAAAAATCATGCTCGTGGATGAATCCACTTTGGATGAACATGCCAAAAGTGGCTTCTGGACACGAAGAAGGAGATCAACAACCGTAGAGCGTTGGAGGCGGCCAGGGCGGCTACGGCTGCCGCAGCAGAGCAGACGGCCAGGATGCAGGAAGTGGAGGTAGCCCGGATGCAGGCAGCGATCATTGCAAGGATGCACGCGGAGGAGGCAACCCACATGGAGGCGCACATGGATGCCTAGGCGGAGCAGGACGCATGGGCGAACTCGTCCGGCTAGTGATCTGATACGTCTCCGTCGTATCTATAATTTTTCTTTGTTCCATGCTAATATTCTAAAACTTTCACATACTTTTGGCAAAATTTTATATGATTTATTGGACTATCATATTGATCGAGTGCCAAGTGTGAGTTCTTGTTTGTTGCATGTTTTTTGTTTCACAGAATATCCATATCAAACAAAGTCCAAACACGATAAAAAATTACACATAATTATTTTGGAATATATTCGATTTTTGGGAGGCGGAATCAACGCAAACGGAGGCCGAGGTCCACCACTAGACACAAGGTCGCGCCTAGGCCCCTAGCACAGGGTGGTGTATAGTGGGCACCCCTTAAGTCGGTTGGGGCTCTTCTTCGGCTGCAAGAAAGCTAATTTTGTTGGAAATATGCCCTAGAGGCAATAATAAAATGGTTATTATCATATTTCCTTGTTCATGATAATCTTCTATTGTTCATGCTATAATTGTATTAACAGGAAACAGTAATACATGTGTGAATAAATAGATCACAATGTGTCCCTAGCAAGCCTCTAGTTGGCTAGCTCGTTAGTCAATAGATGATCATGGTTTCCTGATCATGGGCATTAGATGTCATTGATAACGGGATCACATCATTGGGAAAATGATGTGATGGACAAGACCCAATCCTAAGCATAGCACTAGATCGTATTGTTCGTATGCTAAAGCTTTTCTAATGTCAAGTATCTTTTCCTTCGACCGTGAGATTGTGCAACTCCCGGATACCGTAGGAGTGCTTTGGGTGTATCAAATGTCACAACGTAACTGGGTGACTATAAAGGTGCACTACGGGTACCTCTGAAAGTGTCTGTTGGGTTGGTACGAATCGAGATCGGAATTTGTCACTCCGTGTGACGGAGAGGTATCTCTGGACCCACTCGGTAGAACATCATCATGAGCTCAATGTGACTAAGGAGTTAGTCACACGATGACGTGCTACGGAACGAGTAAAGAGACTTATCGGTAACGAGATTGAACAAGGTATTGGTATACCGACGATCGAATCTCGCGCAAGTTCTATACCGACAGACAAAGGAAATTGTATACGGGATTGATTGAATCCTTGACATCGTGGTTCATCCGATGAGATCATCGTGGAGCAAGTGGGAGCCACCATGGGTATCCAGACCCAGCTGATGGTTATTGGCCGGAGAGGCGTCTCAGTCATGTCTGCCTATCTCCCGAACCCGTAGGGTCTACACACTTAAGGTTTGATGACGCTAGGGTTATAGGGAATTGTTATACGAGGTTACCGAAAGTTGTTCGGAGTCCCGGATGAGATCCCGGACGTCACGAGGAGATCCGGAATGGTCCGGAGGTAAAGATTGATATATAGGATGGATGGTTTCGGATACCGGAAGTGTTTCGGGAATCACCGATAACGTACCGGGACCACCGGGACCATCGGAAGTGGCCCCGGGGGTCCACCGAAAGGGGGCAACGACCCCGGGAGGTAAGGTGGGCCAAGTGGGGAAGGGAACCAGCCCCTAGGTGGGCTGGTGTGCCTCCCCACTCAGCCCAATGCGTGGGGGAGAGAAAAGGGGGGGGGCAAACCCTAAGCGAGGTGGGCCTAAGGCCCACCACGGGTGCGCCACACCCCTCCTCCCCCCCTTGGCCGCCGCACCAGCCCCCATCTAGGGCTGCTGCCCCCCCCCCCCAGGAGAGGAAAACCCTCAAGGGGCGCAGCCCCTCCCTCCCCCTTTATATAGTGGGCACTTTTGGCCATTGGAGATTAGACTTTTGCCTCTCCCTCGGCGCAGCCCTGCCCTACTTCCTCCTCCTCTCTTCCGGTGCTTGGCGAAGCCCTGCCGGGAGACCTCGTCTCTCCATCGACACCACGCCGTCGTGCTGCTGGAGTTCTTCCCCAACCTCTCCCTCCTCCTTGCTGGATCAAGGTGCGGGAGACGTCACCGGGCTGCACGTGTGTTGAACGCGGAGGTGTCGTAGTTCGGCACTAGATCGGAATCGCTGCGAGTACGACTCCATCAACCGCGTTCTAGCAACGCTTCCGCTTAGCGATCTTCAAAGGTATGAAGATGCTCTTACCCTCTCTCGTTGCTGGTCTCTCCATAGGAAGATCTGAATATGCATAGTAAAATTTTAAATTTATGCTACGTTACCCAACAGTGGCATCCGAGCCAGGTTTTCTATGCGTAGATTCTATGCACGAGTAGAACACAAAAGTTGTGGGTGATGATTTGTCAATTTTCTTGCCGCTACTAGTCTTATTCTTTTCCGGCGGTATTGTGGGATGAAGCGGCCCGGACCGACTTTACACGTACGCTTACGTGAGACTGGTTCCACCGACAGACATGCACACCGTGCATAAAGGTGGCTAGCGGGTGTCTGTCTCTCCTACTCTAGTAGGATTGGATTTGATGAAAAGGGTCCTTATGAAGGGTAAATAGCTTTGGTATATCATCGTTGTGGCTGTCACGTAGGTAAGAAGACGTTCTTGCTAGAAACCCAAATCAGCCAAGTAAAACTTGCAACAACAATTAGAGGACGTCTAACTTGTTTTTGCAGGGTTTGACATGTGATGTGATATGGCCAAAGTTGTGATGTTGCATGTATGATGTATGAGATGATCATGTTATTGTAATAGGTTTCACGACTTGCATGTCGATGAGTATGACAACCGGCAGGAGCCATAGGAGTTGTCTTAATTTATTGTATGAGATGCAACGCCATGTGCTTACTACTTTTACTTCGTTGCTAACGGTTAGCTATAGTAGTAGTGATAGTAGTAGTTGGCGTGACGACTTCACGGAGACACGATGATGGAGATCATGGCGATGGAGATCATGGTGTCATGCCGGTGACGATGATGATCATGCAATGCCCGAAGATGGAGATCGAAAGGGCGAAGATGATAATGGCCATATCATGTCACTATATGATTGCATTGTGATGTTTATCATGTTTTTCATCTTATTGCTTAGAACGACGGTAGCATAATAAGATGATCCCTCTTAAAATTTCGAGAACGTATTCCCCTAAGTGTGCACCGTTGCGAAGGTTCGTTGTCTCGAAGCACCACGTGATGATCGGGTGTGATAGATTCTAACGTTCACATACAACGGGTGTAAGCCAGATTTACACACGCGAAACACCTAGGTTGACTCGACGAGCTTAGCATGTACATACATGACCTCGAATACAAGAGACCGAAAGGTCGAACATGAGTCGTATGGTTGAATACGATCAGCATGAAGTTGCTCACCATGGTGACTAGTCCATCTCACGTGATGATCGGACACGAGTTAATCAACATGGATCATGTATCACTTAGATGACTAGAGGGATCTCGATTTAAGTGGGAGTTCATACTTAATTTGATTAAATGAACTTAATTTTCATGAACTTAGTCTAAAAGTTGTCTTTATAAATATTGTAGATGGCGAACGTCAACCTCAATTTCAACGCATTCCTAGAGAAAAAAAGCTGAAAGATGATGGTAGCAACTATGCGGACTGGGTTCGCAACTTGAAGCTCATCCTTGAAGCAACTAAAAAGGCTTATGTCCTTGATGCGCCGCTAGGTGACCCTCCCGCTCCCGCAGCTGCCCAGGACATTCTGAACGTCTAGCAAACGCGGAGTGATGACTACTCTCTGGTTAGGTGTGGCATGTTATACAGTTTAGAAACGGGGCTCCAAAGGCGTTTTGAGCAACATGGAGCATATGAGATGTTCCAGGAGCCGAAGCTAGTTTTTCAAGCTCATGCCCGTGTCGAGAGATATGAAGTCTCCGACAAGTTCTTTAGCTATAAGATGGAGGAGAACAGTTCTGTCAGTGAGCACATACTCAAAATGTCTGGGTTACACGGTCGTCTTACTTCACTTGGAGTCGAATTTTCGGATGATGCTATAATTGACAGAATCCTCCAGTCTCTCCCACCAAGCTACAAAGGCTTTGTGCTTAACTACAACATGCAAGGGATGGAAAAGACCATTCCCGAGTTGTACTCGATGCTCAAGTCTGCAGAAGTAGAAATCAAGAAAGAGCATCAAGTGTTGATGGTCAACAAGACCACTAGTTTCAAGAAAGGCAAGGGTAAGAAGAACTTCAAGAAAGACGGCAAAGCTGTTGCCACGCCCGGTAAGCCAGATGCCGGGAAGAAGAAAAAGAATGGACCCAAGCCTGAGACTGAGTGCTTCTATTGCAAGGGAAAGGGTCACTCGAAGCGGAACTGCCCCAAATACTTAGCAGACAAGAAGGCCGGCAACGTTAAAGGTATATGTGATATACATGTTATTGATGTGTACCTTACCAGCGCTCGTAGTAGCTTGTGGGTATTTGATACCGGTGCTGTTGCTCACATTTGCAACTCAAAGCAGGAACTGCGGAATAAGCGGAGACTGGCCAAGGACGAGGTGACGATGCGCATCGGGAATGGTTCAAAGGTCAATGTGATCGCCGTCGGCACGCTACCTCTACATCTACCGTCGGGATTAGTTTCAAACCTTAATAATTGTTATTTAGTACCAGCTTTAAGCATGAACATTGTATCAGGGTCTTGCTTAATGCGAGACGGCTACTCATTTAAGTCAGAGAATAATGGTTGTTCTATTTATATGAGTGATATGTTTTATGGTCATGCTCCACTGGTGAATGGTTTATTCTTGATGAATCTCGATCGTGATGTTACACATATTCATAGTGTGAGTACCAAAAGATGTAAAGTTGATAATGATAGTCCCACATACTTGTGGCACTGCCGCCTTGGTCATATCGGCGTTAAGCGCATGAAGAAGCTCCATACTGATGGACTATTAGAGTCTCTTGATTTTGAATCATTTGACACATGCGAACCGTGCCTCATGGTCAAGATGACTAAGACTCCATTCTCAGGTATAATGGAGAGAGCAACCAACTTATTGGAAATAATACATACTGATGTGTGTGGTCCAATGAACGTTGAAGCTCGCGGTGGCTATCGTTTTGTTCTCACTGTCACCGATGATTTGAGTAGGTATGGGTATATCTACTTAATGAAGCACAAATCTGAGACGTTTGAAAAGTTCAAGGAATTTCAGAGTGAGGTTGAGAATCAACGTGACAGAAAAATTAAATGTCTGCGATCTGATCGTGGAGGAGAATATTTGAGTCACGAGTTTGGCACATACCTAAGGAAGTGTGGAATCGTTGCACAACTGACACCGTCTGGCACACCGCAACGCAACGGAGTGTCTGAACGTCGTAATCGCACTTTATTAGATATGGTACGATCTATAATGTCTCTTACCGACTTACCGCTATCATTTTGGGGATACGCATTAGAAACTGCAGCATTCACTTTAAATAGGGCACCATCTAAATCCGTTGAGACGACACCGTATGAACTATGGTTTGGCAAGAAACCTAAGTTGTCGTTTCTTAAAGTTTGGGGCTGCGATACTTATGTGAAGAAACTTCAACCAGAAATGCTCAAACCCAAAGCGGAGAAATGCGTATTCATAGGATACCCTAAGGAAACCATTGGGTATACCTTCTATCTTAGATCCGAAGGTAAAACCTTTGTTGCCAAGAACGGATCCTTTCTAGAGAAAGAGTTTCTCTCGAAAGAAGTAAGTGGGAGGAAGGTAGAACTTGATGATGTAATTACACCCCCTCTCGAACAGGATAGTAGCGCAGCGCGGGAAGTTGTTCCTGTGGCGCCTACAACGACTGAAGAGGAAGTTAATGATGATGATCATGAAGCTTCGGATCAAGTTACTACCGAACCGCGAAGGTCCACAAGGGCACACTCCGCACCAGAGTGGTACAACAACCCTGTGATAGAAATCATGTTGTTAGACAACGGTGAACCTTCAAACTATGAAGAAGCAATGGCGGGCCCGGATTCCAACAAATGGCTTGAGGCTATGAAACCCGAGATTGGATCCATGTATGAGAACAAAGTATGGACTTTGGTGGACTTGCCCGATGACTGGCAAGCCATAGAAAATTAATGGATCTTCAAGAAGAAGACTAATGCAAACGGTAATGTAACCGTTTACAAAGCTCGACTTGTCGCAAAGGGTTTTCGACAAATTCAAGGAGTTGACTACGAAGGGACTTTCTCTCCCATAGCGAAGCTGAAATCAGTTCGAATCATGTTAGCAATTGCCGCCTTTTATGATTATGAAATTTGGCAATGGACGTCAAAACAGCGTTCCTTAACGGGAACCTTAAGGAAGAGTTGTATATGATGCAACCAGAAGGTTTTGTCGACCCTAAGGGTGCTAACAAAGTGTGCAATCTCCAGCGCTCCATCTATGGGCTGGTGCAAGCATCTCGGAGTTGGAACATTCGCTTTAATGAGGTGATTAAAGCGTTTGGGTTCATACAGGTTTACAGAGAAGCCTGTTTGTACAAGAAAGTGAGTGGGAGCTCTGTAGCTTTCCTCATACTGTATGTGGATGACATATTATTGATGGGGAATAATATAGAGATGTTGGAGATCATAAAGGCCTATTTGAACAAAAGTTTTTCAATGAAGGACCTTGGAGAAGCTGCATACATATTAGGCATCAAGATCTATAGAGATAGATCAAGACGCCTCATAGGTCTTTCGCAAAGTACATACCTTGACAAGATATTGAAGAAGTTCAATATGGAAAACTCAAAGAAAGGGTTCTTTCCAATTTTGCAAGGTGTGAGATTGAGTAAGACTCAGTCGCCGACCACGGCAGCAGATAGAGAGAAGATGAGTTCTGTCCCTTACGCATCAGCCGTGGGCTCTCTAATGTATGCCATGCTGTGTACCAGACCTGATATAAACCTTGCCATAAGCTTGGTAGGGAGGTACCAAAGTGATCCCGGTAAGGAACACTCGACAGTGGTCAAGAATATCCTTAAGTACCTGAAAAAGGACTAAGGAAATGTTTCTCGTTTATGGAGGTGACGAAGAGCTCGTCGTAAAGGGTTACGTCGATGCTAGCTTCGACACAGATCGGGATGACTCTAAGTCATAGACCGGATACGTATATGTGTTGAATGGTGGGGCAGTGAGCTGGTGCAGCAGTAAGCAAGAAGTCGTGGCAGCATCTACATGTGAAGCGGAGTACATAGCTGCTTTAGAAGCAGATCATGAAGGAATTTGGATGAAGGAGCTCATCACCGACCTTGGAGTGGTTCCAAGCGCGTCGGGTCCAATGACACTCTTCTGTGATAACACTGGGGCCATTGCCATAGCCAAGGAGCCCAGGTTTCACCGGAAGACGAAGCACATCAAATGCCGCTACAACTCCATCCAGGACCATGTCCAGAGTGGAGTGATATATATTTGTAAAGTACACACGGATCTGAATATTGCAGACCCGTTGACTAAACCTCTTCCACGAACAAAACATGATCAACACCATAATGCTATGGGTGTTCGATACATCACAATGTAACTAGATTATTGACTCTAGCGCAAGTGGGAGACTGTTGGAAATATGCCCTAGAGGCAATAATAAAATGTTTATTATCATATTTCCTTATTCATGATAATCGTCTATTGTTCATGCTATAATTGTATTAACACGAAACAGTAATACATGTGTGAATAAATAGATCACAATGTGTCCCTAGCAAGCCTCTAGTTGGCTAGCTCGTTAGTCAATAGATGATCATGGTTTCCTGATCATGGGCATTAGATGTCATTGATAACGGGATCACACCATTGGGAGAATGATGTGATGGACAAGACCCAATCCTAAGCATAGCACTGGATCGTATTGTTCGTACGCTAAAGCTTTTCTAATGTCAAGTATCTTTTCCTTCGACCGTGAGATTGTGCAACTCCCGGATACCGTAGGAGTGCTTTGGGTGTATCAAACGTCACAACATAACTGGGTGACTATAAAGGTGCACTATGGGTACCTCCGAAAGTATCTGTTGGATTTGTACGAATCGAGATCGGGATTTCTCACTCCGTGTGACGGAGAGGTATCTCTGGGCCCACTCGGTAGAACATCATCATGAGCTCAATGTGACTAAGGAGTTAGTCACACGATGACGTGCTACGGAATGAGTAAAGAGACTTACCGGTAACGAGATTGAACAAGGTATTGGTATACCGACGATCGAATCTCGGGCAAGTTCTATACCGATAGACAAAGGGAATTGTATACGGGATTGATTGAATCCTTGACATCTTGGTTCATCCGATGAGATCATCGTGGAGAAAGTGGGAGCCACCATGGGTATCCAGACCTCGCTGATGGTTATTGGCCGGAGAGGCGTCTCGGTCATGTCTGCCTGCCTCCCGAACCCGTAGGGTCTACACACTTAAGGTTCGATAATGCTAGGGTTATAGGGAATTGTTATACGAGGTTACCGAAAGTTGTTCGGAGTCCCGGATGAGATCCCGGACGTCATGAGGAGCTCCGGAATGGTCCGGAGGTAAAGATTGATATATAGGACGGATGGTTTCGGATACCGGAAGTGTTTCGGGCATCACCAGGAACGTACCGGGACCACCAGGACCACCGAAAGGGGGCAACGACCCCAGGAGGTAAGGTGGGCCAAGTGGGGAAGGGATCCAGCCCCTAGGTGGGCTGGTGTGCCTCCCCACTCAGCCCAATGCGTGGGGGAGAGAAAAGGGGGGGCAAACCCTAAGCCAGGTGGGCCTAAGGCCCACCAGGGGTGCGCCACACCCCTTCTCCCCCCCTTGGCCGCCGCACCAGCCCCCATCTAGGGCTGCTGCCCCCCCCCCCCAGGAGAGGGAAACCCTCAAGGGGGCGCAGCCCCTCCCTCCCCCTATATATAGTGGGCACTTTTGGTCATTGGAGATTAGACTTTTGCCTCTCCCTCGGCGCAGCCCTGCCCTACTTCCTCCTCCTCTGTGCCGGTGCTTGGCGAAGCCCTGCCGGGGGACCTCGTCTCTCCATCGACACCAGGCCGTCGTGCTGCTGAAGTTCTTCCCCAACCTCTTCCTCTTCCTTGCTGGATCAAGGTGCGGGAGACGTCACCGGGCTGCACGTGTGTTGAACGCGGAGGTGCCGTAGTTCGGCACTAGATCGGAATCGTTGCGAGTACGACTCCATCAACCGCGTTCTAGCAACGCTTCCGCTTAGCGATCTTCAAAGGTATGAAGATGCTCTTACCCCTCTCTCGTTGCTGGTCTCTCCATAGGAAGATCTGAATATGCGTAGGAAAATTTTGAATTTATGCTACGTTACCCAACAAATTTATGGATAAAAATCCCCTCAAAATTTTAGCCCGATCGGAGTTATGGATCTCCGAAAATTTAAGAAATGGTGAAGGACGAGAAAACAGGAGCACGAAACAGAAAAGAACAGAGAGGGAGATCCAATCTCAGAGGGGATCCTGCCCCTCCGCCTCCATGGAGGCCATGGACTAGAGGGGGGACTCTCCTCCCATCTAGGGGGGGGGGGGTAATGAAGAAGAAGGAGGAGGGGGGCTCTCTCCCCCTACATCAACAATCTTGTTGCCGTCAATGCCAACTCCCCCCTCTATGCAGCGGCGTAACACCTATTTTCCTACTGCAACTCTCTACTTAAACATGGTGCTCAACTTTACATACTATTTCCCAATGATATGTAGCTATTCTATGATGTTTGAGTAGATCCGTTTTGTCCTACGGGTTAATTGTGATATGTTGTTATTGATATGAGTTGTGTGTTGATATCGTGTTGTCCTAAGGTGCCTTCCATGATGTGCACACATGAAGGATACACGCTGGAGAGTTTGCAATACGTGGCAGCGGCGACGTCCATGGGTGCCGCCTTCCTTCATGAAGGCGCAACCGAGGGCCTAATCTACCCACCCCGATCTCCTTCGGGTGAAAACCTTCAATCCTCTTTGGATTTGGCGGCAGTGGCGTTGTTCGCATCCTGACCTTCTTGAAGGTGTCCTCAGGGGACTTGGGGGGTCGGTTGGGAGTGCAAAGGACCCGCAGGTGGAGGGGGACCGGTGGCTGGTGGTGGTGTTCGCGAAGGAGGAGCGGTGTTGCATCTGACACGTCGACAACGATGGATCTCAGCAGCATGGAGCAGCGGGGTCTCGCTATTGGGTGTGTGTTGATGGACGAGCAAGGGATGGTGGCGTTGTCTAGCGTTGTGGTGGCGTCGACAGCAGCTAGACCGGACAATGTTGATGCGTTAGTACAACTCTAAGGATGGATTGGCGGCAGTTGGCGACGGCGGCTTCTGTGTGTGCGTCGAACCGGTGTGTGCCCCATACTCGGCAAGTGGTTTGGTTGGGGCCTCAGGTCTTAGATGTTAGGCATGGTTGCAAGGTATATTTGGTATTAGGCTCACACTATAAGAATCCCTTCATCAACTGGATAGAAGTAACAAGCGATGTTATTTAGACGGTGGATTAAGACTTACGGTTGTATCCTTTTTAAGGTCTTTTATGAATAATTAATAAAACGGCTGCATGCATCCCGAGATAAAGAGTCCGGCGTCTTTCTTTTTTTTCTTTTTTTTTAAAAAAGAAGAATCTCTCAAACCCTCACAACCGGCGCGTCCTTTTCGCCGCAGTTACAAAGGAGACAGCCAGATCAGTATCTCAATTGCACTAGTACAATAATACAACATTGATGCCACTGGGTCGATTTTGTCTCGTAACATAACAACAAGGCAGAGTAGGGGTAGCTCGGTGATGCATGTCATGGGGATTGTTCAAGCACTGCTTCGTTTTGATCAGCCAAAAAGGACCGGCCATTTTCCCTGGGCGACGACCTCGACGCGTGCGCGCTTCCATGTGCGCATCTCTTTCTCGCAAGAAAAATGTCGTGCTCGTGGCGGTACGAAGATACATGAAGATACATGTATCGGCCTGTGGGTTGATGGCCACGTACCCGTGGCGCGGCCATCATGAACATGCGAATGCGGTTTAGACTCCGCGGTCGGCACGGCTGTGGATTTATTGTCGCAGATTTCGCTCGGTCGACCGGCACATGCGCATGGAGGGGCCATCGACGGATGGATCGGCCCCGTATAGGAGTATCTGTCTCCGGCCGTAGGAGTATGCATAGCACATGGAATTATTAACTACGTACACTAAACGGTGCCGGAATTAAGCACGTATCTAGGAGTACTCAGCACATGCGGCACGCCTAAGTCGTTGTTGTTGCTTGAGATTGTTGCTTTGGGCCTTTGGCCTCTGGGGTCAAAAGGAGGAAGAACTCGGGCAGCAACGATCATGCATGCATGCATGCAGCGAAGAACAACGGAGGGAACAGGGGATGCTTTTTTTACACCGATCATGCATGATTAATTAGCCTGCGTGTGTGTGTGAGAGACTGAGAGAGAGTTCCGGTGGACCGGCGGTGGTGAAGGAGGCTTCGAGGAAGGAGGAGGGGAGGGGAGGGGAGGGGAGGGGGACAGGGCATGCACGCGAACCGACGAGGATCGGTTTAGATATTGGGCACGCACGCACGAACTGGCAGCGGAGCGGAGTGAGTCGCCGCGACGTTGCTTTCGGGCAAACAAGTGTCAGTGCCGGTGATGGCTCAACGGACGGACGCCCCATGCGTCAGCGTCCACGTCGTCCGTGCACCAGTGTGTGTGATGTACTACTAATATAATACAGTGAAGTTTTTTAATTTCCTTTTTCTCCTATGATAACGATCGCTCGATCGACGTCCATTGCCATCGGGAGTTTGACGGTTGTTAAATTAGCGCTGGGGGTCCATGCATGCATGATGACATGGACGGGCGCGTGACGCCGTGACGGTGCCTTGCACGTATAGTTGGCCATGAAACTTTTAGTTCAACTCAGCAACGTTTACATAAACTTTAAGCTACCCGGTGTTTCGCGAGACTCGTCGGTACGTGCATACTCATGTCGCCTTCCACCTCCAACTACACATAGCAACCAACAAGAGAATCATCAAGTCGTGGAACCAGATAACAACGAACGAGGTTACATAGCTAGCGATTAAGTACTACCACCATCATCTAGGGGCGAGGCGACAATGATAGTTAGGAAGGATACATGCAACATCTCCGTCCTCCAAAGAACGAAGCGTGGCCGGGAGAAAGGCCAAGGAGGAGCATCAAGCCGTTCGATCCCCCTGTGTTTTTAAAATCGGACCGTGTCCTGTGCCTACCTTACACCGGGGGACACTTGCATGACAAGCAGGGAGGCTCTTTTCTCCCTTTATTACTTTTCTTTCTTTAAGCTAACCCTCTCGATCGCTCGATCTCCCTAATCTAGCTATCCTCAGTCAGTGCCTCCACACAAACCACGAAGCTACGTAGGCGACAGGCAACCACCTAATCATGAATCATCCCCGGCGCAAAGCACAAGCAACACATATGCGCACAAGATGCATGAATGGAATGACATGCAATCCGATCATATAATATCATGTTCCGGAGACGGAGAGGACAATCTTGCAATGATTATGTGGCGTATCATCAGCGCGTAGGAAGCGCATCGGGATAGTGTTGGGCCAGTAGCGCGCACAGGGAACCTTTGCTCGGCTAACCACGAGTCCATGATGCCGTCGGCCGGCCGACCCGTCCACCACCACCGCCGGGCGGTTGTGCGGATCGTTCCGGTGCGACGGCGAATGATGAGACGTGGCCGCGAACCAATCATGGGGTTGATTGGTAGGTAGACGACGCCTGAATCGCGCGGAGATGGGTTTGGGTTTGGATTTGGATTTGGAGGTGCATGCCGGCGTCGTCGACCGTCGCGGCGGGCGAATGATAGGCGGGGAACCGTGATGATTGGCGAGCCCGTAGTACGTCGTCGTCGCGGCGGTTGCTAGTTAAGACGATGACGACGACGACGATGATGATGATGGGGTTGAGTGAGGCTTAAGCTCTGCTCATGGGCAATCAAACGTACGTATAATTTGTTTACGATATATATATATATATATATAAATGGATGAATAGTGTGCATGCGGCAACTTGCACGAGTGGTGATCAAAGCGTGGAGCCGGATGAGCAGGAACGCGAGGCACACGGGTGGGAGGGAATCGGTGCATGGCTCGCGAAGTCGCCAAGACAGCTATAGCTGCTTGGAAAATGTGGAGAAGAAATCGTTGGGTGATCTGCTTTGTGATAGTGAAAGGAGATACTACGTGCAATTCTTCTCCTCTATCTATACTTGTCTTGAGGAGATAGTATGTGCGTGCGTGCGTGTGGATTACCAGTTGGAGGCACGCAACTTTGGACCGGAGCCGGGGTTCGATCGTTCTCGCAAAGGCGCCCCGAACATTCTTCACCTTTAAGCCTAACCCAAAGCGAAAAAACAGAAAGAAAAAGTCTCACCAAACCAAGCCACGTACGTACATTGGTCACTGATTATTCCAAGTCTGCTCACCACACCAGGGACCATCCGAGTTTTAGGCTGGTTGAGCTCCGGATTAGCAAGCTTTTCTTGGTAGTAAAAGTGGGAAAATATAGGAGGAGAAGAACGGCTGACCAACCTGTGGACGCGCGCGCACGGGCGGGCGGACGTAGCCATTTGCCGAGGCAAAACGACACGCGACACGCGGCCACGGGTGCACCCCGCGCGCCGTGAACGACGCGCTCTGGCGCCAAGCAGAGCGCGCGCCACCACTATAAATTCTCCCCGGCAGGCGCCAAAGACCACCACACACGCACGCACGCACGCACTCTCTGGCACTGTCACTCCGGGTCTCCAAGTCTCGCGTTCACGGTCACGACACACCGTGAACCCAATCCCGTCTGCAAATGGCGACCCCCGCGATCGCGCTGCTTGATCAGTCCCTGCCGTTCGGCGGCGGCTGCGGCGGCGGCGACGGCTCGGACAGGCTCAGCAAGGAGATCTTCTCCATCCTGGAGTCCAACTTCCTGTTCGGCGCGCAGGCGCTGGAGCCGGCCGGGGCGTGCTCCGCGGGCCGCGTGCGCGTGCTCTCCGTCGACGGGGGCGCGGACGGCGGCGCGCTCGCCGCGGCCGCGCTCGTCAGGCTCGAGCGCCGGCTGCAGGAGCTGTCGGGCAACCCCGAGGCCCGCGTGGCGGATTACTTCGACGTGGCGGCCGGGTCCGGCGCCGGCGGGTTCCTCGCGGCCGCGCTGTTCGCGCGCCGGATGCCCGCCGAGGCGGCGCGCGACGTCGTGGCCAAGAACCGCAAGGTGTTCTCCGGCCGCCATGGCCGTGGCGGCCTCTTCTCCCGGCCCGAGGCGGTGTTCAAGAAGGTGTTCGGGGACCTCACCGTGCGCGACGCGGCCAAGCCGCTGCTGATCCCCTGCTACGATATGGCCACGGCCGCGCCGTTCGTCTTCTCCCGCGCCGACGCCGTCGAGGCCGAGGCGTTCGACTTCCCGCTCTGGCAGGTCTGCGCGGCCGCGTGCGGGGTGGGGCCGGCCGAGGTGGCGTCCCTCGACGGGCGCACCACGCTGCGCGCCGCCGCGGCGGCAGGCGGGACCGGCGCCGGCGTGGCCAACCCGACCGCCGTGGCCGTCACCCACGTGCTCCACAACAAGCGCGAGTTCCCCTTCGCCGCCGGCGCCGGAGACCTCGTCGTGCTGTCCCTCGGCGGGAACGCCGCCGCCGGCACGGGCGCCCGCGCGTCGTCCTCCAGCCTCCTTCGCATCGCCGGCGCGTGCCAGGCCGACATGGTACGCCCCGATTGATTCTTGGGCATTCATTGCACGGACGGAATCGTACCGTCGTCACGTACGCGGGGGGACGCTAAACATGACTGTGCTTTTCAGGTGGACCAAGCCGTAGCAATGGCGTTCGGGGAGAGCAGAGCAACCAACTACGTCCGCATCCAGGTAAACAAATCGTACTGCACTCTGCTGCTCGGTTACTGTTGCCACTGTGAAAATGCGGATGGAGCTGACCCTTCCTTGCGTCGTGTCGTCACTCCTCAGGGCAACGGCATTACCGCCGGAGCGACGGCGGAGGCGGCGATGGCGGAGCGGGGGGTGGAGTCGGTCCTGTTCAGGGGCAAGAAGCTGATGCCGCAGACCAACGGCGAGCGGCTGGACGGCGTGGCGGAGCAGCTGGTGCGGGAGCAGCACCGGAGGATGGACAGCAAGACGCCCGTGGTGCTCATCAAGCCGTCGGCGACGCCCAGGACGTCCTCCTCGTCGGCGTCCACGCTCATCACCGTGTCCACCAACTCCTCCTCGGAGTCGCCCTGAGCCAAGACCATCCACCGTCGACCCACCGGCGGCGCTGATCTGATTAACTAGCTTTGGGTTCCCGATTTATTTATTTGTCCCGGGGCATCTGTTGCTTGGCTTTTAGTTAGCGCGGCGCCGGCACTAGTAGTAGGGGTTTTTGGTTGCCTGCCGGCGCCACCGCCGCCCGCCCGGCCATGGCGCTCGCTCCCGGCCGGCCCGCGAGCGCCGCCGTGGAAGAAAGAGGAGAGTGGTCGGAGTGGAATGTGAAAGATTTCTCTAGCTAGGATCGAAACGGTGAGAGTGACGAGTGCGTGTGCTGTGCTGTGCTGCAACTGCAACTACGATGTGTAACATACTGGAGTACGTACGTACGTAGCTGGTGCGGTGCTTGCAATGTAATACTCCTACTACTAGAATCGGTGTGGCTTTTGCTGGCAAGCAGTGATAACTGTCATGCTCGATTTGAGCAAGGATGGTCTCGAACTTCATCGCGTCTTCGTTGCTTCCCTTGCTCTGAACTCTGGAGGCTTGAGCAAAGTTTGGTACTATTTCTTTGCTCCAAGGCTCCACCAAAACAATCAGCGGTTTCTTTTTTGCGGGGAACAATTACCAAACTTGAGAACAAGCGAGAGTACGTATCAACACAAGGCACCTCTGGTATTTTGTGCGGCTACAAAAAAGTTAAGAAAACATGAATAATTATTAAAAATCCAAGAGGAAAAAAGGCCAGCAAAACGTTTTTCTTTTCATATACTAGGTGGTTGGTGCGATTTGGATGTAATCCACACATGGTTTCTTTATATGAAATCGGGGGACAGAATCCCTTTACTAGTGGAGAAAGGGGTATTAGAACCGGTTGATAAGGGCCTTTGGACCCGGATACACATCCGGTGCTACGTATCCGGGACTAAAGCCCCCCCCCCCCCCTTTAGCACCGGTCTCTTACAAACCGGTGCTAAAGGCCTTCACGTGGGCGCCGAAGAGTGCGCGCAGGCGGAGGACCTTTAGAACCGGTTGGTAACACCAACCGGTCCTAATGCTTTTTTTTCCTTTTTTTTCCTTTTCTTTTCAGGGTTTCCGATTTCGTATTTCGGTGTTTCCGTGTTCCGTATTTTCAGGGTTTTCGTTTACGTGTTTCCGGTTCCGTATTTCCGTTTACGTCTTTCCGATTCCGTGTTTTCGATTCCGTGTGTCCGTGTTCCGTTTTTTACGAACACGGAATCGGAAACACGTAATCGGAAACACGTATCCGGAAACACCGATTCCGTGTTTGCGGTTAAGTGTTTCCGATTTCGTGTTTGCGGTTAAATGTTGATGCACCAAATAAAAGTACATATATACATGTAACACGAAGTACTGGACCGATTATCATTACATAATTTGAAGTTCGTTTCCTATAGCTGTATACTTGCATAGAGAAGGGAGCTGGCTATTGGTTCATAGGATGGAAAAATTCTCCGCCTTCATCTATGACTTGCGTGAGGAGAAATCCTGCCAATTCCTCTGCAACTGCCTTGCAACGTTGGATTGGTCTGAGCATCGCCCGCTTTCGTTGCAGCTTTAAAAGAAGTAGATGAAAACAGTTAAGTTATGAACAAAACTAAACATAATTGATGGCAACATAAATAAAGTTGTGAAGATTCGGTTACGTACCTCTAGATTTCTGGAAGTACGGGATTTCTCATTGATAATCCTCTGAATGTACTCGCAAACGTAGTATCCACAATAATCAGTGCACTGTGGTTGTTGCGGGACGCCCTATATACGAGAACATAATTCAGTCAAATTAATAATAATCAAGAGAATGGTAATGGTATTGAAACCAGGGTACGTAGTACTACTTACTTTGTTAATCTGAAAGTGGAGCTTGTCTGCCCATGTACCGGGTTCTTCCTTGATGAACATTTGCCAAACCCTGGCCGACAAAGAAAAATGAATACAAGAGTTAATTATTACTTACTTGATATCAGGAAATGAACGAAAAAGAGGCCGATGAACGAAAGAGGCCGATATATATATATACCTTTGAAGCATCTGACGCGCGCTCTTCCATGTGTCAGCGTCCCAGGTTAACGGGTCCCAGACTTCAACTTGTCCTTGATCGATTGTAATGATGAACAATATGAAGTGGGACCTGCGCACATGTACACACGCAGTCATGCATCTCATCAATTACACTTAACATCAGGTAAGCAAAATGGAATGTGTACAAGACAGTAACACTCACTTGAATCCGTAGGGCCAAAGTATTTCTTTTTTGGTACTTTGTCGCTTCAAAAACCTTAGCAAATCATCCGGTGTATCCTTGTTGAACTTTTCTATTGTCTCTTGATGAAACGAATACGGATCAATGAACCCAAAGTCCCAGATTCCTGCCAGCCTGCATTCACGAATCTTCATTCTGCATAGTAGCGTACAAAAAGAATGTCTCGTGAGTGATAATTATACGGGCAATGAACGCGAGCTTAACTAAATAATTAAATTACACAAATAAATCACTTACAAACAGTAGCAGCTGACGATAGCTTTGTCGAGGGCACGTTGATTGTACATCTGGAAAAAATCATCGAACCCAACCTCCACACCGTACTCTCCGAAGTAGTGTTGATCCTGAACTGCCGCCATGATACAGTCTCTCTTTTGCCTTGCGGCCTCCAAGTACCAAACATGTAAATTCCATAGTTGGGTTGTTAGAGCACTAGGATTTTCGACCAGAGGGTGCTCGGGCTTATATTTATATACCACATCAGCAATAGCGTAACCTACGTCGCCCATGCGTGGACCGGACACTGAAGCCTGGTCAGATAACACCTTGAGCGGGGCAATTGACTGTGCTTCTTGTTGTCCGAGCTGGGGAACTTGTTTCCCGCATTTCGTCTGCTTCGCCTGCTTCATCTGCTCCGCCTGCTTCATCTGTGCGGTGTGCATCTTTTCAATGTACCGTTCATAGTCTGAAAAGGGGCGACGGTGGCGGCGGTTCAGGATAATATAAGTTGTCGATGGTGCGCTCAATTTTCCACTTTGGTACGTTCTTCAGAGTTTCCTTCCAGATGTCTGGAGGGGGCTTCAGGGGAAACCGTGCGAACCATGCTTTGTTTTTGGCTTTCACGGCCTCGTCTAGTTCCTCCGGAGTCATCAGGCCTGGTAACGTCGGGGGAGTCTTGACTTTATTGGGTTTCCTTTCTCTCTTCTTGGGAGGAGTCCCGTTTCTTCTGAACTGCAGCTTCCGCTTTGCCGTACCCGTAGTGGGCGCATCCGTCGGCTCACTGGAGTGCACGGGCGATGGACTCTCGGCCTCGGGCTCCCAATCTTCGTTGTGGGGTGGACTTGGAGGTGCGTTGGGGGGTGGACTTGGAGGTCGTGCATTCTCTGTACGAAAGTGAAAAAACTATTAAAAATAGGCTTACATGTGGTGCAACATTCAGTAATTGTTGGAGGTGGTGCATTTATACCTGGAGGAGTCGGTGGCCTTGGCGCCGCGTTAGGAAACACGATGTGTTTCTTCTTCCACAAGATGATACCAAGCTCCATTTCTCCCAGTGTCTTCTCGCCTTCACCTCCAGGAATATCAAGCTCAATTGACTGGCATCCCGGCGTAATTGTTGACAACCCGACACGAGCATGGGATGCTGGAATCTGACCACCATGGTAGGTTGCTCCAGGTTGATTCGGTAAAGCATAGCCTGACGCCACCATGAAGGATATGTTCCCCATTGGCATATGTATCTCACAGTTTGTCTTCTCCGTGACATCATCCACGGGGTAGTGAGGTGCCGACGGTTCGACTGCAGGACCGTCTTCTAGCTGCAGCTGCGTGGAACCCACGCTGCTTCTATGCTGAGATGGGACGACATCTGCTACAGGATCGTCTTCTAATTGCTGTTGATCAGCGTCAGGTGCAGGATCTTCTTCCTCCTCTTCAGTGTCAGGTACAGGGTGTCCCCCTTTCTTCAAGAGAAACGCCACCTTTTCTTCTAATGTCGATATCCGTTCCAGCGCCTTCCTCTTGCTTCTACCACGGCTTCTGTAAGTGCCATGGTCCGCCGGAAACCCTTGGTTCCACGGGGTAGTGGCTCCAAAGCCTCGTGTTCGTCCCCACTTTTCGGGGTTCCCGAGTGCCTTCGTCAACTCGTCCTTCTCTCTATCGGGAACAAAAGTTCCTTTTCGAACAGCTTCTATTGCCTTCTCTAGATCTGATACGACTTGTGTTATTTTTTCCGACCATGGTCCCTCCGCAACAATCATCCCAGTCTCAGCGTCCAACGTTGTCCCATGCGCGAACAACCAGAACTTGGACCTATCGGGCCAGTCATGTGTCTGTGGAATGATATTTCTTTTCAGAAGCGCATATTCATAGCGTCGCCACCTAGGCAGGGCAGTCATGTAGCCACCCGACCCCAAAATATGGTGATATTTCTTCTTCTTCGCATTCTCCGTGTTTGTGGCTGATCGGGATGTAAAGACACTCGATTTCTTGTACGCCTTAAAATCAGGCCAAGCGTCTCTTATCTTCACTAGGTGCCCAGTGAAAACTAGATCTTCGTCCTTATATTTCTTCCACAAGTCTTTCTTCCACCTCTGGAATTGTGTGGCCATCTTCTTCAAAGCCCACTCCTCGACTTTCTTCTTCTTATCTTCCGCTACGCTGAAATTTAGCCAGACCGTGTCGCAAAGCACTCTTTTCAATCTGTCATCGACATAAGTAGCTCCAATGTTGGCGCCGGTCTTCGGCTTATTCCATTCTATTAAGTTGATCGGGACCAGGTCTCTTACAACAACTCCGCACTGATTTACAAATTTGCGATAAGTTTCTGGGGGTTCCAGTGGTTTGCCATCAGCAGCAACTTTATCGATCGAGTACCTTGCAGTATCTTTCAACCTTGCGGCCGGGCCTCGTTTCGACTTTGTCTCAGTACTTGCGCTAGCTGTTCCGGAGGGCGCCTAAACGGGAAAATAATGATTCGTTAGTAAGTGCAATACAAATTAATTGTTGCGTCAACAGTGACTTGAGATATACATTGGCAGAGTTTGTTCCGGAGGGCACTTCTGCATCTACTACATCTTCTATATTCTCAGCTCCGTCACCGGAGTCGTTCAAAAATTGATTGCTAAACGCATGTCCACCATCGTCATCATGATATATGGCCGTTGCATCTTCAAAACTCATCTGGCACATGTATCTTTCCTTCTCCGCCTCACCCATTCCCGCGAACTGATCGGCGTGCTGATCATGTGGTTCTTGGGGATCCATAGCTCAACACCTGCTAGTAACAAGAATTTAACTTAGCAAAATTATTTACGGAAAAGTTTTACGGAACCGGAAAGTTTACGGAATCGTCGGAGTCGTAATCGTCGGAAAGTTTTACGGAATCGTCGGAAAGTTTTACGGAATCGTCGGAATCGTCGGAAACTTTCCCCAGCAAAACTAGTGAGAGGTCGGGGGGACATGACGAAAGGGTCCCTTGGCCAACACAGTTATATTGTGTGACACAGATTTCTTCACCGTAGTTCTGGCACAAATGCTCGGGTGTTTTTTTTAGAAACGTCACCTCATTTATACAGTCATAGGACTTTGCGATCTCCATTGATAAAACGGTAAGAATAAAGTCTAAGGGTCCGCTTAGAATCGACACGGCCGGTCCTGATATTTTGAGGGTCCGGGGCGAAACAAAAATTCCGGGCCTATTAATACTAGTAATAGTATGTGGTTTGCATATGACCATACCACCATGTTTCGGCAGTTGATTCATCTTTAAGAAATAGTTTTGGAAACATTGGATTCTAAAACGTAAGAAGACGAAAATAGAAACTACAACAATATGGATATACCGTGACTTTAAAAAAAATCACAAGAGTTTAAAGCTCTTGAATTTACAATGATGTGAGTGAAGATACATGCAATCACATAAGATAAATTGTAAGATCTCTAAACTCAAACCAAATACCAAGATCGCATACCAAATACCAAGATCGCGTTGGCGTACGAGACGTTCCCGTGGGAGAAGAAGATGAAGTTGCTGCTGCCAGTGCCGGAGTCGACGGCGTGGGGCGGCGAGGAGGCGGCGAGGAGGCGAGGAGGCGGCGAGGAGGCGAGGAGGCGACGAGGAGGCGACGAGGAGGCGACGGCGGCGAGGAGGCGACGGCGTGGGGCGGCGAGGAGGCGGCGTGGGGCGGCGAGGAGGCGGCGTGGGGCGGCGAGGAGGCGGTGAGGAGGTCGAGTCGGCGAGGAGAGAAGGCGAGGAGAAAGGCGGCAAGGAGAGAAGACGCGCGGGAAGGCGAGAAGATGGCGGCACCGGAGAGGTCTAGGCTGTACAAGCCTTTAGCACCGGTTGGTGTTGACAACCGGTCCTAAAGACCCTTTAGCACCGGTTGTTAACACAAACCGGTACTAAAGGTCCAAAAATTAGGTGCGCGAGCGAACCCACCTTTAGGACCGGTTGTTGTTAAAAACCGGTCCTAAAGGATTTTTTTCCTTTTTCTTTTTTCCTTTTTTCTGTTTCCTGTTTTCTTTTTCTTTTTGTTTCCTTTTTCTTTTTCCTGTTTCTTTTTTTATTTTTCTTTTTTGTTTCCCTTTTCTGTTTTCTTTTACATTTATTTATAAAATCAAAGTAGACTCAAAAAGCTTTTGTAAAATCAAATATTTAAAAAAACATATTTATATTTTCTGATATTTTGTGTAAAAATCGTCTAAATGTCATTTAAAACAATAAAAAATAAGATATTTATCGAACTAATTTGAAAATATAAAGATATTTTTTTGTTTCCTTTTCTTTTTTTCTGTTTCTTCTTTTATTTTTCTTTTTTGTTTCCCTTTTCTGTTTTCTTTTACATTTATTTATAAAATCAAAGTAGACTCAAAAAGCCTTTGTAAAATCAAATATTTATAAAAACATATTTATATTTTCTGATATTTTGTGTAAAAATTGTCTAAATGTCATTTAAAACAATAAAAAAATAAAAAATAAGATATTTATCAAACTAATTTGAAAATATAAAGATATTTTTTTGTTTCCTTTTTCTTTTTCCTGTTTCTTCTTTTATTTTTCTTTTTTGTTTCCCTTTCCTGTTTTCTTTTACATTTATTTACAAATTGTCTAAATGTCATTTTAACACTTAAAAAATAAAAATGATATTTATCAAAATGGTCAAATTTAGTGGAAACTGGTCAAATTTTTGATATTTATCAAAATGGTCAACACAATTACATAAAAGGTTTAATACATTATTACACATCACCAACAACACCCCTATCTATTTTTCTTCTTGCATTTCTTCTGATTGCGCCATAACCATGGAGTATCTTCATCATTTAACGGGATGCTTGGATCATCTTTGACTTTGAAGGGAGGAATTTCATCTAATTTATTGTAATCTTCTGACATGTGTGTCTTGTCCTCGACTCCCACGATGTTTCTTTTCCCTGAAAGAACTATGTGGCGCCTTGGCTCATCGTCTGATGTATTCGCTTCCTTATCTTTTCTTTTCTCGGTCTGCTAGACATGTCCTTCACATAGAAAACCTGAGCCACATCATTGGTTAGGACGAATTGATCATTGCCGTACCCAAGATTCTTCTGATCCACTGTTGTCATTCCGTACTTCGGGTCTACCTTCACGCCTGACAGGTTGAACCATTTGCACCAGAACAAAGGGACCTTAAAGGAAGGTCCGTAGTCAAGTTCCCATATCTGCTCTATGTAACCATAGTATGTGACCCTTTGCCCGTTGTCGTCTTTTGCATCAAACCGGACGCACTGTTTTGGTTGGTGCTCTTTTTATCTTGGTCTGCCGTGTAAAATGTGTTACCATTTATCTCGTACCCTTTAAAGGTCAATACAGTCGAAGATGGTTGCTTGGCCAACAAGTATAACTCATCTTCAACAATGTTGTCATTAATGAGACGTCTTTGCAACCAACCGTCGAAAGTCTTCGCATGTTCTTTAGCAATGAAATCTTCAGGTTGCTCCGGGTATTCAGAGCGTAAAATATCCTTGTGTTCCTGGATATATGGAGCCGCCAAGCTGGAATTAACTAGAACTGTGTAGTGTGCTTGAGTGAAAGATTGCTCGTCCATACATGTTGTTGATTTCTTTCCTAGCGTGCCTTTTTCACGTAGTCTCCCCTCATGGCGCGACTGAGGAACACCGATCGGGTTCAAATCAGGAATAAAGTCAACACAAAACTCAATGACCTCCTCTGTTCCATAGCCCTTGACCATGCTTCCTTCTGGCCTAGCACGGTTTTTAACATAATTCTTCAAGACTCCCGTGAACCTCTCAAAGGGGAACATATTGTGTAAGAATACAGGACCGAGAACGGAAATCTCTTGGACTAGGTGAACTATGAGGTGCGTCATAATATTGAAGAAGGTTGGTGGGAACACCAACTCGAAGCTGACAAGACATTGGACCACGTCCTTCTGTAAACTTGGTAGAGTTGCTGGATCGATTGCCTTCTGAGAAATTGCGTTGAGGAATGCACATAGCTTCACAATGGGTACTCGCACGTTTTCTGGCAGAAGCCCCCTCAATGCAATCGGAAGTAACTGGGTCATGATCACGTGGTAGTCATGAGAGTTTAGGTTTTGGAACTTTTTCTCTTCCAGGTTTAGTATTCCTTTTATGTTCGACGAGTAGCCAGACGGGACCTTGATACTGCTCAGGACTTGGAAAAAGATCTCCTTCTCTTCCTTGGTAAGAGCGTAGCTGGCAGGACCTTTGAAATTCTCTGGATTCATCAGGTCGTCTCGTTCATGCATAAGTTGGTGGTGCAGTCGTGCTTTTGGTGTATCTCTCGACTTCTTCCCATGCACGCCCAATAAGTTTAGCAGGTTCACGCAAATATTTTTCGTCACGTGCATCACGTCGATCGCAGAGCGAACCTCTAGGAATTTCCAATAGGGTAGTTCCCAGAATATAGATTTCTTCTTCCACATGGCTACGTGGTTGTCGGCGTCATTCGGAACAGATTGTGCGCCAGGACCCTTACCAAAGATTACTTTTATATCTTTGACCATGTCATATATATCAGTACCTTTAGGGAGGGTTGGCTTCCTCCGTGTATCTGCCTCGTCTTTGAAATGCTTTCCTTTCTTTCTTACGGGATGCCTGTCTGGAAGAAATCGACGATGCCCCGGGTACACATTCTTGCCTATATGTATACTTTCAGTCTCGCCTAAACAGTGTGTGCATGCGTTGTATCCCTTGTTTGACTGTCCTGAGATGTTACTAAGAGCGGGCCAATCATTGATGGTTACAAACAGCAACCCTCGTAGGTCAAATTCCTCCTGTTTGTACTCGTTCCACACACGTACACCTTCGTCAGCCCACAACTCTAAAAGTTCATCAACCAGTGGCCTCAGGTACACATCAATGTTGTTGCCAGGTTGCGACGGGCCTGGGATAAGCACTGGCATCATAATGAACTTACGCTTCATGCATAACCAAGGAGGAAGGTTATAGATACATAGAGTCACGGGCCAGGTGCTATGATTGCTACTCTACTCCCCAAACGGATTCAGGCCATCTGTACTTAGACCAAACCTTAAGTTTCTTGGGTCACGTGCAAAGTCCTCGTACTTATCGTCGATGTTTCTCCACTGCGACCCATCAGCGGGTTGTCTCACCATATCGTCTTCCTTACGGTCTTCTTTGTGCCATCGCAGCAACTTGGCATGCTCTTTGTTTCGGAACAAACGTTTCAACCGTGGTATTATAGGAGCATGCCACATCACCTTGGCAGGAACCCTCTTCCTGGGGCGATCGTCGCCCTCAACATCACCAGGGTCATCTCGCCTGATCTTATACCGAAATGCACCGCATACCGGGCAGGCATTTAAATTCTCGTGATGACCGCGGTAGAGGATACAGTCATTGATGCATGCATGTATCTTATGCACTTCCAATCCTAGAGGGCATACAACCTTCTTTGCTTCGTACGTACTGCAGGGCAGCACATTATCTCTTGGAAGCATCTTCTTCATTATTTTCAGCAGCTTTTCAAATCCCTTGTCAGATATTCCATTCTCTGCCTTCCATTGCAGCAATTCCAGGGTGGTGCCCAGCTTTTTCTGGCCATCTTCGCAATTTGGGTACAACAATTTTTTGTGATCTTCTAACATGCGCTCCAACTTCAACCTCTCGTTTTCACTTCCGCAGTTTATCTGTTCTTCACGAATGACCTGACGAAGATCATCATCAGACTCATCAACAATGTCCTCAAGTTCAGGCTCGTCTTCCCCCATTTCAGTATCACCGTGTTCACCGAACATAGGATAGTTATCATTATCCTCTTCTTCTTCATTGTCTTCCATTACAACCCCTCTTTCTCCGTGCTTGGTCCAACAAAAATAACTGGGCATGAAGCCTTCTTGCAACAGGTGGGTGTGTATGGTTCTTGAGTTAGGGAAATTCCTCTTATTCTGGCATTTTTTACATGGACAAAAAATAAATCCATTCTGCCTGTTTTTCTCGGCCACATTGGGAAAACTATGCATGCCATTAAGGAATTCGGGACGATGTCGATCACTGTACATCCATTGCCGGTTCATCTGCATTATATAAATTTATCAAAAACCATTATGCTAAATCATCATGACTGAATTAATTAATTAATACAAAAATTTCATCACACGTTAAAACCAAAGTAGCGTAGTGACCATACATATATAGTTCTCATAAAAATACACACTGAAACCAACCATAAAAACTCTCTCTAATTAATGCATTTAAAAACAACAACAAATGCGATCAAAATCGCAACAAATGTAACAATTGACCCGACGGCATAATGATACCAAGCCTCTTTACTAATTGCATATTTTCTAATCTTTCTAATCTTCAGGCGCATTGCGTCCATCTCGCTCTTGTGACCATCGACGACACCGGCAAGAACCTTTTCCAAGGTCATCTTCTCTCTTTCAGTTTTTTCCAACCTTTCTTCAGTTTTTTTCAATCTTTCTTTCAGGCCAACATTTTCTTGTTCAACTAAGTGTAACTTCTCAACAATAGGGTTGATTGGCATTTCCGGTTCCACTACCTCCTAGATAAAAATATCTATGTCAAGTTGGTCGGCGTAATTAATTGTCATATAATCAGGAAATGAAAATATGTAGTTATAAAAGATAATATACCACATCCGAATCATAGACTGGACGAGGGCCAACGGGGACGGATATCAAAACCATGGCGCTATACATATAAAAAAATCTTACACAATAAGAAAATTATATACAAGTAAATATGTAAATCATACAAATCAAAATTTGTTTTGGTAAATAAAAACAATAGGCTCACCAAGGTTGTGTCGGTGACGGGACGATCGACGGCGGTGAGGAAGGGGACAAGGCGTGCGACACTAAAAAAACCACAAATCATAATTAAATTTGAGCTCAAATTGCATATGTATACATAACAAATGATGAACTCTCTCTAGCTTAGGCATTTCATCAAACACCTAGCTAGCACAACAAAAATGAAATGAGCAAGAAAACGAGCAAAACTTGCAATGCCGGAAGAGGGAATGTTGATGCTAACCGTAGGACCGATGGGTGCCAACAATCTTGACAAATGGTGGAGAAAAATGGGGATGGATTAGAGCTCCCAAGAGGAAGGAGAGAGCAAAAATGGAGTTGAGCTCGAGCTGGAAAAAATGGAGCTGAGCTCGGAGTGGAATATAGGGGAGGGCTTTAGGACCGGTTTGTGTTAAAAACCGGTGCTAAAGGGTCTGACAGTGGGGCCCCGCAGTTGCTGCAAAAATGAGAAAAACTTTAGCACCGGTTTGTGATACAAACCGGTTCTAAAGGGTCTGTCCACTGGGCCCCCCTCCCTGCAGCAAACGGTCCAAAACCCTTTAGGACCGGTTTGTGTTACAACCCGGTCCTAAAGGCCTTGCGGCCATTTGCTGCAGGGAGGGGGCTCAGCGGACAGACCCTTTAGAACCGTTTTATATCCAATCCGGGTCCAATGTGGTTGGCTCAATGCCCTGTTTTCTACTAGTGCTTGTATTAAAAAAACACCATGCTTCTTTTGCATATGATATAATTATGCTTTTTTTGCGGGTGCTCTAATTATGCTTTTTAGGCAACATCATCTTTTGTTGGAAACAATATTATGTTGAAGCAAACAGAAGCATTTACAAACAAGTAGTATATCACCACTGAATAATATGCAACCGTTTGGCTTGTCAAAAAAAAAGCAACCGTTTGTAACTAGATGTGACCCCAACATTAGAGTTGAGGTTTGTGGTATCTTCGCATGAAATCCTTACCGCCAAGATTGATAGAGGGACTCACCACTGACATGTTTGTGATTTTGTCACCGAGGAGCATTACCACTTCTATCATTATACGCTTCAAGCGGGCATTGACTTCTTGATGATATCATCCTAGACACTTGAGAGAATTGCATATTTTATTTCTTAAGAACCGCAATTTCAGACCTTTGCCTTTTATAAAGTATAGGTCATTGCCTTCTCTTCGGACAAAAATATCCAACTATACTAGGAAATTAACGTCACCTTTTGTATGAACATATTTCAAAGAAATAGCACACCGGTGTGTTGCAAGATAACACAATCAACAGAAAATTACAAGGGCATTTATGTATGGGTAACATTGTCCCTGAGTGCACGCTGATTTGCATTCTTGGGATCACGATCCTGTGGGACTGAAAGGGAGAATCAACAAATCAAGTAAAAAAGGAACTAGGAAAACTAAGGACTAGCCAAATGTGTGCCCGAGTCTTGTTCACGGCAGTAGGAAATTTTAGTCCTCATTTAAGATCTTGCAATGGAATACTACTAGAATCGCTATGGCTTTTGCTCGTAAGAAGTGATAAGTGTCATGTGCGATTTGATCAAGGATCGTCTCACACTTCATCGCAGCTTCGTTGCTTCCCTTGCTCTAAACTCTGGAGGCTTGAGCAAAGTTTGGTGTTTCTTTACTCCAAGGCTCCGAAACCCATCATAAGAGTCAACAAACTTGTGAACAAGCAAGAGTACACATCGACATAAGGCACCTCTAGTATTTTGTACGGCTACGAAAAAGTTAAGAAAACATGAATAATGATTGAAAATCCAAGAGGTAAAAAGGACACAAAAACGTTTTTCTTTTCATATACTAGGTGGTTGGTGAGATTTGGATGTAATTTACACATGGTTTCTTTATATGAAATCGGGGGAGAAAATCCCTTGTATTAAAAAAACATCATGTTTCTTTTGCATATGATATAATTATGCTTTTAGGAAACATCATCTTTTTTTGGAAAAAATATTATCCTAAAGCAAACAGAAGCATTTGCAAACAAGTAATATATCACCACCGAATAATGTGCAACCGTTTGTAACTAGATGTGACCCCAATGTTAGAGTTGAGGTTTGTGGTATCTTCACATGAAATCCTTACCGTCAATCTTGATAGAGGGATTCACCACCGACATGTTTGTGATTTTTTCACCGAGGAGCATTATCACTTCTATTATTATACGCTTCAAGTGGGCATTGACTTCTTGATGATATCATCCTAGACACTTGAGAGAATTGCAAATTTTATTTGCTAAGAACCCCAATTTCACACCTTTGCCTTTTATAAAGTATAGTTCATTGCCTTATCTCCGGACGAGAATATCCAACTATACTAGGAAATTAAGTTACCTTTTGTATGAACATATTTCAAAGAAATAGCACACCAGTGTGTTGCAAGATAACACAATCAGCAAAAACGAACAAGGGCATTTATGTATAGGCAACATCGTATCTGAGTGCACGCTAATTTGCACTATTGGGATCACGATCCTTTGGGACTGAACGGGAGAATCAACAAATTAATCAAGAAGAAAAAGTAGCTAGGAAAACTAAGGACTAGTCCAATGAGTGTCGAGTCTTGTTCACGACAGCAGGAAATTTTAGTCCTCATTTAAGATCTTGCAACGGAATAGTACTACAATCGGTGTGGCTTTTCCTGGTAAGCTGTGATAACTATCATGCGCGATTTGATCAAGGGTCGTCTCAAACTTCATCACACCTTCGTTGCTTCCCTTGCTCTAAGCTCTTGGGGATTGAGCATCTCCAACAGCCGTGCAACCGCCGCGCGCGCTAAAAACATGTTACAGTGTTGAAATAGCGATTTTTTGCGCGTCAAAGAGCGTTGGCTCTAGCTGCCGCCTGAAAAGACCTCGATGACGCCTAGAGGGGGGGTGAATAGGCTATTTAAAAACTTCTTCAGATTTGTCTTGAACCTAATGCGGAAATAAACTAAGAGGGTACTTGTCAAGCACAAATCCTAAATGCACTAGGCACTGCAACATGTATCAACAACACGATCTACCAAGATGGACACAATACAGTTACTAACAAGCAATAGTAAGTTACACAAACTTACTTGAGCTATATCACACGACAAGTAGGTGAACAACACAAGATACTAGATCACACTATATCAACATGATATATCAAGGGCTGCAAGTATGAACGTGTGGATATAGAGGGTATGCTTGAATGATTAATCTTGTACAAGAAATGGCCAACACAATATAATGAGCACAAGCAATATGCAATGTATGTATGCTCAAATAACACAAGTAAACCACAAGTAAGGAGTTAGGGTTAAGGATAACCAAGGTCACTGAGACGAAGATGTATCCCGATGTTCACTTCCTTGGAGGGAAGCTAGTCACCGTTAGAGAGGTGGATGTTACCACGAAGGCACACCAACTCCACGAACGCTCACCCTATTCTCCCTTTGAGATAACACCACGAAGGCGTTTCTCAACCACTCGTGGTAAGCCTTTGAGGTGGCTTCCAAACCCTCACAAACTTTTCGGGGGGAAATCACACGGATTGATTCCTCTCCAAAGAACTCCTACCGCCTAGGAGTCTCCAACCTCCAAGAGTAACAAGATCACGGGGAATGCTCAAAACTTGCTCAAATCACAAATAGCTTGGGTTGAGAGAAGGAGAGGGAGACGATCTATCTTTTGATTGGAACAACTCTCAAAGGGGCTCACAAATGCTCTTGGGATCTAAGATTTGGAGTGAGCAAATGTGTGTGAGGTGGAAATGTGTTCTTATGAGGATAAGGTTGTGTTCGGCAACCCTCTCACGAAGTGGGGGGGGGGGGTATTTATAGTGGGGAGAGAAAAAGAGCCGTTGGAGGTGCAATAAGTCACACAGGGTCCGGACGTCCGACAGTTGTCGGAAGTCCGGGCGACCGTGAGGGGTCGGACGTCCGACAGGGGTCGGTCGTCCGGGGCCTGTAGATACGATTGAAACTATTTTGAATTAAACAGCGACCGGACATCCGACAGGGGTCGGTCGTCCGAGGCCTGTAGGTGTGCCTAAACATATTTGAATTCAACAGTATACGGACGTCCGGAGTGGCCCGGAAGTCCGTGTTATACAGCACAAGTTCTACTAGTGGTGGCTTCCGGATTTCCGATGGGTGTCGGACATCCGGTGCTCGGGCATCCGGAGGAAGCCGGATTTCCGAGATATAGTGCACACATTCTACTAGTGTTGACCTCCGGATTTTCGGAGCATGACCGGACGTCCGGCCCTCGGACGTCCGGAGGTAGCCGGATTTCCGAGATATAGAACTCAACTTCTACTGGTGCAGGCTTCCGGATTTCCGGGACTTGGCCGGACATCCGGGCCTCGGACGTCCGGAGGGAGCCGGAAGTCCGAGTTAAATGGCTCTGATTTCTCTGGTACAGGATGCCGGATTTCCGAGGTAGTCGGTCGTCCGGCCCTCGGACGTCCGGCCCTCGGACGTCCGGAGGAAGCCGGATGTCCGAGGCACTGGTTCTGTTCACAGATAACAGCAAAGCAGTGGAGATGTGGTCTGAGCAGAAAGTGAAGTTGTAGTTTGAGCAAGTTCATCGCAAAACCTGTGATCCCCTCTTAATAGTGCGGGATCCCTAAGGACTCAAGAATCATAAAAGAGTACCGATGATCCATACTTGAGTGTATACTTTTATTCGCTGATCATCACTCCGCACCACTAACGTCAAAGGAACTGATACCTTTGAGATAGCCCTTTCACCTGAGCTTGATGTTGTTGTTCCTTCTTGGCTCAAGTTGAAAGCAAGACATGATGAAGTCTTCAAGTAGCTTTCCCATACACAATGCGGAAAGCCTAGCTTATGTATTCATCTTCATTTGTCCACCATGTGAACATCCACAAGAATCAAGCATGAAGTTCTCAAGAATTTTTATCTTGATCTTGTCCTGTCCACCATGTGTACATCCACAAGAATCAAGCATGTAGTGCTCAAGAATGCTTATCTTGATCTTGTCCTGTCCACCATGTGAACATCCACAAGAATCAAGCATGTAGTGCTCAGGAATGCGTATCTTGATCTTGTCCTTGTTAGCACATGAGATTGTCCTTATCAACACATGATCATTGACAATAGTTTCAATGATATATTCGTGTTGATCCACTTGAACTTGCACACGGCAATCTTGATGACGATCACCACTTGACGTCATCCTTCATGGGTTGTATGAGATCTTCCTTTTGACGCAAGCCCAATGGAAACACACCTAACCCCCACATAGGAGTCTCACAAAGACCATGGGTTAGTACAAAAAACGTAATGGACAATGCTTACCATACCATGGGATCACTTGATCCCTCTCGGTACATCTTGTACGCTTTGTGTGTTGATCATCTTGATTTACTCTTTGTCTGAGATCTTGATCAACCTAGTGTTTCTATGACCATTCTTTGGATAATACCTTGAATAACATCTTGGTCATCATATAAACTCCTTGAACCCAACAGATGGACTTCAAGAAGTGTCTATGGACAAGTCCTATAAATATAACTTAAAGCAACCATTAGTCCATAGGAGTTGTCATCAATTACCAAAACCACATATGGAGATATATGCTCTAACAATCTCCCCCATTTTGGTAATTGAAGACAACCACTTCAAGAGAGTTTATATAAGGAGATAAGCATAACCAAGCGCACACATACGAGGTAATAATGCATGTGTGCAAGATGTAAATGCTTACGCAATAAAAGCAAAACCCTCTAAACATATGCAAAGTAAACTCTCTAAACTTCTCCCCCATTGGCATCGATTGCCAAAATGGACGATAAGTTTAGAAAGCCAAAATAGTAGGTGGTCCTCCAAAAAGTGTGTACTTCTCAGCAAATGAGTGCAGAAAAATACACAAATACAATGACAAGTAGTTGGAGGAAAACAAACTATATTGAGGACCCAAAGATTGCTAATAAAAGGATCGTATGCCACAAAGACATACAAAGATGGAGGCAAGCAATCAAAGAATTCCAGATGGAACAAACAATCATATGGTCCTTCGAACCACATGAATAAAACATATTATGATAGAGGCAACATAGTGCTTTATCAAAAACTAGAGAAGCTCCCCATGATTTGTGCACTAATATGAGATTTTTGTATTTGACACAGGTGCACAAAATAGGATCGTTGCTCCCCCAGAATTAATAGAAACACACAACGAGTGCAAGAAGATAGATGAGACAATAGGCATATCAATTGCACAAAACTAATGGTTGAGCAACATGTAAAGGAAGCAACTTAAGAATAAGCTCAACCAAAGTAATGTGTGTGAGTCATGGCATAGCACTTGAGAAGACTTAAGATAAGGATGAGCATTACTCATCAACATAGTCTTGATGAAAATGAGATACAAAGTGCAAGACATATCATTCCCACACACACATACTAGAAAATGGGTTCACAAGCTTACTGATAAACAAAATAGGAACCAACGCTTGTGACAACCCATTGTGAAGATAGGAGGTAAGAATCTTGTCAAGAGGAGGGATACTAATTGAAAATGGCAAAACCCTCATCAAGACAAGCATGAGGAAAAATAATCTTCACGGCCAAAGAGTGCACCAAGATGTAGGAAAATAATATACGCACTCAAAACAAATCCTTTCACGTTGCCACCAAAACCGAAAAAGGAAATGCAGCGATGGACGTGAAAGAAAAGAGGATATCAATGAGAGATGTAACTTCTCTCATGTGACCAAGATTCTAAGTAGAAGACAATCATGATGATATATATATCCACAAAGAAGGATGTACACACGAAATGGTTACAAGAAGGAAGAACACTAGATATCCAAAAAGGGAAGTCATAAATATATCAATGAGATCTTTTGCTTGGAAGCATAGCACATGGCCTAATATTTTCTTATTGTATAATATGAACTTCCAACATACGAACATCAAAGACATCCCAACTAGTAGTAAGACATCATCGTTCGGATGCTTTGAGAAAGCAAACAAGTACTACAAGAACGAATCAAGAGATTCATGCCATGATGCAACCTGGAAAAGAAAAGACAGGTTGGGTCCTTTGCAAGAAAAGAATGCATGAAGTGGATACTTGTTACCGAGACAACATTGGATTGATGTAGTAGATGGTTGTTCTTTGATCATCCTAACTTGGCTCCAATAATCACATGGTCTCAACATCTTCCTTATTGGTGAGCCGAGCATCCAATGCATCTCCAGTTGTTCCTAGAACAACAAAACAAACAAAATGGTGCCCAAACTCATTGGGACCAAAGAGTTAGAAAACCAGCAATACATAGGACAAACTCCACATACATATGTGCATATAGATATGAATTTGAATTTCATGCACACATTAGCCAATTTATGACAAGGTGGAATTTCCCCTATATATTGGGTCAAAGAAGGAGAGCAAGCAAAAGAAGTTGTATATAGTAGATATGATACGCATGCTCAAGACTCTCAAGAATCAACTCAACACAAAGTTGATAAGTCATCAAAAGACAAGATATCAAGTGACAATAAGATCCTAAAACAAAATAACTATCACTTGAAAGATATCAATTAAAAGATACATCAAGGAATGAGATATCCATTGACACATGTCAAATAGAAGGCAACAAGAAGCCATTTGAAGGAAAACAAACAGAGGTATCTAGTTTCTAAGAGAGAGCTAGGTTCCAACAAACAAAGCCCTCTACAAATTTTCATGATGGCACAAAGCATCATAAAGAGCAAGACTTGCCTCCCATCAACACACACTTGATGGGGATCAAATGATTTTATGATGGGTGAATAAAGAGAGTGTTTTTAAAGGGAATAGGATAGCTCCGCCAAGGGACGTGCATTATATAGAATTTGCATTTGAATACAAAACGCACACGATGGGATCATCACTTTCTCTATATCTATAACCACACTAGACATGTTAAAAATAGATTCATAAGAGGCAAGAAAGACAAACGAAACACAAAATCCAATGTAAAGATGATTATCAGTTCCAATCATATGATGAGAATACCAATTGTCAAGGACACGAAGTATTTTTTGAAATGATACTCATTGGTAGATCACAAATATATCCAAGATCATCTTTACCCATAAAACGCAAGCAAATGACACTTGTAGAGCTAGCATGCCACCTAGGAACAAGATAGTTTACAATATCAACGCTAAGTGGCAATACGTCAAATGTACACATTTTCTAGGTTTGCAATATGCACATAGCATATTACTCCCCCATAATGTGATAAACCAGTAACATTAACAAGTGGCAAATTAAAACCAACAAGAGATACTTAATGGACCATATAGAATTTGAATTTCTCATGAGTAAGACATACCACATAGACACTAGATAATTTTGAAGCATCAAAACTAAGTGGTATTCCCCATGTATACACATTTATAGGATTGTGAGGTGTGCAAAGCACATCACTCCCCCATAATGGGATAGTCCATTAATCTCTCACAAGAGCCAACAAAAATACAAACAAGACATGGGCCAAAGAATACGGGAATATTTGAGAATTTATAGGCCAAAGAATAGGGTTAGGAGGCGTGCAGGGGACCCACAAGCCAGGGGTGCGACCACCCCCCTAGGGCGTGCCCTGCAGGCTTGTGGCCTCCCGGCAGGTGTCCTGCCCCTACTCCAAGTCTCCTAGGTGTCTTCTGGTTCAAGACAAATCTTTCCGAAGTTTTTGTTCCGTTTGGGCTCTGTTTGATATTCCTTATCTGCAATACTCAAAAACATGGAAAAAACAGAAACTGACACTAGGCTCTAGATTAATAGGTTAGTCCCAAAAATAATATAAAACAACATATCAATGCATATAGAACATCCAAAACATATAATATAATAACATTGAACAATCAAAAATTATAGATACGTTCGAGATGTATCAGTGTCCACCCATGTCACTGGGAGGTGCTCCCATGCCTCCCATGAGATACGCAAAACTCATGCTTTCATGCCCCCCATGGTAGCTCCGAAGCCACCCATGTTGTCCATGGTAGCTCCGAAGTCACCCATGCCTCCCATGCCTCCCATGGTAGCTCCGAAGCCACCCATGCCACCCGTGCCTCCCTCCTCTCCTCGGCCGCCACATCTTGGTTCCTTGCCATCTTCCTCACCTCGTTGTCTTCCTTCCTTGCGTTCACAATAGCTTCCATAGCAATTGTTAGCTCATCATCTCCTTTCCTCTTCTTCTTTTCTTTTGTGTCTTTCTTGCCCCCATTTGGTCTTTTTGGCTTGGAGTAGGGAACAAAGTTTTATGTAGGGCTTCTCTTGCCGTCATCACTTGATGCCTCCTCCTCATCATCATCTAAATAAATAGTTCGCTTGTGTTTGTTGGTATCCTCATTGACACCTTCACGGGGCTTCCATTTCTCATCATCCTTCAACTCCTCATAGCAACGGGGCAAGGTAAATGGCCTCCCTTTCTTCATGTTCCCTTTATTGGTCTTCTTTTCCTATCCATGAAATAACTTTTATGCAATAGTGAGCTACAAACAAAAGAACAAGTTAGCACTTGAAACACCAAAGAAGAAGCATGAATATGGAAGAATAATGAAAGAAATGGCACTTAACCTATCTCTATCATTAGTGTCACTTGAGTTTAACGTGTCAACCGCCTTGAGTGCGTCCGCCCACCTTTGACAATCTGTGTTGATTGTCAACCACCGGGAGCGAAGAGATCTTTCCATGCGGTCAATTCCACTTTTGTTGTGCAAATCAATGTGCTCCCTCATCGGGATTCAATATACATCTCTACTTTGGTCCCCTCCAACGGTGGCATCCCTAGACACTTGCAACCATGTACCGCATAGCAAGATGTCTTTATCCATGGTGTAGTTGCCCGCTCTTCCTTTCGGTGCACCGACGATACCCTCACCATCCCCGTCCACCTCAAACTCCTGATCATCGAAATGCACCTCATTGGTTTGAGACCAATGGGAATTGTTGGAGCCAACACCCATAGTTGACATATATGTCTCATCATTAAAACTACAAAGTACGTACAACAAAATAAATATAAGCAACATCGAAAAGAAGTGGGCGAAATTTTACCTTGGGGGCATTTCATCGAACACATTGTGCGCATCGGCCACCGACGCAGCAAGCGAGCTCGCCGACGCTTCGGTCGCCGTCGCATCCTTCGCACGCCCTGCAAGTTTCTTCTTCGGTCGTCTAGAGGAGCCATTTGCCGCCTTATTCTTCTTCCCGAACACCTTGCCCTTCTTCGCCATCGCCACATTTGGGAGCTTCGAGAAGGGGGCACGTGGCTTCACGGAGGGCGGCGGCGCGACGCCACCCGCTGCCGAGGTCGTCCATGGCGCCATGAAAAGGCCGCGCGCGTGACGGGTGGTTGGAGGAGCACCGGCAGAGGCGAAGCCAGGGCTCCCTGCGCTAGGGTTTGCGTCGGCGGTGATAACGACGGAGGCGGCGACGGGGTTGCGGGCTAGGGAGGGGTGAGGGGGATGTCGTCGCGGCCGTCCATCCGGCGAATCTGCCGACGACGAGGCAGGCGGGGCGAAAGCGGTGAGGGAGGAGAAGATGCGGCGCGGACGCTCGAGTGTGCAACATGCGGGAGTGGGCGCACGAAATAAGCGACGCACGATGCCGTTTCGTCCCGCATGCTAAACCACTTATGCCGCGCACGCGGTTTTTGCGCTTCCGCTGGAGCGCCCGAAGCGGCTGCGCGCACATAAAAAATTCTACTTTTCCAGCGCGTTGGAGATGCTCTAAGACACCTCTGCTATTTTTTACGACTACGAAAAAGTTAACCCGTTTGGATGTACATATTGAGAGATGGCCGAATGCTAGCATTTGGATGTTTTCGGTATTCGGTGATGGAATCGTAACACGATATTGGACCCAACCCGCCAACACTAGTGAGGTCGCACACGAATTATTCGCCTTGACGTTTGGTTTTTGGGTGAAATTGCCCACGCTGCTTTGCTTACCCCTTCGACCTCCCAAAAAACGCAGAGACGCCGCCTAGCACACGCGGAAGCAAAGGAGAGGTGGCGACAATGACAACGTAGACGAGTGCTCGTCTCGTCTCCATACCTGAGCAGCAGAGCATCATCCATCTCTCACCCACATCCCGTAGATGTGTAACAGCAGTGCCTGCTCATCCCTCTCACCTCCAAGCAGTCGTATGCATCGCCACGGCATGTAAATTTCAAAAAAATCAAAAATAATTTGAAAAACATGAAACCTAAATTGACGTAATGACATGCCATCAAGATGTTGTGGTAAAAAAATAGCTTATTTCACGAAACTTTGGACATACACCCCTCATAAATCGAAGCTACTCACTAGAAGGCTCGTGGGTCCGAGAGGGCACAATGCTTGTTTGATGATGAACCGACAATAGCTTCCCCTTATGACCTTCAAATTTTTTCTATAGTTAACGTGCACTAATATAATTGTCATGTCAAATTTTGGAAAATTCTAAGGGTCGTTTGACCTTTTTAAGACATTTAAGTGATTTTTTAACCATTTAATGACCGTAATTCAAATTTGAACTACATGTACATGCAACAGCTAACTATAACGGTTTGAAAAAAAAAATTGTACTTTTGTGCGATTTGATTCCATGTGCGGTAAATTGAAAGGATTTTCAAACATATTGGTGTCACGGGTTGGACACAAAGCATCGAGTACATGCCATGGCATTTAAATTCCACAAAAAATAAAAAAATGATCAGAAACACATGAAACCTTGCTTGACGTAATGGCATGGCACCAAGATGGTGTGGCTAGAAACTGGCTTGTTTGACGAAAGTTTGGACACACACACCCCACAAACCGGGGCAACTCACTAGAAGGTTCGTGGTTCCGAGAGGGCATGATGCATGTTCGATGATGAACCAACGATAGCTTCCCCTTATGGCCTTTAATTTTTTTTTCTATAGTTAACATGCACTAATACAACTGTCATGTAAAATTTTGGAAATTTTCAGGAGTCATTTGACCTTTTTAAGACATTTAAGTGATCTTCTAGTCATTTAATGACCGCAATTCAAATTTGAACTACATGTACATGCAACCACTAACCATAACGGTTTGAAAAATTATAGTTATGTACTTGTGTGCGAGTTAATTCGATGTGCAGTAAATTGGAAGGGATTTTCAAACATATTGATGTCACGGCTTGAACACAAAGCATCGAGTGCCATGGAATTTAAATTACAACAAATTAAAAAATGATCAAAAATACATGAAACCTTGCTTGACGTAATGGCATGTCACCAAGATGCAGTGGTAAAAATTGGCATGTTTAAGAAGTTTGGACACACATCCCTCACAAATCGGAGCAACTCACGAGAAGGCTCGTGATTTTGAGAAGGAACAATACATTTTTTATGACGAACCGACGATAGCTTGCTTTTATGGCATTCAAAAAAATTCTACACTTAATGTCCACTAATACAATTCTCATGTTAAAATTTGGAAAATTTTAAGGGTCATTTTGTTGGAAATATGCCTTAGAGGCAATAATAAAATAGTTATTATTATATTTCCTGTTTCAAGATAATCATTTATTATCCATGCTATAACTCTATTGAATGGAAATATAAATGCATGTGTGAATATATAGACAAAAATGTGTCCCTAGTGAGTCTCTAGTTGACTAGCCTGTTGATCAAGGATGGTCAAGGTTTCCTAGACATAGACAAGTCTTGTCAGTTGATGACGGGGTCATGTCATTAGGAGAATGATGTGATGGACAAGACCCAAACTATGAGCGTAGCATATGATCGTGTCATTTTGTTGCTATTATTTTCTGCATGTCAAGTATTCATTCCTATGACCATGAGATCGTGTAACTCACTGACACCTGAGGAATGCCTTATGTGTATCAAACGTCGCAACGTTACTGGGTAACTATAAAGGTACTCTACATGCATCTCCGAAGGTGTCCGTTGAGTTTGCATGGATCAAGACTGGGATTTGTCACTCAGTGTGATGGAGAGGTATCTCGGGGCCCACTCGGTAATACAACATCACATATAAGCCTTGCAAGCAATGTGACTAAACATTTAGTCACGGGATCTTGTATTACGAAACGAGTAAACAGACTTGCCAGTAACGAGATTGAAATAGGTATAGAGATACCGACGATCAAATCTCGGGCAAGTAACATACCGAAGGACAAAGGGAATGGTATACGGGATTATATGAATCCTTGACATAGAGGTTCAACCGATAAGATCTTCGTAGAATATGTAGGATCCAACATGGACATCTAGGTCCCGCTATTGGATATTGACCGGGGAGTGTCTCAGGTCATGTTTGCATAGTTCTCGAACCCGCAGGGTCTGTACACTTAAGGTTCGGTGACGTTTCAGTATGGTTGAGTTATAGGTGCTGGTGACCAAAGTTTTATTCGGAGTCCTGGATGAGATCCCGGGCATCACGAGGGTTTCCGGAATGGTCCGTAAATGAAGATTGATATATATGAAGTTGATATTTGGATTCCGGAAGAATTTTGGGCATTGCCGACACTGTACCGGGAGTGACGAATGGGTACCGGGGGCCCACCACCACTCTCCAAGTGGGCCACATGGACTTGATGGTGGCGCAATAGCTCTTAGTGGGCTGACTAGTCAACCAAAGAAATCCCATGAGGTAAAGGTGGAAAAAACCAAAAGAGGTGGGCAACTTGGGGACGAGTCCTACTCCAAGTAGGATTGGAGGACTCCTCCTCTCTAGCTTCGGTCGAGCCCAAGGGGGTTTCCCTTGGTGCCCAAGGCTAGCCCCTCCTTCCTCCTATATATACTAGAGGTTTTAGGGTTTTTGAGACACAATTTCAGCCACGTGCAACCCTGTCCTCTAGTTTGTAGTTCTTCCTCTAGATCGGATTTCTGCGGTGCTTAGGCGAAGCCTTGCAGGAATAGATCACCACCACCACCACCGGCGTGCCATCACGCTGCCGGAGAACTCATCTACTTCCCCATCTCTCTTGCTGGATCAAGAAGGTGGAGATCGTCATCAAGCTGTATGTGTGCTGAACGCGGAGGTGATGTCCGTTCGGTACTAGATCGGGACGGATCGTGGGACGACGTCGATTTGGATCGCGAAGACGTTCATAACATCAACCGCATTTCTTAACGCTTCCCGCTTAACAATCTACAAGGGCATGTATATCCGATCTCCCTCTCGTAGATGATAATCACCATGATAGGTCTTCAAGTGCGTAGAATTTTTTTTGTTTCCCATGCAACGTTCCCCAACAGCGGCATCATGAGCTAGGTTCATGCGTAGATGAAATATCGAGTAGAACACAAAAGTTTTTGTGGGCGTTGATGTTCGATTTTCTGCCCTCCTTAGTCTTTTCTCGATTCGGCGGTATTGTTGGATTGAAGCAGCCCGGACCAACCTTACTCGTACGCTTAGGAGAGACTGGTTTCATCGACTAACATGCAACTTGTTGCATAAAGATGACTGGCGGTTGTCTCTTTCTTCAACCTTAGTTGAATCGGATTTGACCGAGGCGGTCCTTGGAGAAGGTTAAATAGCAATTTGCATATCACCGTTGTGGCTTTGCGTAAGTAAGATGCGATCATACTAGATACCGATAGCAGCCACGTAAAACATGCAACAACAAATTACAGGACGTCTAACTTGTTTTTGCAGGATATGCATGTGATGTGATATGGCCAAAGACATGATGTGATATATTGGATGTATGAGATAATCATGTTGTAATAGTTAAATATCGACTTGCACGTCGATGCTACGGCAACCGGCAGGAGCCATCGGGTTGTTTTTAAACTAATGTTTGTGCTTGTAGATACGTTTACTATATTGCTAGGTAGTAGCTTTAGTAGTAATAGCATAGATAGAACGACAACCTCGATGGCGGCACAATGATGGAGATCATGATGATTGAGATCATGGTGTGGCGCCGGTGACGATGAAGATCATGCCGGTGCTTTGGTGATGAAGATCAAGAAGCACAAGATCATGGCCATATCATGTCATTTATGAATTGCATGTGATGTTAATCCTTTTATGCATCTTATTTTTCTTAGAACGACGGTAGCATTATAAGGTGATCCCTCACTAAATTTCAAGATAAAAATGTGTTCTCCCCGACTGTGCACCGTTGCGACAGTTCGTTGTTTCGAGACACCACGTGATGATCGGGTGTGATAGACTCAACGTTCACATATAACGGGTGCAAAACAGTTGCACACGCGGAACACTCGGGTTAAACTTGACGAGCCTAGCATGTACAAACATGGCCTCAGAACACAAGAGACCGGAAGGTCGAGCATAAATCATATAGTATATATGATCAACATGGAGATGTTCACCACTGAAACTATACTCAACTCACGTGATGATCAGACTTGAGTTAGTGAATTTGGATCATGCGACACCCGAATAACTAGAGGGATGCCTATTTGAGTGGGAGTTTATTAGTAATATGATTAGCTAAACTCAATCGTCTTGAACATAGTCTAAGTAATCTTTGCAAAATTTTATGTTGTAGATCAATGGCTCGCGCAGTAGCAACCCTGAATTTCAATACGTTCCTAGAGAAAGCTATGCTGAGAGATGATGGTAGCAACGTTATAGACTGGGCTCGAAATCTGAGGCTTATCCTTCAAGCTGGGCAAAATAATTATGTTCTTGATGCAGCGCTAGGAGTTGAACCACCCGCTACGGCTGACCAAGATGTTTTGAACGCTTGGCAAGCTCGTAAGGATGACTACTCACTAGTTCAATGTGCAGTTTTGTATGGTTAGAACCGGGACTTCAACGATGTTTTGAACGTCATGGAGCATATGAGATGTTCCATGAGTTGAAGTTTATCTTTGATAAGAATGCCCGGATCGAGAGGTATGAGACCTCCGATAAATTCTATGCTTGCAAAATGGAGGAGAATTCGTCTCTCAGTGAACATGTGCTCAAAATGTCTCGGTACTCAAACCGTCTAGCTGAGCTGGGGATCGCTCTCCCGCAACAAGCTATCACTGACATAATTCTTCAATCACTGCCACCTAGCTACAAGAGCTTCGTGTTGAACTATAACATGCAAGGGATGAATAAGTCACCCGGCGAGTTATTTGCGATGCTGAAAGTCGCTGAGTCAGAAATCCTGAAAGAACATCAAGTGTTGATGGTCAATAAGACCACTAGTTTCAAGAAGAACGACAAAGACAAGAAGGGTAACTCCAAGAAGAGTGGCAAAATTGTTGCCCCTCCGACGAAGAAACCCAAGGCTGGGCCTAAACCAGAAACTGAGTGCTATTATTGCAAGGGGACTCGTCACTGGAAGCGCAACTGCCCCAAGTATCTGGCCGACAAGAAGGCGACCAATGCCAAACAAGGTATATTTGATATACATGTTATTGATGTGTATCTCACCAACTTTCATAATAGTGCCTGGGTATTTGATACCGGTTCTGTTGCTCACATTTGCAACTCGAAACAGGAACTATGGAATAAATGAAGGTTGGCGAAGGATGAAGTGATGATGCATGTGGGAAATGGTTCCAAGGTTGATGCGATCGCCGTCCGCACGGTCTCACTTCAGTTACCATCGGGATTAGTTATGAACTTAAATAATTGTTATTTAGTGCCTGCGTTGAGCATGAACATTATATCTGGATCTTGTTTATTGCGATATGGTTACTCATTTAAGTCTAAAAATAATGGTTGTTCTATTTATATGAGTATTATCTTTTATGGTCATGCACCCAATGTGAGGGGTTTGTTCATATTGAATTTCGATTATGATGACACTCATATCCATAACATTGAGACCAAAAGATGTAGAGTTAACAATGATAACGCCACTTTCTTGTGGCACTGCCGCTTAGGTCATATTAGTGTTAAGCGCATGAAGAAACTCCATGCTGATGGACTTTTGGAGTCACTTGATTTTGAATCACTTGACACGTGCGAAACATGCCTCATGGGCAAGATGACTAAGACTCTGTTCTCTTGAACAATGGACCGTGTAAGTGACTTATTGGAGATTTTACATACTGATGTGTGCGGACCAATGAGCATAGAGGCGCGCGGCGGGTATCGTTATTTTCTCACCTTCACTGGCGATTTGAGTAGGTATGGCTATATCTACTTGATGAAGCACAAGTCTGAAACGTTTGAAAAGTTTAAGCAATTTCAGAGTGAAGTTGAAAATCATCGTAGCAAGAAGATCAAGTTCCTACAATCTGATCAGGCAGGAGAGTATCTGAGTTATGAGTTTTGTGCTCACTTAAAACATGTGGAATTGTTTCACAGTTGACACCGACTGGAACACCACAGCGTAATGGTGTGTCCGAACGTCGTAATCGTACTTTGTTAGATATGGTGTGATCTATGATGTCTCTTACCGATTTGCCATTATCGTTTTGGGGCTATGCATTAGAGACAGCTACATTCAATTTAAATAGGGCACCATCAAAATCCGTTGAGACGACACCATATCAGCTATGGTATGGCAAGAAGCCAAAGTTGTCGTTTCATAAAGTTTGGGAATGCGATGCTTATGTCAAAAAGCTTCAGCCTGAAAAGCTGGAACCCAAAGCGGAAAAGTGTGTCTTCATAGGTTACCCAAAAGAGACAGTTGGGTATGTTGGAATTATGCCCTAGAGGCAATAATAAATATAGTTATTATTATAATTCTTGTATCAAGATAATCGTTTATTATCCATGCTATAATTGTATTGAATGAAGACTTATATACATGTGTGGATACATAGACAAAACATTGTCCCTAGCAAGCCTCTAGTTGGCTAGCCAGTTGATCAAAGATAGTCAGGGTCTTCTAATTATGTACAAGGTGTTGTTGCTTGATAACTGGATCACGTCTTTAGGAGAATCATGTGATGGACTAGACCCAAACTAATAGACGTAGCATGTTGATCGTGTCATTTTGTTGCTACTGTTTTCTGTGTGTCAAGTATTTGTTCCTATGACCATGAGATCATATAACTCACTGACACCGGATGAACGCTTTATGTGTATCAAACGTCGCAACGTAACTGGGTGACTATAAAGATGCTCTACAGGTATATCCGAAGGTGTTCGTTGAGTTAGTATGGATCAAGACTGGGATTTGTCACTCCGTGTGACGGAGAAGTATCTTGGGGCCCACTCGGTAATACAACATCACACACAAGCCTTGCAAGCAATGTGACTTAGTGTAAGTTGCGGGATCTTGTATTACGGAACGAGTAAAGAGACTTGTAGGTAAACGAGATTGAAATAGGTATGCGGATACTGACGATCGAATCTCGGGCAAGTAACATACCGAAGGACAAAGGGAATGACATACGGGATTATATGAATCCTTGGCACTGAGGTTCAAACGATAAGATCTTCGTAGAATATGTGGGATCCAATATGGGCATCCAGGCCCCGCTATTGGATATTGACCGAGGAGTCACTCGGGTCATGTCTGCATAGTTCTCGAACCCGCAGGGTCTGCACACTTAAGGTTCGATGTTGTTTTATGCGTATTTGAGTTATATGGTTGGTTACAGAATGTTGTTCGGAGTCCCGGATTAGATCAAGGACGTCACGAGGGTTTCCGGAATGGTCCGGAAACGAAGATTGATATATAGGATGACCTCATTTGATTACCGGAAGGTTTTCGGAGTTACCGGGAATGTACCGGGAATGACGAATGGGTTCCGGGTGTTCACCGGGGGGGCAAGCTACCCCGGGGAAGCCCATAGGCCTTGGGGGTGGCACACCTCCTATGCGCCAAAGGATAAGAAATCAAAGAGAAAGAAAAAAATGGGAGGTGGGAAAGGAGAGAAGGACTCCACCTTCCAAACCTAGTTGGATTCGGTTTGGAAGGGGAGGACTTCCCCCTTTGGCTCGGCCGACCCCCTTGGGGCTCCTTGAGCCTCAAGGCAAGGCCCCTCCCCTCCCACCTATATATACAGAGGTATTAGGGCTGATTTGAGATGACTTTTCCACGGCAGCCCGACCACATACCTCCACGGTTTTTCCTCTAGATCGCGTTTCTACGGAGCTCAGGTGGAGCCCTGCCGAGATCAGATCACCCCCAACCTCCGGAGCGCCGCCACGTTGCCGGAGAACTCATCTACCTCTCCATCTCTCTTGCTGGATCAAGAAGGCCGAGATCATCATCGAGCTGTACGTGTGCTGAACGCGGAGGTGCCGTCCGTTCGGCACTAGATCGTGGGACGGATCGCGCGACAGGTTCGTGGGACGGTTCGCGGGGCGGATCGAGGGACGTGAAGACGTTCCACTACATCAACCACGTTCACTAACGCTTCTGTTGTGCGATCTACAAGGGTACGTAGATCGGAAATTGCCTCTCGTAGATGGACATCACCATGATAGGTCTTCGTGCGCGTAGGAAAATTTTTGTTTCCCATGCGACGTTTCCCAACAGTGGTATCAGAGCTAGGTTGATGCGTAGATGTCTTCTCGAGTAGAACACAAAAGTTTTTGTGGGCGGTGATGTGCGTTTTACTGCCCTCCTTAGTCTTTTCTTGATTCCGCGGTATTGTTGGATTGAAGCGGCTTGGACCGACATTACTCGTACGCTTACGAGAGACTGGTTTCATCGCTACGAGTAACCCCGTTGCTCAAAGATGACTGGCAAGTGTCGGTTTCTCCAACTTTAGTTGAATCGTATTTGACCGAGGAGGTCCTTGTATAAGGTTAAATAGCAATTCATATATCTCCGTTGTGGTGTTTGCGTAAGTAAGATGCGATCCTACTAGATGCCCATGGTCACCACGTAAAACATGCAACAACAAAATTAGAGGACGTCTAACTTGTTTTTGCAGGGTATGCTTGTGATGTGATATGGCCAACGATGTTATGTGATATATTGGATGTATGAGATGATCATGTTGTAATAGATAATATCGACTTGCACGTCGATGGTACGGCAACCGGCAGGAGCCATAGGGTTGTCTTTAAACTAACGTTTGTGCTTGCAGATGCGTTTACTATTTTGCTAGGATGTAGCTTTAGTAGTAATAGCATGAGTAGCACGACAACCCCGATGGTGACACGTTGATGGAGATCATGGTGTGGCGCTGGTGACAAGAAGATCGTGCCGGTGCTTTGGTGATGGAGATCAAGGAGCACGTGATGATGGCCATATCATGTCACTTATGAATTGCATGTGATGTTAATCCTTTTATGCACCTTATTTTGCTTAGAACGTAGCATTATGAGGTGATCTCTCACTAAAATTTCAAGACGAAATTGTGTTCTCCCCGACTGTGCAACGTTGCTACAGTTCGTCGTTTCGAGACACCACGTGATGATCGGGTGTGATAGACTCAACGTTCACATACAACGGGTGCAAAACAGTTGCACACGCGGAACACTCGGATTAAGCTTGACGAGCCTAGCATGTGCAGACATGGCCTCGGAACACATGAGACCGAAAGGTCGATCATGAATCATATAGATGATATGATTAGCATAGGGATGCTTACCACTGAAACTATACTCAACTCACGTGATAATCGGACTTGAGCTAGTGTAAGTGGGTCATGAACCACTCAAATGACTAGAGAGATGTAGTTTTTGAGTGGGAGTTTAGCAAGTAATTTGATTAGGTTAAACTCTAATTATCTTGAACATAGTCTAAGTACACTTTGAATATATTTGTGTTGTAGATCATGGCTCACGCGACAGTCACCCTGAATTTTAATACGTTCCTAGAGAAAGCTAAGTTGAAAGATGATGGAAGCAACATTGTAGACTGGGCTCGTAATCTTAAGTTGATCCTACAAGCTGGGAAGAAGGATTATGTCCTTAATGCTGCGCTAGGAGATGAACCACCCGCTACGGCTGACCAGGATGTTAAGAACGCTTGGTTAACACGTAAGGAGGACTACTCAGTAGTTCAATGTGCAGTCTTGTATGGCTTAGAACCGGGACTTCAACGTTGCTTTGAGCGTCATGGAGCATATGAGATGTTCCAGGAGTTGAAGTTCATCTTTCAGAAGAACGCCTGGATCGAGAGGTATGAGACCTCCGATAAATTCTATGCTTGCAAGATGGAGGAGAATTCGTCTGTTAGTGAACATGTGCTCAAAATGTCTGGGTACTCAAACCGTCTAGCTGAGCTGGGGATTGAACTCCCGCAAGAGGCTATCACTGACAGAATCCTTCAATCACTGCCTCCAAGCTATAAGGGCTTTGTGTTGAACTACAACATGCAAGGGATGAACAAGTCACCCGGCGAGTTGTTTGCGATGCTGAAAGTCGCAGAGTCTGAACTCCGTAAAGAGTATCAAGTGTTGATGGTGAATAAGACCACTAGTTGCAAGAGAAACGACAAAGGCAAGAAGGGTAATTCAAATAAGAGCGGCAAGCCTGTTGCCAATCCGACTAAGAAACCCAAAGCTAGACCTAAGCCTGAAACAGAGTGCTACTATTGCAAGGGTATGGGTCACTGGAAGCGCAACTGTCCCAAGTATCTGGCTGATAAGAAGGCAGCCAAAGAAAAATCAGGTATATTTGATATACATGTTATTGATGTGTACTTAACCGGCTCTCGTAGTAGTGCCTGGGTATTCGATACCGGTTCTGTTGCTCATATTTGCAACTCGAAACAGGAACTGCGGAATAGGCGAAGGCTGGCGAAAGATGAAGTGACGATGCGCGTAGGAAATGGTTCCAAGGTTGATGCAATCGCCGTCGGCACAGTTTCACTTCAGTTACCATCAGTATTAGTTATGAACTTGAATAATTGTTATTTAGTGCCTGCGTTGAGCATGAACATTATATTTGGATCTTGTTTATTGCGAGACGGTTACTCTTTTAAGTCAGAGAATAATGGTTGTTCTATTTCTATGAGTAACATCTTTTATGGTCATGCACCCAATGTGAGAGGATTGTTCATATTGAATCTTGATAGTGATAATACACATATACATAACATTGAGACCAAAAGAGTTAGAGTTAACAATGATAGCGCCATATTTTTGTGGCACTGCCGCTTAGGTCATATTGGTGTAAAACGCATGAAGAAACTCCATGCCGATGGACTTTTGGAGTCACTTGACTTTGATTCACTTGACACGTGCAAACCATGCCTCATGGGAAGATGACTAAAACTCCGTTCTCCAGAACAATGGAGCGTGCCAGTGACTTGTTGGAAATCATACATACCGATGTGTGCGGTCCGATGAGTGTAGAGGCACGCGGCGGATATCGTTATTTTCTCACCTTCACTGACGATTTAAGATGATATGGTTATGTCTACTTAATGAAGCACAAGTCTGAAACATTTGAAAAGTTCAAGCAATTTTAGAGTGAAGTTGAAAATCATCGTAACAAGAATATCAAGTTCCTACGGTCTGATCGTGGGGGTGAATATCTGAGTTTCGAGTTTGGTGCTCACTTAAGACAATGTGGAATTGTTTCACAGTTGACACCGCCTGGAACACCACAGCGTAATGGTGTGTCCGAACGTCGTAATCGTACTTTATTAGAGATGGTGCGATCTATGATGTCTCTTACCGATTTGTCGTTATCGTTTTGGGGTTATGCATTAGACACAGCTGCATTCACTTTAAATAGGACACCATCAAAATCCGTTGAGACGACACCATACGAACTGTGGTATGGCAAAAGGCCAAAGTTGTCGTTTCTTAAAGTTTGGGGATGTGATGCTTATGTCAAAAAGCTTCAGCCTGAAAAGCTGGAACCCAAAGCGAAAAAGTGCATCTTCATAGGTTCCCCAAAAGAGACAGCTGGGTACACCTTCTATCTCAAATCCGAGGGCAAAGTGTTTATTGCTAAAAACGGAGCTTTTCTCGAGAAGGAGTTTCTCTCGAGAGAATTGAGTGGGAGGAAAATAGAACTTGAGGAGGTTGTCGAACCTCTCATCCCTCTGGATGGTGGCGCAGGGCAAGGGGAAACCCCTGTCATTACGGCGCCGGTTGAGGAGGAAGTTAATGATGATGATCATGAAACTCCGGTTCAAGTTCCTATCAAACCACGCAGGTCGACGAGACCACGTGCTGCTCTAGAGTGGTACGGTAATCCCGTTTTGTCAATCATGTTGTTAGACAACAATGAACCTGCAAATTATGAAGAAGCAATGGTGGGCCCAGATTCCAACAAATGGCTAGAGGCCATGAAGTCCGAGATAGGATCCATGTATGAAAACAAAGTGTGGACTTTGGAAGTACTACCTGAGGGCCGCAAGGCTATTCAGAACAAATGGATCTTTAAGAAGAAGACAGACGCTGACGGCAATGTGACCGTTTATAAAGCTCGACTTGTGGCAAAGGGTTTTTCACAAGTTCAAGGAGTTGACTACGATGAGACATTCTCACCCGTAGCGATGCTTAAGTCCGTCACAATCATGTTAGCAATAGCTGCATTTTTCGATTATGAAATCTGGCAGATGGATGTCAAAACGGCGTTCCTTAACAGTTTCCTTAAGGAAGAGTTGTATATGATGCAACCCGAAGGTTTTGTCGATCCTAAGAATGCTAACAAGGTATGCAAGCTCCAGCGATCCATTTATGGACTGGTGCAAGCATCTCGGAGTTGGAACAAACGTTTTGATGAGGTGATCAAAGCATTTGGGTTTATACAAGTGGTTGGAGAATCTTGTATTTACAAGAAAGTGAGTGGGAGCTCTGTGGCGTTTCTAATATTATATGTGGATGACATGTTGATGATTGGAAACAACGTAGAGTTTTTGGAGAGCATAAAGGACTACTTGAATAAAAGTTTCTCTATGAAGGACCTAGGAGAAGCTGCTTACATTCTTGGCATTAAGATCTACAGGGATAGATCAAAACGCCTGATAGGACTTTCACAAAGCACATACCTTGATAAAGTTTTGAAGAGGTTCAAAATGGAACAGTCCAAGAAAGGGTTCTTGCCGGTTTTACAAGGTACGAGATTGAGTAAGACTCAGTGTCCAGCAACTGATAAGGATAGAGAGCATATGAGCACCGTCCCCTATGCTTCAGCCATAGGTTCTATCATGTATGCAATGTTGTGCACCAGACCAGACATTAGCCTGGCCATAAATATGGCAGGCATGTTCCAGAGTAATCCAGGAGTGGATCACTGGATGGCGGTCAAGAATATCTTGAAGTACCTGAAAAGGACTAAGGAGATGTTTCTCGTGTATGGAGGTGACGAAGAGCTCGCCGTAAAGGGTTACGTCGATGCAAGCTTTGACACAGATCCAAACGACTCTAAGTCGCAAACCGGATAGGTATTTATTCTTAATGGGGGTGCGGTAAGCTGGTGTAGTTCCAAGCAAAGCGTCGTAGCAGATTCTACATGTGAAGCGGAGTACATGGCTGCCTCGGAGGCGGCTAAGGAGGGTGTCTGGATGAAGCAGTTCATGACGGATCTTGGAGTGGTGCCAAGCACACTGAATCCAATAACCTTGTTCTGTGACAACACGGGTGCCATTGCCTTTGCAAAGGAACCACGGTTTCACAAGAAGACCAGACACATCAAACGACGCTTCAACCTCATCCGCGACTACGTCAAAGGGGAGGACGCAAATATATGCAAAGTGCACACGGATCTGAATGTAGCAGACCCGTTGACTAAACCTCTTCCATGGGCAAAGCATGATCAACACCAGAACTGTATGGGTGTTAGATTTATTACAATGTAATTCGCATGATGATGTGAGGGCTAGATTATTGACTCTAGTGCAAGTGGGAGACTGTTGGAATTATGCCCTAGAGGCAATAATAAATATAGTTATTATTATAATTCCTGTATCAAGATAATCGTTTATTATCCATGCTATAATTGTATTGAATGAAGACTTATACATGTGTGGATACATAGAGAAAACACTGTCCCTAGCAAGCCTCTAGTTGGCTAGCCAGTTGATCAAAGATAGTCAGGGTCTTCTGATTATGTACAGGGTGTTGTTGCTTGATAACTGGATCACGTCTTTAGGAGAATCACGTGATGGACTAGACCCAAACTAATAGACGTAGCATGTTGATCGTGTCATTTTGTTGCTACTGTTTTCTGCGTGTCAAGTATTTGTTCCTATGACCATGAGATCATATAACTCACTGACACCAGAGGAATGCTTTGTGTGTATCAAACGTCGCAACGTAACTGGGTGACTATAAAGATGCTCTACAGGTATATCCGAAGGTGTTCGTTGAGTTAGTATGGATCGAGACTGGGATTTGTCACTCCGTGTGACGGAGAGGTATCTCGGGGCCCACTCGATAATACAACATCACACACAAGCCTTGCAAGCAACGTGACTTAGTGTAAGTTGCGGGATCTTGTATTACGGAACGAGTAAAGAGACTTGCGGGTAAACGAGATTGAAATAGGTATGCGGATACTGACGATCGAATCTCGGGCAAGTAACATACCGAAGGACAAAGGGAATGACATACGGGATTATATGAATCCTTGGCACTGAGGTTCAAATGATAAGATCTTCGTAGAATATGTGGGATCCAATATGGGCATCTAGGTCCCGCTATTGGATATTGACCGAGGAGTCACTCGGGTCATGTCTGCATAGTTCTCGAACCCGCAGGGTCTGCACACTTAAGATTCGACGTTGTTTTATGCGTATTTGAGTTATATGGTTGGTTACCGAATGTTGTTCGGAGTCCCGGATGAGATCACAGACGTCACGAGGGTTTCCGGAATGGTCCGGAAACGAAGATTGATATATAGGATGACCTCATTTGATTACCGGAAGGTTTTCGGAGTTACCGGGAATGTACCGGGAATGACGAATGGGTTCCGGGTGTTCACCGGGGGGGGGGGGGGGGGGAACCCACCCCGGGGAAGCCCATAGGCCTTGGGGGTGGCGCACCAGCCCTTGGTGGGCTGATGGGACAGCCCGAAAAGGCCTTATGCGCCAAAGGTTAAGAAATCAAAGAGAAAAACCTTCCAAACCTAGTTGGATTCGGTTTGGAAGGGGAGGACTTCCCCCTTTGGCTCGGCCGACCCCCTTGGGGCTCCTTGAGCCTCAAGGCAAGGCCCCTCCCCTCCCACCTATATATACAGAGGTATTAGGGCTGATTTGAGACGACTTTTCCACGGCAGCCCGACCACATACCTCCACGGTTTTTCCTCTAGATCGTGTTTCTGCGGAGCTCGGGCGGAGCCCTGCCGAGATCAGATCACCACCAACCTCCGGAGCGCCGTCACGCTGCCGGAGAACTCATCTACCTCTCCGTCTCTCTTGCTGGATCAAGAAGGCCGAGATCATCGTCGAGCTGTACGTGTGCTGAACGCGGAGGTGCCGTCCGTTCGGCACTAGATCGTGGGACGGATCGCGGGACGGTTCGTGGGACGGTTCGCGGGGCGGATCGAGGGACGTGAAGACGTTCCACTACATCAACCGCGTTCACTAACGCTTCTGCTGTGCGATCTACAAGGGTACGTAGATCGGAAATCCCCTCTCGTAGATGGACATCACCATGATAGGTCTTCGTGCGCGTAGGAAATTTTTTGTTTTCCATGCGACGTTTCCCAACAGGGTATACCTTCTATCTCAGATCCGAGGGCAAAGTGTTTGTCGCTAAGAATGAATCTTTTCTTGAGAAAGAGTTTCTCTCAAAAGAATTGAGTGGGAGGAAGATATAACTTGATGAGGTTACAGAACCTTTGCTTCAACAAGATGGTGGCGCAGGGCAGAAAGAAATTTATGTCGAGGCAACACCGCTTCAAGAGGAAGCTAATGATGATGATCATGAAGCTTCAGATCAAGTTACTGTCGGACCTCGCAGGTCAACAAGAGCACGTACTACTCCCGAGTGGTATGGGAATCCTGTCTTGTCTATCATGTTGTTAGAAAACACTGAGCCTGCGAGTTATGGAGAAGCAATGGTGGGCCCAAGTTCCAACAAATGGTTATAGGCCATGAAATCCGAGATAGGATCTATGTATGAAAACAAAGTGTGGACTTTGGAAGTATTACCTAAAGGTCATAAGGCTATTCAGAACAAATGGATATTTAAGAAGAAGACGGACGCAGACGGTAATGTGACCGTTTATAAATCTCGACTTGTGGCAAAAGGTTTTTCACAAGTTCAAGGAGTTGACTACGATGAGACATTCTTACCCGTAGCGATGCTTAAGTCCATCCAAATCATGTTAGCAATAGCTGCATTTTTCGATTATGAAATCTGGTAGATGGATGTCAAAACGGCGTTCCTTAACGGGTTTCTTAAAGAAGAGTTGTATATGATACAACCCGAAGGTTTTGTTGATCCAGAGAATGCTGACAAAGTATGCAAGCTCCAGCGATCCATTTATGGACTGGTGCAAGCATCTCAGAGTTGGAATAAGCGCTTTGATGAGGTGATCAAGGCGTTTGGGTTTATACAAAATGTAGGAGAAGCTCGTATTTACAAGAAAGTGACTGGGAGCTCTGTAGCGTTTCTAATATTATATGTGGATGACATATTGCTGATTGGAAACAATGTGGAGTTTTTGAGAGCGTAAAGGATTACTTGAACAAAAGTTTTTCAATGAAAGACCTAGGAGAAGCTGCTTACATATTAGTCATTAAGATCTATAGAGACAGATCGAGGCGCCTAATAGGACTTTCACAAAGCACATACCTTGATAAAGTTTTGAAGAAGTTCAAAATGGAACAATCCAAGAAGGGGTTCTTGCCTGTGTTACAAGGTATAAAGTTGAGTAAGAATCAGTGTCCAGTAACTGCAGAAGATAGAGAAAAGATGAGTGTCGTCCCCTATGCTTCAGCCATAGGGTCTATCATGTATGCAATGTTGTGCACAAGACCGGATGTCAGCCTGGCCATAAGTATGGCACGCAGGTTTCAAAGTGATCCAGGAGTGAAACACTCGGCGGCGGTCAAGAATATTCTGAAGTACGTGAAAAAGGACTAAGGAAATGTTTCTCGTTTATGGGGGTGACGAAGAGCTCGTCTTAAAGGGTTACCTCGATGCAAGCTTTGACACTGATCCAGATGGCTCTAAGTCACAAACCGGATACGTATATGTTCTTAATGGTGGTGCGGTAAGCTGGTGCAGTTCTAAGCAAAGCGTCATAGCCGATTCTACATGCGAAGCGGAGTACATAGCAGCCTCGGAGGCGGCTAAGGAGGGTGTCTGGATGAAGCAGTTCATGGTAGATCTTGGAGTTGTGCCAAGCACACTAAATCCAATAACTCTGTTTTGTGACAACACTCGTGCCATTGCTCTAGCGAAGGAACCAAGGTTTCACAAGAGGACCAGACACATCAAACGACGCTTCAACGTCATCCGCGACTATGCCGAAGGAGAGGACATAAATATTTGCAAAGTGCACAAGGATCTGAATGTTGCAGATCCGCTGACTAAAACTCTACCACGAGCGAAGCATGATCAACACCAGAACTGTATGGGTGTTAGATTCATTACATTGTAAATCACATGAAGATGTGAGACTAGATTATTGACTCTAGTGCAAGTGGGTGACTGTTGGAAATATGCCCTAGAGACAAAAATAAAATAATTATTATTATATTTCATGTTTCAAGATAATCGTTTATTATCCATGCTATAACTGTATTGAATGGAAACATAAATGCATGTGTGGATATATAGACAGAACTGTGTCCCTAGTGAGTCTCTAGTTGACTAGTGTGTTGATCAAGGATGGTCAAGGTTTCCTAGACATAGACAAGTGTTGTCACTTGATGACGGGATCATGTCATTAGGAGAATGATGTGATGGACAAGACCCAAACTATGAACGTAGCATATGATCGTGTCATTTTGTTGCTATCGTTTTCTGCATGTCAAGTATTCATTCCTATGACCATGAGATCATGTAACTCACTGACACAGGAGGAATGTCTTGTGTGTATCAAACATCGCAACGTTACTGGCTGACTATAAAGGTACTCTACACGCATCTCCGAAGGTGTCCGTTGAGTTAGCATGGATCAAGACTGAGATTTGTCACTCCGTGTGACGGAGAGGTATCTCGGGGCCCACCGGTAATACAACATCACATATAGGCCTTGCAAGCAATGTGAAGGAGTGCGTTCTTCTGTCTGATGTGGTTCACGCACCGATTTTGATGTCGTGAAAAATAGATTGTCCGCATCTCGGTAATTTTAAAAACCGCTCTTAAACCGCTCGAAATAAGAGAGAGAGTTCTACATGAAAAAGTTGTGCATCGTCAATATCTTTCCAACGATGTATCATTTGCATCACTCCGACGAGTGATTTGGAAAAATTCACTAAACTACGCTCGCTGCCAATCGTGAGCTGGCGCACCGTTTTTAAAATTAATTTAAACCCATGAGGAATCTCAACAAATGTCCAACATATTAAAGTTGCGTCTATTCCATAGCTTTCCAATGCAGTATCGCACGCCTTGTTCCGACAAACGGTTAAAAAACTGCAGCGAAAACTATACCAAAAATTTCGTAAAATTTGAAAAACAGAATTCTGCGTTTCGGTAAATTTAAAACTACTCTTAAACCGTAAAGAATTAGATAGTGTGTTCTATATGAAAAAATTGCGCTTGACGAAATATTTTCAACGTCATATCATTTGCTTCATTTCGACAAGCGGTTAAAAAAAACAAAAATACGCTCGCTGACACTCATCAGCGCCCATCGTTTTCAAAACTGCTTTTAAAAGACGAGGAATCTTGAAAAGTGTTCAATATAACAAAGTTGCGCATAATCCATAGCTTTCTAGCGATATATTACACGTCTTGTTCCGATAAACGGACTAGAAATTGGAGCGAAAACAGTACCAAAGTAACACATATAGTTTTTTTTACTGACATTGCAGTGTACTTTTGCTAGTAGTGCAGTCCTTTTAGCTTCTTGAGGAGGTTAAGAAATATTGGCAGAATAACTATTTTGCTAATATTAGCAGACTAGACGGACGGTATATATCTAGAGTAGAAAAATTTAGCTCCTCAAACGCCCGCGGATTCACGCATCCTCGGGCATTGTCCGGTCATGCCCCATATTTTTCTTCTCACAATAGCATACCTTAAATACTTCTAAACTCATGGAACTGCATGAGCGATGCATACACATCATCCGACTACTACATACAACTTGTCATCGGACTATCAAAATTTGGCATGTTCGGGCTATGGTGGAGAATACCATCTCCAGCTACCCTTGTCCTTCCCGACGCCATTGACGTCCTTCTTGCGAAAGTACTGATCGAAGACACAGTACGGATCGAGCCAGATATGCTCCTTTTTGGAGCTGTCTTCACCGTCCTTATCCTCCTTTGGAAGCAGCCCGACCATTTCACGGACCGCCCGGTTCTGCTCTTGGGCGAGAGCATGCGTGTTCCTTCGCTGCCATTTCTTTACAATGCGGGCGCGGATGGCTTTCTCCTCCGCGCCCGCTCGCGCTGCCACATCAACCGCCTCCGCCGTTGCCATGTCGGCGGCGAGTCAGACCTTGGCGCACACCGCTCCCAGTGGGACTCGTACTTCACTTGACAGATGATGGGGAAGGAGAGATTTGAAGGTTGCCAAGACCGCAATGATCCATCTCCAGAGGATTCGATTGTCCATTGAGCCGACGTTGTAGAGTCGCGCCAGACATATCCTGCCATCGGCGGAGCGCTGTCCTCCCGGCAGCGACGGAGTGCAATGCGGACGACCATTGCCTCCTCCAACCTGCACGGATGGCACCCCGATCGACGGATCTAGACCGACCAGAGTCAAATCCGCTGCCAACCATATCGGAGAAGGCCAGAGATCGCCGGAGGTGAACTCGGGTGGCAAAGGGGAGCGAAGGGAAGTGAAGTAAAGTGGCTAGGGTTTGGTCCGGCGAATACGTGAGAAGAAATATATGTGGGTCAGCGTAGGCCGGATCCGGCGTGACAGACACGCCTCGGCGTCCATATATCTATTTCATATTTAGGTTGGATATAAGAAATGCGTACGAGTCTAAACGTTTGAAATCCGTTTAAAAGGTCCGTCCGAATCGATTTTTTATAACTTGTCAGTGACGGGTCCTGCTGTAGATGCTTTGAAGGCTGAAGAGCATAGAAGCTCAGCAGCATTTTGACATTTGGAGGAAATTCGGTTCAGAAACGTTAGTACTCCGTACTCGACTTGCAGCAAACGCTCAACCGGCCGGCGAGGCGAAATCGCTACGCGCACCAACTCCCCCAACAACCGGTCGAGGCCATGGCGGCGGCGCAGAAGCCGGCGAAGCGGCTCGGTGGTATGGCAGAGGCGCTCGCCATCGCCGGGGACCTCGGCTTCCCGGCCCCTCCCGCGCAGGTTACCCCCATCTCGGTTTACTTCTGTCCCCCCCAAATCCTGCTCCTGTCAATTTCGTTTCTTCCGCCGCCGTGTCGCGAGATCCGAATCTCCCGGTCGAATTCTTGTTCCTTTCGGGTAATTGTAGGGCCCCGTTCCCGGTAAGTCGTCGCCGGGGATTGTGAAATGTAGGTTTCGAACCCTATTTTGCATTCTCTGCATGGTTTGAACAGGCTAGGCGTGTAGGTTCAGGGAAGTTGTATGGGGAGCATCTATGCTGTCCTGAGAGGAACATCTATGGGGAATTATCCCCTCCTAAGTTTGGTGACTATAAACCTGTAGGGTTCTTTACCTAATGAAACCTATCTATCTTGGAGCTAGTTGTAACCCATCTAAAAAATGTTAGCTGTAAGATTGCTATGCCCCCTCTGTTTTTGTTATGATGTCTAGTTCTTGATTTACAGTGCTGTATGTCACTAGTAGTGATGGTGATGAAATGGCAGCTCTTTTTTATCTCGCAGAATATGGTCATGTGTGCTCCTTAATTCTTTAAACTTTTTTGTTGTCACTTACCATTGCAGGAAGGTCAGAACACCTCGGACAAAAGTGATGACCTGGTCAGGGTATTAAGGGAGCTGACTGTCGTGCAGCGGAACATTGCCAATTTGCAAGTTGAGCTACAAGGCAGAAAGGTAATGGGTTGAGGACTAGTTGCTACTGTTGGTATGTTTATACCAATTCTATGTCATGCCAATGGTTATTCAGTTTCCGTTTGTTGGTTACCTTTTCAGATCCCTTACTACACGATATTACTTTGACTTTAGATCAATGCTTTTATATTTCATCAGTTTCTTTCGTTGTAGTGAATATCATTTTCATTCTGTTACAGTGGTGGCAAAATTATGAAATTCCTGCGAGGTTATTCGTATTCTAGATAGAAATGAGAACATCATGGAGAATAAGAGCATTTTGGAGATACGTTTGCTTATATCAATATGTCCACTTCGACTATTATGGTGAATATGTCTTTGCTATCAAAGCATATTAATAACATGGATCATTTTTTTCTTCTTAAATGAAAATAATAATTTTATATCTGTCTATGAATCTGATAGATGCTCACACTTCCTTTACCTAGGTTTTGATGTTTGAAAAATGAATTACAGTGCCCAAGTCTCCGCTCTAAATGACTAAATGTGCAAAAGCTTTTAACTGGTGATGTATAAAACTGTAAACTGTTTACGCCCTATTAAATGTTATTACAAGAAAAATAGCAAGTGCCCAATTTGGATTTCACCTGTAAACTTCGCTATATATCATCTCCAAATGCTGGTGTATTCAGTTTTCTGGGTTTTTGATTTGTGTCAGTTATCTTCGTTGATCATACTGATGAACTTTTGATTATCGCAGGATGATAAAAACATTGCTCATTTGACTCATGTTAGTGAAATGGAAAAGAAGTGTGAATCCTTGGCCAGAATTACTGCTATTTTGAAAGATGTTATTCAAAACAAGGTACTGGAAGTCAGAAATCACTAATTTTGTTTTACTTGATTTCTTTCTTTCTTGGGACCACCTGTTACTCAGGTTATTGTGTGAAGAAAGTTCTGCCTGTGCTGTTGGCTGCTTCATATACCATATAAATCGACCAATTACAAGATCTGGGTATCAAAATAACAACTCTTTTCTATCAGGACCGCATTATTGCCCGTCTGCAGCAACCTTACTCGCTTGATTGCATTCCTGTTGAAGCTGAGTACCAGGTCGGGTTTTTGATCCTTCTGATTTCAGTTTTTGTAGAAAATATATCATTAATTCATTCATGAACTTACACATGCAAACTAAAAATGGTGTATCAAGTAGAAACCTACATCCAGTTTTTGATTCTTGGCCTTCTTTACGATGTATTGGTATATGGAGGAGAATCTTAGCTGCATCTGCTTGGGTGATTTTTTTTAAATTAACTTGGGTGATTTCTGTACAAAGGAACGTGTGGTTTCTTGGGCGAAACACAATATTTGCTACTCACTGTACTTGCTTCTCCTCAGAAACAATTCTCGGAGCTACTTCTGAAGGCGGCAAGTGACTATGGAGCATTGACAGCATCAGTTGGAGATTTCCAGTGGAGTCAAAACTTCAGAGAGTCGCCTGCTGTATGGGGTGTAAGTTGAAAATACTCCTTCTGGTAATTAAATTAGGAGCTATAGCGAATTTATCCTCCGCACACACCTTCCACTACAGATGCAAATATTAATGCTACCACTGTCAAATCCAGAGATGTTAAATGATTTATCGTGTCAGTATAGAATGATTTTGTGCATTCTGACTGCATTGTATTATGGCAGCTCTTTCTTGTCACATAGGCTTAATGGCTATCTTTTATCTCTGTGAAGGAAATGCTACGACCGATACCTGCTGCGCTTGCATCCTGCACCCGGTTCTTCGAGGCCATGTCTGCGATGAGGGAATCCTTTTCTACTCTTCAAACACTACGTGTTGGTCCTTCTTCTCTGGCAGTGACCCCAGGTGGCTCCAGTGCTGATTCGAAGTTCTTAACGCCACCTCAGTGGAGAGAGGGCTCAATGCTCAATAGCTGGAAGCAAGTGGACGACGTAAACCCTGAAAGCGATGGACTCGACGGTATGAACCAGAGGAGGCTGTCATGGCCATCCTCCATTAACAGGGACCTGTAGGTCACAGCCCACCAAGCTAATACCCACCTGTTTGCATTCTGTATAAATAGGATCACCGAGGCTTGCCTTCGATTTTATTCTGTGTGGTTTCTTCTGGTCGCTGGCAAAAGTTGTTATGGAAGTTCGTATCTAAGTAACATGCCAATAGGTTAATATCCAAGTTTGTTGTGAAATAACATTATGTTCCACATAAGGTTTTGCTAAAACACATCTAGATGTGAGATAAGTACTGTACATCTAAGTCCTATCATTGATCTTACGTGAACATCTTCCAAAACAATACTTCCTTAGTCCGAAAAAGCTTGTCCCTCAAATGGATGTATCTAACATTAATTTGATGTTAGATACATGAGTTTGAGTTATAAACTTTTTCAGGAGGGAGTATAGTAGTAGTGTGTTGCATGGTAAAAAGATCATTATGTTGTCCGGCAAAGATAATAATTTGACGGAAGAGGCGTTCAGTTCTTCACTTATCCAACGGTCTATATCGCTCCAGGTCCAGGCATAACCATACCGCTTATTACCTTTGTTTAATAGAGTATATATCTTTCACCTGTGACGCCTATAAGAGGCTGGCCTGTAGCCTATCCCCTGTACATACAACATATGCACTATAGTTTATACAAAATAGAAGGGAAACTTTTGGAATCTGGGTGTATATACATTTTATATGCAATATTTTTAGCAATTCCATGAAATATCCAAAAATTCTGAAAATATTTTTGAAATAAACTTGACCTTCCATTATACTTGTAAGAAAAAATCCACAAAAAGATAATTACACTTTGATTTATTTTCAATAAAGATATTTTTTTGATCAAAATGGTGTGAATAGCGACCTAAAATAGCAAATAATTTTTATCTTTTTGTCCAGAAGTCAATGTTGACTTTTTCGTGAAAAATTATATACTAGTGCAAAATAAAGTCAAGTTTAATCTAAAAATACTTGAAAACTATTTTGACTATCTAATTAATTATTAAAAAAATCCATGTACAGGTGCATACACAACCAGGAATCAAAGTGTATTTTCCATACGAAATATAGAATTTCATTGAGCAATTTTCCATACAGCATCTTGTACTCACCGTACTCTACTCTACTTGAAGAAGATCCCGGTTTTCCTTCCTTTAACTCTTCTCAAGAGCCTGCACACATCTTCCATTTTAATCCCACATTTCCATCATGTACCACAGATCAGCGAACGTAAGCTTATTACTCCGAACTACACATCATCAAATCCTACGAGAACACGTTCTAGTGCACCTCGAGTCGGCATAGCAGACACAAATTAAAGCGCGCACAAGAGACATAATGCCCGTACCTTCAATCTGTGCGGCCTCAGTATTAGAACGATGCCATCTCGTGATCCGCAAAAATTCAAAGAGCCGCCGTTTAGTAACTACAAGGTCTGCACAATTTGAATGTCATGGGATTTTTATTTTTTATTCTTCAAAAATAAATAAATTGCAAAGACAGAAATAATAACAACGATAACTGACCGATACCGGTATTCTTCCGCTGCCAATGTTTCATGTTCATCACACGATGTACAACTAGCTACTACATGTAAATGAATGGACTGCAATGCAAATGTGCTTTAATTTTAAAGTGGGGTTCGGTTTCGAATTCACGGCGAATTTTTTCCAGGCTTGAGATTATACTCAGCACCCTCAACAGTCTGGATTGAAAATCCAGCCAGACGCCCATACAGGATATTGATCTGTAGAAAAGATTATAGCTATCATTTAACAACCTAAGAGCAAGCCTTCAATATTTTGTTATATTATTTTGACTTAAATGCCATGTGATGTTAGGTTCTATTTTATCTTGCATCATGCATCATCTTCATCTTCGTTGTGGTTGTTTGTATTTCATTTTTTCATGTATTTTGCAACTCCTAGTCCCTCCTTGATCCTTTCATTTTCCCTCTTGGTTCAACTTCAATCAAGCTTCAACCAAGTTTCCAACTATTCCCTAGTCCAACTTCAACTTCTTTATTACATTTCATTTTAAGTGTCATATTTTAATTCTTCTTATAATGCCCAACTTCTGCCCATAAATCATATTATATACTCCCTCTGTACCGAATTATAGATCGTTAAAGCGGTTCACGTACAAATTTTTTTACGAAGAGAAACTTTTCAACTTTCCAAAAATACCCTCCCACCGCTCCACTCGCTCCACTCACTGTCGTTCCTCTCGCTCTCACCCGCATCTCGCTGTCGTTCCTCGTCGTCGCCGGCAAGATCTCGCTGTCGTTCCACTCGTTCCCCGTCGTCACCGGCCAGATCTCGTCCTCTCACCCGCCTCTCCTTCAATGGCTTCTCCTCTCCCCACCACCGCGCCACCCCCCTTTTCTCCCAAGGTCAAAAGATTGAAGCTTTAGGTCGGTGGTGGGCGGCTACGAGCTGCGCGAGCCCCTCGGCGGGCGGACCCCGACCACGTCAGTGTGGCGCGCGGTGTGAATCTCGATGGGCGCCCCCGCGGCGGTGAAGCAGGTGCGGCTGGCCGGCCTCCCCTCCCGCCTCCGCGACAACCTCGACTACGAGATCCGCTTCCTCGTCGCCGTCAGCCACCCCAACATTATCCGCCTCCTCGATGTCATCCGGGTACGACCAACTCTAGGCCTCGCTCGATTGCCGCAACCCATCGTCTTGTACCAATCCTGCCCCAGACCCCGGGCTGCATCTACTCCAGCAGCAGCAGCAGGAGCCGTACCAAGAGGAGGAGGAGCTGGTCGGAGCCGCGCTCGTACCAGGAGGAGGAGGAGGTGGTCGGAGTACCTCGTCATGGAGCTACATCAACAGCAGCATCAGCCGTAGCCGCCGGGGAATTCCCCTCTGCCTGCTTCTGCTTGCTTCAATTCCCAAGAAAAGAAACACCCACCCAAAACAGCAGAGGAGGCCAGCTGTTGACCCGCCGCCACCAATTCACCACCGTCGTCGCCGCCGCCGGGGCTCCCTTCTCCTGCTCCCCGCTATCCACTTCCCTGCCCTCAGGTAGTAGCCCTACGCTCCCCATCTCCCAGTGCATCTCCCTCGTCTTTTCTTGATCCATTCCCCTTCCATTTAGATCGATTTTCTCGCCTGCATCTAATTCTTGTATGCATATCACGCTGCTCATTAAGCAATTTCTAGTAGCTTCCAGCAGAACAAAACAAGCAAAATTGGCTGCTGTCGAAGAAGCAATTCCCCTGTTTAGTCTTTTCTTTCTTTATTTCTTTACAATTCCCCTGTACTTCTTCACAAAGTTATGCTGTTACAATCTCTCTTCACAAGTTAGATTTTTTCGCATCGGCGCTAGGAGGATATCAGCACCTCTGCTCAAACACAAGTACTCCATGTACTCCCCGTAGTTGTACTCCCTGTATGTTCTTGGAGTAGTTGGATTGATGATAATTACTCCCTGTAGTTGTACTCCCTGTATGTTCTTGGACTAGACTGTTATTATGTTCTTATTTTGCTCATTCTAAAAAAAGAGCTCTTATTGCTATGCAGTAATTTTACTGCGTGCAAGGTACTGAACTTCACTGGAAAATGCTGCTGACATTGTTTACCTCACCATTATTGTGTTTAATTTCTTCATTCATGGGTAACATCTTCCAGGATACCTTCCGTGGTCGAGTTTGTGAGTGCCCGGTTGTGAATGGTGTAAAGTTTGTCGGCGACGGGTACACCCACTGTGAAGGTAAACCTCTTTCTTCACCGAATCAAAATGATCGTGATACAACCTACCCTTTTTATGTGTTCATGGGTTTGGCAGCTTCCGGTGTCGGTCGATGCCAAATCAACAATGGAGGCTGCTGGAAGGAGACCAGAAATGGCAAGCCTGTCTCGGCATGCTCGGTAAGATCATCTCTTTTAGATTGTAGTTTCCTTTCTCATGGCTTCTGTGTGTGGTACAAAACTGATTTTTTTGGAAATCTTCAGAATGAACAAACCAAAGGCTGCAAATGTCCACAAGGCTTCAAGGGTGACGGCGTACACGGTTGCAAAGGTATCGCCATTCGAAATAACATTGTTCTGCAACCATGTTTGCATATTCTTAAGTAATTTCTTATGTGCAATATCTCTCTTGCTTTGGGCTTGCAGATGTTGATGAATGCAAAGAGAGGCTCTTCTGCGAGTGCAAGGACTGCAGCTGTGAGAACACATGGGGAAGCTACGAGTGCGGGTGCGGTGGTAGCAACATGCTGTACATGAGAGAGCACGACACTTGCATCAGTGAGTTGCCAACATCCTGAATTTCTCTTGGGACCTAATTATAAGAGTTCTTTTTTTTGCGGAAGGAATTTCTCTTGGGACCTAATTATAAGAGTTCTCTTGGGACCAATTCTCTTGGGATCGAGAATTCGAGATTCAAGAATTCTCTTGGGACCAATCCTCATCTCAAGGCTCGTAGAGACCGCCATCTATAGCTATGACAATCCTTTGCTTCTGAAACTTTAACTGAATTCAAAAAATATCTCTAGCATCTTAAATTCAAAAATCACAAAATTTTCAAAAATCACAAAATTCAAAAAACTTTGCAGCAACTTAAATTCAAATTCCATAAACTTTGCATATCATTTACTCCACACAAGCATATCAACATATCAACAAGCCTCATCTATAGGGTTTAAACATACTCCACACAAACAAGGAGTTACACATACTCCACAACAAGCCTCATCCCAACAATAAGCTTCATATCAACAACAAGCATCTATAGCATCTCAACGACAAGCCTCAACAAGCCTCATCCCAACAACAAGCTTCATATCAACAACAAGCATCTCTAGCATCTGTAGCATCTCAACAACAAGCCTCATCGCAACAACAAGCCTCATCCCAACAACAAGCTTCATATCAACAACAAGCATCTCTAGCATCTATAGCATCTCAACAGCAAGCCTCATCTCAACAACAAGCCTCAACAAGCCTCATCCCAACAACAAGCTTCATATCAACAACAAGCATCTCTAGCATCTATAGCATCTCAACAACAAGCCTCATCTCAACAACAAGCCTCAACAAGCCTCATCCCAACAACAAGCTTCATATCAACAACAAGCATCTCTAGCATCTATAGCATCTCAACAACAAGCCTCATCCCAACAACAAGCCTCAACAAGCCTCATCCCAACAACAAGCTTCATATCAACAACAAGCATCTCTAGCATCTATAGCATCTCAACAACAAGCCTCATCCCAACAACAAGCCTCATATCAACAACAAGCCTCACCTCTCCATTAGTTGTAGGTTGTGTAGGGCATTTGCGTAAACCTCTTGAGGGATTGTAAGTCTTAGCGGTAGCAACCCAAGAGACTCGAGCCTTTCCTTGTTCACATGAGGTATTTTATAGCCATTGCCCCCCGCATGGTTCAAAATTTCAATCATGCAAGCTTGTAGGGATAAGAAAACTCTGTTCAGCTTGTAAACCTCATAGTTTTAAAATTCTTCCAACACACCCTTAATAAGGTCTTGAAGAGTTCTTGGGCTTAGACAATCTGTCAATGATTGCAATGAACTGAAGAATCCAAGGTCAAGCCCATTCAAATCAGGGCTATTGGGAGGCTGCTGAATTAGTCTGATGTCTAGTCCTGTGCTTTCGACTGCTGCTAAAAATTCTGGGTCACTGGGTAAGATATGAGGCTTTGCGTTGTCCTGCTGTATGAAGATGGTTTGCCCAGCATCATTCTCAGGCCAAGTTGATTGTATTGCTGGCAGTAGGTTATCTATCATGAACTCTCTCATCACTTGCCTGCTAACTTTTATGGACTTCGTCTCCATTGTTCCTCTAGGCCTATTGTCGCTTTTTCTTTGAGCAGAAACTTCTTTCACAAACGGCCAAATTCCAATTTTCCCAGAGAAGGTCACATTTCCTTCACTATCCCACTTTGGCCTAGCAACGGCAATCAAGAACATGACCTTTCCAATACTAGCGCCGCTTTGTATAGTTCTTGTAGGCTCTTCCTCCTCATCGAGCAGATAATAGTTCCTGTTTTTTTTGTCATATAGAACCATTTCTCGTCAATATGCACAATGTTGTGCATGGTCTTGAATTTAGGCCTTCCAGTTTCTATTGTTGTCTCATCGAGCATGGAGAAGCAAAATTTCATTCTATCCTTCATGTTTTTTTCCATTAAAATTGGTTTCACACAATTTGAATGCCTCTTTATCAGTTTCAACATGAACTTCCTGTGGAGTGTGGTGGGGCTGCATCCGAGTTGCCAAGCAAGGGACCTGATGGTAGACCTTTTGTTCACAGGGATTGTAGGCATTTGGTCTAGGTTGATGTCCTTTGCCTTTCTTCCACAGTTCCCTTTTCTCTTACTAGAAACGTCAACCTCCAAACCTTGTGCAATTTTCCTCATCGCTTTCTTCCAAACTCTCTGAATATTCCAGACACCTACTCCAAAAAAGTCGGCCACTTTTTTCTTATCATCTCTGTTAAATTTGCCCCCTCTACTCATACAAAGTGTATGTAATGCAACATAAGCAGCATACTTTTGCTTGTCATCAAGGCTGTCCCTTTTCTGAACTGCTTTCTCAACACCTGCACGAAGGATTACAACAAAGAAAAAATAGTCAGAAATGCTACAGTTAACTGAAAGTAGTTTGAAATGCTAATGTAATTGTACCTACATCTTCATCAATTTGAAGTACTACATCTTCATCAATTTGAAGTACTGGATCTTCATCCATTTCATCTGCAGGTGGAGTGCAGTTGAGGTCTGGCACAACCATGTTCTCCATCTTCTTGTTATTGTTGTCAAAGTGGTCTACTACTGCTGGATTATTGCTGTAGGGGTACTGGTGCCGGAGTATTGCTGCTATCAGGTACTGATACTGATGTCAAATTGTTGCAGGTGTTGTTGCTGTTGTACTGCTGTTGTTGCTGTTATTATTAACCTGTTGTTGCTGTTAGTATTAAGCTGCTGCTATTGCTGTTGTACTGCTATTGTTGCTGTTATTATTAACCTGTTGTTGCTGTTAGTATTAACCTGCTGCTATTGTTGTTGTGCCTCGGAGGAGAAGGAACACTCAATCAGGCTATTGTATCACAAAATGATCAGGTATGTCACTGTACCTACTAATCTTCCTGCAAAATGATCATATTTTCACATTTTCGTGAAATGCTCTGATTACTCGGATCAATTGACACAAGTCTCATTTTATGATCATTATATTACTCTGATTAAGATTAGGATCTTGTATGAAAAGCATCATGCAAGTCAAATTCAGGTTCATGAGATGAACACGCTACCAAATTCATGAGATGAACCTGCTAAAATAATTTGCATAGGGCTATTTTACAAAATTTAATTCCTATTCCCAGTCATTGGTGACAAAATTTGTACTGCTACACCGTACTCCAATTTGATGCAGTCATCAATTTGATGCAGATGCAGTCATCAATGCAGAGTTCACCTCCACCATCAGCAGCTCCTCGCTGCCACCATCAGCAGCAGCTCGCCTCCACCATCACCAAGGTCAAGCAGCAGCTCGCCTCCAGCAGATCACCACCAGCAGCAGATCACCAAAAGATCACCAGCAGACCACCACCAGGAGATCACCAGTAGACCAGCAGCAACAAATCACCCGCCGATCACCAGCAGCAGATCTCGAGCAGCAGATCTCCAGCAGCAATAGATCACCAGCAGCAGCAGCAGATCTCCAGCAGCAATAGATCATCACCAGCAGCAACAGATCACCAGCAGCATGTCACCAGTAGCAGATCAAGAGTGCCTGGGCGAGGGTGGAGGGCAGAGGTGGATGGCGGGGGTGGAGGCAGAGGTGAAGGCCGGAGGTGGAGGCGGAGGTGGATGGCAGGGTGGAGGCGGAGGTGGAGGCCGGAGGTAGAGGGCGGTGGCGGTGGTGGAGGTGCGGGGGTGAAGGTGCGGCCAGATTAGTCAGAGGTAGGAGACAATTCAAATCGGGATGGTTTGACTTGGTGCAGAGGTGCGGGGGCAATTTGGTCTTTTTGGCGTTTTTCACCTGGTCGGGATGGTTTCCCCAGCGACCTATATTTTGGTACGGAGGGAGTATTCAAACTTGTTTAAATTTTCATCTTACAAAATTCCCCAACCATTTTTATAATTTTTTCCATATTTTCGTGAGTCTAGGAAAATATCTCTTCTTGTCAAGTACCAACTCTATCCTCTTATCTTTCTCTACAAGTTTCGGATTTAAAAGAAAGGAGAGGACAATCTGAGAGAGAGAGAGAGAGAGGCCCAACGCGCCAAGTGCAAAGTTTTGGAGGCCGGGCTCTATGGAGCTCGGTATTTTGAAAAAAAAAATCAAAAAGCATATTTCAAACTTTCCAAAAAAATTGAAAACAATTCCACGGAAATATATATGGTTTCGCAAGAAAGTGTTAAAGTTCGTCTAATAATGTTTTGATTTGTAAGCTGTATAAAAAAGACAAAAATATGCCTCAACAACAAAAATAAAAGGGCTATTAAAAATGTGTATTTCTCCCTTTTTTGTACGCCACATGTGAAAGTATGCTGCTCTGAAATTTTGCACATATGTAGTATACATGTGTGTGTCCACAAATAAATTAGATTTTTTTTTGCGCTCCGAAAAATTGAGTTTTGGAAACGAGCTCCTTGTAGCTCGGGCTCCATTTGCATTTTGCGCAGCACACCCCCTTACCCAGCATTGCTCCTTGCACGCGCGCTATCCCAACTTGCCTCGTTGGTCCCAACAACAGTGGCTCATCCCCCACTTATCGGTTCACTCTTCCCTTCCACCCCGCCCTCTACCTCTGATGGTAAAACCTTGATGTGACGCACATGGCCACCGTGGCGTCGCCACACCGCCCCTGACACTCCCAGCCCTCCTATAAATTCTCATGGCGTCCTCCCATCCTAGGGTTTCCCTCTCCTTTCTCTGTCGCCGTCGCCAAGTGAGTTTTTTTCCCAAAACCCCATCGATCCCGAGTGAGGCACAAAGCACCACCTCGTCATCAGTGTGCTCTCTGTCGAACCCATTTGAATCCATGGAATCATGGAGCTTCGCGAGGCCCATCTTCTTCCTCGACGTCACGTACTTCATGTTGTGAGCCAACGCACGTGACGCTATAGTCTTCTTCCCCAATGTCAGCTACTTCTTGCTTCCACATCACGGCAAACAGAGCACACCCATGTGACAAGCCAACACGGCGCGCCCACCCCTCTGGGTGCGCCCTGATGGCTTGGTGTCACCTCGGGGCTACTCTGACCCTAATTTCAGTTCTATACATTCACAATTACAGAGAAAAAAATAAGAGAAAATTTTTCATCATGTTTTACGAGATGGAGCCGCTGCCACCTCTTGTTCTTCTTCGAGAGGGCGGATCTGGAGTCCGTTTGAGGCTCCGGAGAGGTGGATTCGTCGTCGTCGTCATCAACAACCCTTCTCCATCAACAATTTCATGATGCTCACCGTTGGGAGTGAGTAATTCCTTTGCAGGCTTGCTGGATGGTGATGGGGTTGGATGAGATTGATCATATAATCGAGTTATTTTGATAGAGCTTGATCCCTAGTATCCACTATGTTGTGAGATTGATGTTGCTATGACTTTGTTATGCTTAAGGCTTGTCACTAGGGCCCGAGTGCCATGATTTCAGATTTGAACCTATTATGTTTTCTCTGAATGTGAAAGTCTTTAGATCCTATCTTGCAAGTTGCGTGCACCTATTACGTGTTATGATCCGTATACACCAAGGTGAGAAAAATTGGAATTCTTTCCGGTGATTGTCGTAGTTTGAAGAGTTCATGTATTCATCATGTGTTAATGTTTTGTTCCTATTGTCTATTAAAAGAATCCATGGATGGTAGGACAAAATACGCCATGGAAGTTCTTACTACAAGCACGTATGACTATATACGAAATACATGTCTACATTACATTGATGAATTGGAGCTAGTTCTATGTCGCTCTAGTGTGTAATGTTACATGATTGATGTCATCTAAATCATTATCCTTCACCGGTCCAATTTCCTACGCTTTTTCATATACTGAATCTTGCTAAGTTACCATCGTTGATGCTACTGTTACAATCACTACAAAACTGCTGATGTTACCGTCACAACTATTATTTTGGTGTGCTACTAGAATCTTTGCTGCAGGGATATATCCCAGGTGTGGTTGAATTGACAACTCAACTGCTAATACCAATAAGTATTCTTTGGCTTCCCTTGTGTCGAATCAATAAATCAGGGTGTAATAATACCCACGAAGACTGTTGCGACCCCCTATACTTGTGGGTTATCAGCTACACTATTTAGAGACCCTAGATATGAGGAAGGAAAAGATAGAGATATTGTCGATGGAGGTCACTCGGTTGCCTCACCTAGCTTAACCATTTTTAAAGTTGAAGTTTGGGAAAATGACTTGAGAAAGAGTGAAATAGTGGAGTTCTCGCAAAGAAAAAGAAAGTTGAAATCTCTTGCAGGATTTTATGCATATGGAAACCATAGATTGCTATGACTGATGGCTCATATGAAATAGCTAAAAATGGTTAAGATTCGATGGGAGTCCATTGGTGCGAACAACAAAAGCTTGCCTCACATTTCAAATGCAGTTCAGAAGTTTTCTTGGGATGGCATGGACACAACCGACGTCCGTTCTCTGTCACTCAATCTTGGGAATACTAAGGGGGACTTCGTGGGTTCTATACAAGAATATTGTTATCTTAAATCGCTCATACTGCATGGCCGGCTTAATGTATTGCCTCAGCTTGTTACACCCCTATGTGGGGTCATGGAGTTGCACCTTTTACTGACTAATCTGACGGGCATGATCGATCAAACATGTGCAAGTTGCGCTAGTTGCTTTACCTCAAGCTTGTTGAAGTTGACCTTGGGGGGTTCACCATAGACAATGGGGACTTCCCAAGCCTACGACACCTATTGCGTGTATATCCCCAAATTCTAACCGACCATGTGTAAACACTAGATGCCCCTAGTGCTTATATAAGTCGAGGGGTTTAGTCCATAGTGGGGGGAGTTCGAGTTTTAGGGCTTAGAACTCATTCATACGATCTCAAGGTAGATCATATTGTACTTTCCACCCCATCCACAATCAATATAACAAGAGAAGGACACATGATTTTACCTCTTCAAGAGGGCCGGAACCTGGGTAAATATTGTGTCCCTATTCTTCCTATTACCATCTTTCTCAGATCACCAGCTCGTGGCCCCCTATCCAAGATATGCTGGTTTTAGCACATGCAACATGTAAAAAACCATGAAAGATACATGCTGGAGCAGCTAAGAAATAATAACACAACGTCGGTCGTCGGTATACAGAGGGATGGTGGTGTGGCTTCCATCCGGTGATGCCCCATACCCGGGACACCGGAGCTCAATACACTTTACCCGCACCTTTGAGATTAATAGCTCCACAGTTCTTTTGTCCTTTGTTCTTGCCGGGAGCTTTCATAGCTGCAAGAAAGATACCAATTTATAGAGCAGGTCAGTTTGATGTTGGACAAATACCCTTCAATCAAAGTTTTGTCATCCTACGGTCCCTCCCCGTTGTTACCTGGGCTAAACATACACACCCGAGAAACTACTCGGGTTCCACATAGAGCGAGTCACCTCCCTAACTACCAGTAATGCTACAAGTACATAAATTTACAAAGGTTTTACAGGCAAGTGGATTTTGATTGGAGATTACTAGCAAAAGAGTCTGTGTGTTGCAACGGGAGAAAAAAAACTACCATCTTCAATGGCGATGACCACATTATGTTCATATCTCATAGCATGATTTTGAAAATTTGTTCACAAATGCAAGAAAATATTTCTTCTTTTAATTTTATTCACAATTCACAAGTTGAAACAATGTTCATATTTTTTAAAAAATATCATGGTTGTCAAAAAACTAGGTAACTCAAAGAATTATTCTAATTTCAAGAAACATTTTTTAAAATATACTATAATATTCCGTTTCACCCCGACAATTAATTCTTCAAAATTCACTCAGGTATATATCAGAAAGACTCAGAAGCATTACTGTTTAACTGCATACATTCAATCATTCGTGAACATTTTTGTAATTTTGGGAACATTTTTAAAATCGAGATCATTTTTAAAATTCCAAACTATATTTTATATTACGAACTGTTTTCAAGTATTTTCTTGTGAATAGGCGAATAATTCATTTTTCAAATTATCAAAGATTTTTTTAATTGCATGAAAGAAATTTCTCAAAATGATGGACTTTTTTTGATTCACGAATGTTTTCTCCAAAATTATGATTTTTATAATATGCAAATATTTTTGCAAAAAACTCGAACAATTTTTGAATTCGCAATCTTTTTATGCTTTAACAAACATTTATGTAAATATAATTTTTTGAATTGCGAAAGTTTTGTTTGATTTATTTGAATTAGAAAAAACAAAAAGGAACAGATAAATAATAATTAAAAAACTAAAAAAACAGGCCCACGCCCATGGACTTGCTCAAATTGGCGTGTTGTTTATTTTCCAGCGAGCAGAGCGTAGTATAGCAGGTCCCTATGTTTTGGCCGGCCCTTGCGAGGATTCCCAGCAAAACATTTTTTATAATTTATATGTGGCATTGGTGGGTAATATTAAACAATTTTGGAGGCAATTTTAATAACGTACCACAAAAGCAATAGGTGCTTTATTAATACTAGCAAAAAAACCCGTGCGTTGCAATGGAAGAGAAAATAACACACGCTTTGAACACAATATATTTTCATATGGCATCACATTTGTGTTGCCGACGATAGCCTCAGTGCTCACACAACGAAAACGCGTTTGAATGTACAATCACTCATAATAAGATGAGAAATATGTTGTTTCTCCCCACGAGATTTTCCAAAGGTGTGCATGTGTGGTTAACGATGTTTTCTTTCCTCTCAATTTAGTTTTAATTTAATGAATATTTATTGCAATTCGTATGGTCGCCGGAAAGAGAAAAAAAGGACCATGCACTACAGGTTAAGTTTGCACCAAAAATAATATTTAAGAAGTATTCAACAACTAAAAATAACATCCTATTTAGATTCTCCACATTTTTTCAATCAAATTTCATATATAACATGTTAAAATCGAAGTTACGGTTTAAAAGATATGGATAATTTTGTTTTAGATAAAATATGGATTGATTAACTGAAAAGTCAGTTTTTTTTGTTAAAACAAAAAACGTTTCGGCTGACTTAAATAGGGACGGCGGGTTGATTACGTGAAACATCACAGAGTTTTCTGAAAAATGCAAAAAACGGTTCGGCTGTGACTACAAGATGGACCGCGGGTTGATTATCTAAAACTGTGAGGGCTTTTGTGCAAAATGACAGAAAACGGTTCGTTCTGACTTAAAATTGGACTGCGGGTTAATTACTGTAAACTGCGAGGGTTTTTCTGCAAAATGACCGACGACGGACGACAGAAGCGCTGCGCGCTTTATTATTAGGGGAGATAGTAAAAAAGCTCATGCATTGCAACGGAAGAAAATAATAATATCCCATATCCTTAGCCAATAAGCATAACTCAAAAACCCACATATATGTGTCCTCTTTTTTGACACGGTACCCCGCCCATGTCGTCGCTTGTCCTCCTTTCCGGTCTTGCCAACAGTGACAACCTTACTACTCCAAATAGACTGCACATAGAAATAGCCAAATTAGGCATGGAAAAGTACAGAGAAACCTTGTCATAAAAGAACAATAATTTAGGGCGGATGATGTGAATTGCAGTTGTAGTTGCATCATATACCGTGGAATCAAAAACTTAGAATGGAGCTGCATGGAGGACTCCTACCCAGTGAAGTCTATGGTGTAGTCCAAGTGAGCAATGTAGCTGAAATAGTGTCACTATCAATAATAGCATTTGTTTTTTAAATCGGTAGCTAGCTAGTGGTTGTAGCTCAATACTTTAAATTGGGATGCTATGTTTATAATATAGGTCGCTCGGTCTCGCTGAAATTGAAAATATTGTTTTCTATATCAACTGAAATTAGAATTAATATTAAAATATTATAGACACTAAATAAATAGAAGATAAATTATGTTATATGCTGACTTGATGTTACTGTCCATGTAGGCAAATATACACTATATATATACACAGAAGATTAGCAAGCCCAATCCTAGTTTGTATAGGTTTGCAGAAATGTAGGAAAAGGCTGCGTACAATAGACTCAAAGTGGTCGGACCTTTCCCCGGACCCTGCGCAAGCGGGACCTACATCCATCGGGCTGACCCTTTTTTTTACAGGATCACTAAGAAAAAGATAATTCTACGGTTACTCAATGCCATCTAATATATAAAAAATGTGGAATTCTGCTGAGCATGCATCTAATTGGGTGAGTGTTCATTGCAATGTAATAGTGGAGGGGTGCATTCCCCTCACCTTGTCCATCTTGATTATTTTCCTTATTGGTAGGGTTTTTCTTAACCCACTTATTTAAAATTACTTCAGCAAAGCTATATGAAGTGGGAGCTACAACAAATAATCAATGAAGGAACTTGTGGTGTTGAATCTGACAAGTATATCACAGAAAGTAGAATTATAATCCTCATAATCGCATGCAAAGTTGATACTGCTAGCAGCCAAGCACCACCATAAGTGTCACGCCAACGTTATTTGTCAATCTAATATATGTATTATGCATAAGAGATACCTAGAAAGAGGCCAAGAGAAGAGGAATTTGCTGATAGGTCCAAAGAAGCTAGGTTTCTAAGATCTGGAGAAGCACCCAGGCTATGGTAGATGCAATGGAAACAAATAAACAAACCGTTTGTCTTAGGATCATATGAATCACCTAAATTTCGTGTTTGCGGATCATGCCATCACATAATTCCCATGAGATATATGATGGAATTAGTCCACCATAATTAAACTATCTAACTAAACCGTAGTATTTCACATATAGTAATTTAAATAAGGGGAAGGAAAACACAAAATTGTGGAGAGTGTTGTGTGGGTACCTAGGCATCCAAGGAAGGAGCAAACGACCTCGAGGGAAAACTTGAGTCTAGTTCTTCCCAACTACAAGTATTTAGGTAAAGAGGGAGTAGGCTTTATGCAATTCTGATTTCATCAAGTCAAAAAAATAAGTCATAGCACAAGTCTATGTGGAAAAAGAAGAAACTGCAAATATTTCTGTATCCTCTGTCTAAAAAACAAAGTAAGCAAGAAAACTTTCTCTTTTAGAACATCTGGGTTGATATCAGATTGCTGAAAACAATCCCGAGCACATGGTTTAATATAGCTTGTAGGATATGGTATCTCTGGAAGTAGACACAAACTATTCTTAAGATCATTAACTAAGCATCAATCATGAATTATTGTAATGAACAAGAATGTAGGATATGGTGTCATTCGAACTATAAGTTAATGGACTTTTCTATACCTCTTTTAGAACATCTGGGTTAATATCAGATTGCTGAAAACAATCCACCGCACATGATTTAACACAGCTTGTGTTCAAGCTACCTCTGCTGGTCACCTTCATCAAGGGCATGTGAGTTGGTGCTGAAGGATCCAAGCTAACTGCTCGAGTTTGAACTCCGTTCATATTTAAGTGATACAACATACTTTGGCCATACTCATCATCACCTAATTTTCCCATGAACACAACCTGGCCTCCAAGAGCTGCTAGAGCAAGGGCAATATTGGATGATGACCCTCCAGGTGCCCTCACAAATTCATCCGGAGACCAAAACATATCCTTCATTCTGTTATGAATCTCACGATCCACCAGCCTATTAGTAGGTCTCCCAGAAGGAATAAACGAGTACTTAGCTGGTCCAAAGCAGCAAACAAGAGGTGTTAATTTGTCAATCTCTCCAGTATCTTGTGATAATAACGCCTCTACTTTACTTTCAAGACCATTGACTGAACTGTGAAGTTCTATTTCGTTAGAGGGCATCAGATCTTTGCTCTAATTTTCTCCTTCATCGTCACTTAACTGTTCGGTCGTCTAACTTTTCTTCTGCCCCTCTTCTTTGGTTCTTTTGGTTTGTCAGCCTCCTCAACAGAGGATGCGGTATTAGCAGCTGTGACACAGGAGAGAAGTTGAATCGATAAGGGATGTGAGCTAGGTTGCGGTATTAGCAGCCTCCTCAAAATCGTAAAGCCCATTGTCCAATATACAATAAGAAGAGTACTCTTGAATGCAAAATTTGCAAGTTACCTTTCTTCCGGCCTCTCTTTTTAACTATCTTAGGTTCTTCAGGGGACACATCTTCAGTGTCACTTTGGCCTTCTTTTGCATGCCCGTCAGATGTATCTATGGTGGCTTTCTTTCTTCCACGTTTCGCAGGTTTTTTCTTGGTCTTTGGGGTTTCAGCATCACTGTCTTCACCACTTGAGCCTTCCTCTACATCTTGAGAACTCTTCTTTGACATAAAACTCACATTTCGATGAAGCAACCCCATTTTAGTCTTTGTCGTATTTTTTCCCCAAATGGTGGGCTTATAATGTAACTGACCCCTGTGATGAGCGGTTAAATTAGGCAAGTTCATGGTTGAAGGGAGTAAGTAGTTATCAGTTGAAATGGATGAATACGTTGGTATGGTATAAACATAACGTCGTCACACGGACACGGTCGAGCATGACTTGACTTTTCACATTAGGTAGTGTTGGATATGAGTGTTGATTGACATATCACACATGTCGATAATTTTTCTAGTAATAACTGGCTGACCATTGGAATGGAGAAGATATACACCGAAAATGCAACGGACGAGTTGGGCAGTAATCCCAGTCTCCCGGTGAAGCACCATATATGCAAGAAATGATTGTAGTCAAGTATCGATGCAGAGCAAGATTAATGGAAATTTGCAACATTAATGTTTCTTCGATGCGCCACTTCCATGGATGACCGAATTAAAGTGAAACCACCGCATATTCAGATTCGTCAGAAGGAAAAATAATAGTCTCCCCTGCTCCCTAATGGAATAATACGTCGCTGTCGAATCGAAAGCTACTGGCTACTGGGGGGAAGGAAGAGGGGGAGATTACCTGATGCAGTAAAAAGGCAGGGAGCAGGCGAACTGATGAGGGAGAAGAAGAGACGCCATGGATGGATGGATGGATGGATAGCTCTCTCTCTCTCTCTCTCTCTCTCTCACTCACTCTCTTGGAAGCAAATAGTCCTCACTGCACTGAATAAATGTTTGGATGTCAGTACAGGACTGAAAGTAATGAGCAGAGAATGAGGATGAGGGGTGCCGCACATGGAGCCATGGAGGGGATATAGGGAGGAGTGAGAGCATGGAGAGGATAATGGACTGACCAGCGCCGCCCTCCGTCGCCGAGGTTGCTCTGCCACCTGCCGTCGTGTCGACTCCCGCCCGGCGTAATGCCGGATCCAGGGTCATCAGGTTCGGTCGCCTCTTGGCGGCTGGGGTCGAGAGGCGAGGGCGTCGGCCGGGGCAGTACCGGATCGAGCGTTGCCGGGGTCGTTGGCCCGATGGCGGATGGGATCGGGAGGGGAGGGGGAGCTCGAGCCGCCGCATCGCCCCAGCCGCCGCGTTGACCCGATCCAGATTCAGGTAAAAAAGGATCGCGGGTTCAGTAGGCAAAACTACAAGGGGTTTTATGTAAGAATGAAACGTTTTCTCAAAGTATCCACTTAAAACAAGATTGCGGGTTGGATACCCAGAAGCAGAGGGACTTTTGTGCAAAAGTGCCGACGACGGAAGACAGAAGCGATCCGTGCTTTATTATTAGGGAGAGACTAGGAAAAAGACCCGTGCATTGCAACGGGAGGAAAAAACCCTCTCATGCCTCTAGCTTACTTAATTGATTTTTTAAAAATGATCTAATATTGAATAATACATATAAATGATTTGAATAATCATTAGTCAAAATCCTTGTTTTTATGAACATGTTTTTTATCATATAAAAATATGCCCGTGCAATGCAACGAGAGAGGGAAAAAAAATCTTGCAACGTAACAATTCTAGCACCAGATTGCACAAATATGCATGTGCGTAACAAGGGGAAACATAAATATTTCTTTACCTTAAAAAACTAAAAAATTCAAATGTTTAAATATTTTATTAAAGTTAGAACATTATTTAAAATTACATTTTGAAACTCGAGTTTTTTGAAAAATAAATTCTCTAGGCGCTGGCCCAAAAGAGACGCATATATGGGCTGCACACTTTACTTTGGGATCTAAAACATGGTTGCATGCTTATGCGTATGAGCAACAGACATGGGCCTAAATGTCACTGCATGTTGAATAACAATGAATCGGGACAATAATTATGTTGATTAAGATTTGACATTGGCCTATATGTGCAACGGGTAGTAAAGGTTTCTAATATATTGAATTATATTGTACCCTATATAGTATTTAAAAAATATAAAATAACAACGTATTCAAACTCTATAAAATTTTCTAATCAAATTCGATATATAACATTTTTAAATTGGATTTACGGTTAAAAAAATATTGTTATTGAAATTACATATTTATTCTGAATAGTCTCCTGGGTTATTAAAATTATTTAACATGTAAAATAACAATATATTCAAACTCTACACATTTTTCTAATCAAATTTCATATATAACATGTTTAAATTAGATTTACGGTTTAGAAAATATTGCTATTTAAAAATACATATTTATTCTGAATAGACTCCGGAGTTATTAACACATATGTCAGGGGGGTTTACGCAAAAGTATATAAAACGATTTCCTGTGACTAAAAGATGGACTATGAGTTATTTAGCGTTAATGTCAGAGGGTTTTGTGTAAAATACGAAAATAACGGTTCTGGCTCACTTAAAGATGGATTGCGGGTTAATTAATGAAAACAAAAGGGTGTTTTTGTAAAATGACCAGGAAGGACGACTAAAGCACGTCGCGCTATTCGTCACCCTGGGTGAGAAATAGTTATTCTTCACCCCTCTATTTTAACATCAATGCACCATAATTTTACGTTTCGTAAATTTTATCTTATTTTATACATAAAAAGAGATCGTAAGAAAATTTATAATCACCGTAAAAAAAATTGCTACGTAAAATTACGAATGTAAAAACATAGTGAAAACTATACATAAAATGCAATTTTTTTGATTTTATGGCATGCATTTTTGTTTTCTTATGCCAAATTTTACATAGTGGATCAATATGAATGCAACTATTTGTATTCGAAATGTAATTTATTTATAAAACAACCATAAGATTACCTCGGGTGAAGAATAACTTATCTGCACCCAGGATGATGAATAATATTACTATATATATATGTAATTTATACTATATGTCATCGAGGGTGAAGAATAAGTAATTCTTAACCTTGGTGTAAAATCGCAAAAGACATGATTTTCTTTGGATGTAGTAATTTTATCTTACACACATCGTAATCTTACCTCAACGCCAAGTTGTAACCTTACCTTACATGCATTGAATTCTCATTCGACATGTTATAATTTTATCTCTCCTCACACATGCACGACGTAATCTTACCTCACATGCATGATACATTTGTTTCTGACGGTCAATTTTAAGAGTCCTTAACTATACACTATAATATTACTTCACATGCATTTGAGTTCTTACGGTGACCATATGATGTGTGAAGAGGTGGGGTGAGGAATAAGAATTATTCACCCAGGGTGACGAATAGTCGATCCCTATATATACATAGTGAGGCACATACGTATGTAAAATGTTTGGGGCACCTAGGTGCCTGAGCACCTTGATTGGGTCCAACCCGTTAGTGCGGTTTCTATAAATTCTGATTTGTTTCCTAATATTTGCATGCAAGACTTTTCATGTATGAGATAGAATCAAGTGTATTAAATTCCATGAATTAGTACATCTTCTTTTATTGCTTTCCTTCTCTCATACATTTTCATGCATACATTGTACACCATGTATGTGCAGCTATATAGTGAAATTTATTTGGTATCATACCTACTTTGTGACTATTTATAATACCTATGTATTATTGGGTATATACTCATAAATTTTACATCAGGGTATGTACATGTAAAAAATATGATGCGTATGCACATACCTAACAATTTATAGAGTAATCTTACTTTCACATATCCGTAAATCTATTGGATACTATCAAATTCACATAATTTAGCGAGTACGTACCCATAAATGATGACATACCCAAACATAATATACTCTTTTTGAATACATACCCGTAAATGTTATACCCAAAAATAAAATACACATATATGCCTTGAACACATACCCTTAAATGATATTGGTGACATACCCGTAAATTATATACTAAAATAAAATACACATATATAGTGTTCTAAATAAACTACATATACTGTGTTCTAAAAATTAAAATGATGTTGTTTCATAGATCAACCATTTCCTTTTACCGCTTTTCCCTCTCATGCCTTTCCATATAAAAGTTTTAGATCACGTATTTGTGTATATATACCAAAAAAGAATATGTATGGTGCTCACACATTTACGTGGACGTATATCCATAAAACAATTGGGTATCGTACCCACCTATTTGTGACTATGTACTTCACAAAATAATTAGGTGTATATATACCTACATATTATTGGCGTGTACTCATATATTTCACGTCAGGGTATGTAGCTATAGTAAAATATGCAAGAAAAAATAGGAATAATACCTATATATTATTGGGGTATGTAACATATGTTTTTTGCTTGGCTATCTAGTTGTAGAGAATAGGTGTGTAGCTATAGAGTAATATTGGGAAATTTATACATATATTTCAATCTCGCATACCCACTTATTTTTGAACTATGTACCAAAAAACAATTAGGTATGATACCCACGTATTATTGTGGTATATATTCATATTTTTCACGCCAGGGTATGTAGGTGTAGGAAAATATGTAAAAACAATTAGGTATCATACATACGAATTATTGAGGTATGCACTCGTATATTTCACGCTGAGATATGTAGTTGTAGAGAAATATCGAGATAAAAATCTTATGAGTATATACTCAGTTAAAAAAATTCTCAACGTGTGCAATGCTACAAATTTCTTACTATATTTTACACAGAAATAGTTTGGAAACTCTTCATTACTTGATCTCATGAATGGACAATTCAAGACACACATTAAATAATCAGATTTAGTTGTTTCCATATAAGACATGCCATGCAACCATCTATGGAAGGTAATTTATTGACACAATTAACACGTGTCAGAGCCATGCAAACAGGTATGAAAAGTTTTTTTCTTCGTTAACGGATCAAATCCCATAACTCATATATCCATCATCCGAACAAAATCACGATGCAAACGAACTACATCTAGGTAAGGTGCTTGGACATCTAGGTGTCCCAAACGATCGTCCTTTTTAAAAATATATATAGGTAAAGAGAAATATCATGGTTGTCAAAAAACTTGGTAAATCAAAGAATTATTCTGAATTTCGAGAAACCTTTTTTAAAATATACTATAATATTCTGTTCCACCCCTGACAACTAGTTCTTCAAAATTCACTCAGGTATATAACCAGAAGGACTCAGAAGCATTACTATTTAACTGCATACATTCAATCATTCGTGAACATTTTTACAAATTTGAGAACATTTTTAAAATCGAGATCATTTTCTACTATTTATAAACATTTTTTAAAAATTCCAAACAATATTTTATATTACGAACTGTTTTCAAGTATTTTCTTGTGAATTGGCGAATAATTCATTTTTTGAATTATCATTTTTTCTTTAATTGCATTAAATAAATTGCTCAAAATGATGGACGTTTTGTGATTCACGAATGTTTTCTCCAAAATTACGATATTTTTAATATGCAAACATTTTTATAAAAATCCTGAATAATTTTTGAATTCGCACATTTTATGTTTTATCAAACATTTATATAAATATATTTTTTTGAATTGCGAAAGTTTTTTTGATTTATTTCAATTAGAAAAAACAAAAAGGAACAGATAAATATTAACTAAAAAAACTAAAAACGCGCCCCCGCCCATGGGCCGGCCCAAAGGGGCGTGCTGTTTTTTCCAACGAGCAGAGCGTAGTATAGTGGTCCCTATGTTTTGGCCGGCCCATGCGAGGATTCCCTGCAAAACATTTTTTATAATTTATAGGTGGCATTGGTGGGTAATATTAGACAATTTTGAATGCAATTTTAATGACGTACCACAGAAGCAATAGATACTTCTCTTCCTAATAAGAAAGCAAATACGGTTTCTGGTCGTCCATCATTTAAATTGCCCTCATAGTTGGCTAAAATTACCCACCAATGCCACTCGTAAGTCAAAAAATGGTTCGTTTTTCGGATTTCAGAAGTCGGCGCCGTTCTTTGTTGTTATGTTATCCGATACATTAGGAGAACAACAACAGACGAGTAGCGCGATGGCTAACGGTTAAAGCTCCAGACTTGAGACCAAGGTTGGATCCCTGGTTCTCACATATTTTTTCTCGCATGGGCCGGCCCATGTACAGGTTAGAGCGCCCCTGTTTTGTATTTTTTTTCATTTTTGTGTTTTTCTTCCCTAAATTAATTCCAGATTTCAAAAGAACAAAGTACCAAAAAATTCTGAGTATACAAAATGTAGCAAAAAAGAAAAAAAATGTTTGTGTATTCGACAAATATATTCAAAAAGTCATAAAATATTCATGAGTTCAAAAATTGCTCACATATATTATAAAACAAATCACGATTTCAAATAAATTGTAATGAAAAACTAAATGATCATGATTTTTGTATAAAATTATCCCGTAATCAAAACATATTCATGATTTTAAATAGCTTGTCCATCAACTTTTAGAAAATCTTCATAAAAATTAATACACATTCATAAATAATGAATAAAACAAACTGTCACTTACGTAAAGGTTTTATTAGGAGATTTGTAAAGGTCATTTCATGATTTTATTTAGATCCTTGCATATCAAAAAGTTGCGAGTTTGAAAAAAAGTAGGAAAATGATAAACCATTTGAGAATTCAGAAAAATATTCGGAAAATCATAAAAAGCTCATGAGTTCAGAAATTGCTCACACATTATAAAAAAATCACAAATAATTTTTCATGAAGTAAGAAATGTTTAGAAAAATTAAAAATGATCCGGTATTCAAAGAATATTCAGGAATTTGAAAAACATCTCCATCTATTTTTAGAAAATATTCACAAAAATTAAAACACATCCGTAAATAATGAAAAAACTAAATGTGGCTTACATAAAGGTTTTATTACAAGACCACTCGAGGTCGCTTTATGATTTTTGAGTCCCTCACGTTAGGCAAAAAAAGGTTTTCGTGTTTTGTACAACGCTGAGCCCAACCAAATTGACACACCTTTTTATGGGTTAGTTTTGTACACAATTATGTTTATTCTCGTACCAGAATACTGGTTATGGTAAGCACCGCTACGCTAAGTTAAGTCGAGGCACATCATTCATCAGTATAGCTCAGACAGGGTCGGTAAATGCAGTTTGCTCAGCCATAAAATATTATGTTGTGACGTCTTAAGAAATCAAGTCGCGATGAGCATCATATTTTTTGTTTATGAAATCATACTTTTTCATATCTACCACACCTGCATAATCTAATAGTTTTTCTCGTTGCAACGCACGGGCATATTTGATAGTTATTAATAAATAGGTAAAAGAATGAGGATGGGCCCCACCCCCTTTGAAAATCAGGAGGGAGGTTAGTTAAGAAGGAAGAATCCTAGTTCAATTTCAAATAGAAGCAAAAATAATCAAACTAAACAAAATAAATCAACAATAAGTAGTTCAATTTCGTTATCATTACAACCCAAACAAATAGTTTATCGTTCAGTACAACAAATACTGCAATAAACACAACAAATAGTTTATGAACAATACAATGTCGAACGCAGAAATCATGCTCTTTGTCGTCTATGCCATGCCCACCGTCGCACTCGCACTGGATCCTCCTCCTCTTTCATATCAAATTCTTCTTCGGAAGAATCATACGACGAACTCATCTACAATGTTCAATACTATACTATAAAAACTATAATTAAAACATGCACCAAATTTATGAAGTTTGAGCAATACATACCTTTTAGGCGTTTTGTCGAACACCTTGCGCGCGCGGCGCGGCAGCGAGCGCTCGGGCGCTGTTCCTCGGACGACGGACGCGCGCGAGGGCCGGCGGGACTAGGAGCGGGGGGGGGGGGGGTGTGGAAGCGCGTCGGCGCGGGGATAGGCCGGCGAAGCGCCTGAACGGTCGCCGGGGGGCACGGCTGGATGGGGGTGGAAGTGGGAGAGCGAGCGCGCGGGTGCGGGCGCAGCAAATAAGCGGCACGCGATTGCGTTTCGGCTAGCGCGCTGAACTACATATGCCGCGCACGCTGAAGCAACAATACCGGTTGCGCGCATGTTAAAACGCCCATTTTTACGACGCGACGCTAATTTGGCGCGGCTGTTGGAGATGCTCTAACTACACTCCACACAAATCTGGCAATAATCCACCAGAAGAGAAGATGGTCGCAGTTCTCATCTCGTCCACACCAAATGCACTTGTCATCTCCCTATCCAGGCCGCTTTTGCCCTTGGGCTCCGCTAATAATTCGGTTTCAACCGACTTGCTAGAGGAAGATTTTGATTTTCGCCAACATTTGTGCTTACCAGACTCCGGACAAGATTTCTTATATGGTGACCTTGTTCCGAAACAATCCGATTGATCAAGGCGCCAAGAGACCTCATCCCATCCTTGTGTAACATGAAACCTTGTAGTTTGCCTCGCAGATCCTTCCATTATAGTATTCCTTTCCAGGGGTCTCAAGGGACCTTCTGAATCTTAGCTCCCATCTACCAAGCATCATCCCCTTTCAGGTTGGGTATGTTTGAGATGGCAAACAAGGCAGGATAGGTGTCACCCAACAGTTGATCCCCACACCAAGCATCTAGCTAAAATGAGGCCGCCTTGCCGTTATGCACACAAACTTCGTGCCTAGACGATATCCTTGACGAATTGAGATAGTTTTAAGTTTGGCCGAAACTCCGCTCCCAACCCCCCGCCCCGCGCGCCGCCGGTGAGTGTCTTGCATGCCCATTGGTCATGAGGCACCAATTCATTATTTCGGAGTTGATTACTCTTAGAGTCAGACTCTCAAACAATGGTTCACAAGATTTTGAACGAGGACAAGGATCTCATGGCAAACGGCCCCATAGTCGAGCGGGTGAAGCTTTTGCTCCGGTCTCTCAAGGATTTCACGAGCAGCGAATAGGGTCGCTCATGTTTTAGCTAGGGATGGTTGCATAAATAAGATATGTAAGACATGGTTTCAGGTGCTACTAGAGTATGAGTATCTTGCATGCCCATTGGTCATGAGGCACCAATTCATTATTTTAGAGTCGGTTAGAGCATCTCCAACAATCGCGCTAAAATGTTTGCCGCGCGTCCATCGCCTGGTTTGGCGCGTCGCACGGCGCTGGCTCCAGCAGCCGCGCTAAAATGCAGCGCGCGCACGCCGCTCCAGCAGCGCGCAAATATATAGCATTTGGACACAAAATAAGTTTGAAACATTCATCAAAATGCAATGAACATGTAAAATTTAACACAAGCAAGTTGATGAATAAAAGTCATGCCCACAAGTTCATCCAACCAAGTTCAAAATGCAAACCAAGTTCATCCAACAAAGTTCAAGACATAATAAAAACACATCAATCATCTTCCTCGTCTTCTTCCTCTTCTTCCGAAGACGATTCTTCCGCCTTCGAAGATGAATCTTCCTCCCTAACCTCATCACTCTATCATCCTCATTTGTGTCACTTGGGTTAAGCTTGTCAACTGCCTTTTGTGCGGCCGCCCACTTTTGACAATCCGAGTTGATTGTCGACCATCGGGACCGAAGTGATCTCTCGGAGCGGTCAATTCCACTCACGTTCTGAGCATCAAAGTATTCTTTCATTCGCCCCCCAATAAGCATCTCTACTTTGATCACCTTTAATGGATGGATCCCTCGACACTTGCAACCAAGTATTGCATAGTAATTTGTCATCGTTGGTGGTGTAATTGCCCGCTCTTCCTTTCGGCGCCTCGACAATGCCCTCACCCTCCTCGTCCACTTCAAACTCATGGTCGTCCAAACGGGTGCTGGTGTGCGCGTCCATGGTGGCAGGGGCGCTAGCGCCGGCGCGCGAGGTGCGAAGGAGGAAGAAAGGAGAGAGTTCGCGCGTGCGCTCGAGTCTGCCACGCGCGGAAGTGAGCACCCCAAATTACCAGCGCGGGATAAGGCGATGGACAGCGCGTCCAACTTGTTTTAGCGCGCGCGCGGTTTTTGCGCGCCCGCTGGAGCATCCCGCCGCGTCGTGCGCGCGCTAAAAAGGCATATTTTTGAGCGCGGCGCTTGTTTTACGCTGTTGTTGGAGATGCTCTTACTCCTAGAGTCGGACTCTCAAACAATGGTTCACAAGATTTTAACGAGAACAAGGATCTCATGGCAAACGGCCCCCATAGTAACAGGTGAAGCTTTTGCTCCGGTCTGTCGAGGATTTCACGAGCAGCGAATAGGGTCGCTCATGTTTTAGCTAGGGATGGCTGCATAAATAAGATATGTAAGGCATGCATGATTTCAGGTGCCACCAGAGTATGTCGCGTCGGTGGTAGCCTCGGAGTGTGTTTCAGACCTTTTGAATAACGAAAATGCTGCATCTACGTAAGCTTTACGGAAACTAACGGAAGCCTCCTAACTAATTAACTTTGACCCCCTTGATTTTCAAAAGGTGGGGACGCTTCATCCTCCAAACTTTAATTTAATTGGCCCATGTAACATATTACGTAAAACATTTATGTAGCATTACGTGGATGTAGCATTGCTTTTTGAATAATATGCAGCGAAATTTCCCCTCACAGAATTCTAACATACGGGTCCTACATCACAATATACACGATTCGACCTAATGTTGCTAGCATAGATGAGTAGACCTTCCTCTTTGATGAATGATGATGGCGCAAGTTGCCCACTTGCCCTACGACGCGATCTCCATTGAAGGCTAGCTGCGGCAACGTAAAGTTTTTACCATACATCGAGATCCTGAAACTGTGTGCGTGGGCACCGTCTCCAGTTGCAGAATTGTTATCTTGGAGATGCATGGTGACAGCAAGTAGACGTACTCCATGTAATTGCAGGTGCAAGCAGCGGCAGGAATCGCCGCCTCCTCATTTTCATGACCAGATGCCGAGCGCCATCAGTTCTGATAGATAATATTTTGTTGCGTTTGGCTGATTGCCCAGACATGCAGGAGACTGCTTGCGAGAAAATCTAGAGTTGTAAATGGTAGCAATAATATCCATAGCTAGAAAATCAACTGAGCGTGTTCCACATCTGTGAGAAGCCACTCTCAGCTAAGTACTCGAACCCATCTTGAGCAAACACACCACCCTGGGTAGGCGCCTCCCTCTTCACGTTGCCTTGCTCAAACCTGCTGAGCTGGCTCAGCACGTCCTTGATCGCCTTCCCCATGTGCTGCTGCTCCTGATCAGCAGCCATGGGCGCCATCCCCGGGATACTCATCGAGGTCGACGATGACGGGTGTGAGGAGGGATTATTGGAGAAGCAGGGCACTTGCTCATAACCCTCTAGGTTTTGCAACATTCCAGGATGGTCAAAGGCAATGTAGTTGTCAATGAGAGGAGGCAGTGAGGTTGCGACTGCACTGTCAATCTTGTAGCTGCTCCCTGTGGGTGGCTTAGCAATGGTTGTCCTGGTCTTATAGAAAACCCTACACAAGACCCAGTCCTCCTGTTTAACATGAAAAAATATTACGTACACAAGATCGTTAGACTGGAAAATGAATGGGTGAATTGGTAGCATCTGAAGTGATCATGAGATCAAGATTTTTTGCATCAGAATCATTTTGCAAAGCTTTGATAGTATGAATTGAAATGATTTATAATTTTTTGTGGGAAAATACTATAATTGTTTTTAGCCATTCTTATCATTTTGTGGGCGACAACTGTATGCTTTATGAAATTGTTGGAAAGTGACACGAAAGCGATAAAAAGGATAAAAACTTCTGATTCAATAATTTGCGCACAGGTCTATATTGTAGTGTACATCTAAAAGAGACCAGATCATCCTCATATTGTACGTAGCTGGCATGAGAGTGACCCACATGTAAGGAAAGCATCAAGTACAGACCAGGAACAGGAGGATCCCGGGCCCGCTAATCAACAGTTAACATCATGAACATATGTGCTGACTACCACGAATTTTCTAACAAAATTCAGCTAACTATCTGTTCGGGTGTCATCCTCTTAACACAAACTACACCAGCTTTTAGACACCTCCTGGTATTACTTAGATGGCACCTAATTATCACAAAATAAATGTATTAATTAAAAAGATGGCCAACTTATTTGTGACTCAACTGTAATTTTGGCGCTTTAATTCTACTAGCTAGCTAGCTAGCTAGATAGATCTTGAATTGAGAGGGCATATGCATGTATAGTGAGCTGGCTGGTCGTACTACATTATCCATTGCACATGTATTATAGAATGAGTTGGCATTCCAGTCAGTAGCCTCCACATGCGAATGTCACGTGAACCAAATGTTTTTTGTTTCTTTAGTCCGTACTTCTCATAAAATCTACCACATGTGAAACCAAACCTGCCAAGTTTCATTTTGGATGTCCCCTCCCCTCCTTTAAAAAAAAGTGCCACGAGTATATAGTTTTGTAGCTTGCGTACAATTTTTTTTGGGTGGAATTTCTTGCACTTTCTATTCATATGATGCATTATGCTATATGGGGAAAGGAGTGGAGTGTCAACTAGTAAGATGAATTTTTGGTTTACATGTATAATTATAATGACGATTACCTTCAATGGCAACTTCATATGATCGCCTTGCCCTTCCTTGCGGAATTCGTGCATGACCCACTCAGTCTTCTTCCCTTTAGGGGCTCTGCCTTCGTAGAACACCAGGGTTTTTCTCATGCCAACTAGCAACCCTTTCCGGCTTATCAGGCGGTCTTTCCCGGTGGCCTTCCAGTAGCCTGATTCAGTTGCTCTATTTGTTCTCTGCCCTGTAGCGTATTTCTTGTCCCTTAAGCTGTAGAAGTACCACTCCTTGCCGCCAATGCACGCAATTTCTGAATACAGTCAAGGAGAAGATTAACAAACAATATTGTAAAAGTTAGATGAACTATTTACAAAATAGTAATCTTTTTTGGAACATGCGCAAGATGTGCATCTATGATGTACCATGTGTAATGTGTAAACCCAAGTAGTATGTCTGACTACAGTACTCCATTTTCTAGAGGAAGTCCTAACATTAGATCCACATTTAAGTAAGGCGGAGAAAATGTCCATTAATAGGTAATAACATAATAGGGAGAATAATAGATATTTTTGGAACCAATGGAAAGGAGATCTATTGATTGGGGAAGGCATCTTGCCTATTCTTGTGACATACATCAATTATACATATCCTATCCTTGCTATATATATGTTCTTTCCATATGGCTTTGTGCATGGTGTGTTCTCTACTAATAGGCAAAGTGGAAGGCATCCTTTTTGTGTTAAGTTTGTCCCCGTCCGTGGGCTGTGAATTCCCTTTAAGGATGAGGCAATTTGGGGGAATATTTGATGGCATGGCATGAACAGGGACATATGCGGAGCAGGCCAGCAAGGGGCCAAACAAACTCATGGCTGTGAGAATATCCTTCTGTTATGGGGACGGGAAGGCGACAAAAGATGGAGGCAGACAAGGCGTGTGAATTTTGTTCTCATTGTAGAATAATTCCCAGAAACTATATGCATTCATCCCTTGATCAAGTCTACTATATCTGGAATATGAGGCAAAAAAAAAATACCGTGGAAAAAAATGATCTCTCTCTCTCTAGTGCTAGTAATATTTGAGGTGGTCTCACTCTGAAATTTTCTTGCCTTTGGATAAAAAAAATCAAATGGCAATTAAATTGATTAGGACATATAGAGAGGGGGAAAAGCATGGGCACGCCAAAAGGAAGGGCCAGAAAAGTGAGAAAAGAAGAGAAACGAAACGAAAAGGAGAAAAGGTCGGTTTCTAGCGGTATGGGAAGCATGCATGCATAGTTGCAATTTGCAACTTGATGAGATCGAGATTGTCGTGGTCACTTCAGTTATGGCTGGGACTGGAAACTACCCAACCACTAGCAGCATGCACACAGCGAGCCACCTTGGATTTGGATCGATGCAACTCAAGGAAACTACACATGCATGAGCGGAAAGGAACAAAGAGGGAAGAATTGTTCATGGTATTAACAGACTGAATATTAATGAAGGTAGCTAATTGAGCTGCATATAAATAGTACATGGTTGGTCCCAAGACCTTAAATTCAAGTTGAAACCAACAGAGCAATACATTTTGATGATATGCATGATTGAGAACCTTGGGCAATCATGCATACACACACACGGACAAATAACTTATTTCTGGGATGTGATTTCTTTATTAAAAATTGAACAAGGGTGTTTAATTAGCACAGTGGAGAACCGAAGACTTGTCTGTTTAGAAACGACCAAATCGTTGTTAGTTCCGTCAAAAGATATACACACCGGCAGAGATATCATACTACATAGGATGCTATATTTTCTTAAGGGGGTTTGGGACGTCATCGACTTGAAAAGAATAATTACGAATCAGCAGCAGCCAAACGGGAGAAGGAAATTGAATCAACGGATAAATAATCATCCCCAGGACCGAAGTACTGATGCATATGTATGTTTGATCCGGAAGACGATCACAAGCATATAGACACGAATACGCGCATGCTAGCTGGTGTACTTAAGCTAGAGTACTTGGGATTAGGTCTTACCGGGGAGGTCCCAGGGCTCGGTCTTGTTGAGGTCGACGTCGACCATGGCGGGGCAGCCGTAGATGCTCGCCACCGCCGGTCCGGCGCCGCCGCCGAGCTTCCTGGACAGGTAGTCGAGCACGAGCTCGTCGTCCCGCGGGTGGAACCTGAACCCCGGCGGCAGCCTCGCCTCCACCATGCTGAGCGAACTCATCGCTGCCGCCACCACGCGCGCCTTGGATCGATCCCCTCGGATCAAGCGGTCGACAGGAGCTAGCGAGGACCAGGCCGACGGCTGCTTCTGCTGCCGATCTCGGCAGTGGGGCCAACACAACAAGAAGCAGAAGCAGCAGCAGCTGGGTCCTGATCGGTATGGTATGATTGTACCGTTTACCGAGAGGGATGTCGAGGAGGGGCGCGAGGAGGACGACGGGTATTAATAGGAGCCAGCGCACGGGCACGGCATGGTCAGGTCAACTAGTTTTTGCGCCGAGATGGAGAGTGGAGGTGGCCGTGGCCGGGGCCGGGAAGGCTACGGCTCTACTACTATACTACTACTACTACGTACTCCATCCGTTCCTAAATATAAGACCTTTTAGATATTGCACTATAAACTATATACAGATGTACATAGACATATTTTAAAATGTAGATTCATTCATTCTGTTATGTATGTAGTTTTCTAGTGTAATTTTTAAAATGTCTTATGTTTTGAAACGGAGGGAGTACTACGTACGTGTAGCTAGGCAGATGGAGTACGTACGTACTCACCCAGCTAGGCATCTCTGATGGTTCGTGTAGTACGTACTCACCCAGCTGGAGAGACTTTTCCTCTCCCTCGGTTAGCGTGCCGGTAGCCAGGTGGCGAGGTTCGATTCGCCGGGCCGGTCCCGGCCGGTGGGCGCGCGATCGGGCGGCTGCAGCCGGGCCGGTGGCCGTGTCACGGTCGCCGGACGTACGTCGCCGGCGGTGACGTGGGCGGGCAGATGCATGCAGTCATGCAGACGAGATGAGAGATGCAGTCTGGGCATTTAATTCGAAGCGCCGACTGGCCTAATCACCTATCGGGCACATATCTTCCGGCCGGGTGGCTTTGCGGCGTCGCCTAATTCCAGTTTGCGGCTCGACGGCTGATCGGGAGACGGATCTGTTAGAATGAATCCTCATACTCTTTCATTAGATGAATATGGATATATATACAAGGAGAAGAGATGCAATGAAGAGGCATCTATTCGGGAGAGATGGCAGTTACAAGGGGAGATTACCCGATAATTAACATATGTTAATTAAACTCTAACACTCCCCCTAATCTATCCTTGTCCATCCAGAATCATCATCTTGATTAGAGGCTCCTCCAAAAACTTTGTGGGAAAAATATGAGGAGTATAGTGTTCGATATGTTGCCAAAACTCATTCAAAACCCAATGAAAAAAATAAGGAGAAAATGTCGCAACATATATGGTTATTGTCTCCTCTAACTCAATACGAGAAAACTCATAGAATCAAGAGAACAATAAATATGTCGTATATACTTTCCTAAAAACCCCGGTGGGGAAAACTGAAAGTATGATATATGATCTTGTGTTTGATATTACCTCGTTAAAAACCTTCATGAGAACCTATATAGTAAACTCATGGAGGGAAAAAGAGTATAATATGATGCATTGAACAGGAACAATTCAGGAAGATACTCCCCCTGATTCTTGCAAATTTCGAAGCCGGTCGTCACATACCAATTCCATGAACATGTTTCTGGAATGTAAAAGTTGGTAGAGATTCTGTGACCAAATCAGTCACATGATTTGATTTGCAAGAAATGCAATATAGCGATATTGCTTATTACGTAACCTGTTTGCATCTGGGCAACACAAGCAACATTATCTTTGAGATAATGGTTGGTGGATGTAGCCATGAGGTCTGTTTTTAAGACTCTTCATGAGAGGGCTACCACACCTAGTATGAACACTAAGCTTGTCTACGATCCGACATAGCGGGGATCTGATCGATGTATCCAATAATATCGGTGCTCACATTTCTGTGAAACTGAAAACCCAGGACATGATGTTTGATGCCTTGGAGATATCGAAAGATATTCTTGAGTACCAACCAATTGTGTTTGGTGGATCCAATGGCATTATGGAACGTTGAGTCCCAATATCTCATTTCCATCATCTCTTGGTCTATGTCTAGAGAATGAACTACCATGAGAGCTATGGATGGATAATATTTGTCCATAATGAATTTCCCTAATATATTATGGATATAGACAACATAGTATACCATAGTGTATAAATGAAGGTGCTCAAGTTGTAGCAACGAGCGGTATTTTGGTTTTCCCAAATCCTTCATTTTAAACTCCGTCATTTAGATGATTACATGTGTCGTCATTGCACACATACAAACATGGATAATCATCATTGTAGGATCGGAGTAATCCTTATGCATAAGGAACTCACTACGTCGGTTGTACCATATGTACCGACAACAATAAGTCGTATGGTGACTTACTGATTTTTACACAATGTATGTTGCATTTTGCATTTCAATTCAGAAGTGAGATTTCATCGGGAATCAATCATATACGTCTGAATCTAGTGAACCACATGGATATGTGATCACTACATCTATCAACTGCAAAGATAGATGATTATGTACTGTCAATGATATAAATTATCGGAAAGAGATTCCACCTCTGGAGAATAGTTGGGTATCTGCGTGAACCCTTGTGCTACAATACTTGCTCTATGTTTCACCACCTCGTTGTTCTCAATTCTGCTTCCAGAAGAAAACTGGTGAAAAGACCTCGATGACGCCTAGAGGGGAGGTGAATATGCTATTTAAAAACTTCTTCGGATTTGGCTTGAACCTAATGCGGAAATAAACTAAGAGGGTACTTGTCAAGCACAAATCCTAAATGCACTAGGCACTGCAACGTGTATCAACAACACGATCTACCCGGATGGACACAATACAGTTACTAACAAGCACAAGTAAGTTACACAAACTTACTTGAGCTATATCACACGACAAGTAGGTGAACAACACAAGATACTAGATCACACTATATCAACACGATGTATCAAGGGATGCAAGTATGAACGTGTGGATATAGAGGGTATGCTTGAATGATTAATCTTGTACAAGAAATGACCAACACAATATAATGAGCACAAGCAATATGCAATGTATGTATGCTCAAACAACACAAGTAAACCACAAGTAAGGAGTTAGGGTTAAGGATAACCAAGGTCACTGAGACGAAGATGTATCCCGATGTTCACTTCCTTGGAGGGAAGCTAGTCACCGTTAGAGAGGTGGATGTTACCACGAAGGCACACCAACGCCACGAAGGCTCACCCTATTCTTCCTTTGAGATAACACCACGAAGGCGTTTCTCAACCACTAGTGGTAAGCCTTTGAGGTGGCTTCCAAACCCTCACAAACTTTTCCGGGGGAAAACACACGGATTGATTCCTCTCCGAAGAACTCCTACCGCCTAGGAGTCTCCAACCTCCAAGAGTAACAAGATCACGAGGAATGCTCAAAACTTGCTGAAATCACAAATAGCTTGGGTTGAGAGAAGGAGAGGGAGACGATCTATCTTTTGATTGGAACAACTCTCAAAGGGGCTCACAAATGCTCTTGGGATCTAAGATTTGGAGTGAGCAAATGTGTGTGAGGTGGAAATGTGTTCTTATGAGGATAAGGCTGTGTTGGGCCACCCTCTCACGAAGTGGGAGGGGGGTATTTATAGAGGGGAGAGAAAAAGAGCCGTTGGGGACACTTTATGTCACACAGGGTCCGGACGTCCGAAAGTTGTCGGAAGTCCGGGCGTCCCCGAGGGGTCGGACGTCCGACAGGGGTCGATCGTCCGAGGCCTGTAGATACGACTGAAACTATTTTGAATTAAACAGCGACCGTACGTCCGACACGGGTCGGTCGTCCGAGGCCTGAAGATACGACTGAACCTATGTTGAATTTATCAGCCAACGGACGTCCGGAGAGGACTAGAAATCCGAGTTATACAACTCAACTTCTACTGGTGGTAGGTTCCGGATTTCCGACGGGTGTCGGACGTCCGACGCTCGGACGTCCGGAGGGAGCCGGATTTCCGAGATATAGAACTCCACTTCTACTGGTGCAGGCTTCCGGATTTCCGGGTCTTGGCCGGACATCCGGGCCTCGGACGTCCGGAGGGAGCCGGAAGTCCGAGTTATATGGCTCTGATTTTTCTGGTATAGGATTCCGTATTTCCGAACTAGTCGGTCGTCCGGTCCTCGGACGTCCGGAGAAAGCCGGATGTCCGAGGCACTGGTTCTGTTTTCAGATAACAACAAAACAGTGGAGATGTGGTCTGAGCAGAAAGTGATGATGTAGTTTGAGCAAGTTCATCGCAAAACCTGTGATCCCCTCTTAATAGTGCGGGATCCCTAAGGACTCAAGAATCATAAAAGAGTACTGATGATCCATACTTGAGTGTATACTTTTATTCGCGGATCATCACTCCGCACAACTAACGTCAAAGGAACTGATACCTTTGATTTAGCCCTTTCACCTGAGCTTGATGTTGTTGTTCCTTCTTGGCTCAAGTTGAAAGCAAGAGATGATGAAGTCTTCAAGTAGCTTTCCCATACATAATGCGGAAAGCCTAGCTTATGTATTCATCTTTATTTGTCCACCATGTGAACATCCACAAGAATCAAGCATGTAGTGCTCAGGAATGCTTATCTTGATCTTGTCCTTGTTAGCACATGAGGTTGTCCTTATCAACACATGATCATTGACAATAGTTTCAATGATATATTCGTGCTGATCCACTTGAACTTGCACACCACAATCTTGATGACGATCACCACTTGACGTCATCCTTCATGGGTTGTATGAGATCTTCCTTTTGACGCAAGCCCAATGGAAACACACCTTACCCCCACATAGGAGTCTCACAAAGAACATGGGTTAGTACACAAACACGTAATGGACAATGCTTACCATATCATGGGATCACTTGACCCCTCTCGGTACATCTTATACGCTTTGTGTGTTGATCATCTTGATTTACTCTTTGTCTGAGATCTTGATCAACCTAGTGTTTCTATGACCATTCTTTGGATAATACCTTGAATAACATCTTGGTCATCATATAAACTCCTTGAACCCGACAGATGGACTTCAAGAAATGCCTATGGACAAATCCTATAAATATAACTTAAGGCAACCATTAGTCCATAGGAATTGTCATCAATTACCAAAACCACATATGGAGATATATGCTCTAACAATCTCCCCCATTTTGGTAATTGAAGACAACCACTTCAAGAGAGTTTATATAAGGAAATAAGCATAACCAAGCACACACATACAAGGTAATAATGCATGTGTGCAAGATGTAAATGCTTACGCAATAAAAGCAAAACCCTCTAAACATATCCAAAGTAAACTCTCTGAACTTCTCCCCATTGGCATCGATTGCCAAAATGGACGACAAGTTTAGAAAGCCAAAATAGTAGGTGATCCTCCAAAAAGTGTGTACTTCTCAGCAAATGAGTGCAGAAAAATACACAAATACAATGATATGTAGTTGGAGGAAAACAAACTATATTGAGGACCCAAAGATTGCAAATAAAAGGATCGTATGTCACAAAGACATGCAAAGATGGAGGCAAGCAATCAAAGAATTCCAGATGGAACAAACAATCATATGGTCCTTCGAACCACATGAATAAAAGATATTATGATAGAAGCAAGCAATCAAAGAATTCCAGATGGAACAAACAATCATATGGTCCTTCGAACCACATGACTAAAAGATATTATGATAGAGGCAACATAGTGCTTTATCAAAAACTAGAGAAGCTCCCCATGATTTGTGCACTAATATGAGATTTTTGTATTTGAAACAGGTGCACAAAATAGGATCGTTGCTCCCCCAGAATTAATAGAAACACACAACGAGTGCAAGAAGATAGATGAGACAATAGGCATATCAATTGCACAAAACTAATGGTTGAGAAACATGTAAAGGAAGCAACTTAAGAATAAGCTCAACCAAAGTAATGTGTGTGAGTCATGGCAAAGCACTTGAGAAGACTTAAGATAAGGATGAGCATTACTCATCAACATAGTCTTGATGAATATGAGATACAAAGTGCAAGACATATCATTCCAACACACACATACTAGAAAATGGGTTCACAAGCTTACTAATAAACAAAATAAGAACCAACGCTTGTGACAACCCATTGTGAAGATAGGAAGTAAGAATCTTGTCAAGAGGAGGGATACTAATTGAAAATGGCAAAACCCTCATCAAGACAAACATGAGGAAAAATAATCTTCACGGCCAAAGAGTGCACCAAGATGTAGGAAAATAAGATACGCACTCAAAACAAATCCTTTCACGTTGCCACCAAAAACCGAAAAAGGAAATGCAGCGATGGACGTGAAAGAAAAGAGGATATCAATTAGAGATGTAACTTCTCTCATGTGACCAAGATTCTAAGTAGAAGACAATCATGATGATATATATATCCACAAACAAGGATGTACACACGAAATGGTTACAAGAAGGAAGAACACTAGATATCCAAAAGGGAAGTCATAAATATATCAATGAGATCTTTTGCTTGGAAGCATAGCACATGGCCTAATATTTTCTTATTGTATAATATGAACTTCCAACATACGAACATCAAAGACATCCCAACTAGTAGTAAGACATCATCGTTCGGATGCTTTGAGAAAGCAAACAAGTACTACAAGAATGAATCAAGAGATTCATGCCACGATGCAACCTGGAAAAGAAAAGACAGGTTGGGTCCTTTGCAAGAAAAGAATGCATGAAGTGGATACTTGTTACCGAGACAACATTGGGATTATGTAGTAGATAGTTGTTCTTTGATCATCCTAACTTGGCTCCAATAATCACATGGTCTCAACATCTTCCTTATAGGTGAGCCGAGCATCCAATGCATCTCCAGTTTTTCCTGGAACAACAAAAACAAACAAAATGGTGCCCAAACTCATTGGGACCAAAGAGTTAGAAAACCAGCAATACATAGGACAAAACTCCACATACATATGTGCATATAGATATGAATTTGAATTTCATGCACACTTTAGCCAATTTGTGACAAGTTGGAGTTTCTCCTATATATTGGGTCAAAGAAGGAAAGCAAGCAAAAGAAGTTGTATATAGTAGCTAGATACGCATGCTCAAGACTCTCAAGAATCAACTCAACACAAAGTTGATAAGTCACCAAAAGACAAGGTATCAAGTGATAATAAGATCCTAAAACAAAAGAACTATCACTTGAAGGATATCAATTAAAAGATACCTCAAGGAATGAGATATCCATTGACACATGCCAAATAGAAGGCAACAAGAAACCAATTGAAGGAAAACAAACACGAGGTTTCTAGTTTTCAAAAGAGAGCTAGGTTCCAACAAACCAAGCCCTCGACAAATTTTCATGATGGCACAAAGCATCATAAAGAGCAAGACTTGCCTCCCATCAACACACACTTGATGGGGATCAAAAGATTTTATGATGGGTGAATAAAGAGAGTGTTCTAAAGAAAATAGGATAGCTCCCCCAAGGGACGTGCATTATATAGAATTTGCATTTAAATACAAAACGCACACGATGGGATCATCACTTTCACTATATCTATAAAAGCACTAGACAGGTTAAAATAGATCCATAAGAGGCAAGGAAGACAAACGAAACACAAAATCCAATGTAAAGATGATTAGCAATTCCAATCACATGATGGGAATACCAATTGTCAAGGACAAGAAGTATTTTCGAAATGATACTCATTGGTAGATCACAAATATATCCAAGATCATCTTTACCCATAAAACGCAAGCATATGACACTTGTAGAGATAACATGCCACCTAGGAACAGGATAATTTACAATATCAACACTAAGTGGCAACACCTCAAATGTACACATTTTCTAGGTTTGTAATATGCACATAGCATATTACTCCCCCATAATGTGATAAACCAACAATATTAACAAGTGGCAAATTGAAACCAACAAGAGATAATTAATGGACCATATAGAATTTGAATTTCTCATGAGTAAGACATACCACATAGAAACTAGATAATCTTGAAATATCAAAACTAAGTGGTATTCCCCATGTATAGACATTTATAGGATTGAGAGGTGTGCAAAGCACATCACTCCCCCACAATGGGATAATCCATTAATCTCTCACAAGAGCCAACAAAAATACAAACAAGACACAAAAGGCTCAATACAAGACTCACATGTACATGATATGCAAACCAACATACCCATACTCGATTACTCAAGATAAGCAAGTTGGAAGCACAACATATACAAACGCATGCAAGGTACAAAACCACAACATGCAAAGGGGCAAGCACCTAACAATGTAAACAATTTAAGTATAAGTTACCGTAAGGAGGCACATTGGATATAAGATAGAAACTCGATAATCCAAATGACTTGGCTTGAGATAATATGAATGATGAAGACCCCTTAATTCTTCATTATGTATCCAAGTTTCTAATGTCCTCCATAGTCACCTATTGATCAAGTTTGAGCTTGTTGGTCCCCAACTACGTTGGGTCCTAAGAGGTTAATCACAGTAGGCTTGGAAACCCAAATGGTTCTTTTCTTGACACCATTTTGAGTACCAACAAACTTGGCAAACACATTGCCAACCTTATCATTCCCAAGGGAATAGGTATCATCAATAGTGATTGGGTTGGATAAGTTACCTCTCGTGAAAGACGAAGCGACGTGACCCTTCTCACGACATAAGTAGCAACATCTACCCTTTGTTTTCTTCCCAGTTGATTTGTCACCTTGGGGAGTGTTGATTTGGATCTTATTGGAAAGAGGCCTTCCTTCAACTTGTAGTTGAATATGTGATTGAGTTTGTGGCCGCTTCCCTTGTTGCTTGTGACTTTGAGACTTCGTCTTAAGAGGGCAAGATCTAACATGGTGCCCTTTAACTTTGCACTTGAAGCAAATGATTTTGGCCGAATTCTTGACTTGTTCTAGGCCCCTCTTGTTCTTGTTTGAGTTTGCTCCAACATCATTTTTGTCATTCGGAGATGTTTGCTCACACAGGACGTTGTTGAGTGTGGTCATCCCTTCATGACACTGTTCCAAGTCTTTCTTCAAAGAAGTGAGTTGGGCCTTGAGCTCTTCGATTTCCTCTGCACGGTTAGTATCAATGCAAGTACTAGAGGGAGTGTAAGCTTCAATGTTAGAGCAACAAGGCAAGGAAAGTAATTCATCACACGAGGTAGCAACATTGTGAGTAGACGAATTACGAGGACTAGCACATGGAAATATAGTACTTTGACTAGAGGTAGTGCCATTTTCCACATGAGGCTCACTTGATGTTACCTTGGTGATGATAGCCTCATGAGCTAACTTGTGCACATTATGGGATGTTAGAAGATCGGCATGAGAGCTTGTGAGCATTACATGGTTTTCTTCCAACTTCCCATAATTGCTAGTTAGTAAGTCAAGTTGAGCACGTAGCTCAACATTCTCCTTCAATGTTGATACTTCAAAAGAGATAGGGTTAGATGTACAAGTATCATCAACAACATGAGAGGAGTAAGTAGCAAATAGAGACTTCTCATGAGTAGATTGAAGCTCCCCATAGATCTTAGAGGTTTTGATGAGCTCTCCCTTGACATTATTGCATTCAAGGAGAAGGACCTCAAAATCCTTTTTAAGTTTATCATGAGCAACTTCAATCTCTCCTTTTGAATATCTTAAGTCTCTACATGCTTGATGACTCTTCTCAAGTTCATGTTCAAGTCGTTCACTTTTAGCTTGTTCATGATTAAGTGAATCATTACAATTTTCAAAGTAAGCAAGAACATCTTGGAACCTTTGAAGAGCGTTATTTTGAGCTTTATGAAGAATTTTACTGATCACATATATATTTTCAGTCAAGTCATCATCATCATCCTCATCACAAATATCATCGTTATTGCACAGGGAAGATGATACCTCATTATTACCTCTTGCCATGAGGCACATGTGAACTGGAGGAGTTGATGATGATTCTTTTGGTGAATCAGATTCTTCATTAGTCAAAAGTACTTCATATTTCTTGACTTCCCCTAAATGGTTAGTCATAGAGCAACTAGGAAGAAACAAGATATTTTGATCAAGAGGACACGAGGAAGCAGGCATATCACCACAGACATTTGTCGAGGAATCTTTAGGTGAAATGCATGACCTATCAGCACAATAATTTATGCTATGTGTGGTGCTAGATATGCTCGTGTCCATAGAGGCTATGACATTTTCATCAACATATATTTCTTCACTCACCATGTCATTACCTTGTGAGATTGAAGATGCTGAGGTGTGCAAGCAATCGGATATGGAAGTAGTGGTGGACTCTTTAAGATCGAAAAGAGTGAAGAGCTCATGCACCAACTCCTTCATCATAATACAGTCTTCATCAAGATTGGACCCGCCATATATATCTTCAAGTTTAGTCCAAACTTCATGAGCTGACTTGCAAGTCGAGATAGACTTAAACACTTCAGGACTTATGGTTCGATGAATGGCAAGAAAAGCCTCACAATCAAGATACATTTCATTAGTAGATGAAGATGCATCATCCTTTTTGTCGGCAATCCCTACAAGAACAATTCGTAAAGTATTTGGGCCCATGGCCCGAAAGTGATGAAGCATACGAATTCTCCATAGGGTATAATTTGTGCCATCAAAGTCAAAGATGCCATTGTGCACTAATCCAATAGTCGACATCGATACTCTCTAGGTCGTGAAACCTAATTAAAGAGAGACCTAGATCTGATACCAATTGAAAAGACCTCGATGACGCCTACAGGGGGGGTGAATAGGCTATTTAAAAACTTCTTCGGATTTGGCTTGAACCTAATGCGGAAATAAACTAAGAGGGTACTTGTCAAGCACAAATCCTAAATGCACTAGGCACTGCAACGTGTATCAACAACACGATCTACAAAGATGGACACAATACAGTTACTAACAAGCACACGTAAGTTACACAAACTTACTTGAGCTATATCACACGACAAGTAGGTGAACAACACAAGATACTAGATCACACTATATCAACACGATGTATCAAGGGATGCAAGTATGAACGTGTGGATATAGAGGGTATGCTTGAATGATTAATCTTGTACAAGAAATGGCCAACACAATATAATGAGCACAAGCAATATGCAATGTATGTATGCTCAAATAACACAAGTAAACCAGAAGGAGTTAGGGTTAAGGATAACCAAGGTCACTGAGACGAAGATGTATCCCGATGTTCACTTCCTTGGAGGGAAGCTAGTCACCGTTAGAGAGGTGGATGTTACCACGAAGGCACACCAACGCCACGAAGGCTCACCCTATTCTCCCTTTGAGATAACACCACGAAGGCGTTTCTCAACCACTAGTGGTAAGCCTTTGAGGTGGCTTCCAAACCCTCACAAACTTTTCTGGGGGAAATCACACGGATTGATTCCTCTCCGAAGAACTCCTACCGCCTAGGAGTCTCCAACCTCCAAGAGTAACAAGATCACGGGGAATTCTCAAAACTTGGTCAAATCACAAATAGCTTGGGTTGAGAGAAGGAGAGGGAGACGATCTATCTTTTGATTGGAACAACTCTCAAAGGGGCTCACAAATGCTCTTGGGATCTAAGATTTGGAGTGAGCAAATGTGTGTGAGGTGGAAATGTGTTCTTATGAGGATAAGGCTGTGTTGGGCCACCCTCTCATGAAGTGGGAGGGGGGTATTTATAGAGGGGAGAGAAAAAGAGCCGTTGGGGACACTTTAAGTCACACAGGGTCCGGACGTCCGACAGTTGTTGGAAGTCCGGGCGTCCGCGAGGGGTCGCACGTCCGACACGGGTCGGTCGTCCGAGGCCTGTAGATACGACTGAAACTATTTTGAATTAAACAACGACCGGACTTCCGACACGGGTCGGTCGTCCGAGGCCTGAAGATACGACTGAACCTATGTTGAATTTATCAGCCACCGGACGTCCGGAGAGGACCGGAAATCCGAGTTGTACAGCTCAACTTCTACTGGTGGTAGGTTCCGGATTTCCGACGGGTGTCGAACGTCCGGCGCTCGGACGTCCGGAGGGAGCCGGATTTCCGAGATATAGAACTCAACTTCTACTCGTGCAGGCTTCCAGATTTCCGGGTCTTGGCGGACATCCGGGCCTCGGACATCCGGAGGGAGCCGGAAGTCCGAGTTATATGGCTCTGATTTTTCTGGTATAGTATTCCGGATTTCCGAACTAGTCGGTCGTCCAGTCCTCGGACGTCCGGAGAAAGCCGGATGTCCGAGGCACTGGTTCTGTTTTCAGATAACAACAAAACAGTGGAGATGTGGTCTGAGCAGAAAGTGATGATGTAGTTTGAGCAAGTTCATCGCAAAACCTGTGATCCCCTCTTAATAGTGCGGGATCCCTAAGGACTCAAGAATCATAAAAGAGTACTGATGATCCATACTTGAGTGTATACTTTTATTCGCGGATCATCACTCCGCACAACTAACGTCAAAGGAATTGATACCTTTGATTTAGCCCTTTCACCTGAGCTTGATGTTGTTGTTCCTTCTTGGCTCAAGTTGAAAGCAAGAGATGATGAAGTCTTCAAGTAGCTTTCCCATACATAATGCGGAAAGCCTAGCTTATGTATTCATCTTTATTTGTCCACCATGTGAACATCCACAAGAATCAAGCATGTAGTGCTCAGGAATGCTTATCTTGATCTTGTCCTTGTTAGCACATGAGGTTGTCCTTATCAACACATGATCATTGACAATAGTTTCAATGATATATTCGTGCTGATCCACTTGAACTTGCACACCACAATCTTGATGACGATCACCACTTGACGTCATCCTTCATGGGTTGTATGAGATCTTCCTTTTGACGCAAGCCCAATGGAAACACACCTTACCCCCACATAGGAGTCTCACAAAGAACATGGGTTAGTACACAAACACGTAATGGACAATGCTTACCATATCATGGGATCACTTGACCCCTCTCGGTACATCTTATACGCTTTGTGTGTTGATCATCTTGATTTACTCTTTGTCTGAGATCTTGATCAACCTAGTGTTTCTATGATCATTCTTTGGATAATACCTTGAATAACATCTTGGTCATCATATAAACTCCTTGAACCCGACAGATGGACTTCAAGAAATGCCTATGGACAAATCCTATAAATATAACTTAAGGCAACCATTAGTCCATAGGAATTGTCATCAATTACCAAAACCACATATGGAGATATATGTTCTAACAACTGGTGTAGGTATTTCTTATGAATACCTTCTCACTACTGAGCAATATCATTTCTACCTAGATTATACCCTTTGCTTGAGTTCAGTCCGAGTGTTGTTCACACTTTGCCATGGCCATGGTCTTTGGATCTGAATCATTTGCAAGGTTTTCCAATCTAGTTGAGAAATGTATGTCGACAATTGTAGACTTTCGATTATATGTTTCTTCAGAATCTATATATCAATATATAGTTGATGGAAATATCGTTACCCATGGTGACTGCTCGCGATTTCCCAATGCAATTGAGTCGGGTATTCCGATGTCCAAGTCATTATGTGCACTATGACCTGGGTTGGTGGAGGTTTCCCATCCATTGGGTATACCACCCATTAGGTGTCTGTCAATGTGAAGTTGACTTGCATTTACTGATTCATAGGCCTTGATATCCTTGCTTGCAAGAAGCTTGATCCTAATGTACTTTTGCCATACATCTCCCCCTGTTGCATCGAATGGGGAGTGGAGTGGTTTTTGTTGGTACCTCCACTCTTTCAGGCGTACTTTTGAAAGGATCGTAGGATTGTGTGACACCTTTATATCGAGTAAATGAATCTGGCAGGTTATTTGCAATAAGCTACAAATCTTCTGAACACATGGTTCAGATCTTTGAATACGTGAATTTGAGGCAGAAATGTGTTGAACATTCCACTAATTTCCTGGCATTCTTTATGGTACTTGAATTCTCCCCCTAATGCCTGGAAATATTCCTCATTGAATCAGCATACTGGCCTTGAATAACTCCCCATGTGAGGGGTTTGAGGTATTGACGGTAATACAGTTATTCCTCACATAGATCCCAACTATATGTTGAGGGGCCAATGATGTATGTCGGGTGGTGATATCGGTATGCAACCGAATTATCGCAGATGGGAAATACTTGGTAGATTTCCACGTATCAAAGATAGAGAGGAATAATATTATGCAGTTCTCTCATGAGCGTGTAAAACTGCATGACTCCAACGTAAAGTTGGTAAGTTGCAATTCCAAAGTAAAGATCATGCAATGAGCTTAATTCTTTGGATAAGATTCTACCAAACCATTTTGAGTCTAGTCAAATAGGACAAATTGCTAACCTTCAATCCAAGGATCATAGAGAAGGCACTCAAGGAGAATTCTGCAATGTTATCCATTCGATTTGCTTGAAATCGATGTCAGGATAATGAGCCAATGGTTTCATGTGGATAAATCACACTTGAGACAATCATATTAGATATGTCTTTTAAAACCATGGAATACCTGAATGGTCTAGTCAATGGATGAGAAGAGCCACTCACCTTGACTTGATGCGTTCAAGGAGTCTGGGTGGTTCAGCGTAGATTTTAAGGTGCGTGAGCCTTAAAATTAGCTTCCCTGTGTCACTTGTAGTACACATAAAATCCAATATTGTTAGAATTTAGCATCATAATAATCATAAACTATTGAAATTGCCGATAGTTCCGGTTTCAACCCAATATCTTGATGACCAAGGCGAGTATGCCAAGTTTGTCATGTACAAGACATTTTGGGGAACTGTCTTGGGCGCAACATGTGCTACGAGCTGTGTAGTATGTGTAGTACAATCCAGATGATACATAGAGAATGTGCTTGCCATATCCATTTCATATGGTAAAGAGAAGTCATTTCTCTTTATTGTCATCATAAGTTTCTCTATGGAAACTGTTTTGACGGATATCTCTATAGTTTAGTAGGTTACGAGTTAAACCAAGAAGCAATAAAGCATCCTGACATTACTCGAGTACCCAGAGGGATAGTAAATATGGCTCGAGTTGAGCCAACAAATACCTCATCGCGTCTAGCGATTTTAAAGTATCTCCTTTCTCTCAACGAGAGTGAAAAACATTGGACTTCCCTGAGTATAGAGTTTGTGGTGCATATGTCCACAAGGCACATATCATATTTCATTGGATTAACGCCCATAGAAATCTATATATAGACATGAAGATTCTCAATATGAAAATTACAGTCAGATATATATATAATACATATAAATGTATTTGTACTAAAGTGCTGATACAATATATTGTGATATACAATATATGATGACAAAATACTTATGTTGTTGATACAACATCATAAATGCACATAAATAAATATTGAGCACTCAAGAGATTGAGAGACTACTCATAGTCTCCAAACATGTCAGTTGAGGCATAATCAACCACACGTTCTCCATGCCCATAGGGCCCCGTCATCATTAGTGATGTCAGGTTGAAGGTTGAAGTGAGCTTCAAGCCTTTTCCCTTGAGTTCATTGTATCCCAGGAACTGCTAATACATAATACCCAGATGCTAAGATCTGAATCCAATGCTTTATGATATATAAGACACCATTTTTCTGTTAGCGGTGTGATCCTTACCAGAGGCCTGGATTGCACACTTTATCCTACGAGAGACAAGAGCGATCATGATGTCTATGGCCCAGATAGGACAATGGTGGCCATTGAGGGCGAGTGCCTCAAATTCTATAGCCATATTTTACCGCTATGGGTAAACCAGAGATAATCAATTTACGGTTAGTAAATTAAAGATCATCATGGTTGATGTTGTAATGAACTTAACAAAATCAATGGGTATTCCAAGAAATTATCTTGAAACCATTAGTGTGAATCTCAAATTGCTAAATATGACACCTTGAAGATAATCTTCAAAATGGAGTAGATCTCGCAGCAGTGAGAGTATAATCTGATGAAATCAGTAGATACTTACTCGTAATGCCTTATGTCATGAATTAGTAAAATGTGTGGGAGAGCACTTTGTAAAGCAAACATAATATCGAAACCACAAAATGTAGGCTTTATCAGTAGTGGTGATAATCTGCAAAGCACTAGATCTACACACTACCTTATGGTCCCAAAAACATCAATTTGAAAAACAACACTTGGGATTTTGCACATCAATTCTTGCTTGTATCAAGCCAAAGGCTCAATGAAGATGAATTGATTCTATTTGCAAGAAATTGAAAATCTCAATTGCAAAAAGACGTATTAATCTCAACATGTGTTTAACATGAAATTAGATACATCATAGAAATATTCCGGAATATCTCGTATTCAACGAAATAATAGTACTGCATAGGTACTCATATTATCTTTGCAAGAGATTAAAATTTCAATTGCAAATGGACGTAATTAATCTCGACACGTGATAAACGTGGACATATATTACGTCAACTTGAGATCTGGAATACATCTCAGTACTCAACAGATATATACTACTATTGCAATGAATAGTAATGATGTTGCAAACTTGATGCTCAAGTGAAAAACTTGAATTGTATAGACCTCAAATTAAATGAGATGATCTTGTAGCAAGTTGCAAGATAATTCAGCGAGGTGAATTAATATTTTACGAGAGAAAATTAATCTCGATCGCAATGAGATTGTTTTGCGAAAGAATAAAATTCTCAATCGCAAATCAGTACTCTAGACGTACTGAATTTATCTTTGAAAGAGATTAAAATATTGTTAGAAGTGCTGCTAGAACTAGTTTGCTAAAAGCTGAAATGTTTTTAGCAATTAAGCAAATGAACGGGGGTGATGGTGGCCCAGTACGCTTGCACATGGGTCAATTAAGACACCATCGCTAGCACTAGCACGGTCAACAAGTCAGGTAAGAGAGAGTGAGAGAGAGAGCGACCAGAGAAATCCCCAGTAGCATCCATCCCCGGGAATGCGATGCGGCCGAGACCAACACATGCGGAGGCTGTCATGGCAGATGCTTTACCAACCACAGCCGCCCATGGCTTCGATCTGAACCTCCCCCGTCTGCTTCTGTCGGACGACATGGGAGTGCTCGAAGCGCCGCTGCTCCGTCCTAACCCTATCAAGGCAGGTGCTTCACCGGCGACGGGGGGAGGGACCACCGAGAAGGCCACCGAGAAGGAGGAACCACCGAGAAGGCCAGGCGGCCACGGCGTGGTCCTGCGCGACCACGACCAAGGGCGGGCAACGAGGCCATGGCGGGGGCGGGCGGGGCTGACCACGGCTTGGCGCGAGCGGGCGCGGTCAAGCGCGAGCGAATGCAGCCACGTCCTGGCGCGGGCGGCGGCCGGGCGTGGGGCGCGGCACAGGGAGGCGGCCGGGCGAGGAGCGCGGCGCAGGGAGGCGGCCGGGCGGACGGGCGCTCGGCGCGGCGCAGGTGGCCGCGTCGTGCGGCGCGAAGGCCGCATCCAGCGCCATCGGTAGCCACACCGCAGGAGTGGCTTCGTCCGGGATTTATTTTGTCTTTCTTACTATTTTTATTGAATTTACCGTCCACCGACGGGTGCAGATGCACCTGAGAGCCGAAACACTACTTTCCCTATCGTGATGATTAGTTTCCTTCTGAAGGAACCAACCTATAAAGGTTCAAATCTACCATGTTATCATCTACATTTGTAAGTGTTAACAAAAACTAACAACTTATTCAAGAAGTGATCATCGCTCCAATTCAAATAAAGTTTGGAGCTATAATCCCTGGAGTTAACTTTGAACCAACACCATTAACTAAGGAACATCATGTGCACGTTAACACTGTGTGACCTAGCGAGAATAGACATCATGACTTTTTAGATAGAGAGAGTACAAACCAATTTCAACTGCCACTGTTGCCATCTACCCCCTCGGTCTCATAATATAAGAGCGTTTCTTACACTAATGTGTAAAAAATACTTTTATATTAATGGGACGGCGGTAATACCTTCATATTGCTCTGCTCATGGGGAACAAACAAAGGAGAATCCATTAAGAGAAAGCGGCATTGCATTGTTTATGGTTCACCCCCACACCACGTTCTCATTGATGGTTACCATGCGTGACACAACAACGTTTAGCATCTACGCCACCTGGACTCTACATGCCTATTATTGGTCATAGATGGAGCCCTAGGGCGACCCACTAAGACGTTACTCGTTGGCCTACAGAACCGCACTCCACACAGTGGCCTTGTATCGCATCCCTAGCATTGCTACACCACTACTATACCATGGAACCAAACCTGCACAGTCTAGGCAAGCGTATGCTAAATCCCATCAAGTCCCCGTGTACACATCGACCAAGGCGTCCTATTGTAGTTGAATGTAACCATGACCACCGTCCCTAAACACTCGGTCGCCTACTCCGACCGAAAAACCACATCGCTTTTTTTTTTTTTCAGTGGCAGCACTTTTAGGGGCTGTTTGGATTGTGACTATCTTTGCCGTATCTTACCACATTATTTTTGTCACACTTGCCTTACTTGAGTTGCTTAAATTGTTAGCCACACATTGGCTTGCCTAAGGAAATCTTGCCACACTTTTTGTGTCTATGACAAGTGGGGTTTAGTACTCATTAAAAAAGAGCTTTTTTATGGTACCCTATACTGCTAAAGATGAAGTAACCAGTATACAATCATCCATAGTTGATTGAATGAGGGTAGTCTCGTCAGTTTTTCGTTTTCCAGAATAACTCTAACCCATGAGCGTTCTAGCTGCCCACTCAGACGTAGCTTACCCTCCGCCTGCGATTCCGCCGTCATCGTCGTCGAACTCGCCGCTACGTCCCTGTTCCCAGCTCGCCCTAGCCATTGCCCTCCGCCTTGAACTTGAACGAGACCGTCGGACGCTGTTCGACCTCGCCGCGGTGTCCTCACACCTCCAGCCGCGCCTCCCACCGTGCACACATCATCCTCATACGCCCACGTCCAGACAGTATAAGGCACTACCCGTCGAGAAACTACAGATCGCAACCTCATCTTCTCTTCCTTTGATGCCATGAAATACTAAGTCTAATTTCCAAGCTAGCAGGCGCCCGATGGCCGCGAGGCGACACCGCCGAAAACGAAAGAAGAGGAGCTCGTTGTAATCAGACAATTGCACCATACCACCGAGCGCTTGGTCCATGAGTATGGCTGATGAAGGGACGCAAACGAAGACGAGATGCGGCGGCCTCCGCCGGCACAAAGAAAGGGTAGGAGTCATGGAGAGAGGCCTCGTCGAGGAAGACGATGCGCGGTAGTGGTCGACGTGCTCCCGAGGCCGAGTACTGAATGTGAAGCCGACGAGGCAGCCACCGGAATTCTAGCCGACGGGAGAATGGGTTGCCTCGGTCGCGAGGCCGGCTGATTGTTTTCTCTTCCTAAATCACCCTGGCAGCATTTACTGTTGGACGCAGAGCGGCTAGTGCTACGGAATACTGCCCGCGATGATACTGGCCCTGTTGAGCAGTATGGATCAATCAGCACCATTGGATTTCAAGAATAGATGGTTCATATCTATTACAGGGTACAGTAAAAAAGCTCTTAAAAAATGCTTGCCTTAGGTGTGGCTAGAACCAAACACCCACCTTACTTGATCAAACTTGCCTAAGATAAGTTATGGCAAAGTGTGGCTAGGAACCAAACAGCCCCTTAATAGGCAAAGAGGTAGGAGAGGTGGGAGAGGAGGGGTGAAGGCGATCTAGCCCCCCCCCCCTCCAAGTCCCCGCGTAAATCGGCTAAGGCGGCCTATTGTAGTTGAATGTAACCATAACCACCGCCAAGGCGGCCTATTGTAGTTGAATGTAACCATGACCACCGCCCCTAAGCACTCAGTCACCTCCTCGGACCGAAAAACTCCGTCGCCTTTTTCAATGGCAGCGCTTTTAAGAGGCAAAGAGGTAGGAGAGGGGGGAGAGGAGGGGCGAAGGAGATCTAGCCAACCCCTCCCCCCCCCCCCCCCCCCCCCCCCGCCGCCCCGCCCCAACAACCACCACCCTTCCCTTGAGTCGGTGGAAAAAAGTGATGTCAGAGTCCGTTCTATTTCATTGACTTGGACCTTGATGTACACTTGCTCTGCTTTTGCATATTATAGTTTAATTTGTGTGTCCAACTCAACTAAAAAAAAAAATCTTGTGTAGGGAGTACGTGTTGGTTTATGTGCAACTCATCACGGGCCATGCACGAACCAAGTGCGAATGGTGTACCAATTATTGGCTTGCCTTTCTGTTAAGAAAATTGCATGCGCAATTTCGATGCCCTTGTGCTGTTGTGCGCCACCCAAATCTACATATATATACGTACGTGCCCACAGCCATTTTGGCTACATAAAGCTGTACTTGGGATATAGCAACATCTTTTGTCCAGGTGAAGCTTGAAGGGAGAACGTGAGCTGGAGATATAGCATGCATGCATGCAAACAAAGCGGAGTGGCGATCGCCGAACTGCTAAAGTGGTCAGATACTTCTGCCTAAACAATTGAGCTTCCAAGCTAGCTATGTGCATCCTGCACGCCGTGTGCACGCATTTTTTTCTCTTTCAGTGTTCATCCCGACGAAAAGCAACTTTACAAAAAGATTGTGCGTTCCACAGCAATCCATCTCGGTCGCGCCTCGCATCGATCTTCCTCACGAATCATAAAGCATATGATCTACTATCATTGTTTGGCCGAAGAACAAATTAGCGGATGATGATTACATGGCCAAACAACAAGTAGTTGTACCCTCAAAAAAACAAGTAGTTGTACCGTGGTGGCAGGTAAGTTAATTAACTCTCTCTCTTCCGTACACATTCGAGAAGAATAACCTGAACTCTTCCAGCAACCGCACGTACGTGTCGACAGAGGCCGGCCACTCAGATTAAAAAGTAACAACGCAGGGGTGATTGTGATTTCGAATAGAACACGTGCTCAACCGTGCGGGCCGGGACGGCGTAGGTAGGTGCGTGCGAGCGGATTATAAAACCCAACGTGTGGATCGATCGAGGGTCTACGTCAACGTCGGGCAAATACGTATTTTTTATTCCCGGTGTACGTTCTGGGTGAAGTACGTATCTTCCCAACGAAGACCGGTCGAGCGAAGCTAGGCTAAGCTACCACCAGGCACGACCAAACCTAGACAAGCTTCGAAAAGGCAAAGTCGTACGTGTAGTCCCATCGAATCACATACGCTTAGACATACCCATCGAGCCTGACCTATCGCGTGCGCACGGTGCACGTACGTATACATACGACTTATACGAGGATAAAACCACGTGTGTGTTCAAGTGAAAACGCATTTACTTTGAGTTTTCGTGCACATACCCTCAAAAAAAAAAGTTTCGTGCACGGGTGGGGTACGCACGCACGTACTGTATGCTAGTAGTATCTCTGATGAAGCTGGCGGACACATCGGCCGTCCCGGGTCCCGACACATGGCCTGCGCACTGCACATGCATGCCTGCTAGCTTCACGGCCCCATCCCGGACGTCGCCATCCGATCACGACGGATCGGAGCCGGACGGCGTGCGTACGTGGATCCTCGCCGACGACGCATGCGGCCGGCCGCGCACAGTGCGCGCGTTGTACGCGTCCGACGCCGGGACGGACGGCCGGCCAAGTTGTCGGTTGTTCTCTTCCGGCGGCACCGGAGCAGCAGGCTTGGGACAGGCCGGCCGGTCGATTATATTCCCAGGTTTTGTAACGCACTGTGCGATCGCGCCCGCGCGTCATCGGAGGCAGCAGCACCTACAGTAGTAGTGTGGTACGCCCGTGATGCCACATCAACCTCGTCGCCGCTGGCGCTCCGATGGCCAAGTTTCCGGCGAGTTCAGGCGCTGGGCGTCTCGATCGACCGCTGGCCGGGTTTGGCCGGAGGCGCGCGCGAGGGTTTGGCCGGCGCTGAGCTCACGGCCGCGCGGGAGGCGGTTCGGGCGGAGGGCATCATGGGCAGGTCGACCGGCGACGTGGGCGTGGTCCGCGTCGGGCAGGAACGCGGCATCATTGCCTCCCGGGCGCCGATGCGATGCCTTCCTCTTTTACCCGAGCGACGGATCATGGGTTTGGTTTGGGCGGGTTCGTCTTCTTCGCCGGCCGCATCGATGGACGGAACCCGCTGCCAGAGAAGACGAATCTGCCCTCTGGTCAGCGGGGTGATGATGGATACGACTGTGAAATGGAACCGATCCGTGCCCGAGATTAATACGCTTATGTGAGTTTATTAGAGTACTAGTACAAATGCCAGCTGTAATAAAAGTTGACGTTTTAGCAGAAGAGTCCATGCGTTGCAATATGTATGAAATAAATTACAGGGTTTACGTACAGATTATCTATCATGATGAAATACTGAGCTTTATTTATCAATCTATTATATTCTTTCTCGTTTTATCATAAATTCATATTTATTACTTGAACACTTTAAAGATAAAACAGACCGTTAGATAGTAAAGAATTTACAATGCTTGGTACCTTTTTGTTAATGTACAACCGCCAGCTGTAGGAGCATACCTACTACGCCAACACGGCTACTTCCCTTGACACTATCAGTAAAGGTCGAACATGATAAAGATTAGGACATGTGAAGTTGCGGGTGAGACGTAGCCACGGGAATGGAGGTGGTGCATGAAAGAAGCACATGGTCGGGGGTAGCCATGACCACATGCTTCTCTCTCTCCCTAGCTGGCATGCAGGGCAAAATAGGACACAACCGCTCCTCGAGACCCATTTCAAACATGATGCGTTGTTGTCGTATTCTCTCAACTCTTCATCCTTCTCTTCTCTTTCTCTCATCAACGGCATGAAAACATCCAGACTCTAGGAATATATTGATGATTAGGTAGTCTAGAGGTGAGCCCCAAATATCGTTTCAATAAAGAAATAACATTTCTTTTCAATATTTTTTGAAGAAATCTTTCTAATATTTAAGTCACACATCTTTTAAGTACTGTAACTATTAATGTATTCATAATTAAAATTAAAATATTGTAGGCTCAAATAGCACTCTTACTTGTACGCTAGGAGAGATCTACATCTAGCAAGAGAGAAAACAGTAACAACACGCACCCAGTCCCATCGAAAATTATTTTTCCACCGCTATGTTCTTATCTTCTCCACCAACCACGCAGTGGTACTTCTCCATCCAGCCATCCACGCCTGAAGCAGCCCCCCCTTGAGCTTGACGCCTGTAGACCCTCGCTTTTAGCTTCTCGTCCGACGAACGATGTCGTCGTCGGCTGCCCCTGTAACTCATTCCCGTCACACTAACTCCCTCTGGATCTCTCCCACCGCCCCACCTGCACCCACGGGGCTCCGTTCCTCGGTGATGCTCCCTGTGGATCTGACACCCAAGCTCCCACCGCCCCACCTGACGTTTGTTCCGGCTGCACCCACGGGGCTCCGTTCCTCGGTGATGCTCCCGCTGATCTCTCCCTCACCTCCGCCTACAAATCGGCCTCCCAATCCTCTACAACGCATCGATCCATCCCCTGCCGACCAGCCGGCACCGTCATTCCGCATCGAGCAGTCGTCGCCGTCGTTCCGCATCAAGCAGTCACCGTCCCCAACCGCGTGGATAATGAGCGTGGGCGGAATTATTACATGACGCAAGGGTTATTTTGTAAACTCAAAACGTTTTTTCTAGATCCACTTACATAAGGACCGCGGGTTGAATACCCAGAAGCGAAGGGATTTTTATACAAAGTACCGACGACGGACGAGAAAAGCCATCGATGCTTTATTATTATAGCAAAAGAGCCCGTGCGTTGCAACCGGTAATAAATCTGAAATTTCAGTTGGTATTCGAGAACGTTGTGAATAATAAGTTTTTCAATTAAATTGATTGTAAGACTCATAACGATCCACTTTATAATGATCTGATTGTATTCCAAAACCTTGTAATCTGGTTCTCTGCTAATAAAACCAACTTCCTCAAAGTTTCTAAAACAAAATTGAATTATTTGTAATAAGTTGTTGATATTAGACAACCCCTATGTAATATAATTACATAAATTTAAAAATTATCGATCCGATAGAACAACATATACTCCTCCGATGAGAAAGTAATTGTGCATCACACGCATAACTGTAACTTCATTAAATAGATCATATATTAATTCATATATCTGTAACCCAATTAATATTTATTCATATTTATACTTTCCACTTTAAAATTATGATGCCCGGGAAGTTAAAAAATTACAATGGAGGGTAGTGTTCCCCGTCCCAGGTGCCGTGCGGGGGAAACATGATGGGAAGAAGATGCACCATGTCCCACTATCTCTAATGTTCATCCCTCCCTCTTTCCTCTCGATCTCATCAACGACGTCATCGACATCTAGAGTTAAGGAATTTTTTGATGGTCAACAAGTACCAATGAGCCCCAAATATTTTCTTCCTAAAACATATATTTTGCAATATTTCAATTATTATAGCTGAGAATGTAACAACAAACAACATCAAATAATTACTGTTCTTGCAAATAAAATATTTGCAATCGGTGCTACCACGTTTAGTATCTTCTAGTCGGTATAAGACCAATTTTATTAAAAAAAAGGGCACTGCCCACCTGCGTGCTTTGTATCCACAAATTCCTCCACTCATCCATTTGCATGCCTATCATCATCCCTCCTCCACAAGATGTCAGTGAGGAACCCCAGAAAGGACCATGGCGTCCTCGAGCTCTCCTCTGGCGGCCTGCTCTGGTGGTCTCCGGCGGACCTCACCGCAGGCGCGACTTTAGGCGAACCTCGTGATGGGAGGGACGGGCGCAGCTTCAGGCGGACGGCCGCGTCCGGCGCGACTGCGGGCGGACCTCGCCATGGGAGGGAGAAGCGTCGCTCCACGCCGACCTGTGCCGTCCTGAGCCCCGTCGCGGCGCCCCTCGCCGCTCCGCCGACCTGTCCCCGCGATCCCCCGCCGAGATCCACACGGTCCTCTGCCGAGATCCGCGCCGGAGAGCCCCTGGTGCCGCTGCCATGCCTCCTCGTGCGCGTGTGGGCCCTTGCTGCCGCTGCCATGCCTCCTCGTGCGCGCGTGGCCCCCTCCTGCCGCCGCCATGCCTCCTCGTGCGCGCGTGGCCCCCTGCTGCCGCCGCCATGCCTCCTCGCCTCGGCCTGGCCGTCGTCGGCTCGTCGCAGCTCCAGCACCGGGAATCCTGATTGCGGGTCAGAAACTACAGGGGGTTTTATGTAAAAGTACAAAAACCGATTCGTTTTATCACTTAAATCCGGACTGCGGGTTGATTTCAAGAAACTTTAAGGGGTTTTTTATAAAACTGCCACGACGTACGGCAGAAGCAGTAGCTGCTTTATTATTAGGGAAAGATAAAATTTATTGAAAACGAACGAATAGGGGTAGAGGAAAAGTGGGAAGCTGGCGGTAATGGAGAAGAGCAGGCAGGCAGCGGCCGTCGCGGCGTCACTGCGAGGACCAGGAATTTCAAGGTGGCGGTAGCCTAGTGCGCCGAGTTGAAAAGTATCAGTGCTTGGCGCCGCCTTTGTGTTTCCGGCTAGCATCTTGCGATGGCTTTGTCACGAGTGGAGCACACAGCCGCCGTAACGCCCGCTTGGTCCTGTTTGAATTCATGATTAGAGTTAAAGTTGGTTAGATTTGACCGAAGTAATCCCAAAACATTCAAACAGAAGGGTTGAAGTTGGTTAGATGCATCTAACCCACCCAAGAGGTGCTTATTTGGGTTAGAGTTAGGTGATGTTCAGAAAAAATTGCTTTTTCCTCGACCTCCATCACACAAAATCCTAGATAAATAGACCAAATGATTGGAAAAAGTACATTTATTAACAATCTAACCCTACCATCCAAACACCTCCTTGATTAGAGTTAGTTTAGGGTTAGTCTAGTGTTAAAATCTAACTATAACCTCTAACTTGGTTAGAGTATCCAAACAAGACCCTTGACCAAAATCAATGCAGGCAACGATGCTCCTCCTCCTCCATGGAAAAGTCAATTTCTTCACTTGCTGTTGGCTCGGCCTAATTTTCTATATATGCATCCAAATTTGTTGAACTCTTTTCGAATTTTGATTTTGCTAACCTCATGTATCATGGGGTCAAATTTGTTGAAACTCGTTTACGTCCGAGAGCATCTACAACCCAAACTCGTCAAACGTTTGTAGACGTGTTCGGACACATTTGCAAACACTAACTGGTTAAGTTTTGAATTTGCGTTTTCATAACCTAACACCTTAAATATGATATCTCAAATCCGTATAAACTCATTCAACTACTACACCGGTGATGGGGAAGGAGAGATTTTCCGACCGTCGGGACCGCGATGATCCCGCCTTGGAGGACCGGAGCACCCGTTGAGCGGACGCTGCGGAGTCTCACCGGACAGATTCTGCTGTCGGCCGGGCACTGTCCTCGCGGGAGCGGCGGAGTGCAATGCGGACCGCCATTTCCTCCTCCAACCCGCAGGGGGTGACACCCCAGTCGATGGATCCGGACTGGTCGGAGTCAGATCCGTTGCCTCCATGTGGGAGAAGGACGAAGGTGAGCTTGGGTGGCGGATGGGAGTGAAGGGTAGTGGAGTGAAGTGGCTAGGGTTTGGTTTGACGAGCAGATGGGGACGAATATATATGGAGTCGATACGGAACAACGCGAGCCAGGCTGACTTGGCAAGCATGCCCAGGCGCCCTATATCCGCCTCATATTTGGACTAGATATGAGTGGTGCGAGTCAACTTGAACATTTGAGGCCCGATGGATCAAAATTTCGTGATTAGTCAATGTCCGAGCGGCCTACGCGGGTGTTTGAGACAGATATGATATGAGGATCCTGTTGTAGATACTCTAAATTGTCATATCTTGGAGAACCTAGAGTTTGGAAGACAAAATTTTGCGTCAAGGTTCCAAAAATCATACAAAATAACATACGTATAACTTTCGATATGAAATATACGCTAGCAATTTTTCGTTACAAGCTAATTCCTTTATATCGAAATATTTGTAGTTAGAGGAACTTGTATATTGATTATATATAAGTATTTCCAGCTATAAGTACAAGTTTTCCCAGCTATAAGTATTTCACTACAAAGGTAGTAGTTAAGATTCATCCAAAAGAAATTACTCCCCCCCCCCTCCATCGCCACACACACGCGCACATGTCCTCATTGGCTATATGTGTAAACAGAATTTACATGGTACAACTTACATTCTATACCTACTAATAAAAAAATAAATATTCTTAGTCCGTCATGCTATTTTATAAAAAAAAACTGATATTTCTCACATTAAACCTGCAGTACATATTAAATGTTTTTTTAAAATACTCATATCTTCTTAATCGTAACTTTAAATTTAACATGTTATATATGAAATTTGATTGAAAAAATATGTAGAATCTAAATATAATATTATTTTACTATCTAGGGTGCAACCTTAATCAATAATGCATTATCTGTCTTTATTTCATACCGGTACTAATTCGGATTGGGGATGAACACCTCAAGAAAATCAGAATTGCAGACGGAATTGAAGATAAATTTGCTAGAGTCACCCAATAAATAAGGACATGCGTGACAAGAAATAAAATAAGGAAATAGTGTCGATGGAACATACGCTATAAAAGAAATAAATGAGAAAATGCATAGGAGACCGATAAAGATGAGATGTTGGGCTTAAGAAGAAGAAAAATGACATGCATTCATGACATAAATTAAAATAAAAGACATGTTTGATAAGATATTGTTGGAAATATGCCCTAAAGGCTATAATAAAATGATTATTATCATATTTCCTTGCTCATGATAATCGTCTATTGTTCATGCTATAATTGTATTAACAGGAAACAGTAATACATGCGTGAATAAATAGATCACAATGTGTCCCTAGCAAGCCTCTAGTTGGCTAGCTCGTTAGTCAATAGATGATCATGATTTCATGGTTATGGACATTAAATGTCATTGATAACGGGATCACATCATTGGGAGAAAGATGTGATGGACAAGACCTAATCCTAAGCGTAGCACTAGATCGTATTGTTCGTATGCTAAAGCTTTTCTAATGTCAAGTGTCTTTTCCTTCGTCCATGAGATTGTGCAACTCTCAGATACCGTAGGAGTGCTTTGGGTGTATCAAACGTCACAACGTAACTGGGTGACTATAAAGGTGCACTACGGGTACCTCTGAAAGTGTCTGTTGGGTTGGTACGAATCGAGATCGGGATTTGTCACTCCGTGTGACGGAGAGGTATCTCTGGGACCACTCGGTAGAACGTCATCATGAGCTCAATGTGACTAAAGGAGTTAGTCACACGATGACGTGCTACGGAACGAGTAAAGAGACTTACCGGTAACGAGATTGAACAAGGTATAGGTATACCGACGAACGAATCTCGGGCAAGTTCTATACCGATAGACAAAGGGAATTATATACGGGATTGATTGAATCCTTGACATCGTGGTTCATCCGATGAGATCATCGTGGAGCAAGTGGGAGCCACCATGGGTATCCAGACCCCGCTGATGGTTATTGGCCGGAGAGGTGTCTCGGTCATGTCTGCCTGTCTCCCGAACCCGTAGGGTCTACACACTTAAGGTTCGATGACGCTAGGGTTATAGGGAATTGTTATACGAGGTTATCGAAAGTTGTTCGGAGTCCCGGATGAGATCCCGGACGTCACGAGGAGCTCCGGAATGGTCCGGAGGTAAAGATTGATATATAGGACAGATGGTTTCGGACACCGAAAGTGTTTCGGGCGTCACGGGTAACGTACCGGGACCACCGGAGGTGGCCCCGGGGGTCCACCAGAAGGGGGCAACAACCCCGGGAGGCTAGATGGGCCAAGTGCGGGAGGGAACCAGCCCCTAGGTGGGTTGGTGCGCCCCCCACACTTAGCCCAAGGCGCAGAAGGTGGAGAGGGGGGGGGGGGGGGGAAACCCTAGGCGCTGGTGGGCCTAAGGCCCACCTAGGGGTGCGCCACCCCTCCCCCTTGCCCTGGACGCCGCACCTCCCATCTGGGGGGGGGGGGCTGCCGTACCACCTAGGGGTGGCACCCCCCTCCGCTCCTCCTATATATAGTGGGCACTTTTGGGCTTTTGGAGACATAGTTTTCCCTCTCCCTCGGCGCAGCCCTGCTCTTCTTTCTCCTCCTCTCTGCCGGTGCTTGGCGAAGCCCTGCCGGGAGACCTCGTCTCTCCATCGAAACCACGCCGTCGTGCTGCTGGAGATCTTCCCCAACCTCTCCCTCCTCCTTGCTGGATCAAGGTACGGGAGACGTCACCGGGCTACACGTGTGTTGAACGCGGAGGTGCCGTAGTTCGGCACTAGATCGGAATCACACCGTGATCTGAATCTCCGTGAGTACGACTCCATCAACCGCGTTCTAGTAACGCTTCCGCTTAGCGATCTTCAAAGGTATGAAGATGCACTCACCCCTCTCTTGTTGCTGGTCTCTCCATAGGAAGATCTGAATATGCGTAGGAAAATTTTGAATTTATGCTACGTTACCCAACAGATATAAGTAGTGATAAAACATGGACTAATACCCTATGACATGTATGGCAAGAAATATTGATGAAACAGGGATGCGAGTACCTTCGTCCATAGGAGACCATACAAAAATGTTCTTTTCTTGACAAAAAGAAAATTCTCAAACCGCCCTTGATGCACACATGCATGTCTCCCTGGTGTGATAATGTGTCATCGTTTGTTTTTTTGTTTTCTTTTACCGTCCCGTAACAACACCCCGTTTCGCACAAGACATAAATAAATGCGTGATCATTTGCCCAATTTTTTGTACAGATTGAATCTACATATAAGCCGTTTTGAAACAGAAGACATGTGAAATCTTAAACTGCGCTTTTGTATGCTAAGACCATTTTTATTTGAGCCGTAGCTATAAATTCTTAAATTATAGACCATTTTTTATAAATTAAAAGCATGTGGTATTATTTTCTTCCGTTGCAACGCACGAGCCTTTTTCCTAGTCTTTCCCTAAAAAAACCTATGTACTTGTTTTTTCACTACTTGTTGCAAAAATTGAATTGTGTTTTTCACATTATGAAAGCTTTTTAAGAAGCTAATGTGTTTTGGAGATGAATCAGATAGTGATTATCCCCCTGGACCCATTTTCCAGAAGATCGGGGAGGCAACCTCCCTGGTTCAATTACTTGAACGAACAAATGTTGCCAACATACTTTAGTCTTTACAAACTAAAAGGTCCTACATATAAACCCAAGACACAATAGCTCAGTTAAGGTGAGTTTAAGGACCGTATTAACACTACTTAATTAATACATGTCCAATTGTCAAAAAAGGGTGGGATTAAACCACCTTAGAGCATCTCTAGCAGATACCGCAAAAATGCGAAAACTGCAAACTTCTCGCGAGTTTGCGGGCCGGCCCCAGTTTGCTGCGTAGAACAGACTCCGCATCTGCAGCCCGGCCCGCAAACGTTTTCCGCGAATCTGCAAATGTACGCGGGGTAGGCATAACAGCCGTTTGGGCTCCCATTTGCGGGGCCAAACCCTCATCTCCATCGCCGAATTCATCACCGCCGTTCCCCTCCCTTCCCTAGCTCCAGTCGCCCGATTCGCTCGCCATGGACGCCCTTCCTCCGCATCTGCAGCAGGAGCGGCGCAGGTGCGTCGCCGCCGACGCCGCGCGGAAGCGGTCGTCGCATAAGTGGACGGGGAGGGGGCTCCTGGTGCCGGCGTCGCTGGTGCGGCGCGAGACCGAGGAGTTCGACATCCGCCACTGTCTCGTGCCGGCCCCCGCGCCTGCCGATTCGCCACAACCGGAGTTCGAGAGGAGGGGAGCTCCTCCGACACCTGGACCCTCGTCACCACGACGTCGTCGCCGTACACTCCGGCCCGCGAGGTCGCCGTCGACGAGGACGGCTTCGAGATAAACGATCATTTTGGTCTGTTTAGGATTAGGGCCACGTCTTCAAGCACATTTTGGGCATCTGTGGCAATGTTTACCCCCCCCCCCTCCGCGATGTTAATCTTAACGAACAACGGATGAGCTAATCTCCCGCGTAGTTTGCATGTTTAAATTAGTTCTGTTTGCCGTGTTTGTTCTGCGCAACACGGTTTTGAAACTGCAACCCAGTTTGCACTCGACGTTTGCAGTTTCAGAAACTGCAGGGTTTGCTAGAGATGCTCTTTGTTGGGAACGTCGCATGGGAAACAAAAATTTTCCTACGCGCACGAAGACCTATCATGGTGATGTCCATCTACGAGAGGGGATATTCGATCTACGTACCCTTGTAGATCGTGCAGCAGAAGCGTTAGTGAACGCGGTTGATGTAGTGGAACGTCCTCACGTCCCTCGATGCGCCCCGCGAACCGTCCCGCGATCAGTCCCACGATCTAGTGCCGAACGGACGGCACCTCCGCGTTCAGCACACGTACGCTCGACGATGATCTCGGCCTTCTTGATCCAGCAAGAGAGACGGAGAGGTAGATGAGTTCTCCGGCAGCGTGACGGCGCTCTAGAGGTTGGTGGTGATCTAATCTCAGCAGGCTCCGCCCGAGCTCCGCAGAAACGCGATCTAGAGGTAAAACCGTGGAGATATGTGGTCGGGCTGCCGTGGCAAAAGTTGTCTCAAATCAGCCCTAAAACCTCCGTATATATAGGGGGGAGAGGGGGAGCCTTGCCTTGGGGTCCAAGGACCCTCAAGGGGGTCGGCCGAGCCAAGGGGGGGGGGGGGGGGGAGTCCTCCCCTTCCAAACCGAATCCAACTAGGTTTGGAAGGAGGAGTCCTTCCCCCTTTTCCCACCTCGTCTTTTTTTTTCTTTTCTCTTTGATTTTCTTCCTATGGCGCATAGGGCCTTCTTGGGCTGTCCCACCAGCCCACTAAGGGTTGGTGCGCCATCCCCAAGGCCTATGGGCTTCCCCGAGGTGGGTTTCCCCCCCCCCCCCCCGGTGAACACCCGGAACCCATTCGTCATTTCCGGTACATTCCCGCTAACTCCGAAAACCTTCCGGTAATCAAATGAGGTCATCCTATATATCAATCTTCATTTCCGGACCATTCCGGAAACCCTCGTGACGTCCGTGATCTCATCCGGGACTCTGAACAACATTCGGTAACCAACCATATAACTCAAATACGCATAAAACAACGTCGAATCTTAAGTGTGCAGACCCTACGGGTTCGAGAACTATGTAGACATAACCCGAGTGACTCCTCGGTAAATATCCAATAGCGGGACCTGGATGCCCATATTGGATCCCACATATTCTACGAAGATCTTATCGTTTGAACCTCAGTGTCAAGGATTCATATAATCCCGTATGTCATTCCCTTTGTCCTTCGGTATGTTACTTGCCCGAGATTCGATCGTCAGTATCCACATACCTATTTCAATCTCGTTTACCGGCAAGTCTCTTTACTCGTTCCGTAATACAAGATCCCGCAACTTACACTAAGTCACATTGCTTGCAAGGCTTGTGTGTGATGTTGTATTACCGAGTGGGCCCCGAGATACCTCTCCATCACACGGAGTGACAAATCCCAGTCTCGATCCATACTAACTCGACGAACACCTTCGGAGATACCTGTAGAGCATCTTTATAGTCACCCAGTTACTTGTGACGTTTGATACACATAAAGCATTCCTCCGGTGTCAGTGAGTTATATGATCTCATGGTCATAGGAACAAATACTTGACATGCAGAAAACAGTAGCAACAAAATGACACGATCAATATCCTACGTCTATTAGTTTGGGTCTACTCCATCACGTGATTCTCCTAATGACGTGATCCAGTTATCAAGCAACAACACCTTGTTCATAATCAGAAGACCCTGACTATCTTTGATCAACTGGCTAGCCAACTAGAGGCTTGCTAGGGACAGTGTTTTGTCTATGTATCCACACATGTATATAAGTCTTCATTCAATACAATTATAGCATGGATAATAAACGATTATCTTGATACAGGAATTATAATAATAACTATATTTATTATTGCCTCTAGGGCATAATTCCAACACTCTTACCCCCAAACCCACGGAAAAAATTCCCATTTCCCAAAACACACTATGGTACTAGTTAAGATGATCTTTCAAGGGGTTAAGGTGAGCCGAGTTTTTAAGAAAAAATCAGTGGCCTCTTTTCCTTTTCTCTGCAAAATATTTGTAGTTTAATAGTTAAAGAGAGAAAGGTTCTTGTGCCGCTTCGTTTATGTTAGGGGTTCCTATACTGCTCCAGTGCTCCTATGGCTGCTATGGATTAAGGAAGGCTGTTGGTGTAGGTTTCTGAAAGAAAAAATGTTCTGAAAATCCAAATGATGTGAGGTTAATCCTGGGATGTGGGGGACTAGCGAGGCAGCAGAAGCATCCAATCAGTCGCCCATTAGACTATTAGCTGGCCGTCAGGACAGGGCAGTTTGGCAGTGGACGTATTAGAGTATGATTTATGGCGTTGTCAGCAGTATAAACGATCCCCATCCACCAATGGTTGGCTGGTCACCTCACAGGTGATGAGAAAAATCATCTCGGTCTGCAGAAATAGGCAAACGTTTTTGACAAACGGAGCTGCAGATCAGAGTCAATGCAGGTAGGTGCGCACGTATGGGCGTACGTGCGTGTGAAACTACAACTGTGCATGATAGGCAAATCAAGCAGCGTAATTGGGAAGTTCCATCCGCAGATTAGCAGCCGACGCAGTGGTTTAGTCTATACTTAATCTGGGAGAATATTTTCCCGCTTTCTGACCGCAGGACGCAAATTTCCGTTTGGAGCCTGGATGGATCTTTAGCCCGGCCGGTCAAATGATGCCAACATCACAAGCGGAATAAGATACCTCATGATCAACAAACTCATCTGCTCTTTCAGTCTTTCTATTCGCTAGCTAGCTAGCTAGAAGAATACGAGACGCATGCATACATACATCTTAGTTTCCAACCACCAACAGGGACTGCACGAGCAAAAATTCAGACAGATAAACAGAACAGTTCAACAATATGCGGCTCAAAATAAAATAAAATAAAATAAAATAAAAGTTAAACAGTATGTCGCCAAAGCTCTTCGCTTGGGGGAGACACTAGTATTAAATCCTGAAGCTCTGAATTGCTACAGGCCAGGGTTGATTCTCAGAGATCTCCGTGATCGGCTGATGGACGTTGCAACAATAGTGTACTGGGATCCTTCTCTGAATAGTAGCATGACATGACATATAAATTCCCCATCTGAAAGTCCACTGTGAGCTGAAGTGGACCCTCAAATAGTTTTTGTTATCTAAATCAACCGTAGATTCATCGCTCTCTTGTGTCTAGCGGTGTGATCCAACTGTGGGTTTGGCGAGATTTGATCCAGCAATGGCGTTTTTGATACTACTCTACCCTGATTATCTGGCAGCAGGGTTACTGACAGCGACCGTTACCTACGCGGGAGACCGGCTCCACGGTGTGTGTATGCGTTGTTTCACATAGACAGGGACGCTGAACTTCTGTAGCTCGATCTCAGACTATGCAATTGAGAGGACACGATCGATCTTGCAAGAATTTTCAGAGGTATATGTATATCGATATCGATATGTGAACAGTGATCGGAGTAATCTACGTGTCAGGGAAAGAAGAGAGGACACAAGCTGCAGCAGAAGCCTGAAGCTGTCTGGAAGAAGCTGGACACTGTGTGTCTGATTGCCACTTCTGCCTATCGCAGCACCGGATTCCTCCAAATCACATCAGATATATGATAGATGTGCGTGCATAATTAATGTGGCGTTCGTGCGCCGATGAAAACAAGGCGTTGATTGGTGGAAAGCAGGTTGCAGGTAACCTAATCCTGTGATACATGATGTGAGTGGTCACTCACAGCCTCTGGTTTCTCTGAAGCGGGATTATTTTTGGACGCGGCGCATGTTTAGGTCATCTCATCTCCGTCAGACAAACAGCGCGAAAAATCCCACTAGCCCACCATCACCTTCCCCGCGTTTCTCGCGACCGACTAGGTTTGTAGGCTGGGTCCTGGGATGATCAGAAGACTTTGCGCACCCGTGCAACAATATACAAATATATAATCAGCCAGCAGTCACAACCATTTGGAGCCCTATGATAAAAGCACCTATGGTTTGAACTGCTGACCCTATCACACTGAGAAAAGTATATGCCAAAGATTACTGTCGATGGACATCACCAATTCACCATGATCTGACTAAGCTTTTGTACTACCAAGAAGCTCTAGCTAGCAAATAGCTTACTAGATTGAAGACGGTGCATATAACACTGCAAGGGATGTGACGAGCTGTACATGTTTGGCAAGTGTCAAGAACACAGCTTCCCTTTTCCTACCGGGCCCTGACCTGTACGTTTTGTTGTTTTGACCTTCAATAATTGGTGGTTCATTCCCTGTGTCCAGAGAAAGGAAGCACAAATCATTGGCGCATTGGCCTCGGCGAGACGGCGACGCAGGAGGCTCTGCCCCGTTTCTCCCTGCCGAGCTCGCATCGCATGCATCACGTCGAGGGTTCAGAGATCAGAGCCGGGCGCACGCAACATGTATATGTGTGAACGAAGCTGCTGAAAGCCTGAAAGTCTGAAGATCGATCACACGCATCAGTGGAGAGAAAACACCACGAATCAACGTTTGGCGCGCGCGACAGCTACCCGGCCGGGATCGTTGCGTCGAGCTCGCTGATCTGTCCTCGGCTGAGCTGGGAGAGAAAGAGAGAGCGATCAAGCTCCATGATGAAAGCCCCCCCCCTGCGATGAGCAGCTGGAGGCGTGTCCATTTTCGGGCGGTAGGGTTCTACTGACTTGTAGGGGTGGGTGACCTGCGGGTGGGAATTGACTAGCGCGGTGTCGAAACGCTATGGGGAAAGTTGGGCAGAAGTGCAGAACTATCTGTAGTTTCTTTCTTTTTTTGGCAAAAAAAATCTCTAGTTTCTTTTATCATGTGCGTGTTTATTTTATTTCATTTGCATTTGTCCGTATGTTTTTTCTACCGGGTGTAATTATTGGTGTTTATACCGTCGTTTTTACAAGGAGGAGTTCAGTGCAAGCAATTTGTTTGGAGATGTTTCTTTTTCTGTATTTGTCCAGAAATGCTAAAAGAGAAGTCCCGAAGGATAGGTGAATTATTTAACCCATAAAGATGAGCAAAGCATGTGAGCCAGAATAGGGTTTAAGAGATTTGGTGATGGAAGAATTAGTCATGTAGGTTCACTTACTAAATCTCAGTCGACCAACTATGTAGAGTTATTAGAGCATCTCTAGCAGATCCCGCATTTTTACGATCGTAAAAGTCGTTTACAATTCGACGAAACGGGGTATTGCGGAACAAAATCTTGCGCTGTAGAATAAACCCTGTATATGAAACTGCATAATTTTAAAAAAAACTTTCGCGGTACAAATTGCAACAACACTCATTCATAGTTCATCACATACTACATGATCATACACATTACATTCTATTCTGCACAACTACTAGAGGGTGTAGAGCTAAGCTAACCCAACCGAAGCTCACCGGTGCTAATAACTACCCTACCGCACTACGCAAAATTCAGCTCACCGGAGCTCGTGCGGTAGTAGATGCGGCAGCGATCAGTCGTCGTCGTCGGAGGAGGAGAGCTCGCCGTAGATGCCCTCCTGCGCAGTGGCTTCGCGGCGCCATTCCTCCACCTTGTCGCCGAAGGCGAGGGCCAACACGACATTCTGCTAGTAGAGCACGGTGTCGATCTCCTCGTCCCTTCGGCGACGCTGCCGGTCCTCTTCCACCTCCCGCGCACTGCATGCTAGTAGCGCGGCCAAAAGGGTGTCCGCCTCCGCCAGGGATGAAGTCCTCCGGTCCGACGACGCCCCGGCACGTCGCTCCAGGCCCACCTCGGCCTCCGGCTTCATCTTCACTGGCGGGAGCTCCTCTAGCTCCCTCTTCACCGGGGGGGAGGGAGGAGCATGAGCTCGATGCCTCGGAGGAGCTGCCGGAGAATAGACGGCCGTGCGCGTGGTCGTACTCCTCTGCCTCGCGACGGAGGAGCGACGACGGAGGCGTCAGGCCCCACTGCGTGTACTGTCGGGCGGCGCGCTTCCGCGCGGCGTCGGATCTGACGCGACGAGCCCTCTCGGGGTCGTCGTTGCCACGGCCATCGGAGTTGGCCATCTTGGGCGATGGATTGGAGCGGCTAGGCGGCGGAATGGATGCGCACGACGGCGGATCTGAGGCGCCGGAGATGAGGTGTGGGGATTTTTCGTGGCGGAGGAGGGATAGGGTTTGGACCCGTATCCAGCAGCCGAACCCGCAGATATAGTGGTCGAGGGGTCGCGTTTATGGGCCACCTCAAAAAAATTTACGAACCGGGCCGCGTTTATAGTATCTATTCTGAAAGTAAAATCGGACCAAACCCGTATAATTGTCGGAATTTTACAGTTTCAACGATTATACGGGATCTACTAGAGATATTTTTAGTGTGGTACTAAGAGCAACTCTAGCGGAGAAGACAAAAGCCCTCGAGCCTCCTAATAACCTTCAATATGGAGGCAAAGGACTAAAAGGACATTTTAACAGAGTCAACGCAGTTGTCTTCATGGCCACATTTTTTGAAGGGAGCTCCATATATGACCTACCAGCCTCCCACCGGTCATAGTTACCTGTTTGGATTCGTTTTTCGTTCATGTGTGTTTAAATTGGATCCTTCTGATATATGATCCTCTTCATCGGCGACGGTTGTTCAGGTGTGTTAGTCATGTTTGGTTTTAGCATCACAATTTTTTGATAGTCTATCATAATAAGTTTTGTCCGGCTGCGATGATGGAGAGGCGATCATAGGGACACGCATTCGACTCGCTTCCACTTGTCGCTAGATGGTCAACAAATCTAGATGTATTTTTTATTAGGGCGTGTAAAGATCATCTAAGTTTTCAACATCTGTTTGTGGCCTCCCACACTTGATTTATTAGTTATTTCTTTCAGTTCAGCATGACCTTCTCCATGGGTGCTCCTAATTGGTGCTTAATTGCTTATGGCGCTAGGTTGGGAAGCTGGCACCCACGTCGCCGCTCCTGTGGGCTGGCCCAACAGTCCGTCGCTCGCTCGAGTATTCACGTAATCGCTTCGCTCGCTCCTTCTCCTAAAAAAAGGGAATTCACACGATCAGTCAAAGTTTGACCGGTTGAAAGTTGATCGATCATAAAAAACCCAGAAAAATGAAAAAAATGATTTTAATAAAAAACAATTTGTGAATTCAAAATTGATCATGAAATTTAGAAAAAAGAATTTCACAAAACTTCCAAAAAACTCAGAAATTTGAAAAACAAAATCATCAACTTGAGAAAAAGGTTCATTAATATTTTTTAAAGGTTAAAATTTGTGAAAAATGACCAATTAAAAAAATCATCAATTTTAAAACTAAAATCATAAATTTTGCAAAAAAAGTTCACAAATCTAAAAAAAATACATTGATGTGAAAACAAATCATCAAATTTGAAAACAAATTGATATTTGTAAATAAAGTTCCTCATTTTTTTAATCTTCAATTTTTAAAAAGGTTGCTGATTTTTTTTCATAAGTGTTTTAAAATTTTCATTGATTTTCATTTAAAAACGTTAAATCAATTTGAAAAAGGGATAAAAAAGGAAAAACAAAATAAAAACGTCCGGAAAAAAACTCACCAACCCAAGAAAGAAAAAAAAGGAAAACAAAACGCAGATGCTTCCACCACCGGTGGGATGGACCGTGACTGCTCCATTTTTCGAATAGGAAATACCCGTCTAATTAACTTTCCATGCGTACATGCACAGAAAATTCCCAATGCATAGAAAAAATGTTCATGAATAGTAAACCTTTTTTTGGCGAGGATATGGAAAGTAAACTTTATTTGCATGTATGTATTTTTAAAGTACATGCAGCGTAAAATCATGTTCGAGTAGATTTATATAAATGTCAATAAGATTAAAGAAAAATGGTTTTGACATTAAAATATATAAATGTATTTAGAAAAATCATATCATTGAAAATAAATGTTTCGATGTGAATTTGGAAATAATAATTAACATATATTAAAGAAATTAAAAATCATGTGTTGGAAAAATGTTAATCATGTATTAGAAAATGTTAAACATATATGAAAAAGTTTTCAGATGTAAATGGAAATGTACAATGTGTATGAGAAAAATCATACATCAAATTCGGCATTTGAAAAATAATATAATCATGCACTTGAAAAATTATTAAATACGTATCAAATTATGTTTCATATGTATAAGAAAAATGTGCAAAATGTATGAGAAAAACTAGTCCTCAAAACATATATTTAAAAAATATTAATCATGTATTTACATTGTTTTTCAAATTTATATAAGAATAATGTTTCTGATATATAAGAAAAATGTGCAATATGTACGAAAAATGTAGACATCAAAAAGCTCATTTAAAAAATAAATTTTAATCAAGTATTTGAAAATGATAAATGTGTATAAAATAATTTTTCAAATGTATAAGACAAATGTACAACATGTACGGGAAAAGTAGAAATCAAAACATGCATTTCAACAAAAATGTTAATCATGTATTTTCAAAAACTAAAATATGTATATCACTATTGTTTTAAATGTATACGAATAATGTACAACATGTATAAAAAGTAGGCATTAAAACATGTATTAAAAAAATGGTAGTCATCTATTATAATTTTAAAATATGCGTAAAAAATAAGGAAATGATAAATCCCGAACGTTCAGATTATAAGCATGGCAACCCGAACGTTACTCATCGCAACTTCAGTTCACTTGAGACTGACAAATATGGCAATTTATGACAGAAAAACAAAGTAGAGCAAATTTGCCATTTTTTAACAATTAAAGTTGTCGCCTCGCATGAACTAAAGTTGCCATGAAAAAACATTCAGGATGACAAGCTTAATATTTGAACTTTCGGGATATAGGGGTCCAAAATATATTCCTGATGTACACAAAAAAGGCAACTGAAATGTTCTAATATCGAACCAAACATATAAAAACACACAAAAAAGGAGAAAACCCAAACAAAATGGATGAAAACCGAAAACTCAAAAGAAAACAATTGAAAACCGAGAAAGAAAACCAAAAAAATCCGTTTTAGTTGTGAGTTGAGGTTGGGCTTGCAAGTGACGCAGAAAAAATGGACCATGCTTGATAGTGAGTCGAGGGTGTACTTGTAACTAAGGGTGCCATGGCGAAGGTGACTTGACATCATCTGTTTATAAGGAGAGGGGTCAAGCGAGAAATGTCCCGCTGCGGCGAGAAACCAAGTGGGAAGGAGAGGGTCCCGCAAGAAAAGGGAAGGGTGCGTCATAAGGGTCGGGTTTTTGTTGAGACCGCATGTGGGAGACAATATGGCAGATAGTTCAGAAAATAACTTTTGTGCCTCATATATGGGCTGGATTTAGGAGACCCCGGGCTGTCGACATGATTGGATTTTGAGGAGTTTTTGGATGCCCGTTTGACGTATGAGCATGTCCGGGCGTATGAGGAAGAAATAATGGTCAACTTTAAAGAAGATCATTGTTTGATTCATTTATATACATTGTAGCTCGTATCAAGTCACGAGCATTCTATTAGTAGCAATTAATTCTCTGTCTATAGACAAATATTTATGAGTCAAATTAGGTTAATAAAGCAGAACAATTATGGGCACTTACCTATCTTGCCAGATTAATAAATGACCAAAAAATATGCTTTATAGTTTATATCCAAATCATAATTTATTTTGGCTATTTGTTTTGCATCAAGATTTATCTTGTATATTGTTATTATATTATATATCTAAAAAGAAGATAGTGTTTCGTTTTCATTCCTTTCCATTAAGCTCCCTCACACTTTGGTTTTAATCGCACGAGATGCTCATGTCGGTTTAAGTACCCCTGTGTATCATGGGAAGATAGGTTCCGTACAAATCATAGCGAGCTTGCTTTGTGCACTCTTCCTCAATTAACGTCATCGCGTCTTAGATACGTTCATGATTTCTTATTGATAATTATATTATTCTTGATCATCATTCCATTTTATGATATAATTTTGATGTCTTTTCTTTCTGAATTTACAAGGTGCATCACAAAGAGAGAAATTGTCGTAAAATGGAATTATGAACTTAAAAACCAAGAAAAGGGCTGAAAATTCTCTCGACTCCAAATGATCTGAAACTTCACGAGGATTTTTTGTGTGGAATATACCTGAATTATGGAGCAAAGAAGTGCTGAAGGGAGGCCACCTGCTGGACCCAAGCCAACAGCCCCCCCCCCCCCCCCCCCCCCCCGTGCGCGTCCTGGTGGCTTGGGGCCGCCCCTCAGGTCCTTCGGCCCCCTCTTCTAGTATATTATGGGTTTTGAACTAGAAAAAAATAAGAATATACTTTCGGGACGAAACGCCGCCGTTTCGAGGCGGAAACCTGGGCAGATGCCCTTGTGTTCTCCGATAGAGTGATTCTGCGAGGGAAACTTCCCTCCGGGAGGAGGAAATCAAAGCCAACGGCATCATCGACGCTTACTCCATCATGGGAGGATCAATCTTCCTCAAAATCTTCACCAACACCATCTCATATAAAACCCTAGTTTATCTCTTGTATTCAATCTTTGTCTCAAAACCTCAGATTAATACATGTGAGTTACTAGTAGTATTGTTTACATCTTGTAGTTCATGTTAATTAGTTTACTTGGTGAAAGATAATATGTTCAGACGCTTTATCAAATTTCTTGTACCTCTGATCTTGAACTTGGTGATGATTTGTGAGTAGTTTCTTTTGTGATTATTTGTATGTTGTTGCTTCCTAGTGATGTCATGTGAATGTCAACTACATGCCACTTCACCATACTTGGGCCTAAGAGAAGGCATTGTGGAGTAATAAGTATATGATGGGCTGCTAGAGCGACGAAAGCTTAAACCCTAGTTTATGCGTTATTTCATAAGGTGCTGATTTGGATTCGTATGTTTCATGCCACGGTTAGATTTATCCTAGTTCTTCTTTCGTAGTTGCTGATGCTTGCGAGAGGGGCTAATCATAAGTAGGTTGCTTGTTCAAGAAAAAACATCACCTAAGAACCGGTCCACCCACATATCAAATTATCAAAGTAGCGAAGACGAATCAACTCAACATGATGAACATCACGAGATGGAAATTCCCATGTGTCCTCGAGGGCGTTTTGCTTTATATAAGAGAACTTTCAGGCTTGCCCTTTGGGTCCACCTTGCTGCACACTTACTACCTTTTTTACATGTTACTTGTTACCAATTATCATGCTACAAAACTATCTATCGTTGTTACTCACAACACTTGCGGAGAATACCTTGCTGAAAACTGCTTCTCATTTCCTTTCGCTCCTCGTTGGGTTCGACGGTCTTACTGATCCAAAGGACTACGATTGATCCCCTATACTTGTGGGTCATCACGCCTCTCTACCTCGACGTCACCTCAAGCCTGCACGATGTTGATTGCTCTCCATCGGTCCACTTGTCATGTACACGCGCCGGTTCCAGCCGAGTCGCCCTGCGCGCGAGAGCCATTCTGGCAAATCAGATGACTCATATCATCCCCATGTAGCCCCTGTGGCAAGCCATGTGAGACGGATGACTAGGAGGCTCTCTTCACCAGCGAGCAGCCCTAGAAGGCGGTGTTGGAAATATGCCCTAGAGGTAATAAGAAAGTTGTTATTATTACATCTCCTTGTTCATGATAATCATTTATTATCCATGCTAATTGTATTGATTGGAAACTAAAATAGATTTGTGGATACATAGACAACAAAGTGTCCCTAGTAAGCCTCTACTTGACTAGCTCGTTGATCAAAGATGGCTAAGGTTTCCTAGCCATGGACATGAGTTGTCATTTGACAACGGGATCACATCATTAGGAGAATGATGTGATGGACAAGACCCAAACCTTAAGCATAGTGTTTGATCGTATCCAATTTACTGCTAATGCTTTCTGCATGTCAATGTATCTGTTCCTATGACCATGAGATCATGCAACTCACTAACGTCGGAGGAATGCCTTGTGTGTATCAAACATCGCAACGTAACTGGGTGATTATGAAGATGCTCTACATGTATCGTAGAAGGTGTCTGTGGAGTTGGCATGGATGAAGACTGAGATTTGTCATTTCGTGTGACGGAGAGGTATCTTGTGACCTACTCTGTAATACAACATCACAATAAGCTTGCAAGCAATGTGACTAAGGATTAAGTCAATGGATCTTGTGTTATGGAACAAATAAAGAGGCTTGTTGGTAACGAGATTGAACTAGGTATGGAGATACCGACTGTCAAATCTTGGGCAAGTAACATACAAATGGACAAAGGGAACTGCATACGGGATTGGTTGGATCCTTGACATCATGGTTCGATCGATAAAGATCTTCGTAGAATATGTAGGAGCCAATATGGGCATCCTGGTCCCACTATTGGTTATTGACCCGAGAGTGTCTCGGTCATGTGTGCCTAGTTCTCGAACCCGTAGGGTGTGCACACTTAACGTTCGGTGATGATTTGGTATTCTTGAATTATGTATGTTGGTGACTGAAGGTTGTTCGGAGTCTTGTATGAGATCCCGGAGTTTCGGAATGGTCCGGAGGTGAAGATAAATATTTGGGAAGTTCCGTGTTGGTCAGCGGAAGGAATTCATGCATCACTGATAGTGTATTGCGGAGTATCGAAGGGTTCCGGGGGTCCACCAGCCCTGGAGGGTCCACACGGTCTCAGAAGAGTGTGCACCAGCCCATGTCTTTCAATGATATGGTGGCTATCATTTTTGGTGGAGTAGACTATAACGATCCAACTACGAACGTGCGAAGACGTCGCACCTTAGCAATCGCTAAACCAACTCCGAGAGGTTATTGCCTAGGTCAGAGCACAATCAACCTGACCACGAGGGTCTGTTTCCTGGACGCAAACGAAGAATAAGCAAGAAACTAAAATTGCAATCTAGATATTGCGAATATAAGAGGAAAGCTTTATTGATGAAAGTGGGGTTCTGTGACGTCTTAGTCTGGTCGTAGAACACAAACGAAGGATGCAGAGTTGCAGCTATGGCGAACTTGCAATCTAAACAAAATCCAAGTCTAAACGTGCCCTAAGGGCTATATATATGAGGGAATTGAGAGAGATTTTCGTGACCCTTGGAGGAGGGGTTCGAAAACGACCCTAAACTCGGTGTCCTCACACATACAGACTCTTAAAACATCCTATGTGGTAGTATTTATAAATTACATGGGCCTGGCCCAAAAATAAGGTGACACATCACCTATAATAGCTTATGGGCAAAATTTATGAAGTGGCGTCTTGTATATTTCATCCAAGCCTTCATGCTTTCCTTATGGTGGCTTCAAAGTCCGAAAATCACCATTGGAAGCTCCCTTGTTCTTTCCCGCGTGTGCTCCTTCCCCTCCATGCTTGATCCCGCTCCTATGGCCATCCTCCTGGTCCAAGCTAGGTCCTTCATTCATAAGCAAAACAAAAGTATCTAATTTAGGCAGCATCATATGTTCATGAACATTAGAAAGATTTCCAAGAAACGGAAGTACCTCACAATTCAATTGGTGTGCGCGAGCTCTAGTAACTGGTCCAGTAGGTATAGTAGGTGTAACAATGGTATCGGTGTCCTCATCATCATCCCCTTCTTGAATTGAAGTCGTCCTCGGCGGAAGCTCATCTTCCTCACCCAAATAAGGCTTCAAATCTACAACATTAGAAGTGGGACTAACCCACACTCTGCAGGCAGCTCAATTTTATATGCATTATCATTTATTTTCTCTAACACCTTAAAAGTACCATCATCATGTGGCATTAGCTTTGACTTGCGCAAATCAGGAAATCTATCCTTACGCAAATGCAACCAAACAAGATCTCTAGGTTTAAAGACAACATGTTTTCTACCCTTATCCCCAACAAGTTTGTATTTAGCATTCATATGCTCAATGTTTTCCTTAGTTACCTCATGTATTTTTAATATCAATTCAACACATTGTTTAGCATCAAAATTAACCTTCTCCGAAGATGGAAGAGACAACAAATCAATAGGTGCGCGAGGTATGAAACCATACACAATTTTAAAAGGGCACATCTTAGTAGTAGAATGTAATGAACGAATATAAGCAAATTCAATATGAGGCAAGCATTCTTCCCACGTTTTCAAGTTATTCTTCAAAACATCCATAAGCATAGTAGACAATGATCTATTGACTACTTCAGTTTGTCCATCAGTCTAGGGGTGACATGCAGTACTAAAAAGTAATTTAGTCCCCAACTTAGCCCATAAACATCTCCAAAAGTGGCTAAGAAATTTAACATCACGATCCAAAACAATTGTACTTGGCACACCATGCAAGCGAATTATTACATGAAAGAACAAATCAGCAACATTAGCAGCAACATCACTTTTATGACATGGTATGAAGTGTGCCATTTTTGAAAATCTATCATATGATATCCCTCCCCTTTCTTTGTTCGAGATAAACCTAAAACAAAGTTCATAGATATATCCTCCCAAGGAATACTAGGTACAGGCAAAGGCATATATAAACCATGAGGATTGAGTCATGACTTAGCTTTTTGACATGTAGTGCAGCGAGCAACAAAACGCTCAACATCCCGTCTCATCTTTGGCCAAAAGAAATGTGTAGCAAGTACGTCCTCTATCTTCTTCACGCCAAAGTCTCCCATTAATCCTCCTCCATGTGCATCCTGCAACAACAAAAGATGAACGGAGCTAGCTGGAATGCATAACTTATTAGCACGGAACACAAATCCATCACTATTGACAAACTTGTTCCATGTTCTCCCTTCTTTACAATTCTGCAACACATCTTTAAATTCAACATCATACACATATTGATCTTTGATGGTATTCAAACCAAATATTTTAAAGTCAAGTTGTGAAAGCATAGTATAACCATGATATAATGCATCGACATTAACATTTTCTTTACCCTTGTTGTGTTTAATGACATAAGGGAAAGTTTCAATGAATTCAACCCATTTAGCATATCGACGGTTCAATTTTGCTTGACTTTTAATATGTTTCAAACATTCATGATCTCACGCCCAAGATGCGACCCTATCCTCAATTTGGCACGAGGGCCTCGTCAGGGATAGAAGCGCATCTCGTCGTGTCGCAAGAATGGATATCATTACAAGTACATGTACTGAAAAGAAGAGATATATAATAGAATTGGCTTACACTCGCCACAAGCTACATCAGAGTCACAGTAGTACAATACATAATCATCATGAAGAAGAGCAGGGTCCGACTACGGACGAAAACAAACGAGAAAAGAAGAACGACGTCCATCCTTGCTATCCCAGGCTGCCGGCTTGGAACCCATCCTAGATCGATGAAGAAGAAGAAGAAGAAGCAACTCCAAATGAACAATCAACGCGCTCGCGTCAAGTAACCTTTACCTGTACCTGCAACTGGTGTTGTAGTAATCTGTGAGCCACAAGGGACTCAACAATCTCATTTCCAAAGGTATCAAGGCTAGCAAATCTTAATGGGTGAGGTATGCTTAAGTGGTGAGGTTGCAGCAGCGGCTAAGCATATATGAGGTGGCTAAACTTACGAGTACAAGAAATAAGAGGGGGATGATCTACGCATAACGGACGTGAACTACTGATGATCAAATGAATGATCCTGAACACCTACCCACGTCAGACATAACCCCACCGTGTCCTCGATCGGAGAAGGAACTCACGAAAGAGACAGTCACGATTACGCACACAGTTGGCATATTTTAATTAAGTTAACTTTAAGTTATCTAGAACCAGTGTTAAACAAAGTTTCCATGTTGCCACATAACCGCGGGCACGGCTTTCTGAAAAGATTTAACCCTACAGGGGTGCTCCAACTAGTCCATCACAAATTACCACAAGCCGCATAGAAATCCTCGATCACGACACTCGCGATCTCGTCGGACTCCTTAATGGAAAACCTCAACTCTGAGATTACCCAAAGCATCACCGGAATCCCGATGCACAAGATATTTCATCAAAGGTAAAACTAATCCAGCAAGGCCACCCGGTGTGTCGACGAACCCGATAGGAGCCGTGTATCTCGTTCTCTGGACACACCGTCTATGCATAGTGGACGATAGCCAAACCTCGAGTTGCCCCGAGGTGGCACCGCCGACTGCTAGGTGGGTGGACCAACACTCATGCGGAGCACTGGCCCGGGGGTTGATTAAATTATCCTCGGGGTCCGAAAAGTCCATATGCAATTTTATTAGGTTATTAGGCAAATGTAGTACCAAAGTTGGGCATTGCCAGACCAGCTTTAATCTAAAACGAATTATCAAGGGGGTCCCCATAACAACCCCGATCGTGTTAGGAGCGCTCAATTATGGAAAATAACACCGATATCCGAAACTAAGGGGGCAAAGGTGGAACAAAACACCAGGCTAGAAAGGTCGAGCTTTCCACCTTTTACCAAGTATATAGGTGCATTAAATTAAATAGCATTTAATATGGTGATATAACAAGGAACCCATGTTATCACATGGAAGCAACTGCACCTGCAACTAGCAACGCTAACAACATGGTTAAGAAAGCAGTAACATAGCCAATCAGTGGTTTGCTAGGTTGAACGCGTTGAAGGTTTTCATGGCATTGTTGAGAGATTGATATTTGTCATGTGGTAGGCAACGAGACGTAAACGGTAGCAACGGTAAAACTAGCATGGCAATGATAGTAATGGTATCTGGGGAAATGGTCATCTTGCCTGAGATCCCACTTGGAAGAAGATCGATTCCGTGAAGCAGACGAACCGATGTAGTCGAACGGGTCCTCACAATCCGACTCACTTGCGGAACTCTATCGAGACGGAGGAAACTGGAAACAAGAATAAACACACGGTATTCACCACACGATGCACAACAGAAATGATGCATGAGCAGCTGAATACATGCAAGTCACGACATGACAATTCGCATATTAAACCACTACACATTAAGTGAAGTTCAATATGCAACGAGTTGCATATTGACGAAACTCCACATACGGATTATTTAGTTCTATCTCAATTAGGTACACGTCAATATTAAATGTGGTTAAACATGACAAGAGGTGAAGCGTAATAAAACTACCTATCTAGGCATTTTAAATGAGGTCGGAAATGACATATAGCATATCCGAAACGACCTCACATGTTAATTTACAATTCTGTCCAGATCTTAACTAACACATTTAAGCAGTTGTTAAACAGCCAAACAAATAGGTTCACGTGATTCTACGCGTCGTTACAAGCAATTTACACATAGAGATCATCTCCAACGGAGCTACGGTTCAAAAGATACGGACACCGCAAGATATGATGACATGAATGCAATATGTGTGCAACGACGGTCACGAGCACTTCAAAACATACAACCAGCAAGAGAAAATGAAACTACACGAGATTCTAAGCAAGTTTCATGTAGGACACGATCAAATCGGAGCTACGGATCAAAAGATACGAGCAAAACAAGAAATCACTACAATGTGCCAGAATCAGCCACATAGCATTTTCTACTCCCGACAACTACGAGCAAGGCATGAGACGAAAGAGGGCAAGAAACACTACAACAAACAACTAACAACAACTAGCATGGCATCATGGATCACTAGGAAAAGAAGTCACAAAATGGCTTCTCACACACAGTTCCAGACTTAGTGAAAATAACACTTCATGAAAGTGCAGTTTTTGATCTGAAGGCATATTGACAGCAGAAAAACTATAGGCTACACGACTCCAAATAGCATGAGAATCACAAAGTCTACAACTAACTCCATTGGACCAACTTCAAAAGAGCTACAGATCACAAGATACACTCATGCAAAGACAGCAACAAAATATAACAGATTTCAGACTTAGAAATATTTCAGCACCTCCAAATCAGCACTATTTCTAGCAACTTGAGAGCAAGCAAACCACACCTAAATATGCATTTCTATTGCAACCAAAAATACCAGGGGCTAGAGTAAACATCAAAGAACAACTCCCTAGTTGACAACTCCTACAAACGAAGCACGGAATAAATCTTACGAAAAAGACAAGAGGGCAACATAGCAAAATAGCGCGCGAACTAACTTGCTCAAAACCTAAAACTAAATACACAGAAAAATCCGATCGATTTTTCTACCCCGAAAACATATAAAATATGTGGGGTTGCACAACTATAATATCGCCGCACGTAAATGCGAGATAACGTCCTAAGCACAGAAAATAATCTAGCGGCAAATCACTACACGCAAAAATACCAATGACTACTCTAAAATACATGGAAAAGGGGTTCCTAAAACATGGACATTTCTACTACGGCATTCGAGCTATTCAAACACGCACGGAAAATAAATACGGGACTAAACCTATTGGGACAGCACGTAAATCTATGCATTCGACACGTCAAACAACGTTAAACAAATATGCAAGTTATAAATTCGGATTCTACGCGAAATTCTACACCAAAACCATATACAATTCGCCTCGTTTCGACACACGGAATAAAAGTTGCAGACGTTTATATATGCCTCTATTTCCTGGAAATAATATATTCTGAGAAAAAAAACCTAATCTAAATGGGCCTAACAGTGGGCGCAGGATAGCAATTGCTCGCCGGGGCGAGGGAAAAGAGGCAGGAGGAGACCTCACCTTGGGCCTGGGGAGAGGAGGCCGAGGCTTGGAAGTGGGCCTTGGAGGTGGCATCCCTCGGGGCCAGCTCGGCCGGGGCGAGGAGGCCGGCCTGTGCTTGGTGGGCGAGGACGCCCAGACGGGGCTGCGGTCGGGCGAGCGAGAGCGCTCGTCGCCTCCTCCCGTGCCCGAGGCACGAGGCCTGGCGGCGCTGCACCTCGCTGCAGGCGGACGGTGAGGGACCCAACCGGCAGTCCAGGCGAGGCCTCCGTGGCGGTGGGGAAGGCCGGATCCGGGCTGGAACGGACCCGGGACGAGGCTCGCCGGCGGTGACGCGCAGTTTGGGGCCGGCGGCCATGGACTCCCCTGCGGGACAGAGAGAGGGAGAAAAACGTGAGAGAGAGAAGAGAGGAAAGGAAGAAGGAGCAGGGGACATGCGCGGGCCGAAGCTCGGCGTGGAGGTCCGGCGAGGTTCCGGTGGCGGCCGGCGAACTCCGGCGGGGAGGCGCGGTGAGGGCCGGACGAGGTGGCGACCTCGGGCAGCGAGCGTCCTAGCTGCGGCTGCGGGCTGCTGCTCGGGAAGGATTGCTAGCACTGCGGACACCCGGACGTGTCCGGTTTGACCGCGGACATGTCCGGTAGGTGGGGATTTGGGCGAATCTGAGCCCTAGATCTCAGATTTGAAGGCTGAGAAAGGCTATGGAGTTTAGGGCTGCGGGATTTGAAGGGTGTGGGCTAGCAGGTGGAGTTTTTGAGGGGGGTGGCTACAAAAATGGCTAGGGGAAACCCTAGTGAAGTGAGAGGGGTCTCTCTAGGGGGGGGGGTGATACTTATATAGGGTTGGTCTGTGGTGGGGTGGACCTCGTCTGTCCGATCGTGATCCGATGACCACGAACGGAGGAAGTGGCTAGGTGGAACTAGTGGGCTGTGTAGAGTGGTTATCCGGAGACAAGAGGGAAAACGGGCGGCGCGACAACGCGATTTGAAACACCGATAACCGTCCGTCGGTATACCGAATACGGTGCCGCTACGGTCGACCGTTCGGGTACCAGACGGACTCCAATTGCGACGAAACTTGATAGGCGGCCTACCTATATTAAAATAAGACCGCACGTCAAATTTCAAACCAATCAGAGAAAGTTTCCAACACACTTTAGAAAGCAAGATTTAAACGATGCCACGGGCGTGTGCGTGTGTGAACGGGCTTAGAACGAACAACGACGAGAACCGGCAACAACAACGGACGCAAGTTTTTGAAAACTGGCGGCAACGGGATGCTGATGCAATGCTAATGATGCGCATGATGCGATGATGATGCGACAAAAGAAAATAGACACACGACGAAAATGGAATAGAAGGGGAATCTTCTGGCACGTCGGCATTGGGTTGTCATAACTCTCCTACACTACAAGAGGATCTCGCCCCGAGATCCAAGAATGAAAGAGGGAGAGGATGAGAAAGAACAAGAGGTAAAAAATAGTCTCTTCTTTGACAAACGAGTGACACCAACAATCCTTGAAGGTTGCAAAGAGATGAGGAACTATATGAGAAACAAGCAAGAATTCATAGAAAATTTCGGCACCACTTCGGTAGGAAAATGGGACAAAAAATTCGATAAGAAGAGAGAATTAGACAATATACATAACAAACAACTAAATAGAACAAGGGAACACCATGATCTTGATAGAACAAGACGCTAGACCCAAAAGAGCAACATCACAATGCCTCCGGAACAAGAGATTATGAGCTAGCTCAAGCGGAAGAAGAGAATGAAGAAAAGAATGACAACTATCATCACAATAGAATTGAAGAGCCTTCGGACAGAGAATTGACGTAGTAGATGGAAAACCAACAACGAAAAGAACAAGATAGTAGTGGGCTTATGAAAATCATCTCAGCATTTATGAGGTGACAACCAACCACTAAAAGAAACAAGGATAGATTGGGAGCAACAAGATATGAACAATTCTTTCACCAAGAGGATACATTGAAAACTGGGATTAATGACAAGCACCATGATAGCAACAATCCATAGGAAACGCTTTAGGTGAAATCCAAACCAAGATAGCTCAATGAAGAAATCATGGGTTAAAATATCTCATGATCAAAGAATTGGTGGATTTAATTGTCTCATTCTTGAAAGGAAGTCTCTTCGATGCTCCTACACTAACAAGAATGTTATAATACCACCTCACATGTTAAAGGAGGAAGAATTGCACTCTGGAATGCAAGAGAAAGGGTACTTGAGGTTCTCCAACAAGAATCTTGAAGAACAGTTGAGAATGAATTGATATCATGAGCCGCTCCGGAAGAAGAATTAAAGTCTCTTGGAAGAAGGAAGAACAAGAATAAGAATTATGTTATGCTCATCCTTCATCAAATTAAATTGATGACAAGCAACGGATTTAGCATACAACTTATTCCTCTTGAAAGAATCTTGAAGAGACAGAGAGATAAACACCACTTGAGGCATAATTGAAGGAAGCATCGGTAAGAATTCACAATTGAATGGGAACACCACGAATTAATGGAGATACATGAGAATGAAGAGATCATAAGCCACCTGAGCGAAGAAAACTTAAACAAGGCACCGAATAATCGAGAGACGAACGAAGAGACAACAATTGAGAAGAATTAGAGAACGAAAGCTGAAAGCTGAGAACGAAGAAGTCTTCTGAAATGATGGCCTTCGGAGGATCGAGAATGAAAAACAAATCAGAAAAGCACCGGATAGCAAGAAAGGGATTGATCATGACTGACAACAATTAAGATGATGGCACCAAGCTGAAATGATGAATCTCCAAGAGAATGAACCAAGATTGAGAGAAACACTCCTTTGAATCTTCAATGGAGAAAATGACAAGAAGAACCTCACCAAGAATAACTGAGACACTCAGGACTAAAGAAGAATGAAAGGTTGAGCCAAATATGAGATTCAATTCAAATAGGCCTTGGAGAAGGGATATGACTGATGAAATTCATACTTATGTCATAGTTGAAAGAATTAGAGGTCTCCAGGAAAGATTACAAAAGCCAGATAAGATCCTGGGAAAGAACCTGTGGGTTATGGGCCCACTCAAAGAAATCACCGTTAGAAAAGATTGCTTAGAAGAGAGATACTGCACCGGTATGAAGAGAATTAGATGAGGTTAGCACCTCGAAATAATTAAAGAATTGAGAACAAGAAACTTCTGGGATAACTTCAACGCTCCGGGTAGAATAGAGAGAAATGAAAACAAGAAAGGCTGATAAGAATCTCCAACATAGGAAAGAATTACAAGGATGAACATGATATAATGAACACGGATAATTAAATTGAATTCACCGGGAAAGATGACAAGATTGAATAAAGATGAACACGAAGCTCCTAAGAATCTTCACAATGAACCAACGGCTACGAAAGGAAGACGAGATAGCGGAAGCATCACTGGAATGAAATGCACTTGGATGAAATCCAATCACTGAAGAAAAGGGCGGGAGGGCGGGGAAAACAAAGACAACTTGGGCTAGATGAGATGAACTCCGGAATAAAATGAGAGAATGATCTTGCAAAAATTGGAGAGGATTGAATCCACTTGGAGAGAAACACACCGGTTGGAAAAGAATTAACATGACGACTCCGGTTGTCAAGAATTGATATGACAACCTGATTTGAGCAAAAGGATTAGTACTCTCATAAAAATATGAGAACACCTCTTAGAAAAGATCTGAAATCACCACCTGACATCGAAGCAACTTGAATTACCGAACTCCAACAAAACAAAGAGACGAGGCTTATGAAACAAGCCAGAACAAACTCATGAGAAAGATTTCCGTTCGATATTTTCGTGGACAGGATCGCACGGGCTCGAACCTTACAGTAGACATCAAGTGCAAGGCAGTGCACCCGATATACGAAGCGTCCCCGAGTCGTAGCAAGCTACAGGACTCTTTAAGATACAACGAGAACCACTGTAAGTCGACCATCAACAAACAAATCCACTAGATGTCGAACCCCAACCTAACATCGTGCATTTGTTGTAAGATTGTCCTATAAGTAACTACTTGAATTCCCACCTAAGAATTCCCGAAATATCTGGTCATGCAATCTGGTACACGGATACAAGGAGTAATATTCACACAACTCCTATACTAACCTGTCACCTGTATCACATCCGTCAACACACAACCAGAATCTCGGACCTTCATCTACAACAGACCCTCGTGATCACAACGATACAAAGTATGGCAGTACTCTCGAACAATCTGCACCAGTACTGGGGACATCGGGGTTATCTCGCCACTACTAGTATTGAAGCAATTACGAACATCCTTCGCCCTGAGATACTAAGAAATCTGAATGATAACGATGTGCTCAAGAATCCCCTGGAGCTCAACTCCCCGGAAGAAAATCAAGTCAGAGAGGAGGCACCAAGACAAAGCTCCGTCACATCGGCATCATATAGAAGAGGAGTAGAATTAAAATATTACGTCAAGATTCCTCACCAAAGCATAAAAGAGGAGAAAAAAGAATCCTCCTCTCCAATATATAACTAGACTCAAAGTAGTTTTTCACTAGACTCGACTCGGCCAAGTTCGATCAATCAAGCGGGCTCCTAGGTCGGTACTACTCTGATACCAACTTGTCATGCCCAAGATGCGGCCCTATCCTCAATTTGACACGAGGGCCTCGTCAGGGATAGAAGCACATCTCGTCGTGTCGCAAGAATTGATATTGTTACAAGTACATGTACTGGAAAGAAGAGATATATAATAGAATTGGCTTACACTCGCCACAAGCTACATCAGAGTCACAATAGAACAATACATAATCATCATGAAGAAGAGCAGGGTCCGACTACGGACGAAAACAAACGAGAAAAGAAGAACGACGTCCATCCTTGCTATCCCAGGCTGCCGGCCTGGAACCCATCCTAGATCGATGAAGAAGAAGAAGAACAAGCAACTCCAAATGAACAATCAACGCGCTCGCGTCAAGTACCCTTTACCTGTACCTACAACTGGTGTTGTAGTAATCTGTGAGCCACAGGGGACTCAACAATCTCATTTCCAAAGGTATTAAGACTAGCAGAGCTTAATCGATGAGGTATGGTTAAGTGGTGAGGTTGCAGCAGCGGCTAAGCATATATGAGGTGGATAAACTTACGAGTACAAGAAATAAGAGGGGGATGATCTACGCATAACGGACGTGAACTACTGATGATCAAATGAATGATCCTGAACACCTACCTACGTCAGACATAACCCCAGCGTGTCCTCGATCAGAGAAGGAACTCACGAAAGAGACAGTCACGGTTACGCACACAGTTGGCATATTTTAATTAAGTTAACTTCAAGTTATCTAGAACCAGTGTTAAACAAAGTTTCCACGTTGCCACATAACCACGTGCACGGCTTTCCGAAAAGATTTAACCCTGCAGGGGTGCTCCAACTAGTCCATCACAAATTACCACAAGCCGCATAGAAATCCTCGATCACGACACTCGCGATCTCGTCGGACTCCTTAGTGGAAAACCTCAACTCTGAGATTACCCAAAGAATCACCGGAATCCCGATGCACAAGATATTTCGTCAAAGGTAAAACTAATACAGCAAGGCCACCCGGTGTGTCGACGAACCCGATAGGAGCCGCGTATCTCGTTATCAGGACACACCGTCTATGCATAGTGGACGGTAGCCAAACCTCGAGTTGCCCCGAGGTGGCACCGCCGACTGCTAGGTGGGTGGACCAACACTCATGCGGAGCACGGCCCGGGGGTTGATTAAATTATCCTCGGGGTCCGGAAAGTCCATATGCAATTTTATTAGGTTATTAGGCAAATGTAGTACCAAAGTTGGGCATTGCCAGACCAGCTTTAATCTAAAACGAATTATCAAGGGGGTCCCCATAACAACCCCGATCGTGTTAGGAGCGCTCAATTATGGAACATAACACCGGTAGCCGAAACTAAGGGGCAAAGGTGGAACAAAACACCAGGCTAGAAAGGCCGAGCCTTCCACCTTTTACCAAGTATATAGGTGCATTAAATTAAATAGCATTTAATATGGTGATATAACAAGGAACCCATGTTATCACATGGAAGCAACTGCACCTGCAACTAGCAACGTTAACAACATGGTTAAGAAAGAAGTAACATAGCCAATCAGTGGTTTTCTAGGTTGAACAGGTTGAAGGTTTGCATGGCATTGTTGAGAGGCTGATATTTACCATGTGGTAGGCAACGAGACGTAAACGGTAGCAACGGTAAAACTAGCATGGCAATGATAGTAATGGTATCTAGGGAAATGGTCATCTTGCCTGAGATCTCACTTGGAAGAAGATCGATTCCGTGAAGCAGACGAACCGATGTAGTCGAACGGGTCCTCACAATCCGACACACTTGCGGAACTCTATCGAGACGGAGGAAACCGGAAGCAAGAATCAACACACGGTATTCACCACACGATGCACAACAGAAATGATGCATGAGCAGTGCTACTGCAACAAAAGACCTTCCGATGGCGCCAGAAATAGGATTGTTGCTTGATACTCCCGCGCCAGAAATACTTCTGCTGCGGCTACGCCTTAAGGGACTTCCTAGGCAAGTATGCAAAGAATTTCCCCCGTGGCCTTGGAGCCTTGCGTTGGTGTTCCCTCGAAGTAGAAAGGGTGATATAGCGTAGTGGTGGTAAGTATTTCCCTCAGTTTGAGAACCAAGGTATCGATCCAGTGAAGGAGTATCACAAGAGCGTGCACAAACACAAAAAGCTTGCTCCCAACACTATGAAGGGGTTGTCAATCCCTTATAGATTGTTTGCCAAGTGAGAACTGAAAGCAACAAAGTAACAAAGTAATGTAAAAGCGGAGGTGTAAACTATGGATGTGAATAGACCCCGGGGCCGTAGTGTTTACTAGTGGCTTCTCTCATGAAAGCAAGTAGACGGTGGGTGAACAAATTACTGTCGAGCAATTGATAGAACTGCGCAAAGTCGTGACGATATCTATGGCAATGATTATATCTATAGGCATCACGTCCAAAACAAGTAGACCGATACTTTCTGCATCTACTACTATTACTCCACACGTCGACCGCTATCCAGCATGCATCTAGTGTATTAAGTCCAAAAGAACAGAGTAACGCCTTACACAAGATGACATGATGTAGACGAACAATCTCATATCAACGATAGAGCCCATCTTGTTACCCTTGATGCCAACTACTTAATGTGTGCCTTGCTTCCCCTACTGTCACTGGGAAAGGTCACCACATGGTAGAACCCAAAACCAAGCACTTCTCCCATTGCAAGAATCATAGATCTAGTTGGCCAAACAAAACCCAAGACTCGGAGAGACTTACAAGGATATCAAATCATGCAAATAAGAAATTAGCAAAGACTCAAATATATATCATAGATAATCTGATCACAAATCCACAATTCATCGGATCTCGACAAACACACCGCCAAAGAAGATTACATCGGATAGATCTCCATGAAGATCATGGAGAACTTTGTATTGAAGATCCAAGAGAGAGAAGAAGCCATCTAGCTACTAACTACGGACCCGTAGGTCCGAAGTGAACTACTCACGAGTCATTGGGGGCGATATGATGATGAAGAAGCCCTCCAACTCCAAAGTCCCCTCCGGCAGGGCGCTGGGAAGGGTCTCCAGATGAGATCTCGCGGTAACGGAAGCTTGCGGCGGCGGAAAAGTATTTTCGAGGCTCCCCTGATTTTTTGCTGAATTTTTGGGAATATATAGGCCAAGGATCTAGGTCAGGGGGCGGCCAGGGAGGCCACAAGCCCTGACACCGCCGCCCCTGGTGGCGGAGTGGGAGCTTGTGGGCTCCCTAGAGCCCACCTGGCTTGGCCCAGAGGCCCCCTGATCTTCTTCCGTTCGGGAAAAAATCATTTCGGGGTTTTTATTCCGTTTGGACTCCGTTCCAAAATCAGATCTGAAAAGAGTCAAAAACATAGAAAAAACAGGAACTGACACTTGGCACTGAATTAATAAGTTAGTCCCAAAAAAAGATATAAAAGGTACATAAAACATCCAAAGATGACAAGATAACAGCGTGAAACCATCAAAAATTATAGATACGTTTGAGACGTATCAAGCATCCCCAAGCTTAACTCCTGCTCGTCCTCGAGTAGGGAAGTGATAAAGAATGAATTTAAGATGCTTTCACGCTACCTAGCATAGGTGTCCTTTGTAATTCCTCTTATGTGGCGTGAATTTTCAGATCCATTAGATTCAAAACAATAGTTTGCTATTGACGTGGAAACAATAATAATTCAAGCAAACTAGCAAGGTAATCATGAACTTTCAAAATAACAAGGCCAAAAGAAAGTTATCCCTACAAAAGCATATAGTCTGGCTATGCTCTATCATCATTGCACAAAAAATTTAAATCATGCACAACCCCGGTATTGGCCAAGTAATTGTTTCACACCTTATTTTATCAAACCTTTTCAACTCTCACGCAATACATGAGCGTGAGCCATGGTTATAGCACTATAGATGGTGTGGAGTGTGGTGGAGGTTGCAAGATAAAAAAGGAGAAGATAGTCACATTAACTAGGCATATCAATGAGCTGTGGAGATGCTCATCAATAGATATCAATGTGAATGAGTAGGGATTGCCATACAAATGATGCACTAGAGCTAAGAGTATGTGAAAACTCTTAAAGAAAACTAGTGGGTGTGCATCCAACTTGCTTGCTCACGAAGACCTAAGGCAATTTTGAGGAAGCCTATCATTGGAATATACAAGCCAAGTTATATAATGAAAATTTCCCACTAGCTATATGGTGGTGACAAAACGAGAGACTCTCAATCATGAAGATCATGGTGCTCAATATGCACAAGTGTGGAAAAAGTGGTAGCATTGTCCCTTCTCTCTTTTTCTCTCATTTTTTTTGGTGGGCTCTTTGGCCTCTTTTTTATTTTATTCTTTATTTTGGTGGGCTTCTTTGGCCTCTTTTATTTCCCCACATGGGAAAATGCTCCATTAATGATGATCATCACACTTTCAACTCAAAACTTAGAGCAACAATGACTCTATATGGAATGCCTTCGGTAGTGTACTGTGGCAATGATCTAGCATGACATAGACATTAATGGAAACATCATGCTAGCTATCTTACGATCATGCAATGGCAATGATGATGTGGTGGCACATGTCATGGTGGTAGTTTCATGGCAATATATCTCAGAATGACTTTGAAAAAGCCATAATAGGTAGGTATGGTGGCTATTTTGAGGGAGGCTAATGGTGGGTTTTGTGCACCGGTGAAAGTTGCACGGCACTAGGAAGATAGTGATGGTGGAAGGTGAAAGTGCATCTAAACCATGGACTCAACATTAGTCATGAAGAACTCATATACTTGTTGCAAAAGTTTTATTAGTAATCGAAACAAAGCATTCAACGCATACTCCTAGGGGAAGAGTTGGTAGGTATAAACCATCGCGCAATCCCGACCGCCACGCAAAGGATGACAATCAATATACTAATCATGCTCAGATTTCATCACATAGCGGTTCACCATACGTGCATGCTACGGGAATCACTAACTTCAACACAAGTATTTCTAGATCCACAACACCTTACTAGCATGACTTCAATATTACCATAACCACAACTCAAAACTAATTGAGATGAATCAAACTTCTCTAACTATTCAATGCACATGAAGGTGGAAGTTTTCGTATCCCTTTGGATAACTACCCCTTATGAGACTACTTTCAAAGCATAGATCAACTACCAAGCCATGCACCTCTGTGCTCTAAAAGATATAAGTGAAGCACATAGAGCAAAAGTATCTAGCTCAAAAGATATAAGTGAAGCACATGTGAGCTGAATTGTCTACCAAAAGATATAAGTGAAGCTCGACAAAATCACGGTGACTACATGTATCTCTCTCTAGGCGTGCAGCAAGGATGATTGTGACACAACAAAACTAAAAGACTCCTACGATACAAGACTCTCCAAGCAAAAACACATAATATGTGGTGAATAAAAATATAGCCCCAAGTAACGTTACCGATGGATTGAAGACGAGAGAGGGGATGCCTTCCCGGGGCATCCCCAAGCTTAGGCTTTTACGACATCCTTGAATCTCTTGGGGTGCCTTGGGAATCCCCAAGCTTGAGCTCTTGCCAGTCTTTATCTCTTTGTCCATAAGAACTTCACCCAAAACTTGAAAACTTCACAACACGAAACTTAAACAGGAACTCGTGATAACATTACTATGAGAAAGCAAACCACCACTTCCTTAGGTACTGTAGCAAACTTAAATTATACTTGTGCTGATGTTGGGTTACTGTATTTTCAATCTTCCATGGCTAATACCCCCCGATACTATCCATAGTTTCATCAAAATAAGCAACCAACACAACAAAAACAGAATATGTTAACAGCAGACCAGTCTGTAGCAATCTGTATATTTCTTATACCTCTGGTACTTCAAAAATTCTGAAAAATTACGACAGTCTGAAAAATTTGCATAGCAATAAGCATAAAAAATAATCAACTCAAAATCTCTTACTGAAAAAAAATGAAAATTCTGTTCGTGAGCAGAAAGTTTCTGTCTTTTCCAGCATGACCAAACGATCATCCCCAAGACTAATCATAACGGTTTTGCTTGGCACAAACGCAAAAAGAAACACAAAAAACACAATCATAACAGAATTATGAAAGTGTGGAAAACACAAAACAGAAAGAAAAAGGATAGATTCGTTGGGTTGCCTCCCAACAAGCGCTTTTGTTTAACGTCCTTAGCTAGGCGAAAGGTGATGAAATCATGTATAGTCATCTTTGGTGCTCAAACCATGGGTAGCCCTCATCATAGGTTCATAAGGCAATATTATTTTCTTTCTCAGAAAGTGCTCCATTCCCTTCTTTAAAGGAAATTGAAATCTAATATTCCCTTCCTTCATATCGATGATAGCACCAATAGTCCTTAGGAAAGGTCTACCAAGAATAATGGGACATGAAGGATTGCAATCTATGTCAAGTACAATGAAATCCACGGGTACATAGTTCTTATTTGCAACAATAAGAACATCATTGATCCTTCCCATGGGTTTCTTGACAGTAGAATCCGCAAGATGCAAATTAAGAGAACACTCTTCAATCTCATGAAAACCAAGAATATCACATAAAGACTTTGGAATCGCGGAAACACTAGCACCCAAATCACACAAAGCATTGCACTCATAGTTTTTGATATTGATTTTGATAGTAGGTTCCCACTCATCATGAAGTTTTCTAGGTATAGAGACTTCTAGTTCGAGCTTCTCTTGAAGAGATTTCATCATAGCATCTACGATATGCGCGGTAAAGGCTTTGCTTTGGCTATAAGCATGTGGAGAGTTTGCAATGGATTGCATCAAAGAAATGCATTCAAACAAGGAGCAATTATCATAATTGAATTCCTTGAAATCCAAAGTGGGAGTTTCATTACTTCCCAAAATTTCGACTTCTTCTACTCCACTCTCCACACCTTTATCATCAAGATAGGTGGACTCCGAATCATTGGGGCGTTTTTCAACCAAAGTGGATTCATATCCAGACCCTCCATAAATAGTGTGACACGCGAAAACAAAGATTCAAGAGGAGACACGCCAAGCACTTTAAGATCTTCGTGATTTGCATCACTAGAACGCACCCTTTTAAACCATTCATGCCTAGCGCGAATTTGGGCGGTTCTTTCTTTGCTCTCATTCATGGAGACACGCATAGATTTCAAAGTTTCATCCAAGTTGATCTTGGGAGGAGCGCATCTAACTTTCAAAGCATCAATATCCAAGACATCCTATCAACGCTCTTAGCCAAATCGTCTATTTTGAGTAGTTTTTCCTCTATGGACGCATTGAAAATCTTTTGAGAGTTGATGAACTCTTTGATATTACTCTCTAAATCAGAGGGCAATTTGTTCTGATTTCCATAAGTGTTGCCATAGGAAGTGCCATAATTGTTAGAGGAGTTACTAGGAAAAGGCCTAGGAACATAGTTTCCTCTAAAAGCATTGTTGTTGCCAAAATTGTTCCTACCAACAAAATTCATGTCCAAACTAGCGTTGCTACTCTCAATCAAAGAAGAGAGTGGCATGTCATTAGGATCTACGGTAGCGTTTATACTAGCAACCAAATTCATCAACTCGTCCATCTTAGCACAAAGCGAGTTAATCTCTTCTATAGCATGCACCTTTTTGCTAGCAGGCGACCTTTCAGTGTGCCACTGAGAGTAGTTGGTCATGATATTGTCTAGGAGTTTTGTAGCGTCTCCTAACGTGATTTCCATGAACGTTCCACCTGAGGCCGAATCCAAGATATTGCGAGAAGCGAAATTCAAGCCAGCGTAAAATATTTGTATAATCATCCACAAACTCAAGCCATGAGCGGGACAATTTCTAATCATAAGTTTCATCCTCTCCCAAGATTGTGCAACGTGTTCATGATCAAGTTGCTTGAAATTCATGATATCTTTACGTAAGGAGATGATCTTAGCCGGCGGAAAATACTTGGATATGTAAGCATCTTTGCACTTATCCCAAGAATCGATACTATTTTTGGGCAAACAAGAAAACCAAGTTTTTGCGCGATCTCGCAACGAGTAAGGAAAAAGTTTCAACTTAATCACGTCATTATCCACATCTCTTTTCTTTTGCATATCACAAAGCTCAATGAAGGTATTGAGATGGGATGCGGCATCTTCACTAGGAAGGCCAGAGAATTGCTCTTTCATAACAAGATTCAGCAAAGCTACGTTGATTTCATACGATTCCGCACTAGTGGCGAGAGCAATCGGAGTACTAATAAAATCATTATTATTAGTGCTCGAGAAGTCGCAAACTTTGGTGTTTCAGCCATGAAAGCACACAAGCAAGTGAGAAAACCGGCAAAGGGAAACGGCAAAGGCAAAAGAAAACGGGGAAGGAGAAAGGCAAATGAAAACGGCAAATGTGAAGTGGGGGACAGGAAAACAAGAGGCAACTGGCAACAAAAGTAAATGCAGGAGATGAGTTTGTAAGACCTACTTGGATAGATCTTGATTTCTCCTCCCCGGCAACGGCGCCAAAAATACTTCTGCTACTGCAACAAAGGACCTTCCGATGGCGCGAGAAATAGGAGTGCTGCTAGATACTCCCGCGCCAGAAATACTTCTGTTGCGGCTACGCCTTAAGGGACTTCCTAGGAAAGTATGTAAAGGATTTCCCCCGTGGCCTTGGAGCCTTGCATCGGTGTTCCCTCGAAGCGGAAAGGGTGATGTAGCGTAGCGGTGGTAAGTATTTCCCTCAGTTTGAGAACCAAGGTATCGATCCAGTGAAGGAGTATCTCAAGTGCATGCACAAACACAAAAAGCTTGCTCCCAATGCTATGAAGGGGTTGTCAATCCCTTATAGATTGTTCGCCAAGTGAGAACTGAAAGCAACAAAGTAACAAAGCAAAGTAAAACCAAGGTATCGATCCAGTGAAGGAGTATCACAAGAGCCTGCACAAACACAAAAAGCTTGCTCCCAACGCTATGAAGGGGTTGTCAATCCCTTATGGATTGTTTGCCAAGTGAGAACTGAAAGCAAGAAAGTAACAAAGCAAAGTAAAAGCGGAGGTGTAAACGATGGATGTGAATAGACCTGGGGGCCGTAGTGTTTACTAGTGGCTTCTCTCATGAAGGCAAGTAGACGGTGGGTGAACAAATTACTGTCGAGCAATTGATAGAACTGCGCAAAGTCGTGACGATATCTATGGCAATGATTATATCTATAGGCATCACGTCCAAAACAAGTAGACCGATACTTTCTGCATCTACTACTATTACTCCACACGTCGACCGCTATCCAGCATGCATCTAGTGTATTAAGTCCAAAAGAACAGAGTAACGCCTTAAGCAAGATGACATGATGTAGACGAACAATCTCATATCAACGACAGAGCCCATCTTGTTACCCTTGATGCCAACTACTTAATGTGTGCCTTGCTTCCCCTACTGTCACTGGGAAAGGTCACCACATGGTAGAACCCAAAACCAAGCACTTCTCCCATTGCAAGAATCATAGATCTAGTTGGCCAAACAAAACCCAAGACTCGGAGAGACTTACAAGGATATCAAATCATGCAAATAAGAAATCAGCAAAGACTCAAATATATAACATAGATAATCTGATCACAAATCCACAATTCATTGGATCTCGACAAACTCACCGCCAAAGAAGATTACATCGGATAGATCTCCATGAAGATCATGGAGAACTTTGTATTGAAGATCCAAGAGAGAGAAGAATCCATCTAGCTACTAACTACGGACCCGTAGGTCTGAAGTGAACTACTCACGAGTCATTGGAGGGGCGATGGTGATGATGAAGAAGCCCTCCAACTCCAAAGTCCCCTCCGGCAAGGCGTCGGGAAGGGTCTCCAGATGAGATCTCGTGGAAACGGAAGTTTGCGGCGGCGGAAAAGTATTTTCGAGGCTCCCCTGATTTTTTGTTGAATTTTTGGGAATATATAGGCCAAGGATCTAGGTCAGGGGGCGGCCAGGGAGGCCACAAGCCCTGACACCGCCGCCCCCTGGTGGCGGAGTGGGAGCTTGTGGGCTCCTTCGAGCCCACCTGGCTTGGCCAGAGGCCCCCTGATCTTCTTCCGTTCGGGAAAAAATCATTTCAGGGTTTTTATTCCGTTTGGACTCCGTTCCAAAATCAGATCTGAAAAGAGTCAAAAACACAGAAAAAACATGAACTGGCACTTGGCACTGAATTAATAAGTTAGTCCCAAAAAAGATATAAAAGGTACGTAAAACATCCAAAGATGACAAGATAACAGCGTGAAACCATCAAAAATTATAGATACATTTGAGACGTATCAAGCAGCTGAATACATGCAAGTCACGGCATGACAATTCACACAATCAACCACTACACATTAAGTGAAGTTCAATATGCAACGAGTTGCATATTGACGAAACTCCACATACATATTATTTAGTTCTATCTCGATTAGGTACACGGCAATATTAAATGTGGTTAAATATGACAAGAGGTGAAGCGTAATTAAACTACCTATCTAGGCATTTTAAATGAGGTCGGAAATGACATATAACATCTCCGAAACGACCTCACATGTTAATTTACAATTCTGTCTAGATCTGAACTAACACATTTAAATAGTTGTTAAACAGCCAAACAAATAGGTTCACGTGATTCTACGCGTCGTTACAAGCAATTTACACATAGAGATCATCTCCAACGGAGCTACGGTTCAAAAGATACGGACACCGCAAGATATGATGGCATGAATGCAATATGTGTGCAACGACGGTCACGAGCACTTCAAAACATACAACCAGCAAGAGAAAATGAAACTACACAAGATTCTAAGCAAGTTTCATGTAGGACACGATCAAATCGGATCTACGGATCAAAAGATACGAGCAAAACAAGAAATCATTACAATGTGCAAGAATCAGCCACATAGCTTTTTCTACTCCCGACAACTACGAGCTACAATATCCCAATAGGCTCAAGCAAGGCATGAGACGAAAGAGGGCAAGAAGCACCACAACTAACAACTAACAACAACTAGCATGGCATCATGGATCACTAGGAAAAGAAGTCACAAAATGGCTTCTCACACACAGTTTCGGACTTAGTGAAAATAACACTTCATGAAAGTGCAGTTTCGACCTGAAGGCATATTGACAGCAGCAAAACCATAAACTACAGGACTCCAAATGGCATGAAAATTCACAGCATGCAAGAGAATCACAAAGTCTACAACTAACTCCATTGGACCAGCCTCAAAAGAGCTACAGATCACAAGATACACTCATGCAAAGACAGTAACAAAATATAATAGATTTCAGACTTAGAAATATTTTAGCACCTCCAAATCAGCACTATTTCTAGCAACTTGAGAGCAAGAAAACCACACCTAAACATGCATTTCTATTGCAACCAAAAATACCAGGGGCTAGAGTAAACATCAAAGAACAACTCCTACAAACGAAGCACGGAATAAATCCTACGAAAAAGACAAGAGGGCAACATAGCAAAATATCGCGCGAACTAACTTGCTCAAAAGCTAAAACTAAATACGTAGAAAAATCACCCCGAAAACATATAAAATATGTGGGGTTGCACAACTATAATATCGCCGCACGTAAATGCGAGATAACATCCTAAGCACGGAAAATAATCTAGCGGCAAATCCCTACACGCAAAAATACCAATGACTACTCTAAAATACATGGAAAGGGGTTCCTAAAACATCGACATTTCTACTACGGCATTCGAGCTATTCAAACACGCGCGGAAAATAAATACGGGACTAAACCTATTGGAACAGCACGTAAATCTATGCATTCGACACGTCAAACAACGTCAAACAAATATGCAAGTTATAAATTCGGATTCTACACAAAATTCTACACCAAAACCATATACAATTCGCCTCGTTCCGACACACGGAATAAAAGTTACGGACGTTTATATATGCGTCTATTTCCTGGAAATAATATATTCTCAGGAAAAAAACCTAATCTAAATGGGCCTAACAGTGGGCGCAGGATAGCAATTGCTCGCCGGGGCGAGGGAACACAGGCAGGGGGAGACCTCACCTTGGGCCTGGGGGGAGGAGGCCGAGGCTTGGAAGTGGGCCTTGGAGGTGGCCTGCCTCGGGGCTAGCTGGGCCGGGGCGAGGAGGCCGGCCTATGCCTGGCGGGCGGGGAGGCCTAGGTGGGGCTGCGGTCGGGCGAGCGAGAGCGCTTGTCGCCTCCTCCCGTGACCGGGGCATGAGGCCTGGCGGCGCTGCACCTCGCTGCAGGCGGACGGGGAGGGACCCAACCGGCAGTCCATGCGAGGCCTCCGCGGCGGTTGGGAAGGACGGATCCGTGCTGGAACGGACCCGGGACGAGGCTCGTCGGCGGCGACGCGCAGTTTGGGGCCGGTGGCCATGGACTCCCGTGCGGGACAGAGAGAGGGAGAAAACGTGAGAGAGAGAAGAGAGGAAAGGAAGAAGGAGCACGGGGCATGCGCGGGGCAAAGCTCGGCCTGGAGGTCCAGCGAGGTTCCGGTGGCGGCCGGCGAACTCCGGCGGGGAGGTACGGTGAGGGCCCGACGAGGTGGCGACCTCGGGCAGCGAGCGTCCTGGCTGCAGCTGCGGGCTGCTGCTCGGGAAGGATTGTTGGCACTGCGGACACCCAGACGTGTCCGGTTTGACCACGGACATGTCCGGTAGGTGGGGATTTGGGTGAATCTGAGCCCCAGATCTCAGATCTGAAGGCTGAGAAAGGCTATGGAGTTTAGGGCTGCGGGATTTGAAGGGTGTGGGCTAGCAGGTGGAGTTTTTGAGGGGGGTGGCTACAAAAATGGCTAGGGGAAACCCTAGTGAAGTTAGAGGGGTCTCTCTAAGGGGGGTGATACTTATGTAGGGTTTGTCTTTGGTGGAGTGGACCTCGTCCGTCCGATCGCGATCCGATGACCACGAACGGAGGAAGTGGCTAGGTGGAACTAGTGGGCTGTGTAGAGTGGTTATCCGGAGACAAGAGGGAAAACGGGCGGCTCGGCAACGCGATTTGAAACACCGATAACCGTCCGACGGTATACCGAATACGGTGCCGCTACGGTCGACCGTTCGGCTACCAGACGGACTCCGATCGCGACGAAACTTGACAGGCGGCCTACCTATATTAAAATAAGACCGCACGTCAAATTCCAACCCAGTCAGAGAAAGTTTCCAACACACTTTAGAAAGCAAGATTTAAACGATGCCGCGGGCGCGTGCGTGTGTGAACTGGCTCAGAACGAACAACAACGAGAACCGACAACTAACAACGGACGCAAGTTTTTGAAAACTGGCGGCAACGGGATGCCGATGCAATGCTAATGATGCGCATGATGCGATGATGATGCGAGAAAAGAAAATAAACACACGACGAAAACGGAATAGAAGGGGAATCTTCTGGAACGTCGGCATCGAGCTGTCACACATGATTAGAATGTATAACAAATTCTTTGGGCCATAAATAATATTGCCATGTTTCCAAAGTCCGAACAAGACTATATAATTCATTATCATAAGTAGAATAATTCAGACTAGGCCCACTTAATTTTTCACAAAAATATGTATCTCGTTTACCATCTTGTAATAACACACCTCCTAATCAAATTCCACTATGATACGTCCATTTTGCATCATGTTTTGATGATGATATTTATCGCTTCTTGGGCTGTTATTTCACTTCACGGTACAATTCTTATGCCTTTTCTCTCTTATTTTGCAAGATTTACATGAAGAGGGAGAATACTGACAGCTGGAATTCTGGCCTGAAAGTGGAGCAAAGTTGAGATACCTATTTTGCGCAACTCCAAACGCGTTAAAATCAACGAGGATTTTTTTCCGGATTTATAAAAATACTGGGCCGAAGAAGCGCCAGAGGGGCGCCAGGGGGTGGCCACAAGCCTGCACGACGTGGCCACCCCCCCAGGCCGCGCCATGAGGGCTTATGGGCAGCCTGCTGGACCACTTGCCCCCTCTTCTGCAATATGAAGGGTTTTGTCTGGAAAAAAATCATGGAGGAGCTTTTTCGTGGTTTCGCCGCCGCCACGAGGCGGAACTTGAGCAGAACCAATCTAGAGGTCCGACAGGACGATCCTGCCGGGGAAACTTCCCTCCCGGAGGGGGAAATCGTCGCCATCGTCATCACCAACACTCCTCTCATCGGAGGGGACTCGTCACCATCAACATCTACATCAGCACCATCTCATCTCCAAACCCTAGTTCATCACTTGTAACCAATCCCCGTCTCGCGACTCCGATTGGTACTAGTAAGGTTGCTAGTAGTGTTGATTACTCTTTGTAGTTGATGCTAGTTGGATTATTTGGTGGAAGAGTTTATGTTCAGATCCTTGATGCTACTCATTACCTCTCTGGTCATGAATATGATTATGCTTTGTGAGTAGTTACTTTTGTTCCTGAGGACATGGGACAAGTCATGCTAATAGTAGTTATGTGAATTTGGTATTCGTTCGGTATTTTGATGTGTTGTATATTGTTTTTCCTCTAGTGGTGTTATGTGAACGTCGACTACATAACACTTCACCATTATTTGGGCATAGAGGAAGGCATTGGGAAGTAGTAAGTAGATGATGGGTTGCTAGAGTGACAGAAGCTTAAACCCTAGTTTATGCGTTGCTTCGTAAGTGGCTGATTTGGATCCACTAGTTTAATGCTATGGTTAGACTGTTGGGGCATAGTTTATGCCTAAGTAATTTTGGTGATTGATGACAGTACCGTACAGGACTAACCGTGTGTGTCAAAGTTTCAGGTAACACTCGTCAACGGCACAGCGGTAGTACCGCTGGTACTCGGGCAGAGAGTGGGAAAACGGTCTGATTTCCCCCCCCCCCACTATATAAAGGGTTCTTCTAGCTGAGGAACCCTATCTCTTACCTCTCTAAGCTCCATTGTTGCTCCACAAGCTCAAAAGTGCCCGATCTCTCTCCCTAGCCAATAAAACTTGTTGATTCTTTAGGGATTGGTTGAGAAGGCCTAGATCCACACTTCCACCAAAATAAAAGTTGATTCCCCCACCAATCCCTTGCGGATCTTGTTACTCTTGGGTGTTTGAGCATCCTAGACGGTTGAGGTCACCTCGAAGCCATATTCCATTATGGTGAAGCTTCGTGGTTTAGTTGGGAGCCTCCAAGCTTTGTGTGGAGTTGCCCCAACCTTGTTTGTAAAGGTTCGGTCGCCGCCTTCAAGGGCACCTATAGTGGAATCACGGTACCTTGCATCGTGCGAGGGCGTGAGGAGAATACGGTGGCCTTAATGGCTTTTTGGGGAGCATTGTGCCTCCACACCGCTCCAACGGAGACGTACTTCCTGTCAAAGGGAAGGAACTTCGGTAACACATCCTCGTCTTCATCGGTTCCACTTGTGGTTATTTCTACCCTTTACTTCGTATTTGCCTATGCTTGTGACTATATCTTACTTGTCTTAATAGCTCTCGTTGTTAGCTTCTATAGGGTTCACCTCATTGTCATATTATTTGTGAACCCGTATAGTGTTTACCTTAACTTGTTAAGATTAATTAAAAAGTGGTCGTTGTCTATTCACCCCCCCCCCTCTAGCCAACCATATCGATCCTTTCAATTGGTATCAGAGCCACGTCTCTTTATTAAGGGTTTAACCACCCGAAGAGTATGGAAGGCGGAGAGGAAGTTAACCGTGGGCAACCCGAGGACATGGACTTGACTTCGGTCACAAGGGACGACTTGAATACGGCTATGGCCGCCCTCAAGACGTCCTTGACGAGCGAAGTCAAAACCATGCTTAAAGAATTAATTGATGGTCTTAAAAGTTCACCCGAACCGGCTTTAGTGGTTAAACCCACCATTTCCGATTCGGAGGCCAACTCCTCTAAGGAAGCGGCTAAAGGTATGCAACCTGCTTCACCTCACGAAATGGATGGGACTGGAAGATATGCTTCGGTTCCACCTCCCATGACATATGGAGGACCCGTTCTCGCACCTCGTCTTAATCCTGTTGGTCCTCCTCCTAAACTTGTGAAAGGTGACTTTGCTAACTGGGTATTTTCTATTAAGTCTCATTTGAATCACAGCTCAACAAACTTGTGGAGAATTATCGAGCAAGGATATTACCCCCATGACCCAAGCAACCTCACTCCAAGAGAAGATGCACACAATCAATATAATCACTCTGCGTTGTTTATTCTCCAGTCTGCTGTACCACCTGAAGATCTTCCCCACTTGCGTCCCTTCACATTGGCCAAGGATTGTTGGGAGCATATTATGGTACTGTACAAGGGAATCTCAAGTATTCAACGATCCAACTATGAAGTGATACTTGATAAGGCCGATGAGTTTGTGATGAAGGAAGACGAGGACCCTCGTGATCTCTATCGGAGGGTGTCTGCTATTGCTGTGGCACTAAAGGATCATGGGAGTAAAGATGTGGATGATACATGGGTCAAGCGCAAGTTTCTCAAAGCCATCATGCCTTTCAATAAAGCCATGTCATCTGTCATTCGTCAGCGGCCAGACTTCCACTCCTTGTCTTCCAGTGAAGTGTTGGATGAGTTCATTGCAATGTCAATCATGAACGAAACAGCCGACAATGCACTTGCTCGTGCCGGTCAAAAACCACTTCACCCAACCTTGCGTTGAAAGCAAGAGCAATGCTTGAAGAAGAAGAAGAAGAGGAGGAAGAGGAGAGCTGCCCTGAAGACACAAAGTATGCTTATCATGAGCACATGGCTCTTGCATCAAGGCAATTCCGGGGAAATAAAAGGAACTCAAGACCCGCCTTCAACAAGAACAACTCGAGTGGATTCAAACTCAAACAACAAGTGAGGACATGTTATAACTGTGGCAACGTGAGTCACTTCGTGGCAGAATGTCCCTATGAGAAGAGGGAAGACAACGGAGGCAAGCTAATTCGCAAAGACAAAACCAAATCATTTCCAATCAAGAACAACTTTGTGAAGAAACCTCACCCAAAAGGGATGGTGGCCCTGGAGGAGTATCCTTCTGATGATGATGGCGATGATGATGATACAGTGGCAACGGCAACTGTTGCTATCGCCACTACCTCTTCCCAGAAGGTGTCTCTCTTCAACGCCCCCAACGAGAACCACATCACCAAGTGCCTCATGGCAAAAGGTACCAATCAGGTAACTCCCATCATTAAGACCAACATTGCTTCTTCTCCTTCATTGTTAAATTGTGTAGAAGGTAGTGATGTTGGAGAGCTTAATGAGCATGATCTTGATAAGTTTCTATGCACTATTAAGGGAGAACCCAAGAAGCACTTTGTTGCTCTCTTGGAACAACTGGGTGAGGCCACTGACCTCATTGAGTCTCATGAGGAGACTATCTCCGAGCTTCAGGGACATAGCCGTGACTATGCCGATGAAATTGCCGAATTATCTAGTGCTCTAGAAGAAGAGCGCACTCTTCGTTTGGCTCTTGAGGAGTCATATAACGATGACTGTGCTAAAATGCAAAAGAAACTAGATCATGATGTTGTTCTTACTCGCATGCTTAAATCTGGAAAGTATGCTCTTGAAGTTGGCCGTGACAGACTCAAAGAAGAGTTTGACATACTTGACAAGGCCCACAAAGCCTTGAAAGGTGTTCATTTCTCTCTGAAAGAGTCTCATGATCAACTCCAAGCAAAGCTTACCAAGGAGATCTCTACTTGTCCTCCCTTTGTGTTAATTGATAATACTTGTGCAACTAACCCTTGTTGTGAGCATGTTCATCTTGTGGAGGAAAATGCCAAGTTAAAGGAGAAACTTGAGAAGGGCCTTGTGGCATGCAGACAAGGTGAGAAGAGTCTGAACGATCTCTTGAGCACTCAAAAGGGTGTTGTAGGAAAGGAAGGACTTGGACTTACCTCCAAGTCAAAAGGTAAAAGGAAGAACAAGAACAAACGATCTCTCACCCTCAGGGACATCTTTGTCAAAGAGGGTGAGGGGACTCAGAAGGTGAACAGGAACAAGGTGGACTATGGGAACCCCAAGAAGGGCAAAATTGCTCCTACTAACACAGCCGGCAAACTCAATTCTTCTTATGTTTTATGTTGTGCTAGTGATGGACATGTTTATGCCAGATTTGTTGGTTCCTACGATGAAGATATTGAATGGGCTATCTGGGTTCCTAAGACCCTTGTCTCTAACATGAAAGGACCCATTAAAAAATGGGTACCTAAAACCAAGCCTTGATCTTTTGCAGGAGTTTGCTTCCGGTGGGGTGTCATGGTTGCTCGATAGTGGAGCAACAAATCATATGACCGGAAGCAAGGACTTAGTGGTGGATGTGCATCCTTCTCCATCTATGCCCACCCATGTCCAATTCGCCGATGCATCCTCGTCAAAGGTATTGGGATTTGGTAAGGTGGTCGCCTCTCAAGATTTATCTATTGAGAAGGTCATGCTTGTTGAGTCACTTGCCTACAATTTACTTTCGGTTCGTCAACTTGCAATCATGGGTTTTTCCACTTTCTTTAATATTGACACTGTGGTCCTCCTAAGGAGCAAGACTCTTAAAGTAGCCTATGTTGGACATGTCGAAAATGGTCTCTATGTGGTGAACTTCTCAAGGCGACCCACTAAGACTGCGACATGTTTAATGGCTAAAGTTGACGTGGGCTGGCTTTGGCATCGCCGTTTAGCTCATGTCAATATGAGATCTTTGCAAAGTCTCCTGACAGGGGACCATGTTCGTGGACTAACAAATGTGAGCTTTGCTAAAGATCATGTTTGCAGTGCTTGCATTGAAGGAAAGATTCATGAAACTGCTCATCATCCAACGACTCTTATCTACACTAAGAGGCCATTGGAACTTCTCCATATGGATCTGTTTGGTCCTCCAACATTTGATAGTCTTGGAGGCAGAAAATATTGCTTAGTGATTGTTGACGACTACTCAAGATATACCTGGGTATATTTCTTCAAAAGGAAGAGTGAAACTCAACAAACGGTCATCAACTGTGCTAATGAAGCACAACGTCAACATGAAGCAAATATCTTGATGATTAGGAGTGACAACGGCACCGAGTTCAAGAACTACACCCTAGATGAGTTTCTAGGTGATGAGGGAATAAAGCACCAATATTCTGCACCATATACCCCTCAGCAAAACGGCGTGGCAGAAAGGAAGAACCGGACCTTGATAGACGCTGCAAGAACAATGATGGCAGAATTCAAATCTCCATACAACTTCTGGGCAGAGGCCATCAACACAGCATGTCATGCGTCCAATCGGCTCTACATCCGCAAAGGCTTGAACAAGACTCCGTATGAGATTCTAACTGGAAACAAACCCGATCTCAAGTACTTCCGGGTATTCGGTTGTAAGTGTTTCATTCTTAAAAAGGGAGCTCGGTTAGCTAAATTTGATTCTAGAGCACACGAGGGTATCTTTGTTGGTTATGGTACAAATTCTCATGCTTACCGTGTCCTCAACAAGTCCACCGGACTAATTGAGGAGACGTGTAACGTAGAGTTTGACGAAAATAATGGCTCCCAAGTGGAGCAAAGTGGTCTTTGTGATATAGGTGATGAAATTCCTCCCGAAGCCATAAGAAGAATGGGGATTGGTCAAATACTCCCCATTGAGGAACTCCTTGTGGCCGAAGGAGAAGGACAATGCTCTACTCAAGTGGAGCCATCACCCCCACAAGCCCCACACGCTTACGATGAACAAAGAGAAGACTCTCAACAAGTTGATCAAGCTCAAGGTCAAGATCAATTGCCTAACAATGGTGATATGCCCCATGATATTCAAGCACTACTACAAGACCCTGAACCAGCACAAGATCAAGATCAAGAGCAACCACTAATACAAGATCAAACTGGTGAACCTGCTCGAGTTGAAGGACAAGATGATCAGGAGACTGTCTCACAATTCCCGTCTGGAGCTCCAACAACCGGCTCAAGACGCAAGGGCAAACAAAAGATAGAAGTCGATGCTCCTCCGTTATCTAATGAAGAACTCTTGGAGCGTCGAGCAGCCAAGAATGCGAACAAGCTGAGAGCCAAGTCACATCTTATGAAGAATGTTCTTGGTAGTTTAAAAAGGGGAGTATCCACCCGTCAACAGCTTTGGAATTATTGTGAGCATCACGCGTTTGTCTCGTATTGTGAACCTCAACAGGTACAGGAAGCGCTCGATGATGAGGATTGGCTTATGGCCATGCACGAAGAACTTAACAACTTCGAGCGCAACCAAGTCTGGGATTTAGTGCCTCGGCAACGAAGGAACATAATGTCATCGGGACCAAATGGATATTCAAGAACAAGAAAGATGCCAATGGAATTGTGATTCGAAACAAGGCAAGATTGGTGGCTCAAGGATACTCCCAAGTCGAGGGTATCGACTACGGTGAAACCTTTGCCCCTGTTGCTCGTCTAGAATCTATTCGCATGTTACTTGCATTTGCTTCTCATCATAACTTCAAATTACAACAAATGGATGTGAAAAGTGCATTTCTTAATGGTCCTTTGAATGAGTTGGTATATGTCAAACAACCCCCGGGATTCGAACATCCCAAGCTCCCCAATCATGTGTACAAACTCAATAAGGCACTCTATGGCCTTAAACAAGCCCCACGCGCGTGGTATGAGTACCTTACTGAGTTGTTACAAGATCGTGGGTTTGAAATTGGGAAGATTGATCCCACTCTTTTTACTAAGAGGGTTAAAGGTGATTTGTTCATATACCAACTATATGTTGATGATATTATCTTTGGCTCTCCTAACATTTCATTCAATGAAGAATTTGTTGCGCTAATGACTGAGAAGTTTGAGATGTCCATGATGGGAGAGTTGAAGTTTTTCCTCGGGTTCGAGATTAAACAAGGTCTAGAAGGGACATTCATCAAACAAGCCAAGTACACTCAAGACATGCTCAAACGGTTCGAGCTCGAAGATGTCAAACCGGTTAAGTTCCCCATGCCAACCAGATGCAAGCTTGACAGTGATCCCAATGGTAAAACAGTGGATCAAAAGGTATACCGCTCCATGATTGGATCCCTCCTTTACCTCTGTGCATCTAGACCGGATATTATGTTGAGTGTAGGGATATGTGCACAGTTTCAATCCACACCAAAAGAAAGTCATTACATGGCTGTCAAACGAATCTTTCGATATTTGGCTCATACCCCAAACTTTGGTCTCTGGTATCCCAAAGGAGCAAACTTCAATCTAGTTGGCTATTGTGACTCAGATTGGGCTGGAGATTGTGTGGAGAGGAAGTCAACATCTGGAGGGTGCCAATTCCTTGGTCGCTCTTTGGTAAGTTCGTCTTCAAAGAAGTAGAACTGTGTCTCCTTATCATCCACCGAAGCTGAGTATGTGGCAGCTGCAAGTTGTTGTGCACAATTGCTATGGATGAGGCACACTTTAAAGGATTATGGTGTCACTTGTGACAAAGTGCCCCTTCTATGTGACAATCAAAGTGCCATCAAGATTTCCCTCAACCCAGTGCAACATAGCAAAACCAAACATATTGATATTCGTCATCACTTCATCCGTGAACATATCAAGCTAGGTGATATTGAGGTTCACTTCATCCACACTGAAGAGCAACTTGCAGATATTTTCACCAAGCCACTAGATGAAGCAAGGTTCCGGGAGTCAAGGCATGAGCTAAATATCATTGATTCAAGTAATGTGGATTGAAACTAGGCATGTTGCACCTCACTTGACATTTCATCTTGGTCTAGATGTAGGCATGGACATAGGGGGAGTGTTGTTCTCTCAATGAACTCTCCCTCCCCCCATTATGTGTAAATCAATCTAGTCTTTCACTTTAGCCATTGTCAAATGGCACTTGTGCTTCAAAGACGAGCATTGGTCATGAACCCAAGGATAATTCTTCGCGGTGTCATACCATTGTCTCAAACATAGGTGGCCTCGGCCACCGCCCCTCCATCCTCTCTTGCGTATAAAGGAGAGGATATACAATGACAAGTCAGTAAATTTTCTTGGATGTCATCCCTTTTTACTCACTTGTCATATGCCCAAGTTCCCCTTTTTCCTTAGTCGTGTTGAAACATGTACAGCGGTACTACCGCCAGGACCCCAGCGGTACTACCGCCAGGGGTAGCGGTACTACCGCCAGGTATGGCGGTACTACCGCCAGGATTCAAAATCTAACTCAACGAGCTAGAAAATTTCTAGGGTTTCAAGGGGGAGCGGTACTACCGCTAGTGGGAGCGGTACTACCGCCAGGGCCCCAGCGGTACTACCGCTGCACCTGGCGGTACTACCGCCAGCTGACGGTACTACCGCCGGGGCCACAGCGGTACTATCGCTGGCCCGTACCCCTTGGGCTATATAAAGGGAGGGGGAGCCCGATTTTTGCATCTTTTTCTTCTTCCTCGCGGCTCCTCCCTCCCCTAGCCCGAAAACCCCATGTTTGGATCTCACTTCGTGGAGCTCCTTCTCCCCGTTGGTGTGGAAGGGTTGCTTCATCTCTTCTTCCTACTCCAAGAGCCATGAATCCCGGTAAAGCTCCTCCCTTCTTCTATTTGGTTGTTCTTCGTGTTCTAGGGTTAGGAGCATTGGGGATTGGATTCATCTTGTTGATCCTATGGCTAGTTATTGGATAGCATGAAGGAAATATTTTAGGGGAGTATAGGTCCAATGGTTTGTTGTTGTGTTTGCTGCCATGCTCTAGGATTTCATCGTCTTAGATCGAATACTTGAACTTTTGGATTAGATCTAAAATGTGCTCTCTCTTGCCTAGACATGTTTGGATCTCTTGTTACTAAGTGTTCCTCATGACAGTAGGGCTGGGGTGTACGTCTTAGTGTTCATATTCAGTCCATGCCCTCGAAAACGAGTTTTATATGTCAGATCTGAAAGTCAAACCCCCAGCGGTACTACCGCCAGGGGGTAGCGGTACTACCGCTAGGACCCCAGCGGTACTACCGCTATGACCCCCAGCGGTACTACCGCCAGGACTGGCGGTACTACCGCTAGGCCCAAGCGGTACTACCGCCAGGGGTGGCGGTACTACCGCCAGGAGCATTCACGGTGTATTTTTTTGTGTTTTGTGCTTAGCAATGCATGTTTACTTTTTCTGCGTTTTCAAGTTTCATTGCCTTGACTTTTCTTGTCGCCTCTTTTTCGCTTTGTGGTCTGTGTCACAGGTGGCTCTGCTCGCCGTTCGAACCCCCCACGGGACACGGCGTCCAAACAGTTTCGCAACACAGAGGCGCCCGAGGGGTTTGCCACGTCTGGTCTGCCTCCCAAGAAGAAGTCCTTCAAGAAGGTCGCTCACAAGGACAAGAGGGTCAATATCCGTACAATGTCCCCCAAGGACTTTCTGCAATTTCGCACCAAGAACCCCTATCTCAAGGAGAGGGAAGTGATCGATGGGGTTGAAAATGTCTGGGCAAGGGACCAGTGTAGGATCTATCGGGGTGTTATTGCTTCCTTCAAGAAGAACCATGTCTCTGTTCAGTGGATTGATCTGGCACATCTTCAGCGAAACATGGAGTGCTTTGGTGATGCCCTTTCTCTGGTTGACAAACTGGGCATCAAAGACATCATAACCTTCAAGACGGACTTTGATCCCACTGCAGTGGCTCAGTTTTATGTCACAGTCCATTTCTCTCCTGATGCACAGCGTTCCATGATCTGGATGACTGGGTCGAAGAAGATGACCGGTTCCTGGACTGAGTTCATGCAGTTCCTTCACATTGACTTTCAGGGTGCTGACACTCCTCTTGGGCTGCGTCCTCATGCTACAGCCCCCACCGATAGGGCCCCCGCAAAGGACAGACTGCAGTCACTGTATCTGAGGAAGGGGGTGCTTCCCAAGCACCTGGACATCATGCATCGGATCTTTCGCAACACCCTCTTCCCTCGGAGTGGTAACTTTGATGAGGTCCATGGCTACTTGGCTGAGATGCTGTTACTGTGTGAGGAGGCTATGTCTCAGGAGTCTGCTCAGCTGGATATTTCAGATGTGATGTTCACAGAGCTCTGGAACTGCATCATCAATCGTAAGGTTCCTATCTACGGGCCTTACCTGTTCGCATACATTTGCCATAAGTGGGAACAGGCTTTTCCGGATGGGGTGCTCTACGCACAGTCTGATTACATTGTGCATGACCCGATCAGGCTTCGCGTCAAGGACAAGTGGGCCAACCCATCTACATCCTCTTAGCACATGGATACTGATACAGAGACCGCTGCTAACAGAGGAACTACCTCTCAGTCCCGCTCGTCTGCCATGCCATCTTGGGCTATCAAACTGCAGGACAAGATGAAGACACTTTTCTGTATGCAGGCCAAGGGTCAGTACCAGACACATGTGGCTCAGAAGCAGAGCTGCCAGAGGCATAAGCGTATTCTCAGGACCTTGGATGTGGACATCTCCAGCGGCTCAGAGGACGACATCACTCCTGAGGCCACTTGGATGCAGGCTCAGGGGTACCAATGGTCTGGCGATGAGGCAGAAGAGGAGGAGCAGACCGACCAGGAGGGGACAGACGAGTCTGGTGATCCTGAAGACGAGGAGTAGTTACCTGTGGCATTAGGTGTGCCCCCTTTTTGGTGTCTTGTGCCAAAGGGGGAGAGAGTCTAGGATTTGCTTTCATTTTCGAACTTTGCATTGTTTTGCTTGATCTCGTATGATTTGCTTCGAACTTGGTTTGATTCTCGTTTGCTATCTTTAGTGAGACATGATCTTATGTGAGATTTATTTCCATCATATACTGTGAGTCATATGTCCCGTATTATCATATATCTCTATCTTTTTGTTCTCATATTATTCTCTGTGCAAATCCGGTATTGTCATCAATCCACCAAAAAGGGGGAGATTGTTGGGGCATAGTTTATGCCTAAGTAATTTTGGTGATTGATGACAGTACGTACAGGACTAACCGTGTGTGTCAAAGTTTCAGGTAACACTCGTCAACGGCACAAGACGACACGTCTCCTCTCTTCTGGAACGGAAGCACGGCGCTCTCTACGATTCTCTTTATTTGAGTCATAGGAAAGCCGTACTATTAAGAGGGGATCCGTAGTGGAAAGGTTTGGGTGGAATCTATCTTTACACATGCACACTTCACATTCTCCCTTTCCTTATCTTTTGGAGCGGCCCTCGCCTATTCGTCTCGTTTATCTCTGCAAAATGGTCCCCAGCGGTAGTACCGCTGGACTGCCAGCGGTAGTACCGCCCCTGGTCAGCGGTAGTACCGCTCCAGGTATTTTGTTCCACCTACCTAGCGGTAGTTTGTGGACGGACCCTTTTGCGAAGACTTTCCCGGCGGTAGTAGTGCTTGTGCACTACCAAGGGGCCGGCGGTAGTACCGCTGGTGTCAGCGGTAGTACCGCTGGAGGCCCAGCGGTAGTACCGCTGCAGCCAGCGGTAGTACCGCCAGGCAGCGGTAGTACCGCTCCGGCACAGCGGTAGTACCGCTGGTACTCGGGCAGAGAGTGGGAAAACGGTCTGATTTCCCCCCCCCCCCACTATATAAAGGGTTCTTCTAGCTGAGGAACCCTATCTCTTACCTCTCTAAGCTCCATTGTTGCTCCACAAGCTCAAAAGTGCCCGATCTCTCTCCCTAGCCAATCAAACTTGTTGATTCTTTAGGGATTGGTTGAGAAGGCCTAGATCCACACTTCCACCAAAATAAAAGTTGATTCCCCCACCAATCCCTTGCGGATCTTGTTACACTTGGGTGTTTGAGCATCCTAGACGGTTGAGGTCACCTCGAAGCCATATTCCATTGTGGTGAAGCTTCGTGGTTTAGTTGGGAGCCTCCAAGCTTTGTGTGGAGTTGCCCCAACCTTGTTTGTAAAGGTTCGGTCGCCGCCTTCAAGGGCACCTATAGTGGAATCACGGTACCTTGCATCGTGCGAGGGCGTGAGGAGAATACGGTGGCCTTAGTGGCTTTTTGGGGAGCATTGTGCCTCCACACCGCTCCAACGGAGACGTACTTCCTGTCAAAGGGAAGGAACTTCGGTAACACATCCTCGTCTCCATCGGTTCCACTTGTGGTTATCTCTACCCTTTACTTTGTATTTGCCTATGCTTGTGACTATATCTTACTTGTCTTAATAGCTCTCGTTGTTAGCTTCTATAGGGTTCACCTCATTGTCATATTATTTGTGAACCCGTATAGTGTTTACCTTAACTTGTTAAGATTAATTAAAAAGTGGTCGTTGTCTATTCACCCCCCCCCTCTAGCCAACCATATCGATCCTTTCATAGACGTTGTCTTAATTCTTCTTTCGTAGTTGCAGATGCTTGCGAGAGGGGTTAATCATAAGTGGGATGCTTGTCCAAGTAAGGGCAGTACCCAAGCGCCGGTCCACCCACATATCAAACTATCAAAGTAACGAATGTGAATCATATGAACATGATGAAAACTAGCATGACAGAAATTCCCGTGTGTCCACGGGAGCGTTTTTCCTCCTATAAGACTTTGTCCAGGCTTGTCCCTTGCTACAAAAGGGATTGGGCCACTTTGCTGCACCGTTGCTACTTTTGTTACTTGTTGCTTGCTACAAATCATCTCACCACACAATCACTTGTTACCGACAATTTCAGTGCCTGCAGATTTTACCTTGCTGAAAACCACTTGTCAGATCCTTCTCCTCCTCGTTGGGTTCGACACTCTTACTTATCGAAAGGACTACGATTGATCCCCTATACTTGTGGGTCATCAAGACTCTTTTCTGCCGCCGTTGTCGGGGAGTGAAGCGTCTTTGGTAAGTGGAACTTGGTAAGAAAACATTCATATAGTGTGCTGAAATTTATTGTCACCTGTCACTATGGATACTAATCCTTTCAGGGGATTGTTCGGGGTATCTTCACCTCGAACGGAAGCACAGAGAGTTGCTCCTCAACCTACTGCACCTACTAAAAATATTTGCTTTGAATTTCCTTCGGGTATGCTTGAGAAACTGCTGGCTAATCATTTTACAGGAGATGGAACATCATATCCAGACTTGCATCTAATCTATGTAGATGAAGTTTGTGGTTTATTTAAGCTTGCAGGTTTTCCCGAGGATGAGGTCAAGAAGAAGGTCTTTCCTTTATCTTTGAAGGATAAGGCGTTAAAATGGTATAGGCTATGTGATGATACTGGATCATGGGACTACAATCGGTTGAAATTGGAATTTCATCAAAATTTTATCCTATGCATTTAGTACATCGTGATCGGAATTATATTTATAATTTTTGGCCTCGTGACAGAGAAAGCATCACTCAAGCTTGGGGGAGGCTTAAATCAATGCTATATTCATGCCCCAAGCATGAGCTCTCGAGAGAAATTATCATTCAGAACTTCTATGCTCACCTTTCTCATGATGATCGCACCATGCTTGACACTTCTTGTACCGGTTCTTTTATGAAGAGAGATATTGACTTCAAATGGAATTTATTGGAGAGAATTAAACGCAACTCTGAAGATTGGGAGCTTGAAGAAGGTAAGGAGTCAGGTATCAATTTCACGTTTGATTGCGTTAAATCCTTTGTTGAGACAAATACTTTTTGTGACTTTAGCGCTAAGTATGGACTTGACTCTGAGATAGTAGCTTCATTGTGTGAATCCTTTGTTGCTCATATTGATCTCCCCAAAGAGAAGTGGTTTAAATACCATCCTCCTTTATAAGTCAATGTAGTTAAACCCACTCCAGTTGAAGAGAAAGTCATTGCCTTTAATGATCCTCTGGTTCCCAATGTTTACATTGAGAAACCACCTTTCCCTGTTAGGATAAAGGATGATTCTAAAGCTTCAGCTGTGATACATTGAGAACACCTACACCCCGTGAGCAAATTAAAGTTGAACCTAGCATTTCTATTACTCCCTCCGTCACAGTTTAGAAGGCACAGTTAAACTTGCGTGCATTTCCAAAATAGACAAGGTTTAAGGCGCGAAAGCAATTACTCCTATTAATTAGTACTAGTACTACTCATGCATGTGCCCTCCTAATTTGATGCTCACGCATTAGTACTAGTATTTTCTCAGTTGATTAGGTGCATTAGAATCTACACCTACTACATCTCACAACCAATCGGTGACTACCTTGGTCCCAGAGATTTTCCAAACGTGCCTTCTAAACCGTGACGGAGGGAGTATCAAAGATCTTCTGTCCGACGATGTTGAGGGGCATAATATTCACTTCTGTGAAGATGCTGCTAGAATTGCTAAACCTCACGTTAGAGACAAACATCGGTCTGTTGTTGGCATGCTTGTGGTTTCTGTTAAGATAGGAGATCATTGTTATCATGGTTTATGTGACATGGGTGCTAGTGTTAGTGCAATACCTCAATCCTTATATGATGAAATCAAATATGAGATTGCACCTGTTGAGATAGAACCTATTGATGTGACTATTCAGCTTGCCAATAGAGATACTATCTGCCCTGTGGGAATTGTTAGGGATGTTGAAGTCTTGTGTGGTAAAACGAAGTATCCTGCTGATTTCCTCGTTCTTGTTACCGCACAAGATAGCTTTTGTACCATCATATTTGTTAGACCCTTCCTCAATACCGTCAATGCTCATATTGACTGTGAGAAGCAAATTGTCACTGTTGGCTTTGAAGGTGTGTCACATGAGTTCAATTTCTCCAAGTTTGGTAGACGACCTCATGAAAAGGAGTTGCCTAGTAAGGATGAAACTATTGCCTTAGCTTCTATTGCCATGCCTCCTACTGATCCCTTAGAGCAATACTTGCTTGAGCATGAAAATGATATGCATATGGATGAAAGAGATGAGATAGATAGAGTTGTCTTACAACAATATCCTATTCTTAAGAATAACTTGCCTGTTGAACTGCTTGGGGATCCACCCCCACCAAAGGGTGATCCTGTGTTCGAGCTTAAACAGTTGCCAGATACTCTTAAGTATGCTTATCTGGATGAAAAAGAGATATATCCTGTTATTATTAGTGCTAGCCTCTCAGAGCATGAAGAAAAGAAGTTGCTAAAAACTCTGAGGAAGCACCGTGCTGCTATTGGATATACTCTTGATGATCTCAAGGGCATTAGTCCCACTCTATGCCAGCACAAGATTAAAACTGATCCTGATTTCAAACCAGTTGCTGATCATCAAAGGAGATTGAATCCTAAGATGAAAGAAGTAGTAAGAAAAGAAATACTAAAGCTCTTGGAAGCGGGTATTATCTATCCTGTTGCTCATAGTGATTGGGTGAGTCCGGTGCATTGCGTCCCTAAGAAGGGAGGCATTACCATTGTCCCTAATGATAAGGATGAATTGATCCCACAAAGGATTATTAGTGGCTATAGGATGGTAATCGATTTTAGGAAATTGAATAAGGCCACTAGGAAAGATCATTACCCTTTGCCTTTTATCGACCAAATGCTAGAAAGGTTGTCCAAACACACACATACTTCTGCTTTCTAGACGGTTATTCTGGTTTCTCCCAAATACCAGTTGCACAATCTGATCAGGAGAAAACCACTTTCACCTGCCCTTTCGGTACCTTTGCTTATAGACGTATGCCTTTTGGCTTATGTAATGCACCTGCCACCTTTCAAAGATGTATGATGGCTATATCCTCTGAATTTTGTGTAAAGATTGTTGAGGTTTTCATGGATGACTTCTCCGTTTACGGGTCTTCCTTTGATGATTGCCTCAACAACCTTGATCGAGTCTTACAGAGATGTAAAGACACCAATCTTGTCTTGAATTGGGAGAAGTGCCACTTTATGGTTAATGAAGGCATCGTCTTAGGACATAAAATTTCTGAAAGAGGTATTGAAGTCGATAAGGCTAAGGTTGATGCAATCGAGAAAATGCCATACCCCACAGATATCAAAGGTCTAAGAAGTTTCCTTGGTCATGCTGGTTTCTATTGAAGGTTCATTAAAGACTTCTCTAAGATTTCTAGGTCTCTTACCAATCTCTTGCAAAAGGATATTCCTTTTGTTTTTGACGATGATTGTGAGGAAGCCTTCGAAATACTTAAGAGGGCTTTGATAACTGCACCTATTGTTCAACCACCTGATTGGAACCTACCTTTTGAGATCATGTGTGATGCTAGTGATTATGTTGTTGGTGTTGTTCTAGGGCAAAGAGTTGATAAGAAGTTGAATGTTATTCACTATGCTAGTAAAACTCTAGACAGTGCCCAAAGAAACTATGCTACTACGGAGAAGGAATTACATAGTTGACTCCAAAGTCACTATCCACACTGATCATGCTGCTATTAAGTACCTCATGGAGAAGAAGGACGCTAAGCCTAGACTTATCAGATGGGTTCTCTTCCTACAAGAGTTTGATTTGCACGTTATCGACAGAAAGGGTGCTGATAACCCCGTAGCAGATAACTTGTCTAGGTTGGAGAACGTTCTTGATGACCCACAACCTATTGATGATAGCTTTCCCAATGAGCAATTGAATTTCATCAATGCTTCACGTAGTGCACCGTGGTATGCTGATTATGCAAACTATATTGTTGCCAAATATATACCACCTAGTTTCACGTACCAGCAAAAGAAGAAATTCTTCTTTGACTTGAGACATTACTTTTGGGATGATCCTCACCTTTATAAGGAAGGAGTAGATGGTGTTATTAGACGTTGTGTACCTGAACATGAACAGGGACATATCCTACAGAAGTGTCACTCCGAGGCCTACGGAGGACACCATGCGGGAGATAGAATTGCACACAAGGTATTGCAATCAGGTTTCTATTGGCCCACTCTCTTCAAGGATGCCCATAAGTTTGTCTTGTCTTGTGACGAATGTCAAAGAATAGGTAATATTAGCAAACGTCAGGAAATGCCTATGAACTATTCACCTGTCATTGAACCATTTGATGTCTGGGGCTTTGATTATATGGTACCTTTTCCAAAATCCAACGGGTATACTCATATCCTAGTTGTTGTTGATTACGTCACTAAGTGGGTAGAAGTTATCCCCACTAGTAGTGCTGATCACAACACCTCTATAAGGATGCTGAAAGAAGTTATCTTCCCTAGATTTGGAGTCCCTAGATATCTAATGACCGACGGTGGTTCACACTTCATTCATGGTGCTTTCCGTAAAACGCTTGCTAAGTACGATGTCAACCATAGAATTACGTCTCCCTACCACCCTCAGTCCAATGGTCAAGTAGAGCTAAGCAATAGAGAGATTAAACTAATTGTGCAAAAGACTGTCAACAGGTCTAGAAAGAATTGGTCTAAGAAGCTCGATGATGCACTTTGGCTTATAGAACCGCCTATAAGAATCCCATGGGCATGTCTCCGTACAAAATGGTGTATGGTAAAGCATGTCATTTACCTCTTGAGGTAGAACATAAAGCTTATTGGGCAATCAAAGAGATCAACTTTGATTTCAAACTTGTCGGTGAGAAGAGGTTGTTTGACATTAGCTCGCTTGATGAATGGAGAACTCAGGCATATGAGAATGCCAAGCTGTTCAAAGAGAAGGTTAAGAGGTGGCATGATAAGAGGATACAAAAGCATGAGTTCAATGTAGGTTATTATGTCTTGCTATATAACTCTCGTTTAAGATTCTTTGCAGGCAAGCTTCTCTCTAAATGGGAAGGTCCCTATGTTGTTGAGGAAGTATATCGTTCCGGTGCTATCAAGATCAACAACACGGAAGGTAATTGTCGGAGAGTTGTAAATGGGCAGAGAATCAAGCATTATATCTCAGGTACTCCCATAAATGTTGAAAGCAATATTATCAATACCATAACTCCAAAAGAATACCTAAGGGATATTTATCAGCCTGTTTCAGACTCCGAAAACGAAGAGGTATGTGATTCGGTAAGAAAACGGAGTCCAAAACTTTTCCAATAGGATTTTTTCTCCGTTTTGGAATATTTGAAAAAATACAAAAATTGGAAGTAGTCCGGAAAGTGCGCGAGGAGGCGACAAGCCCGCACGGCGTGGGCCCACCCCCTGGCCGCGCCGTGTGGGCTTGTGGCCACCTCGTGCGCCTCCCAGACTCCGTTTTCGTGCGGGGTACTCCTTTTGGTATGGAAAAAAATCATTATATATACTCCCGTTTGGTCTGACCCCTGCATCACGCAGATTTCCTGTGTTTTTTGTTTCGAGCCTGTTTCTATTGCAGATCTAGATCGCTATGGCTTCCCCAAAAGCTCCGAAGGACAAGATCTTCGAGAAGGTCATCAATCCCTACCTCACGGGAGTGCTGCAACACCCTCAATCTATCGAGATGCGTGAGGGGATGTTGCACATCCGTGATGTTGAGGGGCCCAAGAAGACCGGAAGCATGGAGACGAGGCTCGAAGCAATAGAGCAACAAGTCTTCAAGTGCCAGGGGATGGTGGAGCGTGGACTCAACGCCAACCACATGATGATCGCGGAGTTCACCAACAAGCACATGATTGACGCCAATGACATTGGGAAGCACCTCTCCAGGCTCTATGACAGGATTGATCAACTCCAGGCCCAGATCTATGACCTGCAGAACCAAAACTGTGAGTATGAGTATAGATTTAAATCAATACGGTTGGCTGCAGATTTGAGAATTTCGGAGACTCGTTCATCTTTCCATGATGGAGCACCTATGCCTTGGAAGACGGGGGATCAAACTCATGTTGCAACAACTCCTCCACCACCACCAAAGGAAGACAACTAAGCATTGGTATGGGCAATCCCCTTGGCTTGTGCCAAGCTTGGGGGAGTTGCCCCGGTATCGTATCACCATCACATCTTTTTCCTTTACCTTTGTCTTAGTTTTCCTTTTTAGTTTTCTCTTTCTCTAGTAGATAAAAGTCTTAGTGTTTTAGTCTTGAGTTTTGCTTTGTGTCACCCCCGTTGTATTCAAGCTCATGAGCCATATAATAAAGAGTGTCTTAGTTGAAGGGCTTTGCCTCTTGCCATGATCAAAAGAGTGAGAATAGAACAAAAGCATGAAAGATCATGCAATGATCTTATGGGAAGTGACGGCTTCACATATAAAAAGAATGAGGATTGAAACTTGTTGAGGGTGGGCAAACGTAGACCTTGGTAATGGTTGCAATTAATAGGAAGTGATAAAGAAGGAGAGGTTCACATATAAATATATCATCTGTGACACCATTTGTGATTGTGAACACTCACTAAACTATTGCATGCCTAGAAGTAGATGTTGGACAAGGAAGACAACCTAATGAATTGTGTTTGCTTGGCTCCGAACAATGTTATATGATTAGAGATCCCTTAGCATGTGACGATTTCTTCCACCTCACATTAGCCAAACCTCCCACACTAAGTAGAGATACTACTTGTGCATCCATAAACCTTCAACCCAGTTTTTCCATGAGAGTCCACCATACCTACCTATGGATTGAATAAGATCCCTCAAGTAAGTTGTCATCGGCGCAAGCAATAAAAATTGCTCTCTAATATGTATGATCTATTAGTGTGTGGAAAATAAGCTTTGTACGAACCTGCGATGAGGAAGACATAAAAGCGACAGACTGCATAATAAAGTTCTTTATCACAGGAGGCAATATAAAGTGACATTCCTCCGCACTAAGAGGACATGCATCCAAAACTCAAAAGCGCATGACAACCTCTGCTTCCCTCTGCGAAGGGCCTATCCTGTACCTTTACTTTTTTGCCCTTGAAAGAGTCATGGTGATCTTCACCAATTCCTTATCCCGCCTTTATCTTGGCTAACGTCATATGCTTGGGAAAGATCTATATTCATATGTCAACTTGGAGGTAAGTATTCATGAATTATTATTGTTGACATTACCCTTGAGGTAAGCAGTTGGGAGGCAAAACTATAAGCCCCTATCTTTCTCTGTGTCCAAGTGAAACTTTGATCTCATGAGTACCACATGAGTTGTAGCAATTGTAGAGAACGAAAGAATGATTGAGTATGTGGATTTGCTTTACAAGCTCTTATTTGACTCTTTTTGATGTTGTGATAAATTGCAATTGCTTTAATGACTAAAGGCTATCGGTTGTTACTTCTCGGTAAGGTTCTTGATCCATGCTTTACTTTGTGTAGGAATTATCACTTTAGCATGAGAGATTATATGTTGGTGTTGCTGTTCTGAGCATGATCATGATGCATGCATGTTCGTATCTTGTTTTGTCGACACCTCTCTCCCTAAACATGTGGACATATTTATTGAGCTAGGCTTTCGCTTGGGGACAAGCGAGGTCTAAGCTTGGGGGAGTTGACACGTCCATTTTGCATCATGTTTTCATGATGATATTTATCGCTTCTTGGGCTGTTATTTCACTTCACGGTACAATTCTTATGCCTTTTCTCTCTTATTTTGCAAGGTTTACATGAAGAGGGAGAATACCGGCAGCTGGAATTCTGGCCTGAAAGTGGAGCAAAGTTGAGATACCTATTCCGCGCAACTCCAAACGCCGTAAAAATCAACGAGGATTTTTTTCCGGATTTATAAAAAATACTGGGCCGAAGAAGCGCCAGAGGGGCGCCAGGGGGTGGCCACAAGCCTGCACGGCATGGTCACCCCCCAGGTCGCGCCATGAGGGCTTGTGGGCACCGTGCTGGCCCACATGCCCCCCTCTTCTGCTATATGAAGGGTTTCGTCTGGAAAAAATCAGGGAGGAGCTTTTTCGTGGTTTCGCCGCCACGAGGCGGAACTTCAGCAGAACCAATCTAGAGCTCCGACATGACGATCCTGCCGAGGAAACTTCCCTCCCGGAGGGGGAAATCGTCGCCATCGTCATCACCAACACTCCTCTCATCGGAGGGGACTCGTCACCATCAAGATCTTCATCAGCACCATCTCATCTCCAAACCCTAGTTCATCACTTGTAACCAATCTCCGTCTCGCGACTCCGAATTGTACTTGTAAGGTTGCTAGTAGTGTTGATTACTCTTTATAGTTGATGCTAGTTGGATTATTTGGTGGAAGAGTTTATGTTCAGATCCTTGATGCTACTCATTACCTCTCTGGTCATGAATATGATTATGCTTTGTGAGTAGTTACTTTTGTTCCTGAGGACATGGGATAAGTCATGCTAATAGTAGTTATGTGAATTTGGTATTCGTTCGGTATTTTGATGTGTTGTATGTTGTTTTTCCTCTAGTGGTGTTATGTGAACGTCGACTACATAACACTTCACCATTATTTGGGCCTATAGGAAGGCATTGGGAAGTAGTAAGTAGATGATGGGTTGCTAGAGTGACAGAAGCTTAAACCCTAGTTTATGTGTTGCTTCGTAAGGGGCTGATTTGGATCCACTAGTTTAATGCTATGGTTAGACTTTGTCTTAATTCTTCTTTCGTAGTTGCAGATGCTTGCGAGAGGGGTCAATCATAAGTGGGATGCTTGTCCAAGTAAGGGCAGTACCCAAGCGCCGGTCCACCCACATATCAAACTATGAAAGTAACGAACGTGAATCATATGAACATGATGAAAACTAGCATGACAGAAATTCCCGTGTGTCCTCGGGAGCATTTTTCCTCCTATAAGACTTTGTCCAGGTTTGTCCCTTGCTACAAAAGGGATTGGGCCACTTTGCTGCACCGTTGGTACTTTTGTTGCTTGTTGCTTGCTACAAATCATCTCACCACACAATCACTTGTTACCGACAATTTCAGTGCCTGCAGATTTTACCTTGCTGAAAACCACTTGTCAGATCCTTCTGCTCCTCGTTGGGTTCGACACTCTTACTTATCGAAAGGACTACGATTGATCCCCTATACTTGTGGGTCATCACACTAGCATCTCATTCAAGCTCGAAAGTCTTATTAAAATCATGAAGTTGGAGCAAAGGAGCATGTGTTAACTTATCTTTCAATACCATGAAGGCTTCTTCATGTGTGGTACCCAAGCAAAAGGGACATGCTTCTTTGTAAGCTCATTGAGAGGTGCAACAATGGTGGAGACATCTCTCACAAAACGCATATAGAAACCAGCGAGGCCAAGAAAACTCCTCACTTGTGTGACCATTTTGGGCTGCGCCCAACTCTCAATAGCTTCAATCTTGGCTTTATCAACTTCAATTCCCTGTGGAGTAACAACATAGCCAAGAAATATACTCTGTCGGTGCAAAAGGTGCGCTTCCCATGGTTACCAAACAAACGTGCATCGCATAGATCAAGAAAAACACCACGCAAATGTTTCAAGTGTTCCTCCAAAGATCTACTATAAACCAGTATGTCATCAAAATATACTACCACAAATCGTCCAATGAAAACACGTAAAACCTCGTTCATTAATCTCATGAAAGTGCTTGGTGCATTAGTTAACCCAAAAGGCATGACTAAGCACTCATATAATTCAAACTTAGTTTTAAATGTTGTTTCCCATTCATCTCCCAATTTCATACGAATTTGTTGGTATCCACTACGCAAATCAACTTTGGAGAAAATGGTAGAGCCAATTAATTCATCAAGCATATCATCTAACCTAGGAATGGGATGACGATAATGAATAGTAATATTATTGATGCCTCTACAATCAACACACATTCGCGATGTACCATCTTTTTTGGCACTAGAATAATAGGAACTACACAAAGACTAAGGGATTCACGTATATAACCTTTGTTGAATGAACTCCTGCAAAGCAAAACAAAAGTATCTAATTTAGGCAGCATCATATGTTCATGAACATTAGAAAGATTTCCAAGAAAAGAAAATACCTGGTAATTCAATTGGTGTGCGCGAGCTCTAGTAACTGGTCCAGTAGGTATAGCAGGTGTAACAATGGTATCGATGTCCTCATCACGAGGTTCCGCCTCGAGACGGTGGCGCTTCGTCCCAAATGTCTTATCTTTTTTTCTAAGGAAAATGGCTTCATATAGCGGACGATGGGCACAGGTGGACCTACGTGGCCTCCACAAGCTCACAGGGCGCGCCCTAGGGGGTGGGCACACCACCTAACTTGTGGGACCGTGGAGGCTCCTCTCTGGTATATTCTTCTTCCAGTATTTGATATCTAATCAAAAAAAACACCCAACAATTTTTCACATCATTTCGAGCTCCAGAGAATAGCTATCTATGTTGTAGCTCCTTTTAGGTCCAGAATTCCAGCTATCGACAATCTCCATCGTGATAGTACTTGCAATTTAAGAGAAAAAGGTATTATAATAGCATAAAAAAGTGAAATGTAACTATAAAACATTAGATATAACAATAGAAAAACATGATGCAAAATGAAGGTACCACACGACGTCTCCACGACCGCAATTTTGAGGCCCCGGCCTTCTCAATGCCTCTGGGATGTGTTGTTGATGTTTGCTCCTCACACGAGTTTGGATGGATAAGGCAAAAGGGGATGAAGAGAGATGAGGTGTGGACGGTGCGAGGGAGATAGAGATGTCATAAAGGAGAGGATGTGTGGTAGGTAGAGGAGGAGGTCGGCGCAAGCATGGGATCCATCGTGTGATCCCAAGTGTTTCCTCCAAGTATTGGCTGATTTTTTTTCCTCTGTGGTATCATAGAGGGGGAGGGGTTAGTGTACCCTCAGTATCCACCGATGCATATGCAACACACACCAAACACATGTTCCTCGCACCTCATTGAGGTGAAGAGCCCACAGAACATCTAGTAGTTCTCTCAGAATGCTCAGTAGAGGGGCTTGTTGATTTCAGGCCACTACTTGAAAAATATTTTTTATGTCTTACACTTTATAATTATGTTTCTATATGTTTCACCAAGCCATGATTTAATCATGTGTCATACAAGATTTATGAATGGCAAAGATTTTTTTATGAATTCCCAAATTATGGAGCAATTATGTAAGGAAGCTACCAACTAGTGTCATCTAGTCTAAAACATGCAATCCAAACAGACAATAACCGAGCAATGCTTCTCTCCTATCACACAAAACCTCTTAGAAAAAGAAAACCAACAAAAGGATAGTGCTCGACTCAACAATAGAACAACCCAAGAAATGAATAACCCATCGAATATTAGCCAGCAAACATGGATTCAACAAGAGAAGAGAAAAGCAATGATGTGCATGAAAGAAAAGCGATAGCGAAAAGCGGCACATGGAAGCGTCGTGTATGCTTCTAGTAAACTATGAAAAATATTATATTGCTACTCTGCACACCACGAAAGAAAAGGAGAAACGGACTTGCAACTTACTATATGCATGATTGCACTAATCAAATCAAAAGTGTTTGTGTGAAACCAAGAGAATCACAACCCTCAAACATTCACATTTCCTCTCTCCTGGTGACGCTCATACATTAAACCCTCTCCGTCGACGGTGCCAAACTTGAGGAACCCTCTCGCCTTACAAAACTTCATGAGGTAATACACCCCGAGGCCTGCCGCGGTAAATATAGCGCTGATGGCATATACCTTCCAGCCAGCGATGGCCATGACAAAGACAAGGAACCCTGAGGGGACGAGGCAGAGGACAACAATGCCCGGGAGCCGAAGCGGCACACGATAGGGGCGTGACATCTCGGGCCTCTTGATACGAAGCCAGACGAAGGTGGCAAACTCAAGGAGCATGCCGAGGCTGTAGAGGAAGTTGGCAGCGGCCACAATGTTGTTGAAGCTGAAGAAGGACATGCCGAGGGTGATGAGGCTGGTGACCACGATGCTGACCCAGGGAGTGTTGAAGATTGGGGCACGTAAAGCGAACACACGGGGGAGGAGGCCTAGGTCCGCCATTCCAAGAAGCTGGAATGCCGCACTGCTTAGCGTCGCCGAGTAGAGGCCGATGGAGGAGAGCACCGCACCCACCTCGATCCAGTACTTGAGCCAGTCGCCGGCGATCGTTCCTGCGTTGCAGTGACATTAGTCATGTCATATGGCTTATGGCCAAATGGCACTCTTGCCTTTTGTGAAGAAACCTTACTTATACACACAAAAAAAGGTTATTCTGTAATATGACAAATGCTACTGAACATGCGGCCAGAACACATGCAATGCATACACTTTCAGTTTAAGAACATTAAAACAACTTGCCTGCACATATCTATAACATGAACTTGCAATTGCTCATACACTCGTGGACTCGTGGCGGTTACATGTGGAGTACAAGTTAAGCGGGGCGAAGGCCTTTATTTTTTGGAAAATTTGTGCTTTTATATATGCTGCGGTGGAAATCAATTGTCACAATTATGTCTTGAATATTATGGCAGTGTCCTTGTTTGTGAACTGGAGGAAGTAGTATATGTGTGCACACCATGCAACAATATCCTATGATTCTTTATGCCAAAAGGGAATGAATCATTTGCAACCCCAGCAACACTAAAGAACTGTTACCAAACCCATCCATATGTTGTGTATGATCACGGAAATGGTGCGCATTGATATAGAGAGACCAATAATCAATACTACTAGCTGCAGTGCATCGACAAGAATCCGGAAACATGATGTTATTGCAACTTGCAAGCAACAAGGTTGTAAAGCAATGCGTTTGCGTCGATTTAATACTAATCAAGCAATGAGTGGATTGATTACCTGCGGCGTCGGCGAAGAAGCCGTTCCCCCATTGCTCCGGCGGCGCGTCGACGGCGCCGGTGGCGGCCATGAGCGGCAGCAGGTACCCGAGGGACGTCATGGCGACGGACGACATGAGCGCCGTCGGGAACGTCTTGCCGGGGTTCTCCACCTCGCCGGCCATGGTGCTGACACTGTCCCAGTAGTTGAGGTTCCAGAAGAGGGTGTTGAAGAAGAGCTTCCAGTCCTTTTCCCCCGCGGTGGCCGCCCACCTGTGCGGCCGGATCTTGGGCAGCGCGATGCCGGACATGAGCACGAACGGCGAGAGGGAGGCGACCCCCAGCGCGACGGCGGACCAGCCGACGACGCTGAGGCCGGTGTAGTTGAGGACGGAGAGCGCGACGTTGAAGGTGACGATGGTGGCGACCCGGGCGCCGCCGGCGGCGACGGCGGGGACGACGCGGGCGAGGTAGTCGGCGCAGAGCGCGGGGAAGGCGGCGCCGTTGATGGCCCCCGAGACGTACTTCCAGGTGCCCATGAGGGAGCCCGAGACGGGGCCGAAGGCGCGGTCGGCCCAGACGACGAAGCCGCCGTTCCCCGGCATGGCGGTGGAGAGCTCGGCGGTGACGAGCGACTCCGGGATGGCCCAGATGAAGGGGAAGATGAGGAAGCCGAGCAGCGCGAAGAGGGGCCCCGCCGACTGCACCGCCGGCTCGGCGCCGTAGGGCCCGCCGGCGACCTCGAAGAAGATGAGGAAGATGAGCGGGACCAGGGACAGCTTGTTCTTGGCGCCCTTCTTGCCATGGCCGGCCGCCCCTCCTCCTCCGGCTGGCACCCCTCCGCCGCCGTCGCCGGCCGGCGCCACCGGCTTGTCGCCGTCAAGGCTCTTGATCTCTCCGGTCATCCCCGGAGTAGGAGTAGGAGTAGGAGCAGGAGTGGGGGAATAGGGGTTAGGATGGATGCCGTAACCAACCCTGGATTCGTGCTCCGCGGAGTCGGGGGAGGAGGTTGGTCTCGGCCTCGCGCAGCCATTGGGGACCGAGTTTATATGACACCCATCCTCTCCTCTCCTCTCCGTGCATAACTGCTTTAGCAAGGCTGCGGCCTGCGGGGTTGGTGCAGCAGCAAAGCACTCAGAGTCAGGAGCCAGGGCTCATCACATCACACGCAGTGGTACGACCGACGAACACCGAGACGACGAGATCCACAGATTCTTCCATGGGAATTCGATGCGGTTCGGAGGCGGGCAGCGGATCGGGTTCCGTGCGAGACCGATGGGTGCACGGGAGTGATGCGGATGCGAATGCGATGCGATGTGATGTGATCCGATGCACCAGTTGGCACCGGGTGATGAGTCCAAGCTGCGGAACTGATTCAGGCGAGCGCGTATTCGGCCCCACTCTCTGCTTCCTGCCGAGTGCCGACCGCGTATCTTGGAACATCCGGAAATTCAGTTCCGAATCCCGGTGACCACAGCCTTTTGGCTAGCTTCAGGGAGGCTCATGACATCTCCGTCAAGGGCCCTGTTTGGATACTCTAACTGTGTTAGAGGTTAGAGTTAGATTCTAACCTTGGACTAACTCTAAACTAACTCTAACCAAAGAGGTGTTTGGATCGAAGGGTTAGATTGTCAATAAATGCACCTTTTCCAATCATTTGACTCCTTTATCAATGATTTGGTGTGGTGGAAGTAGAGAGAAAGGTAACTTTTTGCGGGCCCAACCCAACTCTAACCCAAATAAGCACCTCTTGAGTGGGTTAGTTTTTTTGGATGGGTTAGATGCATCTAACCAACTCTAACCCACCCTGTTTGGATGTTTTGGGGTTAGATTGGTCCAATCTAACCAACTCTAACTCTGACTCATGGATCCAAACAGGGCCAAGGACTTGGGATGTAGCGGAAACGCTGTCAATTAGGGTATGATGATTTTGTAGCGTGTCACTCGTTAAGCATGGTAAGAGTCTGATCAGTGGCGCCTTACTAAAATACCACAGACAAGCAAGTTATTTGTTACAATTACACACATTAAGGCAGCCAACCCGCTATGCCACGTGGCACGTGCTGGTTGGCCGTGGTGTGATTCTTTAATGATTATTTCAGGAAGATGAAAGTAAAACTTTTTCTTTCTTTTCAGGAACAGTTTTTAGGCCTTTTCTTTTTTTCTTTTCAGATGGATGTGATGTCCACGTGATGAGAGATTTTTTTACAAAAAATTGAGATGAAGATGAGATTTTTTTAGGAAAGAGAAATACATGCACAACTTCCTCTCAAGAGATCCGCAATGGCGGCCCCCAGCCACTAGTTTCCACTAGCTAAATACCCGTGCGTTGCAACGGGGGTAAACATCAAATGTGTTAAATATATACCTTTTAAGATCCGCAATAATGCCACTTACAAAATTTAAAATAATCTTTTAAGTGGTTTTCATGATAGCTAATTCACATTTGGGTTACCATGGCACATTATATTCCTTCAATGTAGCCAAAATTAAAAGGAAAGGCAACTAAAAGGGCGCAAGGAGAGGAATATATTGTGCTCAAATTCTCATCGCTGCAAACATTACAAACGTTGATATATAAGTGAACATCTCTCTTCCAGGAGATATGGCATGGGAGGGGAGGGGAAGCGCCAACTACCGCGTCGTTGCGTTGGAGTGCAGGGCGGCGGCGTTGCTGATGCTTGCGTCCGAGCAGGTGCCGCCGCACTCCGGCGCTCGGCACCATTGTATTCTTCGCCGGCCGGTTCACCGTCACGTTGTCTGATGGGTGAAGCTTCTATGGTGCCGCGGGCTACGGCTCCTCCCACACCGGTGATCCCAACCGCGACAACAAGGGGAAGAACAAGGTAGCAATGACGATGAGCAGCTGACGGTTGCCGAGAAGGGCGGCTCATCGTGGTAGAGCGCGCGCAGATGATTTTTTTCGGTGAGAGACGGAAGTGGGCGCGCGAGGGGTTGGGGGAGATGGGTGCGTGCGTGCGTGCCTGACGGACTGGCGGTTGTTGCCCTTTTTCTGGGGTTTTTTGTACGAGTGAAGGTGGGAAGGGTGAGGTTGAAGCATCATGACTGTAGATTCTCCTTTAATAGTTTTAAAATAATTGCTTGAATTGAGAAACATTCGTCGATCATGATGTCATGTAATTTTCATTCATAACAACATGATTCTCTACCATGCTCCTTCCTTCTTGACGCCAGCTCTATCTTCATAAAAAGAGGGAGCTCCTGACTGCCTTGTCGCTCCAAGGAATGACACCGGGACACCCCCAATCCTAGTAGCCAAGTTCACATGCCCAATACCACCCTATTGTCGTCACCGGTGGCCATCGGCGGTGGTGACGAATGTCGGCTCTGTGAATCAGGCGAGTGCGGCTCTACTCCTCTTTTCCATCACCCTTTACATCCCCGACCTATGCCTAGATCTGACGAGGCACCTGGTGGAGCCCAAATTTCAGGACCGAGTAATTGATCATCATTTTTTTTGTCAGAGAATAAACCTAATTACAACAGAAGAAATGTAAAAGACAAAACAGAGAAGCTTAGATCATTTGAGGTATTAAATGTAATTTTTGAAAACCAATTGATACGAATCATGAGTTAAGTGGACCCTAGATTATTCCCATGGCAATCCTAGATTATTTTATCCTCGTTCTTTTTTCCTTGGTCATTCTGTTCCACTGATCCATGCCTTTAGAGTAAAAGCAGATTGACTATCTTGACAAAATATGCCTCATGCTAGTATGAAGCTTTGGTAATTGATGATTGAAAGGAGACTCAAGACCAATGTCTGTCCGCCTCCTTGTTCCAACTGATTTTCTTTTCTTTCAAGTTACTTACTGCAGCAAATCAAAAATGTAACCCAACTTAAAAACTCAAAAATATAACTATGAAAAATCACCAGGTATCTCAGGGTGGAGGCAAGCATAATTCCTTGCTTTGTCCACAACAGTACACCGACATACCAACTGTGGTATGTTTTTTCTGTTCCCTCGATAAAATTCCAGCTAAGATTCATATGTACCACTGAACTCCTTCAATCATAAAATTGCAAAAAACATGATTAGTTAGATGGAGTAGGAAGGGAAGCAGAAGAGGGAGAAACGTGAACATGTTAAACAGAGAAATGTCATAAGGTCGTCAAGTGGATCAGCTGGTCAATTCCACCCAAGATGAAGTGAGCTTGACTTACGAACGGCGATCGTCCTTCTCCACCCCACAAAAGGCCTTCAATGGATCACTGGACTTGTGCCCTTCGTCCGAGTGGCGAAACTTCGTGTAGCCGTCCTTCCCTAGGCAGCCAAACAACACCGACAGGCGCTCACGGTTGCTTGGTGTCCTCACACATAATATTTTGGAAGTAAAAGATAATCAGGATCAGAATGGCACATATTTTGGTTTTCTAAAAATCATATTCCACATTCCCACTTTACATGGTATGAGAGTTTGAGCAGAAACATGGGGTTAGCTCCTTGTCTACTTCAGGAATTGTACACTTTACATTATTTAATTTGCAGGAGAGAACTTCAAGACAACATGGAATTATATGATGTACAGAGTATGTACTTATGAAGGAAAAAATAGACCATGTGGACTAAAATCTGACAATTCTGTTTCACATGTATCCCAAAGACCAAATACTCTGCATTTAACTACTGATATATCACTATTCTAATATGGTATATACAAAATAAGCCTATCATGCACTTATATCATTTTAATAGGTGGATTATCAGCAAGTATGGTTTTATCAAATCAATAGTGTTTACTGGAACAGAAATTTTGGATAAGAAAACATGTAATATCTGCTATATGATGTACAGAGTATGTACTTATGAAGGAAAAAATAGACCATGTGGACTCTAAAATCTGACAATTCTGTTTCACATGTATCCCCAAGACCAAATACTCTGCATTTAACTACTGATAGGTCACTATTTTAATTAAAACACACGCACAAGTCTCACAAAAAAATTGGGATATCTGAAGAACCAAACTGTAGTGTGCCCAGACATTGTTCTTACCAGAGGAAGACCTCCAGCTGCCCTCTCAACAGGTAGCTACAAGGTTTGAAGAACTGTCCATACTTCATCTCCCACTCCGACAGCATCGTGCAAATGCACCTTGCGCTGATGGAATCCGCCCAGTGCATGATGCCACCCCTGGTTGCATTTCACAATTGATTTCTTCAGCAGTTGCAGTCAGGGAGCTCGACGAATCATCTTATTAGCATTCAAAATTATGGATGATTCGACACTTGTACGGTGGGAAACCCATGCCGAAGATGGAGGCGATGTCGAGATCAGAGGCTTTGAAGGTAATACCCTCGCCCAGGACACGACATGCTTCGTTGATAACCCGGAATAACACCATCTCTGCTATTGTGCTGTTGTCAAGCTTGAGCAACTGCCACCATGCACAAGAATCATGATGATTAGAAATGTCCATTGGTATTTTCTGATATCTAGCAACATTTTGCATTCAACTGAAATATGGTGTGCATGGAGAGTAAGAGATCCATTCACTCCAAATACATGTATGCATAAATGGGATAATCTATCTGCCATCAATATTGAAACTTGTTTAGGTTATATCTAGTCCACCAAATAATGAGATTTCACCAAACACACTAGGTTAATTAGAAAGTTGCCTTACTTATTTGACCATCAACACGTATTATCTACAAGTCAACACTAACCTCATAAGAACCTTTTTAAAATGTGCACCAGGAAGCATATGTTGACGTTTTATTTTTTTCTTTCACAAACCCTCAAGAAAAGACGATGTTGCTAAAGTGAAGAAAAAAGGAACGTAGGTAAAAACATTGGAAAATGAAACCAAACCTCGGGATCCGGTGTGGCTCCGGCAATTCTCCTTGACTCCTCGACATAGTTCATGATTTCAAGATCAGGGCTCGCCTTCCTCTTACCCTCATACCTGTAAAACCCCTTTTGGAGGCTTCACGTGCGGAACAGCAACAGAAACAAGAAAAGCATACTCACCAATGGGAACCAAGGAAACGTTGCAAGTTATAAATGAATAGTTTACCTGTTCTTTTGTCTTCAATCATGAGAGGAATCAACATTGACTTGTACACCCGCTCAGGGAAGTTTTCAAGGTACTGCATGCCTGTGGCTAGAGCAACTCCAAAACCAACCAAATATGTCATTCTACAGAGAAGCTCTTTAAATGAAAATGGTGCGTGATTCAACATGATTTGATCAGCATAAGTGCATGAGGCAAGCGAAATGATGCTGATAGTCTCACTTATGAGCATTCCCGTTTGAATCATCGCAAGTGAGAGAGATTAGATACTGGCAAAGATATTTTTTGTTGTCTAAATACCTGAATGGACCAATTGGCATCCCGAATTCAGTACAAACCTGGTCGATCTTGTAAACATCCATTCCATGATCAACAAGCAAGAGTGTTGCCTGAGGAATTTAGGAAGTAGTTCAGGTATCACAACTAAGGAATTTATTCTGGATTTCATTAGCATTTCCTTACGTGAAGAAGTGTGTGTCAACAATGCGGTCTTGGGAATTTGTCTTCTCCGCGATTAGGTTAAGATCAATTGTGGAAGTATTAGTGGCAAGAATACAATGGGAAGGATAGTGTTGCTCCAATTTAGTAATAATCTGCTGCTTCAACTTCACATTCTCGACAACTGCCTGAACAAGCAGCATAAGGATAACCGGGTTAACTAAAACAGTGGAAGCGATATATTCCAGTAGGGCTCTCTCCTACCATTCTTTGCTTGATGCAACAGATGTAAGGTAATTAGATATAGAACTCGCCTCGATTGCTAAGTCTACACTCCTGAATTTATAGTAATCGAGGACACCTGTAAGAAGTGAGAGTGTCTTCTCATATTTCTCACTGGTCATTTTCCTTTCCTCACACGACTCTACAAGTTTTCTGATCGAAGTGTTATAGTTAGGCACCCCTTCCATTTTCATGTTAGTCTGGACATCAAGATGAAAGAATATTCAGATAAGAAGTGATGAGGTAATGTTAAGCCATCATCTACCTTTGATCCTGTCCATTCCTGCGTTTAGGAATTTCTCATCGACTTCTTTGAGTATAACATGATAATGACTCAGTATCAGCGCGGTTGCGATTCCAGAACCCATAAGTCCACCACCAACAATGGCAACTTTAGATACCTTCCTTGGCATCAAACCCAAGTCTGTGATCTCAGGAACCTGCTACAATTGAGTATAAGACTGTCATTCTAAATTATAATGTAGTTACACTGACCTCATAAGAACCTTTTTAAAATGTGTACATAGCAAGCATATAGTTAGGTTGGATTTCCGTCGTTAGCATTGAAAAACGAATCTGCATAACCATGTGTTAGATGAAAATAGTGGTCCCGAAAACCTCGACGCGGGCAGCGGCGGTGTGGTGCGTGAGGCTAAATTTCTCGACGGACGCGAAGGCGCCGAGGAGGAGGGGGTTGTCGGTGCCGAGGTGAGGCTTCTCCGGCACATACTCCACCCCCACCTGCAATAAATCGTGGCATTAGGCGTAACTCGAGCAGATTACAGGACGATGGAATCGGAGCTCGCCTGGGGGTGGGGTTCAGGTTCGGGGCGGGCGCTCTCCTCGGAACCCTCGTCGGCCCTGCATTGGCGCCCGCGACCCTGCTCTTCCTATCCCGACTGCAGCGTCGGCGGCGGGGGTGGCCGCGCCTGGCTCGCCTGGGGGTGGGGGTCGGGTTCGGGGCAGGCGCTCTCCTCGGAACCCTCGTCGGCCCCTGCATTGGCGCCCGCGGCCGTGCTCTTCCTGTCCCGACGGCAGCGTCGGCGGCGGGGATGGTCGCGCCTGGCTCGCCTGGGGGTGGGGGTCGGGTTCGGGGCGGGCGCTCTCCTCGGAACCCTCGTCCTGCATTGGCGCCTGCGGCCCTGCTCTTCCTGTCCCGACTGCAGCGTCGGCGGCGGGGGTGGCCGCGCCTTCAGGCTCTCCGCGTCCGCCACGGAAGATCCGCGTGTGGCGCGCATCCACCGGTGACCCCGCCATGCACAAGCGCGTCGGCTCGCTCTCGAAGCTCGGGGACTCTCTCATGAGATCCGTCAGGCCGTCGCATTACATCGAGATGCGCCACCGGCACAGCTCCGTCTGGCTGCGGCACTTCGACGTTGTCTCGTGCCTCAGCCTCGACACCGACGTCGGGCTGCTCTACTCCGGGTCGTTCTCCTTCCTCTCTCTGGTGGGATGATTTTTCGCAGGAGAGAGACCAGATCGGGAACGAGGGTTGGGGAGAGGTGGGGTGGGAAACGTGGCAGTTTTTTTTACGTGGGAGGGGGGGGGGTCGAACGAAGGGAGGTGGGATCGAGAGGTCGAACCATCGGTTTGGTCGAACCATCACGACGTTCGATCCTGCTTTAATAGTAGAGAGATTATAGTGTGATTCTTTGGGCTCAAGATTCCTCTGTGCCGACTTTGACTAAAAGGTCACATCTTAACCCCTAAAACGGTATTTTGTCAATCCCTAATCATGTACTAAGCTTCTTTAAAATAAAACTCTATTATTGATCGAGGCTAAAACGTCACCTACCTAGCGTGTCACTCGTTAAGCATGGTAAGAGCATCTTCAGCCGTTCAGCTCCCCGGTGGTATGGAATAGAGCCGCCTCGAGGCGCGTCGGCAAAAAAATCGTTGTGGGTGTTCGGATTCCCAGTCGCCCCCCAAAGTTTTCCGCAACTGTTTTCTAAAGGAAAAAAACTCGCTCCAAATTCAACCATCTCAGTTTTGATGGAAATTCGTAGTTTTCATTAAAAATTGTACAAAAGTAAAATAAAGACATAATTCAACATTAATTAAACTACATCGCCGCCGCCCGTTGTTGTCGCCCGACACCGTCAACTTATTCATGCCGAGAAGTTTGTAGAAATTGGTGTAGTCATCGTCGTCGTCGTCATCCTACGCTCCGCCGCAGTCCTTGTTGCACCCCTGCCCTGGGTCACAATGGCGAACGGGGGTGGAAGGCCCCGGCGCCTCCTCGTCGCTGTCGTCGAGGATGAAGACACCGCCTCCTCGCAGCCGTGGCGCGGGGCGATGATCTCCTCAAGGGCGCGGCGCTGGCGCTCCATCTCCTCCCGGACGTAGTCTTCCCGCGCCAATTTTAAGGGCGATATCATCGCTGGAGGCCATGGACAGGTGCTCCTGCTTGACGGGGAGGAGTCTCGGCTCTGTCTTTCGCTTGACGAGGCGGGAGGAGGTGCCAGGTGTTGGAATTATGCCCTAGAGGCAATAATAAATATAGTTATTATTATAATTCCTGTATCAAGATAATCGTTTATTATCCATGCTATAATTGTATTGAATGAAGACTCATTTACATGTGCGGATACATAGACAAAACACTGTCCCTAGCAAGCCTCTAGTTGGCTAGCCAGTTGATCAAAGATAGTCAGTGTCTTCTGATTATGAACAAGGTGTTGTTGCTTGATAACTGGATCACGTCATTAGGAGAATCACGTGATGGACTAGACCCAAACTAATAGACGTAGCATGTTGATCGTGTCATTTTGTTGCTACTGTTTTCTGCGTGTCAAGTATTTGTTCCTATGACCATGAGATCATATAACTCACTAACACCGGAGGAATACTTTGTGTGTATCAAACGTCGCAACGTAACTGGGTGACTATAAAGATGCTCTACAGGTATCTCCGAAGGTGTTCATTGAGTTAGTATGGATCAAGACTGGGATTTGTCACTCCGTGTGACGGAGAGGTATCTCGGGGCCCACTCGGTAATACAACATCACACACAAGCCTTGCAAGCAATGTAACTTAGTGTAAGTTGCGGTATCTTGTATTACGGAACGAGTAAAGAGACTTGCCGGTAAACGAGATTGAAATAGGTATGCGGATACTGACGATCGAATCTCGGGCAAGTAACATACCGAAGGACAAAGGAAATGACATACGGGATTATATGAATCCGTGGCACTGAGGTTCAAACGATAAGATCTTCGTAGAATATGTAGGATCCAATATGGGCATCCAGGTCCCGTTATTGGATATTGACCGAGGAGTCTCTCGGGTCATGTCTACATAGTTCTCGAACCCGCAAGGTCTGCACACTTAAGGTTCGACGTTGTTTTATGCGTATTTGAGTTATATGGTTAGTTACCGAATGTTGTTCGGAGTCCCGGATGAGATCACGGACGTCACGAGGGTTTCCCGAATGGTCCGGAAACGAAGATTGATATATAGGATGACCTCATTTGATTATCGGAAGGTTTTCGGAGTTGCCGGGAATGTACCGGGAATGACGAATGGGTTCCGGGAGTTCACCGGGGGGCAACCCACCCCGGGGAAGCCCATAGGCCTTGAGGGTGGCGCACCAGCCCTTAGTGGGCTGGTGGGACAGCCCAAAAGGGCCCTATGCGCATTGGAAGAAAAATCAAAGAGAAAAAAAAGAAGGAGGAGGTGGGAAAGGAAAGAAGGACTCCACCCACCAAACCAAGTAGGACTCGATTTGGGGGGGAGTCCTTCCCCCCTTTGGCTCGGACGACCCCCTTGGGGCTCCTTGAGCCCCAAGGCAAGGCCCCCCCCCCTCTCCCACCTATATATACGGAGGTTTTAGGGCTGATTTGAGATGACTTTTCCACGGCAGCCCGACCACATACCTCCACGGTTTTTCCTCTAGATCGCGTTTCCGCGGAGCTCGGGCGGAGCCGTGCTGAGACGAGATGATCACCAACCTCCGGAGCACCGTCACGCTGCCGGAGAACTCTTCTACCTCTCCGTCTCTCTTGCTGGATCAAGAAGGCCGAGATCATCGTCGAGCTGTCCGAGTGCTGAACGCGGAGGTGCCGTCCGTTCGGCACTAGATCGTGAGACTGATCGCGGGATAGTTCGCGGGGCGGATCGAGGGACGTGAGGACGTTCCACTACATCAACCGCGTTCACTAACGCTTCTGCTGTACGGTCTACAAGGGTACGTAGATCACTCATCCCCTCTCGTAGATGGACATCATCATGATAGGTCTTCGTGCGTGTAGGAAATTTTTTGTTTCCCATGCGACGTTCCCCAACAGTGGCATCATGAGCCAGGTTCATGCGTAGATGTCTTCTCGAGTAGAACACAAAAGTTTTTGTGGGCGGTGATGTGCGTTTTGCTGCCCTCCTTTGTCTTTTCTTGATTCCGCGGTATTGTTGAATTGAAGCGGCTTGGACCGACATTACTCGTACGCTTACGAGAGACTGGTTTCATCGCTACGAGTAACCCCGTTGCTCAAAGATGACTGGCAAGTGTCGGTTTCTCCAACTTTAGTTGAATCGGATTTGACCGAGGAGGTCCTTGGATGAGGTTAAATAGCAACTCATATATCTCCGTTGTGGTGTTTGCGTAAGTAAGATGCGATCCTACTAGATACCCATGGTCACCACGTAAAACATGCAACAACAAAATTAGAGGACGTCTAACTTGTTTTTGCAGGGTATGCTTGTGATGTGATATGGCCAACGATGTGATGTGATATATTGGATGTATGAGATGATCATGTTGTAAAAGATAATATCGACTTGCACGTCGATGGTACGGCAACCGGCAGGAGCCATAGGGTTGTCTTTATACTAATGTTTGTGCTTGCAGATGCGTTTACTATTTTGCTAGGATGTAGCTTTAGTAGTAATAGCATGAGTAGCACGACAACCCCGATGGCGACACGTTGATGGAGATCATGGTGTGGCGCCAGTGACAAGAAGATCGTGCCGGTGCTTTGGTGATGGAGATCAAGAAGCACGTGATGATGGCCATATCATGTCACTTATGAATTGCATGTGATGTTAATCCTTTTATGCACCTTATTTTGCTTAGAACGACGGTAGCATTATGAGGTGATCTCTCACAAAAATTTCAAGACGAAATTGTGTTCTCCCCGACTGTGCATCGTTGCTACAGTTCGTCGTTTCGAGACACCACGTGATGATCGGGTGTGATAGACTCAACGTTCACATACAACCGGTGCAAAACAGTTGCGCACGCGGAACACTCGGGTTAAGCTTGACGAGCCTAGCATGTGCAGACATGGCCTCGGAACACATGAGACCGAAAGGTCGATCATGAATCATATAGATGATATGATTAGCATAGGGATGCTTACCACTGAAACTATACTCAACTCACATGATGATCGGACTTGAGCTAGTGTAAGTGGATCATGAACCACTCAAATGACTAGAGAGATGTACTTTTTGAGTGGGAGTTTAGCGAATAATTTGATTAAGTTAAACTCTAATTATCTTGAACATAGTCTAAGTCCACTTTGAATATATTTGTGTTGTAGATCATGGCTCACGCAACAGTCACCCTGAATTTTAATACGTTCCTAGAGAAAGCTAAGTTGAAAGATGATGGAAGCAACTTTGTAGACTGGGCTCGTAATCTTAAGCTAATCAAGCTGGGAAGAAGGATTATGTCCTTAATGTTGCGCTAGGAGATGAACCACCCGCTACGGCTGATCAGGATGTTAAGAACGCTTGGTTAGCACGTAAGGAGGACTACTCAGTAGTTCAATGTGCAATCTTGTATGGCTTAGAACCGGGACTTCAACGTCGCTTTGAGCATCATGGAGCATCTGAGATGTTCCAGGAGTTGAAGTTTATCTTTCAGAAGAACGCCCGGATCGAGAGGTATGAGACCTCCGATAAATTCTATGCTTGCAAGATGGAGGAGAACTCGTCTGTCAGTGAACATGTGCTCAAAATGTCTGGGTACTCAAACCGTCTAGCTGAGCTGGGGATTGAACTCCCGCAAGAGGCTATCACTGACAGAATCCTTCAATCACTGCCGCCAAGCTATAAAGGCTTTGTGTTAAACTACAACATGCAAGGGATGAACAAGTCACCCGGCGAGTTGTTTGCGATGCTGAAAGTCGCAGAGTCTGAACTCTGTAAAGAGCATCAAGTATTGATGGTGAATAAGACCACTAGTTTCAAGAGAAACAGCAAAGGCAAGAAGGGTAATTCAAAGAAGAGCGGCAAGCCTGTTGCCAATCCGACGAAGAAACCCAAAGCTGGACCTAAGCCTGAAACAGAGTGTTACTATTGCAAGGGTATGGGTCACTGGAAGCGCAATTGCCCCAAGTATCTGGCAGATAAGAAAGCGGCCAAAGAAAAATCAGGTAAATTTGATATACATGTTATTGATGTGTGCTTAACCGGCTCTCGTAGTAGTGCCTAGGTATTCGATACCGGTTCTGTTGCTCATATTTGCAACTCGAAACAGGAACTGCGGAATAGACGAAGGCTGGCGAAAGATGAAGTGACGATGCGCGTAGGAAATGGTTCCATGGTTGGTGCAATCGCCATCGGCACAGTTTCACTTCAGTTACCATCAGGATTAGTTATGAACTTGAATCATTGTTATTTAGTGCCTGCGTTGAGCATGAACATTATATCTGGATCTTGTTTATTGCGAGACGGTTGCTCTTTTAAGTCAGAGAATAATGGTTGTTCTATTTCTATGAGTAACATCTTTTATGGTCATGCACCCAATGTGAGAGGATTGTTCATATTGAATCTTGATAGCGATACACACATGCATAACATTGAGACCAAAAGAGTTAGAGTTAACAATGATAGCGCCATATTTTTGTGGCACTGCCGCTTAGGTCATATTGGTGTAAAGCGCATGAAGAAACTCCATGCCGATGGACTTTTGGAGTCACTTGAATTTGATTCACTTGACACGTGCGAACCATGCCTCATGGGCAAGATGACTAAAACTCCGTTCTCCGGAACAATGGAGCGTGCAAGTGACTTGTTGGAAATCATACATACCGATGTGTGTGGTCCGATGAGCGTAGAGGCACGCGGCGGATATCGTTATTTTCTCACCTTCACTGACGATTTGAGTAGATATGGTTATGTCTACTTAATGAAGCACAAGTCTGAAACATTTGAAAAGTTCAAGCAATTTCAGAGTGAAGTTGAAAATCATCGTAACAAGAAGATCAAGTTCCTACGGTCTGATCGTGGGGGTGAATATCTGAGTTTCGAGTTTGGTGCTCACTTAAGACAATGTGGAATTTTTTCACAGTTGACACCGCCTGGAACACCACAAGGTAATGGTGTGTCCGAACGTCGTAATCGTACTTTATTAGAGATGGTGCGATCTATGATGTCTCTTACCGATTTGCCGTTATCGTTTTGGGGTTATGCATTAGAAACAGCTGCATTCACTTTAAATAGGGCACCATCAAAATCCGTTGAGACGACACCATATGAACTGTGGTATAGCAAAAGGCCAAAGTTGTCGTTTCTTAAAGTTTGGGGATGTGATGCTTATGTCAAAAAGCTTCAGCCTGAAAAGCTGGAACCCAAAGCGGAAAAGTGCATCTTCATAGGTTACCCAAAAGAGACAGTTGGGTACACCTTCTATCTCAAATCCGAGGGCAAAGTGTTTGTTGCTAAAAAACGGAGCTTTTTTCGAGAAGGAGTTTCTCTCGAGAGAATTGAGTGGGAGGAAGATAGAACTTGACGAGGTTGTCGAACCTCTCATCCCTCTGGATGGTGGCGCAGGGCAAGGGGAAACCTCTGTCGTTGCGACGCCGGTTAAGGAGGAAGTTAATGATGATGATCATGAAACTCCGGTTCAAGTTTCTGTCGAACCACGCAGGTCGACGAGACCACGTGCTGCTCCAGAGTGGTACGGTAATCCCGTCTTATCAATCATGTTGTTGGACAACAATGAACCTGCAAATTATGAAGAAGCAATGGTGGGCCCAGATTCCAACAAATGGCTAGAAGCCATGAAGTCTGAGATAGGATCCATGTATGAGAACAAAGTGTGGACTTTGGAGGTACTGCCTGAGGGCCGCAAGGCTATTCAGAACAAATGGATCTTTAAGAGGAAGACGGACGCTGACGGCAATGTGACCGTTTATAAAGCTCGACTTGTGGCAAAGGGTTTTTCACAAGTTCAAGGAGTTGACTACGATGAGACATTCTCACCCGTAGCGATGCTTAAGTCCGTCAGAATCATGTTAGCAATAGCTGCATTTTTCGATTATGAAATCTGGCAGATGGATGTCAAAACGGCGTTCCTTAACGGTTTCCTTAAGGAAGAGTTGTATATGATACAACTCGAAGGTTTTGTCGATCCTAAGAATGTTAACAAGGTGTGCAACCTCCAGCGATCCATTTATGGACTGGTGCAAGCATCTCGGAGTTGGAACAAACGCTTTGATGAGGTGATCAAAGCATTTGGGTTTATACAAGTGGTTGGAGGATCTTGTATTTTACAAGAAAGTGAGTGGGAGCTCTGTGGCGTTTCTAATATTATATGTGGATGACATATTGCTGATTGGAAACAACGTGGAGTTTTTAGAGAGCATAAAGGATTACTTGAATAAGAGTTTCTCTATGAAGGACCTAGGAGAAGCTGCTTACATTCTAGGCATTAAGATCTATAGGGATAGATCAAAACGCCTGATAGGACTTTCACAAAGCACATACCTTGATAAAGTTTTGAAGAGGTTCAAAATGGAACAGTCTAAGAAAGGGTTCTTGCCAGTTTTACAAGGTACGAGATTGAGTAAGACTCAGTGCCCAGCAACTGATGAAGATAGAGAGCATATGCGCTCCGTCCCCTATGCTTCAGCCATAGGTTCTATCATGTATGCAATGATGTGCACTAGACCGGATGTTAGCCTGGCCATAAGTATGGCAGGTAGGTTCCAGAGTAATCCAGGAGTGGATCACTGGACATCGGTCAAGAATATCCTGAAGTACCAGAAAAGGACTAAGGAGATGTTTCTCGTGTATGGAGGTGGCGAAGAGCTCGCCGTAAAAGGTTACGTCGATGCAAGCTTTGACACAGATCTGGACGACTCTAAGTCGCAAACCGTATACGTATTTATTCTTAATGGGGGTGCGGTAAGCTGGTGCAGTTCCAAGCAAAGCGTCGTAGCAGATTCTACATGTGAAGCGGAGTACATGGCTGCCTCGGAGGCGGCTAAGGAGGGTGTCTGGATGAAACAGTTCATGACGGATCTTGGAGTGGTGCCAAGCGCACTGAATCCAATAACCTTGTTCTGTGACAACACGGGTGCCATTGCCTTAGCAATGGAACCACGGTTTCACAAGAAGTCCAGACACATCAAACGACGCTTCAACCTCATCCGCGACTACGTCGAAGGAGAGGACGTAAATATATGCAAAGTGCACACGGATCTGAATGTAGCAGACCCGCTGACTAAACCTCTTCCACGGCCAAAGCATGATCAACACCAGAACTGTATGGGTGTTAGATTTATTACAATGTAATTCGCATGATGATGTGAGGGCTAGATTATTGACTCTAGTGCAAGTGGGAGACTGTTGGAATTATGCCCTAGATGCAATAATAAATATAGTTATTATTATAATTCCGGTATCAAGATAATCGTTTATTATCCATGCTATAATTGTATTGAATGAAGACTCATTTACATGTGTGATACATAGACAAAACACTGTCCCTAGCAAGCCTCTAGTTGGCTAGCTAGTTGATCAAAGATAGTCAGTGTCTTCTGATTATGAACAAGGTGTTGTTGCTTGATAACTAGATCACGTCATTAGGAGAATCACGTGATGGACTAGACCCAAACTAATAGACGTAGCATGTTGATCGGGTCATTTTGTTGCTACTGTATTCTGCGTGTCAAGTATTTGTTCCTATGACCATGAGATCATATAACTCACTAACACCGGAGGAATACTTTGTGTGTATCAAACGTCGCAACGTAACTGGGTGACTATAAAGATGCTCTACAGGTATCTCCGAAGGTGTTCGTTGAGTTAGTATGGATCAAGACTGGGATTTGTCACTCCGTGTGACGGAGAGGTATCTCGGGGCCCACTCGGTAATACAACATCACACACAAGCCTTGCAAGCAATGTAACTTAGTGTAAGTTGCGGGATCTTGTATTACGGAATGAGTAAAGAGACTTGCCGGTAAACGAGATTGAAATAGGTATGCGGATACTGACGATCGAATCTCGGGCAAGTAACACACCGAAGGACAAAGGGAATGACATACGGGATTATATGAATCCTTGTCACTGAGGTTCAAACGATAAGATCTTCGTAGAATATGTAGGATCCAATATGGGCATCCAGGTCCCGCTATTGGATATTGACCGAGGAGTCTCTCGGGTCATGTCTACATAGTTCTCGAACCCGGAGGGTCTGCACACTTAAGGTTCGACGTTGTTTTATGCGTATTTGAGTTATATGGTTGGTTACCGAATGTTTTTCGGAGTCCCGGATGAGATCACAGACGTCACGAGGGTTTCCGGAATGGTCCGGAAACGAAGATTGATATATAGGATGACCTCATTTGATTACCGGAAGGTTTTCGGAGTTGCCGGGAATGTACCGGGAATGACGAATGGGTTCCGGGAGTTCACCGGGGGGGCAACCCACCCCGGGGAAGCCCATAGGCCTTGAGGGTGGCGCACCAGCCCTTAGTGGGCTGGTGGGACAGCCCAAAAGGGCCCTATGCGCATTGGAAGAAAAATCAAAGAGAAAAGAAAAAAAAAGGAGGAGGTGGGAAAGGAAAGAAGGACTCCACCCACCAAACCAAGTAGGACTCGGTTTGGGGGGGAGTCCTTCCTTGGGGCTCCTTGAGCCCCAAGGCAAGGTCCCCCCTCTCCCACCTATATATACGGAGGTTTTAGGGCTGATTTGAGACGACTTTTCCATGACAGCCCGACCACATACCTCCACGGTTTTACCTCTAGATCGCGTTTCTGCGGAGCTCGGGCGGAGCCCTGCTGAGACGAGATCATCACCAACCTCCGGAGCGCCGTCACGCTGCCGGAGAACTCTTCTACCTCTCCGTCTCTCTTGTTGGATCAAGAAGGCCGAGATCATCGTCGAGCTGTACGTGTGCTGAATGCGGAGGTGCCGTCCGTTCGGCACTAGATCGTGGGACTGATCGTGGGATAGTTCGCGGGGCAAATCGAGGGACGTGAGGACGTTCCACTACATCAACCGCGTTCACTAACGCTTCTGTTGTACGGTCTACAAGGGTACGTAGATCACTCATCCCCTCTCGTAGATGGACATCACCATGATAGGTCTTCGTGCGCGTAGGAAAAATTTTGTTTCCCATGCGACGTTCCCCAACACCAGGTTCGTTGATGACGATGCCACCGTTGGGCGTGCGCCGCCCCAGCGGCATCTCCTATGGTTCCGTCTTGACGGGGAGGAACGCCGGCGACCCAGAGGAGCGGGAGCGGGAGCCAGACGAGGAGGACGACGTCGTCTCCATCCACCTCGGCGTCCATGAGCTGCCGCGGCGGCGGGAGAAGGCCGGTGGCGGTGGGTACTCGTACCTCGGCGAGTTGCCACCCTCGATGTGCTCGAGGACGGTCTCCAAGGTGCGACCGGGGACGCCCCACCATTGGCAGCGCCCCTCGGAGTTGTGGCGGCCATGAGGGTTTGACCCCATTGGTGGTGGCGAGCTGGTCGAAGGCGTTCGTAGTACGCCATCCACAGCGTGTTGCCATCGGGGGCGTACCTGGACAGGTTGCGCGAGCTCTCCGTCAGCGACGACCGGATGCGCGTGATCTCCGCCCGCCAGTCAGCTCCAGTGGGCGGTGGTGGCACCGGGACTCCGACGGCGCTCCATGACCCCGACACCCACACATCCGACGGCGTTGGGTAGTCCGTCTCGTAGAGAAGGCGGGCCTCGTCCTCGTCGAGGTGACAGCGGCCGAAGCCATTGGCGACTGCTCCATCACCAGGGCATCGTTCGACCATCTTTTGGTGAGAGAGAGGGAGAGGAGGCGCCGATGACGAAGAAGGAGAGGAGAGGCCATCAGCGAAAGAGGTGTGTGGACACCGACGAGGAGAAGGCACCTAATATAGTCGCGGGCGGGCGGGCACGCGGAGCGGTGCCGTGTGAACGCGTGACAGGAACCGGTGGGACATGCGTCACCGCGCCTTCACTGCACCGCACGTGAATCAATGGAAGGCTGACCGACGGCGCAGCCTTCGCATTGATTCCTGCGGGAAATGAGGCGGTGAGGATGACGACCGCGCTCGCTAGTCGCCGACTCGGCGGCGGAGAGATTTTTCGCGCAAAAAATATTTCCGCTCGCCCCCAAGCGACCCCGAGCGCGCTAGGTTCGGCTGGGTTCGCCACGGCTAATTTCAGCCCTAACCCGCGAAAAAGGGCTTCTCATGACGCGACTGGGACGTTTTTTTCCCATCGGCAAACAAATAGGGAAGACGAGGAAGGGCCTGTTGAGGACGCGGCTGGATATGCTAGTGTGATCGAGGCTAAAACATCACCTACCTAGCGTGTCACTTGTTAGGCATGCTAAGAGTCCAATCAGGCCCGAGATCCTCTCTGTTGTTTTTTGCTAAAACGTCACATCCTACCCCCTAAAACGAGATTTTGTTAAACCCTAAAGATACTAAGCTTCCTTAAAATAGAACTCTATTATTGATCGAGGATTTAGAGATGGGCGGGCCCCGCTCTCAGCTAGTGTATGACCCACCTACCACCTACTTCCTCCGTTCGGAATTGTTTTTCATATAAATGGATGTATCTAGACATATTTTAATTTTAAATATATTCATTTTTTTATTTTGATAACAAGTAATTCCAGACGAAGGGTTTGACAGGATGAGACACACTCACGCACACATACCTTCCTCACCGTCCTTTATAGTGTGTTTTGTGCCTCTTCCTCTCTTTCGAAATCATTGTCACCATTGCATTCAGTTTTCAACGTCCTAGTCGTTGACCTGTGTCGCCATTGTTTTGCACGCCCTAACTCACTTTTATCTATCAATTTCTTGTTGCCACCCTCACCTTCCACCCCTCACATGCGCCTGTATGACATACTCTATCCATGGCTCGGTTCGATGATGTGGCGTTCAGTGGTCATCAGTGTCGCCTCCCGCGGCTCCTTTGACTTCCATATCGCTGCTCTGCTCGGAGTCCCTACCTTAACCTGCTATGATGTTGTCTCTTCAGCGTCGTACCCACCTCTCGTGCCGCTTCTGCCGGGACAGGGGTGTTCACCCAAACTCCGGTGGGACCTGATTGGTCGATTACTCCTCGTCTATACCTCAGCTCTCGCAACCGTGCGATGGTGACCACACCCTGTTGACTCATGAATGGTAAGAATTCGGCTCTCTTGCTCTCCCGTTCCCGGCCATCATGTCGTGGCCGACTGTGATGTCGGTCATCGAGCTATCACGGCTCTAGAGTTTTGCTATGGTGGTGGTTTCCTGATCATATTTGCTATTGTAATTGTGTTGCTTGCATTAACCGTTGAGCTTGGGCATTTGTGAGAAATCATGTTTTGCAATAAATGAATCAAGAACTTATATATATGTGTTTTTTCTAAATTTAACTGCCTTATTTGTATTCCATAAAATATGTTTTTAGATTTGCATTGCATGCGCATGTTTATTGTTTATAGGTTTATTACAAGGATACAATTTAGATCTACAAATATGTTATGTTTAGTTTCTTCTAAATATACGTTTTCGGATCATCTTTTTTAAGAGGTTTTGCATCCAGACTACATTGTCTGCGTCTAGGGTCTCTGCTTTGTTGATGTATTGATATTTTACTTTCATAATAGTACTATTATTATTCTTTTGGACCTTGTACTAAATGTTTGTAGCATTGTTTTATAAAGTGTTAGAAAGTATGTTCACACGAATTTGTAAAAAGATGTTAATGGCTTTAAAATAGTACATAAATTGTTCACGTATTTTAAAAAATGTATTAGTCACATTTGGAAAATAATATAGAATGTACAAAAATGTTAACTAATTTTAAAAACAATGTATCTACCATTTGAAAAAAATGGAAGTGATATTTTCCAAAAGTACTCAACGCGTTTAAAAAATTATTTTCACGACATTAAGAAACTATTCATACAATGCAATTCTTACATAATTTAATAAGATCTTTTATTTCATTAAAAACTGTTTCAATAGTGTATCTCAAGACTGTTTAAATGTATTTAAAAAAATGGTGAAAACACGTATTTTAGAAAAATAAACATATATCGAAAAATCTTTCACATGTATATGAAAAATGTACAATGTATATTTAAAAATTATACGCGTGCTTAATAAATAAACCAGAGATTTAAAAAATGTGATGAAGAAACGTAAAACTAAAAAACGATGAAAGAAACACAAAACAACCCGAGGATAAACCACACAAAAAGTTAGTTCAAACCACCATACAAAAAAAAACACAAACGAAGTTGAAAACCACCACAGAAACAGACAGAAATCCACCTGGAAAAAAAGTTTAAAACTTCCTTAAAATCCTCCACGACCCGTCTTGGACGGACGGGGCTTGCCTGCTCCGCGAGACTGCTCCCATCGGTACTCCCCGCTAATCCAACGACCCTCCGTTGTTGTCCTCCTTTTCACTTAAAAAACTAGTAATTAAACAAAACCGGCCGCCCGCCCGTTTGCTTAACCAAATCCACAGAAAGACCAGCTCTCTTAATTAAAACCGGCCGCTCGGACGCTTTCCCTCCAGCCGACATAATTAACGTAACAGAACGCAGATTTGGAGGGAAAATTATTAGTAGTGCCCGCCAAAACATTGGCAATGGTCTGTTCACGTACACAGTTCCCCCCAAACAAGCCAAATTACAGGCCTTCTTCATCAATTCTATCAACAAACACATATCCAAAGAAGGGGATAGGAGGAACTTGATGGCTTCTTCACCAAATCTTGCTGGAACCAATAAGGAATCAGATTCCCCAAATGTAAGTTGTCATGTTTTCATCGCGTTCTTCCCTTTCCCTGATCCATTTGTCTCCTCCCAATCCTGCAATGCAACGGATCTATGACTATAAGGTTTTGTGATTGTTGTCACTCGTACCACAGAGAAAAGAAAACTTGACAGCAAAAGTGATATTTCTTACTCACCAAAATAAATAGTCATATCTGAGTTAATGATATATCTTGCACAGATCGCATGACACCAATTGCTAAAGTGAGTACTAATTTAAACAGGGAGTTGAAGAAACTACCACTAGCAATGCAACAGAGCAGGTTGAAAAAAGTGTGCCAAAGCTTGGCATGCAGTTTTTATACGAAGAAGAAGCTTATTTATTCTATAACAAATATGCTTATTCCTTGGGTTTTAGCATCCGAAGAGGCAATCAACATAAAGTAAAAAAAATCCAGTACGATTCAACAACGGACATTCACATGTTCTCGTCAAGGTATGGACTAGTTGTAACTTGTTGTGGTGATATGATTTTTTAGATGGGACTAAGAAAATTACTTCAACTAATAGGAGTCCGTGCTGAAGATAAAAGAGAGGAGAAATTCAGTTATAGTAGGCCTGAGACACGATGTGGTTGTGATGCCCGTATGAAGATAAGTCTTACAAACGGGATTTATTATGTCTACGAATTTAAAGAAGCCCATAACCATAGTCTTGCTACTGGAAACATGTCGCAATACTTAAGATCACACAGAAAAGTAACTGAAGCTCAACTAGCCAATGCAGAGGTCGCAAAGTCAGTGGGCATTTCAAATAAAGCAACTATTGATCTAATGACGAAAGAAGCATGTGGACCTGAAAACCTTGGCTTTATAAGTATAGACATGAAAAATCGTTTGTACTCGAAGAGAACACTAAAAGCAAAGGTGGGCGACATGGGAGGAGTGTTAGAATATATGGAGAAGAAGGTTTCAGAAGATGTCAATTTTTTTTATTCAATTCAAGTTGACGATGATGATTTGGTAACTAATATATTTTGGACGGACTCCAAAATGGTCTTAGACTATGCATTATTTGGTGATGTCATATGCTTTGACACCACATACAGAAAACTAGACGATGGGCGTCTATTTGGTTTAATTGTTGGTGTGAATAATCACAAGAAAACAATTGTGTTTGGTGCTGCACTTCTCTATGATGAAACAACAGACAGTTTTGCTTGGCTTTTTAGAACATTTTTAACAGTAATGTCCGGAAAGCATCCACATACAATTCTTACTGACGAAGATGCAGCAATGGCTAAGGCGATTCGTTCAGTCCTGCCTCACTCTCACCATAGACTTTGTGTGTGACATATGAATCAAAATGCTTGCAAACATCTTGGTGGAGTTGTTACAGATTACAAGAAGTTCAATACTGATTTTCAGCATTGTATCTATGATATTGAGGAGGAAGATGAATTTATAAGTGCATGGAATGAAATGCTTGACAAGTATGAACTCCGGGGCAATGCATGGCTCCAAAGGATATTTGAGAAAAGAGAGCATTGGGCACTAGTGTATGGCAGGAATAGTTTCTCTGCACACATGAGTAGTACCCAAAGGAGTGAAAGCATGAACAATGAACTAAAACGTTACATTAGTTCTAAGTATGACATGCTTACTTTTTTTGAGCATTTCGAACGTCTAGTTGCAGATAAAAGATTTGAAGAGGTGAGATGTGACTTCAAAGCAACACAAAGTACTCCTAAGCTGAAGGCAGAAAGTTATATATTAAGGCAAGCATCAACTACATATACTCCACCAATATTCAAGATGTTTCAGGAACAAGTGCTTCGGACCTTGAACTATGACACATTCCTTTGTGAGGACAGTAACACCGAGGAGAAGGTTTACAAAGTAAAATTTCATGGTACAGAGCGTGATCATGTTGTTAATTTTTTTCCAAAAGAAGAAAAGGTCAATTGCAGCTGCAAGAAGTTTGAATTTGCTGGAATTCTTTGCTCTCATTCCTTGAAGGTACTTGATATTAACAATATCAAGCACATCCCTCAACGGTATATCTTAAAAAGATGGACAATTGGTGCAAAAGTTTTGGATATAACAAGAAACTGCAACCTGCATGAAGACCGCAAAGCAGTACTAACGAAACGCTATAAAGAGTTGTGCAGAATGTTCATCCAAATAGCTGCTCGAGCCGCAGAATCTGATGAGTCATACTTGATGGATGCTAATTGTGCAGAGAAATTAGCACAAGATGTGGAGACATGTCTAAAACATAGATCTGATCCAGATACAGGTAACAAACTCCCTTTGTTCATAAAGTGAGGGCAATTGCAGTTTTATGCTCTCATCAAGCTTAAACTTACATCTACTTTTGTAGTTGCAGACCCAAAAAATATCACGACTACAAGTTCAGAACGAAATGAGAGGCCCACCAAGCCAAAAGGAATGAAGGTAAAGGAGAAGACAACTCGAGGATCAAACAGATTTCCAGATAGAGGTATCAGCCCAACAAGGTTTGTAAGTTTAGTTTTATGATCATATCAAACTAACCTATGTTTGATTTTGTAGTTGCAGACCCAAACAATAACTCATCTACAAGTTCAGGACAACATGAGGGGTTCACCAATCCAAAAGGTATCAAGGTTAAAGTAGACCCATTGATATGAGTGTAGTTTTATGATGTAATCAAACTTGAATTTTACTTACTTATGTATTTGCAGAAAAAAACATTAACCCGTCTACAAATTCAAAACAAAATAAGGGGCTTGCTAAGCCAAAAGGTATGAAGTTCAAGGAGAAGACTATTGAAGGAGCAAGTAGACCTATTGGTGGCTTAGAGAAAGCAAAATCAAAGAGGAAACGGAAAGTAGATAATCCTGTAGCAGTACAACCTCATGGCACCCTAATGGTATAAATAAATTCACACTTGATCTGATATCAAAAATTAAAGTATAGTACAAGATATCTCACTATTTTTTATAGGGTCATTGGGAGGTTTTTACAAATCAAATGCCTGCATACCTACCACAGTACAACACAATCCTAAATCCTATGGCGATGTATGGACAAGACCAAAGATTGTCGACTGAATTGCAACACTACAATAGCTTAATGGTATAAGCTACCTACTCTCAGATTTCAATCTTATCATTTTAAAGCTTTATGAACACTGACCTTTGCTACTACTACTACTCAGAGGGTCATTTTGGAGTTCCGACAAATAACGTGTATACCTATTCAGATCAATGCAACTCAGCTCCGGATGCCTCACTATTGCAGTCTCTTGGTACGATGATAGGACACCCTGCTTTGAATGCCTTACTGCAGTCCTCCATAGGAGCTCCAACTGCCTCACTTCAACCATCCGTTGGTACAATGATAGGACACCCAGCTCTGAATGTCTTAGTACAGCCACAAATTGATATGATGATAGGACACCCAGCCTCAAATGCCCCACTGGAGCCATCTGCTGGTATGATGACAGGCCAAAATCAAGTCTTCTTCCAACAACAGAAGCCAACTTAATCTACCGTCGTTGTTCAAGACACATGCTTTTTGTTTTTCTACTTTTTAGGGGGAATTTAGTACCATTAGCAGGGTAATGTCGTCTTCTAGCTTAATGACATCCTTGCGAATTTATAAGAGCGTGTAAGTATATTAGTTGAGCAAAAACACGGTTCTTGCCGAAAAGCATAGATGCGTGCATCTCACCTACCTCACAAGTAGCATTTGTTGACAAATTAGAAAAACAACAGCCGTCAACTTGAATAATTAGACGACCTACCTTGTACGACGGCAAGTCTTCAGCCGTGCGCCTAGCTCGCCGACGAGCGCCGCACCGAGCGACGGAGGCTGCGGCCTCAGGAACGACGCATCTGCCTACGAGCGCGGGGCCAAGCGAGGAGCGACGACGCGCAGTTCACCGACGAGCGCCGCGCCGGGCGACGGAGGCTGCGGCCTCAGGAATGGCACGCATCTAGCTTACGAGCAGGGACGCCGTGGCTGCAGGGCGGCGTGGAGTTCGCTGACGAGCGCGTCGGGAGAACCACGACCAGAAGCTACTGGTTTGGCTATGGAGAAAGTGAGTAGATAAGGCGGAGACGAAACGAGCGGCTGGTCTTTCTGTGGATTTGGTTAAGCAGACGGGCGACCGATCGGTTTTGTTTAATTACTATTTTTTTAAGTAAAAAGGAGGGCAACAACGAAGGGTCGTTGGATTAGCGGGGAGTACCGATGGGAGCAGCCTCGCGGAGCAGGCAAGCCCCGTCCGTCTTGGACCAGCCCGTCTGCCTCCACCAGGACCGAGACCTACTTACATCTGGCATCTGACTATATATAGGGAAAAGGGGGTGATTTGCGCTCGCACGCCGGTACAGATTTTCAGCCGGCCGCGCGCGGGCCGCAGCATCCACCAACCCCACGTCGTCCGCACCGTTGGATCAGCATGCAACATTTTCCTCCCTATGCAGCAAAATTTCGATATCATGCAGCATTTTTTTCAACGGTTGCAACAAAAAACAAAATTTGTAGCAAAAAAATATCTACGTGATCGTAACAAAAAAACGAAGCTCATGGTACGTGGTAGTAAAAGTCAAACGTCGGTTGTAACAAAATTTTACGTGACGTGTATGCAACTTTTTAGTGAACGGTTGCAGCAAAACATGATGCCGGTTGTAGCAAAAATTAACACGGTTGTAGCAAAAAGTAAAAAAAATCGATTGTAACAAAAAATTCAATGAACTAGAGTTGCAACCAAATGTATATGCAGCTTTTTTACTGAGACAAAATATAGTAAAAAAAAACGCTTGCAGCAAAAATGACGCAGATTGCAACATATTTAGACGAAAAATGTTGCATCCATTGATCGAAGAAGCGCGCGGATGGGAAAAATGTTGCAAGGGCCCGCGCGAACCAGGTGGCGACCGGCGCGTCGGTACGGCCGGCGCGCGGGTGGGAAACGATTCCCATAGGGAAAACCATATTTACCGCGTGTTGCCGCAAATTGCTGCAGCTTCGCACAGAGAAAAAGCGAGTGAAGATGATCTGAGCTGCCCATTAATAATTGCGGGGATGCCGGTTTTGGGACCTTCTACACTTTCCAAGCCGGCTTTTTCCAGTTTTGGAAACTTTATAGAAATTTCCCTAAATTGTGTTTTCTTTTTTTCGTTTTCTTTTTTACTTTTTTGTTTCTGTTTCAAATATATTCTGAATTTTCTGAAAATGTTTCGGAATTTGAAAAACTGTTCCAGAATTTAGAAAATATTTCGAAATTTGACAAATGTTCCGGAATTTAAAAAATATTTCAGAATTTGGAAGAATATTCTGGATTTTTTTGGAAAATGTTCTAGAATTTGGAAAAATGTTCCCAAATTTGGAAAAATGTTCTGAATTTTATCAAAATGTTTCTATTTTTTCATATTAATGTTCCGAAATTTTAAAAATGTTACGTAATTTGGAAAATATTCCATAATTAGAGAAAATGTACCGTAACTGGGAAAAATGTTCCGTAATACCAAAAATGGCCGGCCCAGTTGGTGGCGAGCTGAAGATGGGCTGACCCAGTCGGGGCGCCAACCCTGTGCGGCGTGCGAGTCCTTGCCGCATCGAGCGGCGAATAGGAGGTCCCCATATATATAGCTCCCTCACCATGCTTCCCCAGGACTGATTGTTTTTGTTTTTTGAGAAATAGGACTAATTGTTAACAGCAGTAAAACTTCGCCAGGACAGATCGTTAACAGGCTGCTCTCTCATTTGAAAAAACAAAAAAAAAGGTTTTTTGTTTCTTCTTCTTCTTTATACTTTGATTTTCTTTGTTTCTTTTTTAGTTTTTTATGTACCGTCTTACTTTATGTTTCTTTCTCGATTTTTTCTCAACACAGGTCTTCTTTTTGTACATATTGTACATTTTTGTTATACATATACCAATATATATACATTTAGCTTCAAATACATGTTTATTTTTTTAATAAAAACTATGTTTTGATTATTATTTTTGTAAATATTTGTTAAAAATACAAGTTTTTTACATTTATGAATGATAAAAACCATTTTTTTGAACTATGCAAACATTTGTGTACATTGCAAAATGGTCTTTTGAAATGTTAGGAACAGTTTTTTGTAACTTATGAAGATTTTTTAAAGTGCAATGTACATTTTTACGAATGTTTGAAACATTTTTATTGCATTACGTCAATATTTCTTTTACTTTTGACATAACATGATTTCATTCTTTTTAGGAGATGTCACATGATGTCACGACATCAGCACGTCACTGATTTGGTTACTAGGGATACTCAGTTCCACGTAGCTGCAGCACGCGTTCTTAAAGGTTGCACTGGGAAAATCGTATTCGCTGCATCTTACAGCGAATTATGGAGGCTCAACACCACCGTCCCCCCAGACCATATGGGCCCGCCCAGTTTCGGTTACCACTGTTTTCGGGAACCTTTTAGGCAGTTCCATAAACCCTTTTTTTGTTTTCTATCTTTTTTTGTTTTTTTATTTCTGTTTCTTGCTTTTTCCTATTTTCAAAGGTTAATTTTTATCTAACTTCATGTTCGAAAATTGTTCTTAAAATACGAAAAATGTTCTAACTTTGAAATATTTGCTGTTTTAAAAAATATTGATAACTTCAAAATTATTTGGATTACTGACAAAATGTTCTATATTTACAAAAAATATTTATGATTCTGCAGTAATGTTTTGGTTTTACCAAAAATGTTATTTTTTCTTTTATATTTTTTCCTTTTCCTATTCCTTTTGTTTGATAATTTTTTATATTTTTATTATGTTTCCAAAAATGTTCTCGTGTTCAGAATTTTGTTCACAATTTATGTTTAAATATTCGTGCTTCAAAAAATAAACCAGAATTGCAAAAACGTTCTTGCTTTCAAATTGTGTTTATATTCTCAATTTTCTTTGTGTTTCCACAATTGTTCTCGTGTTCAAAAAACGGACAATTTTTTAAAAATTGTCCTCATATTCAAAAATGGTTATGTTTACTTTCCCCTTTTATTAATTCTTTTTATTTACTTATTTAATTTTGTCTATTTTTTCTAATTCCTTTTGCTTCTGATTTTTTATTTCTAGTTCTTTACATTTCGAAAAAACTTTGGAAATTAAAAAAACTGAAAAGTTCAAAAATCCTTTATTAATATTTTTTGGATAATAATAATAATTTTGATTTTGAAAAATGTTCACATATTTGAAAAAGTGTTCTCCTTTCAAAAGGGTTCTTGTTTAAATATTTTTTCTATGTATTACTATATTATGGTCTATGTATTTGCTTCGGGCCTTATTATTTATTTTCAAAATTATTTGTGTTTCTAAAATTGTTCTCGTATTTAAAAAACTGCACAATTTTTAGAAATTTATCTTCATATTTAAAAATTATTCTGTTTATTTTCCCGTTTCACTAATTATTTTTATTTACTTATTTATTTTTTGCTATTTTTTTCAAATTCCGTTTGCTTCTAATTTTTGTATTTCTAGTTTTATACATTTCAATTTTTTATGGAAAATAAATAAAAATCAAAAGTTTAAAAATAATTTATTAGTTTTTTTCCGAAAAGAAATAATAATTTTGATTTTGAAAAACCTTCACATATTTGAAAATAAATTCTCGTTTCAAAAGGGTTCTTGTTCCCTAATTCAGAAATTTTCTCAAATTGTTTTCAGAAATTCAATATAGTTTTTTTTAAGAATTCATAAATTCATAAATTGTTCATATTTTGTCCAAAATTTTTCTTGCTTGTCGAAAATTATTTGTAATTTTAAAAGATGTTCCTGTTGTTCAAAGATTTGTTAATATTTAAAAAAAGAATGTTTGTAATATTTCTTGGAGTTCCTGAACTATTTTTGAAAACATGAACATATTAAAATTTGAGAACAAGAATATTTTCTTAAATTACTGACTATTAAAGCACGAACATTTTTTGAACCTGTGAACAAAATAGTGTAATTTCTGAAAGACGTTTTGAAACACGGACATTTTTCGAAAATTTAATAAAAATTGAATATGAGAACATTTTATAAAATTCCTGATTTATATTAATTGGGAGTATATTTTGAAAAAATAATATGTTTTGAAAATTGCAAACAAAATAAACATGAAAAAGAAAAAAAGGAAAGAGCAAAGAAAATGAAAGAATATAGAAATAAAAAGAAACAAAATGGAAGAATAGGCATAATAGAATGGGCCGCTCTAGGCCCCCTTGCGAAGCGTTACGTGTTTGATGCAGAGAGCGTCACATAGGGGCTCCCATTGCACTGGTCGGCACATAGCTGCGACCCTAAAACTTGGATCCGTCATTGACCTCCGGGGCTTTCTTCTCTTTCTCGTATTACTATATTACGGTCCATGTATTTGCTTCGGACCTTATGATGGACGAATGAGCGGTGTTGTTGAGGGAGAAAACATCCAAACAGCCGACTACGTGCGTGCATCCAAAAAGCAGCTGGGCAGAAACCCCGCCGCGTCATCACCGACGTAGTCTGGATTATCAACCATTGGGTTCAGCTCTATTAAAAAGTAGGTTCAGTTCCTTGCTTAGTCTTAAGCTAGTGTAAATTTATAAGGCACATGCCATATATCATTGGGTTCGCTTGAACCCAATGGTAATGCACCGTCCTTGCAGCCCCAGCCTTGCCGCTGATCGGTCGGTACACTGGCAAGCACCGCAACCTACAACAGAATACACGTCCTACACATCAGGGTGTGTGCCGCGACATGCAGGAACAGCGCTACAACTTGCAGTTGCAACTGTGCAGCGTCGACAGTAGCCTACTGCCACTAGGCGATCGACGTTGGCTCTTGTCCGCCACCCGTCGATCCGTCCGTCGTTTCCACTCCATCGCGCAGGCTACAACCTACAGGCTAGTACGTACGCGGCTATGATAAGACCGCCAGTAGACTACAGATTCATCAGCTCAAAGCAGCCGTACCGTAGACACGATCGAGGCCATGGTGTCCCGGCCGTGTCCGCTGCCTACGGCTACGGGGACGAGACATAACACTGTTCGTTCGGCCGGCCAACCACGCACGAGGCCGGGCCTCAGCTTGCTTACCCCCGGAGAGCGACATAGCACAGTTGCGCGTTACAGGTGATCAAGGGGCTGTTTGGTTCCCAGCCTAAAGATTGCCAAGTCTAATCTTAGTCATGTCACAATAATTTAGGCATATATTTGGTTTATTGTCACACTTTTTTAGTTATATGGTCCACATGTCATACATTTATTTTTTTGCCAAATCTTGTCACATTTGTGGTGTTCATTTTGTTAGCCACATTTTTTGTGACAGCCACACTTTGCCTAAGGTTAGTTATGGCATAATTAGTCATGAACCAAACAGGCCCTTAAGTCGGGGTCTCCTGATTCCGCATTTATTCGCTGCGCACAGGGTGTCGCTCGTCCATTGGCGAGATCCATCCGTCCAGCTCTCCAGTTTCCAACTGGAGGGAGGATCACATGTGCAAGTGCGACCGATCCATCCACGGAGACGCGCGGCTATGCCGGACCGAGGGGCCATAGCCAGCGAGACGCCGATAAGCTTCAGAGCGAGTAATCGTCGGGCCAAGAGAGGGAGGCTACTCGTTCTGATGCGGCACGGTTGCCGTGAAAAACCCATTGGCAACAAGGAGGGTGAGCGGGTGCACTCTACGTCTGCAGCGCACACTTGGCCTCGGCTACGACTATGAGGGCAAGTGATGAATGAGAGGGTGCTTGGATCGAAGGAACTAAAACTAGTCTGACTAAAACTAGTCTTTTTAAGAGGCTAAAGTTCCAAACACCCCTGACTAAAGAGAGGCTAAAACTAGTCTTGAGGTTAAAATCATTTAGTCAGGGGTACCCCTACTAAAATGTGCATTGGAAGTTTTGCAGGATAATAAATGCTCATTAACTCCTCAGACGAGTTCTGGATTGGAGGTTTTGCAGGATAATAAATGCTCATCAACTTGATTTTAGTCTCTTTAGTATTTGGATCCAAGCATGGGTGAGGCTAGCAAGTTTTAGTCTCACTACTTTTAGTCATGGGACTAAAACGTATCCAAGCACCCTCTAAATAGTTAACGGCTCTCCTCTTTGAATCCAATCCATCGCTCACATGGCTGAGATGCCCACAGTAGAGTGGATCCCCTCTCTATCAGCTCTAGCCTCAACCGTTAGGCTGGTGCATATCATCAGAAAGTGCGCTGTTCGTAATGAGATTATCATAAGTAGTATCATGCATGTCAACTACGCAATTTTGATGAGGTGACGCATAATTAAATAAAAAAAAATGAGTATCATATCATGATACCGTATCATATTAAATGTTATTGCTACAATGTGTCATGCATGAAAATAAATGATTTATCATATGATACTAACACATGGTAATATGCATTACAGATGTAATATCATACATTAGTATCATATGCATATGCATGATACTAATATGTGATACTACCATTACAACCAACCTAATGTGGTGGTCGAATACAAATCTATCTCAGAATCCAAATGTTGAAAAAATTACTACTATTTAAGGCATGGATCCAGGTCACTGTAACTGAATCAACTAGCCCAATGCATGTAGTACTCCCTCTGTACCAAAATAACTGTCTCAACTTTATACTAGCTTTAGTACAAAGTTGTACTAAGCTTAAGACACTTATTTTGCGACGGAGGGAGTAGTAGAGTAGTATATTCTACTGCTAGTATACGTTACTGCGGCTAACCTCATCAACCCTCTCTGTACATATATATGGATGGGTCCGTCTTCATCGTGTGTGCAACGGCCAAAAGGTTCTCGCCTCCATGTGGATCTCTTGTTACTTAACATTGCGGAATTTGGGCCAAATGATTGCAGTGCATGCTAATGTAAGGCAAGCCCCGCGTCCATTGCGTTGTGACAACTAGGAGCTCAACTTTTAGCTTTGTTCAATACTAGTACTGCACAAAGTGTTTCGGCTTCAGGGTATTTTATGTCGCCTTGTGCTTTTTGTCTGCCTTTTGGAAAAGTACGCAAGAGCAGGGGGACATGAACAGATGGCCAAATCTTTGAAAATGTATGTATTATGAATTTGGGAGAGGTTTGGGTTCTTAGATAAGGGGCATGGATATCAGGTAACTAGATTAGTGCATGATGCATCCATGTTATACGGCTTAAAGGAAACTGTATTAGGCTGTCCCTTTTGAGAAGCACTGGGTCAAATCTCAAATTCAAAACATCATCTCTTCCTCCTTTCTTTCAGCACAAAGATCACGTGGACTTGAGGGTTTGGTACGTTGTGTAGGTACCTAAGCTAGATGCGGGTTGCAGCAGGTGTAAAAATGAGAGTGAGACATGCAGATGATTCCACCATACCTTTGCTCATGTAGAAGAAGGCCATGGGAAATATTTAAAAGATTCGTCAAAAGAGCTGGGCATACACTGGTACCTGGCTACCTAGGCTTGGGTACTATCTGCAACTGCAACTTGTAAATTCAACCCCTTAAACATTTACGGACGCATTCGAATGCATCTGTGAACACTGATCGATCACGTCTTAAATAATGCATTCTATATTCGAATACCTAAAATCTCATATTTTAAATTCATACGAACCATGCATCTACTATATCGATGTATTATACGCATTTTCGACTACTGTATCACTACTAACATGCCATCGGACTATCAAAATTTGGCATGTTTGGACATCAGCCACGGTTGCCATTGCCTTTTTCGAAGCCCTTGCCGTCATTCTCGCCGAAGTATTGGTCGAAGACCCAATACGGATCGGGTCGAATCTGCTCGTCATTGGAGCTGTCCTCATCGCCGCTTACCTCCTCCTCCTGCTTCGATGGCCGGTGGCGTGGTCGCCAATGACGCGACACAAGGTCGCAACGTGCTCACAAGCGCCACATCAGTTTAGGACCGGGCGGGCCTTTGGGCTCGCCATACTCGTTTCGTGTATTTGTCGGAAAGGACCCCTACCACAGTGTATTTGTCGGAAAGGACCGGCTCTGAAAGAAATGTGTCGAAAAGACCCCCTCCCCCCGTGGCGGCAGGCGCGCCAGGCGACACGCGTCACCTGCCGCCACCGCCCGAGGCGGCTGGGGCCTGCCGCCGCGAGCCCAGGCGGCCGACAGGCCTGCCGCCACGTGCATAGGCGGCCGACGCACGTCCTGTTTTGTTGTCTCGCTGCCACGGAACGGGGCGCAACAGTGGGGCCCTGCCGCCTCGGGTGGTGGCGGCAGGTACTATTTGGCGCCGAAAAAGACGCTGCCCCTGTCTGGAATCTCTGAGACATTAGTTGTCTCTTTCGCGCCCAAAGTGGCGCTGGCTCTCATTTTTAGGTTGTCAAGGATCTGTGAGATGCTTATTTTTCCCGCCCATTTTTTCGCCAGCAGGGAACCTCTTTGCGCCATATTTTCCCGCCTACACATCAGCCTCAGCCTATAAAAGGAGGTGCTGAAACACTCTTCGCCAGCATCCAGCCACACTTTGCCTCAGTGTGCGACACTTCTTTCATATTCAATATGAGTTTGCCTTGTTCGGATCAAAGCATTAGGCCTAGGAAAATGAAGAGTGCGAGCTTGCCTCGGGGGGTGGAAGTACTACGTTGTTGGTGTGGTGATCTCTGCAAGGTGAAGAAGGTGACGGATTTTTCAGATTAGTTGGACGTGAAGTTTTTCATGTGCGTCAATTATGAGGAAGATCCACCCGTTGCTCCTTTAGCATACATCAGTCTTCCAGTATGCTTCTGTCATCAAGAATAAACACATTGTAGATATTATTGTTAGCTTGATATATATATTTATATTTTTGTTGTAGTCTCCTCCTCCTCTGTGCATGTACTATCCTTGGATCGACACAGAAATGCCGGACTGGACGGTGACCGAGATTCATGAAAGAGGTCCTCGTGCATGGGCTAGTTTGGACTTGGAAGAGCGTCGCGCAAAGGCTGAAGCAGAGGAGAAACCAGAGGAGAAGAGAGAGTGGGAAGAATACTGTGTGGAGCAGAGGGTTGCGCTTGATGAGATGCTGAAGCAAAGCCGAGAAGAGGAACTTCGACTGGCGGAGGTTTACATACAACAGCAGGAGGCCCGTGATGCTGAGAGGGAGAGAAAGAAAGAAAGGGCTCGTGCGGCCAAGGCAGCAGAAGAAGCTGGTGATGGAAAAAGAAAATATCCACGTTGGACTCAGTAGATTTATTTTATTGTATCTTAATTTGTGTCAGTTGTATCTTAATTTCTGGAAGTTGTATCTTAATTTTGGCAAGTTGCATCTTATTTTCAGCAATATGTATCTTAATTTCGACAAGTTGTATCTTCATTTTCGCAATGCGTATCTTAATTTCAGCTACGTGTATCTTCATTTTATCATGTTAATTTAAACAAGTTGCCTCGCTTTCCCGCCATTTTTTCCCGCGTATAGCTTTGCCGCCATTTTGTTCCCGCCTCGCTTTCCCGCCATTTATTTTCCGCATCGCTTTCCCGCCATTAGTTATTCGTCTCGCTCTCCTCCACCTATAAAACCCCCTCCAGACCAAGGTGGGTAAGGAGTGTCCTCAAAATGTCTCATTATCCTTTCGATCGTAGTTTTCACAGTGGTATATCCGAGTGTCTTCTGCGCTTAGCTAGCAATTTCAAGATAGACAATAGAATAGTTTCATGGAACGAACTCATGAGTAGTGACACGCTACTGAATGAGCTTGCCCACGCATTAGCTAGGAAGGGGTGGCCTGCAAGGACATATGAGGAGATTCGGAAAGAACTTCTGCGGTTGAATGAAAGATGGAAGAAGAAAGGCCAACACATACGCGGTGGAGGTGGAGTAAAACATCCCTTTTTATGGATTGACGATAGCGAGGACGAAGACGATATCTTCATGCCGAGTACCAAGGCCAATATTGATGCATCGTCGAAGGACAAGAGCGCAACATCGACAAAGGCCAAGAGTAGCGCTTCGTCAAAGGGCGAGAGGTCTGCATCGTCGAAGGATGACGATGATTTACATAGTTTTTGTATGAACTCTACATCTTAATGTATCTTATTTTATGTTTCTTATTTTATGCAAGCATTTTTCAATTTATTATTTTATGCAAGCAACTTTAAATTGAAAAAATGCGTTGAAATATATCGAGAACTTTTATTTCATCAAACTGACATAGAGAGATACAATAGTTCGCACAAATAGATAGATGAATCACCCTATACGACGACGACCAGCTGGCCTTTCCCGACGACCGGAGGGTGACAAGAGATCATGGGGTATGTGTTCACGAAGACCACGGCCGTACTGTCCCTCGTGTTCCTGTGTCTGCGACTCATGCATAGGTGGTGGAGTCTGAAATCCATATTGAGATGATGATTCAAAATTGTAGGTGAATGGTTGTGACTCAGAATTGATATAAGGTGGACCAATAACGTCCTCCCCGAAGAAACCATTTAGCATTCCTGGGAGCGTGCATTGAGTATCATGGGTTTCTGTGAGTATTTCTTTGTGTACGTTACACTGGGTTTCTTCATCTCCCCATAATGGATCATTAATTTCCTGCACAGAAAAATTGTGTGTAAATAAAAGTTATGTAAGCTGAAAAATTGTGTGTAAATAAAAGTTATGTAAGCTTATTATAATTGTACATACATGACCGTTGTTGTAGCTTGTTTAACAGATTTCTTATTTGAGAAAATCTGCCCAACGGCCAGACTTCCCGCTTTTAGGCCAGCAACAGAGTGAAATTCATTGATGATGCTCATAACCTGTAAAAACCAAAGTTTTAAATAGCGGGCTATAGCTGCGCTAGCTATAGCGTTTTTTGCCCTTCCAGCTACAGCTAGGTGATTTTAAGCCTCGATGGGAAAAGCCGCTAATAGCGCCGCTAATTGTCGTTAGCGCTGTAAAAATTTAGCGTTAGCGCTTTTTTTCCCGCTGGGCCGGTCCAAAGCTTCAGCCTAAATCCAATTCACAGCACCCCCACACGTTTTTACCCTAAACCTATCCCCACACCACCACACTCCCACCCCGTATTCCTTTCCTCCCCCCCCAAAAAAAGTGCTATGGAGGCTGGCGGCGGCGGCGGCTGCGGCGACGGCGACAACTACGCAGCGATGGCGACGTCTCGTTGACTCCCCCTCCACCGGCCACACTCCCTGTGCAGGTGACATCCCCTGTGCTGGCGAAGCCCTCCTTGCAGGGACGCCTGCTTCTCCTAGCGGCCGCCCTCGACGCCTCCTTCTCCGACGACCCTTTCCCAGTGACGCCCCCTCTCCAGCCATCTTCTCCTAGCCTACAATGAGTCAGCAGACCCCATCGACAGGCAAGTTTTGTCCTCAGATTTGTAAGTTTTGTCCTCAGATTTACAAGTTTTGTAGCATGATATGGATGTATGATTTGATCCAGCCTGCTTCATTGTAATGGGATCTCTGTTATATGCAAAGTATTTGTTATATGTCTGTGCTTGCTGTAACTGAAATTTCTGAATATCTGAACTTGGAATAATATGTATGTGCATGCTTATTTGCTTGCTGTAACTGAAATTTCTGAATATCATGAAGACTAAGATATGTGCATGCTTATTTGCTTGCTGTCACTAAAATGAGTAAAACAAACAGCAGCAAACAGCAGCAACTTATGTTGTTTTGTTTCATAGGTGCAGGTATCTCAAGCACTGCCTCTGTACCACAAACAGCAGCAACTCATGTTGTTGCATCAAATGATGCGGCACGGAAGTACTGTACTATGCCAAATCCTAATAGAACATACGCTCTGCAATGCAATTTCTGTAACAAGATATTAACTAGAGGCGTAACAAGGATGAAGTTCCACCTTGCTGGAATTAAGAAGTGCAATGCTGCACCATGCCAGAAGGTTCCTCGGGATGTCAAGGAGGAGATGAAGGTTTTGCTCCTAAAGAGTAATGATGCGAAGGATAAGAAAATCACAGAAGTGGAGAAGTTAAGGAGTTCAGTTAACATAGATCACTCGGAGGGAGAACAGGAGAGTGATGAAGATAGTGACAATGATGTTATGATTTTATCAACATCAGGCACAAGCAGATCCCAAGGTGGCCCTATGGACAAGTTCTGCAAGATAAGTGTAGAAGAAAGTGTCAAGAGGAATCAAGGGACAACTCTCAGCGAAAAGGTTCAATCAAAATTGTCATCTCAACAGTTAGAAGAGAAGAGGAATAGAGCTTGTGGGTACATCTGCCAGTTTTTCTATGAAGTTGGCATTCCACACAACACTGTGACACTTCCTAGCTTTGCATGTATGCTAGTTGCCATTGGAGATTATGGCAAAACCCTTCAAGGACCTAGTGCCTATGAGATGAGTGGGCCATTCCTGCAGAAAAGAAAGAAGAAGATGCTTGACTCATTCAAGAACCATAAGAAAGCATGGGAGCACACAGGCTGTACGGTAATGACCGATGCATGGACAGATAGGAAAGGCAGAGGAGTAATGAACCTAGTTGTTCACAGCGGACATGGGGTCTTATTCTTGGATTCGGTTGATTGCTCGGATGTAAAAAAAATGGGAAATACATCTATGAACTTGTAGACAGGTGTATTGAAGATATTGGGCCAGAAAAGGTTGTTCAAGTGGTGACTCACAATGCTAGTGTTAATACAGCAGCTGCAAGTCTGATGAAAGCAAAGAGACCATCCATTTTTTGGACTGGATGTGCAGCCCATTGTATTGATCTCATGTTGGAAGATATTGGGAAGCTGCCTGTAGTTGAGAAAACAATTGTCCTAGCAAGGCAAGTGACCGTGTTCTTGTATGCTCATACGAGGGTTTTGGCTTTGATGAGGAAAACTCTTGGAAGAGACTTGGTCCGTGCTGGTGTTACTAGATCTGCCACGGCTTATCTCAATCTAAAAAGTTTGCAAGACAACAAGAAGGATGTGCTTAAACTATTCAGATCAGAGGAGCTAAATGACATGGGGTACTTAAAGAAGGACAAGGGTAAGAAAGCTCAAAAGGTTGTGCAAACTGATTCCTTTTGGAAAGGTGTTGACATTGCTGTGAATTTCTTTGAGCCAATGGCTAATGTGCTAAGAAGGGTGGATAGTGATGTGCCGGCGATGGGAGTCTTCCATGGTTGTATGCTAGATGCGAGAAAGGAAATTTGTTTGAGGTTTGACAATGATGAGAGTCGCTTCAAAGCTGTTATGGATATCATTGACAAGAGGTGGGACAACAAACTGAAGACGCCACTACATTTGGATGGGTACTTTCTCAATCCCTACTACTACTATCCAAACAAGAATGCGATCGAGAATGATGGATCATTCAGAGCAGCGGTTATCCATTGCATTACAAGGATGATTCAAGATGAAATGTTGCAAGAAGAGATTATTGATGAACTCAACATATATGCAGAAGAGGCCCACTCTTTTGGAACGGACATTGCCACGCGGCAGAGAAGAAACAAAAATTTTGATCCAGGTTAGTACAATTTGTTTTAAACCAGTTTCAAACTTTCCCTATTTCCCATTTTGTATATGCGTAAGTATATAACTATATATCTAATAATCTGTGAATGACTTGATGCAGCAAAATGGTGGTTGAATCATGGCACAAGCGCACCCAAGCTGAAGAATTTGGTAAGAAAGATCCTCACATTGACATGCACCTCCTCGGCTTGTGAGAGAAACTGGTCATCATTCGAACAAGTAAGAAAGGAAACTATAACTCTAAATGCCTACAAAATAGTTTATTTTTGTTCTCATGTGTTCCTTGATTTGTTTTCATCTACACTCAATTTTTCTTCACTATGTAGGTTCATGCAAAAAAACGTAATAGACTACTCAATGATAGGTTGAGGGATCTTGTCTTCGTCAAATTCAACGCGAGGCTGCAACATAAGAGAGCAAATAAGAACAGGGATCCTATAGAGAAGGTTATCGATGATGTTCTGGAGGATGAAGCCAATGAGTTCATTACTGGAATCGTTCCTAATGACAATGCCAGTGAACATTTAGGTAATGAAGCTCAAGCTCAACAAGAGACTTCAACATCACAAGCACAAGGAAGAAAAAGAAAGAGGTCTGCAGTAGCCAAGAAGAAGAGGAAGAAGAGCATCCACTCTCTTCTTAACAGCATTGAAGAAGATCCCATGCTATGTTCTTCATCTTCGGAATCAGATGATCAAGCTCAAGATGAGTCTAACTATGCCTCTGGTGATTCAGAATGATGCACTGCAATTGTATGGCTGTTCGTATGTAGTTTGCCATCTTACTTTTGTTATGTGCAAGTGTGACTTTAGTCCTGCTGGTTGTTAGATTGTGCAAGTGCTGTGCAAGTGTGCCTTTTGTTGTTATGCGCTGAACTGAACCATCTCCTCTGATTTGCAAGTTTCTATGACTAGCTGGGTAGTATATGTATATTGTATATATATTTGATACCTGATTGTATTATTATATTTTGTTTTTCTCATTATTTTGTAAAACCGCTAAATGATGGCATAGCCCGCTATAGCTTTGCTATAGCCTCTTTTAGCTGTTGGCAGAGCCGCAGCTAAATGGCGTAGCCCGCTATTTAAAACTTTGGTAAAAACTCTGGGTTGATTGGTGCAGCGACCGCCTTCTCAGGAGCAACAACTTCATCATCATTTGATTCCAAAGAGGCAGAAGAATGACCATCATCGTCATCATCTAGCGCCTCCGGCAATCCCTCGACATGTTCGCTCATGTCAACGACCGCAGACCAATATCCCGTGTCATACACTTGTTGACCACCTGTTGGTTACGATGGGCCGGCGTCGGGCAGTGGCGTAGCTAGCTCGATGAGCCATACTAAAACTTTCATGTAATTTTATGCATTGTAAAAAATATATATCTTTTTTCTATCCTATTATTGGCTATGGTGGAATTTCAGGGTGGTCCATGGACCACCCTGTCCATCCCCTGGCTACGCCACTCGCGTCGGGGGCTACAGTTATGGCCACTTGTTGGCCACCTGTTGGTTTCGATGGGCCGGCGTCGGGGGCTACAGTTATGGTCAACTCGGGCTCACCGCAGCCGCTACTGCACTCGGTGACATCACTGGCAGAAATGAACTCCACATAAACCATGTGTTGTCCATACATGAAGTTATTGGAATTGCTTGTAAAACCCATGTACGACACCCATGCTCTTTCACTAGTAACCCGCTGCATCCTCCCTCAACCACGAAAGCCTCCATGGTCATTTTTTTCCATTCATCGCTGAACCAAACACCGCTCGGATGCACCTTCTAACTCTCGCATACTTTATATTAACTATGTCTCTCACTACAACCGTAGTCATCCCGCACCTAGACACATCCACAACAGAAGGACCCTCACGTACGATGTGCCCATAAAATACTAACAAATTTTCCATAGTACCTAACGAGTAGCCATATTTACATCGTTAGTCCATTAAAAATCATATTATTATATTTATATTGTAATAACATCCATTACTTATCTTTTTTCACATATAAACAAATATTCACAGACGACTGTACATCTACGCATAATAATTTATATTGTACCAATATATTATTTTATTTATATTGTAATAACATCCATTACTTATCTTTTTTTACATATAACAAATTAACAAATACTCACAGACGACTGTACATCTACACATAATAATTTATATTGTATCATTTGTCGCGACATTACATCTATAAATTAAATACAAAATAAATTACAATATGTCATTCATACCTCTGGTTTAATAAGGATATCCTTCTAAATACAAAATATCACCAGTATAATATCAGCGAATTCGACCTATTATCATATGAACAAAAATATTACACACATAATTTTTTTCCCTGCTAGCAAAAGTTTTAAAATACATAGTGCATGCATATACATATCACGAATCATATATCTACGGGTTGACAAATTATCACATAAACAAATATATTACACACATAATTATTTCCCTACTAGCAAAAGTTTTAAAATACATAATGCATGCATATATATATATCACGAGTCATATATCTACGGGGTTGACAAATTATCACATAAAAAAATATTACACACGCGTTTTGCATGTAATAATGCTAATGGAGTTAACATATTATTACATGTTTAACAAAAATGTTAGTTACACAAACATTTTTTTGGGTGCTTTCTAAATACCAGTTGCATGCAAACACGAACAAATCACCGGTAATATATGAACAGAGTCGATCTATTATGACATGAACACAAATATGAACAGAGTCTCATACCTTGATCTTCAACTTAGTAGTTCATATCGCATGACAAAATAGTTCCACAAAAGTGATAATACGCTCCATAAGACAAAAGAAAACACATACTTAGAAACTAATCAAACAAAATAAAAACATCATGCATGCAAACACGACCAACAGAAATGAAAAGCTCTTACCTTGATCTATCTTTTCTTCAACTACAACGTCTTCAAAATAGTTCCACAAAAATGATAATACACTCCCTAACACAAAAGAAAACACATACTTAGAAACTAATCAAACAAAATAAAAACATCATGCATGCAAGCACGACCAACAGAAATGGAAAGCTCTTACCTTGATTTATCTTTTCTTCAACTACAACGTCTTCAAAATCTAACTTTAAACCGTTCTAAATCGTCACTTAAACCTTCATACGGAGTAGCTCTTGAGAGAAAGAGAAGAGAGTGAGAAAGAGAAAGAGAAGAGAGTGACAGAGGAGGCAACGGAGGGAAAGAGAGTGAGAGAGGAGGCAGCGGCGCAGTTCGCTTATAAAGAAAAAGTTTCGCACTGTTTCGTCGGTGCAAGCGGGAAAAATTACCACTGTTTCGTCAGTGAAATCTGTCTCAGCGTGGGAATCAACGACTATGAAAATCAGCGCAGTCAGCAACAGTGCAATATGTCTGTCCGCGCGGAAATAGTACCGGCCGCCTCCTCCCGAGGCGGCAGGGCCCGCCTGGCCGCCTGCTCCCGAGGCGGCAGGACCCACCACGCTGTCACCGTTCTGTTGCCGCGACGCTCAAACGGGAAGCTGCTTCAGCCGCCTGGCACCGTGGCGGCAGGTCCCAGCCGCCTCGGGCGGTGGCGGCAGGTGACGCGTGTCGCCTGGCACGCGTGCCGCCACGGGGAAGGGGGTCTTTTCGGCACATTTCTTTCAGAGCTGGTCCTTTCCGACAAATACACTGGGTAGGGGTCCTTTTGAACAAAAAAATCGTTTCATTCCGTTCATCGTGTTGGCAACTAACACTGCACATGGTCCTCCCCCGTGCCAGCCGTTGGCGGTCGTCGTCGTCGTCGTACTACGGGCGGGGGACGGCCATTCCCTGTGCTGCGCTAGATGCCTCCTAAACCAAACCGTACTGGCCTACCCCTTAGCCCTAGATCCTTTTACCGCGCTGAAAAGCGAAAAGTTCAGGCGAAAAAGCGTCTGTCTTTGTACGCAATTGGTTTTGAATGATTATTAGTCGAGCGACGCTCTCCCACGCAGTGCAGACGCAGATCATGGGATAGGGCGCGCCTGCATGGCTGCATCTTCATCTTAGAGCAAGTACAGTAAGGTACAGTCAACAGGCTGTAAGGATTAAAATATTATATTTTTACTGAGTTGGATGAGAGAGAAGATGAGAGAGAATGGAAGCGGGCTCTTCGTAAAGAGTCAGCTCTAGCACGTGTTTCTAGATGCTTTGTATGAATGAAAGGTGAGCCATATATGATAAAAATAATACTCTTTTATAGCTAACTATTGTATTAGCCAGCTATAAGATGGGTTATAAAACTGCTTATAGCCAACACTTGGCTATACTATTAACCATGCTCTTAGCAGCACAGGACGAGCGGGGCGAGTGGCCGCCCGGCCGTTACGATTGGTTGGTTAGCGTTGGCGTACGTACGCAGCTCGGCGGTACGGAGAAGTGCGCACGCCGGCATAGAATACGTGCATCAACGGCGAACCCGGAGAAGCTACGAACGAACCAACGAGGAAGTAGCTAGCATGGCACTAATTAACAGTAAAAATGTCTTTCCGGCCCGTTGATGCTAGCTTTGCGGGCAGGAATCCAGGACCACTCCTGTTTTGTACTGTATTCAGGTTAAGTTTGGAGAAGCAAAACAGGATGGGTCAACAAAAAGGGAACCCACCTCCATGTTCAGCTTCATCCGGCCTCCCAATCAAACGTAAGTGTATGTGTATCTCTTGGCACCAGCTGGATCGATGGGCTAACTGAATGTCTGAATATGGTGTGCACTAGCTCATGGTCGTATAAGTTTGTATATCAAAATGCAATTGTCAACGAGCTGACCAATCAGGGTGTGTGACCTTAGTATTAATTAATTACCTAGTACGTACGTACGTACAATCTGACCAGGTGACCTCAAACCGCTAGCCTCACATTCTCAGTGACAGAGAGCAGGTGACGGATCCAGACAGGAAATCAGCGGTGCATCGTCGGTTAGGAAAAACTATAAGATCTCCTCTGGAGTTTGCACATGCCAAGATATGTTATTTCTTGAGCCGACAGACACTGGAGTAATTAACTCACAACTCGATAAGCTCCAAGCCCTCACGCTGGCCTTCTCGGAAATACTATCATATAATAATGCATAATTAATATCATAGATAACCTTATTTATTGACATGGATGATACATAATATCATAATATTTAACATGTTACGGTATCTACTAGTGTTACTCTAAGAATAAGTACAATAGTAGGCTATAAGCTTGGGTCGTCATGACAATTTTGCTATGTGGAGGAAAAAGACGTGAAAAAATAAGGGAGTGGGCTCTTATGCAAGAGCCTAACTCTATGCGGGTTCCTAGATAGATGCTATAAATGTGAAAAAAGAAATAGGGAGAAGAAGAGAAAAAATATTAATCTTATAGCCAACCTTATAGCTAACCTTATTGTATGAGTGAATGTATGCGTCAGCTAATGATGATATGACAACATCTTAGAGCTAGCAGTTGGCTATATTATTAACCATGTTTTAACCCTCGCTCTCATCTTTAATTATCTGTCACAACAACATGTTCACCAGTCCCAAGATATTACCTAAGACTACTCACAATGAAGAGTAACATAGAGTAGTAATATGCATATGTTACTAGTCTAAGTTACTACCTCCATAGTGGATAGTAACATAGGGGTGGTAACATTGAAGCTTGCATTGTTAACTTAATTGTAGACTCATCTGTATGTGTTATGTTACTACTAGTACTAGTAACTATCTAAGTTACTTAATTTATCTCTCTTCTCATTAATTAGGTGTCACATCATATTTCTTTCTTAGGTGGCACCTATGTTACTATCTAAGTTACTCAATTTATCTCTCCTCTCATTAATTAGGTGCCACGTCATATTTTTTCTTAGGTGGCACCTATGTTACTACCTCTGTTATTTCCATTGTGGGTAGTCTAAGGCCTATGCTAATGCATGGTCTCTTATCACGTTATCATAGGAGCATTAATAATTTAAGATACAACCATGTCAATGCATTGTTTCTTATGAGTCATATATACATTTAATAATTTAGGGTAATGCATGCATATGATGAGGCTAGAACCATTTTTGCCTATCGCCACGTGCAAGAATTGTATGTTAGCTAATCCCTCCGTCACAATTTACAAGACACGATTAAATTTAAGTGCATTTCCACAATACACAAGGTTTAGGATGCATTGCAATTACTTTTATCAGCTAATTAGTACTCCCTCCGTCCCAAAATAACTGTCTCAACTTTGTACTAGCTCTAATACAAAGTTGTACTAAGCTTGAGACAGTTATTTTGGGACGGAGGGAGTATTATGTTATACTCCCTCCGTCACGGTTTAGAAGGCACGTTTGGAAAATCTCTGTAACCAAGGTAGTCACCGATTGGTTGTGAGATGTAGTAGGTGTAGATGTTAATGCGCCTAATCAACTGAGAAAATACTAGTACTAATGCGTGAGCAGCAAATTAGGAGGGCGCATGCATGAGTAGTACTAGTACTAATTAATGAGAGTAATTGCTTTCACGCCTTAAACTTTGTCTATTTTAAAAACGCACGTAAGTTTAACTGTGCCTTCTAAACCGTGACGGGGGAGTACTACTTTTATATGCATTTGTAATATGAATGCTATTTTTCAGCACATCTCACATCCAATCAATAATCATCTAGGTTCGAGAGAATTTTTAAATACGACTTCTAAACCGTGATGGAGGGAGTAAGATACAACATCACTCTATTTCTTTATTAACTAGTATGCTCAACAAAATGTCTATGAAACTGCGTTAACAAACTAACATTGACACATACCTCAGTTACTCCCACTATGGCTAGCCTCATGCGCACCTAAAATCTCATCTTGGAGGTATACATATAAATTTACCATATTGTTGCCTAGCCCGCACCGTCAACAACTGGAGTAATAATTAAGCTTGCCCCCCATACAATAACGGGACCTCGTTTGTCCTCGCGTGGCCGAAGTGGGACACTGCATGCTGCGGCGTTCAAACGTGTTCTAGCTTTCGTTAGTGCCGCCAAAGCTGTGAGTAAGAGCATCCGGAACTCGTAAATCCGGCTGCTCAAACGTCCGTATGTAGACGCGATCGCGAACACTGATTGAATATGTTTTATATTTATCTTTTCGCATCCATTTATCTTATATTCAACGTCTTATATCCATACTATACATGTAACATTGAACTATTCTGCCTGATTAAATATCAAACAATAAAGTAAAAAACACACAAACACAAGATCTGTTGCAAACGGACATCAAACATAAGCCAAAAGATCATTTCAAGTTTATCGAACATAGTTCTTAAATTACTACAACTAAGAACTTATAAACAATTCACCCGGGAGGGGGGGGGGGGGGGAGATCACTACTTCTTCGCCGGCCCTTTGCCCCGTGGGTCACCGGCGTAGCTGTAGCCGTCCGCGGCTGGCGGAGGGTCTTGGTCGTCACAGGACGAGGTGCCGTTGTTGTCATCGCCGGAGTCGGAGTCAGAAAGGACGATGAGACCATTCATTCGATGGACCGCCCTGTCCTCCTCCCACTTCATATTCGCGAGCCGGACCTTCTCCTTCGCTGCCTCCTTTGCCTCGTGCTCCGACTGCTCAATGGAAAGCCGGAGCGCCTTCGCTTTCTTTCGTCGGAGGCGTGGAGTGTTCGTCTCCGCCGTTGTGAGGGACCGGCGGTACACCCATGCGAGGAGGCATTCGTCCTCATCGGGCTCTATCGACATCCTGTGGTGGCGGCGCGCGGACTGCTCCATTCCCTTTCCCTTGCCTGCTGCCTATCACGTCGGGCATCACACGCCTTCAATTCCGAAGTGCGCGTGCGGGCTGACGGCGCGGGCACTAGGACCCAATGCTGTCGATGTGGAGGGGCGGCCGATGGGGGAAGGACAACGCGCACAGACTGCACAGTCATGGCGGAGCTGTGCACGGGCCGGGAGGGTCCAACACCGGCGTCCGTGCTCCGCCGGTGCAGGATCTGTGGCTTAGCTCCAGATCCGGAGTTGCCACCGGTCTCCACATTGAACCGCTCATAGGCGATGCGTGTTAGGGCAAATAAGCCGCGGGGTGAGCCGGCTGTGCCGGACGCGTATATGGGTGCGCGTCGGGCACGACTGGTGAGCCGGAACCGTGTTGTGTGTGTGTACGTGAGCCAGCGTGTGTGTGTGCGCGGGGCCACGTGAGCTGGGTGGCGAGGGTGCAACAGAGTGGACCGCGTCAGGCGCGCGAGGAGGCCACGGCGACCGCGTCGAGCGCGGGGCGTGGGCGCGAGCCGACGCGTGCGGGGCGTGGGGAGTGGGGTAGCGAGTGCGTGTGGGCGAGGCCTGGCATGTCAGTGCTCGCGGGTATAAGACCCCCTCTGCTGTGTAGCTCGCCGGATCGACTAAGTACGTGCTCAGGGTTGGAATAAAAGGAGTGCCGTGCGCGCGGCGGAGGTGTTCGAGCGCCTGGAAAATCCCTGTGTTCTTCCTCTCCTCGTCGGACCTTGTCTCTGGTGATCGCCGGAGTGCAGAGCTTCCATTTTCGAGCTAACATTTGGTATCAGAGCCATAGGTGACAGAGGAGCTCGCCGGCCATGGCACTGGTCCCGTACTCTGGCGGCTCGGGGACGACGATGTCGACGTCGGTCCCTCTGCTCACGGGGGAGAACTATACCACTTGGGCCATCAAGGTGAAGGCGGACCTCGATGCCGCCGGGCTCTGGGAGGTGGTGGTGCCGCCGGAGGAAGCGGCGTCGGCGGTGATCGCCAAGAAAGATAAGCCGACGTGGGCTTACCTGCTGCGGGCGCTCTCCGACGACTTGCTGCTGCAGGTGGCCGCAAAGAAGACCGCGGCGGAGATATGGGCCAGTCTCAAGTCGTGTTTCGTCGGAGCTGATCGCGTGCGGGCAGCGCGGCTGGCTACGTTCCGAGGCGACTTCGAGCGGCTGCGCATGGACGCCGACGAGTCTCCGGATGCTTTTGCGAGGAAGATCAGCAGGATGGTGGCGCGTTACGCGGGGCTTGGATCGACCCTGGACGACGTCGCGATGGTCAAGAAGTTGCTCGACGCCGTGCCGGACCGCCTGTATGCGGCGATGGCGGGGATTGAGCAATTCTGTGACTTATCCACGATGCTCTTCGAGGACGCGTTGGGGCGGCTCAAGGCGTTCGACGAGAGGCTGCGGCGCCGTGGACAGGACGGCGGTAAGCGTGGCGGCGACCAGTTGCTGCTGACGATGGCGCAGTGGCGGGCGCGGGAGCGGCAACAGGGAGGAGCGCACGACGACGACGACAGACGAAGCATGGCATGGGGCAACCACGACAACCGACGCGGGCGTTGCTATAAGTGCGGCAAGTGCGACCATTTCAAGCGGACTGCCCCGAGTAGCGGAGGGAACCGGTGAATGAGCGTGCGCTGTTGGCGGACGTCGACGACGTCGAGAACGCCGGGCTCCTCTGAGCGGCGGCTTAGGACGAGAATGTTAGGGCAAACAAGCCGCGGGGTGAGCCGGTCGTGCAGAACGCGTATATGGGTGCGCGTCGGGCGCGACGGGCCAGCCAAACCGCGCTGTGTGTGTACGTGAGCCAGTGTGTGTGTGTGTGCGGGGTCACGGAGCTGGGTGGCGAGGGTGCAACAGAGTGGACCGCGTGAGGCGCGCGAGGAGGCCGCGGCGAGCGCGGGGCGTGGGCGCGAGCCGGCGCGTGCGGGGCGTGGGAAGTGGGGTAGCGAGTGCGTGTGGACGAGGCGTGGCATGTCAGTGCTCGCGGGTATAAGACCCCCTCTGCTGTGTAGCTCGCCGGATCGAGTGAGTACGTGCTTAGGGTTGGAATACAAGGAGTGCCGTGCGTGCGGTGGAGGTGCTCGAGCGCCTGGAAAATCCCTGTTTTTTCTCTCCTCATGGGACCTTGCCTCCGGTGATAGTCGGAGTGCACAGGTTCCGTTTTCGAGCTAACAATGCGGAGCGCCAGCTCCTCGGAGTCCACGTCCGAGCCGTATGAGTCGACATCGGAGTCGATGGGATCGGACAGGCACTAATTAACAGTAAAAACGTCTGTCCAGCCCGTTGATACTAGCTTTACGGGCAGGAATCCAGCACCACTCCTGTTTTATACTGTATTCAGGTTAAGTTTGGAGAAGCAAAACAGGATCGGTCCACAAAAAAGCCAACCACCTCCATGTTCAGCTTTATCCGGCCTCCCAATCAAACGTAGGTGTATCACTTGGCAGCAGCTGGGTCGATGGGCTAACTGAATATCTGAATATAGTGCGCATTAGCTCATGGTCGTATAAGTAAGTATAGCAAAATGCAATTGTCAACGAGCTGACCAATCAGGGTGTGTGATCTAGTATTAATTACCTAGTTAGAGCAAGTATAATAAGGTACAGTCAGCGGGCTGTAAGGATTAAAATACTATATTTTTGCTGAGTTGGATGAGAAAGAAGAGGAGAGAGAAGGGAAGCGGACTCTTCGTGAAGAGCCAGCTCTAGCACGTGCTCCTAGGTGTTTTGTGAGAATGAAAGGTGGACCATATATGATAAAAATAGTACTCTTTTGTAGCTAACTATTGTACAAGCTAGCTATAAGGTGGGCTATAAGATTGCTTATAGCCAGCAGTTGGCTATACTATTAACCATGCTCTTAGTACGTACATACAATCTGACCAGGTGACCTCAAGCCGCTAACCTCACAGCCAGCAGTTCTTAAATAACGTGTTTGCTAGTCTCAAGTTTATCGAACATACTTTTTAAATTACTACAAGTAATGCTCGGGGGAGAGAGGGGGGGGGGGGCAGATCAGCACTTCCTCGTCGGCCCTTTGCTACTTGGGTCGCCGGCGCAGCTGTAGCCATCCGTGGCTCGCGGAGGATTTTGGTTGTCACACGACGGGGTGCCGTTGTTGTTGGAGTCAGAGAGGACGATGAGACCATTCATCCGATGGACCGCCCTGTCCTCCTTGTGCTTCATCTTCGCGAGCCGGATTAAGTTTTGAACACTTTTTCTTGGCTACAAGTTTTGAACACTTTTTCTAGTACATGGTTAACATTTTTAAATAAATGATTAAGTTTTTGTTAATGGAATTATATATTTTTCACACGTAATGAACATTTTCATAAACATCAAGAACGTACATGTTTAACATCTTTTAAATACACAGTTGACTAAAAACAATCTTTTCATATACATTAGAAACATTTTATTCAATGTGCTTTGCAAATTTTCGAATACATCATACACATTTGAAAATACATGATCGACATTTTTCATACACATTATTCATATACGTGAGAATATGGTTTTCTACACAGATTTAACATTTTGCATATGCTTGATTAAAAAAATGATTACTATTTTTTCCATACATATTGTATATTTTTGGTATACATTTATTGTATACATGAGAAATTTATATTTTATATAGATTTAGCATTTTAAATACTTGAATAATATAATTTTCAATGCATGATCAAAATTTTCATATATATCGTATAGATGGGAAATGCTTTAACTACAGACATTTAACATTTTTTCAAAATTTCAATCTGAAGTATTTTGTAATATATGTACTGAGAGTATTTGGAAATATAAACTAAAGTATAAAAAGAAAGCACAAAACGAAAACAAAATATATGGAGAAAAAATGAGGAGAAAAAAAAGAAGATGTAGCTTGTGGCCTGGCTCACTGGGTCGGCCTAGTTTTGTGCTCGCATTAGGCAAGGTTGCCTGTGTCTTGCAGTAATCAAGAACAGCGCGCCCGGCTTCGTGAGGACCAACTAACCAAAAGGTAACCCTTGCGGAAGTCCTGCAAGGGTCATTTTTTGTGAGCTGAGACTGTTTTTTGTGGACTGAGAGCGTGCTAAGTGACGCGTTCTCAGTCCGCGGCCTTTCGCTTGTTAGGGCTTTTTTGTGTGTTTTACTTTAACGTACGTGTTTTTGTGGTTTTAGATGCTTTTCTCTGGTTATTTTAGCTTTTCGATTTCTGTGAGGTTTTTCCTATGTTTTTGTAGAAAAATAATTGTGTGGAATTACGTGTTTTTGCTTTTGTGAGAGGCACATATTTTCTTCTCGTTAAGGTACATTGTATCTCTCGAAAAGGAAAAGAACATGTTTTTCCGCTTCCGCGAGAGGCATAGGCACATTTTGTTTTCACGAGAGGTACAACCATTCCTCTTAAAATAAAAATGTTTTTTTTTTGCTTCCGTGAGAGTCATAAATGTGCCTCTCAGAAAGGAACAAAAATGTGTTATTTTTTGCTTTGGTGGAGGCATACATTTGCTTTCACGAGAGGCATGGTTGTTCATCATGAAATGAGGGAAAAGATGCAGAAGAGGTGCCTCTGGCACGTATTTTTTTCTCCTGGAGTTTTCCGTAAGAAAAAATTTGTCGAAACATATTAACATGTCATCTAGTTTTGAATGTCGAGATATCAAATAGTGAAAACAGTTTTGAATTTGAAAGCACGGTTAAGATATAAAATGTTTATAATAAGGAACCTATGGGGCGTGTTGGAGCTCGGGCTCCATGGAGCCCTATTTTTGAAAACACCAAAATTCATCAAATTTCGTATTTTTACATTTCAGAAAAATCTGAAAATAAATATGGGTATACATGGAGACATAACACACATGTTTGTCAATTTTTAGAACAAAATGCGTTGAAACGAGGTCTGCACAAAAAAGACAAATTTATTGCATTTTAACACATGATATTATTCACACTAAAAGTCCATGAATTTGTTCTTTTTGCACAGATCTCATTTTAAGGTATTTCATCCTAAATTTTTGCACACATATACATTTCATCCTTGTGTATTTGCATTTTTTTTAAACAAAAAAGTTGAATTTTGATTTTTTCAAAAAGAAAGGGTGCCCGAGCTCCAAAAGGCATTTCCGGGAACCTACGAATTCCTATATTGCGACAAGTGACGTCACTTGAGAAGGCGGGAGTGGGAACTGGATTATCTAACTTAGAGAAGAAAAGTCTGCCACAGTGCTTAGTGTAAACTAAAGAAGGAAATCTAGGGACCGTTAGCACGTTGTTTACTGTTTGTATTTATTGTAGATATAAATAATCTAGAATTAACTTTATTTCATCGTCTGTTTTTATATGTAATTACTATAAATGTGTACAGTAGATTTGTAATTTGCAAAATAATTTAAGTCATTTTAGCCTTAATTATATGAATCGAAAGAAGGTAAGTTAGGATACTGCAGCTTCTTCAACATTTCTTATGTATGTTAGAGGATCCATGGCCGTGGAGGTGACCTTTGCAAGGGATTAATTAGTGATTTCGGGGTTTGGGTTCTACGCGGCGATATAATTTCAGCTCTCGGGCTAGTGACGATAGTCCTCCATGACCTCATGGGTTTTCTTTCTTCTCTCACACATACTCTCTCATGTTCATACTATTTGTATGTATGTAGATATGCTTTAGGCCCTGTTTAAAACCATCCAGATTATATAATTCAGTTTTTATAAACTATTCTGTCTTCAAACGCGACAGATTATAGTGTAGATTATAAAAACTAGATGGACAAATTATTAAAAACTCATAATCTACTCTACACCAGCTAAAATCAGATTATGAATTGCTAATGATCCATTACCCTTGTAAAGTTGAAGATAATTACATTCCTAGCACCGCCACCCTCCTCTTTTAGAAAACAACAGAGGGCGGACATGTCATTATGCAATGTAAAACCTGGATTATAGTTTATATAATCTGGCCTCCAAACATGGCCACGTAGATTATTTTTATAAACCATATTATATAATCTATCTTCACAATCCAGATTATCATAATCTATTGTGGTTCCAAACAGGGCCTTAGTGTTAAACATATCATGGGCTAGGTAGTTGCTCCAAGCCTTAAGATGGACGAATGGGCTCGCCCGGATAATCTGCTGGCGTTGTTGACTGAGAAAACGCTGAAACGCTACACGAAAATTCGGACGCAACAACCGGCTGCGTGGAGACAAGAAGCAGCTGAGCAAAAGACCATCGCTGCCGCGTTACCGCCGTGTCCTTGGAGCCCCCAGCTTTCCCGGCGATCGACCGGTGCACAGCAGAGAAGGCAAGAAGCGCAAACCGAACAAAATAAACGTCCTACACTACACATAAGCGCGCTTCAACCTGCAGTCGGAATTGTGCAATGTCGACAGCAGCCGATCCATCGCGCAGGCTACAGACTGGCGAGTGTGCGTACATACGCGGCTATGATAACTATAAGACCGCCAGTAGACTACAGGTTCACAGTAGGAGTAGCTAGCACCGGTACCGTAGCCACGAGGGAGTACTGTACAGGCCGTGTCCCCTGCCTGCGGGAACGAGACATAACACTGTTCCGTTCCGCCAGACGCACACGAGGCCGGGCCTCAGCAGCTTGCCCGGAGACATGGCACCGTCGGTCGGCCATGACAAATGGGACGAGCGGGTGATCAAGTTGCGGTCTCCTAATTCGGCATTTATTCGCTGCGCGCAGGGTGTCGCTCGTCCATTGGCGAAGCACGCGAGACCGATCCCTCGAGTCGTCCAGCTCTCCAGTTTCCAACCTATTGGAGGGAGGATCACATGTGCAAGTGCGACCGATCCACGGAGAGGCGCGGGTGTGCCGGGCCGAGGGACCACGACCACCTCCACTCCATCCACTGCCAGCAAGACGGACCGATGGTAAGTTTCATGGCGAGTAATCGTCGGGCGACGAGAACCGAGAGCTGGGGAGTGGGGAGGCTACTCGTTCCGATGCTGCAGTTGCCGTGAAAACCTCATTGGCAGTGAGGAAGGTGAGCACTGCGCAGCTAGCTAGCTGTCGTCTGTGCTCTCTGCATCTGCAGTACACACTTGGTCTCGGCTACGACTAGGAGAGCCAAGTGATGAACGAATAGTTAACGGCTCTGTGAATCAATCACATGGCTGAGATGGCCACAGTAGTGTGGATCCCTCCCTCGAGCTCTAGCCCCAACAGCTGGGCAGCGCGGTGTACATCATGTACCAGTGGTAGTGGTAGTATACAAGGCTATCAGAATCTATTTGGAGAGAAAATTAATATTACTATACATGGCTTGGATCCAGGCCGATCACTGAACTGGATCAACCAGCCCAACGTACGTAGGAGTATATTCTACTGCTACTACACTGTTAGTATACATTACTTCGGCTAGCCCTAGCCTCATCAAACCGCTCTGTACCTATACGGGTCCGTCTATCTTCATCGTCTTCATCGTGTGTGCGTCAGTCAAAAGGTTCTCTCCTCCATGTGGATCTCTTGTTACTTAGCAAACACAAATTTGGGGCAAATGATTGCAGTACTAATTAATGTGAGCCCCGTCCATTGCACTGTCACAACTAGGGGCTCATCTTTTGGCTTTGTTCAATACTGCACAAAGTGTTTCTGCTTCAGGGTATTTTATGTCGCCTTGTGCTTTTTGTCTGCCTTTTGTAAAGGCGCACAAGAGCAGGAGGGCACGGACAGAGGACCCAAATTCAAACAATAAAATAAAAATCGCATTATGGCAACTTTGGGAGAGGTTTGGGTCTCTCGGATGAGCGGCATGGATATCATCTAAAGAGATTAGTGCATGATGCTTCCATGTTCTGCGGCTTAAAAAACTACTGTCTTAGGCTGTCCCTTTTGAGAAGCAGTGGGTCAAATCTTACGCAGCATCTCTTCCTCCTTTCTTTCACCACAAAGAATCAACGATCACATGGACGTGAGAGCAACAATATTGATACTCCTACGTTGTGTATTTGGTTATAGGGAGTTATTAGAGACTTAGAACTTATAAGTCCCTTTAAGTCCCATATAAATCAAACATGAGGAACTTATAGGGACTTAAAATGGGCATTTGGGACTTATGAAAAAAGACACTCAGGGAGAGACTTATAGGGACTTATAGTTGTAATATGATCTTTTAGTCCATGCTAAGTCTTAGGAACCAAACACGTAGGAACTTTTTAAGGACTTAGGACTTATAAGTTGGGACTAAAAAAAGTCCTAAGACTTATAAACCAAACACGGCCTAAGCTAGATGCGGGTGACAGCAGGTGCACAAATGAGAGTGAGACATGCAGACGAATCCATCACACCTTTACTTATGTAGACACAAGGCCGTGATAAATATTTGAGATTGCTGGTCGCCAAAAGAGCTGAGCGTACTACCTGGCTAGCTAGGCTTGGGTACCTTATACTCATAGCCAGTGGCGGAGCTAGCATTTGATGACAGGGTGGTCCACCTTAAAAAAAATGACAACAAAAATGACATGTAAACATTGCAAATACCACACAGAAATAGATTAATATGGTCTTACAAACACGCTAAAAATCTCGTTCGAATGATCGAATCTCAGTTTTGCTTCAAAGAAGCATATGTACGTCAATAATTCTACAATAGGAATTTACCTTTTATCAACCAGTGACACAATTGAATTAACTGGTTTGTGTTCATGTATTGTAGTGGACTGTGCACAGCACAATGAATCTACAAGCAATGAAGCCAAGCCTAAATAAAAAATGGGGAACTGAAAAATGGTACCTCAAATCAGGCTGAATCGAATGCTGGAGTTCATATTGACGGTGGGTCGCTGCCGCCGGCTTGCAGGAGCGCCACCCGGCCGGGGCAGGGCAGCAGGGGCGCGACCGGTGAGCGGTGGTGTGCCTTGCGTCGAGCGACGGGCAGGCCGAGGACGCGACACAGAGGCTGGTGCGGAGGAGCCTCCTGGGAGGATGGGCAGTTGGCGACAAACAAGGGCGGCGAGGAAGGCAAGGGCGGTGATGGGGCGGCCGACGGCTAAGGTGTCAGGACTTGCGTGCGTGGTGTCCTGTTGGCTGAGAGCGAGAGAGGCTCCGTGGCGTGGGTTGTTTTGAGTCAAAGTGTTGTTGGACCAAAAGTTTCTTTCTCTGGCCCATATCTATATGTATAGGTATATAGCCTGGAATTAAACCCCAGGGGTGGGCCGCCACCCTGTAGCTCCGCCCCTGCTCATAGCGCAAAAGACCAAAGGGGTTGGCTTATTTTTAGAATTTGGAGTGGAGTAGAATGGAGTGCAGTGTGTTTGATCTTGTTGATTCTCTCAAACGGTTCGCTAAATGTGAGGCACTTGAATTTTCTCCAGGCATCACAAGCCGAAGGTGGGGATGGTATAAGGAGCGCTGGCAACAGCGAGGCCGAGCCGTGCACGAGCGATAGCCGTGGGGGTGGGGGTGTGGGTGTTAGATGGATTGTTGAGGAGGACAGTGGGGTGGCGTGCATCAACGTCTGCTGGCTACGAGGAAAGTGTAGACGTCACGCAGTTAGGGTTGGATAAACTGACTACTATATGAGAAAGAAGAAGGGGAGGTTGAAGAAGAACATTGTGCAATCTGTTTTTAGCCATTGGATAAAGGTCTAGCGGTTCCAGTGACTTGTGCACAACTTTTTTTCTTTCAAAGTATGGAAAATATGGAGTTAACTTCTAAACTGTGTCATATGTAAAAAAGTACTCCCTCCGGTCCTTTTTACTATGTCTATAAGATCTGTCTAAAGTCAAACTTTGTAAAACTTCACTCACTTTATAAAAAAAATCAACATTCACAATAAAAATCAATATCATGAGACGCATCATGAACTTAATTTTCATATTGTATACTTCCTCCATTCCCTTATACAAGTTTACTATGATAAATATATTTTGCATCTATGTAAGGTCACCAACAGTAAAATTAATGACGTTTTTTTAATACTAGTAACTTGTTTAATACTTGCATGCATGTAGTCATAATGATAGGTAGCTATCTTCTTCTCATTCCTAACTTGCATGCATGCACGCCACACATTAATAACCCCGGTTAACGAAAAGAAAAATTAGCATGTAAAACAGTTACTAAATTTGATCTTAAGAGCAAGTACAATAAGGTACAGTCAGCAGACTGTAAGTTTTAAAATATTATATTTTTACTGAGTTGGATGAGAGAGAAGAGGAGAGAGAAGGGAAGCGGGTTCTTCGTAAAGAGCCAGCTCTATCACGTGCTCCTAGGTGCTTTGTGAGAATGAAAAGTGGGCCATATATGATAAAAGTAGTACTCTTTTACAACTAACTATTGTACAAGCTAGCTATAAGATGGGCTATAAGACTGCTTATAGACAGTAGTTGGCTATACTATTAACCATGCTCTAATACGTGTAATATAAGCTTGTGGCCTTGTATAAAGAATGGAGGGAGTAACTCTAGTATTCTGAGTGTTGATATTTTCAATATACATATTTAACTTTCAAAAAATGTTGTGTGGGAAGTAAAAATATAATTGGGGGGGCGGGTAAAAAGAACCAGATGAAGTACTGTATTGTATAACACGTAGTTGTGGGTGGTAGAACCAAATTGTATTCGTATTGGCTGTCATTTGCCATTGCGTACACTCTACATCGATAATTGTCAGTGTCCTGCAGATTTGGAAATGCATGTACTTGACTGATTAGAGTAAGGCTGTCCGTGACGGATGCGCTTGATGATTGAACATCGATCTGAAAAAAAAAATATAGTTCAGATATAATGATATGAAACCACTCATTCTCTCGGTGATCTTATGGCCATAACTAGCAAGCAAACCAATGATTAGATTTAGACGAGCACAAATGCCAAATGGATTTGACTAACTGAACTTGCTTACTTTAATGTGTCCAGCGTCTAGCATGATCCGCTGGCTACTCAAAAGGAAACCACAGAAGAAGCAGTGTGTGCGTGTGTCTGGCTCATAGCCAAAAGTTCACTCGTGTGAGTGTGGTTTCGTGCTGAACGTATCAGATCGTGGCTCCTGTTACCGTATGTATTTCATTTTACCTATGATATGAAACTCGAAATGCGGTAGTAGTTTTTTTTCCTCTCTTGATGATACAGAGCTGTTAGAATTAATGGGGTTGGCACCGAACACATCTGCTTCATCAGCAAACGTTTGGTACGTGCGTCGTGTTTTCGTTGGCCTCATGAACATGTTAAATACGTACATGTGTTTGCTGTACGGTGTTGCTGCTATTCATGTTGTCTACTACATTTAATATGTTAAAATTTTACATGTAAGTACCTAGTATCGTCATGTTTTATATTTTAAAATTAATGAAAATTGTGCCTAATTACTTAACAGGAGCTTCATGCATGCACGGCGAACGACACTTTGGACTCCGGCAGTGCACTGCGTGCCTGCACGCGCCGGTGTCGTTCTCAATCAACTTGACGTGCTCGATCGTCGATGCCTCGGTGTGCACTTTGTGTGCAGCAGAAGCGTGCGGCAGGAGCTGGCTCGCACGTAGTACACGTACATCCGTGTGGTCAACGTGGATTCTCGTGCAGTCGTGCCCGTGTGCCATGCATGCATGCATGCTCTGTGACGGCCGGAGGACGTACGCCTTTTTGGCCATGCCGGGAACCGTACGACCAGTCGTGTCCGTGTGTTCCGGCTCAAGATACTATAGAAGTATGTGCCAGCCCTCAGCCCAGGTACAAGTTTCAGCAGCAAGCCACCGGCGTGGTCACCAACGATCCACCCCTGCAAAAAGGTGGCGACGTACGTACTCACAAGCGAGACAGGAGCGCTATGGTTGGCGGCTTGGCGCCACCGGTTTGCGCGCCGTCGGTTTGGGCCGGAGGGTTTTTGGTTGCCCGCAGGTCCTTCCTTGTTGCATTCCGTTCATCCACGTAGGCAGCGGACATATTTGCATTCAAAGTAGCTAGGGCAGCGTGCATTCTTATTACTAACTGCATGGATTATAATCAAGACTGTCCATGGAATAAAAACACAGCAGCACTTGCCAAGCACGCATCGGAGCGAGTGACCGGCGTATGTTTGTGGTGACTTGACAAAAATAATCATACAATATTAATGAGGTGTGAAGAATGGTAAGGCTGGTCATAGCGGAGAGTATCATATAGTAATATCATGCATATGATACTACTGTATGATATTACCTTCATAGTGCATAGTATCATAAATTAGTATAATAGATGTTATTATTTATTGACATGCATGACACATAGTAACATAGCATTTAACATGTTACGGTATCTACCTATGTTACTCTAATCCTCTCTCTCTTCTTTAATTATCAGTCACATCAGCATGTTTGTTATTTCTAAGTACATGATACTACCTTAGTTACTCCCACTATGACGAGCCTAAGAAGAAGATGGCATGGGTTGCTTGGGGAAAAATGACCCTCCCAAAAACTATGGGGTGCATCGATTTTCGGGATATGCGAGCATATAATCAGGCCCTATTGGCCAAACAAGCCTGGAGGCTTCTTACTTTCCCGGACTCACTTTGCAGAAGACTTTTTCAGGCTAAATACTTCCCCGATAAGAACCTCGGGGATACTGTTTTTCTGGCTAATAGTTCAGCGGTGTGGAAATGAATCGAGCATGGCCTGGAATTAGTGAAGAAGGGGATGCTTTGGTGCGTTATCAATTTTTTTATAGGAAAGGAGGTTCAACCCCCGGCCTCTGCATCAATCGATGCATACAATCATTTTTATTAATTATTCCACAGAGGTATGACAAGATCATACATCAAGCCATCCAAAGCAATCACTCACACATACAAACATGATAATGTTGAGTGCTCTCACTCTCCATATTAAAAATCGTTGTCATCACCGATCGATCCCTATAACGTATCGGAACAACAAACGGTGCAGCAAACCTAAATCGTATACCACTTGCACACGTTTTAGAAGCCGACATCATCATTGAACCACTGTCCCATCTTCAGGAGAGAGATCTGTATCACCCTTTCCAGTCCGTCCATCCGTCGACACCACCACGGCGCCCAACGGCGCCACCGTCCTGCGCTCGTCCATCCTGACATGAAGGCTCCAAAAGATCCGTCGTGCGTAGCACCTGCCGAGCAGGCATGACACAGTTGGCGCGTTAGCAATGGTACGAGTATACGAGCGTGGAGAGATCCCTGGATCCCAAGGGGCCCGACGTTTACTCTCATTCTGCTAAAACGCAATTGCCACCTTAACAGAATCTCAGATTTCCTTGATGGCTGGGGTAATTGGAAAAGAGAATTGTTGCAACAATTCTTCTGCCAAGCGGATATTGATTCGATTCTGATGATCCGGATGTCCCCGCGGCAACAGGAGGATTTCATCTCATCGTCATGGGATAGACCAAGTAACTTGACTATAAAAAGTGCCTACAATTTGGCAGTGTCCAGCGATCAAGATGGCATGGGGGCGTCTAGCTCCTCTCCTATGGGGAGCGTCCCTCATGAAAGCTTATCTGGGGCGCGGCTGTACCTCCCAAGATGCGACACTTTGCTTGGAAAGTCAGTTCCGACTCTCTACCCACAAATGCACAGAAAGTTCAGGAGGCACCTAGGTAAATCCGCGTATTGCAGTCTGCGCGATCGGGGCAAGGAACCTTCATTTCATGAATTACTAGCGTGTCCTACCGTGGCTCTCTTGTGGGACACAATGGAGTTGGTCTGGCCACTATCGAACCGATTGGATATCATATGTACAGGGGACAAATGGCTTCTTCATCTCTTTGATGAATCACATGAACAAGTCATGAGCATGATCATTATGGTTTTGTGGCGAAGTTGGCATCTCTGGAACGAACTCACACATGGTAAACCAATCCCACCATTGGAAGTGTCTTGTTCGTTTTTTTAGCTATTACAACACTTTCAATCAAATGATGTAGAGTGTTGAGGACATCATCAAAGGAAAAGCCCTGTTGACAGCTGATTTCCACACAAAAGAACACATTAAAGAGCTCCTTGTGCCTCGCATGCCATGGCCAAATCCCCCTGCGGGCGAGGTCGCGATGTCGATGGACGACTCTTTCAATCCTGCGGATGGCTCGGCAGGATCTGGCATGATTCTTCGAGATGATAAAGGTGGGGTTATTTTTGCGTCCTACCACAAACTCTATCATTGCAATGAAGCCCTAGAAGCAGAATTGCAAGCTATGATAAAAGGGCTCAAGCTGTCGGTGGAACATTCAAACGCCACAATCCTATTTCAGTCTAATTGTGCGGTGGCCCTCAAGACGATCTCTGACGATTCCCTTAATAGATTGGCGTATGGCCATTTGGTTTCGAAGATCAAAGGTTATTTGAGTAGTAGGATGGTTATTTCTGTCAAAATACTTCGTGAACAGAATAGGATTGCGCATTGTTTAACGAACTTTAATAGATGTGGTGATAGCACAACCTGTTGGCTGGGCCATCCTCCTCATGCATCAGCAATTTAGTCACCGAAGATTGTAACATTTTCATTGTGGAAAAAAAAAGACAAGAGAAGAGCGGCATGCGATCTAGGGAAGGACGGGACACGGAAGGGACGTTTTTTCTCTTCGCATCGGCCTCCATCCGGCAACTACCTGCCGTGCAGCTCATTCGGCCACGGTCGCGGTCGTCCTGAGTACGGGCGAGCGCACGGCCATCCCCTGTGCTAGATGCTGCCGAACCATACCGTACGGTCCTACCCCTCCCCGAAAACTTCATTCAAGCCAAAAAGGACGATAAGGCGAGGGAGCGGGGTGTTAGACTTAACCATGTTGTTTCATTATTCTATTTGTGTTTGCATGACATTAGTCGTAGTAGTCGATAAAGTCCTAGCTAGTTGTATGCGTGGAGTCGTGGCAGCGGCTGGATCGACAAAGAGCACAACACAGAGATAAAGTGCGTGTAGTGCAGCGAGTGGATCAACAACCATCAGTTAAGTATGCATGCACGTGTTGTTAGGATTAGTCAGGTATTTAGTGATCAGTTAATTGGTCCATGCAGTTAAGATGTGACCTGCATGCAGAGATATTAGTGGTCAAGAGTTTGTTAGTAGCTAGCTGTATTTATGGAAGAAAACGGCCGAGCCGTGTGGCCGTTGCGTGAGTTTAGCTAGTAGTGGCCGTCGTGTGCATGTTAGTGGGTTAGTGGCTGTGTTTTAGCCGTGTGAGTCTGGCTATATAAGCCATGTATTGCATCTTGTGAATTGTGGGAGAGGAAATACAGAAAATGGCATAAGTTGTGTGCGTGCCCAAGTCTGTGTATGATCTTCTTCTACCTCTTGTGCATGCGTGTTTCTTCTTCTTCCTCGGGCTGCTCTAAAATTTGGTATCAGAGCTTCGTTGCAATCCACTACGTCGGCCATGTCCATCGTCCCGTACGGCGCCGGAGGGAGCATGGTGTCGCTCCCCGTACCGATGCTCACCGGTGATAACTACACCGTGTGGGCGATCAAGATGTAGGTGAACCTCGACGCGCAAGGGCTGTGGGAAGCGGTGGTTCCGGCGAAGGACTCGGCGGCGGCGGTCATCGCGAAGAAGGACAAGCCGGCGAGGGCATACCTCCTCGGAGCGCTCTCTGAAGACATCCTGCTGCAGGTGTCGTCGAAGAAGACGGCGGCGGAGCTGTGGGCGAGCCTCAAGACGAGGTTCGTCGGCGCGGACCGGGTGAGGGCGGCGCGTCTCTCCACTCTCCGCGGCGAGTTCGATCGCCTACGCATGGAGGATGGCGACGAGCTGGACGCGTACGCCGGGAGGATCAGCGGCATGGCAGCAAGGTACGCGGCTCTCGGAGCGACGCTCGACGACGCGGCAATGGTGAAGAAACTGCTCGACACCGTGCCGGACCGGCTGTACGCAGCGGTGGCCGGAATTGAGCAGTTCCGCGACGTCGACAAGATGCCGTTCCAGGAGGCGCTCGGGCGGCTGAAGGCGTTCGAGGAGCGGACGAGGCGGCGCACTCAGGATAGCGGCGGACGAGACGGCGACCAGCTCATGCTCACGGCAGCGCAGTGGGAGGCGCGAAAAGGTGAGCGCGGTGGCGCCGGCAAGAGGAGGAGCAACTTCGACATCCGCAAGGTGCGCTGCTACAACTGTCAAGACTACGGGCATTACGCGAAAGATTGTACCGTGCCAAGGAAAGAGCAAGCCCATCTCGCCGCCGTGGACGCCGATGACGAGCCAGCGCTGCTTTGAAGGTCGACGTGGAGGTGTTCGAATAAAGACAACAAGGTTAAGGGGTGATTGTTAGACTTAACCATGTTGTTTATATTTTCGTCATTATTCTATTTGTGTTTGCATGACATTAGTCGTAGTAATCGACAAAGTCCTAGCTAGTTGTATGCGTGGAGTCGTGGCAACGGCTGGATCGACAGAGAGCACAACACAAAGATAAAGTGCGTGTAGTGCAGCGAGTGGATCGGTAGCCATCAGTTAAGTATGCATGCACGTGTTGTTAGGATTAGTCAGGTATTTAGTGACCAGTTAATTGGTCCATGCAGTTAAGATGTGACCTGCATGCAGAGATATTAGTGGTCAAGAGTTTGTTAGTAGCTAACTGTATTTATGGAAGAAAACGGCCGAGCCGTGTGGCCGTTGCGTGAGTTTAGCTAGTACTGGCCGTCGTATGCATGTTAGTGGGTTAGTGGCTGTGTTTTAGCCGTGTGGGTCTGGCTATATAAGCCATGTATTGCATCTTGTGAATTATGGGAGAGGAAATACAGAAAATGGCATAAGTTGTGTGGGTGCCCAAGTCTCTGTATGATCTTCTTCTACCTCTTGTGCATGCGTGTTTCTTCTTCTTCCTCGGGCTGCTCCAACACGGGGGCAGGACGGTCTTTGTACGCAGCGTTTTTTCGAATGATTGAACGAGCTGCGCTCTCCCGCGCCGGCTCCATACATCGATCCGGTGCACATCGCCACCCCGGTTTCCAAACTTTGCGCTCATTTCGGTCCCGGAGTACGTACGCGGCCGGCCTTTACGCGCGCATGGCAGGATCACGACCCCGCTGGCTCGGATCGAGCATGTGCGCGCATGGCCGGATGCCATGCAGTGCGCGTTGGCGTTGGCTCGGCTGGCCGGCCGGCCTCGGGCGAGGCGTGGTCAACGTGGGGAACAGGAGAGGAGAGCGCTCCAGCATCGCACGCTCGATGCGTACGTGACCGACCGGGGATCGAGCAAGTAAGCTAGCTAGGAGTAGTAATCTTCGTCTCCTCTCCTCTGGGAGCGGGACGAGTGGCCGGCCGGCCGTTACGATTGGTTGGTTAGCGTTAGCGTACGTATGCAGCTCGGCGGTACGGAGAAACGTGCGCCGGCATAGAATATGGGTAGAGACAGCAGGTAGCAATCTTCCCGTCCCGTGCATCGACGGCAAGCCCGGAGAAGGAGGAACCAACAAGGAAGGAGCAGAGAGCATGGTACTAACACTAAAAATGTCTGTCCAGCGCGTCGATGCTAGCTTCGGCGCATCAGATAGGGAACCGCCCAGGAATCCAGGACCACTTCCTTGTTTTGTACTCAGGTTAATCTAATTTTGGGGAAGCAAAACAGGATCAGTGAACAAAAAGCGACCCACTTGTGCCGTTTGATCCGTCCACGTTCAGCTTCATCAACCCTCCCAACCAAGCGCAAGTGTATCGCATTAGTACCAGCTGTCCCATAATGCAGCGTCGCGGCAGTTGGATGAACGGACTAACTCTCAGTATGCATGGTGTTATTCGTTCGCGGTCATGGTCGTATAAGCTGAGCAAATTAATGCAGTTTGGGGTCAGCAAGAACACATGCATGCTGAGCAATCAGGTAATTGACCTAGTATCAATTACCTAGCTAGCATGTACTCTACAATCTGACCGGCACACCTCTAACTGAATCTGGCGTGTACACAAGTAGAAGAAATAGAATTGTCAACGAGCTAGGCACCGTTGGTCAGCCAGAACACAATCTGGTATGTGACCTAGTATTAGGCCTGTTTGGTTCCAAATAAGTCACCAACTTATAAGTTAAAAAGTGCAAAAAATGACTTATTTTGTCAAACAGGTTCAACTTATAAGTCACCCCCAACTTATAAGTCATAAGTTGCTCCACCCCAACTTAAAACTTATAAGTCACCTACTTTTGAGTGGGTCCCACCACTTTTTCCCACCGTCCCGTCTGCCCCGTCCCAGCAGCGCCCCGCCCCGCGGCTGCAGCGCCCCGCCCGCCAGCCGCCGCGCCGCGCCCCGCCCGCCGGCCGTTGCGCCCGTCCCGCCCGCCGGCCGCAGCGCCTCGCCCCGCCCGCCGCCCGCCGCGCCGCGCCCTGCCCCGCCCCAGCCGGCTGCAGCACCGCCCCGCCGGCCGTCGCGCCCTGCCCCGCCCGCCGGCCGCAGCGCCTCGCCCCGCCGGCCGTCGCGCCCGCCCCGCCGGCCGTCGCGCCCCGCCCCGCCCGCCGGCCGCAGCGCCTCGCCCCGCCCGCCGCCCGCCGCGCCGCGCCCCGCCCTCCGCCCCAGCCGGCTGCAGCACCGCCCCGCCGGCCGTCGCGCCCGCCCCGCCGGCCGTCGCGCCCCGCCCCGCCCGCCGGCCGCAGCGCCTCGCCCCGCCCCGCCCGCCGGCCGCCGCGCCGCGCCCCGTCCCGTCCCGCCGGCTGCAGCACCGCCTCTGCTCGTTCAAGAAGGACGCCGTCGTCTGGCTCGACGCCTGCATGCTCCGCTACTCCGGCGAGCCGTTCTTCGGCGAGGTCGACGACGACCACAGCGCCGTCGTGCCGGGCGGCGTCCAGAGCGCGGCGAGGTCTGTCCAGTGACGAGGTCGCCGGTGTGGTCATGTGACTTATAAGTCAGGTGACAACCAAACAAGGGTGACTTATAAGTCACTGGTTTTAAGTCACCTGACTTATAAGTCACCTGACTTATTGGAACCAAACAGGGTCTTAATTACCTACGTAGTAGCGTACTACATACAATCTGACACGGAGACCTCAAACCGCTAACCTCAAATTCTCAGTGACAGGGCAGCCATGGATCCAGACAGAAAATCAGCAGTGCATCAACGGTTAGCAAAACTATAAGATCTCCTCTGGAGTTTGCACATGTCAAGATATATGGTAGCTAGTATTTCTTGAGGCAATCGATAGACTCTGGAGTGACCCACAACTCGGTAAGCTCCAAACCCTCTGCGCTTCCAAAATCTCACCTTGGAGGCATACATACATACATATAAATTTACAGCCATTGTTGCCTAGCTCGCACCGTTACCGCCAAATAAGCTTTGCACCCATACATACATACATAAAATAACGGGGCCTAGTTTGTCCTTGCACGAGTGAAGCGCGACACTGCTTGCTGCGGCGTTCAAACGTGTCCCGGCTTTCGTAATTAGTGCCGCCAAAGCCGCGAGTAATCAAACGCTCCAGGCCAAAACGCTCCAGGCCGCGAGTAAGCCGCGCAAGCACCTGATCCTGATTGCTCATCCTGTACTGTTAGTAGTAGAGAGAGTGGTACTGTACGTTTCACAGCAGGGGCATTCGCCGCGAAGATTCCTGAATTCTCCCAAACTTTCGAAAGCGAAGCAGCCCCTCATGTACCTGAAGAAGTAACGTACGTACATGACGATGTGTCTACGGATGGGAACAAAAAGCTCTGGTGTCGGCCATTCTTATCTCTCCTGGAACCTGCAAGCTCACGGATCCGTAAAAGATAGCTGGCACCTGAGTCAGATCGCCGCTCTTGTGTCCCTATCTTTATCTTTCCGTTTTTTTAAAAACGCTTGCGCCCCTAGTTCCCAACCAGGTGTTTTTTTTTAATGACAACAGTAGAACTATCAAATTTAATGATCAGAAGAAGGGGTTATAAGAGCCCTCAAAAAGGAAAGCATAGTAAAAGGTGGCGCAAAAAGAAAAAAAACCCGTTGGCAGCACCACAAACCCACACTCTATCCTCAATTGAAAACACCATCAGAGCCCATCATCGGAATCTCCAAGGTGACGCCTCCAAGGAGGAAAACGGTGTTGAAGACACTTTCGTCATCCAATCTGGCACTGCCTGATATTAGGTTTTCACCCGTATATCTCACGCTAATTAGTAGAAAAAGGCGAACGACTCCGCAACGATACCTCAAAGGAGGGAACGACTCCACAACGATACCTCCAATGAGGGAGACGACACCCGTGGGTGCCGTTCCGCCGGCAACGACCAGGTTGAAGCATGATTTTCATCCGGAGTTAGGCCTTCCACCAACAATCCAGGGGTCTGAGGCTACAAACGACAGGTAGCAGCACAAGCCCAAGCAGACACTATCAAAGACAACATGGTCAAAGCCGCTCGCAGAAAACTCGACGAGCGTGCGCCAACCTGACTGGTTCGCACTGCCGCTCGCAGGACATGGGCGAGCTAAGCCGGATCAGGCTCTCTTCTACCTCCGTGCACAGAACTGGGCGATCCTTCGCACCGCAACGCACAGGAACGGTCGAAGAAGAACCAGGCATAGCCGGTCCGCACCGCGGGATCCAGCCAAACTCCGCAGCTCGCGTTGCCGCGCGCAAGCACATGACCACTCATGCTGGAACTGGTCTGTCCGAGCCTCCTACCGCACCCGTCAAACTGGATGGCGCCACAGCTCCAGGAGCCGGACGTGAACGCGCTTGAAGCAGAGACACCACCACCAATCCCTGACACCACCGCTACATCCACCACACGACAAAGGCGACCGAACGAGGCGCGCAACGCAGCCATGGTTCCATAGCGCCTGAAGCTCATATTGTTGACAGATATATGAGCTATGAGTGTTTTCGATATATATATATATATATATATATCGAAAACACTCATAGCTCATATAAAACTGACAAGAAATAATAGTCATGGTTACCTGATTCGCAATTCAAATTCGCGTTTCAGGTTTCGTTACACAACTCTGATTCACGAATCGAAGAAGGGATTTGTGATACCGGCGTTTTTGAATTCGCAGACTCATGTATGCAGTGTAGACAGTTTTTATATGACACATATATTATATATAAAATGTTCATATAAAATACAATATAACCATATTCTTAAAATTAAACATATGTAACTCTGTATCTAAATATTTATAGTTGGAAACAAATTAGTCTAGTCCTTCCCAACTATAAGTATCTAGGTACAGACGGAGTATACATTATAGCAGCAATCTCTCTTTATGTCCCAAAATTTGGCTTTTGTGGCAATGATGACGGGGTGAGCAAGGTCGAAGGCATGGTGGTGGTCGAGGTAGTCCACTCTTCTTCAACGTGTCCGTTGGATTGCCTCGATTGTTTGTTGTTGTGAAGTCGAAGTTGCGATGGTGTGGACCCGGTGGCGTACGATGACCCACAACAGGTGGTCCACTCGGCGATCTTCCGTGACACTAATCTTGCCTAGTTCTTCGTAGCTCTCCGTCGAAGTCGAAGCTACATTGACTTGTAGTGGGCGGATAGCATTTCGCCTTGGGAGTGTAATGTTGTTCAACAACCAATAGGGTTGTTGTTTTTCCTTTTCTGTCATCTTCGGATCTTCACCATGTTGTATTTCCATTGCTTCCTGCTAACTCTGAATAGATCCAGCAATTTGTTGGATCTTGAAAAAGAATGCCCCAAAATGTAATTGTCCAAATCCGTGCATTGAATCAAGAGCAAACGATTCAACTTATAAATGATTGATCTTCAAAAAAGCATCTTCTGGTTCTAACTTTGTGACAAAATGTTATATGTAAAATATATGATACATTTCATTTCAAAATATTAGACGGACACACCAACGCGCACCTACAAACAGATGCACCCAGATAATAGCTATACTCAATTACTGAAGAATGATGACCGGAGCCACGAAGCATCGTGATGGCGATGTCACCTCCATGACGATCTGCCGAAGACAAGACGAGGATTCAAGAGTGCACCACCTACCTCTCATCTTTGTGAGACCGAAGGACACATGAGTACATTGCATTAATTTTGAACTTTGATCACCTCCACTATGTCTCATTTTTAAGCATGTATGAGAGTTGCATATGATTTTAATAAGAATGAAGATGATATAACGCCCAACAAAACAGCATGACCCGTATAAGTGATGTGACCCTATTTGAAAAAACTTAGATGACCTAAGGATCACTGACCGAAGAGTTAGCATTTGTGGCTGAAGACAACTAAACCCAACATAGACTAAAACAATGTACCACACGAGGCATGAAAACAATGAACAATTTGTTAGAAGTGCCACAACAAAGCGAGCTACAACACAACCCAAAACTCAACTATATATCATGATGATGTAAGCACGACACCATAAAGTTGAAACAACTAACATCAGAGAGATAACACCACTTGCACTACACAGAGGAGACCCAAGTTGCCAACGAGGCCGCTGGCCCACAGGAAACCCAAACGTTTCCATCTACATTTTGAAGCGAAGATGGTCGAACTTCAACATTTGATGTGAACTCACATATTAACAACACATTTGTTCCTTAAGTTTAGTGAATTCGATATCCTCTATCGAGCCTGCATTGGTCAGCGAATAAGTTGAGAGGTTCAATCATATCCAAATTCCCAAAACCGTGACCCATATATAAATAAAAAAATTGTTCCTTAAGTTTCGTTAATTATGCCTCCTCCTTCGAGGCTATATTGGTGAGATCATAATAGGAAATTTTATTTTTTATCCGTTCCATGGGAGGGATTTCCCAAGAACTAACTTTCGATTCTTGGATGGAAGACATGGGTCTTAAAGCACTTGCAATAGCCACGTCATGTTTCTTTTTTTGGTTTGCTTCGTGGCGTTATTGTCGTGAACTTGTGTGACGCACCGAGCCGCACGTTGTCCGCACACTCACTCCCACCATCCTTTTCCATTACACAATGATGATGGCGAGCTGAGTGAGAGAGAGAGGCAATGCCCTGCTCCTATCAATTTTCCATTTCCTTTTCAAAACAGAATGAAAAATTTGTAAGATTTTTGGTAACATTCACATGGCAAAAGGTTTAACGGTCACATGGCATTTTTTACCGAGCATGGGCAAGTTTGTGAGAACAATTGGGTTGTTGTCATGACATGTCAGTTTGTAGAGGGGAATTATTCACTCAAAGTTGTCATTTTTTTTGAAATTATACTGTTTCTTTAACTTTGCCAAGGAAATTGATACATGTCATGGCATTTTTCATTGCATGCAACTTTTCTTTGTTGAGCTTAGTATGGCCGTTTTACATCCATGGAAAATTACTTCTATGGACCATGGCAGTTTTTTATAACATGCCTTGGCATTTTTAATATGTATTTTGCCATGGCATTTTTTATGCAAGTGGTGAAAAATGTTTGTGTACATGTAATTTTTATTGTACAAACCATGGAATTTTTATTCAAATATCATGGCATTTCTAATATTCATCACATGGCAGTTTGTAGAAGGGGTTTCTTCATTGAAATTTGTCAATTGTTTTGACAATTGTACCATTGTTTCAATAACTTTGCCATGGAAATTCATACATATCATGAAATTTTTCATTGTATGTCACTTTTCTATGTTGAGCTTAATATGACCTTTTTTGCATTCGTGGCAACTTATTTGTACGGACCATGACATTTTAATATATTTATTGCCATGTCAATTTTGTGTTAGTGGTGAAAAATATATTATATACATGGCATTTTTATTGTACATACCATGGTGTTTTTTTTATCTCACATCATTTCTAACATGCATCTGCCATGGTATTTTTAATATACATCACATGAGAGTTCGTAGAGAGGGTTTGTTCATTGAAACTTGTCAATTTTTTCGACAATTGTACCACTATCTGCTTATAACTTTTAGATGGCAATTCATACATATCGTGTCATTTTTTATTGTCTGAAACTTTTCTTTGTTGAGCTTAATATGAACTTTTTAACATTCATGACAAATTATTTTTACGGACCATGACATTTTAAATATATTTCTTGCCATGGCAATTTTGTGTCAGTGGTGAAATATGTTTGTGTACATGGCATTTTTATTGTACAAACCAAGCCTTTTTATTTCATGGCATTTTTAGTATGCATCTGCCATGGCATTTTGCCAGATTTTGTTTTTTTCATTGTTCATTTGATTTTGCCACAACAACTTTAATACGCATCTGTCATGCAAGGTTCTTTTTTTGCCACAGTGTTTTTGTAAAGATAAGATGGCATTTATACTAGGTCATCTAGGTCTAATGATAATCATGGTTAGGTGATTCACAATTCAAAATCGTGGTTCAGGTTTCACTACGCAACTCTGATTCACGAATCCCAGAAGGGGTTTGTCATCCCGGTGTTTTTGAACTCCACACTCATGTAAGCAGTGTGGCAGTGTTTTTATCGGACACTCATAGATTATATATAAAACATTCATACAAAATAGAATCTATAACCAGATTGTCAAAACTAAACATATCTATACACTATAGTAGTATTCTCTTTATGTCCCAAAAATGTGGCATCTGTGGCAATGATGATGGCAATGATGACTGGGTGAGTGAGGTCGGAGGCATGGCATTGGTCAATCTAGTCAGCTCTTCTTCGGTGTGTCTATTGGATTGCCTCCGTTATTTGTTGTTGTGAAACCAAAGCGGTGGTGGTGAGGCCCCGGTGGAGTACGATGACGCACAACAGGTGGTCCATTCCACGATGTTCTGTGATGCCAACCTTGCCCAGTTCTTTGTAGCTCTCAGTTGGAGTCGGAGCTGCATTGCCATGTAGTGAATGGATGGTGTTTTAGTTTGGGAGTGTAGTATTATTCTGCAGCCAATAGGGTTGTTGTTTTACTTTTTCTTTGATCTTCGGATCTTCATCATGTTGTTCTTCCGTTGCTTCATGCTAAATCTTAATCAAGCTAACAATTTACTGGATCTTTTAAAAAAATGTCCCAAAATGTAACCGTCCAAATTCTTGCATTGGATCAACAACAAATAATTCAACTTATGCATGTTACATGATTGATGGCATATTCGATTAATCTTCAAAAATGTCTCGTGTGGTTCTAATTTTGTAACAAAATGTTATACATGAATATATGAAACATTTAATTTCAAAACACGTTTTTTTCGCTTCCACGAGAGGCATATGCACATGTTTACTTTCACGACTCAAAAAATGTATTTTTTTGGCTTCCGCGAGAGTCATGGATTTGCCTCTCACAAAGGAACAAAAATGCGTTATTTTTTTGCTTTGGTGGAGGGCTGGAGGCATACATTTGCTTCCTTGAGCGGCACGGTTGATCATCATGAAAAGGGGAAAAAGATGAAGACAAGGTGCTTTCGGCTCGTATTTTCTTCTGTAGTTTTCCGTAAGAAAAAGTTTGTCGAAACATATTTACATTGCATCTAGTTTCGAATGCCGAGATATCAAATAGTGAAAAGAGTTTTGGATTTGAACGCACAATTAAGATATAAAATGTTTATAATAAGGAACCTATGAGTGGATTTTCGAGTGCCGAGATATCGTTAGCTGGTTGCAACAAGTGGCGTCACTTGAGAAGCCGGGAGTAGGAACTGGATCCTCTAACTTAGAAAAGGAAAGTCTGCAACAGTGCCCTGTGTAAACTAAAGAAGGAAAGCTAGGTACCGTTAGCTGGTTGTTTACTGTAGATATAAATAATCTAGAATTAACTTTATCTCAACGTCTTGCTTTTTTATATGCATTACTATAGATGTATACAGTAGATTTGTAATTTGCAAAATAATTGAAGTCACTTTAGCCTTAATTATATGAATTGAAAGAAGGCAAGTCAGAATACTGTAGCTTCTCCAACATTTCTTATGTATGTGTTAGAAGATCCGCGGTCGTAGGGTGACCTTTGTAGGGGATTAATGAGTGATTTTGGGGTTTGGGTTCTACGTGACGTTATAGTTTCATCTCTCGGGCTAGTCCTCCATGACCTCATGGGTTTTATTTGTTTTCTCTCACGCACGGGGTCGGCTCCTGTACAGTCATGTTATTGTTGCACCGGTATAGTCTCTGGTTCATATTATTTGTTTTGGATTTGTTTAAAATCGGATGTATTTAGACATGTTTTAGGTCTTGTTTGGATTACCGTTTTGCCTCAAACACCTCCGTAAAAAAATATAGATCTCTCCTTGTTGTTCTGTTTTCGGCTGGAAATCTTTCTAGCCACCGGTAAAATATGTCTGTGAAATTAATACATCTGTATTTACTTACACCACATCCAAACACAGCCTTAATGTAAACATATCCGTATCTACTCCTACACTACACACAAGCGCGCAACAACCTGCAGTCGGAATTATGCAATGTCGACAGCAGCCGATCCATCGCGCAGCCTACAGGCTAGCGAGTGTTGTACGTACGTACGCGGCTATGATAACTGATAAGACCGCCAGTAGACTACAGATTCAAAGTGGGAGTAGCTAGCGCCGGTAGTCCGGTACCGTAGCCACGATCGAGGGCGTACTGTACAGGTCGTGCCCCCTGTCTGCGAGAACGAGGCATAACATTGTTCCCTTCCGCTAGCCGCACACGACGCCGGGCCTCAGCAGCTTGCCCGGAGGCATGGCACTGTCGGTCGGCCATGACAAATTGGTAAGCGGATGATCAAGTTTAATCGCTGCGCGCAGGGTGTCGCTCGTCCATTGGCGAAGCACGCGAGACCGATCCCTCGATTCGTCCATCTCTCTAGTTGGAGGGAGGATCATGTTAAAGTTGTATCGAATATTATTGTACAAGGTAGGTTACAGTTGGACTTGTAATTGTATTGTGTTTAAATAGGACTAGCAAAAGGGTTCGTGCGTTGCAACGGAAAAAAACATAGTTTTAAATGGTCATGGCCATATTTTGTTGTATCATCGACATACACTATCACTCCTAATTTCATGAAATCATGGCGAATACTTGAAATCATGACCATTTTTTAAACTCGTGCACATGTTTGAAGGAGTGAAAATTTTCAAATTCATGAACATGTGCCTTCTCAAGAGCAGGCCATCCCATGCGCAGGTACGCCGACAGCAACAGGTTCCACGACGTCTCGTCCCGCTCCTCGGCCCGGTCAAACACCAGCCTCACCTCGTCAATCATCCCGCACTTGGTGTACATGTCGATGACGGAGTTGGTCAGGAACACGTCCTGCACGAGCCCACTCGCCACGGCCAGCCCGTGCGCCGCCCGGCCGTGCCTCCAGTCCCCGGCCCTGCTGCACGCCGCCAGCACCGCGGCGTAGCTGAACCTGTCCGCCCGGACGCCGCCGCCCCGCGCGTCCCGGAAGGAGGCGAGCGCGAGGCGCGCGGAGGACCCGCTCTGGCTGGAGTAACCGGTGATGAGGGTGTTCCAGGACACGGCGTCCCGGCGCGGCATTCCGTCGAACAGGAGGCGGGCGTGGCGCATGTCGCCGCCACGGGAATATGCTGCGAGGAGGTTGTTGCGGAGGAAGAAGCCCGGATGGAAGCCGGCGCGGAGCATGTGGGAGTGGGTCAGCCTGGCGGTGCGTACGCCTGGTGATGGACAAAGCTCGAGCACGACTTCGCCGCCCTCCGCGCCAGCTACGACGCCCTCCACTCCCGCATCGAGTCCCTCAAGCACGACAAGCTCGCCCTCGCCGCACAGATACCGTACCTGCAGCTATTCCTTAACCTCTTCTTCCTACCGACGCTTCATCCAGCTGCTAACCACGCACATACGTGCTTGCTGCTCTCGATGGCCACGAAGGTGCCCAGGGTGAGCTTCTGGATGCTACGCCTAATCCCTCCTCCCGAGCGTCGCCCCGCCGTTCAATCTCTCGCGCCGCCGCCGCCCCGCCGCACGCCGCACCACCCGTTTCCCCGGACAGAAACGCCGAGCCGAAGCCCCCGCGCCCAGCCGTCGCGCCGCCCGTCGCGAGCCGCCGTCGATTGGATCCGGCGAGCGCGCCGTCTACGGCGGCAATGCGTCCTCGCCTCGGAAAAAGTAGGGTCTTATACATAAAAGTGAAACGTTTTTCTCATTTAAGAAAAGACTGCGGGTTGATTAACTAAAAACGGAGAGGCCTTTCTACAAAAATGTCACAACGGACGACCAGAAACCGTATTTGCTTTATTATTAGGGAGAGATATGGAGTCGTGTTCAAGCAGAATACTCGTACCCTAGGCCTCTCATATATAGTGGGGCTAGACACACGATGTAACTTATGCCAACATAATAGCACAGGTACGCGGGGGAGCCGGTGACATGTGTCGGCGCTCGGGCGGCTGGGGTGCGGTATTGTGACGGTGTGACGAGGAGAAGCGCCCGTAGTCATGCCCCGGAGATGTAGGCAGATCAATGAACCTCGTTAACAAATCTTTGTGTTGTGCTTGTGTAATTGCTTGGTCCTCGATGATTGACGGTGTGCATCGGATTTATTCTAACAGATCACATGTGAAGTGCGACCGATCCACGGAGAGAGACGCGCGGGTGTGCCGGGCCGAGGGACCACGACCAGCTCCACTCCATCCACTGCCAGCAAGCCGGCGGTAAGTTTCATGGCGAGTAATCGTCGGGCGACGAGAACCGAGAGCTGGGGAGTGGGGAGGCTACTCGTTCCGATGCTGCAGTTGCCGTGAAAACCTCATTGACAGCGAGGAAGGTGAGCACTACGCAGCAAGCTGTCGTCTGTGCTCTCTGCATCTGCAGTGCACACTTGGCCTCGGCTACGACTAGGAGGAGAGCCAAGTGATGAATGAATAGTTAACGTCTCTGTGAATCCATCACATGGCTGAGATGGCCACAGTAGAGTGGATCCCCCTCGAGCTCTAGCCCCAACAGCTGGGCAGTGCGGTGTACATCATCTACCAGTGGTAGTATACAAGCCTATCAGTATCCATTTGGAGAGAAAATTAATACTACGATACATGGCTTGGAGCCTTGGATCCAGGCCGGTCACTGAACTGGATCAACCAGCCCAACGTACGCAGGAGTATATTCTACTGCTACTGCTAGTATAGTAGGAGTACATTACTTCGGCTAGCTCTAGCCTCATCAAACCGCTCTGTACCCATATGGGCCGTCCGTCTTCATCGTGTGTGCGTCGGTCAAACGGTCCTCTCCTCCATGTGGATTTCTTGTTACTTAGCAAACACAAATTTGGGGCAAATGATTGCAGTACTAATTAATGTAAGCCAAGGCCCCCGTCCATTGCGCTGTCACAACTAGGGGCTCATCTTTTGGATTCGTTCAATACTGCACAAAGTGTTTCTGCTTCAGGGTATTTTATGTCGCCTTGTGCTTTTTGTCTGCCTTTTGTAAAGGCGCACAAGAGCAGGAGGACACGAATAGAGGACCCAAATTCAAAAAAAAATAATTTTGCATCATGCCAACTTTGGGAGAGGTTTGGGTCTGTCGGATAAGCGGCATGGATATCATCTAAAGAGATTAGTGCATGATGCTTCCATGTTCTGCGGCTTAAAAAACTACTGTCTTAGGCTGTCCCTTTTCAGAAGCAGTGGGTCAAATCTTATGCAGCATCTCTTCCTTTCTTTCACCACAAAGAATCAAAGATCACATGGACGTGAGGGCAAAAATATTGATATTCCTACGTTGTGTAGGTGCCTAACTAGATGCGGGTCGTTGCAGCAGGTGCACAAGTGAGAGTGAGACATGCAGACGAATCCATCACACCTTTGCTCATGTAGAACAAGGCCGGGATATAAATATTTGAAGATTGCTGGTCGCCAAAAGAGCTTGGCATACACTACTAGTACTACCTGGCTAGCTAGGCTTGGATACCTGATACTCATAGCACAAAAGGCCAAAGAGGTCGGTTTATTTTAGAATTTGGAGTGGAGTAGAATGGAATGAAGTGTGTTTGATCTTGCTAATTCTCTCAAACGGTTTTTTGGTTTTCAGTTTGGCATTTGCTTAATGTCAGGCACTTGAATTTTCTCCGGGCAACACGACGGCTGCATGAGAAAGAAGAAGGGGAGGTTGAAGAAGAACATTGTGCAATCTCTTGTTAGCCATTGGATTAAGGTCTAGCGGTTCTAGTGACTTATGCATACTTTTTTTTAAATGATGGAGAATATGGTGTTAACTTCTGAACTGTGTGACATGTAAAATAGTACTTCCTCCGGTCCTTTTTACTATTCCTATAAGATCTGTGTGAAGTCAAACTTCGTAAAGTTTGACTAACTGTATAAAAAAAGTATCAACATTCACAATACAAATTAATATCATTAGATGTGTTATGAACTTAATTTTTGTACTATATATACTTCAACCATTTCCTTATAGAAGGCCACTATGAAAAAATAGATTTTGCATCTATATAAGGCCACCAACAGTCAAATTAATATTGCTTTCTCATACTACTTGCATGCATATAGTCATAATGACATTCAGTTATTTTCTTCTCATTCATTCCTTGCATGCATGCCACACATTAATAACCCCGGTGAAGGAAAAAAAATTAGTATGCAAAACAGTCATTAAATTTTATCTTGATAGCTATAATATGAGTTTGTGGACTTATATAAGGAATGGAGGGAGTAACTCTTGTATTTGGAGTGTTGATATTTTTTCAATATAAATATGGTCATATGAAGTTTAACTTCAAAAAATTCATGTGAAGTACTTCCACCATTTTTGTATACAAGGCCACAAACACATATTTCCGGTATCAAGGCAAAAAATAATACGTTCTAAGTCAATGTTGCAAGACAGTTTGTCTCTTTGTTTGCCGTGTAAATTAATGTGTATTTTTTTCTCTCATGCACATCAAACCATTGATCTCACTCCTGCATGCATGCAAGCCATAATTAATGTCATGCTTTGCTAATACTACAAGGCAAACATCATTAATATTGCATCATTAATGTTACTCCCTTCGTCACAGTTTAGAAGTCATGCACGTGTACCTATGTCGTTAATTTGACTTATATAAAATATATTATTTAATATAAAAATCATATCATTAGAAAATAGAACAACTAAAGGTTCTAATAATATACTCCCTCTGCAAAGAAATATAAGAACGTTTAGATCACTAAAGTAGTGATCCAAACACTCTTATATTTGTTTACAGAGGGAGTATTTTTTGTATTATATGCCTATCATTAAGTTGATCAAATTGACAACCTAGATACATGTGTCGGACTTGTAAACTAGGACGAAGGGAGTAGTGGTATATCTGTAAAATGTAGTTTTGATAGTGGCCTTGTATATGAAAATGGAGGAAATAAAAAGGATCAGAGGACATCTTAAAAAGAGGATCAGGGGATGTAACAACGACCAGAGGGAGTACTGCATTGTATAACTTCTAGTGATGGGTTGTAGATCCAAATTGTATTCGTACTAGCTGTCATTTGCCATTGCGTACACTCTACATCGTTCATTGTCAGTGTACGTCCTGCAGACTTGGAAATGCCTGTACTTGGACTGATTAGAGTAAGGCTGTCCGTGACGGATGCGCTTGATGATTGAACAACTATCTGAAAAAAAAATATACTTTCAGACATAATGACATGAAACCACTCATTCTTCTCCGTGAACTTATGGCCATAACTAGCAAGCAAACCAATGATTAGATTTAGACATGCAAAAATGCAAAATGGACTTGACTGACTGAACGTCCTTACTTTAATGTGACCAGCATCAAGTACGATCCGTGTACAATATATACTTGGGGTGCCGCTGGCATCTCAGAAGGAAACCACAGAAGAAGCAGTGTGTGTGTGGCTCATAGCCAAAAGTTCATTCGTGTGAGTGTGCGTGTGCGGTCTCTTGATGATGCTTTTGTCTTAAGCATAAGACATATGCACCACACTATAGTAGTTTTTTTTCCCGCTCTTGATAATACAGAGCTTCAAATGTGCTTGGACTCGGGGCATGCATGCACGGCGAACGACGCTATGGACTCCGGCAGTGCAGTGCGTGCCTGCACGCGCCGGTGTCGTTCTCGATCAACTTGACGTGCTCGATCGTCGATGCCTCGGTGTGCACTTTGTGTGCAGCATAAGCGTGCGGCAGGAGCTGGCTCGCACGTACACGTACATCCGTGTGGTCAACGTGGATTCTCGTGCAGTCGTGCCCGTGTGCCATGCATGCATGCATGCTCTGCGACGCCCGGAGAACGTACGCCTTTTTGGCCGTGCCAGGAACCGTACGCCCAGTCGTGTCCGTGTGTTCCGGCTCAAGATAGATAGTAGGTGCCAGTCCACCAGCCCAGGTACAAGTTTCAGCAGCAATCCACCGGCGTGGTCACCAACGATCCACCCCTGCAAAAAGGTGGCGACGTACTCACAAGCGAGACAGGAGCGCTATGGTTGGCGGCTTGGCGTTGGTTTGGGCCGGAGGATTTTTGGTTGCCCGGAGGGTTCATCCACGCGGGCATGCATATTACTCCCTCCGTTCCTAAATACAAGAAACTTTAAAATATATCTATATAAATTCATATATTGTCTATAGTGTAATTTTTAAAAGATCTTATATTTAGAAACGGAAGAGGGTACGGAGTACGTTCAGAATTTTCAAGGCAACGGACATATTTCCATTCAAGTAGCTAGGGCAGCATGCACTAGTGGAAAACGGGCCTTTGGCCGGGACTAAAGTCAAGTCCCGGCCTGCTTCTGGGCCGGGACTAAAGGCCCGGCCACGTCGCCCCAATTCTCAATGCCTCCCTCGAAGCTTTAGTCCCGGTCCGTAAGGAGCCTTTAGTCCCGGTTCGTGTTCCAAACCGGGACTAAAGGGCTACGCGGTGAGCGGTGGTGGTGGCAACCGTTCGTATCCCCCTTTAGTCCCGGTTGGTGGCTTAACCCGGGACTAAAGGCCTAACACGTGGCCTGCCGTAGTGGTGGCAACCGTTGGTATACCTCTTTAGTCCCGGTTGGTGGCTCAACCCGGGACTAAAGGCCCAAACGGTTTGCATCCCGCGTCGTTTCGGGCGATGAAAAGCACGAACCGAAGCAGAGTCGCCATTTCTCTGTTTCTTCTTCTCTCTCGCTCTCGCTCTCTGTTCTTATCTTCTCTTCTTCCCTTCTCTTCTTCCACCATGCCAACTCGCTTTGAAGAGGTGCTTGCACATGGCACGACCATGCTCGATGTCGTGTACACGAACGAGAGCAGGGAGATGCCGTTTTTTCTTGAACAGTTGAAGGAACGATGGCTTGACGCCGCAATGGATCATGAGAAGTTTTTGGGGCTTGATCTGGAGTACACGGCCGATCAACGCGGTGTTGTCGTCATCCAACTATGCTTCGCACACCATGTCTTGATCTTCCAATGGGTGAGGTAAGTTTTGAGGCTTTCTTTGATCCAAGATAATGACATTGTAAGTTTATTTGTTTCAATCATAGTTGGTTCCCTTCAAATAGTTGTAGTGAAACAATTTTGATTAGTTGAAGGGGAACACAATCTAATTGGAAGCAGTGTTCCATAATCTGAAAAATCGTATTAGAATCAACTAGTGTTTAATATGTTCCATTGGAATCATAGTTGGTTCCCTTCAAATAGTTGTAGTGAAACAATTTTGATTAGTTGAAGGGGAACACAATCTGATTGGAATAGTGTTCCATAATCTGAAAAATCATATTAGATGAGGTACAGCTTCGGTATTTAGATACCAACTGGTTGCCTCATTGATCTCCAAACGGTATTCATGCTTCGACATGTTAGGACTTCGATGGCTCATATGGCAGTTGCCTTGATCGACGAGGAATATGGTGATATGAAGACCAGTTTCCCAAAGTCTCAGCACAAACTTTGGGAGAAGGCCCCACTTGATCGTATCAACATTGAGTATGCAGCAAAAGATGCATACGTTTCATACGAGTTGTACCGCAAGATTCGAGTCGTCAACTATGGCCAGCGTCACCTCGAGGAAGGTGGACATTCTGATTCAGACGATTCAGACGAATAGTGTTCTCAACGTCGAACACTTGTATATATATCTATGGTAGCTATTATTATGTACTGTTTGGACTAGTATCATGTACTGCTTGGACCAATTTATATATGTCTAGTTTCTGTTTGTGCCATTATAGTTTCCAAATTTGAATGGTTTAGCCCTTTCTAACTTCATTTGCTACTTTTGAATGGTTTAGCCCTTTCTAACTTCATGGTATCATGCATTTCGACCACATATATATACAAAAAGTCTTCAGTTCAAATAAGTTCAAAAAATAAAATCCCTTTTGTAACAGATCTGTTATGCACCAGGGGAAGAAGGAGTAGAGACCATCATCGATGGTCGAAAAATCAGGTGAGGGAGTGTCCACCATACATGAGAGAAGAAGAATGTCGACTGTTGCTGTGGGGGTCGTTTCTCCTTCTTCTCCTTGTGCTAGATATTGGTTATGCACTAGGGGAAGTAGGAGTAGCGACCATCATCGATGGTTGAAAAATCAGGTGAGCTAGTGTCCACCATATATGAGAGAAGAAGAATGTCGTCTCTTATTGTGGGGGTCGCTTCTACTTCCAAAGAGATTGTCCATTTTGTACACGAAGTGCATCCAGTTTTTAACGTAACCCTCTCAACTTTCTCGCACATGCTATGTGGGTGAAATGATGATAGCATGCCAACTTTCAACATTTTCAGAGTTCATTTGTAGTGCTTTTCAATTTCAGGGTCAACTAGCTCAAAAAAAAAAGTAAATGCACGAAGAATACCAAATGAAGTCAGAAATTGTTGAAATTTTGTGATGTGCCTTTGAATGGTGCATTTTGAACACACAAAAAGTATGGAGTTCAAATAAGTTCAAAAAAAATGAAATCCCTTTGTAAGAGATGAGTTCTCGTTCGAAACGCTGATACTTCGAGAGAGATTGTCCGTTTTGTACACGAAGTGCATCCAGTTTTTGTCGTAGCCCTCTCCACTTTTTAACACATGCTATGTGGGTAAAATGATGATAGCATGCCAACTTTTAACATTTTCAGAGTTCATTTGTAGTGCTTTTCAATTTCAGGGTCAACTAGCTCAAAAAAAAGTAAATGCACGAAGAATACCAAATGAAGTCCGAAATTGTTGAAATTTTCTGATGTGCCTTTGAATGGTGCATTTTGAACACACAAAAAGTATGGAGTTCAAATAAGTTCAAAAAAATGAAATCCCTTTATAAGAGATGAGTTCTCGTTCGAAACGCTGATACTTCGAGAGAGATTGTCCGTTTTGTACACGAAGTGCGTCCAGTTTTTGTCGTAGCCCTCTCAACTTTTTAACACATGCTATGTGGGTGAAATGATGATAGCATTCCAACTTTCAACATTTTCAGAGTTCATTTGTAGTGCTTTTCAATTTTAGGGTCAACTAGCTAAAAAATAAATAAGTAAATGCACGAACAATACCAAATGAAGTCAGAAATTGTTGAAATTTTGTGATGTGCCTTTGAATGGTGCATTTTGAACACACAAAAAGTATGGAGTTCAAATAAGTTCAAAAAAATGAAATCCCTTTGTAAGAGGTGAGTTCTCGTTCAAAACGGTGATACTTCGAGAGAGATTGTCCGTTTTGTACACGAAGTGCATCCAGTTTTTGTCGTAGCCCTCTCAACTTTTTAACACATGCTGTGTGGGTGAAATGATGATAGCATGCCAACTTTCCACATTTTCAGAGTTCATTTGTAGTGCTTTTGAATTTCAGGGTCAACTAGCACAAAAAAAATAAGTTAATAGTTTGGATAGTCAAAGTAATTACTTTTCAAAATTGAATATAGTTTTGCATTATTTATTCAATTTCAAACACTTTTCATTATCATAGTTTTGTCAAATTCTCAAATATGCAAAAAGAATTTTAATAAACATAGTTTTTAATTTGAAAATAGCAAAATAGTTAATAGTTTGGATAGTCAAAATAATTACTTTTGAAAATAGAAAATAGTTTTGCATTATTTATTCAATTTCAAGCACTTTTCATTATCATAGTTTTGTCAAATTCTCAAATATGCAAAAAGAATTTTAATAAACATAGTTTTTAATTGAAAATAACAAAATAGTTAATAGTTTGGATAGTCAAAATAATTACTTTTGAAAATAGAAAATAGTTTTGAATTATTTACTCAATTTCAAACACTTTTTCATTATCATAGTTTTGTCAAATTCTCAAATATGCAAAAAGAATTTTAATAAACATAGTTTTTAATTGAAAATAACAAAATAGTTAATAGTTTGGATAGTCAAAATAATTACTTTTGAAAATAAAAAAAAGTTTTGAATTATCTATTCAATTTCAAACACTTTTCATTATCATAGTTTTTTTAAATTCTCAAATATGCAATTTTTTTAATAAACATAGCTTTTAATTGAAAATAACAAAATAGATAATAGTTTGGATAGTCAAAATAATTAATTTTGAAAATAGAAAAAATTGAAACTATATGAGAATTTATAGAGAAAATTCAACCTAAATTCAAAGTGAACTCACTTTGAATTCAGGTTGAATTTTCTCCATAATCTCGAATATAGTTTCAATTTTCAGTGAGTTTAGGCCCATAAGCCTGCTTTAGAGAGGAGCTCGATGGAGAAGCTGCGACGGGGCTTATTAGTCCCCCTCACTGAGCGAGGTGGGACTAAGCTTATCGTGCAGCCGAGGAGGGGCTTTAGTCCCGGGTGGAGCCACGCCCCGGGACTAAAGACCCCCTTTAGTCCCGGGTGGAGCCACGCACCGGGACTAAAGGCCCCTGCTTCCCGCCTTCTGGTCTTCCCGAAAAAGGGCCTTTAGTCCCGGGTCGTGGCTCCACCCGGGACTAAAGGGGGTCTTTAGTCCCGGATCGAGCCACGCACCGGGACTAAAGATCCACCTATATAAGCGGGAGTTAGAAAATTTCCAACCCAAATCGTCCATTTCTCTTCTTCTTCCTCTCGTTCTCCTGCCCGACGCGGCACAACGACGAACTCGACGACGCCGTCAGGCTGCCCGCCGTCCTGCTCGCCGCCGCCTGCCGTCCTCCTCGCCGTCGCCGTCGTCCTCCACGCCGCCGCCGTCCTCCTCGCCGCACGCCGTCGACACCTCCGGCCGGTAAGCCCCCCGCCCTCTCCTCCCCAACACTCCGGCCAGTAGAAGAAAAGAAGAAAAAGGAGAAGAAAATAAGAAAAAGGAGAAGAAAAGAAAAATATTTAGAATATTTAGGTTTGTGCTAGATTATTAGGGTTAGTAATATTTAGAATTAGGAAAAATGAAAATAAGAAGAGGAGGAGAAGAAAAGAAGAAAAAGGAGAATAAGAAGAGGAGGAGAGGAGAAGAAGAGGAAAAATAGAAGAAGAGGAGAAGTAGAAGAAGAGAAAAAATTAGAAGAGGAGGAGAGGAGAAGTAGAAGAAGAGAAGAGGAGAAGTACTACAAGAAGAGGAGAAGTAGAAGTAGAAGAAGAAGTAGAAGAAGAGGAGAAATAGAAGAAGAGGAAAAATTAGTTTAGGGTTACAAGAAGAAGAATTTTTTTTGTCATTTAATTTTGCTATTGTATAGTGTATATGCTTAAGTGTTAATAGTGTTTCTTAGATTATTGCTTAATTTTGCTATTGTATATGCTTAAGTGTTAATAGTTTAATTTTGCTATTGTATATGCTTAAGTGTTAATAGTTTATTTTTAGCAAGAAAATTAATAGAACTAGTTTATTTTTTAGTTCATTTTATGATGCCTATCCCGCATCCTCATCGTCGACTTGGCGGAGGACACCTGCTTGATCAGAGGGGCCCTGTCCGGGACTGGGCTCCGCCCGGCTGGTATTGGGAGGTGCTACCTTCCGGGGGGCGTAGGTTGGTGAGGAGCCAGCCCGTCGTTGACCCGATCCTTGTTTGGTGGCGGTCGCGTGGGCCAGTGAGGGTGCCGAGGCTTACGGACACCGCGGAGGTGGTACGTCACCGTGTTAGCGAGGAGGATGAGCACGTCCGTCGCTACATGGTTGCGTTGGAGGGTAGGTTCGAGCATACCTGACAGGTTCTTCGGGGATCTCACTGGAGCTATGATCCTGTGATGGTTCCTTCTCTTTGGGTGTCCACCGCCCGCGCTGATACCCGTCGGGCGCTACGGTTCTAGATGTATCAGTGATGCTATGTGTATGATAGTATTCGAGGAGTATTAGTGATAATATTCGACGATGTACGGACAAAAGAGATGATGTATTTGCTTATAATTGAATGCATGCTAATTTGAATACTACTTTATTTTACGATTTGGTTTTGCTTATTGAATGCTCAAATTGGAAAAGTACTCCTACTTTGAATACTATGCAGAAATCTAGGAGTCCCGGGTGGAGCCACGACCCGGGACTAAAGTTGTTTTGGAACGGAGTTCCTGATAGAATAATTCTTTTTTGGTACAAAGGTTAAGAGAATCCGTTTTTTGCAGAACTATGGATCCACATATCAGGAACCTCGAAGAGGAAGAACTTCTCGAAGATATAATCAAAGACGGCCCCGACGTTGAACCAGCTGAATCTCCGTCGTTATATCTAAACCCCGACGTTGGAATGGAGGTCGAGCGACACGAAGATGAAGCCGATGGGCAGGAGATAGGTCCAATGACGGAGAAGGTGATAGCTGCACTGATGGAGAAGCCGGTGAAGAAATAATAAAGTCCGGCGACGTATACATATGAAGTTCGACAATCACTTGTAATATGTGAAAAATATTGGAGATAGCTCTATATTGTATACATATACAGTCATTTGACGAATGTTTCTCCCTCTTAGGCCTCCACATCGAGCAAAACTACGAAACGAGGCCCGACTAGAAAGTTGGATGCACGGACGCATTACACCTTTGAGGTGATATTGCCTACGGGCGAACCCAAGCTTCCTAAGAATGCTGCTGACACATTCAAGAAGCAATGCGGAGTTCTCGTTAGGGATCACGTCCCGATCAGCGTTCGGGAGTGGAACAAGCGCAAAGGGGCAACCGATAGTGACTATGTCGCCGAAAGGTACAAAGATAACCTTTGGAATGATCTCATGTCACATTTCAACCTGCCAGAATGTGAGAATGAAGACGCCGCAGACAAACTGAGGGCCAAAGTCAAGCAGTGGACTCTAAAGAAGATGGCCGGACTGTTCCGTAGCTGGAAGAAGAAGCTATGGAAAAACTATCTGAAGACAAAGAAAGTGCCAGTATTCGAGGGGTATCTAGCCAAGCAGGCGAATCACTGGAAGGCATTTCAAGAGTACAAGGAGTCAAAAGATGCCCAGGCACTATCAGAAAAGAACAAGATAAATGCCGACAAGAAGAAATATCACCACAAGCTGGGGCCAGGGGGCTATGAGACTGCCATCCCAAAGTGGGATAAGAAAGAGCAAGATCTGCTAGATAAAGGCATCATACCTGAACCACTCCGTGATGAGTGGGAATTGAGAGCAAGAAATTGGTTCCTTGCGCATGGTGGGTCGTACGACGAAAAAACAGGGGACCTCATCTGCAATGACGGTCTTAGGATACCCAGGGAGAATTGGAAAAGGACAGTGAAAGAAATTAAGGAGGGAAAAAGAAAGTTCACTGCAGATAAAGAGAAAGATTTGCTCACACTGGTCCTCGGCAATGACGAACATGGAGGACGAACGCGAGGCTTCGGTCCTTCTTACCCGTGGTGGCTTGGGTTTGCCAGAGACCAAGACACTTACAGAAGCCGAGAGAGAGCAAAGAACCGGCAGCAGGATGAGGAGAATGACAAGTTCAACCAGTTGATTGCCAGGATTAACTTGCAACAGAAGCAGATTGATGAGCTTAGAGGAGTAGCGCGCGAGGAAGATCCTGCACTTGATATTACCGGCGCCCCATCTAAGCGGAAAAGCAACGTGGCTGAATCTGAGGCCCCACCCGACGATGCACGAAGAATGATAGAGGGCGGTCCCGGCTACCCCGTGGATGGAATCAAGGAGTCAACATCATGTGAACTCCATCAGAAATTCAAGAACATATCCATGAAGGTGGCCGTCAGACAAGCTTTACCTTCTGGCCCTGATGCACGCTGGCATGGCCGTGAGATTCTAGCTGGCTTTGCTAAAGTCGGGGTGGATGGAATCATGACGGGGTTTCATGATATGGAGCTCGACATAGCTGGACCCGAAGATGAAAGGACACTCGGAGAAGTACTGAGTGGAGTCATCCTATGGGACAAGAACTACATCAAGCTTCCAGGATCGACCCCAAGGACAACACCGCCTCCGAGTCGTCGCAGGTCACCTACACCTCCATTACCTCCAAGCCCTCCACATGACGTCGGCCAGCACAACACGAGTCCATCTCGATCACCGTCGCCGGACTTGGGTCGTCCGTCTCCGCCGCCGCCCGCACAGGATACTAAGCGGAAGCGTGCCACCAAGAACGCTCTGCCGACGATTCCTAAGCGACGGAGCCCCCCAAAGCGCAAACGGTCGCCCCTCCGAAAGGTACCTCATGCTAATCTTCCTATCAGACCTTATGATCGTACCCCCGAGGAAAACGCCAGGATAGCAAAGGAACATCATGATGCGCAGATGAAAAAGAAGGAACCCGAGCCCCGCCCGGAATACACCGAGAAGCAAATAGCATGGGAAAAAGACCTCATGACTCTTCCATCACAGTATGACTTACACCATAAGCTTGATGACTATACACACACATTGCAGAAGGAGGTGAAAAAGAGCAGATCACGTGCAAGTGCAAGTGGGAGCAAATCAAGTTCAACTACAAGCAAAAAAAAATCAGACCTTCCTCAGGTTGGACAACAGGCCAAACAGTCGATCCCACCCCTCAAGGTGTTAACCGAGAATGTTCCCCCTCCCGTGCAGGGGCAAGCTTTTGAAATAGCAAAAGAGTGGGCGGCTGAATGTGGTGTCTCGGTTGAAGATTTGCTGGCTTCCCAAGACGACATGATACCCAAGGCTGTGGTAGCCCCTAAGCCACAGTTTGTCATGGGAGAGCCTTTGGTCAGCAAATATGATCTCCCAACAAATATGCGTTACTTGCATCAATGGTACTTAAGTGAATCAAAGAATGGGAGAACGATGATCGTGCTGAGTGTCCCACGGGAGTACTATGGCCGCCCCGAAGAAATCCATATCGACTTTGATGAACTCTTACAGATGTACAATGGCGACGCCCTCGACAAATCGCTTATGAGTTGCTATTGTCTGTAAGTTTTTCAATTCGTTGTCTACATATAACTTGTTTAGTTATTTCAACTCATTGTCTATATATAACTTGTACTCTATTATGCAGAATGAAGATTCTGGATTGTAAAAGTAAGAACATCCTAAATATTGGGTTTATTGACCCAGATAAAATACATATAGCGACGCTAACTGATAAACCCAAGGAGACGGAGGAAAACCTTCTAAGGTTTCTAACAGATCAAAATTTCTGTGACCACATACTGTTTCCATACAACTTCAGGTGAGGGTCTTTACTCTGTTGTGTCCATTCACTTATAGGTGTAATTGATAAGTTACTGACACACACACACACACACACACATATATATATATATATATTGAATTTTGTTGGACATTCAAATTGATAAGGGAAGAGTTGACGCCTTCGACCCATTATCGAGACCCTTGGAACAGTTCCAAAGCCTGCAGGACATTCTCCAAGGGTAATTTCAATCATTCTTGCGCTCTATGGGTCTCTTTTGATAATTTTCTGATATATCAATTAATGAAAAACTTAGCAAATCATTATCCTTGTCGGGCAGGGTTTGGAAGCGGTTCAAGTGCGTGACTCCCGGTAACTTTCCTCAGAAGCTGACCTTTAGAGCGGCTCAGGTAAGTAGTAGTATGATATACTTCTATTTTCAATACATTTATGATGCTAGATTATTATTTTGATTATATATATTATATTCTCGTAAAGTGCGACCAGCAGCCACGGGGAACGCATCTATGCGGATACTATGTTTGCGAGGCCATTCACACGTTTACCTCTGAGCACAAGGATCACAGATTCGACGTAAGCAATGAACATTCACACCTCTATTTTTACCCGTCATTCTTTGTTATCATGATTGATATTCATATTCATCTCTTCTTCTTATATAGCACACGGCCATGAGGACGAAGGTCCTATCAGAGCAATGCGTGATTGCTGTTGCAGAGGAGCTTGCGGGATTTCTGAGGACGAAAGCTATAGATGACAAAGGACGATTTAGTGTAGCTAGGGGCCATTACTGATGTTCGTCCATGTAATCGAATAGACGGGCTCTAGTCCCGATAATTCAGATCTCCATATAATTGTATATATATGCTCGCTTGTAAGATAAGTTAATCTTATATATATATGCATAATTATTTCTATTTAAATTATATGAAAACTAATTCCCGAACACCAAACGAGCCATCACGTTAATCTCCCGAACACCTAAACCCTAAAACCCTAAAACCCAAAAATAATTTCATTCAAAAAAAACCTCCAAAAATAAGCAAAATCTGAAACTCTTTAGTCCCGGTCCGTGTAACGAACCGGGACTAAAGGTCCTGCCCCTGGGGCCCTACGAGGCGCCCACGTGGAGCACCATTAGTCCCGGCTTGTAACAGGGCCGGGACTAAAGGTTAGGGACTAAAGGTTAGGCCTTTAGTCCCGGTTGGTGAACCGGGACTAAAGCCCCTTACGGGCCGGGGCTAAAGGCCCCGTCCCCACTAGTGATGCATGCATGCTTATTAGGAGTACTAACTGCATGGATTATAATCAAGACTGTCCATGGAATGAAAACACAGCAGCACGCATCGGAGTGAGTCACCGACGTACGTACATTGAAGAAGAAGAGGAGAAGAGCGGCATGCTATCGAAGGAAGGACGGGAGGGACGGTTTTTCTCTTCGCGTCGGCCTCCAACCGGCAACTGGCCGCCGTGCACGTCGCCATCCGGCCGCGGTCGCGGTCGTCGTGGTACGGGCGACCGCACGGCCATCCCCCTCCCTGAAAAGTTCATTCAAGCCAAAAAGGACGACAAGGCGAGGGAGCGGGGGCAGGACGGTCTTTGTACGCAGCGTTTTTTCAAATGATTAAACGAGCTGCGCGCTCCCGCGCCGGCTCCGTACATCGATCAGGTGCACAGTGCCGACGCAGTAGGATGATCGATCAAGGGATGGGGGCGCCTGCACATCGCCACCCCGGCGTCCAAACTTTAAGCTCATTTGAGTCCCGGAGTACGTGCGCGGCCGGCCTTTACGCACGCATGGCAGTATCACGGCCCCGCCGGCTCGGATCGAGCATGTTGGCGTTGGCTCGGCTGGCCGGCCTCGGGAGAGGCGTGGTCAACGTGGGGGAATAGGAGAGGCGAGCGCTCCAGCACCGACCGGGGATCGAGCAAGCAAGCAAGCTACTAGTAGTAATCCTCTCCTCTCCTCTGGGAGCGCGACGAGTGGCCGGCCGGCCGTTACGATTGGTTGGTTAGCGTTAGCGTGCGTACGCAGCTCGACGGTACGGAGAAACGCGCGCGCCGGCATAGAATAAGGGGAGAGACAGCAGGTAGTAGTAATCTTCCCGTCCCGTGCATCAACGGCAAGCCCGGCCGGAGGAGGAGGAGGAACCAACGAGGAAGGAGCAGAGAGCATGGTACTAACAGTAAAAATGTCTGTCCAGCGCGTTGATGCTAGCTTCGGGGCATCAGATAGGGAACCGCCCAGGAATCCAGGACCACTTCCTTGTTTTGTACTCAGGTTAATCTAATTTTGGGGAAGCAAAACAGCATCATCAGTGAACAAAAAAGCCACCCACTTGTGCCGTTTGATCCGTCCACGTTCAGCTTCATCAACCCTCCCAACCAAACGCAAGTGTATCACCTCTCACCAGCTGGGCCAGAATGCAGCCTCATAGCTGTAGGATCAACGGACTAACTCTCAAGATGGTGTGCATTCGTTCATGGGCATGGTCGTATAAGTTGAGCAAATTAATGTAGTTTGGGGTCAGCAAGAACACATGCATGCTGAGCAATCAAGTAATTGACCTAGTATTAGTTACCTAGCTAGTGCTATGTACTCTACAATCTGACCGGGACACCTCAAACTGAAGAACACAATCAAGAAGTTTATGGACGTAGTACAAGTAGAAGAAATAGAATTGTCAACGTACCAGCTAGCTAGCCACCGTTGGTCAGCCCAGAACACAATCTGGTATGTGACCTAGTATTAATTACCTACGTAAGTACGTAGTACATCCAATCTGACACGGAGACCTCAAACCGCTAACCTCAAATTCTCAGTGACAGGGCAGCCATGGATCCAGACAGAAAATCAGCAGTGCATCAACGGTTAGGAAAACTATAAGATCTCCTCGATCTGGAGTTTGCACATGCCAAGATATGGTACTAGTGTTTCTTGAGGCGATCGACAGACTCTGGAGTAACCCACAACTCGGTAAGCTCCAAACCCTCTGCGCTCCCAAAATCTCACCTTGGAGGCATACATACATACATATAAATTTACAGCCTTTGTTGCCTAGCTCGCACCGTCACCGCCAAATAAGCTTTGCGCACATACATACATACATAAAATAACGGGGTCTAGTTTGTCCACGCGCGACTGAAGCGCGACACTGCATGCTGCGGCGTTCAAACGTGTCCCGGCTTTCGTTAGTGACGCCAAAGCCGCGAGTAATCCAACGCTCCAGGCCAAAAGGCTCTGAACGGGATGGAGCGCATGCAAGCACCTGATCCTGATTCCTCATCCTGTACTGTTAGTAGTAGTAGAGAGAGTGGTACTGTACGTTTCACGGCGGGGGCATTTGCCACGAAGATTCCTGAATTCCGCCCCTCATGTACCTGAAGAAGTAACGTATGTACACAAGGATGCGCCTACAGATGGAAACAAAAAGCTCTGGCGTCGGCCATTCTTATCTCTCCTGTAACCTGCAAGCTCACGGATCCGTAATAGAGACAGCTGGCACCTGAGTCAGATCGCCGCTCTTGTGTCCGTATCTTTCCGTTTTTAAAACAACTCTTGCGCCCCTAGTTCCCCACCAAGTGTTGTTGACAGATATCAGATTGTCCGTACTGCTGAAATCTGCACGCACAATTTTTATATCGAAAACACTGATAGCTCATATAAAACTGACAAGAAATAATAGTCATGGTTACGTGATTCGCAATACGAATTCGCGATTCAGGTTTCACTACACAACTCTGATTCACGAATCGAACAAGGGGTTTGTGATCCTGGCGTTTTTGAATTCACAGACTCATGTATGCAGTGTGGACAGCTTTTTATATGACACTCATATATTATCTCCCCTAATAATAAAGCGCGGAGCGCTTCTGTTGTCCGTCGCGGCGTTTTTGCGAAAAAGTCCCTGTCGTTTTGGGTAATTAACCCAAATCAGCGTACCAGAGAAAGGAAAACCCAACTACACCTCCATCACCACCGATCCGATCTCGATCCCATCCCGCCGCCACCTCCTTCCACGTCCCGCGCGGGCCTTCTCGCCAGCGAGGCGAGGCTGTGGGGGCGTCCCTCCTCCTCCTCCTCCTCCTCCTTCGACCTTCAATCACCTCATCCCCACCGGCGACCCCGAGGATAAGAACCCGAGTCGCGCCTCGCTCAAAATCCCGACGAATCTCGGGCCGCATCGAGGAATCCCCGAGGGTATTCATCAAGAATCCAACCAAGAAACCCCCCGCCCGGCCCCGGTCGGTGGTCTCCGGCCATGGACACGGACCCGCTGCTCCCCACCACGGCACCGCAGCCGTTCCACCCGTTGCCAGAGCACGCGCCGGTCTCCAACTTCGACGTCGCGCCGCCCCCCTCCCCAGCCTCCTCCTACAAGGACCGCCTCATCTTCGGGCCCCACCACCCGCCGCCGCCGCCGCCGCCACCCCCCTCCCCCTTCCCCGCCGTCGGGGCACCACCACTACCGCCACATCTCCGTCGGCCACGCGGACCAGCCCTAGCCCACCACGCTCTCGCTCTGCAATCTCATCAGCGGCCGCACGAACCTCCACCGCTCCCGCACCGTGCCCGCCATGGCGTCGCTCAGCGTCGCCGTCCTCGCCGCCTCCGCCGAGGCCGACCACCACAACCCGCCACCGCCGCCGCGGAGGCCGGTCATCGTGCTGCGCGCCTTCCTCTTCTTGCTCGCCTACCTCGCCCTCGGCGTCACCTTCTACGCCGCCTTCGCGACCAACTTCACCTCCTCCAACGGGCCCACCCACCCCATCGTCGACGCCCTCTACTTCTGCATCGTGACGCTCTGCACAATCGGCTACGGGGACATCACCCCGGCCAGCCCTGTCGCCAAGCTCTTCGCCATATCCTTCGTCCTTATCGGCTTCGGCTTCGTCGACATCCTGCTCTCCGGCATGGTGTCCTATGTGCTCGACCTCTAGGAGCACCTCCTCATCACTGCAATCATGAACCCCCGCTCTGCACGCAAGCACAGGCACAACTACATCTTTGACATCAAGAAGGGCCGAATGCGCGTCCGCATGAAGGTCGCCCTCGCCCTTGGTGTGGTGGCCATCTGCGTCGGCGTTGGGGCCACCGTGCTCAGGAAGGTGGAGAGCATGGGCTGGCTTGATGTCGTTTACCTTGCAGTGATGTCGGTGACCATGGTTGGGTATGGCGATCACGCATTCAGGACACTGCATGGACGCCTTTTTGCCTCTCCATGGCTTCTTGTGTCCACGCTAGCCGTGGCACGGGCATTCCTCTACTTGGCGGAGATGAGGATCGACAAGAGGCACCGTGCAATGGCCAACTGGGTGCTGTCTAGAGACATGACCGTGTCAGAGTTTCTCGCTGCAGATATCGACAATAATGGCTATGTCACGTAAGTTATCGTAGCACTAAACCTTATTTTCATGCATGCATTGACCAATTCGTGTATCAAACTTTGTGTTGAATACCATTCACTAATTTGGCATGTACAACGATTTTGAAAGTACTATGTCCCTGCAGACTTAATTTGCACTTAAGCTATGATTATGTTATGTATCAATTAATAGTGCTAGCCACTATTTGTTCAAGCATTGAATAGCTAAAACTAACTCAAATGTATATGCTCTTTCAAAGGAACTAATGTGACTAAAGAATTTGATTGATGGCAAGGCATGCATTTCTTATGCACATTGGAATCAGATTCAGAATGTATGATGAATGGTTTCTTTTGTGCCCACGTTTAAAATATAGGAAGCAACTTCTCATTAGCCAATTTCTTTTGGGTGTGTTGTACCCAGGAAATTTTATGGTTCCATGTGTACTATTTGATTGTGTATATCCAAAGGTTTTTTTGGTGCTTACTCGAAAAATGCTTTATTTACTTTGATTAATCCGTTGGTAGCCAAAAAAAACTGTTTCTTCGTGCATAAATATATACTGTTCATTATTCGGACGAGATGAGTGCAACTGTCGTTTTGTATCGGTTTCCAAGGAGGATCATTTCTGTGTGCATGATCCATGACCTGGTAACCAATGTTTATATATTTAGTTTTTATAAAATCCATGACCTAGCATTGCTTAAAGTAGGAAGTGAGGTGCTGATGGTTACTAAGTATTATGTTATTATTTAACTATGATGCTCTGTTTATTTTTTCAAGTAGGAAGTGATGAATCGAACAGGGAGAAATGACACTTTATCTTCGACCATTCTTGACCCTGACCCATCCACGACTAGCGCCGTCACCATCCTCGCCTCCGGACATAGATTGGTATGCCCATTGTGATATGTGCAAAGAGATGTGATCAAGTGTACTTTTATTGTGTTTTGTTATAACTTTTAAACACGCACGGTATGCCATACATTCGTATGACCATTGTGATATGTGCAAAGAGATGTGATGTATCTTGATGTTCTTACTGAACCATTATTATTTTGGGCGCATAACGACTATATGTTACTATCATTTCTTTTATATCACTGTTTGCATCACCAGGTGTTTACGCTAAAACAAGTGGGTTGCTGCAAGCAATTTGGAAGACAAGGCCTCTGGACGGAGCTATCTATCCATGTATCTATATATAATATAGTTTACTACTATATCGTATAAAATCAGTGTAAATAAGTTAATTCACTACCACTATATCTTGGTGTGGTCATGCTATGATGTTAGCGGACATGAATGTTCAGTGATATATTGATTCAGGAAATTGGCATTTGGTTCGGCATGTAGTCACGGTCTATGCTCTTAGGAGATAAATGTTCTGTGATTTTTTTTTCAACTATTATTGTATTGGCATTATGAAGATTACCTTCAATGTGAAAAGTACTGAGCATGGAGCTATGTTCTTATTTATAGCTCTAACTGCATGTACCATATGGATAAAAAATAGCTGTCATTTCTAATGAAACGATAAGATTTCTTGATCTTCAGTAATGATGTGTACATAAATAGCATTGAACCTGATGTTGCCTTATGATAATATTATGGTGATGTTGAACTCCATAATGTCTTGCTTCTGCCACACGGGAATATTTCTCCTTCCTTTTATTTTGTTATATCTTGCTTGAGTAAGCAAGTTAAACCTGGATTTCTACTAACTTATCATTATCTACTTGACAAAATGTTGTGACCAGCATATAGCACAAAAAATAAAATAGTACCACATCTTCCCGTATATTTAATCAGATCGGTTTAAATATATCTGCGAGTAATCAAGGTAACAAACTGGCTAGAAGGTGCATGATGTTGCATACGTCTCGCGTGAAAGAAAATTGCAGGCTATAAAATGAATTGCCCCCTATTAAAGGGAGGATTGATACGAGAAATTATTACGGAATGTAAGGATAGAAGGAATTGTCAATGACGGTGCGGAGTTTAAGTAGATTTTGACGGGGGGCGTGAGAGGAGGGGAAGGGAGGCACGGGCTTTTCAAATACAAAAATCATGATCCAAAAATTGACTATCTAACCCGATGCAACGCACGGGCACTTTTACTAGTATATAAAATGTTCATATGAAATACAATATAACCATATTTTTAAAACTAAAACATATGTACGTACTCTATACCTAAATATTTGTAGTTGTGAAAAAATAGTCTAGTCCTTCCCAACTACAAGTATCTAGGTAGAGAAGGAGTATACATTATAGTAGCAATCTCTCTTTATGTCCCAAAATATGGCTTATGTGGCAACGATGATGGGGTGAGCAAGGTCGAAGGCTTGGCTGTGGTTGAGGTAGTCAACTCTTTTTCGACGTGTCTGCTGGATTGCCTCGGTCGTTTGTTGTTGTGAAGTCGAAGCTGTTGGAAATATGCCCTAGAGGAAATAATAAAATAGTTATTATTATATTTCTTGTTTCAAGATAATCGTTTATTATCCATGCTATAATTGTATTGAATGGAAACATAAATACATGTGTGGATATATAGACAAAACAATGTCCCTACTGAGCCTCTAGTTGACTAGCTCGTTGATCAAGGATGGTTAAGGTTTTCTAGACATAGATAAGTGTTGGCAGTTGATAACGAGATCATCTCATTAGGAGAATGATGTGATGGACAAGACCCAAACTATAAACGTAGCATGTGATCGTGTCATTTTATTGCTATTGTTTTCTGCATGTCGAGTATACATTCCTATGACCATGAAATCATGTAACTCACTGACACCGGAGGACTACCATGTGTTTATCAAACGTCGCAACGTTACTGGTGACTATAAAGGTGCTCTACAGGTATCTCTGAAGGTGTCCGTTGAGTTACCATGGATCAAGACTGAGATTTGTCACTCCGTGTGACGGAGAGGTATCTCGGGGGCCACTCGGTAATACAACATCACAAATAAGCCTTGCAAGCAATATGACTAAAGAGTTAGCCATGGGATCTTGTATTACGGAACGAGCAAAGAGACTTGCCGGTAACGAGATTGAAATAGGTATGTCGATACCGACGATCAAATCTCGGGCAAGTAACATACCGAAGGACAAAGGAAATGATATACGGGATTGTGTGAGTCCTTGACATAGAGGTTCAACAGATAAGATCTTCGTAGAATATGTAGGGTCCAATATGGACGTCCATGTCCCGCTATTGGATATTGACCGGAGACTGTCTCAGTCATGTCTACATAGTTCTCGAACCCGCAGGGTCTGCACACTTAAGGTTCGGTGACGTTTTTGGTATAGTTCAATTATTGATGTTGGTAACCGAATGTTGTTCGGAGTCCCGGATGAGATCCAAGACATCACGAGGGTCTCTGGTATGGTCCGGAAACTAAGATTTATATATAGGATTGTTGCATTTGGCTTCTGGAAAGATTTCAGACATTACTGGTAAAGTACCGGGAGTGACGAATGGGTTCCGAGGTTTCACCGGGAGGGGCCACCCACCCGGGAGAGGACCTAATAGGCCCATGGGTGGCGCACCAGACCTTAGTGGGCTGGTGAGGCCAGCCTAATAAATCTATTTCGGCTGAAAGTAAAATAAAGGAAAAAGAATAAAATAAAAAGGAAAGAGGTGGACAAGATGGGAAGGAGTCCTACACCAACCCGAATTGGCGGAGGACTCCTTCCTCTTGGCTCAGCCGAATCCTCCTACTTGAAGTAGGAGGCAAGCCAGCCTCCCTCTTGTTCCTCCTATATATAGTGGAGGTTTGAGAGGGTTTTTGCACCCCAAAAGCCTTTGTGCAGCCCTCTCTCCCTCCACTACTTCGTGACACCCCATAGCTAGTTCGGTACGACACGGTGAGGCCCTGCCGGAGTAGCTGCACCATCCTCACCGCCATGCTGTCGTGCTGCCGGAGAATTCAGCTACCTCTTACTTTCTCTTGCTGGATCAAGAAGGCAAAGATCGTCATCGAGCTGTACGTGTGCTGAACGCGGAGGTGCCGTCCGCTCGGCGATAGATCGGGACGGATCGTGGGCCAACGGCGATTTAGATCACGAATACATTCCACTACATCAACCGTGTTTCTTAACGCTACCCGCTTAGCGATCTACAAGGGTATGTGGATCCGATCTCCCTCTCGTAGATGATCATCACCATGATAGGTCTTCGTGTGCGTAGAATTTTTTTTGTTTCCCATGCAACGTTCCCGAACGGTGGCATCACGAGCTAGGTTCATGTGTAGATGATATCTGGAGTAGAACACAAAATAGTTTGTGGGCGTTGATGTTCAATTAGCTGCCCCCTTAGTCCTTTCTTGATTCAGCGGCATTGTTGGATTGAAGCAGTCAGGACCAACTTTACTCGTACGCTTACGAGAGACCGGTTTCATCGACTGACATGCAACTTGTTGCATAAATATGACTGGCAGGTGTGTGTTTCTTCAACTTTAGTTGAATCGGATTTGACCGCGACGGCCCGTGGAGAAGGTTAAATAGCAATTTGCATATCACCGTTGTGGCTTTGCGTAAGTAAGATGCGATCATACTAGATACCCATAGCAGCCAAGTAAAACATGCAACAACAAATTAGAGGACGTCTAACTTATTTTTCCAGGGTATGCTTGTGATGTGATATGGCTAATGACATGATATGATATATTGGATGTATGAGATGACCATATTGTAATAGTTAAATATCGACTTGCACGTCGATGCCACGGCAACCGACAGGAGCCATAGGTTGTCTTTAAATTTATTTTACGCTTGCAGATGCTCTTTCTATATCGCTAGGCAGTAGCTTTAGTAGTAACATCATAGATAATGCGACAACCTCGATGGTAGCACGATGATGGAGATCATGATGATGGAGATCATGGTGTGGCCCCGGTGACGATGGAGATCATGCTGGTGCTTTGGTGATGGAGATCAAGAAGCACAAGTTCATGACCATATCATGTCACTTTTGATTTTCATGTGATGTTAATCCTTTCATGCACCTTATTTTTCTTAGGACGACGGTAGCATTATAAGGTGATCCCTCACTAAAATTTCAAGATAAAATTGTGTTCCCCCCGACTGTGCACCGTTGCGATAGTTAGTCGTTTCGAGACACCACGTGATGATCGGGTGTGATAGACTCAACGTTCACATACAAGGGGTGCAAAATAGTTGCACACGCGGAACATTCGGGTTAAACTTGACGAGCCTAGCATGTACAGACATGGCCTCGGAACACAAGAGACCGAAAGGTCGAGCATGAATCATATAGTTGATATGATAAACATGGAGATGTTCACCATTGAAACTAACCTCAACTCACGTGATGATCAGACTTGAGTTAGTGGATTTGGATCATGCGACACTCGAATTACTAGAGTGATGTCTATTTGAGTGGGAGTTTATTAGTAATATGATTAGCTAAACTCAATTGTCTTGAACATAGTCTAAGTAATCTTTGCAAAACTTTATGTTGTAGATCAATGGCTCGCGTAGTAGCAACCCTGAATTTTAATACGTTCCTAGAGAAAGCTAAGCTGAAAGATGATGGAAGCAACTTTGTTAACTGGGCTCGTAATCTGAGGCTTATCCTCACGGCTGGCCAAAAGCAATATGTCGTTGATGTTGCGCTAGGTGATGCACCACCCAAGATGTTTTGAATGCTTGGCAGTCCCGTAAGGATCACTACTCATTGGTTCAATGTGAAATTTTGTATGGCTTAGAACCGGGACTTCAAAGACGTTTTGAACGTCATGGAGCATATGAGATGTTCCACGAGTTGAAGTTTATCTTCGAGAAGAATGCTCGGGTCGAGAGGTATGAGACCTCCGATAAGTTCTATGCTTGCAAAATAGAGGAGAACACGTGTGTCAGTGAACACATACTTAGAATGTGGGTACTGTCACGGTCTAGCTGAGCTGGGGATTGAACTCCCGCGAGAGGTTATCACTGACAGAGTTCTTCAATCACTGCCACCTAGCTATAAGAGCTCCCTGTTGAACTATACCATGCAAAGGATGAATAAGTGACTCGCCAAGCTGTTTGTGATGCTGAAAGTCGCAGAGTGAGAAATCTAGAAAGAGCATCAAGTGTTGATGGTTAATAAGACCACTAGTTTCAACAAAACCGGCAAAGCAAAGAAGGGTAACTCCAAGAAGAGTTGCAAATCTGTTGCCCCACCGACGAAGAAACCCAAGGCTGGACCTAAACCGGAAACTGAGTGTTATTATTGCAAGGGAACTCGTCACTGGAAGCGAAACTGCCCCAAGTATCTCGCCAATAAGAAGATGGCCAACGCCAAACAAGGTATATTTGATATACATGTTATTGATGTGTACCTCACCAGATCTCGTAGTAGTACCTCGGTATTTGATACCGGTTCTGTTGCTCACATTTGCAACTCGAAACAGGAACTGCGGAATAAACGAAGGCTGGCGAAGGATGAACTGGTGATGCGCGTGGGAAATGGTTCCAAGGTTTATGCGACCGCCGTCGGCACACTCTCACTTTAGTTACCATCGGGATTAGTGATGAACTTAAATAACTTTTATTTAGTGCCTGCGTTGAGCATGAACATTATATCTCGATCTTGTTTATTGCGAGAAGGTTACTCGTTTAAGTCATAGAATAATGGTTGTTCTATTTATATGAGTAATATCTTTTATGGACACACACCCAATGTGAGGGGTTTGTTCATATTGAATCTCGATTGTGATGACACTCATGTCCATAACATTGAGACCAAAGAGATGTAGAGTTAATAATGATAGCGTCACTTTCTTGTGGCACTTCCGCTTAGGTCATATTGGTGTAAAGCGCATGAAGAAACTCCATGCTGATGGAATTTTGGAGTCACTTGATTTTGAATCACTTGACACATGTTAACCATGTCTCATGGGCAAGATGACTAAGACTCCGTTCTCCGGAACAATGGAGCGTGCAAGTGACCTGTTGGAGATCATACATACTGATTGTGCGGACCGATGAGCATAGAGGCGCGTGGTGGATATCGTTACTTTCTCACCTTCACTGACGATTTGAGTACGTATGGTTATATCTACTTGATGAAGCACAAGTCTGAAATGTTTGAAAAGTTCAAGCAATTTTAGAGTGAAGTTTAAAATCATCACAACAAGAAGATCAAGTTCTTACGATCTGATCGAGGAGGTGAATATATGAGTTACGAGTTTGGTGCTCACTTAAGATCATGTAGAATTGTTTCACAGTTGACACCGCATGGAACACCATAGCGCAATGGTGTGTCTGAACTTCGTAATTGTACTTTATTAGATATAGTGCGTTCTATGATCTCTCTTATCGATTTGCCGTTATCATTTTGGGGCTATGCATTGGAGACAGCTGCATTCACTTTAAACAGGGTACCATCAAAATTTTTGAGACGACACCACATGAGCTGTGGTATGGCAAGAAGCCAAAGTTGTTGTTTCTTAAAGTTTGGGGATGTGATGCTTATGTCAAAAAGCTTCACCCTGAAAAGATGGAACCCAAAGAGGAAAAGTGTGTCTTCCTAGGTTACCCAAAAGAGATAGTTGGGTATAACTTCTATCTCAGATCCGAGGGCAAAGTGTTTGTCTCTAAGAATGGAGCTTTTCTTGAGAAAGAGTTTCTCTCGAAAGAATTGAGTGGGAGGAATATAGAACTTGATGAGGTTGTGGAACCTCTACTTCAACAAAATGGTGGCGCAGGGCAGAAAGAAATTTCTGTCGAGGCAACACTAGTTGAAGAGGAGCTAATGATGGTGATCATGAAGTTTCGGATCAAGTTGCTACCGGACCTCGCTGGTCGACAAGAGCACGTACTACTCCTAGGTGGTACGGGAATCCTATCTTGTCAATCATGTTGTTGGACAACAATGAGCGTGCGAATTACGGAGAAACAATGGTGGGCCCAGATTCCAACACATGGTTGATACGTCTCCAACGTATATATAATTTTTGATCGTTCCATGCTATTATATTATCAACTTTGGATGTTTTATATGCATGAATATGCTATTTTATATTATTTTTTGAGAATAACCTATTGACCTAGAGCCCAATGTCAGTTTCTATTTTTTCCTTGTTTTTGACCTTTTCCAGATAGAAATATCAAATGGAGTCCAAACGGAATAAACTTTCGCTGTGATTTTTTATGGAAAATATCAAAAATACCAGAAGAAAAAGATACCAAAGCTCCTGGGGGGCTCTGACTCCCTCATGGGTCCCCCTGACTTGTTCTCGATGCCATCTGGTCTTATAAATACAGAAACCTCCAGAAATAAACCTAGATCGGGGGTTCCGCCGCCGCAAGCCTATGGAGCAACCAAAACCAATCGGGAGCCTGTTCCGGTACCCTGCCGGAGGGGGAATCCATCTCGTGTGGCCTTCTTCATCATCCCGACGATCTCCATGACGAGGAGGGAGTAGTTCTCGCTCGGGGCTGAGGGTATGTACCAGTAGCTATGTGTTTTATCTCTCTCTCGTGTTCTTGAGATGTCATGATCTCGATGTACCGCGGGCTTTGCTACTATAGTTGGATCCTATGATGTTCTTCCCCCTCTCCCTTCTTGTAATGAATTGAGTTTCCCCTTTGAAGTTATCTTATCGGATTGAGTCTTTAAGAATACTTGATGTATGTCTTGCACGTGTCTATCTATGGTGACAATGGGATATTCATGTGAGTACTTGATGTATGTTTTGGTGATCAACTTGCAGGTTTCGTGACATCGGGAACCTATGCATATGGGTTGGCACACGTTTTGACTCTCCGGTAGAAACTTTGGGGCACTCTTTGAAGTTCTATGTATTGGTTGAATAGATGATTCTGAGATTGTGTGATGCATATCGTATAATCATGCCCGCGGATACTTGAGGTGACAATGGAGTATCTAGGTGACATTAGGGTCTTGGTTGATGTGTGTCTTAAGGTGTTATTCTAGTACGAACTCTTGAATAGATCGATCAGAAAGAATAACTTTGTGGTGGTTTCGTACCCGACAATAATCTCTTCGTTTGTTCTCCGCTATTAGTGACTTTGGAGTGTCTCTTTGTTGCATGTTGAGGGCTAGTTATATGATCCAATTATGTTATTATTGTTGAGAGAACTTCACTAGTGAAAGTATGAACCCTAGGCCTTGTTTCCACGCATTGCAATACCGTTCGTGCTCACTTTTATTATTAATTACCTTGCTGTTTTTATCATTTCAGATTACAAAAACCTATATCTACTATCCATATTGCACTTGTATCACCATCTCTTTGCCGAACTAGTGCACCTATACAATTTACAATTGTATTGGGTGTGTTGGGGACACAAGAGACTCTTTGTTATTTGGTTGCAGGGTTGCTTGAGAGAGACCATCTTCATCCTACGCCTCCCGCGGATTGATAAACCTTAGGTCACCTACTTGAGGGAAAATAGCCACTGTCCTACAAACCTATGCACTTGGAGGCCCAACAATGTCTACAAGGAGAAGGTTGCGTAGTAGACATCAAGCTTTTTTCTGGCGCCGTTGCCGGGGAGGTTAGCGCTTGAAGGTATATCTTTAGATCTCGCAATCGAATCTTTTAGTTTCTTCTTTTATCACTAGTTTAGTTTATTAAAAGAAAACTACAAACTAAAAAAATGGAATTAAGGTTGCCTCATATGCTTCATCTTTTTAATGTCTTTCGTGAAAATGATGGAAATGAAAATTGTGCTCAAGTGCTAAAAGAAGAATTACATAGAATGTTTGGCATAAAATATGTGAATGATGAGCATGATTGCAATGTTGTTAGTATGGATTCTTTGAATACCCATGATGCTAATGATATGCAAGGCCACAAGCTTGGGGATGCTATGTTTGATGAAGATGATCTTTTTAGTTCCCCCACTTTGAATGATCAAAATTATTATGATGAAAGCATGCCCCCTATCTATGATGATTATTGTGATGATACTTATGCTATAAATAAGAATGATAATAAAACTTGTCACAATTATGAGTACCCTCTTACTAAACATTACTCTTTTAATGTGGAAACAATTCGTAGTGTTCAAGTCTTTTACGATACTCCCACTACTATTGATGAGAATAAATTTCCTTATGTGGAGAGTAGTAAAATTTCTATGCTTGTAGATCATGAAAAGAATGCTTTAGGTGCTGGTTATATTGTTGAATGCATTCATGATTCTACTGAAAATTATTATGAGAGAGGATCATATGCTTCTACATATTGCAATAATATCAAGCTTCCTCTCCATGTGTTGAAACTTTTGAAGTCATGCTTGTTTTATCTTCCTATGCTAGTCGATTCTTGATCCAATAAATTGTTTGATCACAAAATCCCTATGAATATGAAGTGGGTTAGACTTAAATGTGCTAGTCATATTCTCCATGATGCTTCCATTATGTTTCAATCCTTATCTTTTATGTGAGCATCATTGAAATCATCATGCCTAGCTTGAAAGGCATTAAAGAAAAGTGCTTGTTGGGAGAAAACCCAATATGTATCCTTACTGTTTTTGTGTGATTACATGATTAATATACTGTATTAATCATGTTTTATTTCCTTAGTTTCAATAAAGTGCCAAGTAAAGCCTTTATGATTAGTTTGGGTGATAGTTGTTTGATCATGCTGAAAAAGACAGAAACTTTGCGCTCGCGAAATCATTCCTAATTTCTATCCAGAGAGTGATTTTAGGTTGATTCTTTTTGCTTCTGATTGATATACAAATTGCCTTAATTTTCATAGTTTTTTCAGAATTTTTGGAAGTTCAGAAGTATGGTTATCATTCAGATCATTACAGACTGTTCTGTTTTTGACAGATTCTGTTTTCAATGCATAGTTTGCTTGTTTTGGTGTTTCCATAGATTATATTGAGTAATATAAATTGTGGAAATAGTTAGATACAGTAGTAATTGTTTGAAAATAATTATGAGTCTTGTTTTGATTGTACCCAAGTGATTGATTTGCTCGTTATCATACTAACCCATCTCACGAAGTTCCGTTAAGTTTTGTGGTGTGAAGTTTTCAAGTTTTGTGTAGAGTTTTGATGGACTATGGAACAAGGAGTGGCAAGAGACTAATCTTGGGGATTCCCAAGGCACCCCAAAGCCATATTAAAGGACACCAAAGAGCCTAAGCTTGGGGATGCCCCGGGAAGGCATCCCCTCTTTCGTCTTCAATCCATCGGTAACTTTACTTGGGGCTATATTTTTATTCACCACATGATATGTGTTTTGCTTGGAGAATCATTTGATTTATTTAATACTTGCTTTCTATAATTTAGATTAATGTTTTGCATCATTTAGTTCAATAAAAATGTCAAGGATAGCCTTTACCATGCTTAATTTGCAAGTATAGGAGTTTCTGTTCCAAAACAGAAAGTTTGCTTGTAGTGCAAAAATTCCCTAGAATTTTATGTACGTCGGAATAGTTAGAAATTCGGAAACAATATTCTCTTATAAATTCTCTAAAGAATGGAATATTTGCAGATTTTTTGGAGTTAATCAAGCATGGATCTTGCTGCATTCTTTACAGACTATTCTGTTTAGGAACATTGCTGTTTTGTTTGCATTGTTTGCATATGTTTGCTTGTTTAATGATTCCATTTGAGGATGGGAGTTTTAAATATGAATAGGCATTTAATATGCAATGTGAAATAATAATTTTAGTGATTTTCTACAGTAGAGGATGATATAGTTTTGCATTGATTTATACTAACCTATCTCACGAGTTCTTGTTGAGTTTTGTGTGGGTGAAGTTTTTAAGATTTTGGAAACCACCATATGAGAGGAATTAAGGAGACAGAAAATCTCAAGCTTGGGGATGCCCAAGACACCCCCAACCCATATTTCAATAAGTCTGAAGCATGTAAGCTTGGGGATGCCCCGGTTGGCATCCCACCTTTCTTCTTCAACAATTATCGGTTAGTATCGGTTGAACCTAAGTTTTTTGCTTCTTCACATGATTCGTGCTATCTTTGGAATGCCATTTTTTTTGAATAACGTACTTAGGATCTGAAATTCTTAGATGGGAGAGTGTTCACGTAGCCAAATAATTATTCAACCACTCATTGATTTTCACTTATATCTTTTGGAGTAGTTCTTCTTTTACTCTCATGCTTCACTTATATCATTTTGAGAGTCGTAAACAGCATGGTAATTTGCTTCGGTTATGAATCTAGTCGTAATATGATGTGCACCCAAGAGGGATATAATAAAAACTTTCATATAGAGTGCATCGAATACTATGAGAAGTTTGATTCTTTGCATATAGTTTTGAGACATAAGGATGGTGATATTAGAGTCATGCTAGTTAGTGGATTGGTAGAAATACTTGTGTTAGAGTTTGTGATTCCCATAGCATGCACATATGGTGAACTGCTATGTTAGGAAGTCGAAGCATGATGTTTTTATTGAGTGTCATCCTTTGTGTGGAGGTCGGGATCACGCGATGGTTAACTCCTACCAACCCTTCCCCTAGGAGCACGCGTCTAATACTTTGTTTCGATTACTAATAAAACTTTTGCAATAAGTATGTGAGTTCTTTATGACTAATGACGAGTCCATGGATTATACGCACTCTCACCCTTCCATCATTGCTAGCCTCTCTAGTACCGCGCAACTTTTGCCGGTGCATTACACCCACCATATATCCTTCCTCAAAACAGCCACCATACCTACCCATGCATCATGGCATTTTTATAGCCATTCTGAGATATAGTGCCATGCAACTTCCACCGTTCCGTTTATTATGAAGCGCACCATCATTGCCATATTGCTTTGCATGATCATGTAGTTAACATCGTATTTGTAGCAAAGCCACGTTCATATCTTTCATACCTGTCACACATGAGTCATTGCACATCCGGTACACCGCCGGAGGCATTCATATAGAGTCATATCTTTTGTTCTAAGAATCAAGTTGTAAGTAAATAACAGTGTGATGATCATCATTATTAGAGCATTGTCCCATGTGAGGAAAGGAAGGAAGCTATGATTCCCTCACAAGTTGGGATGAGACTCCGGACTATAAAACTAAAATAAAAGAGGCCAAAGAGCCCACAAAAAAATGAAAATGAAAAAAGGAAAAAAAGAGGCCAAAGAGCCCAAACAAAAAAATGAGAGAAAAAGAGAGAAGGGACAATGCTACTATCCTTTACCACACTTGTGCTTCAAAGTAGCACCATGATCTTCATGATAGAGAGTCTCATATATTGTCACTTTCATATACTAGTGGGAATTTTCGTTATAGAACTTGGCTTGTATATTCCAATGATGGGCATCCTCAATTGCCCTAGGTCTTCGTGAGGAAGCGAGTTGGATGCACATCCACTTAGTTTCTTTTTGAGCTTTCATAAACTTATAGCTCTTGTGCATCTCTTGCATGGCAATCCCTACCCATTCACATTGATATCTATTAATGGGCATCTCCATAGCCCGTTGATATGCCAAGTCGATGTGACCATCTCCTCCTTTTTGCCTCACAACCTCCACCATATTCTATTTCACCTATAGTGCTATATACATGGCTCATGCTCTTGTATTGCGTGAGAGTTGAAAAAGTTTGAGAAAGTAAAAGTGTGAAAACAATTGCTTGACTAAGACCGGGGTTATGCATGATTTAAATACGTTGTGTGGGGAAGATGGAGCATAGCCAGACTATATGATATTGTAGGGATAACTTTCTTTGGCCATGTTATTTTGAAAAGACATGATTGCTTTGTTAGTATGCTTGAAGTATTATTGTCTTGAATCATATGGATCTGAATATTCATGCCACAATATATGTTAGGTACCACACCACATATAAAATTCTGTTTTTATTATTTACCTACTCGAGGACGAGCAGGAATTAAGCTTGGGGATGGTTGATACGTCTCCAACGTATCTATAATTTTTGATCGTTCCATGCTATTATATTATCAACTTTGGATGTTATATATGCATGAGTATGTTATTTTATATTATTTTTTGGGACTAACCTATTGACCTAGAGCCCAGTGCCAGTTTCTGTTTTTTCCTTGTTTTTGACCTTTTTCAGATAGGAATATCAAACGGAGTCCAAACGGAATAAAACTTTCGCCGTGATTTTTTATGGAAAATATCAAAAATACCAGAAGAAAAATATACCGGAGGGGAGTCCCAAGGAAGCCATGAGACAGGGAGGCGCGCCCACCCCCCTGGGCGCGCCTGGGGGGGCTTGTGAATCCCTCGTGGGTCCCCCTAACTTGTGCTCGAGGCCATCTGGTCTTATAAATACAGAAACCTCCAAAAATAAACCTAGATCGGGAGTTCCGCCGCCGCAAGCCTCTGTAGCCAACAAAAACCAATCGGGAGCCCGTTCCGGTACCCTGCCGGAGGGGGAATCCATCTCCGATGGCCTTCTTCATCATCCCGGCGATCTCCATGACGAGGATGGAGTAGTTCTCCCTCGGGGCTGAGGGTATGTTCCAGTAGCTATGTGTTTGATCTCTCTCTCTCTCGTGTTCTTGAGATGTCATGATCTCGATGTACCGCCGGCTTTGCTACTATAGTTGGATCCTATGATGTTCTTCCCCGTCTCCCTTCTTGTAATGAATTGAGTTTCCCCTTTGAAGTTATCTTATCGGATTGAGTCTTTAAGAACACTTGATGTATGTCTTGCACGTGTCTATCTGTGGTGACAATGGGATATTCATGTGAGTACTTGATGTATGTTTTGGTGATCAACTTACGGGTTTCGTGACATCGGGAACCTATGCATATGGGTTGGTGATACGTCCATTTTGCATCATGCTTTTATTTTGATATTTATCGCTTTATGGGCTCTTATTACACTTCACGGTACAATACTTATGCCTTTTCTCTCTTATTTTGCAAGGTTTACATGAAGAGGGAGAATGCCGACAGCTGGAATTCTGGCCTGAAAAAGGAGCAAGTTTGAGATACCTATTCTGCACAACTCCAAAAGCCGTAAAAATCAACGAGGAATTATTTTGGAATTTATAAAAAATATTGGGCGGAAGAAGTACCAGAGGGGAGCCACCACGAGGCCACAAGCCTGCTAGGTGCGGCCTACCCCCTGGCCGCGCCTAGGGGGCTTGTGGGCTCCCTATTGGCCCTCTGGCTCCCATCTTTTGCTATAAGGAGGGTTTAATTCCAGAAAAAATCAAGAGGAGGCTTTCGGGAGGAATCGCCGCCGCCAAGAGGCGGAACTTGAGCAGAACCAATCTAGAGCTCCGGCAGGGCCGTCCTGCGAGGGAAACTTCCCTCCCGGAGGGGGAAATCGTCGCCATCGTCATCACCAACTCTCCTCGCATCGGAGGGGACTCATCACCATCAACATCTTCATCATCACCATCTCATCTCCAAACCCTAGTTCATCTCTTGTAACCAATCTCCGTCTCGCGACTCCGATTGGTACTTGTAAGGTTGCTAGTAGTGTTGATTACTCTTTGTAGTTGATGCTAGTTGGATTACTCGGTGGAAGATTATATGTTCAGATCCTTGATGCTATTCAATACCTCTCTGTTGATGAACATAATTATGCTTTGTGAGTAGGTACTTTTGTTCCTGAGGACATGAGATAAGTCTTGCTATAAGTAGTCATGTGAATTTGGTATTCGTTCAATATTTTGATGTGTTGTATGTTGTTTTTCCTCTAGTGGTGTTATGTGAATGTCGACTACATAACACTTCGCCATTATTTGGGCCTAGAGGAAGGCAATGGGAAGTAGTAAGTAGATGATGGGTTGCTAGAGTGACAGAAGCTTAAACCCTACTTTATGTGTTGCTTCGTAAGGGGCTGATTTGGATCCACTAGTTTAATGTTATGGTTAGACTTTGTCTTAATTCTTATTTCATAGTTGCGGATGCTTGCGAGAGGGGTTAATCATAAGTGGGATGTTTGTCCAAGTAAGGGCAGCACCCAAGCACCGGTCCACCCACATATCAAACTATCAAAGTAGCGAACGCGAATCATATGAACATGATGAAAACTAGCTTGATAGAAATTCACATGTGTCCTCGGGAGCACCTTACCTCGTATAAGAGTTTGTCTAGGCTTGTCCCTTGCTACAAAAGGGATTGGGACATCTTGCTGCACCTTTGTTACTTTCTACTTGCTACAAATCATCTTATCACACAACTATCGGTTACCGATAATTTTAGTGCTTGCAGAGAATACCTTGCTGAAAACCACTTGTCAAATCCATCTGCTCCTCGTTGGGTTCGACACTCTTACTGATCGAAAGGACTACGATAGATCCCCTACACTTGTGGGTCATCATTTGGCACACGTTTTGACTCTCCGGTAGAAACTTTGGGGCACTGATCTATGTGTTGGTTGAATAGATGATTTTGAGATTGTGTGATGCATATCGTATAATCATGCCCACGGATACTTGACGTGGCAATGGAGTATCTAGGTGACATTAGGGTCTTGGTTGATGTGTGTCTTAAGGTGTTATTCTAGTATGAACTCTTGAATAGATCGATCAAAAAGAATAACTTTGTGGTGGTTTCGTACCCGACAATAATCTCTTCGTTTGTTCTCCGCTGTTAGTGACTTTGGAGTGACTCTTTGTTGCATGTTGAGGGCTAGTTATATGATCCAATTATGTTATTATTGTTGACAGAACTTCACTAGTGAAAGTATGAAACCTATGGCTTGTTTCCATGCATTGCAATACCGTTCGTGCTCACTTTTATTATTAATTACCTTGTTGTTTTTATAATTTCAGATTACAAAAACCTATATCTACTATCCATATTGCACTTGTATCACCATCTCTTCGCAGAACTAGTGCACCTACACAATTTACCATTGTATTGGGTGTGTTGGGGACACAAGAGACTCTTTGTTATTTGGTTGCTGGGTTGCTTGAGAGAGACCCTGCAACCCTCTATCAAGGATGAAGATGGTCTCTCTCAAGCAACCCTGCAACCAAATAACAAAGAGTCTCTTGTGTCCCCAACACACCCAATACAATGGTAAGTTGTATAGGTCCACTAGTTCGGCAAAGAGATGGTGATACAAGTGCAATATGGATAGTAGATATAGGTTTTTGTAATCTGAAAATATAAAAACTGCAAGGTAATTAATAATAAAAGTGAGCACGAACGGTATTGCAATGCATGGAAACAAGGCCTACGGTTCATACTTTCACTAGTGAAGTTCTCTCAACAATGATAGCATAATAGGATCATATAACTAGCCCTCAACATGCAACAACGAGTCATTCCAAAGTCACTAATAGCGGAGAACAAACGAAGAGATTATTGCCGGGTAGGAAACCACCACAAAGTTATTCTTTCTGATCGATCTATTCAAGAGTCCGTAGTAAAATAACACGAAGCTATTCTTTCCGTTCAATCTATCCTAGAGTTCGTACTAGAATAACACCTTAAGACACACATCAACCAAGACCCTAATGTCACTTAGATACTCCATTGTCACCTCAAGTATCCGTGGGCATGATTATACGATATGAATCACACAATCTCAGAACCATCTATTCCAACACATAGAACTTCAAAGAGTGCCCCAAAGTTTCTACCGAAGAGTCAAAACGTGTGCCAACCCATATGCATGGGTTCCCGATGTCACGAAACCCGCAAGTTGATCACCAAAACATACATCAAGTACTTGTCAGGGAACATCGCATGGGAAACAAAAATTTTCCTACGCGCACGCAAACCTATCATGGTGATGTTCATCTACGAGGGGGATTTCAGATCTACGTACCCTTGTAGATCGCACAGCAGAAGCGTTAATAAATGCAGTTGATGTAGTGGAACGTCCTCATGTCCCTCGATCAGCCCTGCGAACCATCCCACGAACCGTCCCGCGATCCGTCCCACGATCCGCTCCGAGCTAGTGCCGAACGGACGACACCTCCGCGTTCAGCACACGTACAACTCGATGATGATCTCGGCCTTCTTGATCCAGCAAGAGAGACGGAGAGGTAGATGAGTTCTCCGGCAGCGTGACGGCGCTGCGGAGGTTGGTGGTGATCTAATCTCAGCAGGGCTCCGCCTGAGCTCCGCAGAAACGCGATCTAGAGGAAAAATCGTGGAGGTATGTGGTCGGGCTGCCGTGAAAAAGTTGTCTCAAATCAGCCCTAAAACCTCCGTATATATAGGTGGGAGGGGAGGGGCCTTGCCTTGGGGCACAAGAGGCCCCAAGGGGTTCGGCCGAAGGGGGGGGAGGAGGATTTCTCCTCCAATCCTAGTCCAACTAGGATTGGAAGGTGGAGTCCTTCCCTTCCTTCCCACTTCCCCCTTTTTTTCTCTTTGATTTTCTTATCTCCTATGCAAGGGCCTCTCTGGGCTTGCCCACCAGCCCACTAAGGGCTGGTGCGGCACCCCTAAGGCCTATGGGCTTCCCCGGGGTGGGCTGCCCCCTCGGTGAACATCCGAAACCCATTCGTCATTCCCGGTACATTCCCGGTAATTCCGAAAACCTTCTGGTAATGAAATGAGGTCCTCCTATATATCAATGTTCGTCTCCGGACCATTCCGGAAACCCTCGTGACGTCCGTGATCTCATCCGGGACTCCGAACAACTTCGGTAACCAACCATATAACTGAAATACGCATAAAACAACGTCGAACCTTAAGTGTGCAGACCCTGCGGGTTCGAGAACTATGTAGACATGACCCGAGGGACTCCTCGGTCAATATCCAATAGCGGGACCTGGATGCCCATATTCTACGAAGATCTTATCATTTGAACCTCAGTGCCAAGGATTCATATAATCCCGTATGTCATTCCCTTTGTCCTTCGGTATGTTACTTGCCCGAGATTCGATCGTCAGTATCCGCATACCTATTTCAATCTCATTTACCGGCAAGTCTCTTTACTCGTTCCGTAATACAAGATCCTGCAACTTACACTAAGTTACATTGCTTGCAAGGCTTGTGTGTGATGTTGTATTACCGAGTGGGCCCCGAGATACCTCTCCGTCACACAGAGTGAGAAATCCTAGTCTTGATCCATACTAACTCAACGGACACCTTCGGAGATACCTGTGGAGAATCTTTATAGCCACCCAATTACGTTGTGATGTTTGATACACACAAAGCATTCCTCCAGTGTCAGTGAGTTATATGATCTCATGGTCATAGGAATAAATACTTGACACGCAGAAAACAGTAGCAACAAAATGACACGATCAACATGCTACGTCTATTAGTTTGGGTCTGGTCCATCACATGATTCTCCCAATGATGTGATCCAGTTATCAAGCAACAACACCTTGTACATAGTCAGAAGACCCTGACTATCCTTGATCAACTGGCTAGCGAACTAGAGGCTTGCTAGGGACAGTGTTTTGTCTATGTATCCACACATGTATATAAGTCTTCATTCAATACAATTATAGCATGGATAATAAACGATTATCTTGATAGAGGAATTATAATAATAACTTATTTATCATTGCCTCTAGGGCATAATTCCAACAGTCTCCCACTTGCACAAGAGTCAATAATCTAGCCCTCACATCACCATGCAAATTACATTGTAATAAATCTAACACCCATACAGTTCTGGTGTTGATCATGCTTTGCCCGTGGAAGAGGTTTAGTCAGCAGGTCTGCTACATTCAGATCTGTGTGCACTTTGCATATATTTACGTCCTCCCCTTCAACGTAGTCGCGGATGAGGTTGAAGCGTCGTTTGATGTGTCTGGTCTTCTTGTGAAACCGTGGTTCCTTTGCTAAGGCAATGGCACCCGCGTTGTCACAGAACAGGGTTATTGGATTCAGTGCGCTTGGCACCACTCCAAGATCCGTCATGAACTACTTCATCCAGACACCCTCCTTAGCCGCCTCCGAGGCAGCCATGTACTCCGCTTCACATGTATAATCAGCTACGACGCTTTGCTTGGAACTGCACCAGCTTACCGCACCCCCATTAAGAATGAACACGTATTCAGTCTGCGACTTAGAGTCGTCCGGATCTGTGTCAAAGCTTGCATCGATGTAACCTTTTACGACGAGCTCTTCGTCACCTCCATACACGAGAAATATCTCCTTAGTCCTTTTCAGGTACTTCAGGATATTCTTGACCGCCGTCCAGTGATCCACTCCTGGATTACTCTGGAACCTGCCTGCCATACTTATTGCCAGGCTAACGTCTAGTCTAGTGCACAGCATTGCATAAATGATAGAACCTATGGCTGAAGCATAGGGGACGGTGCTCATATGCTCTCTATCTTTATCAGTTGCTGGGCACTGAGTCTTACTCAATCTCGTACCTTGTAAAACTGGCAAGAACCCCTTCTTGGACTGTTCCATTTTGAACCTCTTCAAAACTTTATCAAGGTATGTGCTTTGTGAAAGTCCTATCAGGCGTTTTGATCTATCCCTATAGATCTTAATGCCTAGAATGTAAGCAGCTTCTCCTAGGTCCTTCATAGAGAAACTTTTATTCAAGTAATCCTTTATGCTCTCCAAAAACTCCACGTTGTGTCCAATCAGCAATATGTCATCCACATATAATATTAGAAACGCCACATAATTCCCACTCACTTTCTTGTAAATACAAGATTCTCCAACCACTTGTATAAACCCAAATGCTTTGATCACCTCATCAAAGCGTTTATTCCAACTCCGAGATGCTTGCACCAGTCCATAAATGGATCGCTGGTGCTTGCATACTTTGTTATCATTTTTAGGATCGACAAAACCTTCGGGTTGCATTATATACAACTCTTCCTTAAGAAAACCGTTAAGGAACACCGTTTTGATATCCATCTACCAGATTTCATAATCGAAAAATGCAGCTATTGCTAACATGATTCTGACTGACTTAAGCATCGCTACGGGTGAGAACGTCTCATCGTAGTCAACTCCTTGAACTTGTGAAAAACCATTTGCCACAAGTCGAGCTTTATAAACGGTCATATTACCGTCAGCGTAGTCTTCTTCTTAATGATCCATTTGTTCTGAATAGCCTTGCGGCCCTCAGGTAGTACTTCCAAAGTCCACACTTTGTTTTCATACATGGATCCTATCTCGGACTTCATGGCCTCCAGCCATTTGTTCGAATCTGGGCCCACCATTGCTTCTTCATAATTCGCAGGCTCATTGTTGTCTAACAACATAATTGATAAGACGGGATTACCGTACCACTCTGGAGTAGTACGCGGTCTCGTCGACCTGCGAGGTTCTATAGGAACTTGATCCGGAGTTTCATGATCATCATCATTAACTTCCTCCTCAACCGGCGTCGCAATGACAGGGTTTTCCCTTGCCCTGCGCCACCATCCAGAAGGATGAGAGGTTCGATAACCTCATCGAGATCTATCTTCCTCCCACTCAATTCTCTCGAGAGAAACTCCTTCTCGAGAAAAGCTCCGTTCTTAGCAACAAACACTTTGCCCTCAGATTTGAGATAGAAGGTGTACCCAACTGTCTCTTTCAGGTAACCTATGAAGATGCACTTTTCCGCTTTGGGTTCCAGCTTTTCAGGCTGAAGCTTTTTGACATAAGCATCAAATCCCCAAACTTTAAGAAACGACAACTTTGGTCTTTTGCCATACCACAGTTCGTATGGTGTCGTCTCAACGGATTTTGATGGTGCCGTATTTAAAGTGAATGCAACTGTTTCTAATGCATAACCCCAAGACGATAACGGCAGATCGGTAAGAGACATCACAGATCGCACCATCTCTAATAAAGTACGATTACGACGTTCGGACACACCATTACGCTGTGGTGTTCTAGGCGGTGTCAATTGTGAAACAATTCCACATTGTCTTAAGTGAGCACCAAACTCGAAACTCAGATATTCACCCCCACGATCAGACCGTAGGAATTTGGTCTTCTTGTTACGATGATTTTCAACTTCACTCTGAAATTGCTTGAACTTTTCAAATGTTTCAGACTTGTGCTTCATTAAGTAGACTTAACGATATCTACTCAAATCGTCAGTGAAGGTGAGAAAATAACGATATCCGCCGCGTGCCTCCACGCTCATCGGACCACACACATCGGTATGTATGATTTCCAACAAGTCACTTGCACGCTCCATTGTTCCGGAGAACGGAGTTTTAGTCATCTTTCCCATGAGGCGTGGTTCGCACGTGTCAAGTGAATCAAAGTCAAGTGACTCCAAAAGTCCATCGGTATGGAGTTTCTTCATGTGCTTTACATCAATATGACCTAAGCGGTAGTGCCACAAAAACATGGCGCTATCATTGTGAACTCTAACTCTTTTGGTCTCAATGTTATGTATATGTTTAGTATCACTATCAAGATTCAATATGAACAATCCTCTCACATTGGGTGCATGAGCATAAAAGATATTACTCATAGAAATAGAACAACCATTATTCTCTGACTTAAACGAGTAGCCGTCTCGCAATAAACAAGATCCAGATATAATGTTCATGCTCAACGCAGGCACTAAATAACAATTATTCAAGTTCATAACTAATCCTGAAGGTAACTGAAGTGAAACTGTGCCGACGGCGATTGCATCAACATTGGAACCATTTCCCACGCGCATCGTCACTTCATCTTTCGCCAGCCTTCGCCTATTCCGCAGTTCCTGTTTCGAGTTGCAAATATGAGCAACAGAACCGGTATCGAATACCCAGGCACTACCACAAGAGCTGGTTAAGTACACATCAATAACATGTATATCAAATATACCTGATTTTTTTTGGCCGCCTTCTTTTCAGCCAGATACTTGGGGCAGTTGCGCTTCAAGTGACCCATACCCTTGCAATAATAGCACTCCGTTTCAGGCTTAGGTCCAGCTTTGGGTTTCTTCGTCGGATTGGCAACAGGTTTGCCGCTCTTATTTGAATTACCCTTCTTTCCTTTGTCGTTTCTCTTGAAACTAGTGGTCTTATTCACCATCAACACTTGATGTTCTTTACGGAGTTCTGACTCTGCGATTTTCAGCATCGCGAACAACTCGCCGGGTGACTTGTTTATCCCTTGCATGTTGTAGTTCAACACAAAGCTCTTATAGCTTGGCGGCAGTGATTGAAGAATTCTGTCAGTGATAGCCTCTTGCGGGAGTTCAATCCCCAGCTCAGCTAGACGGTTTGAGTACCTAGACATTTTGAGCACGTGTTCACTGACAGACGAATTCTCATTCATCTTGCAAGCATAGAATTTATCGGAGGTCTCATACCTCTCGATCCGGGCGTTCTTCTGAAAGATAAACTTCAACTCCTCGAACATCTCATATGCTCCATGACGCTCAAAGCAACGTTGAAGTCCCGGTTCTAAGCCATACAAGACTGCACATTGAACTACTGAGTAGTCCTCCTTACGTGATAACCAAGCGTTCTTAACATCTTGGTCAGCCGTAGCGGGTGGTTCATCTCCTAACGCAGCATCAAGGACATAATCCTTCTTCCGAGCTTGTAGGATCAACTTAAGATTACGAGCCCAGTCTACAAAGTTGCTTCCATCATCTTTCAACTTAGCTTTCTCTAGGAACGTATTAAAATTCAGGGTGACTGTCGCGTGATCCATGATCTACAACACAAATATATTCAAAGTGGACTTAGACTATGTTCAAGATAATTAGAGTTTAACTTAATCAAATTACTTGCTAAACTCCCACTCAAAAAGTCAATCTCTCTAGTCATTTGAGTGGTTCATGATCCAATTCCACTAGCTCAAGTTCGATCATCACGTGAGTTGAGGATAGTTTCAGTTGTAAGCATCCCTATGCTAATCATATCAACTATATGATTCATGATCGACCTTTCGGTCTCATGTGTTCCGGGGCCATGTCTGCACATGCTAGGCTCGTCAAGCTTAACCCGAGTGTTCCGCGTGTGCAACTGTTTTGCACCCGTTGTATGTGAACGTTGAGTCTATCACACCCGATCATCACGTGGTGTCTCGAAACGACGAACTGTAGCAACGGTGCACAGTCGGGGAGAATACAATTTCGTCTTGAAATTTTAGTGAGAGATCACCTCATAATGCTACCGTCGTTCTAAGCAAAATAAGGTGCATAAAAGGATTAACATCACATGCAATTCATAAGTGACATGATATGGCCATCATCACGTGCTTCTTGATCTCCATCACGAAAGCACCGGGACGATCTTCTTTGTCACCGGCGCCACACCATGATCTCCATCAACGTGTCGCCATCGGGGTTGTCGTGCTACTCATGCTATTACTACTAAAGCTACATCCTAGCAATATAGTAAACGCATCTGAAAGCACAAACGTTAGTTTAAAGACAACCCTATGGCTCCTGCCGGTTGTCGTACCATCGACGTGCAAGTCGATATTAACTATTACAACATGATCATCTCATACATCCAATATATCACATCACATCATTGGCCATATCACATCACAAGCATACCTTGCAAAAACAAGTTAGACGTCCTCTAATTGTTGTTGCATGTTTTACGTGGTGACCATGGGTATCTAGTAGGATCGCATCTTACTTACGCAAACACCACAATGGAGATATATGAATTGCTTATTTAACCTCATCCAAGGACCTCCTCAATCAAATCCGATTCAACTAAAGTTGGAGAAACCGACACTCGCCAGTCATCTTTGAGCAACGGAGTTACTCGTAGCGATGAAACCAGTCTCACGTAAGCGTACGAGTAATGTCGGTCCGAGCCGCTTCGATCCAACAATACCGCGGAATCAAGAAAAGACTAAGGAGGGCAGCAAATCGCACATCACCGCCCACAAAAACTTTTGTGTTCTACTCGAGAAGACATCTACGCATGAACCTAGCTCATGATGCCACTGTTGGGGAACATCGCATGGGAAACAAAATTTTTCCTTCGCGCACGCAAACCTATCATGGTGATGTTCATCTACGAGGGGGATTTCAGATCTACGTACCCTTGTAGATCGCACAGCAGAAGCGTTAATAAACGCAGTTGATGTAGTGTAACGTCCACACGTCCCTCGATCCGCCCCGCGAACCGTCCCACGAACCGTCCCGCGATCCGTCCCACAATCCGCTCCGATCTAGTGCCGAACAGACGGCACCTCCGCGTTCAGCACACGTACAGCTCGATGATGATCTCAGCCTTCTTGATCCAGCAAGAGAGACGGAGAGATAGATGAGTTCTCCAGCAGTGTGACGACGCTCCGGAGGTTGGTGGTGATCTAATCTCAGCAGGGCTCTGCCCGAGCTCCGCAGAAACGCGATCTAGAGGAAAAACCGTGGAGGTATGTGGTCGGGCTGCCGTGAAAAAATTGTCTCAAATCTGCCCTAAAACCTCCATATATATAGGTGGGAGGGGAGGGGCCTTGCCTTGGGGTACAAGAGGCCCCAAGGGGTTCGGCCTAAGGGGGGGAGGAGGATTCCTCCTCCAATCCTAGTCCAACTAGGATTAGAAGGTGGAGTCCTTCCCTTCCTTCCCACTTCCCCCCTTTTTTTTATTTTCTCTTTGATTTTCTTATCTCCTGCGCATGGGCCTCTCTGGGCTTGCCCACCAGCCCACTAAGGGCTGGTGCGGCACCCCTAAGGCCTATGGGCTTCCCCGGGGTGGGCTGCCCCCCCGGTGAACATCCGGTACCCATTCGTCATTCCCGGTACATTCCCGGTAATTCCGAAAACCTTCCGATAATCAAATGAGGTCATCCTATATATCAATCTTCATCTCTAGAACATTCCGGAAACCCTCGTGACGTCCGTGATCTCATCCGGGACTCCGAACAACATTCGGTAACCAACCATATAACTCAAATACGCATAAAACAACGTCGAACCTTAAGTGTGCAGACCCTGCGGGTTCGAGAACTATGTAGACATGACCCGAGGGACTCCTCGGTCAATATCTAATAGCGGGACCTGGATGCCCATATTGGATCCTACATATTCTACGAAGATCTTATCGTTTGAACCTCAGTGCCAAGGATTCATATAATCACGTATGTCATTCCCTTTGTCCTTCGGTATGTTACTTGCCCGAGATTCGATCGTCAGTATCCGCATACCTATTTCAATCTCGTTTACCGGCAAGTCTCTTTACTCGTTCCGTAATACAAGATCTTGCAACTTACACTAAGTTACATTGCTTGCAAGGCTTGTGTGTGATGTTGTATTACCGAGTGGGCCCCGAGATACCTCTCCGTCATACAGAGTGAGAAATCCTAGTCTTGATCCATACTAACTCAACGAACACCTTCGGAGATACCTGTAGGGCATCTTTATAGCCATCCAATTACGTTGTGACGTTTGATACACACAAGGCATTCCTCCGGTGTCAGTGAGTTATATGATCTCATGGTCATAGGAATAAATACTTGACACGCAGAAAACAGTTGCAACAAAATGACACGATCAACATGCTACGTCTATTAGTTTGGGTCTGGTCCATCACATGATTCTCCCAATGATGTGATCCAGTTATCAAGCAACAACACCTTGTACATAGTCAGAAGACCCTGACTATCCTTGATCAACTGGCTAGCCAACTAGCGGCTTGCTAGGGACAGTGTTTTGTCTATGTATCCACACATGTATCTAAGTCTTCATTCAATACAATTATAGCATGGACAATAAACGATTATCTTGATACAGGAATTATAATAATAACTTATTTATCATTGCCTCTAGGGCATAATTCCAACAGTACTCTCATGAATATCCCATTGTCACCACAGATAGACACGTGCAAGACATACATCAAGTGTTCTTAAAGACTCAATGCGATAAGATAACTTCGAAGGGGAAACTCAATTCATTACAAGAAGGGAGAGGGGGAAGAACATCATAGGATCCAACTATAGTAGCAAAGCCCACGGTACATCGAGATCATGACATCTCAAGAACACGAGAGAGAGAGATCAAACACATAACTACTGGTACATACCCTCAGCCCCGAGGGTGAACTACTCCCTCCTGGTCATGGAGATCGTCGGGATGATGAAGATGGCCACCGGAGATGGGTTCCCCCTCCGGCAAGGTGCTGGAACAGGCTCCCGATTGGGTTTTGGTGGCTACAGAGGCTTGCGACGGCGGAACTCCCGATCTAGGTTTATTTCTGGAGGTTTCTGTATTTATAAGACCTGATGGCATCGGGAACAAGTCAAGGGGACCCACGAGGGAGTCACGAGCCCCCCAGGCGCGCCCAGGGGGGGTGGGCGCGCCTCCCTGGCTCGTGGCTTCCTCGAGACTCCTCTCCGGTATCTTTTTCTTCTAGTATTTTTGATATTTTCCATAAAAAATCACGGTGAAAGTTCTATTCCTTTTGGACTCTGTTTGATATTCCTATGTGAAAAAGGTCAAAAACAAGGGAAAAAACAGAAACTATAGATACGTTGGAGACGTATCATTGGGCTCTAGGCCATTAGGTTAGTCCCAAAAATAATATAAAATGGCATACTGATACGTCTCAAACGTATCTATAATTTTTGATGGTTTCACGCTGTTATCTTGTCTTTTTTGGTTGTTTTATGTACCTTTATATCTTTTTCGGGACTAACTGATTAATTCAGTGCCAAGTGCGAGTTCCTGTTTTTTCCGTGTTTTTGACTCCTTTCAGATCTGTTTTTGGAACGGAGTCCAAACGGAAGAAAAACCCCGAAATGTTTTTTTCCCGAACGGAAGAAGATTAGGGGGCCTTTGGGCCAAGACAGGTGGGCTCCAGGGAGCCCACAAGCACCTACTCCACCACCAGGGGGGAGGCGGCGGTGGGCAGGCTTGTGGCCTCAATGGCCGCCCCCTGACCTGGATCTTTGGCCTATAAATTCCCAAATATTCCACAAAAAATCAAGGGAGCCTCGAAAATACTTTTCCGCCGCCGCAAGCTTCCGTTTCCGCGAGATCTCATCTGGAGACCCTTCCCGGCACCCTGCCGGAGGGGACTTTGGAGTTGGAGGGCCTCTTCATCATCATCATCGCCCCTCCAATGACTCGTGAGTAGTTCACTTCAGACCTACGGGTCCATAGTTAGTAGCTAGATGGCTTCTTCTCTCTCTTGGATCTTCAATACAAAGTTCTCCATGATCTTCATGGAGATCTATCCGATGTAATCTTCTTTGGCGGTGTGTTTGTCGAAATCCGATGAATTGTGGATTTGTGATCAGATTATCTATGATATATATATTTGAGTCTTTGCTGATTTCTTATATGCATGATTTGATATCCTTGTAAGTCTCTCCGAGTCTTGGGTTTTGTTTGGCCAACTAGATCTATGATTCTTGCAATGGGAGAAGTGCTTGGTTTTGGGTTCTGCCATGTGGTGACCTTTCCCAGTGGCAGTAGGGGCAACAAGGCACACATCGAGTAGTTGCCACCAAGGGTAAAAAGATGGGGTTTTTATCATTGGTTTGAGATTATCACTCTACATCATGTCATCTTGCTTAAGGCGTTACTCTGTTCTTATGGACTTAATACACTAGATGCATGCTGGATAGCGGTTGACGTGTGGAGTAATAGTAGTAGATGCAGACAGTATCGGTCTAGTTGTTTTGGACGTGATGCCTATAGAAATAATCATTGCATATATATCGTCACGACTTTGCGCGGTTCTATCAATTGCTCGATGGTAATTTGTTCACCCACCGTCTACTTGCTTTCATGAGAGAAGCCACTAGTAAACACTACGGCCCCCAGGTCTATTCACATCCATCGTTTATATCTCTACTTTTTACTTTGCTTTGTTACTTTGTTGCTTTCAGTTCTCGCTTGGCAAACAATCTATAAGGGATTGACAACCCCTTCATAGCGTTGGGAGCAAGCTTTTGTGTTTGTGCAGGATCTTTTGATACTCCTCCACTGGATTGATACCTTGGTTCTCAAACTGAGGGAAATACTTACCACCGCTATGCTACATCACCCTTTCCGCTTCGAGGGAACACCAACGCAAGGCTCCAAGGCCACAGGGGAAATCCTTTACATACTTGCCTAGGAAGTCCCTTAAGGCGTAGCCGCAGCTGAAGGATTCCTGGTGCCGTCAACACGACAATTTCTGGCGCCGTTGCAAGGGAAGCATAGCTGACATCAGAAGTATTTCTGGAGCCGTTGCTCGGGAGGAGGATCGCTTGCCGAGGAGATCTAGACAAGAGTAACCTCCCGTCAACACGCCTATTTCTGGCGCCATTGTCGAGGAGGAGAAATCAAGATCTATCCAAGTAGGTCTCACAAACTCTTCTCTTGCATTTACTTTTGTTGCCAGTTGCCTCTCGTTTTCCTCTCCCCCACTTCACATTTGCCGTTTTCATTCGCCTTTCGCCTTCGCCGTTTTCTTTTGCCTTTGCCGGTTTTCTTGCTTGCTTGTGTGCTTGTTTGTTTGTTGAAGTCATCATGGCTGAAAACACCAAACTTTGCGACTTCTCGAGCACTAATAATAATGATTTTATTAGCACTCCGATTGCTCCCGCCATTAGTGCGGAGTCGTATGAAATCAACGCAGCTTTGCTGAATCTTGTTATGAAAGAGCAATTCTCTGGCCTTCCTAGTGAAGATGCCGCATCCCATCTCAATACCTTCATTGATCTTTGCAATATGAAATAGAAAATATATGTGGATAATGACGTGATTAAGTTGAAACTTTTTTCCTTTCTCGTTGCGAGATCGTGCAAAAACTTGGTTTTCTTCTTTGCCTAAAAATAGTATCGATTCTTGGGATAAGTGCAAAGATGCTTACATATCCAAGTATTTTCCGCCGGCTAAGATCATCTCCTTACGTAACGATATCATGAATTTCAAGCAACTTGATCATGAACACGTTGCACAATCTTGGGAGAGGATGAAGCTTATGATTAGAAATTGTCCCGCTCATGGCTTGAGTTTGTGGATGATTATACAAATCTTTTACACTGGCTTGAATTTTGCTTCTCGCAATATCTTGGACTCCGCCTCAGGTGGAACGTTCATGGAAATCACGTTAGGATACGCTACAAAACTCCTAGACAATATTATGACCAACTACTCTCAGTGGTACACTGAAAGGTCGTCTGCTAGCAAAAAGGTGCACGTTATAGAAGAGATTAACTCGCTTAGTGCTAAGATGGACGAGTTGATGAATTTAGTTGCTAGTAGAAACGCTACCGTAGATCCTAATGACATGCCACTATCTTCTTTGATTGAGAGTAGCAACGCTAGTTTGGACGTGAATTTTGTTGGTAGGAACAATTTTGGCAACAAGAATGCTTTTAGAGGAAACTATGTTCCTAGGCCTTTTCCTAGTAACTCCTCTAACAATTATGGCAATTCCTACGACAACACTTATGGAAATCACTACAAATTACCCTCTGATTTAGAGAGTAATATCAAAGAGTTCATCAACTCTCAAAAGATTTTCAATGCGTCCATAGAGGAAAAACTACTCAAAATAGACGATTTGGCTAAGAGCGTTGATAGGATGTCTTGTGATATTGATGCTTTGAAAGTTAGATGCGCTCCTCCCAAGGTCAACTTGGATGAAACTTTGAAATCTATGTGTATCTCCATGAATGAGAGCAAAGAAAGAACCGCCCAAATTCGCGCTAGACATGAATGGTTTAAAGGGGTGCGTTCTAGTGATGCAAATCACGAAGATCTTAAAGTGCTTGGTGTGTCTCCTCTTGAATATTTGTTTTCGCGTGTCAAACCTACTTATGGAGGGGCTGGATGTGAATCCACTTTGGTTGAAAAACGCCCCAATGATTCGGAGTCCACCTATCTTGATGATAAAGGTGTGGAGAGTGGAGTAGAAGAAGTCAAAATTTTGGGTAGTAATGAAACTCCCACTTTGAATTTCAAGGAATTCAATTATGATAATTGCTCCGTGTTTGAATGCATTCCTTTGATGCAATCCATCAAACTCACCACATGCTTATAGCCAAAGCAAAGCCTTTATCGCGCATATCGTAGATGCTATGATGAAATCTCTTGAAGAGAAGCTCGAACTAGAAGTCTCTATACCTAGAAAACTTCATGATGAGTGGGAACCTACTATCAAAATCAAGATCAAAAACTATGAGTGCAATGCTTTGTGTGATTTGGGTGCTAGTGTTTCCGCGATTCCAAAGTCTTTATGTGATATTCTTGGTTTTCATGAGATTGAAGAGTGTTCTCTTAATTTGCATCTTGCGGATTCTACTGTCAAGAAACCCATGGGGAGGATCGATGATGTTCTTATTGTTGCAAATAAGAACTATGTACCCGTGGATTTCATTGTACTTGACATAGATTGCAATCCTTCATGTCCCATTATTCTTGGTAGACCTTTCCTAAGGACTATTGGTGCTATCATCGATATGAAGGAAGGGACTATTAGATTTCAGTTTCCTTTAAAGAATGGCATGGAGCACTTTCCTAGAAAGAAAATAAGATTGCCTTATGAATCTATGATGAGGGCTACCTATGGTTAGAGCACCAAAGATGACTATACGTGATTCCACCACTTTCGCCTAGCTAAGGGCGTTAAACAAAAGCGCTTGTTGGGAGGCAACCCAACGAATTTATCCTTTTTCTTTCTGTTTTGTGTTTTCCACACTTTCATAATTCTGTTATGATTGTGTTTTTTGTGTTTCTTTTTTGCGTTTGTGCCAAGCAAAACCGTTATGATTAGTCTTGGGGATGATCGTTTGGTCATGCTGGAAAAGAGAGAAACTTTCTGCTCATGAAAAGAATTTTCGTTTTTTTCTGTAAAAGCGTTTGAGTTGATTCTTTTTGCTGCTGATGGCTACGCAAATTCTTCAGACTGTCGTAATTTTTCAGAATTTTTGAAGTACCAGAGGTATACGAAATATATAGATTGCTACAGACTGGTCTGCTATTAACATATTCTATTTTTTTGTGTTGGTTGCTAATTTTGATGAAACTATGGATAGTATCGGGGGGGGGGGGGGTATTAGCCATGGAAGATTGAAAGTACAGTAACCCAACATCAGCACAAGTAGAATTTAAGTTTGCTACAGTACCTAAGGAAGTGGTGGTTTGCTTTCTTGTACTAATGTTATCACGAGTTTCTGTTTAAGTTTCGTGTTGTGAAGTTTTCAAGTTTTGGGTGAAGTTCTTATGGACAAAAAGATAAAGAGTGGCAAGAGCTCAAGCTTGGGGATGCCCAAGGCACCCCAAGAGATTCAAGGATGCCGTGAAAGCCTAAGCTTGGGGATGCCCCGGGAAGGCATCCCCTCTCTCGTCTTCAATCCATCGGTAACATTACTTGGGGCTATATTTTATTCACCACATGTTATGTGTTTTTTGCTTGGAGCGTCTTGTATCGTAGGAGTCTTTTATTTTTGGTGTCACAATCATCCTTTCTGCACACCTAGAGAGAGAGACATGCACACACCGTGATTTTGTCGAGCTTCACTTATATCTTTTGGTAGACAATTCAGCTCACATGTGCTTCACTTATATCTTTTGAGCTAGATACTTTTGCTCTATGTGCTTCACTTATATCTTTTAGAGTATAGCGGTGCGTGGCTTGGTAGTTGATCTATGCTTTGAAAGTAGTCTCAAAAGGGGTAGTTATCCAAAGGGATACGAAAACTTCCACCTTCATGTGCATTGAATAGTTAGAGAAGTTTGATTCATCTCAATTAGTTTTGAGTTGTGGTTATGGTAATATTAAAGTCATGCTAGTAAGGTGTTGTGGATCTAGAAATACTTGTGTTGAAGTTAGTGATTCCTGTAGCATGCACGTATGGTGAACCGCTATGTGATGAAATCTGAGCATGATTAGTCTATTGATTGTCATCCTTTGCGTGGCGGTCGGGATCGCGCGATGGTTTATACCTACCAACCATTCCCCTAGGAGTATGCGTTGAGTGCTTTGTTTCGATTACTAATAAAACTTTTGCAACAAGTATATGAGTTCTTCATGACTAATGTTGAGTCCATGGTTTAGATGCTCTTTCACCTTCCACCATCACTATCTTCTTAGTGCCGTGCAACTTTCGCCGATGCATAAAACCCACCATTAGCCTCCCTCAAAACAGCCACCATACCTACCTACTATGGCTTTTTCAAAGTCATTCCGAGATATATTGCCATGCAACTACCACCATGACATGTGCCACCACATCTACATTTCCATTGCATGATCGTAAGATAGCTAGCATGATGGTTCCATTGATGTCTATGCCATGCTAGATCATTGCCACGGTACACTACTGAAGGCATTCCATATAGAGTCATCGTTACTCTAAGTTTTGAGTTGAAAGTGTGATGATCATCATTAATGGAGCATTGTCCCACGTGAGGAAATAAAAGAGGCCAAAGAAGCCCACCCAAAAAAGGAGGCCAAAGAGCCCACCAAAATAATAATAATAAATGAGAGAAAAAGAGAGAAGGGACAATGCTACCACTTTTTCTACACTTGTGCATATTAAGCACCATGATCTTCATGATTGAGAGTCTCTCGTTTTGTCACCACCGTATAGCTAGTGGGAAATTTTCATTATATAACTTGGCTTGTATATTCCTATGATAGGCTTCCTCAAAATTGCCTTAGGTCTTCGTGAGCAAGCAAGTTGGATGCACACCCACTAGTTTTCTTTAAGAGCTTTCACTTACTCATAGCTCTAGTGCATCAATTGTATGGCAATCCCTACTCATTCACATTGATATCTCAGCTCATTGATATGCCTAGTTAATGTGACTATCTTCTCCTTTTTGTCTTGCAACCTCCACTACATTCCACACCATCTATAGTGCTATAACCATGGCTCACGCTCATGTATTGCGTGAGAGTTGAAAAGGTTTGAGAAACTAAAGGTGTGAAACAATTACTTGGCCAATACCGGGGTTGTGCATGATTTAAATTCCTTGTGCAATGATGATAGAGCGTAGCGAGACTATATGCTTTTGTAGGGATAACTTTCTTTTGGCCTTGTTATTTTGAAAGTTCATGATTACTTTGCTAGTTTGCTTGAATTATTATTGTTTCCACGTCAATAGCAAACTATTGTTTTGAATGTAATGGATGTGAACATTCACGTCACATAAGAGGAATTACAAAGGACACCTATGCTAGGTAGCATGAAAGCATCAAAAATTCATTCTTATCACTTCCCTACTCGAGGACAAGCAGGAGTTAAGCTTGGGGATGCTTGATACGTCTCAAACGTATCTATAAGTTTTGATGGTTTCACGCTGTTATCTTGTCTTCTTTGGTTGTTTTATGTACCTTTTATATCTTTTTTGGGACTAACTTATTAATTCAGTGCCAAGTGCCAGTTCCTGTTTTTTCCGTGTTTTTGACTCTTTTCAGATCTGATTTTGGAATGGAGTCCAAATGGAAGAAAAACCCCGAAGTGATTTTTTCCCGAACGAAAGAAGATCAGGGGGCCTTTGGGCCAAGCCAGGTGGGCTCCAGGGAGCCCACAAGCCCCCACTCCGCCACCAGGGGGGAGGCGGCGGTGGGCAGGCTTGTGGCCTCCCTGGCCGCCCCTCTGACCTAGATCTTTGGCCTATAAATTCCCAAATATTCCGCAAAAAATCAGGGGAGCCTCGAAAATACTTTTCCGCCGCCACAAGCTTCCGTTTCCGCGAGATCTCATCTGGAGACCCTTCCCGGCACCTTGCCGGAGGGGACTTTGGAGTTGGAGGGCCTCTTCATCATCATCATCGCCCCTCCAATGACTCGTGAGTAGTTCACTTCAGACCTACGGGGCCGTAGTTAGTAGCTAGATGGCTTCTTCTCTCTCTTGGCTCTTCAATACAAAGTTCTCCATGATCTTCATGGAGATCTATCCGATGTAATCTTCTTTGGCGGTGTGTTTGTCGAGATCCGATGAATTGTGGATTTGTGATTAGATTGTCTATGATATATATTTGAGTCTTTGCTGATTTCTTATATGCATGATTTGATATCCGTGTAAGTCTCTCCATGTCTTGGGTTTTGTTTGGCCAACTAGATCTATGATTCTTGCAATGGGAGAAGTGCTTGGTTTTCGGTTCTGCCATGTGGTGACCTTTCCAAGTGACAGTAGGGGCAGCAAGGCACACATCAAATAGTTGCCATCAAGGGTAAAAAGATGGGTTTTTTTATCATTGGTTTGAGATTATCCCTCTACATCATGTCATCTTGCTTAAGGCGTTACTCTGTTCTTATGGACTTAATACACTAGATGCATGCTGGATAGCGGTCGACGTGTGGAGTAATAGTAGTAGATGCACACAGTATCTGTCTACTTGTTTTGGACGTGATGCCTATAGAAATAATCATTGCGTAGATATCGTCACGACTTTGCGCGGTCCTATCAATGGCTCGACAGTAATTTCTTCACCCACCGTCTACTTGCTTTCATGAGAGAAGCCACTAGTAAACACTACGGCCCCCAGGTCTATTCACATTCATCATTTACATCTCCGCTTTTTTACTTTGCTTTGTTACTTTGTTGCTTTCAGTTCTCACTTGGCAAACAATCTATAAGGGATTGACAACCCCTTCATAGCGTTGGGAGCAAGCTTTTGTTTTTGTGCAGGATCTTGTGATACTCCTCCACTGGATTGATACCTTGGTTCTCAAACTAAGGGAAATACTTACCACCGCTATGCTACATCACCCTTTCCGCTTCGAGGGAACACCAACGCAAGGCTCCAAGGCCACGGGGGAAATCCTTTGCATACTTGCCTAGGAAGTCCCTTAAGGCGTAGCCGCAGCTGAAGGATTCCTGGTGCCGTCAACACAACAATTTCTGGCGCCGTTGCAAGGGAAGCACAGCTGACATCACATATTCATGCATATAAAACATCCAAAGTGGATAATATAATAACATGGAACGATCAAAAATTATAGATACGTTGGAGACGTATCATTAGCCGAGCTGGGGAATTGTTTTCCCACTTCGTCGTCTTGCTAACCTTGCATCACTGCTAGCCGCCGGAGCGGCGGTGTCTCTCTTCCGCTTGAGAGAAGGAGGAGGAGGACGACGACGAGTGCCCTGATCACTCGCCGGAGGAGGAGGCGGAGTGCCCTCACTCGCCGGAGGAGGAGGTGGAGTACCCTGACTCGCCGGATGAGGAGGGGGAGGAGGAGGAGGCGGAGTGCCTTGATCACTCGCCGGAGGAGGAGGAGACGGAGTGCCCTAACTCGCTGGAGGCGTCGAGTTTGGAAGCTTGATGTACTCTTTCTGCCATAGACATGTACTCCTCACAACATGAACCAACTTATTCTCCCCTTCACCTGTAGGGTGGTCAAGCTCGAGCTCCTCAAATCCCTCCATTACTTCATCCACCATCATAACAGCAAAGCCATGTGGAATCGGAAGGTAGTGAAAAGTTCCGTTGGGTTGAGGAGGTGCAACAGAGCCGATAGCAACCTTAAAGTGAGGTTCTGGCATTTCGTCATAAGCTCGCAATGTTGAGCCTCCGTGATAGTATCCACGGGGTAGCTAGGAGCCGTGAAGTCAGGCTGAACGAGATTCGTGGAAGCCACATTGCTTCTCCGCTGAGATGGAGGGGTAGCTTCTGGGGTAGGTCGCTGGCTCTCAAGTTCTCTAGCTTTTGTAGTCTTGAATTGATCTTGTGCATGTCGCTTAGCTCCGCTTTCCCCTTTCTCTCTCGGCTTCTGTAACCGCCTGCGTCGACAAACACAACCTTCCATGGAACGGAGCCTGGTGTCCCTCGTGTTCGTCTAGGATGCTCAACATTCCCTAGGGCCTCAGTCAGCTCATCCTTCTCTCTATCCGGAATGAACGTCCCTTCCTGCGCTACGGTGATACACTTCTGAAGCTTCTTGATGGGTATTGCAAGTTGCTCGTTCGTCCAACGACACTTCCCTGTTTCAGGGTCCAAAGTTTCCCCAACCCTGAAGAACCCAGTCCTTGAACGGTCTGGCCAGTTAAATGTCTGTGGTTCGACCCCTTTAGCAATCAAGTCATTCTCAGCTTTATCCCAAAACGAACGGGCTTTGAGGTAGCCACCTGACCCCGTGTGATGGTGATGCTTGGGTAGAATCGGAAGGCCATCGTCCGCGAGTGCTATGATCGTGAACTTTTCATCCTTGCGCAGCCTTCTCTTCGGGCCTCGTCTCGTAACCGAAGTTTGGCTCGATCCGGACTTTGCAACAGCTCCCTCCTCCGTTCGGTCACGAGAGCCGTCATCATGGTCTCCTTCTTCCTCCAGCATTCGGTCACCAGAGCCATCATGATCATGTCCTTCCTCCTCCATTGTTCGATCACCGAAGCCGCCATCCTCTCCTTCCAGACCATCGGTGGCGTTGAGATACCAAGAGACCTCATCTCCGTCGTGGATTATCTCACCCAACAACTGTTCTTGTTCCAAGTTTCTGCAAATATTACAACATGAAAATTAATATACAAACATGAATGTACGATGTCCGGGCCGCCTCTCTCATGAATGTCAAACAACAGATTGTATACAAAAAACTTTCTTCTATAAACAAAAAATTTTCCTATGTGAACAAAAAACCGTGTCTCATCACTACTTGGAGGGGTGTGTTTAGTTCATCCATAAAGAAATCTTCGCAAGTCATAAATGTATAATCATAAACTAGAAACATCTATCATGATATTCTTATACATAAACAAATGTACATAGTGAATATTTGAAAATGTACAAAAATGCATAGTGAATATTTGAAAATGTACTCAGGGGCGACGACGACGGCGATGGGCTCGGGGGCGACGGCGTTGGCGATGGGCTCGGGGTGACGACGACGATGATGGGCTTGGGGGTGGCACCGACAGTGATGGCCTCGGGGCGACAACGGGCTCAGGGCGACTACGACGGCGATGGGCTCGGGGGCGACAGCGACGACGGGCTCATGATGACGGCGACGGCGACAGGCTCGGGGTCGACGTTGACGGCAATGTCAATGGGCTCAGGGGCGACGGCGACAGCGATGGGCTCGGGCACGATGGCGACGACAGGCTCGGGACAACGTCGGCGGCGACGGGCTCGAGGGCGACGGCGACAGCAATGGGCTCGGGGCCGACGGCGATGGGCTCGGCGCGACGACGGGCTCAGGGGCGACGGCAATGGCAACGACGGGCTCGTGGAGGTGGCGCGGGCCGGCGGCGACGACGACAACGAGGAGAAGAGAACATGGGAAATGGGAGATGTTGAAAATTTCGATAAGTCTCGCCATATATGCGAACACCTTTGGTCCTGGTTGGTGGCTCCAACCGGCACCAATGCCACCCTTTAGTCCCGGTTGGAACCACCAACCGGGACTAACGGTCAATTTTCAGCACCCCAAAAGGGCGGAAAGAAGAGACCTTTAGTACCGGTTGGTGGCTCCAACCGGGATGAAAGGGTGGTATTGGTCAAGGTTGGTGCCACCAACTCGGACCAAATTGTGGTGCTGCCCGGGCCAAACTTTAAGTCCCACCTTGCTAGCCGAGAGAGCTCGCGAGTGGTTGATAACCCACAAGTGTAGGGGATCGCAACAGTCTTCGAGGGTAGAGTATTCGATCCAAATTTGTTGATTCGCCTCAAGGGGAAACTAAAGAATATTCTCAAGTATTAGCAGCTGAGTTTGTCATATTCAACCACACCTGAAAGATTAGTGTCTGTAAGCAAAGTATCAGTAGCAAAGTAGTATGATAGCAACAGTGTCAGAAACAGATCTATTGACGGCAACCTATTCCTAACTGTTGTATCAATGGCGCCAGTAAGTTGAACGTGGACGGGGAACTATTTTTTCCCGACAACGGTGTCGAAAAAGTTCTTGCAACAAGTAACAGCAGAGTAGCAAGGAACATCAGTAGCAGCAGAGTAACAGCAGTAGCAACAGAGTAACAGCAGTATCAACAAAGTGGCCCAATCCCTTTTGTAGCAAGGGACAAGCCTGGACAAAGTAACGTAGCAAGGACCAGTAGTAAAAGACTCATAGGCAGTGGATCGGTGATGGATGAGTGTGCCGGGTGTGATACATCATGTAACAACTATAACACGGAGAGATATGTAACTAGCTCCCGTTCGTCAATCTAATGTAGGCATGTATTCCGTATGTAGTCATACGTGCTTAGGGAAAAGAACTTGCATGACATCTATTGTCCATCCCTCCCTTGGCAGCGGGGTCCTAATGGAAACTATGGGATATTAAGGTTCTCCTTTAAATAAAGAACCGGACCAACACATTAACATTTGGTGAATACATGAACTCCTCATATTATGGTCATCTCCGGGAGTGGTTCCGACTATTGTCACTCCGGGGTTGCCGGGTCATAACACATAGTAGGTGACTACAGCTTGCAAGATAGGATCTAAAACACACATGTATTGGCGACAACATAATAGGTTCAGATCTGAAATCATGGCACTCGGGCCCTAGTGACAAGCATTAAGCATAGCCAAGTAGTAGCAACATCAATCTAGAACATAGTGGATACTAGGGATCAATCCCCGTCAAAACTAACTCGATTACATGATAGATCTCATCCAACTCATCACCGTCCAGCAAGCCTACGATGAGATGACTCACGAACGGTGAAGAGCATCATGGAATTGTCGATGGAGGAAGGTTGATGATGACGATGGCGACGATTTCCCCTCTCCGGAGCCCCGAACGGACTCCAGATCTGCCCTCCACATGAAGAACAGGAGGTGGCAGTGCCTCCGTATCGTTAAACGCGAAGAAACCTTCTCTTTGATTTTTTCCGGGCGAGATGGAAGATATAGAGCTGAGTTTGGGGGCGGTGGTGCCACGTGGGCCCCACAAGCCCTCACGGCGTGGCCTAGGGGGGTGGCCGCGGCCTGTGGGCTTGTGGCCCATTGGCACGCCCCCTTAGGTGGTTCTTTGCGCAGGTATTTTTCTTTTATTCTAGAAAAATTCTCCGTAAGTTTTCAGGACATTCCTAGAACTTTTATTTCTGCACAAAAAACAACAGCATGGCAATTCTGCTGAAAACAGTGTTAGTCCGGGTTAGTTCCATTCAAATCATGCAAATTAGAGTCCAAAACAAGGGCTAAAGAGTTCGAAAAAGTAGATACGACGGAGACGTATCAACTCCCCCAAGCTTAAAGCCTTGCTTGTCCTCAAACAATTCAGTTGACAAATTGAGAGAGACAAAAGAAAAACTTTGACGAACTCTATTTGATCTTGTTGTTGCAACTATGTCTAACTCATAACCAGAATTTTTACAAGATCACAAGCAAACCACATAAGCCAATGACATCTAGGTCTCATAGTAAACTCATATCAATGGCATAATCAACTAGCGAGCACATAATAATAAGTCTCAAACGTCAACACTTCAATCAAAACAATCATGAAGCAGTACGAATAGATGGTATCTCGCTAGCTCTTTCTGAGACCGCAAAACATAAATGCAGAGCACCTTCAAAGACCAAGGGCTGACTAAACATTGTAACTCAAGGCAATGAAGATCCAGTCATAGTCACACTCAACGCAGTTAAAAGCAAAGCATACAAATGGGAGAGGTGCTCTCTAATTGGTGCTTTTGTAAGAGGAGGATGACTCGACAGGAACATAAATAGACAGGCCCTTCGCAGAGGGAAGCATTGATTTGCATAGGTGCCAGAGCTCAAGCTTTAAAAACAGAGATAATAATTTTGGGTGGCATGCTTTCATTGTCAACGCGATTACTAAGAGTTCTCAACATCTTCCACGCTACACATGCTATAGGCGGTTCCCAAACAGAAAAGTAAAGTTTTGGCTCCCCCACCACCAATCAATCACACTCCACGGCTAGCCGAATCCTCAGGTACCGTCCATACCAACATCAATCCTGGGGAGTTTTGTTTGCAATTATCTTTTCGATTTGAGCATGGAACTGGGAATTCCAATTACCGGCCCCTTTCTCGTGAATGATAGTCAATAAACACATATCGAGGATAACACGCCTAGAATGGAAGATACCAATAGCCCCATGTCACCACATGAGAGGTTCGGGCATGCAAAACAGATTATTTCTTGAAGATTTAGAGAGTGGCACATGCAAATTTACTTGGAACGACAGGTAGATACCGCACATAGGTAGGTATGGTGGACTCACATGGAACAACTTTGGGTTTATGGGAGTGGATGCACAAGCAGTATTCCCGCTTAGTACAAGTGAAGGCTAGCAAAAGACTAGGAAGCGACCAACTAGAGAGCGACAACAGTCATCAAAATGCAATGAGATTAACTAACATTGAGTGCAAGCATGAGTAAGACATAAATCACCATGAACATGAACATCATAGAGGCTATGTTGATTTTGTTTCAACTACATGCGTGAACATGCGCCAAGTCAAGCCACTTGAATCATTCAAAGGAGGATACCATCCTATCATACTACAACACAGTCATTTTAAAATTCATGTGGGCAACCAAGACACACCATTATAAGCTCCTAGCTAAGTAAGCATGGCATAAGTAACTATGATCTCTAAGTTGTCATTGCAAACATGTTTCTCTCACAACAAAGCTGAATCAGGCACGATGAGCTAGTCATATTTACAAAAACAAAATAGATCGAGTTCATACCAGCTTTTCCAGGCTCAGTCACTTCATCATATATCGTCATTATTGCCTTTCACTTGCACGACCGAACGATGTGAACAATAATATCGTGCTCGTGCATTGGACTAAAGCTGGAATCTGCAGGCAAACACAAAGGAGAAGACAAAGTAATATGGCTCTTTGAAAGCTAAACAGGTATGCACGCAAGAGCCACTAAACATTGTAACCAATATCTTCTACCTTGACCGAAAGAAAAAGAAAACTATTTACACGGGAAAGCTCTCAACAAGCAAAAGAAGAACAAGAAAATCTTTCTGGGTTTTCTCAAACTATACAGACACACGAAAAGAAAAACGAGAAAAAGAAAATAAACTAGCATGGATGATACAATGGCAAAGTGTGAACACGGGCTAACAAAGTGAAAGCATAAGCAAGAATGTAAAGTCGGTGAGAACACGTACTCCTCCAAGCTTAGGCTTTTGGCCTAACTTGGTCTACTACCAAGGAGGGAAATAACCAGCTCCTGGGTACTCCGGAGTGGGCTGAGGATGCCACTGCTGTGTGAGCTCCTCTGGCTCCCACTGATAAACCGGCGTCTGGTTCTCGACTGGAGGCTCGGGCACGGGCAACTATGGTTGGTCTAGGCCCCAATGTGCGTAGATGTCCGATGGCATAATAGTGTACTGATGACCCACAAGTATAGGGGATCAATCGTAGTCCTTTCGATAAGTAAGAGTGTCGAACCCAACGAGGAGCAGAAGGCTCTGATAAGCGGATTTCAGCAAGGTAATAACTGCAAGCACTGAAAGTAGCGGTAACAAGTGATTGTGTAGCAAGGTGAAATGTAGCGAGCAAAAAGTAACAAGTAGTAGCAATGGTGCAGCAAGTGGCCCAATCCCTTTTGTAGCAAGGGACAATCCTGAACAAAGTCTTATAGGAGGAAAAACGCTCCCGAGGACACACGGGAATTTCTGTCATGCTAGTTTCATCATGTTCATATGATTCGCGTTCGTTACTTTGATACTTTGATATGTGGGTGGACCGGTGCTTGGGTACTTCCCTTACTTGGACAAGAGTCCCACTTATGATTAACATCTCTCGCAAGCATTCGCAACTACAAAAGAAGAATTAAGAGAAAGTCTAACCATAGCATTAAACTAGTGGATCCAAATCAGCCCCTCACGAAGCAACACATAGGCTGGGGTTTAAGCATCTGTCACTCCAGCAACCCATCATCTACTTACTACTTCCCACTGCCTTCCTCTAGGCCCAAATATGGTGAAGTGTTATGTACTCGACGTTCACATAACACCACTAGAGGAAAAGAAAACATACAACATATCAAAATACCGAACGAATATCAAATTCACATGACTATTATTAACATGAGTTATCCCATGTCCTCAGGAACAAAAGTAACTACTCACAAGACATAATCATAATCATGATCAGAGGTGTAATGAATAGCATCAAGGATCTGAACATAAACTCTTCCACCAAGTAGTCCAACTAGCATCAACTACAAAGAGTAATCAACACTACTAGCAACCTTACAAGTACCAATCGGAGTTGCGAGACGAAGATTGGTTACAAGAGATGAACTAGGGATTGGAGAGGAGATGGTGCTGATGAAGATGTTGATGTAGATGCCTCCCCTCCGACGAGAGGGGTGTTGGTGATGACGATGGCGACGATTCCCCCCTCTGGGAGGGAAGTTTCCCCGGCAGGATCGTCCTGCCGGAGCTCTAGATTGGATCTGCTCAAGTTCCGCCTCGTGCCGGCGGCGAAACCATGAAAAAGCTCCCTCTTGATTTTTTCTGGACCAGGACGCTTCATATAGCAAAAGAGGGGGGCTAGTGGGCCGTCAGGGGTTAGGACATGAGGGCATCATGATCACACATAGAACAACAATACATCATAAAGATTCTTATGGGAAAGTAACAATTCCTTCACAAAGCAAAGCATGAAGGAAAAACCTTACCAAGAAGTGACCAACAATAGTCCATAGTCATTGAAGCAATTGCAATTTATCACAACATCAGAAAGAGTCAAATAAGAGCTTGTAAGGCAAACCCACATACTCAATCATCTCTTTTGTTTTCCACAATTGTTACAACTCAGGTGGTACTCATGGTGTCAAAGTTTCAGCTGGACACAGAGGAAGATAGGGGATTATAGTTTTGCCTCCCAACCATTTACCTCAAGGGTAAAGTCAACAACAATAAAGCATAAGTACTCAACTCCAAGTTGATATATGAATATAGATCTTTCCCAAACATGTGATGGTAGCCAAGACAAAGGCAAAAAGGGAATTGGTGATGATCACCATGACTCTTACAAGGGCAAAAAGTAAAGGTACAAGATAGGCCCTTCGCAGAGGGAAGCAGAGGTTGTCATATGCTTTTGAGGTTTGAATGCGTGTCCTCTTAGTGCGGAGGAACGTCACTTTATATTGCCTCCTGTGATAAAGAACTTTATTATGCAGTCTGTCGCTTTTATGTCTTCCTCATCACAGGTTCGTACAAAGCTTATTTTCCACACACTAATAGATCATACATATTAGAGAGCAATTTTTTATTGCTTGCACTGATGACAACTTACTTGAAGGATCTTATTCAATCCATAGGTAGGTATGGTGGACTCTCATGGCAAAACTGGGTTGGAGGTTTATGGATGCACAAGTAGTATCTCTACAAGTGGCATAGTTTCTTTGGGCACTGTCTAGAGTTTTACTAGCGTAGTGAATGACATTCAACTTCTTGTCAACTCTTTGTCCTAGAACAACACCAACAGCATAATCACTACTGTCACACATGATTTCAATGGGCAAGTTCCAGTCAGGTGGTTGAACAATAGGTGCGGTTATCAAAGCCTTCTTAAGTATTTCGAAAGCTTCCTCACAATCCTCATCAAAAACAAAAGGAACATCCTTCTGCAAGAGGTTGGTAAGAGGCCTAGAAATCTTAGAGAAGTCTTTAATGAACCTTCTATAGAAACCAGCATGACCTAGGAAACTTCGTATACCTCTGATATCTGTGGGGCAAGGCATTTTCTCAATTGCATCAACCTTAGACTTATCAACTTCAATGCCTCTCTCAGAAATTTTGTGTCCTAAGATGATACCTTCTTTAACCATAAAGTGGCACTTCTCCCAATTCAAGACGAGGTTGGTTTCTTCGCATCTCTGTAAGACTCGATCAAGGTTGCTGAGGCAATCATCAAAGGAAGACCCGTAAACGGAGAAGTCATCCATGAAAACCTCGACAATCTTTTCACAAAAGTCAGAGAATATAGCCATCATACATCTTTGGAAGGTGGCAGGTGCATTACATAAGCCAAAAGGCATACGTCTATAGGCAAAGGTACCGAAAGGGCAGGTGAAAGTGGTTTTCTCTTGATGAGATTGTGCAAGAGGTATGTGCGAGAAACCTGAATAACCGTCTCGAAAGCATAAGTGAGTGTGCTTTGATAGCCTTTCTAGCATTTGGTCGATAAACGGCAAAGGATAATGATCTTTCCTGGTTGCCTTGTTCATTTTCCGGAAGTCTATCACCATTCTATAGCCGGTAATAATCGTTTGTGGGATTAGTTCATCCTTATCATTAGGAATGGCGGTGATACCTCCCTTCTTAGGTACGCAATGTACTGGACTTACCCAATCACTATGAGCAACATGATAAATGATTCCCGCTTCCAGAAGCTTTAATATTTCTTTTCTAACGACCCCTTTCATCTTAGCATTTAATCTCCTTTGATGATGAGCAACTGGTTTAAAGTCAGGATCGATTTTCATCTTGTGTCGACATAGAGTAGGACTAATACCCTTAAGATCATCAAGGGTATATCCAATAGCAGCGCGGTGCTTCCTCGGAGTTTTTAGTAACTTCTTCTCCTCGCTCTCTGAGAGGAGAGCACTAATAATGACAGGATATATTTCCTTCTCATCAAGATAGGCATACTTAAGAGTATCAGGCAACTGTTTAAGCTCGAACACAGGATCACCCTTTGGTGGGGGAGGATCCCCAAGCAGTTCAACAGGCAGATTATTCTTGAGAATAGGATATTGTTCTAAGAAAATTTTATCTATCTCATCTCTCTCCTCCATATGCATATCATTTTCATGCTCAAGCAGATATTGCTCTAAAGGATCCGTAGGAGGTACGGTAATAGAGGCAAGAGCAATGATTTCATCCCTACCAGACGACTCTCTTTCATGGGGTTGTCTTCCAAACTTGGAGAAGTTAAATTCATGAGACACACCCTCGAAACTTACTGTGACAGTCTGCTTAATGCAATCAATGTGAGCATTGACAGTGTTGAGAAAGGGTCTACCAAATATGATGGGACAAAAGCTATCTTGTGCAGTACGAAGGACGAGGAAATCAGTAGGATACTTCATCTTACCACACAGGACTTCTACATCTCTCACAATTCCCAGAGGGCAGATAGTGTCTCTATTAGCTAGCGTAATAGTGACATCAATGGGTTCTAACTCAGCAGGTGCAATCTCATCTTTGATTTCATCATATAGAGAATGGGGTATTGCACTAACACTAGCTCCCATATCACATAAACCATGGTAACATGCCCATCTATGTCTTCGGCTAAGAGATCTTTGATAATAGCAACACTAGGTTCAACTCTAATCTCCTCAAGGGGTCCAAGTGATCTAATGTAACCCCTACCTATCGTAGTTGGAGCTTTAGAATAATCCTTTATCCTAGCAGGGTATGGTGGTTTCTCACTGTAAGCACAAGGAACAACAGGATCACTAAAAGCAATGACTTTCTCCTCAACTAGATTGGTTTTGGCTATGTTTCTTTCTACAGGAGGATGATATTTAAACCACTTATCTTTGGGAATATCACCATGAGCAGCAAAAGATTCACATAGAGAAGCTACTATCTCAGAGTCAAGTCCATACTTAGCGCTAAAATCTCTAGAAGTGTTTGTCTCAACAAAAGATTTAACGCAATCAAACTGGAAATTCGTACCTGACTCCTTACCTTCCTCAAGCTCCCAATCTTTAGAGTTGCGTTTGATTCTCTCCAATAAATTCCACTTGGGATCAATATCCTTCTTCATAAAAGAACCAGCACAAGAAGTGTCAAGCATGGTACGATCTTCGTGAGAAAACCGAGCATAAAAGTTTTGAGTGATGATTTCTCTCGAGAGTTCATGATTAGGGCATGAATATAACATTGATTTAAGCCTCCCCAAGCATGAGCTATGCGTTTCCTGTCACGAGGCCAAAAGTTATAAATAATGTTCCGATCACGATGTACTAAATGCATAGGATAGAACTTTTGATGAAATTCCAATTTCAACCGATTGTAGTCCCATGATCCAGTATCATCACATAGCCTATACCATGTCAACGCCTTATCCTTCAAATATAAAGGAAAGACTTTCTTCTTTACCTCATCCTCGGGCAAACCTGCAAGCTTAAATAAACCACAAACTTCATCTACATAGATCAGATGCAAGTCTGGATGTGAAGATCCATCTCCTGTGAAAGGATTAGCCAGCAGTTTCTCAAGCATACCCGAAGGAATTTCATAAAAGATATTTTCAGTTGGTACCTCAGGTTGAGGAGCAACTCCTTGTGCTTCCGTTCGTGGTGAAGATACCCCGAACAAACTCCTCAAAGGAACAGTTTCCATAGTGACAAGTGACAATAAATATCAGCACAGTATATAAATGTTTCCTTACCAATTTCCACTTACCAAAGGCGCTTCACTCCCCGGCAACGGCGCCAGAAAATAGTCTTGATGACCCACAAGTATAGGGGATCAGTCATAGTCCTTTTGATAGGTAAGAGTGTCGAACCCAGCGAGGAGCAGAAGGCTGTGATAAGCGGATTTCAGCCAGGTATTAAATGCAAGCACTGAAAGTAGCGGTAACAAGTGATTGTGTAGCGAGGTGAAACGTAGCGAGCAAAAAGTAACAAGTAGTAGCAACGGTGCAGAAAGTGGCCCAATCCCTTTTGTAGCAAGGGACAAGCCTAAACAAAGTCTTATAGGAGGAAAAACGCTCCCGACGACACACGGGAATTTCTGTCATGCTAGTTTCATCATGTTCATATGATTCGCGTTCGTTACTTTGATAGTTTGATATGTGGGTGGACCGGCGCTTGGGTACTACCCTTACTTGGACAAGCATCCCACTTATGATTAACCTCTCTCACAAGCATCTGCAACTACAAAAGAAGAATTAAGACAAAGTCTAACCATAGCATTAAACTAGTGGATCCAAATCAGCCCCTCACGAAGCAACGCATAGACTGGGGTTTAAGCTTCTGTCACTCCAGTAACCCATCATCTAGTTATTACTTCCCAATGCCTTCCTCTAGGCCCAAATATGGTGAAGTGTTATGTAGTCGATGTTCACGTAACACCACTAGAGGAAAATACAACATATAGGATATCAAAATACCGAACGAATATCAAATTCACATGACTATTATTAACATGAATTATCCCATGTCCTCAGGAACAAAAGTAACTACTCACAAGACATAATCATAATCATGATCAGAGGTGTAATGAATGGCATCAAGGATCTGAACATAAACTCTTCCACCAAGTAATCCAACTAGCATCAACTACAAAGAATAATCAACACTACTAGCAACCTTACAAGTACCAATCGGAGTTGCGAGACGAAGATTGGTTACAAGAGATGAACTAGGGATTGGAGAGGAGATGGTGCTGATGAAGATGTTGATGAGGATGCCTCCCCTCTGACGAGAGGAGTCTTGGTGATGACGATGGCGATGATTCCCCCCCTCTGGGAGGGAAGTTTCCCCGGCAGGATCGTCCTGCCGGAGCTCTAAATTGGATCTGCTCAAGTTCCGCCTCGTGGCGGCGGCGAAACCACAAAAAAGCTCCCTCTTGATTTTTCTGGACCAGGACGCTTCATATAGCAAAAGAGGGGGGCTAGTGGGCCGTCAGGGAGCCCACAAGCCCCCACTCCGCCACCAGGGGTGGCGGTTTCAGAGCTTGTGGAGCCCTGGCAGCCCCCCTCCGGTACTTCTTTCGCGCAATATTTTTTATATAATCCAGAAAAAATCCACGTAACTTTTCACGACATTTGGAGATGTGCAAAATAGTGGACTAGGATTTGCTACTTTTCCAGTCTAGAATTCCAGCTGCGTGAATTCTCCCTCTTCAAATAAACCTTGCAAAATAAGAGAGAAAAGGCATAAATATGGTACCACAAGTAATATAACAGCCCAAAAAGCAATAAATATCAACACGAAAGCATGATGCAAAATGGACGTATCATGTACCTGCCTGCATGAAGATTGAACAAAGAAGGAGCAGGCAAAGTAATAGTCTCACGAGTACCCTGACTAAATACCAGGTTATAAACCATCCTTCTATTTATATCTCTATCAAGAAAGTCATGGCGAACCATGCTATTGTAATCTAGATATCTCTCGGGAAGAAGAACCTCTTCTTCCTCCTCCAGTCTAATGGGTATCTCAAAGTGTCTGGCAAGACGGGTAGCATAGATACCTCCATAGACAACACCTTTAGAACGGTTCAGGTTCAACCGTTGAGCTACTATAGCGCCCAAGTTATAAGTTTTATCGTTATAAAGGGCTTCGTGCAAGACCGCAAGATCTGGGGAACTAAGTGACCCAACTTTCCCACGTCCAATCAAACATTTTCCCACAAATAGTGAGAGGTACCGAAGCACGGGAAAATGAATACTACCAGCTCTAGCGCAAGACACTCCACTCTCCTCGCCTACAACAATTGTACCGATGAAAGCTTCCAAGTCCCGTGGAAGAGGTTCATGAATATCCCCAACGTAAGGTAATTTGCAAACATTGCAAAAATCCTGGAGTGACATGCGCTGGGGGATATCATAAAGTTTGAACTCAACCATAGGAGGATTCTTCCTTGGATATAAGTTAAATATTTGTACGAAGATATTAGTGAGGAGGAGGTATTGCGGACACTTATCTTCAACGAAGGCGGTAAGGCCTGTGTTCCCTACCAAGTGATAAAAGTCCTCAAAAATTCCAGCGGCGCGTAAGAACACGTCGCTTGGCCATTCGCACGTTCGAACTTTTGCGACTCGAGGGACCAAATACTTGGGCTTCTTCTCACTCCCATCATCCTTGGGGTCATGGCCTGGCGAGCCTCTTAAGAACCATCTCATCTTTTCCCTTTTCTATCTCTGAAAAATTCTGAACATTTTATGATTCTAAGGAAAAGTGAACAAGGCTCAACAAAACTCGTAGCAACTACTCCAACAAGTACCCAGAGGCCATATTACGCATCAAAACTACTTGGGACCAGCTAAAATTAGCATGCAAAGCTCAAGAACATGATCACCAAGGAAGCCAAAATACGCGGAGTATAAGGCACTAGAGCAAAAACTAATTGGACCAATGGAGGAGTCACTTACCAAGGAGTAATTTCCCCAAAATAGATAGGAGAACGGTGATTTGAGCAAAGAATAGAAAATCCCAGCAAGAGGAGCAAGAACACGGGTTTGAGCTGCGAAACAATTTTTTCTGGATGCAGGAGAACTAGATGAGAGCAAGAATGAGTGGAGGGGGTGCCTGTGGGCCCCACAAGCGTGGGTGGCGCGGCTAGGGGGTTTCCGCGCCCCAAGGGCTATTGGCCCACTGGTGTGGCCCCCAGACAAACTCTTTGTCTCAGAAATTTTCAAAAATTCCAGAAAAAATCATACTTGATTTTCAGGACGTTCGGAGAACTTTGATTTTTGGGGTACTTTTCTACCGGATGCTAAAACAGAAAACAGGGAAAACTAAACTAAATCTATCATTTTTCTTCTAAGCAACTTAAAGTGAAAGCTTGGAACAGAGATTTGTGACTCCTCGATTCATCCATCTCATGGTCATCGAAAGAAATCCGTCAGTGAGGTTGATCAAGTCTCTTTGACAATCTTTGTCGAATCGCAAAAAGAGAACGGAGAACTCTCGAATAGTCACTAGGTCACCTCAAAGGGGATGTGTATCTCCCCAACAAGCAAATCATACTTCATCTTGACATGAGGAATAGGGAATTCAAAGCTCCCAATAAGAATCGATGAAGTTTTTTCGATAGCATTGATGCAATGTACTTGATATTGTTTCTTCGGAAAGTGCATCGTATGCTCATTACCGTTGACATGGAAAGTGACATTGCCTTTGTTGCAATCTATAACAACCCCTGCAGTGTTTAAAAAGGGTCTTCCGAGGATGACTGTCATGGCATCGTCCTTAGGAATATCCAAGATAACAAAGTCTGTTAAGATAGTGACATTAGAAACCACAACAGGCACATCCTCGCAAATGCCGATAGGGAAAGCAGTTGATTTGTTGGCCATTTGCAGAGAGATTTCAATGGGTGTCAACTTATCCAGTTCAAGTCTACGATAGAGAGAGAGGCATAACACTAACACCGGCTCCAAGGTTGCATAAAGCAGTTCTAACGTAGTTACCTTTAATGGAGCAAGGTATAGTGGGCACACCGGGATCACCTAGTTTCTTAGGAGTTCCACCCTTGAAGGTATAGTTAGCAAGCATGGTGGAAATCTCAACCTCAGGTATCCTCCTCTTATTAGTCACAATATCCTTCATGTACTTAGCATACGGAGACATTTTGAGCATATCTGTCGAACGCATTTGCAGAAAGACAGGTCTGATCATTTCAACGAATCGCTCAAAATCCTCATCATCCTTTTTCTTGGATGGTTTGGGAGGAAAGGGCATAGGTTTCTGAACCCATGGCTCCCTTGCTTTACCATGATTCCTAGCAGCAAAGTCTATCTTATCATATCTCTTACTCTTAGGCTGTGGGTTATCAAGATCAACAGGTTCAATCTCCACATCCTTATCATTGCTAGGTTGAGCATCAACATGAACATCACTATTGATATCATCAATAGGCTCATGTTCATCACCAGATTGTGTCTCAGCATTAGAGACAGAGGCATCGTTTGGACTCTCAGGTGTAGCAGCAACAGGGTTGCTAGCGTGCAGGTTCCTATCATCTTTCTTCTTCTTTCTAGGATGACTAGGTGCATCAGTGCTAACTCCTTGAGAATCTTGTTCAGTTCTGTTTGGATGACCCTCAGGATACAAAGGTTCCTGGGTCATTCTACCGCCTCTAGTAACGACTCTGACAGAATTGTCATTCAACTCGTTGAGAAAGTCATTCTGAGCTTTAAGTACTTGTTCTACCTCAGTAGTAACCATAGAGGAATGTTTACTCAGAAGCTTAAGATCATTGACGTTTATGTCCACACAAGCACTTAAATGACTAAGCATACGAGCATTTTGTTCCAATTGTCTGCTAACATAATCATTGAAACTCTGTTGTTTGGCAACAAAGTTATCAAATTCATCCAGGCATAAGCTAGCAGGTTTATCAAAAGGAATATCACTCTCATCAAACCTACGCAGAGAATTTACTTCTACTACCTGTATCGGATTATCAAGACCATGGATCTCTTCGATAGGTGGTAGATTTTGACATCTTTAGATTTAATGCCTTTATCTCGCATAGATTTCTTAGCTTCTTGCATATCTTCAGGACTGAGGAATAGAATACCTCTTTTCTTCGGAGTTGGCTTAGGAGGTGGTTCGGGAATAGTCCAAGCATTCTCATTGCACAAGATGTTATTCAGTAGAATCTCAGCTTGTTTTACAGTGCGTTCCCTAAAAACACAACCAGCACAACTATCTAGGTGGTCTTTGGAAGCATCAGTAAGTCCATTATAGAAGATATCAAGTATTTCATTCTTCTCAAGAGGGTGATCAGGCAAAGCATTCAGTAGCTGGATGAGCCTCCCCAAGCTTGTGGGAGACTCTCTTCTTCATCTTGAGCAAACTTGTATATTTCCTACAAGGCAGCTTGCTTCTTATGGGCAGGGAAATATTTTCAGAGAAGTAGTAGACCATATCCTGGGGGCTACGCACACATCCAGGAGCAAGAGAAGTGAACTAAGTCTTAGCATCATCCTTTAGCGAGAAAGGAAACAACTTGAGGATATAGTAGTGGCAGATTTTTTCCTCACTAGTGAATAGGGTGGCTATATCGTGCAGTTTGGTAAGATGGGCTACAACCGTTTTAGACTCATAACCGTGAAAAGGATCAGATTCGACCAGAGTGATTAACTCAGGGTCGACAGAGAATTCATAATCCTTTTAGGTCACAAAGATAGGCGAAGTAGCAAACTTCGGGTCGTATTTTGTCCTAGCGTTCAGAGATTTTTCTTTCCACTTGCGCGGTAGTTTCTCAACATCATAGCTATCCTTACACGCAAGAAAGTCCTCAGCTATCTCTCCTTCCATAACATAGCGCTCATGCATAAAACGCAATTCAGGCATAGTAGCAGGTTCTACTTCAATAGTATCAGTAGTTTCAGAAGTATCATCATGTCTAGCACAAACTCTAGCAATTTGTGCATCAAGGAATGCACCTAGTGGCCAAGCAGTATCAAGCATATCGTCATCAGGCAAAGCAGTATCAACCATAGCATCATCAGGCATAGTATCAAGCATAGCATCATCATAAGCATCATGGGCAGCAGAAGTAGCATCATCAAGCACAGTAGTATCAAGCACAGGCGACATATCAACATTTCTAGCAGGAGGTGATGTCGCAAACTTACTCAAAACTGAAGGTGAATCAAGTGCAGAGCTAGATGGCAGTTCCTTACCTATCCTCGTAGTTGAGGGCAAGATTTCAGTTCTTAGATCTTTCGGATTCCTCATAGTGACCTGCAGACGTCAATCCCAAGTGACTTAGAGAATATAGCTGTGCTTCCCCGGCAACGGCGCCAGAAAATAGTCTTGATAACCCACAAGTGTAGGAGATCACAACAGTTTTCGAGGGTAGAGTATTCGACCCAGATTTGTTGATTCGCCTCAAGGGGAAACGAAAGAATATTCTCAAGTATTAGCAGCTGAGTTTGTCAGATTCAACCACACCTGAAAGATTAGCGTATGCAAGGAAAGTATCAGTAGCAAAGTAGTATGATAGCAACGGTGTCAGAAACAGATCTGTTGTCGGCAGACTATTCCTAACTGTTGTATCAATGGCGCGAGTAAGTTGCACGTGGACGGGGAACTATTCTTTCCCGACAACGGTGTCGAAGAAGGTCTTGCAACAAGTAACATCAGAGTAGCAAGGAACAGCAGTAGCAGCAGAGTAACAACAGTAGAAACAAAGTGGCCCAATCCCTTTTGTAGCTAGGGACAAGCGTGGACAAAGTAACGTATCAAGGACCAGTACTAAAAGACTCGTAGGCAGTGGATCGATGATGGATGAGTGTGCTGGATGTGATTCATCATGTAACAGCTATAACACGGAGAGATATGTAACTAGCCCCCGTTCGTCAATCTAATGTAGGCATGTATTCCGTATGTAGTCATACGTGCTTAGGGAAAAGAACTTGCATGACATCTATTGTCCATCCCTCCCGTGGCAGCGGGGTCCTAATGGAAACTACGGGATATTAAGGTTCTCCTTTTAATAAAGAACCGGACAAACGCATTAACACTTGGTGAATACATGAACTCCTCATGCTATGGTCATCTCCGGGAATGGTTCCGGCTATTGTCACTCCGGGGTTGCCGGGTCATAACACATAGTAGGTGACTACAGCTTGCAAGATAGGATCTAAAACACACATATATTGGCGACAACATAATAGGTTCAGATCTGAAATCATGGCACTCGGGCCCTAGTGACAAGCATTAAGCATAGCCAAGTAGTAGCAACATCAATCTAGAACATAGTGGATACTAGGGATCAATCCCCGTCAAAACTAACTCGATTACACGATAGATCTCATCCAACTCATCACCGTCCAGCAAGCCTACCATGAGATTACTCACGAACGATGAAGAGCATCATGGAATTGTCGATGTAGGAAGGTTGATGATGACGATGGCGATGATTTCCCCTCTCTGGAGCCCCGAATGGACTCCAGATCTGCCCTCTAGATGAAGAACAGGAGGTGGCGGCGCCTCCGTGTCGTAAAACGCGATGAAACCTTCTCTTTGATTTTTTTTCCGGGAGCGACGGAAGATATAGAGCTGAGTTTGGGGGCAGTGGTGCCACGTGGGCCCCACAAGCCCTCATGGCGCGGCCTAGGGGGTGGCCACAGGCTTGTGGCCCACTGGCACGCCCCCTCAGGTGGATCTTGCGCAGGTATTTTTCATTTATTCCAGAAAAATTCTCCGTAAATTTTTAGGACATTCCGAGAACTTCTATTTCTGCACAAAAACAACACCATGGCAATTCTGCTGAAAACAGCGTTAGTCCGGGTTAGTTCCATTTAAATCATGCAAATTAGAGTCGAAAACAAGGGCAAAAGAGTTCGGAAAAGTAGATATGACGGAGATGTATCAGTGGTTTATAAGCGATGCTGCGCACACCCTGCCGAGCTCCTCTCAAGTGCAGGCTTCCGGGCCTCATGTGTCACTTCGTGTGGGCCTATTGGGCCTTCTGCGGGCCTGAATCATGGCCCAACCAGCTGGTTGGGTTTCTAATCGTATTCATGCCGTGGTGGCCCAGTAGGTGGCATTTTTTAAAAAATCTAGTTTTCTTGTTTTTTTACTTTATTTATTTTATTTTGTTCCTACTTACTATTTTTAGTGATTCTTTTTTGCTTTTAGGTCATAAAAAAAATCAAAATGCACCATTCAAAGCCACATCATCAATTTTCAACGAATTCTAACTTCATCTGGTATTTTTCATGCATTTACTGTTTTTTGAACTAAATGACCCTTAAATTGAAAAGCACTACAAATGAACTCTGAAAAGGTTGAAAGTTGGCATGGTATCATCATTTCACCCACATAGCATGTGCTAAAAAGTTGAGAGGGTTACGGCAAAAATAGTATCCACTTCGTGTACAAAACGGACAATCTCTTTCGAAGTATGAGGATTTCATACGAAAACTCATCTATTACAAAGGAATTTCATTTTTGAACTTATTTGAACTCCAAACTTTTTGTGTGTTCAAAATGCACCATGCAAAGCCACATCATCAATTTTCAACAGTTTGTGACTTCATTTGGTATTTTTCATGCATTTACTCATTTTTTGAGCTAAATGATCATGAAATTTAAAAGCACTACAAATAACTCTGAAAAAGGTTGAAAGTTGGCATGGTATCATCATTTCATCCACATAGCATGTACTAAAAAGTTGAGAGGGTTACGGCTAAAACTGGATGCACTTCGTGTACAAAACGGACAATCTCTTTCGAAGTATCACAGTTTCATACGAAAACTCATGTGTTAGAAAGGGATTTCATTTTTTGAACTTATTAGAACTCCAGACTTTTTGCGTATTCAAAATGCACCATTCAAAGACACATCACCATTTTTCAACAAATTCTAACTTCATTTGGTATTTTTCATGCATTTACTCATTTTTTGGAGCTAAATGACCATGTAATTAAAAAGCACTACAAATGAACTCTGAAAAGTTTGAAAGTTGGCATGGTATCATCATTTCACCCACATAGCATGTGCTAAAAAGTTGATAGGGTTACTGCAAAAACTGGATGCAGTTCGTGTATAGAACGGACAATCTCTTTCGAAGTACCAGAGTTTCATACGAAAACTCATGAGTTACAAAGTGATTTCATTTTTTTGAACTTATTTGAACTCCAGACTTTTTGTGAGTTCAAAATGAACCATTCAAAGCCACATCATAAATTTTCAACAATTTCTGACTTCATTAGGTATTTTTCATGCATTTTCTGATTTTTTTGAGCTAAATGACCATGAGATTGAAAAGCACTACAAATGAACTCTGAAAAGATTGAAAGTTTGCATGGTATCATCCTTTCACCCGCATAGCATGTGCTAAAAAGTTGAGAGGGTTACGACAAAAACTGGATGCACTTCGTGTACAGGACGGACAATCTCATTCGAAGTATGAGGGTTTCATACGAAAACTCACCTATTACAAAGAGATTTCATTTTTTTGAACTTATTTAAACTCCAGAATTTTTGCGTGTTCAAAATGCACCATTCAAAGCCACATCATCAATTTTCAACAATTTCTGACATCATTTGGTATTTTTCATGCATTTACTGATTTTTTTAGCTAAATGGCCATGAAATTGAAAAGCACTACAAATGAACTCTGAAAAGGTTGAAACTTGGCGTGGTATCATCATTTCACCCACATAGCATGTGCTAAAAAGTTGAGAGGGTTACGGCAAAAACTGGATGCACTCGTACGTGTACAAAACGGACAATCTCTTTCGAAGTATGTGGGTTTCATACGAAAACTCATCTATTACAAAAGGCATTTCATTTCTTCACTTTTTCTTCGCTTGTGTTCTCTGATTATTGCGCCATAACCATGGATAATCTTCATCGTTTAACAGGGCGCTTGGGTCAGCCTTGACTTTGAAGTGAGGAATTTCATGAAACTTTTATAATCTTGAGATAATCTGATACGTCCATTTTGCATCATGCTTTCATGTTGATATTTATCGCTTTTTAGGCTGTTATTTCACTTCACAGTACAATACTTATGCCTTTTCTCTCTTATTTTGGAAGGTTTACATGAAAAGGGAGAATGCCGGCAGCTGGAATTCTGGCCTGAAAAAGGAGCAAGTTTGAGATACCTATTCTGCGCAACTCCAAAAGCCGTGAAAATCAACGAGGACTTTTTTTAGGATTTATAAAAAATATTGGGCCGAAGAAGTGCCAGAGGGGTGCCAGCAGGAGGCCACAAGCCTGCTAGGCGCGGCCACCCCCTGGCCGCGCCTAGGGGGCTTGTGAGCTCCCTGCTGGCCCACTGGCCCCCCTCTTTTGCGACAAGAAGGGTTTCGGTCTGGAAAAAATCAGGAAGAAGCTTTTCGGACGATTCGCCGACGCCACGAGGTGGAACTTGAGCCAAACCAATCTAGAGCTCCGGAAGGACAATCCTGCCGGGGAAACTTCCCACCTGGAGGGGGAAATCGTCATGACCAACACTCCTCTCATTGGAGGGGGATCATCACCATCAACATCTTCATCAGCACCATCTCATCTCCAAACCCTAGTTCATCTCTTGTAACCAATCTCCATCTCACGACTCCGATTGGTACTTGTAAGGTTGCTAGTAGTGTTGATTACTGTTTGTAGTTGATGCTAGTTGGATTACTTGGTGCAAGAGTTTATGTTCAAATCCTTGTTGCTATTCATTACACCTCTGATCATGATTATGATTATTCTTTGTGAGTAGTTACTTCGTAAGGGGCTGATTTATGAACATGACCGTAGTTTATGGGGTTGGGAAGTCATTGGGAAGTAGTAAGTAGATGATGGGTTGCTAGAGTGACAAAAGCTTAAACCCTAGTTTATGCGTTGCTTCGTAAGGGGCTGATTTGGATCCACTAGTTTAATGCTATGGTTAGACTTTGTCTTAATTCTTCTTTCGTAGTTGCGGATGCTTGCGAGAGGGGTTAATCATAAGTGGGATGCTTGTCCAAGTAAGGGCAGTACCCAAGCGCCAGTCCACCCACATATCAAACTATCAAAGTAACGAACGCGAATCATATGAACATGATGAAAACTAGCTTGATAGAAATTCCCATGTGTCCTCGGGAGCGTTTTTACTCCTATAAGACTTTGTCCAGGCTTGTCCCTTGCTACAAAAGGGATTGGGCCACTTTGCTGCACCGTTGTTACTTTTGTTACTTGTTGCTTGCTACGAATCATCTCACCACACAACTACTTGTTACCGATAATTTCAGTGCTTGCAGATATTACCTTGCTGAAAACGACTTGTCAAATCCTTCTGCTCCTCGTTGGGTTCGACACTCTTACTTATCGAAAGGACTACGATAGATCCCCTATACTTGTGGGTCATCATAGTCCACCATGACCCTTTCCAAAGATTACTTGTAAATCATTGACCATATCAAGTATGTGATCACCAGTACAAAGGGCGGGCTTCTTCCGGTGATCTTCCTCACCTTTGAAATGGTTTCCTTTCTTTCGACATTGATGGTTGGTCGGAAGAAATCGATGATGCCCCAGGTACACATTCTTTCTGCATTTCTCCAAATATATACTGTCGGTGTCATCTAAACAGTGTGTGCATGTGTTTTATCCCTTGTTTGTCTCTCCTGAAAGGTTACTGAGAGCAGGTCAATCGTTGATGGTTATAAACAACAACGCATGTAGGTCAAATTCCTCTTGTTCGTTCTCATCCCACACACGTACACCATTTCCATTCCATAGCTGTAAAAGTTCATCAACTAACGGCCTTAGGTACACATCAATGTCATTGCCGGGTGCTAGATCCCAAACATATCTATAATTTTTGTATGTTCCATGCTCTTTTCGGTGACATTGTTATCTGTTTTGCTACACTTTTATACGCTTTTCACATATTGGTACTAACCTACTAACTCAGTGCACCCAGTGCCAGTTTCTGTCTGCTGATGTCTTTTTTGCAGGGACTTTTACCCCTATTTCTAGAGCCCCAAAAATTCCGAGAAAAATTTAAAAAAATAAGTGTGACGAAAGCTTCACGAAGCATCAAGTGGGGCCAGTGGGGAGCGAGGGCTCGCCCACGCGGCCACCCTGCGCGGGCCACCTCCTAGCCGCGCCACCAAGCCGCCTGGGTGGGGCCCACCTCCTCTGGTGCCCTCCTTCGGCCTATATTTACCTCTCCGACAGAAAGCCCTAAGATAATATCCAGAATCTTGAATTTCTCCACCGTATCACCACCGCAGCGCTTCCGAGATCGGGAGCGCTAGCAGACCTCTTCCCGGCACCCTGTCGGAGGGGGGATTGACCTCCAGGAGCTTCTCCACCACCATGGACACTTCCTGGACGTGCCGTGAGTATTCCTCCTTGGACCATGAGTCCATGACCAGTAGCTATGTGATGTCTTCTCTCCAATATTGTGCTTCAATGTTTAGCCCTTGTGAGTTGCCCTACATGATCAAGGCATCTATGTAATTTACCTATTGTTGCTATGCTGCGTTTGCTGGTGATGGGGTTATAGTCCCAGGGTAGGGTCATAGGTTTGCCCTATGGGTCCTACCCAAGGACTACCCTTCAGAGGGGACAAGGCCCTTAAACAGTTCCGACTGAACTAAGGACGCCCCCATCATCCAGTCAGCGACGGTCCACTCAGAGCATATCTAACGTGCCGATTGGAATCCACTCTGTACATCGTAACCTCCCAGGTGGGCAACGGTCATACGTTTTCATATACCATAACTAGCATTTAAGGCTTACGTTACCAGTAACGCGAGCATTTACTCGCCACTACTCCACCCCTGTCCACCGGACCATTATGAAGGGCAGCGCACTCTATATAAGCCACCTTCACCACTAGTGCAGGGGTTGGCACTTGCTGTAATCCCTTAATACACTCGAGACAAAGCTCCCAAGAGCACTGAGACGTAGGGCTTTTACCTCCACCGTAGAGGGGCCTGAACTCATACATCCTCGCCGTAGCTAAGGCTCTTCCCATATACTTTCGTACCCCATACTTCTACTATCAGAATTATACCCACGACAGTTGGCGCCCACCGTGGGGCAGGCGTCTAAGCGACTTCCGGCAAGTTTGCGATTTCATATTTTCGTCATGTCATCTGGCGGAGATCTGTGCATGGGTCATGAGATCCTCTTCGGTGCACTCTCCTTCATCGCCGATGATTCGGCATGGCTTCAGGATGCGCCCCTCGACATCGAGACGCTTCCGAGTCGCGGGGCTATGCACTTCCGTGCCAGTTCCTGCGGCGTTCTTCTTCTCTAGCCATCGACCCCGGTGCAACAAGCGATCCGGTCGTTCGCGGCTCCAGCGTTGGGTGCGACATGCCCTAGCGCGACAAAACATGTCCTCTCATGTGGAGGTGCTCGAATCGGTTGTGGTCCCGCGGTCATCCGAGTGCCTGGAGTCAGTTCCGACTGAACTACCTTCCGAGTATCAGGGTCACGGGCCTACAGCCGAAGTACTCATGGACGATTCCCACGAAAGTCTCTCCGGGACTGGTCGGAACAAGCGTGAGACCGGAGAATCATCCGGCGCTCGTCGTCAGCACCCTCGTTCTTCCAGTCGACGCGCTCGCCAGAGCAACGTCGAGGTGTTCCGCACACCCATCCTCAACTTGGCTGCAGCCACCAGGATCGCTGATTCTCTCCAGCCGACTGATTCGGAGGCTGGTAGAGGAATCGAGCAGATCCGTGCCTTGTTACATACGGCGCAGCAGCAAAACTCGGCGGTCTCCCAGTCGCACAACAAGATCCACAACAGTTCCGTTCAAGCGAACACGCATCGGTCGGTTTTCAGTCCCGGCTCTCACCAGCGTCGCAGAGGGGGCAGCCTCTGGAACGATCGTTCCAGGGACCAGAGTCGGAATCTGCTTTCCATTCGGTCTCATCCCGAAGATCGTCGCCGTTTGCGTACTCCTTCGCGGAGTGGGCCTTCCGGACCCCGGCATTACGATGATCATCGTTCGGGCGGTGACGCGCATGATTAAAGGCCTGATGCAAGAGGGTATATCACTCAGAAGAAGGTTGATAGAAGCCGAGCCCACCGTGATGGTCACGATAGAGATCATCCGAGTGGAAGCAGGACCGTTGTTTCTGGTCCCGAGAGTTTCAGTCGGGCCATTCGCTCGGCTGACATTCCTCCCAACTTCCGATTGGCGACGGGAATCAGCAAATTCACAGGAGAGTCCAAACCAGAAACTTGGTTAGACGACTACAGAGTGGCGGTCCAGATCGGTGGCGGAGATGACCATATCGCCATGAAACATTTCCCACTGATGCCCGACGGTTCGGCTCGAGCTTGGCTAAACCATTTAGCTCCATCAAGCATTTACAATTGGCCAGATCTGTCCCGAGTCTTCATCAGGACCCTCGAGGGTACGTGCAAACGCCCTGCTAGTCTCAGAGAGCTTCAACACTGTGTCCAGAAGAAAAACAAGCCCTTCCGCGATTTCATCCAGCGTTGGACAACCCTCTACCACACGGTGGAGAATGTTACAGAACACCAAGCAGTCTGCGCCTTCAAGGCAGGTGTTCGGTATAGAGATCTATACCTGAAGTTCGGTCGGACAGGCGACATCTCCATGAGCAAGATGATGGAGATAGCCGCGCGCTATGCGAATGGCGAAGAGGAGGACCGCATACGTAGCGGCAAGCATAAGTCAGTTGCCGACGGAGATGGGAGCAGTAGTCGGAAGCAGAAACAGAAAGCCCAATCCACTCCGCAAGCAGAGGCGGCAGTCGTTACAAACGCTAAGTCCAAAGGCAAGGGGAAACCACAGTACACCCCCAAGAAGAAAAAGTCAGGAAATTCCATCCTAGATCAACCGTGTCCAATCCACACGAAGACGGATGAAGAAGGCAATGTCATATTGCCGAAACATACCACTCGGCAGTGTCGCCTCCTGATCCAAGGATTCGGTGAAGGACAGCCGAGTGAGAAAGACACCGAGCAAGATGATGAGGATAAGGGGGATCCGTTCCCTCAAGTCCATGCAACCTTAATGATTTTTGCTGATGTAGAAAGCAAAAGTCGACTGAAGCTGGTCAACAGGGAGGTAAACATGGAAACCCCATCCACTCCCACGTTCCTCAAGTGGTCACAGACTGCAATCACTTTTGATCAGTCAGACCACCCAGCACACGTACCCACCCCAGGGAGGCAAGCTCTGGTCGTCGACCCGGTGGTGGAAGGAGTTAGGCTGCGCAAAGTCCTCATGGACGGCGGCAACGGCTTGAATATCATGTACGCCGATACTCTCAAGGGAATGGGCATTCCGATGTCCAGACTTAGCGAGAGCAGTATGCAATTCCATGGAGTCGTCCCAGGAAGAAAGGCCAAATCACTCGGCCAGATTGCGTTGGATGTCGTTTTCGGCTCTGACAAGAACTTCCGCAAAGAGAAGTTAACATTCGAGGTGGTAGACTTCTAGAGTGCATACCATGCCATTCTGGGACGTCCGGCATACGTACGGTTCATGGCCCGTCCATGTTACGCATATTTGAAGCTAAAGATGCCTGGTCCCAAAGGCGTGATTACTGTCATAGGCAATCGGCAGCGGTTCGAGGAGTGTCTGCAGCAGGGGTCGAGAATTGCAGACCATCAGATGGCTGTACTCGAGTTGGATGAGTACAAGAAGATAGCCGACCCCGCCGACCTGATGCGTTCAAAGAAGCCAGCTTCCGAGTCCGCATTCCAGTCAGCGGGAGACACGAAGAAAGTAAGCGTCAACCCAACGGATGCCACCGTCGCCCCAACAAACATCTCCACCACCCTTGATCCAAAATAGGAAGCTGAGCTCATCCAATTCCTTCGTGAGAACTGGGACATTTTTGCATGGAAGCCTGCTGACATGCCAGGTGTGCCCACGGAGTTGGCTGAGCACCGACTGCATGTGGATCCTGCCGCTCGGCCCGTCCGGGAACGCCTGCGTCGGTCCGCCGCGCACAAGAGAAAAGCAATTGGAGAGGAGGTAGCTAAACTTCTGGCAGCCAACTTCATTCGCGAGGTACACCACTCCGAGTGGCTCACTAATGTTGTCATGGTGCCCAAGAAGGACAAGTCTCTCCGTATGTGCATCGATTTCAAGCACCTTAATAAGGTCTGTCCGAAAGACCACTTCCCGCTCCCCCGCATTGATCAAATCGTTGATTCGACTGCGGGTTGCGAGTGCTTATCCTTCCTTGATGCCTATTCGGGCTATTATCAGATCCGTCTGTATGGTCTAGATGAATTAAAAACATCTTTCATCACCCCATTCGGGTGCTTCTGTTACATCACTATGCCATTCGGTTTGCAAAATGCAGGAGCAACTTTTATGCGAATGACCCAAAAATGCCTCCTAGACCAGATTGGTCGAAATGTGGAGGCATATATGGACGATATCGTAGTCAAGTCACGCAAAGGTTCCGACCTGCTGACTGACTTGGCAGAAACATTCGCCAACCTACGTAGGTACGATATCAAGCTCAACCCAGCCAAGTGTTCATTCAGCGTTCCCAGCGGGAAGTTACTCGATTTCTTTGTTTCCGAACAAGGGATCGATGTCAACCCCGAAAAGATCGGGACCATTGTTCGAATGGAGCGGCCGGTAAGAGTACATGACGTACCAAAGCTCACAGGTTGCCTAGCGGCTTTGAGCAGGTTTATCGCTCGACTCAGCGAGAAGGCGTTACCTCTGTACCGACTCATGAAGAAGTCGGATACCTTCGAGTGGACAGACGAAGCCCAAACCGCATTCGACGACCTCAAAGCCCTGCTTTCCACCCAGCCGGTTCTTACTGCCCCGCTCAGTAAAGAACCCCATCTTCTGTACATCCCCATTATCAGAAGCTTATTTATGGGATCTACATGACTGCAAAGAAGGTGGCTCATTATTTCCAAGACCACTCGGTATCTGTCATATCTGATGCTCCGTTGTCGGAAATTCTCCACAATCGGGACGCATTAGGCCGAGTGGCAAAGTGGGTAATGGAGATGCTATACTGCGACATCAAGTTCAAAGCCAAGAAAGCTATAAAGTCTCAAGCTCTTGCTGACTTCATAGCAGAATGGGTAGAACAATAACAACCGACTCACATCTACTCGGCTCATTGGACCATGTTCTTCGATGGGTCCAAGATGTTGAATGGCTCCGGCGCCGGCGTAGTGCTCATATCCCCGAAAGGTGATTCTTCCAACAACGAAGTAGAGTACGAAGCTCTCCTTTACGGGTTGCGCATGGCCATCACACTCGGCGTCCGTTGCCTGATGGTCTATGGCGACTCAGATCTAGTGGTTAACCAAGTAATGAAGGAGTGGGATGTAAGGAACCCCACCATGACTGCATACTGCTACGCAATAAGAAAGCTCGAAAAGAAGTTCGAAGGTCTGGAACTTCACCATGTTCCCCGACTGAAAAAAACCAAGCAGCAGATGAATTGGCAAAACTTGGATCCACACGGAGACCTGTCCCGAGTGATGTCTGCCTCGAGCACCTACACCTCCCCTCGGTAAAAGAAGATTCTTTTACAGAGGAACCTGTGCAACCGAAGAGCTCAACAGATCAGACTGAAGTCTAGGTTCCCGCTGTGGTTGACCTGGTCATTGAGATTCTAGCTGTCATTCCCGAATGGACTGTGCCATTCATTGTGTACATCCCGAGGCAAGGGTTACCGGAAGACGAGGTCCAAGCTAGGCAGATCGTTCGCAGGTCGAAGTCCTTCACCGTCGTTGATGACCAGTTATACAGAGAAAGTTTTTCAGGCGTCCTTCAGCGGTGTATCTCTCCTGGGGAGGGTCGGTTAATTTTGGAAGAAATTTACTCGGGAACCTGCGGCCATCATGCCTCCTCAAGGGCAATCGTCGCCAAAGCATTCAGAGCTGGTTTCTTCTGGTTGCAGGCGAATGAAATGGCAAAAGATATAGTCGACCATTGCGAAGGTTGTCAGTTCTATTCAAACAAGTCCCACAAGCCAACGTCCGCGCTGAAGACAATTCCCCTTTCTTGGCCATTCGCCGTGTGTGGATTAGATACAGTCGGACCATTCAGAACAGGCCAAGGAGGATTCACCCATCTGCTGGTAGCAGTCGACAAGTTTACCAAGTGGATTGAAGCCAAGCCAATCAAGAATCTTGACGCCCTTACGACCATCAAATATATCAGAGACATCATCGCCAGATACGGGGTTCCACACAGCATAATCACCGACAATGGCACAAATTTGACTCGGACGAGTTCAAAGGTTTTTGCGCAGGCCAAGGTATCCGAGTCGATTTTGCATCCGTTGCGCACCCCCAAAGAAATGGACAAGGGGAGCGGGCGAATGGACTCATTCTTGAAGGGTTGAAGCCTCGACTCCTGCGGGAAGTTGGACATGCCGCCGGCGCATGGGTCACCGAGCTGCCTTCGGTGCTGTGGGGCCTCAGAACAACTCCGAATAGATCGACAGGACGATCCCCGTTTTTCCTCGTTTATGGAGCAGAGGCAGTCCTTCCGAGTGACTTGCTTCACAACTCTCCACGAGTCGAACTCTTCTCCAAAGGCGAAGCAGAGCAAGGAGGCAAGACGGAGTAGACCTTTTAGAAGAGGAGCGCGATATGGCATTGATCCTTTAGCAATTTATCAGCAAGATCTGCGGCGATTTCATTTGCGGCACGTCAGGAGCCGCACGTTCCAAGTAGGCGACCTGGTCCTCCGAGTGGATCAATAGAGACCACACAAGTTGGCTCCCGCCTGGGATGGACCGTTCATCATTTCTAAGGTGCTGAACAACGGAGCGTATCGACTCTACAACCTCGACAGGGAGACGGACGAGCCGCGAGCATGGAATGGAGATCTACTGAAGTGCTTCTACACATAACCGCCGACAGAGACAATGTAAAGAACAAATGTCATCGAAGTAATACAAAGCGGATTAATTTCTTGCCGATTCTAAAATTCTTCCGCGTTTGCAGACTCCGGTCTAAAAAACTAACTCCGAGTGTGCACCAAAAGTCACACTCGGGGATTTAGCTGGGACCCAGAGTCACCTAAGTAAACAACTTGCTCCGAGTGTGCACCAAAAGTCACACTCGGGGACTTAGCTGCGACCCAGAGTAACCTAAGTAAACAACTCGCTCCGAGTGTGCACCAAAAGTCACTCTCAGGGATTTAGCTGCGACCCAGAGTCGCCTAAGTAAACAACTTACTCCGAGTGTGCACCAAAAGTCACACTCAGGGACTTAGCTGCGACCCACAGTCGCCTAAGTAAACAACTTGCTCCGAGTGTGCACCAAAAGTCACACTCGGGGACTTAGCTGCGACCCAGAGTCGCCTAAGTAAACAACTTTCTCCGAGTGTGCACCAAAAGTCACACTCGGGGACTTAGCAGCGACTCAGAGTCGCATAAGTAAACAACTTGATCCGAGTGTGCACCAAAAGTCATACTCGGGGACTTAGCTGCAACCCAGAGTCGCCTAAGTAAACAACTTGCTCCGAGTGTGCACCAAAAGTCACACTCGGGGACTTAGCTGCGACCCAGAGTCGCCTAAGTAAACAACTTGCTCCGAGTGTGCACCAAAAGTCACACTCGGGGACTTAGCTGCGACCCAGAGTCGCCTAAGTAAACACCTTGCTCTGAGTGTGCACCAAAAGTCACACTCGGGGACTTAGTTGTGACCCAGAGTCGCCTAAGTAAACAACTTGCTCCGAGTGTGCATTTAAAGTCACACTCGGGGACTTAGCTGCGACCCAGCGTCACCTAAGCAAACAACTTGCTTCGAGTGTGCATTTCAAGTCACACTCGAGGACTTAGCTGCGAACCAGAGTTGCCTATGTAAAGAGCTTCCTCCGAGTGGGCACGCAAGTTACACTCGGAGGCTTAGCTGAGTCGCCTAAACAAAAACCACGAGCCAAAATCGTGTCAAAAAAACTCAGCGAAAGAAGAGCAAAAGATCCGGTTCAAATTCAAATTGAGTTCAACGATCAGTCGGCTCGGTGTGAATCAAGTTTATCCACACTGAGCCACGAATGTACCGGCCAACAACAGTGGCCAAAGTTTAATACAAACTCCACTCGGCATACCGAGGTGAATGCGCGTTCAGCATAAAGTCAATCAAGCATCGCCGGGGCTCGCAGGCTCCACGAGGGTGTCGAGGTCGATTCCATCTGCAATCCGAGTGGTCGTGTCGAGGAAGGTCTCCATGAAGTCTTCAAATCGAAGCTTCTTCGTGTTGGTGACTTGCAACGTCTTTAGCTTGTCTTCACGGGCTTCCTTACAATGCACTCGGACCAGAGACAGCGCCACGTCCGTGCCACACCGAGCGGCAGACTTCTTCCATGCCTGCACTCTGCTTGGAACATCCTCCAATCGAGTCATCAACCCCTCTATCTCATTCCGGGAGTCATCTTCGGGCCACAGTTCTTTGTCAATTCGGCCGACAACTTCTCTCAGGCGACCAACGAAAGGACCCACCTTGTTAAGCCGGGAATTCAGTCGGAACATGTCCCGGTTAGCTTCATCACCGAGTGGAACATTCGGTTGCCCAAGCGCCGGTTCAATTTCGGCGGTCTCGGCTTCAACGTCCCAATAGAAATCTGCAAAGAAAAGACAGGGAGAAAATAAGCGCGGAGTGACCTCTAAATTCAAAGAGCTCTCGACAAGCAACTTACCACCAAGCAGTGCGACCATCTTCTTCGCCCAGTCACCGACATATTTCTCCTGCGCTTTGCACCGAGCGTTCATTGACTTCAACTGGCCCACCCATTCAGATCTCTCCTTCTTCATACTTTCTAACTCGGCTAATAGTGCCTTGTTAGTCTCCCGAGATTCCTCCAAAGATATTTCTCGTTCAGCGAGAGCCTTCTTCATGCCAGCCATATCATTCGCAGCTACCTCCAAGTCGGCAGCAAGTTCAGCCTTCTCAGCCATCAGAGCAGTATAGGCCGATCCCACTTCACAAGTCTTCTGTCAAAGAGACACAAAGGGAGGATCAACCAGATTCAACAAGGAAAAAGTCTCGACAGATATGACAAAACAATCAGAACTCAAGATTCTTCAGACCCCTGCCGATGCAAGCAATCGACAGCGGTCTCGGGGACTACACCCAGTGGGTTCACTGAGAGTGACCCCACCGGTATGAAGCTCGAACAGGTCGGTCCCATTGAGCTCCATAGCAAACCAACAACTCTATGAGACTACTATTACTCGACCCGAGTAACACTACTCTCGGGGACTACACCCAGTGGGTGCACTCGGCGTGCCCCCACTGGTACCATTCGGGCAGATCAGCTCTGATCTGTAGAGATTATGGAAAATACATATAAAGACAACTGCCGGTGCAAACACTCGGCAGAAGTCTCGGGGACTACACCCACTGGGTTCACTCGGAGTGAACCCACTGGAAAATTAACCTACTGTATCCAAGTATCTCGCCAAAATCCCCAGTGGGCACCAAGAGAATGTAAACACTTACTAGCGCACTTACTCGGATATCATCCCGAAGCTCCAAGCTCTTCTTGTACAGGGACGCACCGGAGTCATATGCTCCCTTGGCTTCGCCCACCATCAGCTCCACTTGTACCATGGTGTCCTTGGCGGCTCCTACTTGATCTTCCGGGAGGCGTCGGGCATCATAGTGAACAGTCGACGGACCCGGCGTGGCAGAAGGCGCCCTAGGCATCCCGAGCTCCCTGGGCATCCCGAGCTCTGCTCCAGTCGGTTCGGCCGTGAAGGCCACCGTCTCAGTCGGCGACACGCTCATGGCGGGGCTGGCAGCAGGTTGGATAACCCCAGGGACAGGCGCCAAACCTGGTTCCGACCCCCTTTGGTCGTCGTCGTCCAGATGGATCACCTCCTAAGGAAGCCCGACTGAACAAAATAAAAATACAGAATAAGATCAAGATCAAAGACAGCACTCGACAACATGTACTCACCTCATTCGGAGGAGGATTTTGGGCGCGGAAGGCCTTCACCCGCCGAGCTCCCACGGGGTTATCACATGTTCCCGTGATGCTGCGGACCCACGCACCCACGTTCTCCTCGCTCACGTCTTTGGGATGGGACCGAGTGGTATCCGAAGGCCCCATGTAATGCCACATTTTGTGGTCTCGGGCCTGGAGCGGCTGGATGCGTCGACCCAGAAAAAGTCTCCAACAGGTCCATGCCGGTGACTCCGTTCCGAACGACGGTTATCAGCGCGTCGATCAAAGGCTGGATCTGAGCTTTTTCTCCCTTAGAGAGCGCTAGCTTCCTGGTGGACCCGGACGGTCTAAACTAAAGGGTGGTAACCCACTCGGAGCATTCGGACAGGCAATGTCCTGGCAATAGAACCATGATGATTGCCAGTTCCTAACCGACTCGGATAGCTGAAGGGAGGGATAACTACTTTTTGTTTTCTTCTGAAATCCTAAACCCCCGCAGAGCTGGAGGATGTGTGTCTTATCATCAGACTGGCTAAGTTTCTTAACCGTTTGAGATCTAGCAGAGAAAACATATTTGAAGAGCCCCTAGTGGGGAGGACATCCTATGACACTCGCAGAGGGTGATGAATGCGGAAAGATGAGCTATCGCATTCGGCGGAAAGTGATGGAGCTACGCCCCGAAGTAGTTCATAATACCTCGGAAGAAAGGATGGGGAGGCAGGGAGAAACCTCTGGCCATGTGGCTGAGCAGCAGGACGCGCTCCCCCTCCCTCGGCGCCGGCTCCATCTCGCCTTCCGGCAGCCTTCAAGACTTATCGACGACCATGCCGTGCTCCACCAGCTCCAGCACGTCGGTCTTCCTCACCGTGGAGGGGAGGAAGTCCCCCTGGATCCAGCCCGCCGGCAACGCCCGCTTCCGCCGCTGAGTGGAGGCCGCCCCCTTCTTCTTCTTCTTCGCCTCAAGCTTGCTGGTCTGCCCCTTCGTCATGGCGAGGGCGACGGATCCGCAGAGGAGGAGGGGAAGGAGGTGGCTAGAGGTGTGCAGGGAGTTGCGGGGAGGCGAGATCAATGGGAGGAAGACGAGCAGCACAACAGGAAGGTCCGTCAGGAAGGCTTTAAAAGGCCTCCTACTGAGTCACCTACAGGTGGGCCCAAGATCTTATCCTCCCAACTGGCTGCTGCAAGATTAGTGGAGAAGATCATGGTGCGGTAATCGAGGATGCGAAATCTACTTGATGGCGATGATGTCATCCCCGCTGAGCACGCGGTAACTGAAATTTGAGAATCCCGGAAAATTCGGCGCTGTCAGTATGACAGGTCTCGTCAAAAGATTCTGCGGAAGCAATCGGTCCCTCACGGTTCGTTTCGCTTGCATATTCACTCGGATCACTAGCCGCAAAGATAAAATGGATTGAGGCACACAACGCTAAGATCACCTCAATACCAGTCGGCCCCAAACTCCGGACATCACTTCATTGTTCCAGCCCCGATCCATTCGGGTACTAATGATGGGGTTATAGTCCGAGGGTAGGGTCATAGGTCTGCCCTATAGGTCCTACCCAAGGACTACCCTTCATAGGGGACAAGGCCCTTAGACAGTTCCGGCTGAACTAAGGACGCCCCCATCATCCAGTCGGCGCCGGTCCACTCGGAGCATATCTAACGTGCCGACTGGAATCCACTCTGTACATCGTAACCTCCCAGGAGGGCAACGGTCATACGTTTTCATACACCATAACTAGCATTTAAGGCTTACATTACCAGTAACGCCAACATTTACTCGCCACTACTCCACCCCTGTCCACCGGACCATTATGAAGGGCAGCGCACTCTATATAAGCCGCCCTTCACCACTGGTGCAGGGGTTGGCACTTGCTGTAATCCCTTAATACACTCGACACAAAGCTCCCAAGAGCACTGAGACGTAGGGCTTTTACCTCCACCGTAGAGGGGCCTGAACTCATACATCCTCGCCGTAGCTAAGGCTCTGCCCATATACTTTCGTACCCCGTACTTCTACTGTCATACTTATACCCACGATAGCTGGGATCCAATAGATTATGAGATTATGTTCACATTGTGATGAGTTATATATTTGGTTCTCCTTTTATATTATGTTCTTGAGTAATTCATGCATGTTCTCCGTTGCTTTTTATTGCTTTGGCTGAGTAGTATATTGTAACTCCAAGAGGGAGCGTTATGCATGATTGTGGGTTCATGCCCCCTCATGTCTAGCTTGAGTGACAGAAACATGAGACTAGGGGATGTGTTGTTGCCACCTGGGAGAAAACAACGGTGCTTGTGACCACGGTTGCAAGGAGTGTTTACCTTACGCAAAGTTTGTTAATGAAGTTGTCAGTTGCTTTGAGTTTACACTTTGGATAGGGCTCGCAACTTAATAACAGTGAGATGTTCTGGATAGATATCTCAAGGTGGATGATTAGAGTGTAGATGCTGATGGATAAACGGTCTACTTGTCTTGGCGTACCTCCCATTACTTTTGAGCATGCAACTTTCTTGTAGCATGATTATCATTGCGGTGCGTTTATAATTTTGTCAATTGTCCAGCTGCAATTTGTTTACCCAGCATAGTTGTTTATCGTCTTTTGGGAGAGAGACATCACTAGTGAACATCATGGGACTCTGGTCCATATTACCAACATTGTTTACACCTCCACCATTTACTGTTTTTATTTACTTTTCCGTTGCAATCATTATCACTATTCCCACTTTTGTCTTGATCCTTTGCAAACTTCAAGGCCAGAGAGATTGACAATCTCTCTAAACTCGATGGGAGAACATTTATTTGTTGTGTGTGCAGGTCCATGTCTTCTGCTACCGCCAGAGAAGCAGACATCTACTTCTTGATCCTCGAAGTCCTCTTGTTTTGATAAACCTTACAGTCCCCGTGTAAGGGAAATCTGCTGCTGACTACACCTCCACCTTCCACTTAGGGTAACCAACGAGGGGCGAGAAGTATATCCATCAACTCGTCATCTAGAAAATTTCTAGCGTCATTGCCTGGGACTCGAGTCTTCAAGATAGGGGAGTTGGAAGCTATCTTTTACCTTTGCTTTTTAGTCTTGTTAGTTTGCTTTCTAGTTTTTTGCTTTAGAGTCTTATACCAAAAACCACACAAACAATTAGTTGCTTTGTTCTTGCTTGTTGCTGCTGCTATGGGTTCCACTCAGAATACCAAGTTGTGTGACTTCACTAGTCACAACAAAAGTGATTTTATCTGCACTCCTATTGCTGCTCCCGCCACTGAGGCAACCTCCTATGAGATTAAACCTGCTTTACTGAACCTTGTTATGAAAGATCAATTCTCTGGTGCTGGAGATGATGCTGCTTTACACTTGAATAATTTTGTTGAGCTTTGTGATATGCAAAATTACAAAGAAGTAGATGGTGATATTGTTAAACTTAATCCTTTTCCTTTCTCCTTGAGAGGAGGAGCTAAAGTGTGGCTTCAATATTTCCCTAGGAATAACATAGATTCTTGGGATAAGTGCAAAGATGATTTTATTGGGAAGTATTACCCGCCTGCTAAGATTATCCACTTAAGAAGTAACATTATGAATTTTGGACAACTGGATAATGAACACGTTGCCCAAGCTTGGGAACGTATGAAATATCTTGTTAAGAATTGCCCTACACATGGTTTGACTACTTGGATGGTTATCCAAACTTTCTATGCAGGATTGAACTTTACCTCGCGGAATCTGTTGGATTCGGCCGCGGGAGGAACCTTTATGTCAACTACACTTGGTGTTTCCATGAAGCTATTGGATGCGATGATGACAAATTATTCCGAATGGAATACCGAGAGAGCTCCAACAGGTAGGAAGGTAAACTCTGTTGAGGAGATCTCCTCCCTTAATGATAAGGTTGACATGATCATGACTTTACTTACTAAGCAAGCTCCTATTGATCCTCGTGATGTTCCTTTAAATTCTTTGGTTTCTCAAGAAAGAGAGAAAGTTGATGTTAATTTTATCTCTAGGAACAACTTTAATAATAATGCTTATAGGAGTAATTTTGGTAGCAATCCTAGACCGTTCCCATCTAACAACTATGGGAACAACAACACTTATCCTAGTACCAAAAACTCCACTTATAAATTAGAGAGCATGCTTAAAGACTTTATCACTTCTCAAAAAGCCTTCAGGAAGAGTGTACAAGAGAAATTAGAAAAATTAGATAGTCTCTCTTCGAAGGTTGTCAACATAGCTCATGATGTAGAGATGCTTAAAATTAGAACTCCCCCCCTTGAGGAAAGGAAAACCACACCCATGAATGCCATCCAAATACAAATTAATGAGAACATAAGAATGCTAGCCAAACTTAAGGATAGATGGGCTAGAGAAAAAGAAGAGGAAGATAGGATTAAGATCCTTCCTACACACACTACCCTTGCTACTATACAAGTTGTTGAGGATCTCAAAACTATTAGCACCCATCACATCCCTAGTCCCAATGGACCTATTAATAGTGATGCTAATACCTCAACTTTAGGACAAGAAGGTCCTTTGAACTTAGAGACTACCAAAATAATGAGCTTAGATGACATCACCACTACCTTAATTAATGGTAGTAATCTTGATTTTGATAATTGTAGTCTTTCCGAAGTTATCACTTTTTTGCAAAGAATGGCTAAAGACCCCCACACTAGTACACTCAATATTGCCTTCACCGAGCATATTACCAATGCTCTTATCAAAGCTAGGGAGGAGAAAGTCAAGCTAGAGACTTATATTCCTAGAAACTAGAAGATGGTTGGGATCCTATGGTCAAGATTAAATTAAATAATTTCTCTTGCTTTGCTTTATGTGATGTTGGAGCTAGTGCCTTCGTTATGCCCAAAAGAATGTATGATATGCTTGATTTGAAACCTTTTGATCAATGTTCTTTTGGTGTTTGTCTTGTTGATTATTCCATAAAGAAACCTTTAGGGAGGATTGATGATGTTCTTATTGTTGTCAACGATAATTATGTTCCCGTTGATTTTCTTGTTATGGACATTGAGTGTGATCCCTCATGTCCATTTATTTTGGGACGTCCTTTTCTCCGCACCGTTGGTGCTATCATTGACATGAAAGAAGGGACCATTAGATTCCAATTTCCACTTAAAAAGGGAATGGAACACTACACTCGAAAGAAGATTAAGTTACCTTATGAGTCCGTTATTCGGGTAAGATATACTTTTGGAGTTGATAATACTTGATCTTTTTGCATCATACCTAGCTCATAAAAGAAAGCGCTTGTTGGGAGGCAACCCAATTTGTTTTTACTTTCAGTTATAGTGGTATTGATGCTTGTTCCTACTGTAGCAACATCATTGTATCTTTATTTTCAAGCTTTGTGCCAAGATTTAGCCTCCGATTGCAAGAAAGTTCAAAAGTTGTGACATGTTGTCCAGAAACAGATTTTGTCTGTTTGACAGAATAATTCGCCAAAAATCACCAGATCATCTTTTTGATCTGAATGTTTTTGAAAGTATGCTCTATATAATTGTGTTTCTAGAGTCTGTTCTGAGTTTTTTTTCATTTGAGTTGCAGAAGTGCCTCAAAACAATTATTTACTAACTGATGTTCTGTTTTTCCCAGATTCTGCCCTGTTTTGCGTTTTCATTGTTTTGCAAATCTTAAGCTTGCTTTTCCTTTGCAAAAACCATTTGGCAATCTTGAGAAACTTTAGCTCTTCATGAAAATCTTTATTTCCAGTAGAGAATAAATTATTTTATTATGGGCACTTAAGAGCTTTTATTTAGGTTGCTTTTGGAACTCTCTTGATTTATCATGCTTATCTTGTTTAGAGAGTTGGCTTGTTCACTTAGTTGTGTGTCTTGCATGAGTAGGTAACTGAGGTTGCTATTTTAGTATAGTAGTAACTTGCAATAGTTTCGAGGTATTGATTTGAGTAATGTTTGGACTATTGGTGTCAAGACCTTGAGCTTATTAGTGATAGGTGTCGTATTTTGGGAAATCCATGTGTATTATAAAAAACAAACAAAAATAGTTGAGAACTCTAGCTACTAGATGGATCGCTAACCTCTGGAGAGGTTGTAATTGTTGGGGAACGTTGTACGGAAAACAAAAAATTTCCTATGCACACAAAGACCTATCATGGTGATGATCATCTACGAGAGGGAGATGGGATCTACATACCCTTGTAGATCGCTAAGCGAGAAGCATTAAGAAATGCGGTTGATGTAGTGGAACGTCTTCGCGATCCAAATCGCTGCCATCCCACGATTCGTCCCGATCTAGCACCGAACGGACGACACCTTCGCGTTCAGCACACGTATAGCTCGATAACGATCTCCACCTTCTTGATCCAGGAAGAGATACGGGGAAGTAGATGAGTTCTCCGGCAGTGTGACGACACGCCGGTGATGGTGGTGATCTATTCCTGCAGGGCTTCGCCTAAGCACCGCAAAAATTCGATCTAGAGGAGGGACTACAAACTAGAGGAGAGGGTTGCACGTGGCTGAAATTGTATCTCAAAAACCCTAAAACCTCTAGTATATATAGGAGGAAGGAGGGGATAGCCTTGAGCACCAAGGAGAACCTCCTTGGGCTCGACCGATGCTAGAGAGGAGGAGTCCTCCTCCAATCCTACTTGGAGTAGGACTCCTCCCCAAGTTGTCTACCTCTTTTGGTTTTTTCCACTTTTACCTCATGGGATTTCTTTGGTTGACTAGTCAGCCTACTAAGAGCTATTGTGTCACCATCAAGTCCATGTGGCCCTCTTGGGGAGTGGTGGGCCCACCTGGTGGGGCCCCGATACCCATTCGTCACTCCCGGTACACTGCGAGCAATGCCCGAAATTCTTCCGGAATCCAAATACCAACTTCCTATATATCAATCTTCGTTTCCAGACCATTGCGGAACTCCTCGTGACATACGGAATCTCATCCAGGACTCCGTACAAAACTTCAGTCACCCGCACCTATAACTCAACTATACCAAAACGTCACTGAACCTTAAGTGTGCAGACCCTGTGTTTTCGAGAACTATGCAGACATGACCTGAAACACTCTCTGGTCAATATCCAATAGCGGGACCTGGATGTCCATATTGGATCCTACATATTCTTCTAAGATCTTATCGGTTGAACCTCTATGTCAAGGATTCATATAATCCCGTATACCATTCCCTTTGTCCTTCGGTATGTTACTTGCCCAAGATTCGATCGTCGGTATATCCATACCTATTTCAATCTCATTACCGACAAGTCTCTTTACTCGTTCCGTAATACAAGATCCCGTGACTAACTTTTTAGTCACATTGCTTGCAAGGCTTATATGTGATGTTGTATTACCGAGTGGGCCCCGAGATACCTCTGTGTCACATGGAGTGACAAATCCCACTCTTGATCCATGCTAACTCAACGGACACCTTCAGAGATGCCTGTAGAGTACCTTCATAGTAACCCAGTAACGTTGCAACATTTGATACACACAAAGCATTCCTCCGGTGTCAGTGAGTTACATGATCTCATGGTCATAGGAATGAATACTTGACATGCATAAAACAATAGCAACAAAATGACACGATCATATGCAACGTTCATAGTTCGGGTCTTTGTCCATCACATCATTCTCCTAATGATGTGATCCCGTCATCAAGTGACAACACTTGTCTATGACGAGGAAACCTTAACCATCCTTGATTAACAGGCTAGTCAACTAGAGACTCACCAGGGACACAATTTTGTCTATATATCCACACATGCATTTATGTTTCCATTCAATACAGTTATAGCATGGATAATAAACGATTATCTTGAAATAGGAAATATAATAATTATTATTTTATTATTGCCTCTAGGGCATATTTCCAACTGTCTCCCACTTGCACTAGAGTCAATAATCTAGTCTTACATCTTCATGTGATTTACAACGTAATGAATCTAACACCCATACAGTTCTGGTGTTGTTCATGCTTTGCTAGTGGTAGAGGTTTAGTCAATGAATCTGCAACATTCAGATCCATGTGCACTTTGCAAATATTTATGTCTTCCTCCTAGATGTAATCGCGGATGGCGTTGAAGCGTCGCTTTATGTGTCTGGTCCTCTTGTGAAACCTTGGTTCCTTGGCTAAAGCAATGGCACCAGTGTTGTCACATAACAGATTGATTGGATCCAGTACACTTGGCAATACTCCAAGATCTGACAGGAACTGCTTCATCCATACACCCTCCTTGGCCGCCTCCAAGACACCTATGTACTCCACTTCGCATGTAGAATCAGCTACGATGCTTTGCTTGGAACTGCACCAACTTACCGCACCCCCGTTAAGAACGAATACATATCCGGTTTGCGACTTCGAGTCATCTGGATTGGTGTCAAAGCTTGCGTCGACGTAACCCTTTACGACGAGATCTTCGTCACCCCCATAAATGAGAAACATTTCCTTAGTCCTTTTCAGGTACTTCAGAATATTCTTGACCGCCGCCTAGTTTCCACTCCTGGATCACTTTGAAACCTGCCTGCCATACTTATGGCAAGGCTGACATCCGGTCTTGTGCACAACATTGCATACATGATAGATCCTATGGTTGAAGCATAGGGGACGACACTCATCTTTTCTCTATCTACCGTAGTTACTGGACATTGAGTCTTACTCAACTTTATACCTTGTAACACAGGCAAGAACCCTTCTTGGATTGTTCCATTTTGAACTTCTTCAAAACTTTATCAAGGTATGTGCTTTGTGAAAGAGCTATCAGGCACCTCGACCTATCTCTATAGATCTTTATGCCCTATATGTAAGCAACTTCTCCTAGATCTTTCATTTAAAAACTTTAATTCAAGTAATCTTTTACGCTTTCGAAAAATTCCACATTGTTTCCAGTCAGCAATTTGTCTTCCACATATAATATTAGAAACACTATAGAGCTCCCACTAACTTTCTTGTAAATACAAGCTTCTCCAAAAACTTGTATAAACCCAAACGCCTTGATCACGTCATCAAAGCGCTAATTCCAACTCCGAGATGCTTGCACCAGTCCATAAATGGATCATTAGAGCTTGCACACCTTGTTAGCATTCTCTGGATCGACAAAACCTACGGGTTGTATCATATACAACTCTTCCTTAAGAAGCCCGTTAAGGAACGCCGTTTTGACATCCATATGCGGATTTCATAATCGAAAAATGCAGCTATTGCTAACATGATTCAGACGGACTTAAGCATCGCTACGGGTGAGAATGTCTCATCGTAGTCAACTCCTTGAACTTGTGAAAAACCCTTTGCCACAAGACGAGCTTTATAAACGGTCACATTACCGTCCGCGTCCGTCTTCTTCTTAAAGATCCATTTGTTTTGAATAGCCTTGCGACCTTCAGGTAATACTTCCAAAGTTCACACTTTGTTTTCATACATAGATCCTATCTCGGATTTCATGGCTTCTAATCATTTGTTGGAATCTAGGCCTACCATTGCTTCTCCATAACTCGGAGGCTCATTGTTGTCTAACAACATGATAGACAAGACAGGATTCCCGGACCACTTGGGAGCAGTGTGTGCTCTTGTGGACCTGCGAGGTCCAACAGTAACTTGACCTGAAGCTTCGTGATCATCATCATTAGCTTCTTCTTCAACTGGTGTTGCCTCGACTGAAATTTCTTTCTGCCCTGCGCCACCATCTTGTTGATGGAGAGCTTATGTAACCTCATCAAGTTCTATCTTCCTCCCACTCAATTCTTTCGAGAGAAACTCTTTCTCAAGAAAAGCTTCGTTCTTAGCGACAAACACTTTGCCCTCGGATCTAAGATAGAAGGTATACCCAACTGTCTCTTTTGGGTAACCTATGAAGACGCACTTTTCCGCTTTGGGTTCCAGTTTTTCAGGCTGAAGCTTTTTGACATAAGCATCGCATCCCCAAACTTTAAGAAACGACAACTTTGGCTTCTTGCCATACCATACCTCATATCGTGTCATCTCAACGGATTTTGATGGTGCCCTATGTAAAGTGAATGCAGTTGTCTCTAATGCATAGCCCCGAAACAATAATGGAAAATTGGTAAGAGACATCATAGATCGCACCATATATAACAAAGTACGATTACGATGTTAGGACACACCATTACGCTATGGTGTTCCACGCGTGTCAATTATAAACAATTTCACATTGTATTAAGTGAGCACCAAACTCGTAACTCAGATATTCTCCTCCTCGATCATATCGTAGGAACTTGATCTTCTTGCTACGATGATTTTGAACTTCACTCTGAAATTGCTTAAACTTTTCAAACGTTTCAGACTTGTTCTTCATCAAGTAGATATAGCCATACCTACTCAAATCGTGTGAAGGTGAGAAAATAACGATATCCACCGCGCGCCTCTATGCTCATTGGTCCGAACACATCAGTATGTATAATCTCCAATAAGTCACTTGCATGCTCCATTGTTCCAGAGAACTGAGTCTTGGTCATCTTGCCCATGAGGCATGGTTCGCATGTGTCAAGTTATTCAAAATCAAGTGACTCCAAAAGTCCATCAGCATGGAGTTTCTTCATGCGCTTAACATCAATATGACCTAAGCGGTAGTACCACGAGAAAGTGGTGTTATCATTGTTAACTCTACATCTTTTGGTCTCAATGTTATGGATGTGAGTATCATCACGATCGAGATTTAATATGAACAAACCCCTCAAATTGGTTGCATGACCATAAAAGATATTACTCATATAAATAGAACAACCATTATTCTCAGATTTAAATGAGTAACCGTCTCGCAATAAACAAGATCCAAATATAATGTTCATGTTTAACGCAGACACTAAATAACAATTATTTAAGTTCATAACTAATCCCGATGGTAACTGAAGTGAGACCGTGCCGACAGCGATTGCATCAACCTTGGAACCATTTCCCACGTGCATCGTCACTTCATCCTTCGCTAGCCTTCGCTTATTCCATAGTTCCTGCTTCGAGTTGCAAATGTGATCAACAGAACCCGTATCAAATACCCAAGCACTACTACGAGAGTTGGTGAGGTACACATCAATAACATGTATATCATATATACCTTGTTTGGCATTGGCTGCCTTCTTATCAGCCAGATACTTGGGCCAGTTGCACTTCCAGTGACCAGTCCCCTTGCAATAATAGCACTCAGTTTCCGGCTTAGGCCCAGCCATGGGTTTCTTCGTCGGAGGGGCAACGGTTTTGCCACACTTCTTGGAGTTACCTTCTTGCCTTTGCCGTTCTTCTTGAAACTAGTGGTCTTATTGACCATCAACACTTGATGTTCTTTCTAGATTTCTGACTTAGCGACTTTCAACATCGCAAATAACTCGTCGGGTCACTTATTCATCCCTTGCATGTTTTAGTTCAACACAAAGCTCTTGTAGCTTGGTGGCAGTGATTGAAGAATTCTGTCAGTGATAGCTTCTTGCGGGAGATCGACCGCCAGCTCAGCTAGACGGTTTGAGTACCCATACATTTTGAGCACATGTTCACTGGCAGACGAATTCTCCTCCATTTTGCAAGCATAGAATTTATCGGAGGTCTCATACCTCTCGATCCGGGCATTCTTTTCAAAGATAAACTTCAACTCCTGGAACATCTCATATGCTCCATGACGTTCAAAGCATCGTTGAAGTCCCGATTCTAAGCCATACAAAACTGCACATTGAACTAGTGAGTAGTCATCCTTACGAGCTTGCCAAGCGTTCAAAACATCTTGTTCAGCCATAGCGGGTGGTTCATCTCCTAGCGCTGTATCAAGGACATAATTCGTTTGCCTAGCTTGAAGGATAAGCCTTAGATTTTGAGCCCAGTCTACAAAGTTGCTACCATCATCTTTTAGCTTATCTTTCTCTAGGAACGTACTGAAATTCAGGGTTGCTACTGCGCGAGCCATTGATCTACAACATAAAATTTTGCAAAGATTACTTAGACTATGTTCAAGACAATTGAGTTTAGCTAATCATATTACTTATAAACTCCCACTCAAATAGACATCCGTCTAGTTATTCAAGTGTCGCATGATCCAAATTCACTAACTCAAGTCCGATCATCACGTGAGTTGAGTATAGTTTCAGTGGTGAACATCTCCATGTTGATAAATTCTACTATATGACTCATGCTCGACCTTTCGGTCTCTTGTGTTCCGAGGCCATGTCTGTACATGATAGGCTCGTCAAGTTTAACCCGAGGTTTTCCCCGTGTGCAACTGTTTTGCACCCGTTGTATGTGAACGTTGAGTCTATCACACCCGATCATCAAATGGTTCCTCGAAACGACGAACTGTCGCAACGGTGCACAGTCGGGGAGAACACAATTTTGTCTTGAAATTTTAGTGAGGGATCACCTTATAATTCTATCGTCGTTCTATGAAAAATAAGGTGCATAAAAGGATTAACATCACATGCAATTCATAAGTGACATGATATGGCCATGATCTGGTGCTTCTTGATCTCCATCACCAAAGCACCGGCATGATCTTCATCGTCACCGGCGCCACACCATGATCTCCACCATTGTGCCTCCATCGAGGTTGTCGTGCTATCTATGCTATCACTACTAAATCTACTACATAGCAATATAGTAAACGCATCTGCAATACAAACGTTAGTTTAAAGACAACCCTATGGCTCCTGTCGGTTGCCGTAGCATCGAAGTGCAAGTTGATATTTAAATATTACAACATGATCATCTCATACATCCAATATATCACATCATGTCTTTGGCCATATCACATCACATGCATACCCTGCAAAAACAACTTAGACATCCTCTAATTTGTTGTTGCATGTTTTACGTGGATGCTATGGGTATCTAGTATGATCGCATCTTACGTACGCAAACCACAACGGTGATATGCAAATTGCTACTTAAGCTTCTCCAAGGACTGCCTTGGTCAAATCCAATTCAACTCAAGTTGAAGAAACAGACACCCGCCAGTCATCTTTATGCAACAAGTTGCATGTTAGTCGATGAAACCGGTGTCTCGTAACCGCCATCACCTATAACTCAACTATACCGAAACGTCACCGAACCGTAAGTGTGCAGACCCTGTGGGTTCGAGAACTATGCAGAGATAACCTGATACACTCTCTGGTCATTAACCAATAGCGGGACCTGGATGTCAATATTGGATCCTACATATTCTTCAAAGATCTTATCGGTTGAACCTCTATGTCAAGGATACATATAATCCATATACCATTCCCTTTGCCCTTCGGTATGTTACTTGCCCGAGATTCGATCATCGATATCTCCATACCTATTTCAATCTTGTTACCGGCAAGTCTCTTTACTCGTTCTGTAATACAAGATCACGTGACTAACTCTTTAGTCACATTGCTTGCAAGGCTTATATGTGATGTTGTATTACCGAGTGGGCCCCGAGATACCTCTCTCTCACACGGAGTGACAAATCCTAGTCTTGATCCATGCTAACTCAACGGACACCTTCGGAGATGCCTCTAGAGTACCTTTATAGTCACTAAGCAGCGTTGCGACATTTGATACACACAAAGCATTCCTCCGGTGTTAGTGAATTACATGATCTCATGGTCATAGGAATGAGTACTTCACATGCAGAAAACAATAGCAACAAAATGACACGATCAAATGCTACGTTCATAGTTTGGGTCTTTGTCCATCACATCATTCTCCTAATGATGTGATCCCGTCATCAACTGACAACACTTGTCTATGGCCATGAAACCTTAACCATCCTTGATTAACAGGTGATGACGAGATGATGTATATACTTCTCGCACCCCGTTGATTACCCCAAGTGGAAGGTTGAGATGTAGTCAGCAACAAGTTTTCCCTCACACGGAAACTGTAAGGTTTGTCGAACCAAGAGGACTCCTAGGACCAACAAGTAGGTATCTTCCACCCTGGCTCTAGCAGAAGACGTGGACCTGCACACACAACAAATAACTTTGCTCCCAATGAGTACAAAGAGGTTGTCAATCGCTCTGTCTTTGTAGTTTGCAAAGGATCAAAACACAAGCGGGAAGGTAATAGTGATTGCAACGGAAAAGTAAATAAAAGCGGTAAATGATGGATGTGTAAACAATGATGGTGATATGGACCGGAGTCACATAATGTTCCTAGTGATGTCTCTCTCCCAAAAGACGATAAACAACTATGCGTGCGTAAAAAACACAGTTGGGCAATTGAGAGAATTATGAACGCACCGCAATGCTAATTATGCTACTTGATAGTTAGAGATTCAATAGTAATGGTCAGTATGCCAAGACAAGTAGAACATTTATTCATCAGCATCTACTTACTAATCATCCACCTTGAGATATCTATCCACAACATCTCGCTAGTATTAAGTTGCGAGCCCCACCCAAAGTGTAAACTCAAAGCAATGGACAACTGCATTAACGAACTATGCGTAAGGTAAACAATCCTTTTAGCCATGGTCACAAGCACCGTTGTTTTCTCCCTGGTGGCAACAAGCACATTCCCTAGTCTCATGTTTCTGCCACTCAAGCTAGACATCGAGGGGCATGAACCCACAATCATGCATAACGCTCCCTCTTGGAGTTACAATCTACTACTCGGCCAAAGCATAAAATAGCAACGGAGAACATGCATGAATCACTAAGGAACATAACATAAAAGGATAATAAAATATATAACTCATAACAATCTGAACATAATCTCATAATCTATCGGATTCCAACAAACCGAGCATTGCAATAGCAAGAGAATTACATAGATGCCTTGATCATGTAGGGCAGCTCACAAGGACTAACCATTGAAGCACAAGATTGGAGAGAAGACATCACATAGCTACTGGTCATGGTCTCATCGTCCAAGGAGGACAACTCACGACACGTGCGGGAGGCGTCAATGGTAGTGGAGAATCTCCCGGAGGTCAATCCTCCCTCCGACAGGGTGCAGGGAAGAGGTCTCCTGACGCTCCCGATCTTGGAAGCGCTGCGGCGGCGGAATGATGGAGAAATTCGTGATTCTGGAAGTTGTTGAAGGGTTTCCTCTCGGGACTCTACATATAGGCCAAAGGAGGGCACCGAAGGAGGTGGGGCCCACCCAGGCGGCCTCCTGGCGCGGCCTAGGGCCTGGCCCCGCCACCAGGTCGCCTGGGCAGCCACTGGCCCATATTCGGTGATCCAGAATCTTCTATTTCGCTAATTTTTTATATGTCTTTCCTGGAATTTTTCGGGCTTTGGAAAATTGGGTAAAAGCCCCTGCAAAATAGACATCAGCACACAGAAAATGGCACTTGGTGCACTGAGTTAGTAGGTTAGTCCAAATATGTGTAAAATGATATAAAAGTGTAGCAAAACATATAACAATGTCACCCAAAAGATCATGGAACAAGCAGAAATTATAAATACGTTTGGGACGTATGAACATCCCCAAGCTTAATTTCTGCTCATCCTCGAGTAGATAAATGATAACACAATAATTTTTGGTGACATGGGAACACACATATAAGAACTTCAAAGTAAAACAAGTGAGATATGCAATTCAAGTCAAGACAATAACAAGCAAGAGTCTATATCTAGAATCGAATTTAGCAAAGTAAGAACATAAAGGTGCAAGAGATCTCGCAGTCCGTGACTCGAATGTCTCCAAATGGTGTTTGGCTGCAAGAATTAGGAGATGGGTTGAGATCATAAAATATTTTTTTTAATTGAGAACTCAGTCTTCTAAAATTTCACACTTGGTCTCCTTCGGAATCTTATTTTGACTTATCCCGAGACCACCAGTCAGGCACAAGACAAAATGATCTTCTCCCTTTCGATTTTGAGCACTCATGCAATGGATGAGCGTAAGCAAGATATGTTGGAACTTAGGATGGCAAATAGAATAATGATGGGGAAGGAAGACAAAAAGGTGTGTTAGACTCACATCAATTAGGACAACCATAGGCGAGAGAAAGCCAAATGATAGATATCATGTGAGGAGTAGGGATTGCCATGTAACGGATGCACATATGAGCTAAGGTAAGCTCTCCAATGGAACTAGTGGGGGTGCATCCAACTTGTTTGCTCATGAAGACCTAGAGCTCATTTGAGGAGGCTCATCATTGGAATATGCAAACCAAGTTCTATAGTGTAAGGGTCCCCACGTAGTTATGCATGAATGATAATCTCTAAGTAGTACCAATATAGCAATGGAGTACGAGTGTGGATCTTCGAAAGGAATAGTAGTTTTGCCCATTCTATCTTTTTATTTCTTTTTCTTTTTTTCTTTTTTGTGTGGCCTCTTTGGCTCTTTCTGTTTATCTCTCATTTTTCCTCTTTGGGATCTTTTGTTTGTCCTCTTTGGGATCTTTTCCTCACTTAAGGGCAAAACTATATGTTTTACATGAATAAAAAGAAGATCATCACACTTTATAGGAAGTACTCAACATAAAGACAAGTGAAAACTATCATGATGTATGCAAATGTATGCATTTGCCAGTGTAGCAGGATATGCAATGATACTAGCGCGTCATGTAGCAATAATTGGGGTAAGGCCAACTATCATGCGGCTCTACGATCAAGCAAAAGCATGTATGCCATGAAGATTAAGTCATCAGATGGTGGATGTTGCATGGCAATGTATCTCGGAAAGGCTATGGAAATGCCTTAATAGGTAGGTATGGTGGCTGTTTTGAGGAAAGATATAATGAGGCTTATGTATGACAGAGTGTATCATGTCATGGGTTTGGATGCACTGGCGGAGTTTGCACCAACTCTCAATGTGAGAAAGGGCAATGCACGGTACCGAAGAGGCTAGCAAAATATGGATGGTGGAAGTGCCAACAATCGAATACTCACATTAGTCCGAAGAACTCATACACTTATTATCGGTAACTCTCTATCTAGTTAGGAATTTCACAAATAGAAAAGTACCCCTAGGAGTAGTGTTTGGGGGTTTGGTTATCCTTGCGCATCCTGGACTCATGGTAATGTGAGGGTACTCTATATATTCCAACCCCTCTAGAGGTTAGCGATCAATTTAGTAGCTAGAGTTCTCAACTAATTTTTAGTTTTTGAAAAACACACGGATTTCCCAAAATACGACACCTACCACTAATAGGCCCAAGCTCTTGGCACCAATAGTCCAAACATTACTCAAATCAATACCTCAGAACTATTGCAACTTACTACTATACTTAAATAGCAACCTCAGTTACCTACTCATGCAAGACACACAACTCAGTGCAATGGGCCAACTCTCTAAACAAGATAAGCATGATAACTCAAGAGAGTTCCAAAAGCAACCTAAATAAAATCTCTTAAAAAGTTAAGCATGAAAACTAAGAGCTAAGCATGATAGTAGCTACGAAAAGATGAAGAACACACAAAAAAGATAAACATGAAAACCTATGTTGTGTTTTAGAGTGGAATGGATCGTGTATATCTCCCAAACAAGGTAGGCTAGGTTCTGACTTGTTATGAATAGAAAGCAAAACTAAAACAAACTAAAAAGTAAAGAGCGGGACGCTCCAAGCATACCACATATCATATGAAGTGATAAAAATATAGAATGGAGATGGACGAACTGATGATTGTCGATAGAGAAGGGGATGCACGGGGGCATCCCCAAGCTTAGATGCTTGAGTCTCCTTTGTTATTTCTTGGGGTTCATGGGGGCATCCCCAAGCTTGAGCGCTTGACACTCCTGTATCTTCTTTCATCATCTCCCATTGCATACTTGAAAACTCCCTTCATACGAAACTCATCATAAGCTGATTAGAGTGGTTAGTACCCTTAATAAAATAATTCATTACCTGATCGAAATAAATATTTTCATGAAAATCTACTTCTTCTCATGATTTCAAAAAGGGTTTGGCAAATAAAAAGTAAGCTTAGGATTCGGAAAACAATGGAAACGCAAAGCATGGCAGAATCTGTGAAAAACAGAACAACAGTTAGTAAATAATTTATTCGGGGCACTTATGCAACTCAAATCAAAAACCACAGAACATATGCCAAAAAGGCAATTATATAGATCATTCTGTCAAAAAACTTCTGATCAAAAAGATGATCTGGTGATTTTTGGACAAAAATTCCATCAAGCAGATAGAATCTGTTTCTGGACAGCATGTCACAATTTTTGAACTTTCTTGCAATCGGAGGCTATAACTTGGCACAAAGGTTAAAAATAAAGAAACAATTATGTTGCTACAGTAGTAACAAGCATCAAATCACTAAAAAGGTAAAAACAAATTGGGTTTCCTCCCGACAAGCGCTTTCTTTTATGCCCTTGGGCTAGGCATAATGCAAGAAGATCAAGTGTTATCAACTCCAAAAGAATAACTTGCCCGAGTAACGGACTCATAAGGTAACTTAATCTTCTTTCTAGTGAAGTGTTCCATTCCCTTTTTAAGAGGAAATAGGAATTTAGTAATTCCCTCTTTCATGTCAATGATAGCAACAACGGTGCGGAGAAACGGACGTCCCAAAATAATTGGACATGAAGGATCACATTAAATGTCCATAATAAGAAAATCAACGAGCACATAATTATCATTGACAGTAATAAGCACATCATCAATTCTCCCTAAAGGTTTCATTATTGAAGAATCAACAAGACGAACACCAAAATAACATGGATCATAAGGTTTCCAATCAAGCATATCATACGTTCTTTTGGGCATAACGGAGGCACTAGCTCCAACATCACACAATGCAAAGCAAGAGATGTTATTCAATTTAATTTTGACCATAGGATCCCAACCATCTTCTAGTTTTCTAGGAATATAAGTTTCTAGCTTGAGCTTCTCCTACCTAACTTTGATAAGAGCATTGGTAATATGCTCGGTGAAGGCAATATTAAGTGTACTAGTGTGGGGGTCTTTAGCCATTCTTTGCAAAAAGGTTATGACTTCGAAGAGACTACAATTGTCAAAATAAAGGTTACTACCATTAATTAAAGTGGTAGTAATGTCATCTAAGCTCGTTCTTTTGGTAGTCCCTAAATTCAAAGGACCTTCTTGTCCTATAGTTGAGGTATTAGCATCACCATTAATAGGTCCATTGGGACTAGGAGTGCGATGGGTGCTAAAAGTTTTGAGATACTCAACAACTTGTATAGTAGCAATGGTAGTGTGTGTAGGAAGCCAATTAATTCTCTCTTCCTCTTCCTTTTCTCTAGCCCATCTACCTTTAAGTTTGGCTAGCATTCTTATGTTCTCATTAATTTGGACTTGGATAACATTCATGGGTGTAGTGTTCCTTTCCTCGAGTGGGGGAGTTCTAACTTTAAGCATCTCTACATCATGAGCTATGTTGTCTACATTCAAAGAGAGACTATCTATTTTTTCTAGTTTCTCTTCTACCCTCTTGTTGAAGGATTTTTGAGAAGTGATAAAATCTTTAAGCAAGCTCTCTAATTTAGAAGTGGAGTTTTTGGTGCTAGGATAATTGTTGTTGTTCCCATCGTTGATGGATGGAAACGGTCTAGGATTGCCACCAAAATTACAACTATAAGCATTGTTATTAAAGTTGTTCCTAGAGATAAAATTAACATAAACTTTCTCTCTTTCTTGAGAAACCAAAGAATTTAAAGGAACATCATGATTATCAATAGGAGCTTGCTTAGTAAGTAGAGTGATGATCATGTCAACCTTATCATTAAGGGAGGAGATCTCCTCAACAGAGTTTACCTTCCTACCTGTTGGAGCTCTCTCGGTGTGCCATTGAGAATAATCTGTCATCATCTCATCCAATAGCTTTGTGGCAGCATCGAGTGTAGTTAACATAAAGGTTCCTTCCGAGGCCGAGTCTAACAGATTCCGCGAGGTAAAGTTCAGTCCTGCATAGAAAGTTTGGATAACCATCCAAGTAGTCAACCCGTGTGTAGGACAATTCTTAACAAGAGTTTTCATACGTTCCCAAGCTTGAGCAACATGTTCATTATCCAAGTGTCTAAAATTCATAATGTTACCCCTCAAGTGGATAATCTTAGCCGGGGGGTAATACTTCCCAATAAAAGCATCTTTGCACTTATCCCAAGAATCTATGCTATTCCTAGGCAAAGATTGAAGCCACACTTTAGCTCCTCCTCTCAAGGAGAAAGGAAAAAAGCTTAAGTTTAACAATATCACCATCTACTTCTTTATATTTTTGCATATCACAGAGCTCAACAAAATTGTTCAAGTGCAAGGCAGCATCATCTCTAGCACCGGAGAATTGATCTTTCATAGAAAGGTTCAGTAAAGCAGGTTTAATCTCATAGGACGTGGCTCCAGTGGCTGGAGCAGCAATAGGAGTGCAGATAAAGTCATTGTTGTTGTGACAAGTGAAGTCACACAACTTGGTGTTCTCAATGGAACCCATAGCAGCAACATCAAGCAAGAATAAAGCAACTAATTTTTTTTGTGGTTTTTGGTATGAGACTCTAAAGCAAAAATTAAAAAGCAAACTAACAAGACTAAAAAGCAAAGGTAAAGGATAGTGTGCAACTCCCCTATCTTGAAGACTGGAGTCCTTGGCAATGGCGCCAGAAAACTTTGCTTGATGACGAGATGATGTATATACTTCTTGCACCCCATTGGTTACTCTAAGTTGAAGGTTGAAATGTAGTCAGCAAGTTTTCCCTCACACGAAAACTGTAAGTTTTATCGAACCAAGAGGACTCCTAGGACCAACAAGTAGGTTTCTTCCACCCTGGTGCTAGCAGAAGACGTGGACCTACAAAGACCACAAATAACTTTGCTCCCAACGAGTAGAGAGAGGTTGTGAATATCTCTGGACTTGTAGTTTGCAAAGAATCAAAACAAAAGCGGGAAGGTAATAGTGATTGCAACGGAAAAGTAAATAAAAGTGGTAAATGATGGAGGTGTAAACAATGATGGTGATATGGACCGGAGTCACATGATGTCCAGTAGTGATGTCTCTCTCCAAAAGACGATAAACAACTATGCTTGGGTAAACAAATCACAGTTGGGCAATTGACAGAATTATGAACGCACCGCAATGTTAATTATGCTACATGATAGTTAGAGGTTCAATAGTAATGGGCAGTACGCCAAGACAAGTAGACCGTTTATTCATCAGCATCTACTTACTTATCATCCACCTTGAGATATCTATCAAGAACATCTCGCTGGTATTAAGTTGCGAGCCCCGCCCAAATGTAAACTCAAAGCAACAGACAAGTGCATTAACGAACTATGCGTAAGGTAAACAATCCTTGGAATCGTGGTCACAAGAACCGTTGTTTTCTCCCTGGTGGCAACAAGCACATCCCCTAGTCTCATGTTTCTGACACTCAAGCCAGACATCGAGGGGCATGAACCTACAATCATGCATAACTCTCTCTCTAGGAGTTACAATCTACTACTCGGCCAAAGCAATAAATAGCAACGGAGAACATGCATGAATCACTAAGTAACATAATATAAAAGGATAATCAAATATATAACTCATAACAATCTGAACATAATCTCATAATCCATCGGATCCCAACAAACGAGCATAACAATAGAAAGAGAATTACATAGATGCCTTGATCATGTAGGGCAGCTCACAAGGACTAACCATTGAAGCACAAGATTGGAGAGAAGACATAACATAGCTACTGGTCATGGACTCATGGTCCAAGGAGGACTACTCATAACACGTCTAGGAGGCGTTCATGGCGGTGGAGAAGCTCCCGGAGGTCAATCCTCCCTCCGACGGGGTGCCGGGAAGAGGTCTCCTGATGCTCCCGGTCTCGGAAGCGCTGCGGCGACGGAACGATGGAGAAATTCGCGATTCTGGAAGCTGTGGAAGGGTTTCCTCTCGGGACTCTAAATATAGGCCAAAGGAGGGCACCGGAGGAGGTGGGGCCCACCCAGGCGGCCTCCGAGCGCGGCCTAGGGCATGGTGGCACCAGGAGGTTGCCTGGGCAGCCCCTGGCCGCTTGTGGCCCATCTTCGGTGATCTGGAAGCTTCTGTTTCGCTGATTTTTTATATATTTTTCCTCGAATTTTTTGGGCTTCGGAAAATTGGGTAAAAGCCCCTGCAAAATAGATATCAGCATACGGACACTGGCACTGGGTGCACTGAGTTAGTAGGTTAGTCTAAATATGTATAAACTGATATAGAAGTGTAGCAAACATATAACAATGTCACCCAAAAGATCATGGAACAAGCAGAAATTATAGATACGTTCGGGACGTATCAACAGGCTAGTCAACTAGAAACTCACTAGGGACATAGTTTTGTCTATATATACACACATGCATTTATGTTTCCATTCAATACAGTTATAGCATGGATAATAATCAATTATCTTGAAACAGGAAATATAATAATAAATATTTTATTATTGCCTCTAGGGCATATTTCCAACAGGAATATATAGAGTACCCTCACGTTATCATGGGTCGAGGATGCGTAAGGATAACCAAACCCCCAAACACTCCTCCTCGGGGTACTTGTCTCTTTGTGAATCTCGTGACTAGATAAAGAGTTACCGATTGATACGTCTCCAACGTATCTATAATTTTTTATCGTTCCACGCTATTATATTATCAACTTTGGATTTATATGCATGAATAGGCTATTTTATATTATTTTTGGGACTAACCTATTGACCTAGAGCCCAGTGCCAGTTCCTGTTTTTTCCTTGTTTTTGACCTTTTTCAGATAGGAATATCAAACGGAGTCCAAACGGAATAAAACTTTCGCCGTGATTTTTATGGAAAATATCTAAAATACCGGAAGAAAAAGATACTAGAGGGGAGTCCCGAGGAAGCCATGAGCCAGGGAGGCGCGCCCACCCCCTGGGCGCACCTGGGAGGCTCGTGGCTCCCTCGTGGGTCCCCCTGACTTGTTCTCGACGCCATCCGCTCCTATAAATACAGAAACCTCCAGAAATAAACCTAGATCGGGAGTTCCGCCGCCGCAAGCCACTGTAGCCAACAAAAACCAATCAGGAGCCCGTTCCGGCACCCTGCCGGAGGGGGAATCCTTCTCGAGTGGCCATCTTCATCATCCCGGCGATCTCCATTACGAGGAGGGAGTAGTTCTCCCTTGGGGCTGAGGGTATGTACCAGTAGCTATGTGTTTGATCGATCTCTCTCGTGTTCTTGAGATGTCATGATCTCGATGTACCGCGGGCTTTGCTCCTATAGTTGGATCCTATGATGTTCTTCCCCCTCTCCCTTCTTGTAATGAATTGAGTTTCCCCTTTGAAGTTATCTTATCGTATTGAGTCCTTAAGAACACTTGATGTATGTCTTGGACGTGTCTATCTGTGGTGACAATTGGCTACTCATGTGAGTACTTGATGTATGTTTTGGTGATCAACTTGCGGGTTTCGTGACATCAGGAACCTAGCTATGCATATGGGTTGGCACACGTTTTGATTCTCCGGTAGAAACTTTGGGGCACTCTTTGAAGTTCTATGTGTTGGTTGAATAGATGATTCTGAGATTGTGTGATGCATATCGTATAATCATGCCCATGGATACTTGATGTGAAAATGGAGTATCTAGGTGACATTAGGGTCTTGGTTGATGTGTATCTTAAGGTGTTATTCTAGTACGAACTATATGATGGATCGAACGGAAAGAATAGCTTCGTGTTATTTTACTACGGACTCTTGAATAGATTGATCAGAAAGAATAACTTTGTGGTGCTTTCGTACACGACAATAATCTCTTCGTTTGTTCTCCGCTATTAATGACTTTGGAGTGACTCTTTGTTACATGTTGAGGGCTAGTTATGCGATCCACTTATGTTATCATTGTTGAGAGAACTTCACTAGTGAAAGTATGAACCCTAGGCCTTGTTTCCACGCATTGCAATACCGTTCGTGCTCACTTTTATTATTAATTACCTTGCTGTTTTTATAATTTCAGATTACAAAAACCTATATCTACTATCCATATTGCACTTGTATCACCATCTCTTCGCCGAACTAGTGCACCTATACAATTTACCATTGTATTGGGTGTGTTGGGGACACAAGAGACTCTTTGTTATTTGGTTGCAGGGTTGCTTGAGAGAGACCATCTTCATCCTACGCCTCCCACGGATTGATAAACCTTAGGTCACCCATTTGAGGGAAAATTGCTACTGTCCTATAAACCTCTGCACTTGGAGGCCCAACAACGTCTACAAGGAGAAGGTTGCGTAGTAGACATCGAGCTCTTTTCTGGCGCCGTTGCCGGGGAGGTTAGCGCTTGAAGGTATATCTTTAGATCTTGCAATTGAATCTTTTAGTTTCTTGTTTTATCACTAGTTTAGTTTATTAATAGAAAACTACAAAAAAAATGGAATTAAGGTTACCTCATATGCTTCCTCTTTTTAATGTCTTTCGTGAAAATGATGGAAATGAAAATTGTGCTCAAGTGCTAGAAGAAGAATTACATAGAATGCTTGGCATAAAATATGTGAATGATGAGCATGATTGCAATGTTGTTAGTATGAATTCTTTGAATACCAATGATGCTAATGATATGCAAAGCCACAAGGGGATGCTATGTTTGATGAAGATGATCTTTTTAGTTCCCCCACTTTGAATGATCAAATTTATTATGATGAAAGCATACCCCCTATTTATGATGATTATTGTGATGATACTTATGCTATAAAGAAGAAAGATGATAAACTTGTCACAATTATGAGTACCCTTTTACTGAACATTACTCTTTTAATGTGGAAACAATTCATAGTGTTCAAGTCTTTTACAATACTCCAACTACTATTGATGAGAATAAATTTCCTTATGTGGAGAGTAGTAAAATTTCTATGCTTGTAGATCATGAAAACAATGCTTTAGGTGCTGGTTATATTGTTGAATTCATTCATGATGCTACTGAAAATTATTATGAGAGAGGATCATATGCTTCTACATATTGCAATAATATCAAGCTTCCTCTCCATGTGTTGAAACTTTTGAATTCATGCTTGTTTTATCTTCCTATGCTAGTTGATTCTTGCTCCAATAAACTGTTTGGTCACAAAATCCCTATGCATAGGAAGTGGGTTAGACTTAAATGTGCTAGTCATTGATACGTGTCCATCATATCTATTCTTTTTTTTGTTTCATGCCAATATTATACAACTTTCATATACTTTTGGCAACTTTTTATAATATTTTTGGGACTAACATATTGATCCAGTGCCAAGTGCTAGTTCTTGTTTGTTGCATATTTTTTGTTTCGTAGAATATCCATACCAAACGAAGTGCAAATGCAATAAAGAACCTACGAGGATTTCTTTTGGAACATTTATGATTTTTGGGAAGAAGAATCAACGCGAAACGATGCCCGAGGGGGTCACGAGCCCAAGAGGCACTCCCTACCCCCCCCCAGGCGCGCCTGGCAGGCTTGTGACCAATCCCTAAGGCGGTTGGGGCCCTTCTTTCGCCGCAAGAAAGCTAATATCCGTAAGAAAAATCGTGTTAAAAGTACACCTCAATCGGAGTTACGGATCTCCGGCAATTTAAGAAACGGTGAAAGGCCAGAATTTGGGAGCGCAGAAACAGAAGAACACACAGAGAGAGATCCAATCTCAGAGGGGCTCTCGCCCCTGCGCCACCATGGAGACCATGGACCAGAGAGGAAACCCTTCTCGCATCTAGGGAGGAGGTCAAGGAAGAAGAAGAAGAACGGGTGCTCTCTCCCCCTCTCTCCCGGCGGCGCCGGAACGCCGCCCGGGACATCATCATGTGACGACGATCTACACCAACACCTCCGTCATCTTCACCAACACCTCCATCACCTTCCCCCATCTATATTCAGCGGTCCACTCTCCCGCAACCCGGTGTACCCTCTACTTGAACATAGTGCTTTATGCTTCATATTATTATCCAATGATGTGTTGCCATCCTACGATGTCTGAGTAGATTTTTGTTGTCCTATCGGTGATTGATGATTTGCTATGATTGGTTTAATTTGCTTCTGGTTATGTTGTTGTCCTTTGGTGCCCATCATATGAGCGCGCGCGTGGATCACACCATAGGGTTAGTAGTATGTTGATAGGACTATTTATTGGAGGGAAAGGGTGACAGAAGCTTCAACTTAGCAAAGAAATTGATGCATACAGGATTGAAGGGGGACCAATATATCTTATTGCTATGGTTGGGTTTTACTTTAATGAACGTTAGTAGTTGAGGATGCTTGCTAATAGTTCCAATCATAGGTGCATAGAATTCCAAGTAAGGGATGACATGCTAGCAGTGGCCTCTCCCACATAAAACTTGCTACCGGTCTAGTAACGTAGGCAATCGCTTAGGGACAATTCCGCAACTCCTACCACCACTTTTCCACACTCGTTAAACTAATATAATTGTTTCTTTATCTTAACAGCCCCTAGTTTTTATTTACATGTTCTTTATTTTCTTGCAAACCTATCATATCACACCTACAAAGTAATTCTAGTTTCATACTTGTTCTAGGTTAAGCGAACGTAAAGTGTGCGTAGAGTTGTATGGGTGGTCGATATAACTTGAGGGAATATTTGTGCTACCTTTAGCTCCTCATTGGGTTCGACACTCTTACTTATCGAGAAAGGCTACAATTGATCCCCTATACTTGTGGGTTATGAAGACCTTTTTATGGCGCCGTTGCCGGGGAGCAATAGCGTGGGGTGAATATTTTGGTGTGTGCTTGTTTTCCTTATCACTAAGTATATTTGTTTTCTGTTCTAAGTTGTTCTCTATCTTTAGTTATGGATATGGAACACGAAATACCAAAAAAATTAGGTGTACTTGATACTGATGGAGATGGGGAACCTCCTAAAACCCTCGATGCTCGTTATGTGGAAAATATTATGCACTTCTTTAATAATCCTGATAAAACCCCATTCAATTATATAATGGGATACACGTTGGATCAACGTGAATACTTTAGGGATTATCGCTTGACTCAAAAAGGAAAACTATTATGGGATCAAATGCATATGTTGAAATGGTATGCTTGGGAGCTATGCTTGAGATATGATATTACTTGTTGATCTAGGATGAAGGCTAGACACCTTCCCTTTTCTTGTAAATTTAATGCTAATGAAACCTTGGCTTCTTATGCTAATGGTATATATGATTACTATGATGTGGAACAAATAGAAGAGTTTGTTGCTTTTATGGGTCCTTATGAAATTGAAGCTCTGTTTAAAAGGTGTGATGATAATGATGATGTTTACCGATCTGAAAATTTGGTTATGCTTCATTATTGTTATACTAATTATGAATATAATGCCCATATTTATCGATTTATTGAGAAATTCTCCGCTGCCCAAGAAGAGACTAATATTTTGCAGGAAACTATGGAAGAAGGAAATGCTAAAACTGTGAGCTCATTAGATGAAAAAGGTGACGAGGAGAGCGAAGAACAAAAGGAGGAAGAGCGGACTAGCTACCCGTGCCCACCTTCTAATGAGAGTAACTCTTCAACTCCTACATTGTCTAATTTCACTTTGTTCTTACCGAAGGATGAATGATATGTTGATTGCTATGATCCCTTCGATTCATTTGAAATATCCCTTTTTGATGAACTTGATGCTTGCTATGCTTGTGGCCATGATGCCAATATGAATGATGCTTATGAAGATGAGCTTGCTATAGTTCCTTATGTTAAACATGAAATTGTTGCTATCACACCCACTTATGATAGTCCTATTATCTTTTGGAACTCTCCCAACTACACTATATCAGAGAAGTTTGCTCTTATTAGGGATTACATAGATGGGTTGCCTTCTACTATTACACATGATGATTTTGATGAATACAGTATGCATGTGCTTGCTGTTCCTACTTGCAATTATTATGACAGAGGAACTACATCTCCACCTCTCTATGTTTCCAATACGATAAAATTGCAAGAAGATGCTTATGGCCTTTACTTGATGTGCATGAATTGTTCTTTTATGACATGCCAATGCATAGGAAGAGAGTTAGACTTTGTCATTGCATGATATATGTTACCTTGTGCTCACTACTAAATGACAAATCATTGTTAATTAAAATTGGCTTTGATATACCTTGGGATCCGGGTGGATCCATTACTTGAGCATTTTATGCCTAGCTTAATGGCTTTAAAGAAAGCGCTGCCTGGAAGACAACCCGGAAATAGAGAGTCATTTATTTCTGTTGAGTGATTTTATATAGTTTAAAAAACCAAAAAAAATATAGAGGGGAACTTAAAACTTTTTCAAAAAAGAGAAGCGATTGAAAGGTGATGCATTGCGGAAGTGAGGGTCGACCTTGAACACTTGTGTTTGTGCTCATGGAAACAATGTAGAATTTTTCATGGGAGTTTCTCGCAAAAATAATTATCCCCTTGTAAAATTCCATTGTATTATAAAAATAATGTGCCAAGTAAAGCCTTTATGATTAGTTTGGGTGATAGTTGTTTGATCATGCTAAAAAAGACAGAAACTTTGTGCTCACGAAATTATTTTTAACTCCTATCCAGAAAGAGCTTTTGAGTTGATTCTTTTTTATGCTGATTCATATGAAAATTTCCCTAATTTTCATGCTTTTTCAGAATTTTTGGGAAAGCACAGGTATAAGAAATATACAGATTACTACAGACTGTTCTGTTTTTGACAGATTCTGTTTTCTATGCATTGTTCTCTTATTTTGATGAATCTATGGGTAGTATCGGGGGTATGAACCATGGTGAAGTTGGATTACAGTAGATATAATGGTAATATGTATTTGGAATGAGTTAACAATAGTACTTAAAGTGGTGATTTACTTTATTAATCTAACGGATCTCATGAAGGTTTAGTTTAGTTTTATGTGATTGAAGTTTTCAAGTTCTGGGTGAAACCACGATGGATGAAGGAATAAGGAGAGGCAAGAGCCTAAGATTGGGGATGCTCGAGGCACCCCAAGGTAATATTCAAGGAAGACTCAAGCGTCTAAGCTTGGGGATTCCCCGGAAGGCATCCCCTCTTTCGTCTACAATCTATCGGTAATTTTACTAGGAGCTATATTTTTATTCGTCACATGATATGTGCAAATGCTTGGAGCGTCTTTTGTGTCTATTTTTCCTTTTTCTTTTATGCACCATGCAGGTATGAGATAATCCTTGGTTGATTTATAGAATGCTCTTTGCACTTCACTTATATCTTTTGAGTATGGCTTTATAGAATGCTTCATGTGCTTCACTTATATCATTTGAAGTTTGGATTGCATGTTTCCCTACACATAGAAAACCGCCATTTGTAGAATGCTATTTTGCTTCACTTATATTTGTTAGCACGGGGCATATCTTTTGTAGAAAGAATTAAACTCTCATGCTTCACTTATACCTATTTAGAGAGTTAACAAGAGTTGGTCATTCACATGGTTAGTCATAAAATCCTACATAAAACTTGTAGATCACTGAATATGATATGTTTGATTCCTTGCAATAGTTTTGCGACATGAAGATGTGATATTAGAGTCATGATAGTGAGTAATTGTGTATTCGTAGAAATACTTGTGTTAAGGTTTGTGATTCCCGTATCATGCACGTATGGTGAACCGTTATGTGACGAAATCGGAGCATGATTTATTTATTCATTGTCATCCTTTGTTTGGAAGTCGGGATCGCGCGATGGTTAACTCGTACCAATCCTTCCCCTAGGAGCATGCGTGTAGTACCTTGTTTCGATGACTAATAGACTTTTGCAATAAGTATGTGAGTTCTCTGTGACTAATGTTGAGTCCATGGATTATACGCACTCTCACCCTTCCACCATTGCTAGCCTCTCTAGTACAACGCAACTTTCGCCGGTGCATTACACCCATCATATACCCTTCCTCAAAACAGCCACCATACCTACCTATTATGGCATTTCCATAGCCATTCCGAGATATATTGCCATGCAACTTCCATCGTTCCGTTTACTATGACACGCACCATCATTTTCATATTGCTTTGCATCATCGTAAGATAGCTAGCATGATGTTTTCATGGCTTGTCTGTTTTTTGATGTCATTGTTATGCTAGATCATTGCACATCCCAGTACACCGCCGGAGGCATTCATATAGAGTCATATTTCGTTCTAAATATCGAGTTGTAAGTAAATAAAAGTGTGATGATCATCATTATTAGAGCATTGTCCCATGTGAGGAAGTAATAAAAGAGGCCAATGAAGCCCCAAAAAAAAATAGGCCAAAGAAGGCCACCAAAAAAAAGAAAAAAGAAAAAAAATGAGAGAAAAGAGAGAAGGGATAATGCTACTATCCGTTAGCACACTTGTGCTTCAAAGTAGCACCATGATCTTCATGATACAGAGTCTCCTATGTTGTCACTTTCATATACTAGTGGGAAATTTCCATTATAGAACTTGGCTTGTACATTCCAATGATGGGCTTCCTCAAATTGCCCTAGGTCTTCGTGAGCAAGCGAGTTGGATGCACACCCACTAGTTTCTTTTTGAACTTTCGTACACTTATAGCTCTTGTGCATCTGTTGCATGGCAATCCCTACTCACTCACATTGGTATCTATTGATGGGCATCTCCATAGCCCGTTGATACGCCTAGTTGATGTGAGACTAACTCCTCCTTTTTGTCTTCTCCACACCCACCATATTCTATTCCACCTATAGTGTTATGTCCATGGCTTACGCTCATGTATTCCGTGAAAGTTGAAAAAGCTTGAGAACACTATAGTATGAAATAATTGCTTGGCTAAAACCGGGGTTGTGGGGAAGATGGAGCATAACCAGACTATATGATTTTGTAGGGATAACTTTCGTTGGCCATGATATTTTGAGAAGACATGATTGCTTTGTTAGTATGCTTGAAATATTGTTGTCTTTATGTCAAATGATAGACTATTGCTTCGAATCACTCGTGTTTTAGTATTCATGCCATGATTAGATTATATGATCAAGATTATGCTAGGTAGCATTCCACATCAAAAATTATCTTTTTTATCATTTACCTACTCGAGGACGAGCAGGAATTAAGCTTGGGGATGCTGATACATCTCCGTCGTATCTATAATTTTTGATTGTTTCATGACAATATTCTACAACTTTCATATAATTTTGGCAAGTTTTTATACTATTTTTGGGACTAACATGTTGATCCAGTGCCTAGTGCGAGTTCCAGTTTATTGCATGTTTTTTGTTTCGCAGAATATCCATACCAAACGAAGTCCAAGCGCAATAAAAAACCTACGGGGATTTTTTTGGAATATTTATGATTTTTGGGAAGAAGAATCAACATGAAACGATGCCTCAGGGGGTCACCAATACCTAAGCTTGGGGAGGCGCGCCCTACCCCCCCCCCCCCCAGGCGCACCTGGCAGGCTCGTGACCAATACCTAAGGTGGTTGGGGCCCTTCGTTCGCCGCAAGAAAGCTAATATCCGGAAAAAATCGTGTTAAAAGGACACGACAATCGGAGTTAAGGATTTCCAGGAATTTAAGAAAGGGTGAAAGTCCAGAATCTGGGAGCACAGAAATAGAAGGACACAGAGAGAGAGATCCAATCTCGGAGGGGCTCTCGCCCCTCCGCCGCCATGGAGACCATGGACCAGAGAGGAAACCCTTCTCCCATCTAGGGAGGAGGTCAAGTAAGAAGAAGAAGAAGGGGGGCTCTCTCCCCCTCTCTCCTGGCGGCGCCAGAACGCCGCCCGGGACATCATCATGTGACGGCGATCTACACCAACACCTCCGTCATCTTCACCAACACCACCATCACCTTCCCCCATCTATATTCAGCGGTCCACTCTCCTACAACCCATTGTACCCTCTACTTGAACACGGTGCTTTACGCTTCATATTATTATCCAATGATGTGTTATCATCCTATGATGTCTGAGTAGATTTTCGTTGTCCTATCGGTGACTGATGAATTGCTATGATTGGTTCAATTTTCTTGTGGTTATGTTGCTGTCCTTTGGTGCCCATCATATGAGCGCACGCGTGGATCACACCATAGGGTTAGTAGTATGTTGATAGGACTATGTATTAGAGGGCAAGGGTGACAGAAGCTTCAACCTAGCATAGAAATTGATGCATACGAGATTGAAGGGGGACCAATATATCTTATTGCTATGGTTGGGTTTTACCTTAATGAACATTAGTAGTTGCAGATGCTTGCTAATAGTTCCAATCATAGGTGCATAGAATTCCAAGTAAGGGATGACATGCTAGAAGTGGCCTCTCCCACATAAAACTTGATACCGGTCTAGTAACGTAGGGAATCGCTTAGGGACAATTCCGCAACTCCTACCACCACTTTTCCACACTCGTTAAACTAACATAATTTTTTCTTTATCTTAACAGCCCCTAGTTTTTATTTACGTGTTCTTTATTTTCTTGCAAACCTATTCTATCACACCTACAAAGTACTTCTAGTTTCATACTTGTTCTAGGTAAAGCGAACGTAAAGTGTGCGTAGAGTTGTATCGGTGGTCGATATAACTTGAGGGAATATTTGTGCTACAATTGAACCCCTATACTTGTGGGTTATCAGTCATATGCTCCATGATGCTTCCATTATGTTTCAATCCTTATCTTTTATGTGAGCATCATTGAAATCATCATGCCTAGCTTGAAAGGCATTAGAGAAAAGTGCTTGTTGGGAGACAACCCAATATGTATCCTTACTGTTTTTGTGTGTTCACATGATTAGGCTACTTTCTTAATCATGTTTTATTGCCTTAGTTTCAATAAAGTGCCAAGTAAAGCCTTTATGATTAGTTTGGGTGATAGTTGTTTGATCATGCTGAAAAAGACATAAACTTTGCGCTCGCGAAATCATTTATAATTTCTATCCAGGGAGTGATTTTATGTTGATTCTTTTTGATGCTGATTGATATACAAATTTCCTTAATTTTCATGATTATTTCAGAATTTTTGGAAGTGCATAAGTATGGTTATCATTCAGATCATTACAGACTGTTCTGTTTTTGACAGATTCTGTTTTCAATGCACAGTTTGCTTGTTTTGGTGTTTCCATAGATTATATTGAGTAATATAAATTGTGGAAATAGTAAGATATAGTAGGAATTGTGTGAAAATAATTATGAGTCTTGTTTTGACAGTACCCAAGTGATTGATTTGCTCGTTATCATACTAACCCATCTCACGAAGTTCCATTAAGTTTTGTGTTGTGAAGTTTTCAAGTTTTGGGTAGAGTTTCGATGGACTATGGCACAAGGAGTGGCAAGAGACTAAGCTTGGGGATGCCCAAGGCACCCCAAATCCATATTAAAGGAAACCAAAGAGACTAAGCTTGGCGATGCCCCGGGAAGGCATCCCCTCTTTCGTCTTCAATCCATCGGTAACTTTACTTGGGGCTATATTTTTATTCACCACATGATATGTGTTTTGCTTGGAGCGTCATTTTATTTTATTAATAATTTATTTATGATATTTAGATTAATTTTTTGCATCATTTTAGTTCAATAAAAATGTCAAGGATAGCCTTTACCATGCTTAATTTGCAAGTATAAGAGTTGTTCCAAAACAGAAAGTTTGCTTGTAGTGAAAAAATTCCCTAGAATTTTCTGTACGTAGGAATAGCTTGAAATTTGGACACAGTATGCTATTATAAATTATCTACAGAATGGAAGTTTTTCAGATTTTTTTGAGTTAATTAAGTATGGATCTTTCTGCATTCTTCACAGACTCTTCTGTTTAGGAAGATCGCTATTATGTTTGCATTGTTCGCATATGTTTGCTTGTTTAATGATTCCATTCGATGATGGGAGTTTTAAATATGCAGAGGGATTTAGTATGCAATGTCAAATAATAATCTTAGTGATTTACTACAGTAGAGGATGATAAAGTTTTGCATTGATTTATACTAACCTATCTCACGAGTTTTTGTTGAGTTTTGTAAGGATGAAGTTTTTAAGATTTTGGAGACCATCATATGAGAGGAATTAAGGAGACACAAAAGCTCAATCATGGGGATGTCCATGTCATCCCCAATACATATTTCAAGAAGTCTCGAGCGTCTAAGCTTGGGAATGCCCCGGATGGCATCCCACGTTTCTTCTTCAAACAATTATCGGTTAGTATCGGTTGAACCTATGATTTTGCTTCTTCACATGATTCGTGCTATCCTTGAAGTGTCATTTCATTTTGGTTGAATAAGTTACTTAGGATCTGAAATTATTAGATGGGAGAATCTTCACATAGCCAAATAATTATTCAACTACTCATTGAGCTTCACTTATATCTTGTGGAGTAGTTTGTCTTTTGCTCTAGTGCTTCACTTATATCTTTGTAGAGCATTGAAATGGTTTTATCTTATAGAAATAGTTGATATCATGCTTCACTTATATTATTTTGAGAGTCTTAAACGGCATGGTAATTTTCTTAGGTTATGAATCTAGTCCTAATATGATGGGCATCCAAGAGGGATATAATAAAAACTTTCATATAGAGTGCATCGAATACTATGAGAAGTTTGATTCTTTGCATATAGTTTTGAGATAGAAAGATGGTGATATTAGAGTCATGCTAGTGAGTAATTATGGATTGGTAGAAATTCTTGTGTTAGAGTTTGTGATTCCCGTAGCGTGCACATATGGTGAACCGCTATGTTAGGAATTCGGAGCATGTTGTTTTTATTGAGTGTCATCCTTTGTGTGGAGGTCGGGATCGCGCGATGGTTAACTCCTACCAACGCTTCCCCTAGGAGAATGTGTCTAGCACTTTGTTTCAATTACTAATAAAACTTTTGCAATAAGTATGTGAGTTCTTTATGACTAATGTTGAGTCCATGGATTATACGCACTCTCACCCTTCCAACTTTTGCCGATGCATTACACCCATCATATATCCTTCCTCAAGACAGGCACCATACCTACCCATCATGGCATTTTTATAGCCATTCCGAGATATATTGCCAAGAAACTTCCATCGTTCCGTTTATTATAACGCGCGCCATCATTACCATATTGCTTTGCATGATCATGTAGTTAACATCGTATTTGTGGCAAAGCCATGTTCATATCTTTCATACATGTCACACATGAGTGATTGCACATCCCGGTACACCGCCGGAGGTATTCATATAGAGTCACATCTTTTGTTCTAAGAATCGAGTTGTAAGTAAATAAAAGTGTGATGATCATCATTATTAGAGCATTGTCCCATGTGAGGAAAGGAAGGAAGCTATGATTCCCTCACAAGTTGGGATGAGATTCCGGACTATAAAAATAAAATAAAAGAGGCCAAAGAGCCCACACAAAAAATGAAAATGAAAAAAAGGAAAAAAAGAGTCCAAAGAGCCCAAACAAGAAAAATGACAGAAAGAGAGAGAAGGGGCAATGCTACTATCCTTTACCGCACTTGTGCTTCAAAGTAGCACCATGATCTTCATGATAGAGAGTCTCATATATTGTCACTTTCATGTACTAGTGGGAATTTCCGTTATAGAACTTGGCTTGTATATTCCAATGATGGGCATCCTCAATTGCCCTAGGTCTTCGTGAGCAAGCGAGTTGGATGCACACCCACTTAGTTTCTTTTTGAGCTTTCATAAACTTATAGCTCTTGTGCATCTCTTCCATGGCAATCCCTACTCACTCACATTGATATCTATTGACTTGCATCTCCATAGCCCGTTGATACGCCTAGCTGATGTGACCATCTCCTTCTTTTTGCCTCACAACCACCACCATATTCTATTCGACCTATAGTGCTATGTCCATGGCTCACGCTCATGCATTGCGTGAGAGTTGAAAAGGTTTGAGAAAGTAAAAGTGTGAAAACAATTGCTTGACTAATACCGGGGTTGTGCATGATTTAAATACCTTTTGTGGTGAAGATGGAGCATAGCCAGACTATATGATATTGTAGGGATAACTCTCTTTGGCCATGTTATTTTGAGAAGACATGATTGCTTTGTTAGTATGCTTGAAGTATTACTATTCTTATGTCAACATTAAACTTTTTGTCTTGAATCATATGGATCTGAATATTCCTGCCACAATATATGTTAGGTAGCATTCCACATCAAAAATTCAGTTTTTATCATTTACCTACTCGAGGACGAGCAGGAATTAAGCTTGGGGATGCTTGATACGTCTCGAACGTATCTATAATTTTTTATCGTTACATGCTATTATATTATCAACTTTGGATGTTTTATATGCATGAATATGCTATTTTCTATTATTTTTGGGACTAACCTATTAACCTAGAGCCCACTACCAGTTCCTGTTTTTCCCTGTTTTTGACCTTTTTCAGATCGGAATATCAAACGGAGTCCAAACGGAATAACTTTGTGGTGGTTTCGTACCCGACAATAATTTCTTCGTTTGTTCTCCGCTGTTAATTAATTTGGAGTGACTCTTTGTTGAATGTTGAGGGCTAGTTATATGATCCAATTATGTTATCATTGTTGAGAGAACTTCACTAGTGAAAGTATGAACCCTAGGCCTTGTTTCCACGCATTGCAATACCGTACGTACTCACTTTTATTATTAATTACCTTGCTGTTTTTATAATTTTATATTACAAAAATCTATATCTACTATCCATATTGCACTTGTATCACCATCTCTTCGCCGAACTAGTGCACCTATACAATTTACCATTGTATTGGGTGTGTTGGGGACACAATAGACTCTTTGTTATTTGGTTGCAGGGTTTCTTCAGAGAGACCATCTTCATCCTACGCCTCCCACGGATTGATAAACCTTAGGTCACCCACTTGAGGGAAAATTGCTACTGTCCTATAAACCTCTGCACTTGGAGGCCCAACAACGTCTACAAGGAGAAGATTGCTTAGTAGACATCACCGATAATAAGTGCATGAGTTCTTTGGACTAATGCGAGTATTCGATTGTTGGCACTTCCACCATCCATATTTTGCTAGCCTCTTCCGTACCGTGCATTGCCCTTTCTCCTCTTGTGAGTTGGTGCAAACTTCGCCGGTGAATCCAAACCCTTGGCATGAAACGCTCTGTCATCATAAGCCTCATTATATCCTTCCTCAACATAGCCACCATACCTACCTATTAAGGCATTTCCATAGCCTTTCCGAGATACATTGTCATGCAACATCCACCATCTCATGACTTGATCTTCATGTCATACATGCTTCTGCTTGATCGACGAGCCGCATGCTAGTTGGGCCTTGCCCTTATTATTGCTACATGACGCGCTAGTTTCATTGCATATCCTTCTACACTGGCAGAGGCATACATTTGCATACATCATGATAGTTTTCATTTGTCTTTATGTTGAGTACTTCTTATAAAGTGTGAAGATCTTATTTTTATTCTGATAAAATATAGAGTGTTGCCCTTAAGTGAGGAAAAGATCCCGAAAGAGGACACATGAAAAGATCCCAAAGAGGACAAATGAGAGATACATAGAAAGAGCCAAAGAGGCCATAAAAGAAAAAAAAGAAATAAAAAGAGAGAAATGGGCAACACTACTATTCCTTTTGAAAGATCCACACTCGTACTCCATTGTTATATTTGTACTCCATTGAATTTATCATTCATGCATAATTATGTGGGGACCCTTACACTATAGAACTTGGCTTGTATATTCCAATGATGAGCCTCCTCAAATGAGCTCTAGGTCTTCATGAGAAAGCAAGTTGGATGCACCCGCACTAGTTCCATTGGATAGCTTACCTTAGCTCATATGTGCATCCGTTGCATGGCAATCCCTACTCCTGACATCATATCTATCATTTGGCTTTCTCTCGCCTATGGTTGTCCTCATTGATGTGAGCCTTTCACACCTTTTTTGTCTTCCTTCCCCATCCTTATTCTCTTTGCCATCCTAAGTGCCAACATATCTTGCATGTGCTCATCCATTGCATGAGTGCTCAAAGTCGAAAGGGAGAGGATCATTTTGACTTGTGCCTGACTAGTGGTCTGGGGATGAGTCAAAATAAGATTCCAAAGGAGACCAAGTGTGAAGTTTTAGTAGATTGAGTTCTCAAATAAACTATATAATATTTTTATGCTCTAAACCCATCGCCCACTTCTTGCACGTAAACACAATTTGGAGACATTCTAGTCACGGACAACGAGAGCTCTTGCACCTTTATGTTCTTACTTTGCTAATTTCAATACTAGATATAGACTCTTGCTTGTTATTATATTGACTTGAATTACATATCTTACTTGCTTTACTTTGAAGTTCTTATATGTGTGTTAGCCTGTCACTACACAAATTATTTGTGTTACCATTTACCTACTCGAGGACGAGCAGGATATAAGCTTGGGGATATTGATACGTCCCAAACGTATCTATAATTTCTGTTTGTTCCATGCTCTTTGCTACACTTTTATAACTTTTTACACATATCTGGACTAACCTACTAACTCAGTGCACCCAGTGCGAGTTTCTCTCTGTTGATGCCTTTTTTGCAGGGACTTTTACCCCAATTCCAGAGCCCCAAAAATTTCGAGAAAAAAATATAAAAATGAGCGTGACGGAAGCTTCACGAAACATCAAGTGGGGCCAGAGGGGATCCAGGGCTCGCCCAGGCCGCCTGGGTGGGGGCCACCTCCTCTGGTGCCCTCCTTCGGCCTATATTTACCTCTCCGACAGAAAACCCTAAGATAGTATCCAGAATCGCGAATTTCTCCACTGTTCCGCCGCCGCAGCATTTCCGAGATTGGGAGCGCCAGGAGACCTCTTCCTGGCACCCTGTCGGAGGGAGGATTGACGTCCGAGAGCTTCTCCACCACCATGGACACTTCCCGGACGTGCCGTGAGTAGTCCTTCTTGGAACATGAGTCCATGACCAGTAGCTATGTGATTTCTTCTCTCCAATCTTTTCCTTCAATGTTTAGCCCTTGTGAGCTGCCCTACATGATCAAGGCATCTATGTAATTTACCTGTTGTTGCTATGCTGCGTTAGCAGGGATCCGATGGATTATGAGATTATGTTCAGATTGTGATGAGTTATATATTTGGTTCTCCTTTTATATTATGTTATTGAGTAATTCATGCATGTTCTCCGTTGCTTTTTATTGCTTTGGCCGAGTAGTAGATTGTAACTCCAAGAGGGAGCGTTATGCATGATTGTGGGTTCATCCCCCCTGATGTCTAGCTTGAGTGACACAAACATGATACTAGGGGATGTGTTGTTGCCACCAGGGAGAAAACAACGGTGCTTGTGACCACAGTTTCAAGGATTGTTTACCTTACGCAAAGTTCGCTAATGCAGTTGTCCGTTGCTTTGAGTTTACACTTTGGGTGGGGCTCACAACTTAATACCAGCGTGATGTTCTGGATAGATATCTCAAGGTAGATGACTAGAGAGTAGATGTTCATGGATAAATGGTCTACTTGTCTTGGCGTACTACCCATTACTTTTGAGCCTCTAACATTCTTGTAGCATGATTAGCATAGCGGTGCATTTATAATTCTGTCAATTGCCCAGCTGTAATTTGTTTACCCAGCATAGTTGTTTGTTGTCTTTTGGGAGAGAGACATCACTAGTGAACATCATGGGACTCTGGTCCATATTATTACCATTATTTACACCTCCACTATTTACTGTTTTTATTTACTTTTCTGTTACAATCACTATCACTATTCTCGCTTGTCTTTTGATCCTTTCCAAACTACAAGGCCAGAGAGATTGACAACCTCTCTGAAGCCGTTGCGAGCAAAGTTATTTGTTGTGTGTGTAGGTCAACGTCTTCTGCTCGCGCAGGAGCAGCGGACACCTACTTGTTGATCCTCGGAGTCCTCCTGGTTCGATAGACCTTACAGTCATCGTGTAAGGGAAATCTGTTGCTGACTACATCTCCACCTTCCACTTCGGGTAATGATGATGAGTTGATGGATATACTTCTCGCCCCTTGTTGGTTACCCCAAGTGGAAGGTGGAGATGTAGTCAGCAGCAAGTTTCCCTTACAAGGGGACTGTACGGTTTATCGAACCAGGAGGACTCCGAGTATCAACAAGTGTGTGTCCACTGCTCTGGCGCTAGCAGAAGACGTGGACCTGCACACACAACAAATAACTTTGCTCCCAACGAGCACAGAGAGGTTGTCAATCTCTCCGACCTTGTAGTTTGTAGAGGATCAAAACACAAGCGGGAATAGTGATAGTGATTGCAACGGAAAAGTAAATGAAAGCTGTAAATGGTGGAGGTGTAAGCAATGGTGGTGATATGGGCGGAGTCACATGATGTTCACTAGTGATGTCTCTCTCCCAAAAGACGATAAACATATATGCTTGGGTAAACAAATTACAGTTGGGCAATTGACAGAATTATAAACGCACTGCAATGCTAATTATGCTACTTGGAAGTTAGACGCTCAATAGTAATGGGCAGTATGCCAAGACAAACAGATCATTTATTCATTGGCATCTACTTACTAATCATCCACCTTGAGATATCTATCCAGAACATATCGCTCCTATTAAGTTGCGAGCACCACCCAAAGTGTAAACTCAAAGCAACGGACAACTACATTAACGAACTATGCGAAGGTAAATAATCATTGCAACCGCGGTCACAAGAAACGTTGTTTGCTCCCTGGTGGCAACAACACATCCCCTAGTCTCATGTTTGTATCACTCAAGCTAGACATCAGGGGGCATGAACCTACAATCATGCATAACGCTCCCTCTTGGAGTTACAATCTACTACTCGTCCAAAGCAATAAAGAGCAACGGAGAACATGCATGAATCACTAAAGAACATAATATAAAAGGATAATCAAATATATAACTCATCACTATCTGAACTTAATCTCTTAATCCATCGGATCCCACCAAACCGAGCATATCAATAGCAAGAAAATTACATAGATGCCTTGATCATGTAGGGCAGCTTACAAGGGCTAACCACTGAAGCACTAGATTGGAGAGGAGACATCACATAACTACTGGTCATGGACTCATGGCACGTCCGGGAAGCGTCCATGGCGGCGGTGAAGCTCCCAGAGGTCAATCCTCCTTCCGGCAAGGTGTCGGGAAGAGGTCTCCTCACACTCCCGATCTCGGAAGCGCTGCGGTAGCGGAACGATGAAGAAATTCACGATTCTGGATATGATGGAAGGGTTTCCGATCGGAGGAGTAAATATAGACCAAAGGAGGGCGTCAGAGGAGGTGGGGCCTACCCAGGCGGCCTATGGGCGCAGCCAGGGGCCAGGCCGCGTCGGGAGGTCGCCTGGGCAGCCCCTGGCTTCCCTCCGGCCCATCTTTGGTGATCTGGAAGCTTCCGTCACGCTGATTTTTATATATTTTTCTCTGGTTTTTTGGGGCTCTTGAAATTTGGGTAAAAGCCCCTGCAAAAAAGTCATCAACAGACAGAAACTAGCACTGGGTGCACTTAGTTAGTGGGTTAGTCCAAATATGTGTAAAAAGATATAAAAGTGTAGCAAAACCTATAACAATGTCACCCAAAAGATCATGGAACAAGCAGAAATTATAGATATGTTTGGGACGTATCAACATCCCCAAGCTTAATTCCTCCTCGTCCTCGAGTAGGTAAATGATAACACAAATAATTTATGTGGTGACATGCGAACACACATATAAGAACTTCAAAGTAAAGCAAGTAAGATATGCAATTCAAGTCAAGACAATAACAAGCAAGAGTCTATATCTAGTATTGAAATTAGGAAAGTAAGAACATAAAGGTGCAAGAGCTCTCGCTATCCGTGATTTGAATGTCTCCAAATGGTGTTTGCGTGCAATAAATGGGAGATGGGTTGAGAGTATAAAATATATTTTTTAATTGAGAACTCAATCTACTAAACTTCACACTTGGTCTCCTTCGGAATCTTATTTTGACTCATCCCCAGACCACTAGTAACCCACAAGTCAAAATGATCCTTTCCCTTTCGACTTGAGCACTCATGCAATGGATGAGCGCAAGCAAGATATGTTTGCACTTAGGATGGCAAAGAGAATAATGATGGGGAAGGAAGACAAAAAGGTGTGAAAGGCTCACATCAATGAGGACAATCATAGGCGACAGAAAGCCAAACGATGGATATGATGTGAGGAGTAGGGATTGCCATGCAGCGGATGCACATATGAGCTAAGGTAAGCTCTACAATGGAACTGATGGGGGTGCATCCAACTTGCTTGCTCATGAAGACCTAGAGCTCATTTGAGGAGGCTCATCATTGGAATATACAACCCAAGTTCTATAGTGTAACGGTCCCCACATAGTTATGCATGAATGCTAATTTCTATGGAGTACAAATATAACAATGGAGTACGAGTGTGGATCTTTCAAAAGGAATAGTAGTTTTGCCCCCTTCTCTTTTTTTTGTGGCCTCTTTGGCTCTTTCTATTTATCTCTCATTTGTCCTCTTTGGGATCTTTTCATTTGTCCTCATTGGGATCTTTTAATTTGTCCTCTTTGGGATCTTTTCCTCACTTAAGGGCAACACTCTATATTTTACAAGAATAAAAAGAAGATCTTCACACTTTATGAGAAGTACTCACATAAAGACAAATGAAAACTATCATGATGGATGCAAATGTATGTCTCTCCCAGTGTAGCAGGATATGCAATGATACTAGCGCATCATGTAGCAATAATAAGGGCAAGGCCCAACTATCATGCGTCTCCTCGATCAAGCAAAAGCGTGTATGACATGAAGATCAAGTCATGAGATGGTGGATGTTGCATGGCAATGTATCTCAGAAAGGCTATGGAAATGCCTTAATAGGTAGGTATGGTGGCTGTTTTGAGGAAAGATATAATGAGGCTTATCATGACAGAGCGTATCATGCCAAGGGTTTGGATGCACCGGAGAAGTTTGCAACAACTCTCAAGGTGAGAAAGGGCAATGCACGGTACCGAAGAGGCTAGCAAAATATGGATGGTGGAAGTGCCAACAATCGATTACTCGCATTAGTCCGAAGAACTCATACACTTATTATCGGTAACTCTCTATCTAGTCAGAAAATTCACAAAGAGACAAGTACCCCGAGGAGGAGTGTTTGGGGGTTTGGTTATCCTTGCGCATCCATGACCCATGGTAACGTGAGGGTACTCTATATATTCCAACCCCTCTAGAGGTTAGAGATCAATCTAGTAGCTAGAGTTCTCAACTAATTTTTAGTTTTTGAAAAACACATGGATTTCCCAAAATACGACACCTATAACTAATAGGCTCAAGCTCATGGCACCAATAGTCCAAACATTACTCATATCAATACCTCAAAACTATTGCAAGTTACTAGTATACTTAGATAGCATCCTCAATTACCTACTCATGCAAGACACACAACTCAGTGCAACAAGCCAACTCTCTAAACAAGATAAGCATGATAACTCAAGAGAGTTCCGAAAGCAATCTAAATAAAAGCACTTAAGAAGATATAGCATGAAAACTAAGAGGTAAGCATGACAAGTGCTATGTAAAGATAGAGAACACACAAAAAAGATAAGCATGAAAACCTATGTTGTGTTCTAGAGTGGAATGGAGCGTGTTTCTCGCCCAAACAAGGAAGTCTAGGTTCCGACTTGTTATGATCAGCAAGCAAAACTAAAACAAACTAAAAAGTAAAGAGTGGGACGCTCCAAGTATAGCACATAACATATGAAGTGATAAAAATATAGCATGGAGATGGACGAACTGACGATTGTTAATAGAGAAGGGGGTGCACGGGGGCATACCCCAGATTAGACGCTTGAGTCTCCTTGAATATTTCTAGGGTGCATGGGGCATCCCCAAGATTGAGCGCTTGACACTCCTGGATCTTCTTTCATCATCTTCCATCGCATACTTGAAAACTCCCTTCATACGAAACTCATCATAAGCTGATTAGAGTGGTTAGTACCCATGATAAAATAATTCATTATCTACTGGAAATAAAGATTTTCATAAAAAGCTACTGTTTCTCGTGATTTCCAAAAGGGTTTTGCAAAGGAAAAGCAAGCTTAAGATTTGCAAAATCATGAAAACGGAAAACGTGGCAGAATCTGTGAAAAATAGAACACGAGGTAGTAAATAATTTTTTCGTGGCACTTTTGCAAGTCAAATCAAAAAACTCAAAACAAACGCTAGAAAGACAATTATATAGAGCATGTTTTAAAAAAATGCAGATCAAAAATATGATCTGGTGATTTTTGGCAAAATGTTTCGTCAAGCAGACAGAATCTGTTTCTAGACAGCATGTCACAACTTTTGAACTTTCTTGCAATTAGAGGCTAAAACATGGCACAAAGCTTGAAAGTGAAGATACAATGATGGTGCTACAGTAGTAACAAGAATAAAGACCACTAAAACTGAAAGTAAAAACAAATTTGGCTGCCTCCCAACAAGCACTTTCTTTTACGTCTTGGAGCTAGGCATGATGCAAAAAGGAGGATTAAAATTCACCAAAAAACCTTCAAACGGATCATCAACAACTACATCCTTATTTTTGCTAGGGAATGGGTACGTACCTTTCCCTTTCCCACGTAAGCGTATGTGTCCTTCACCGATATCAATGAAGCCTTTCATGGCTCGGAAGAAGTCCCTTCCAAGCACTATGTTTCCTTGGTTTGGCTTCATGATGAAGAAATCAACCGTTGCTTTCCTTTTAAAGAATGCAACCTCGACATCTTTTACCTTTCCTTGGATTTCGGAAATATCCCCATTAGCATGTTCATGATAAGATGAAAAAAAATTCATGTTTAAAAAGCTTAGAGAATCATAAACGACTTTTGGCATTGTAGAAACCATTGAACCAATATCACCATAAGCAAGGAAGTCTTGGTTAGAGATGCTAATTCTAACAAAAGGCTCCCAGTCATCATCTATTTTCAAAATATTTTTCTTATCAACCATGGGTTTCTCTCTTTCTCTTAAGTCTAGAGCATCTATTCTTCTTTCAATGGCAGCAAGTCTATCTATGATAGTGTCAAATCCACGAACATAATCAAGGTATTTAGATAGACCATGTATAATATAAAGAGCTCTAGCCTCATCACACTCTAAAAAATCTCCTTTAGCTACAATATCAAGAGAGTATTTACACCAAATAAAAATCCCATGATAAAAATTTCTAAGCACAATTTTGATAGGTATCCAAGGCATAATTCTTTTATGTGCTTCAGAAATTCTATCCCAAGCCTCCTTAATATTTTCTCCATTCCTTTGATGGAAACCTAGGACCTCAGTTTCCCTCAAAGCATCAAACCCTAACATGCTGGAATAAGCAGAAAGGACAACTAAAAGCAAATCAACTAATTTTTTTGTGGTTTTTGGTATAAGACTCTAAAGCAAAAAACTAGAAAGCAAACTAACAAGACTAAAAAGCAAAGGTACAAGATAGCGTGCACCTCCCCTATCTTGAAGACTGGAGTCCCTGGCAACGGTGCGAGAAACCTGCTTGATGACGAGTTGATGGATATACTTCTCGCCCCTCGTTGGTTACCCCAAGTGGAAGGTGGTGTTGGAAATATGCCCTAGAGGCAATAATAAATTAGTTATTATTATGTTTCTTTGTTCATGATAATCGTTTATTATCCATGCTATAATTGTATTGATTGGAAACACAGTGCATGTGTGGATACATAGACAAAACACTGTCCCTAGTAGGCCTCTAGTTGACTAGCTCGTTGATCAAAGATGGTCAAGGTTTCCTGACCATAGGCAAGTGTTGTCACTTGATAAAGGGATCACATCATTAGCAGAATCATGTGATGGACTAGACCCAAACTAATAGACGTAGCATGTTGATCGTATCATTTTGTTGCTACTGTTTTCTGCGTGTCAAGTATTTGTTCCTATGACCATGAGATCATATAACTCACTGACACCGGAGGAATGCTTTGTGTGTATCAAACGTTGCAACGTAACTGGGTGACTATAAAGATGCTCAACAGGTATCTCCGAAGGTGTTCGTTGAGTTAGTATGGATCAAGACTGGGATTTGTCACTCCGTGTGACGGAGAGGTATCTCGGGGCCCACTCGGTAATACAACATCACACACAAGCCTTGCGAGCAATGTGACTTAGTGTAAGTTGCAGGATCTTGTATTACGGAACGAGTAAAGAGACTTGCCGGTAAACGAGATTGAAATAGGTATGCGGATACTGACGATCGAATCTCGGGCAAGTAACATACCGAAGGACAAAGGGAATGACATACGGGATTATATGAATCCTTGACACTGAGGTTCAACCGATAAGATCTTCGGAGAATATGTAGGATCCAATATGGGCATCCAGGTCCCGCTATTGGATATTGACCGAGGAGTCACTCGGGTCATGTCTACATAGTTCTCAAACCCGCAGGGTGTGCACACTTAAGGTCCGACGTTGTTTTATGCGTATTTGAGTTATATGGTTGGTTACCGAATTTTGTTTAGAGTCCCGGATGATATCACGGACGTCACGAGGGTTTCCGGAATGGTCCAGAAACGAAGATTGATATATAGGATGACCTCATTTGGTTACCGGAAAGTTTTCGTGCATTACCGGAAAAGTTTCGGGCTCATCGGTAGTGTACTGGGAGTGCCGGGAGGGGTGCCGGGGACCATCAGGAGGGGTGTCACGCCCCAAGGGGTCTCGTGGGCTATGGGAAGAGATAAACCAGCCTCTAGTGGGCTGGAATAAGTTCCCACTAAGGCCCATAAGGTTTGAGAAGGAAAAAACACAAGGTGGAAAGAGTTTCCAAGTGGGAAGGTGGAATCCTACTCCAAGTAGGATTGGAGTAGGACTCCTCCACCTCCAATTTCGGCCAAACCTTTATGTTTTGAGGCTGCCTCCTCCCCTCCCTCCCTCCTATATATAGTGGGGTTTTAGGGCTGATTTGAGACAACTTTTGCCACGGCAGCCCGACCACATACCTCGACGGTTTTACCTCTAGATAGCGTTTCTGCGGAGCTCGGGCGGAGCCCTGCTGAGATTAGATCACCACCAACCTCCAGAGCGCCGTCACGCTGCCGGAGAACTCATCTACCTCTCCGTCTCTCTTGTTGGATCAAGAAGGCCGAGATCATCATCGAGTTGTACATGTGCTGAACGCGGAGGTGCCGTCCGTTCGGCACTAGATCGGAGCGGATCGTGGGACGGATCGCGGGACGGTTCGTGGGACGGTTCGCGGGGCGGATCGAGGGATGTGAGGACGTTCCACTACATCAACCGCATTTCTTAACGCTTCTGTTGTGCGATCTACAAGGCTACGTAGATCAGAAATCCCCTCTCGTAGATGGACATCACCATGATAGGTCTTCGTGCGCGTAGGAAAATTTTTGTTTCCCATGCGACGTTCCCCAACAGTGGCATCATGAGCTAGGTTCATGCGTAGATGTAATCTCGAGTAGAACACAAAAGTTTTTGTGGGCGGTGATGTGCGTTTTGCTGCCCTCCTTAGTATTTTCTTGATTCCACGATATTGTTGGATCGAAGCGGCTCGGATCGACATTACTCGTACGCTTACGAGAGATTGGTTTCATCACTACGAGTAACTCCGTTGCTCAAAGATGAGAGGCGAGTGTCAGTTTCTCCAACTTTAGTTGAATCGGATTTGACCAAGGAGGTCCTTCGATGAGGTTAAATAGCAATTCATATATCTCCGTTGTGGTGTTTGCGTAAGTAAGATGCGATCATACTAGATACCCATGGTCACCATGTAAAACATGCAACAACAATTAGAGGACGTCTAACTTGTTTTTGGAGGGTATGCTTGTGATGTGATATGGCCAATGATGTGATGTGATATATTGGATGTATGAGATGATGATGTTGTAATAGTAAATATCGACTTGCACGTCGATGGTACGACAACCGGCACGAGCCATAGGGTTGTCTTTAAACTAACGTTTGTGCTTGCAGATGTGTTTACTATATTGCTAGGACGTAGCTTTAGTAGTAATAGCTGTTGGGGAACGTCGCATGGGAAACAAAAAATTTCCTACGCGCACGAAGACCTATCATGGTGATGTCCATCTACGAGAGGGGATGTGTGATCTACGTACACTTGTAGACCGTACAGCAGAAGCGTTAGTGAACGCGGTTGATGTAGTGGAACGTCCTCACGTCCCTTGATCCGCCCCGCGAACCGTCCCGCGATCAGTCCCACGATCTAGTGCTGAACGACGGCACCTCCGCGTTCAGCACACGTACAGCTCGACGATGATCTCGGCCTTCTTGATCCAGCAAGAGAGACGGAGAGGTAGAAGAGTTCTCCGGCAGCGTGACGGCGCTCCGGAGGTTCGTGATGATCTTGTCTCAGCAGGGCTTCGCCCGAGCTCCGCAGAAACGCGATCTAGAGGAAAAACCGTGGAGGTATGTGGTTGGGCTGCCGTGGAAAAGTCGTCTAGAATCAGCCCTAAGACCTCCGTATATATAGGGGGAAGAGGGGGAGCCTTGCCTTGGGGCTCAAGGAGCCCCAAGGGGGTCGGCCGAGCCAAGGGGGGAAGGTCTCCCCCCCCCCCCCCCCGAAACCGAGTCCTACTTGGTTTGGTGGGTGGAGTCCTTCTTCCCTTTCCCACCTCCTCCTTTTTTTCTTCCCAAGAAGTGCATAGGGCCTTCTTGGGCTGTCCCACCAGCCCACTAAGGTCTGGTGTGCCACCCCCAAGGCCTATGGGCTTCCCCTGGGTGGGTTGCCCCCCCGGTGAACTCCCGGAACCCATTCGTCATTCCCGGTACATTCCCGGTAACTCCGAAAACCTTCCGGTAATCAAATGAAGTCATCCTATATATCAATATTTGTTTCCGGACCATTCTGGAAACCCTCGTGACGTCCGTGATCTCATCCGGGACTCCGAACAACATTCGGTAACCAACCATATAACTCAAATACGCATAAAACAACGTCGAACCTTAAGTTTGCAGACCCGGCGGGTTCGAGAACTATGTAGACATGACCCGAGAGACTCCTAGGTCAATATCCAATAGCGGGACCTGGATGCCCATATTGGATCCTACATATTCTACGAAGATCTTATCGTTTGAACCTCAGTGCCAAGGATTCATATAATCCCGTATGTCATTCCCTTTCTCCTTCGGTATGTTACTTGCCCGAGATTCGATCGTCAGTATCCGCATACCTATTTCAATCTCCTTTACCGGCAAGTCTCTTTACTCGTTCCGTAATACAAGATCCCGCAACTTACACTAAGTCACATTGCTTGCAAGGCTTGTATGTGAAGTTGTATTACCGAGTGGGCCCCGAGATACCACTCCGTCACACGGAGTGACAAATCCCAGTCTTGATCCATACTAACTCAACGAACACCTTCGGAGATACCTGTAGAGCATCTTTATAGTCACCCAGTTACGTTGCGACGTTTGATACACACAAAGTATTCCTCCGGTGTTAGTGAGTTATATGATCTCATGGTCATAGGAACAAATACTTGACACGCAGAAAACAGTAGCAACAAAAGGACACAATCAACATGCTACGTCTATTAGTTTGGGTCTAGTCCATCACGTGATTCTCCTAATGACGTGATCTAGTTATCAAGCAACAACACCTTGTTCATAATCAGAAGACACTGACTATCTTTGATCAACTGGCTAGCCAACTAGAGGCTTGCTAGGGACAGTGTTTTGTCTATGTATCCACACATGTAAATGAGTCTTCATTCAATACAATTACAGCATGGATAATAAACGATTATCTTGATACAGGAATTATAATAATAACTATATTTATTATTGCCTCTAGGGCATAATTCCAACAGTCTCCCACTTGCACTAGAGTCAATAATCTAGCCCGCACATCATCATGTGAATTACATTGTAATAAATCTAACACCCATGCAGTTCTGGTGTTGATCATGCTTTGGCCGTGGAAGAGGTTTAGTCAGCGGGTCTGCTACATTCAGCTCCATGTGCACTTTGCATATATTTACGTCCTCTCCTTCGACGTAGTCACGGATGAGGTTGAAGCGTCGTTTGATGTGTCTGGACTTCTTGTGAAACCGTGGTTCCTTTGCTAAGGCAATGGCACCCGTGTTGTCACAGAACAAGGTTATTGGATTCAGTGCGCTTGGCACCACTCCAAGATCCGTCATGAACTGCTTCATCAAAACACCCTCCTTAGCCGCCTCCGAGGCAGCCATGTACTCCGCTTCACATGTAGAATCTGCTACGACGCTTTGCTTGGAACTGCACCAGCTTACCGCACCCCCATTAAGAATAAATACGTATCCGGTTTGCGACTTAGAGTCGTCCGGATCTGTGTCAAAGCTTGCATCGACGTAACCTTTTACGGCGAGCTCTTCGTCACCTCCATACACGAGAAACATTTCCTTAGTCCTTTTCAGGTACTTCAGGATATTCTTGACCGCTGTCCAGTGATCTACTCCTGGATTACTCTGGAACCTACCTGCCATACTTATGGCCACGCTAACGTCCGGTCTAGTGCACAGCATTGCATACATGATAGAACCTATGGCTGAAGCATAGACGACGGAGCGCATATGCTCTCTATCATCATCAGTTGCTGGGCACTGAGTCTTACTCAATCTCGTACCTTGTAAAACTGGCAAGAACCCCTTCCTGGACTGTTCATTTTGAACCTCTTCAAAACTTTATCAAGGTATGTGCTTTGTGAAAGTCCTATCAGGCGTTTTGATCTATCCCTATAGATCTTAATGCCTAGAATGTAAGCAGCTTCTCCTAGGTCCTTCATAGAGAAACATTTATTCAAGTAATCCTTTATGCTCTCCAAAAACTCTACGTTGTTTCCAATCAACAATATGTACTCCACATATAATATTAGAAACGCCACAGAGCTCCCACTCACTTTCTTGTAAATACAAGATTCTCCAACCACTTGTATAAACCCAAATGCTTTGATCACCTCATCAAAGCGTTTGTTCCAACTCCGAGATGCTTGCACCAGTCCATAAATGGATCGCTGGAGCTTGCACACCTTGTTAGCATTCTTAGGATCGACAAAACCTTCGGGTTGCATCATATACAATTCTTCCTTCAGGAAACCGTTAAGGAACGCCGTTTTGACATCCATCTGCCATATTTCATAATCGAAAAATGCAGCTATTGCTAACATGATTCTGACGGACTTAAGCATCGCTACGGGTGAGAATGTCTCATCGTAGTCAACTCCTTGAACTTGTGAAAAACCCTTTGCCACAAGTCGAGCTTTATAAACGGTCACATTACCGTCAGCGTCCGTCTTCCTCTTAAAGATCCATTTGTTCTGAATGGCCTTGCGGCCCTCAGGTAGTACCTCCAAAGTCCACACTTTGTTCTCATACATGGATGCTATCTCGGATTTCATGGCCTCTAGCCATTTGTTGGAATCTGGGCCCACCATTGCTTCTTCATAATTTGCAGGTTCATTGTTGTCTAACAACATGATTGATAAGACGGGATTACCGAACCACTCCGGAGCAGCACGTGGTCTCGTCGACCTGCGTGGTTCAATAGAAACTTGAACTGGAGTTTCATGATCATCATGATTAACTTCCTCCTCAACCGGCGTCGCAATGACACAGGTTTCCCCTTGCCCTACGCCACCATCCAGAGGGATGAGAGGTTCGACAACCTCGTCAAGTTCTATCTTCCTCCCACTCAATTCTCTCGAGAGAAACTCCTTCTCAAGAAAAGCTCCGTTTTTAGCAACAAACACTTTGCCCTCGGATTTGAGATAGAAGGTGTACCCAACTGTCTCTCTTTTGGGTAACCTATGAAGACACACTTTTCCGCTTTGGGTTCCAGCTTTTCAGGCTGAAGCTTTTTGACATAAGCATCACATCCCCAAACTTTAAGAAACGACAACTTTGGCCTTTTGCCATACCACAGTTCGTATGGTGTCGTCTCAACGGATTTTGATGGTGCCCTATTTAAAGTGAATGCACGTGTTTCTAATGCATAACCCCAAAATGATAACGGCAAATCAGTAAGAGACATCATAGATCGCACCATCTCTAACAAAGTACGATTACGACGTTCGGACACACCATTACGCTGTGGTGTTCCAGGCGGTGTCAACTGTGAAACAATTCCACATTTTCTTAAGTGATCACCAAACTCGAAACTCAGATATTCACCCCCACGATCAGACCGTAGGAACTTGATCTTCTTGTTACGATGATTTTCCACTTCACTCTGAAATTGCTTGAACTTTTCAAATGTTTCAGACTTGTGCTTCATCAAGTAGACATAACCATACCTACTTAAATCGTCAGTGAAGGTGAGAAAATAACGATATCCGCCGCGTGCTTCCACGCTCATTGGACCACACACATCGGTATGTATGATTTCCAATAAGTCACTTGCACGCTCCATTGTTCCGGAGAACGGAGTCTTAGTCATCGTGCCCATGAGGCATGGTTCGCACGTGTCAAGTGAATCAAAGTCAAGTGACTCCAAAAGTCCATCAGCATGGAGTTTCTTCATGCGCTTTACACCAATATGACCCGAGCGGCAGTGCCACAAAAATATGGCGCTATCATTATTTACTCTAACTCTTTTGGTCTCAATGTTATGTATATGCGTATCGCTATCAAGATTCAATATGAACAATCCTCTCACATTCGGTGCATGACCATAAAAGATGTTACTCATAGAAATAGAATAGCCATTATTCTCTGACTTAAAAGAGTAACCGTCTCGCAATAAACAAGATCCAGATATAATGTTCATGCTCAACGCAGGCACTAAATAACAATTATTTAAGTTCATCACTAATCCCGATGGTAGCTGAAGTGTCACTGTGCTGACGGCGATTGCATCAACCTTGGAACCATTTCCTACGCGCATCGTCACTTCATCTTTCGCCAGCCTTCGCCTATTCCGCAGTTCCTGTTTCGAGTTGCACATATGAGCAACAGAACCGGTATCGAATACCCAGGCACTACTACGAGAGCCGTTTAAGTACACATCAATAACATGTATATCAAATATACCTGATTTCTCTTTGCCCGCCTTCTTATCTGCCAGATACTTGGGGCAATTGCGCTTCCAGTGACCCATACCCTTGCAATAGTAACACTTCGTTTCCGGCTTAGGTCCAGCTTTGGGTTTCTTCGTCGGATTGGCAACAGGCTTGCGGCTCTTCTTCGAATTGCCCTTCTTGCCTTTGCCGTTTCTCTTGAAACTAGTGGTCTTATTCACCATCAACACTTGATGCTCTTTACGGAGTTCAGACTCTGCGACTTTCAGCATCGCAAACAACTCGTCGGGAGACTTGTTCATCCCTTGCATGTTGTAGTTCAACACAAAGCCTTTATAGCTTGGCGGCAGTGATTGAAGGATTCTGTCAGTGATAGCTTCTTGCGGGAGTTCAATCCCCAGCTCAGCTAGATGGTTTGAGTACCCAGACATTTTGAGCACATGTTCACTGACAGACGAGTTTTCCTCCATCTTGCAAGCATAGAATTTATCGGAGGTCTCATACCTCTCGATCCGGGCGTTCTTCTGAAAGATAAACTCCAACTCCTGGAACATCTCAAATGCTCCATGACGCTCAAAGCGATGTTGAAGTCCCGGTTCTAAGCCATACAAGACTGCACATTGAACTATTGAGTAGTCCTCCTTACGTGCTAACCAAGCATTCTTAACATCCTGATCAGCCGTAGCGGGTGGTTCATCTCCTAGTGCAGCATTAAGGACATAATCCTTCTTCCCAGCTTGTAAGATTAGCTTAAGATTACGAGCCCAGTCTACAAAGTTGCTTCCATCATCTTTCAACTTAGCTTTCTCTAGGAACGTATTAAAATTCAGGATGACTGTCGCGTGAGCCATGATCTACAACACAAATATATTCAAAGTGGACTTAGACTATGTTCAAGATAATTAGAGTTTAACGTAATCAAATTATTTGCTAAACTCCCACTCAAAAAGTACATCTCTCTAGTCATTTGAGTGGTTCATGATCCACTTACACTAGCTCAAGTCCGATCATCACGTGAGTTGAGTATAGTTTCAGTGGTAAGCATCCCTATGCTAATCATATCATCTATATGATTCATGATCGACCTTTCGGTCTCATGTGTTCCGAGGCCATGTCTGCACATGCTAGGCTCGTCAAGCTTAACCCGAGTGTTCCGCGTGCGCAACTGTTTTGCACCCGTTGTATGTGAACGTTGAGTCTATCACACCCGATCATCACGTGGTGTCTCGAAACGACGAACTGTAGCAACGGTGCACAGTCGGGGAGAACACAATTTCGTCTTGAAATTTTAGTGAGAGATCACCTCATAATGCTACCGTCGTTCTAAGCAAAATAAGGTGCATAAAAGGATTAACATCACATGCAATTCATAAGTAACATGATATGGCCATCATCACGTGCTCCTTGATCTCCATCACCAAAGCACCGGCATGATCTTCTTGTCACCGGCGCCACACCATGATCTCCATCAACGTGTCGCCATCGGGGTTGTCATGCTACTCATGCTATTACTACTAAAGCTACTTCCTAGCAAAATAGTAAACGCATCTGCAAGCACAAACATTAGTATAAAGACAACCCTATGGCTCCTGCCGGTTGCCGTACCATCGGCGTGCAAGTCTATATTATCTATTACAACATGATCATCTCATACATCCAATATATCACATCACATCGTTGGCCATATCACATCACAAGCATACCCTGCAAAAACAAGTTAGACGTCCTCTAATTTTGTTGTTGCGTGTTTTACGTGGTGACCATGGCTATCTAGTAGGATCGCATCTTACTTACGCAAACACCACAACGGAGATATATGAGTTGCTACTTAACCTCATCCAAGGACCTCCTCGGTCAAATCCGATTCAACTAAAGTTGGAGAAACTGACACTTGCCAGTCATCTTTGAGCAACGGGGTTACTCGTAGCGATGAAACCAGTCTCTCGTAAGCGTACGAGTAATGTCGGTCCAAGCCGCTTCAATCCAACAATACCGCGGAATCAAGAAAAGACTAAGGAGGGCAGCAAAACGCACATCACCGCCCACAAAAACTTTTGTGTTCTACTCGAGAAGACATCTACGCATGAACCTAGCTCACGATGCCACTGATGGGGAACGTCGCATGGGAAACAAATATTTTCCTACGCGCACGAAGACCTATCATGGTGATGTCCATCTACGAGAGGGGATGTGTGATCCACGTACCCTTGTAGACCATACAGCAGAAGCGTTAGTGAACGCGGTTGATATAGTGGAACGTCCTCACGTCCCTCGATCCGCCCCCGCGAACCGTCGCGCGATCAGTCCCACGATCTAGTGCCGAACGGACGGCACCTCCGCGTTCAGCACACGTACAGCTCGACGATGATCTCGGCCTTCTTGATCCAGCAAGAGATACGGAGAGGTAGGAGAGTTCTCCGGCAGCGTGACGGCGCTCCGGAGGTTGGTGATGATCTTGTCTCAGCAGGGCTCCGCCCGAGCTCCGCAGAAACGCGATCTAGAGGAAAAACCGTGGAGGTATGTGCTCGGGCTGCCGTGGAAAAGTTGTCTCAAATCAGCCCTAAAACCTCCGTATATATAGGGGGGAGAGGGGGAGCCTTGCCTTGGGGCTCAAGGAGCCCCAAGGGGGTCGTCCGAGCCAAGGGGGGAAGGTCTCCCCCCCCAAACCGAGTCCAACTTGGTTTGGTGGGTGGAGTCCTTCTTTCCTTTCCCACATCCCCTTTTTTTTCTCTTTGATTTTCTTCCTATGGCGCATAGGGCCTTCTTGGGCTGTTCCACCAGCCCACTAAGGGCTGGTGTGCCACCCCCAAGGCCTATGGGCTTCCCCGGGGTGGGTTGCCCCCCCCCCCCCCCCCCGTGAACTCCCGGAACCCATTCGTCATTCCCGTTACATTCCCGGTAACTCCGAAAACCTTCCGGTAATCAAATGAGGTCATCCTATATATCAATCTTTGTTTCTGGACCATTCCGGAAACCCTCGTGACGTCCGTGATCTCATCCGGGACTCCAAACAACATTCGGTAACCAACCATATAACTCAAATACGCATAAAACAACGTCGAACCTTAAGTGTGCAGACCCTGCGGGTTCGAGAACTATGTAGACATGACCCGAGAGACTCCTCGGTCAATATCCAATAGCGGGACCTGGATGCCCATATTGGATCCTACATATTCTACGAAGATCTTATCGTTTGAACCTCAGTGCCAAGGATTCATATAATCCCGTATGTCATTCCCTTTCTCCTTCGGTATGTTACTTGCCCGAGATTCGATCGTCAGTATCCGCATACCTATTTCAATCTCGTTTACCGGCAAGTCTCTTTACTCGTCCCGTAATACAAGATCCCGCAACTTATACTAAGTCACATTGCTTGCAAGGCTTGTGTGTGATGTTGTATTACTGAGTGGGCCCCGAGATACCACTCCGTCACACGGAGTGACAAATCCCAGTCTTGATCCATACTAACTCAACGAACACCTTCGGAGATACCTGTAGAGCATCTTTATAGTCACCCAGTTACATTGCGATGTTTGATACACACAAAGTATTCCTCCGGTGTTAGTGAGTTATACGATCTCATGGTTATAGGAACAAATACTTGACACGCAGAAAACAGTAGCAACAAAATGACACGATCAACATGCTACGTCTATTAGTTTGGGTCTAGTCCATCACGTGATTGTCCTAATGACATGATCTAGTTATCAAGCAACAACACCTTGTTCATAATCAGAAGACACTGACTATCTTTGATCAACTGGCTAACCAACTAGAGGCTTGCTAGGGACAGTTTTTTGTCTATGTATCCACACATGTAAATGAGTCTTCATTCAATACAATTATAGCATGGATAATAAACGATTATCTTGATACAGGAATTATAATAATAACTATATTTATTATTGCCTCTAGGGCATAATTCCAACAATAGCATGAGTAGCACGACAACCCCGATGGCGACACGTTGATGGAGATCATGATGATGGAGATCATGGTGTGACGCCGGTGACAAGAAGATCGTGCCGGTGCTTTGGTGATGGAGATCAAGAAGCACATGATGATGGCCATATCATGTCACTTATGAATTGCATGTGATGTTAATCCTTTATGCACCTTATCTTGCTTAGAACGACTGTAGCATTATGAGGTGATCTCTCACTAAAATTTCAAGACGAAAATGTGTTCTCCCCGACTGTGCACCATTGCGACAGTTCTTCGTTTCGAGACACCACGTGATGATCGGGTGTGATAGACTCAACGTTCACATACAACGGGTGCAAAACAGTTGCACACGCGGAACACTCGAGTTAAGCTTGACGAGCCTAGCATGTGCATACATGGCCTCGGAACACATGAGACCGAAAGGTCGAGCATGAATCGTATAGTTGATATGATTAGCATAGAGATGCTTACCACTGAAACTATTCTCGACTCACGTGATGATCGGACTTGAGATAGTAGATTTGGATCATGTACCACTCAAATGACTAGAGAGATGTACTTTTTGAGTGGGAGTTCTTAAGTAATATGATTAATTGAACTAATTGTCATGAACATAGTCTAATGGTCTTTGCGAATTACGATGTAGCTTGCGCTATAGCTCTACTGTTTTTATATGTTCCTAGAGAAAATTTAGTTGAAAGTTGATAGTAGCAAACTTTGCAGACTGAGTGTGTAAAACCGAGGATTGTCCTCGTTGCTGTGCAGAAGGCTTATGTCCTTAATGCACCACTCGGTGTGCTGCACCTCGAGCGTCGTCTGTAGATGTTGTGAACATCCGACATACACGTTTCTGATGACTACACGATAGTTCAGTACAAAATACTTAATGGCTTAGAAGCAAGGCGCCGAAGACGTTTTCAAACGTCACGGAACATAAGAGATGTTCTAAAGAGATGAAATTGTGATTTCATGCTTGTGCCCTTGTTAAGAGGTATGAGACCTCCGACAAGATTCTTTGTCCATGAAGTAAAGGAGAAAAGCTCAATTGTTGAGCGTGTGCTCAGATTATCTGAGTACGACAATCGCTTGAATCAAGTGGGAGTCGATCTTCCAGATAAGATAGTGATGGTTCTCCAAAGTCACTACCACCAAGCTGTGAGAGCTTCGTGATGAACTATAACATATCAAGCATAGATACAATGATCCTTGAGCGATTCGCGATGTTTGACACTGCGAAAGTAGAAATGAAGAAGGAGCATCAATAGTTGATGGTTAGTAAAACCACTAAGTTTCGAGAAAGGCAAGGGCTAGAAGGGATACTTCGTGAAATGGAAAAGCAGTTGCTGCACTAATGAAGAGACCCCAGATTAAACCCAAGCCCGGGACTAAGTGCTTCTGTTATGAGGGGAACGGTCACTGAGGCGGAGCAACTCTAGATACTTGGTAGATAAGAAGGCTGGCAAAAGTCGAAAGAAGTATATTTGATATACATGATGTTGATGTGTACTTTACTAGTACTCCTAGTAGCACGAGGGTATTGGATACCGGTTCGGTTGCTAAGTGATTAGTAACATGAAATGAAAGCTACGGCATAAAAGGAGACTAGCTAAAGGCGAGGTGATGATACGTGTTGGAAGTGTTTCCAAGGTTGATATGATCAAACGTTGCACGCTCCCTCTACCATCGGGATTGGTGTTAAACCGAAATAATTGTTATTTGGTGCTTGCGTTAAGCATGAACATGATTGGATCGTGTTTATTGCAATACGATTATTCATTTAAAGAGAATAATGGTTACTCTATTTTCTTGAATAATCACCTTCAATGGTTTATTGAATCTCGATCGTAGTGTTACACATGTTCATGATATTGGTGCCAAAAGATACGAGGTAATGATGATAGTACCACTTACTTGTGGCACTTCCGCTTGAGTCATGTTGGTATAAATTGCATGAAGAGGCTCCATGTTGATGGATCTTTATACTCACTTGATTTTGAATCACTAGTGACATGCAAATCATACCACATGAGCAAGGCCTTGTTTTCATTGAGATGAAACAAGATAGTAACTTGTTGGAAGTGATACATTTTGATGTATGCAGTCCAATGGGTGCTGAGGCACGCAGTGGATATCATTATGGTCTTACTTCAATGACGATTTGAGTAGATACAAGAGTATTTACTTAATGAATCACAAGTCTGAAATATTGAAAAGTGCAATTCTGTTTCGGAGTGAAGTTCGTCGTAACAAGAGGATAAACTGTCTACTATATGATCATAGAAATGAATATCTGAGTTACGAGTTTTGGTACGCAGTTAAGACAATGTGGAAATTGTTTCGCAGTTCATGCCACCTGGAACATCATAGTGTGATGATGTGTCTGAACGTCATAGCCACACACTATTTGGTATGGTGCATGCTATGATGTCTCTTATCGAATTACCACTATCGTTTATGGCTTATGCATTAGAGACAACCGCATTCAGTTTAAATAGGGCACCGCGTATTTCTGTTGAGATGACACAGTATAGACTGAGGTTTAGAGAAATCTAAACTGTCGTTTCTTGAAAGTTTGGGGCTTCAACACTTATGTGAAAAAGTTTCAGTCTGATAAGCTTGAACCCAAAGCGGATAAATGCATCTTCATAGGATATCCAAAACAGTTGGGTACATCTCCTATCTCAGATCCGAAAGCAAAGTGTTTGTTTCTAGAAACGGATCCTTTCTCGAGGAAACGTTTCTCTCGAAAGAATTGAGTGGGAGGGTGGTAGAACTTGATGAGGTTATTGAACCATCACTTCAACCAGTGTGTAGCAGGGCGCAGGAAGTTGTTCCTGTGGCGCCTACACCAATTGAAGTGAAAGTTGATGATGGTGATCATCGAGCATCGGATCAAGTTACTACAAACCTCGTAGGTTGACAAGGTCGCGTACTACTGCAGAGTGGTACGGTAACCCTGTATTGGAGGTCATGTTGTTGAGCAACAGTGAACCTACGAGTTATGAAGAAAGCAATGGTGGGCCCGGGTTCCGACAAATGGCTGGAGGCCATGAAATCCGAGAGAGGATCCATGTATGAAAACAAAGTGTAGACTTTGGAAGAACTACTTGATGGTCATAGGACTATTGAGTAAAGATGGATCTTTAAAAGGAAGAGAGACGATGATGGTGATAAGTCACTATTAAGAAAAGCTCGACTTGTCGCAAAGATGTTTCCGACAAGATCAAACAGTTGACTATGATGAGACTTTCTCACTCGTAGCGATGCTAAAAGTCTGTTAGAATTATGTTAGTAGTTGATGCATTATTTATGAAATATTGCACATAGGATGTCAAAACATTGTTTCCTCAACGGTTTCCTTGAGCAAACATTGTATGTGATACAACCAGGAGGTTTTGTCGATCCTAAAGATACTAGCAAGTATGCAAGCTCCGGCGATCCTTCAATGGACTGGTGCAAGCATCTCGGAGTTGGAATATACACTTTGATGAGATGATCAAAGATTTTTGGTTTGTACAAGGTTTATGAGAAACTTGTATTTCCAAAGAAGTGAGTGGGAGCACTATAGAATTTCTCATAAGTATATGTGGTTGACATATTGTGGATCAGAAGTAATGTAGAATTTCTGTAAAGCATACAAGGTTGTTTGAAAGGAGTTTTCAAAGGAATACCTGGATTGCGCTACTTGAACGTTGAGCATCAAAGATATATGGAGATAGATCGAAAGCGCTTGATAGAAGTTTCAACAAGATGCATGCCTTGACAAGTTTTTGAAGGATTTCAAAATAGATCAGCAAAGAAGGAGTTCTTGGTTGCGTTGTAAGGTGTGAATTTGAGTAAGACTCAACACCTGACCTCGCCAGAATAAAGAGAATAGACGAAGGTCGTCTTCTATGCCTTGGCCGTAGAATCTGAAGTATGCCATGCTGGGTACCGCACCTGATTTGTGCCTTGACTCAAAGTCTGTTGAGAGGTACAGAGAGTGATCCATGATTGAATCACTAGCAGCGGTCAAAATTTATCCTTAGTAACTGATGGACTAAGGAATTTTTCTCGATTATGGAGGTGGTTAAAAAGTTCATCATAAAGGGTTACGTCGATGCAAGCTTTGACACTAATCCGAATAACTATGAGTAGTGAAACGGATTCGTGTAGTAGAGTAGATATTTGGAGTATTTCCGAATAGCACATAGTAGCAGCATCTATAAGATGACATAAAGATTTGTAAAGAACACACGGATCTAAAAGTTTCAGAACCGTTGACTAAAACCTCTCTCACGAGCAAGACGTGATCAGACCCCATAACTATATGGGTGTTGGATTCGTTGGAATCATATGGTGATGTGAACTAGATTATTGACTCTGGTGCAAGTGGGAGACTGTTGGAAATATGCCCTAGAGGCAATAATAAATTAGTTATTATTATATTTATTTGTTCATGATAATCATTTATTATCCATGCTATAATTGTATTGATTGGAAACACAGTGCATGTGTGGATACATAGACAAAACACTGTCCCTAGTAGGCCTCTAGTTGACTAGCTCGTTGATCAAAGATGGTCAAGGTTTCCTGACCATAGGCAAGTGTTGTCACTTGATAACGGGATCACATCATTAGGAGAATCATGTGATGGACTAGACCCAAACTAATAGACGTAGAATGTTGATCGTGTCATTTTGTTGCTACTGTTTTCTGCGTGTCAAGTATTTGTTCCTATGACCATGAGATCATATAACTCACTGACACCGGAGGAATGCTTTGTGTGTATCGAACATCGCAACGTAACTTGGTGACTATAAAGATGCTCTACACGTATCTCCGAAGGTGTTCGTTGAGTTAGTATGGATCAAGACTGGGATTTGTCACTCCGTATGACAGTGAGGTATCTCGGGGCCCACTCGGTAATACAACATCACACACAAGCCTTGCAAGCAATGTGACTTAGTGTAAGTTGCAGGATCTTGTATTACGGAACTAGTAAAGAGACTTGCCGGTAAACGAGATTGAAATAGGTATGCGGATACTGACGATCTAATCTCGGGCAAGTAACATACCGAAGGACAAAGGGAATGACATACGGGATTATATGAATCCTTGACACTGAGGTTCAACCGATAAGATCTTCGGAGAATATGTAGGATCCAATATGGGCATCCAGGTCCCGCTATTGGATATTGACCGAGGAGTCACTCGGGTCATGTCTACATAGTTCTCAAACCCGCAGGGTCTGCACACTTAAGGTTCGACGTTGTTTTATGCTTATTTGAGTTATATGGTTGGTTACCGAATGTTGTTCGGAGTCCCGGATGAGATCACGGACGTCACGAGGGTTTCCGGAATGGTTCGGAAACGAAGATTGATATATAGGATGACCTCATTTGGTTACCGGAAGGTTTTCGTGCATTACCGGAAAAGTTTCGGGCTCATCGGTAGTGTACTGGGAGTGCCGGGAGGGGTGCCAGGGACCATCAGGAGGGGTGTCACGCCCCAAGGGGTCTCATGGGCTATGGGAAGAGATAAACCAGCCCCTAGTGGGCTGGAATAAGTTCCCACTAAGGCCCATAAGGTTTGAGAAGGAAAAAACACAAGGTGGAAAGAGTTTCCAAGTGGGAAGGTGGAATCCTACTCCAAGTAGGATTGGAGTAGGACTCCTCCACCTCCAATTTCGGCCAAACCTTTAGGTTCTGAGGCTGCCTCCTCCGCTCCCTCCCTCCTATATATAGTGGGGTTTTAGGGCTGATTTGAGACAACTTTTGCCACGGCAGCCCGACCACATACCTCCACGGTTTTACCTCTAGATAGCGTTTCTGCGGAGGTCGGGCGGAGCCATGCTGAGATTAGATCACCACCAACCTCCAGAGCGCCATCACGCTACCGGAGAACTCATCTGCCTCTCCTTCTCTCTTGCTGGAACAAGAAGGCCGAGATCATCATCGAGCTGTACGTGTGCTGAACGCGGAGGTGCCGTCCGTTCGGCACTAGATCGGAGCGGATCGTGGGACGGATAGCGGGACGGTTCGTGGGACGGTTCGCGGGGCGGATCGAGGGACATGAGGACATTCCACTACATCAACCGCGTTTCTTAAAGCTTCTGCTGTGTGATCTACAAGGGTACGTAGATCGGAAATCCCCTCTCGTAGATGGACATCACCATGATAGGTCTTCGTGCGCGTAGGAAAATTTTTGTTTTGCATGCGACGTTACCCAGCAGGTGGAGATGTAGTCAGTAGCAAGTTTCCCTTAAACGGGGACTGTAAGGTTTATCGAACCAGGAGGACTCCGAGGATCAACAAGTAGGTGTCCTCTGCTCTAGCGCTAGCAATAGACATCGAGTTGCACACACAACAAATAACTTTGCTCCCTATGAGTACACAGAGGTTGACAATCTCTCCGGTGGTGTAGTTTGCAAAGGATCAAAACACAAGTGGGAATAGTGATAGTGATTGCAACGGAAAAGTAAATGAAAGAAGTAAATGGTGGAGGTGTAAGAAATGGTGGTAATATGGACCGGAGTCACATGATGTTCACTAGTGATGTCTGCTTCTAGTTGCTCAACAATTAGCAATTGTCTTGCAATGGCCCACGAGCGAGTGGGATCGCGACAGTTTTCGAGGGTAGAGTATTCAACCCAAATTTGTTGGTTCGACACGATGGGAGTGAAAGGATATTCTCCAATATTAGCAGTTGAGTTGTCGGCTCAACCACACCTGAAAGATTAGTATCTGCAAGCAGGATATAAGCACCAAAGGTAGTATGATAGTAACGGTGCTAGGAAAGAATCTGTTGACGGCAGATTATTCCTAACTGAAGTATCAATGGCGGCAGAAAAGTATTGTAGCAGGTAGTAGCAGTGTAACGAGTAACAGCAGTAGCAAGGAACAACAATAGTGAGAGCAGTAGCAAGTAGAAACAGTAGCAAGTAACAGCAACAGCAAGTAACAGTAGTAGCAACAGTAGTGGCAGCAGCAGTAGGACAAAGCAAGTAACAGTAGCAGCAAGTAATAGTAGCAGCAACAGTAGTAACAGTAGTAGAGCAAAGCAAGTAACAGCAGCAGCAAGTAACAATAGCAGTGGGACAAACTCGTAGGCAATGGATCGATGATTTGTTGGATGACATTCATCATGTAACAGTTCTAACACTGAGAGATATGTGGCTAGCACCTGTTCGTCAATGTGATGTAGGCATGCATTTCGTGTGTAGTCATACGTGCTTAGGGAAAAGTACTTGCATGACATCTATTGTCCATCCCTCCCGTGGCAGCGGGGTGCAAATGGATACTACGGGATATTAAGGTCCTCCTTTTAATAAAGAATCGGACCAACGCATTAGCACTTGGTGAACACATGAACTCCTCAAACTATGGTCATCACCGGGAGTGGTTCCGGTTATTGTCACTCCGGGGTTGCCGGATCATAACACATAGTCCGTAACTACAACTTGCAAGATCGGATCTAAAACACACATATATTGGTGACAACATAATAATTTCATATCTGAATTCATGGCACTCGGGCCCTAGTGACAAGCATTAAGCATGGCAAAGTAGTAGCAACATCAATCTGAGAACATAGTGGATACTAGGGATCAATCCCCGTCAAAACTAACTCGATTACATGATAGATCTCATACTACTCATCACCGCCCAGTGAGCCTACGAATAGATTACTCACGAACGATGAAGAGCTTCATGGAATTGGAGAGGGAAGAAGGTTGATGATGACGATGGCGACGATCTCCTTTATCCGGAGCACAAAACGGACTCCAGATCTGCCCTCCATGGCAAGAATGGGATGTGGCAGCGCCTCTCGACCGTGTAACGTGATGAAATCTTCTCTCTTGATTTTTTCCGGGACGAAAGGGAAAAAATAGCGCTGGAATTGGGGGCGACAGAGGCACGTGGGCCCCACAAGCCTGGTAGCCGTGGCCAGGGGGGAGGCCGCGGCTACAGTGCTTGTGGCCCACTGGCCCGTCCCCTCCGGTGGATCTTTGCACGGGTATTTTTCATATTTTCCATCAATATTCTCCGTAAATTTTCAGGTGGTTCTGAGAACTTTCATTTCTGCACAAAAACAACACCATGGCAATTCTGCTGAAAACAGCGTCAGTCCGGGTTTGTTCCATTCAAATCATGCAAATTAGAGTCCAAAACAAGGGCAAAAGAGTTTGGAAAAGTAGATACGATGGAGACGTATCAACTCCCCCAAGCTTAAAACCTTGCTTGTCCTCAAGCAATTTAGTTGACAAACTGAAAGAGAAAGAAACACTTTGATAAACTCTGTTTGATCTTGTTGTTGCAACTATGTCTAACTCATAACCAGAATTTCGGCAAGATCACAAGTTAACCACATAAGCAAGTGACACATAGGTCTCACAGTAAACTAATATCAATGGCATAATCAGCTAGCGAGCAAATAATAATGAGTTTCAGATACCAACAATTCAATCAAAACAAGCATAAAGCAATATGAATAGGTGGTATCTCGCTAGCTCTTTCTGAGACCGCAAAACATAAATATAGAGCACTTTCAAATATCAAGGGCTGACTAAACATTGTAATTCATAGCAACGAAGATCCAGTCATAGTCATACTCAATATCAATCAAAAGCAAAGCATAAAAATGACAGAGGTGCTCTCTAATTGGTGCTTATATAAGAAGAGGAGGACTCAACAGGAAAATAAATAGACAGACCCTTCGCAGAGGGAAGCATTGATTTGCAGAGGTGCCATAGCTCAAGCTTTGAAAACAGAGATAATAATTTTGGGTGGCATGCTTTCATTGTCAACGCAATGACCAAGTGTTCTCAATATCTTCCATGCTACTCATGCTATAGGCGGTTCCCAAACAGAAAAGTAAAGTTTTAACTCCCCCACCACCAATCAATCACACTCCATGGCTAGCCGAATCCTCGGGTACCGTCCATACTAAAATCAATCCGGGGGGAGTCTTGTTTTACAGTTATGTTTTCGATTTAAGCATGGAACTGGGCATTCCAATTACCGGCCCCTTTCTCATGAATGACAGTGAATAAACACATGTCGAGGATAACACGCCTAACATGGAAGATACCAATAGCCCCCTGTCACCACATGAGCGGTTCGGGCATGCAAAACAGATTATTTCTTGAAGGTTTAGAGAATAGCACATGCAAATTTACTTGGAACGGCAGGTAGATACCGCAAATAGGTAGGTATGGTGGACTCTCATGGAAAAACTTTTGAGTTTATGGAAGTGAATGCACAAGCAGTATTCCTCTTAGTACAAGTGAAGGCTAGCAAAAGACTGGGAAGCGACCAACTAGAGAGCGACAACAGTCATCAAGATGCAATGAGTTTGACTAACATTGAGTGCAAGCATGAGCATCATAGAGGCTATGTTGATTTTGTTTCAACTAGATGCATGAACATGCGCCAAGTCAAGCCACTGGAATCAGTCAAAGGAGAATACCATCCTATCATACTACATCATAGTCATCTCAAAATCTATGTTAGCATTCAAGACAAACCATTCTAAGCTCCTAGCTAATTAAGCATGACATCAGAAACTATGATCTCTAAGTTGTCATTGCAAACATGGTTCTCTATCAACAAAGCTGAATCTGGGACGAGAAGCTAGTCATATTTACAAAAACAAAATAGATAGAGTTCATACCAGCTATTCCAGTCTCAGTCACTTCATCATATATCATCATTATTGCCTTTCACTTGCACGATCGAACGATGTGAACAATAATAAGAGTGCTCGTACATTGGACTAAGCTGAATCTGCAGGCAAACACAAAGGAGAAGACAAAGTAATATGGATCTTTAACAAATGAACAGGTATGCATGCGAGAGCCACTAAACATTGTAACCACGGTCTTCTACCTCGACTCAAAGAAAAAGAAAAGTATTTACACGGGAAAGCTCCCAACAAGCAAAAGAAGAAAGGAAAATCTTTTTGGGTTTTCTCAAAAGGACACAAAAAAAGAAAACAAGAAAACGAAAATAAAGTAGCATGGATAATACAGTGTCAAAGTGTAAACACCGACTAAAAAAGTGAAAGCATAAGCATGAATGTAAAGTTGGTGCAAACACGTAGTCCCCCAAGCTTAGGCTTTTGGCCTAGCTTGGTCTACTCCCAAGGCTGGTCCGGGTCATACCCAAAATCATAATGTGGGTTGTACGGGAGCGCTGCAGCCACTGCATGAATAGCTTCTTCGTGGAGACGAGAAGTCTCAGCCTCCCTCTCATACTCCTCTGCTTCTCCAATGGTTACGTAATATCTTCGTTTAACCTGAAAGTCAAAGAAGGCAGGAGCAGGAAGTGTAATATCAAAAGCATGCTACCGGTTAAATACTAACCGGTAAACGAGGGATTCCTCATCCCTCTTGAGAAACCGATAGCGTGTCAGAGCGACACGATCAAGGTCGGCTGTACGGAGAGGGGGATCTCCTGAACGGATGGGTACTCCAAGAAAATTTGCTAAGCGCGTAGCATAAATCCCACCAAAGAAATCCCCATTAATGGCATTATTATTCAGCCTCCTTGCTATTATAGCTCCCATGTTGAAGCTCATGTCACCTATTACTGCGCTCTTAAGGATACTAAGGTCGGATGCGCATAGGTGACAATGTTCAACCTTGCCGTTAATGCATCTACCTATGAAGAAGGGAAAGTAGTGCAAGGCAGGGAAATGAATGCTTCCTATGGTAGCCTGCGTGATGTCTCTAGTTTCTCCAACAGTTATACTGGAGACAAAATCTCTAACCGAAGACTTAGCAGGATCATTAAGACTACCCCCATCGGGTATCTTGCAAATCCTATTGAAATCCTCCAAATCCATGGTGTAGGATTTATCATATAGATCAAACAGTATGGATGAGTCACGGCCAACTGAAAATTTAAATCTACGCACGAAAGAGGCAGTGAGCATAGCATATTGTTCACATTTATCTGAGAGGAATTCTTCTAACCCGGCATTGAGTACAAGTGTATCAAATTCATCCTTGAAGCCTGCTTCGATCATGAACTCATCGGAAGGCCATTCACATGGTTGTACCGGTGCGTCCCTTAGTTGATAAGGACCGGGCTCTCGAATAGAAAGACGGGGACCCTTCTGACTTGAGGAACCGCGATGAAACTTCCTCGTGAACATAATTTCTTTTTGCTGAAATTTTTGAAGTTCAAGAGAAAAGTGAATAAAGACCAACCACACCTTGTAGCAACTACTCCTACTAGTGCCTAGAGACCGTATCACGCGTTAAAACTACTTGGGACTAGCTAAAATCAACATTTCAAGCTCAAGAACAGGGTCACCAAGGTAGCAAGAATACGCGAAGGATAAAGCACTAGAGTAGAAACTAATTGGAACAATGGAGGAGTCACTTACCAAGGAGTAGTTTCCCCAAAACGGTTCGGAGAATGGTGCTTTGAGCAAGGAGATCGAAAATCATAGCCAAATGAGCCAGAACACGGGTTTGATCTGCGAAACGATTTTTTCTGGAGGTAGAAGAAGAGGATGGGAGTTTCTGGAGCCAAATGAGCAAGAAGACGATTAATTCAGTGCCAGTTCCTGTTTTTTCTGTGTTTTTGGCTGTTTTCAGATCTGATTTTGGAACGGAGTCCAAACGGAATAAAATCCCCGAAATGATTTTTTCCCGAACGAAAGAAGATCAGGGGGCCTGTGGGCCAAGCCAGGAGGGCTACAGGGAGCCCACAAGCCCCCACTCCGCCACCAGGGGGAGGCGGCGGTGGGCAGGCTTGTGGCCTCCCTGGCGCCCCCCTGACCTAGATCTTGCACCTATATATTCCCTAAAAATCAGAAAAAAATCAAGGGAGCCACGAAAATACTTTTCCGCCGCCGCAAGCTTACGTTTCCGCGAGATCTTATCTGGAGACCATTCCCGGCGCCCTGCCGGAGAGGACTTTGGAGTTGGAGGGCTTCTTCATCATCATCATCGCTCCTCCAATGACTCGTGAGTAGTTCACTTTAGACCTACGGGAAAGTAGTTAGTGGCTAGATGGCTTCTTCTCTCTCTTGGATCGTCAATACAAAGTTCTCCATGATCTTCATGGAGATCTATCCGATGTAATCTTCTTTGGCGGTGTGTTTGTCGAGATCCGATGAATTCTGGATTTGTGATCAGATTATCTATGATATATATTTGAGTCTTTGCTGATTTCTTATATGCATGATTTGATATCTTTGTAAGTATCTCCGAGTCTTGGGTTTTGTTTGGCCAACTAGATCTATGATTCTTGCAATGGGAGAAGTGCTTGGTTTTGGGTTCTAACCGTGTGGTGACCTTTCCCAGTGATAGTAGGGGCAGCAAGGCACACATCGTGTAGTTTCCATCAAGGGTAACAAGGTGGGCTCTGTCGTAGATATGAGATTGTCCATCTACATCATGTCATCTTGCTTAAGGCGTTACTCTGTTCTTTTGGACTTAATACACTAGATGCATGCTGGATAGCGGTCGAAGTGTGGAGTAATAGTACTAGATGCAGAAAGTATCGGTCTACTTGTTTTGGACGTGATGCCTATAAATATAATCATTGCCATAGATATCGTCACGACTTTGCGCGGTTCTATCAATTGCTCGACAGTAATTTGTTCACCCACCGTCTACTTGCTTTCATGAGAGAAGCCACTAGTAAACACTACGGCCCCCAGGTCTATTCACATCTACACCACCATGACGTTCGGTCTCAAGAACGCAGGTGCGACATTCCAACGCTGCATGCAGCAGTTCCTACTGCCACATATTGGCAGAAACATCCACGTCTATGTGGATGACATCGTCGTCAAGACGAAGCACCACTTCAGCCTCCTCGACGACCTGCGGGAGACATTCGCCAATCTGCGCGAATACAAGATCCAGCTCAACCCTAAGAAGTGCGTCTTCAGGGTCCCAGGCGGCAAACTCTTGGGGTTCTTCGTATCCGCCCGCAGCATCAAAGCGAACCCTGAGAAGATCAGCACCATCGAGCGAATGGTGTGGCCGGCTCAGATCCTCGATGTCCAGAAATTCATCGGCTGCTTGGCATCCCTCAGCCGGTTTGTCAGCCGGCTTGGCGAGAAGGCCCTTCCACTCTACCAGCTCATGAAGAAGACGACGAAGTTCGAGTGGAACAACCAGGCGGATGAAGCCTTCCGTGACCTCAAGCGGGTAATCTCGAGCCTGCCAATCTTGGCAGCCCCATCTGGAAGGGAACCCATACTCATATACATCGCGGCGACCACTCGTGTGGTCAGCGTAGTGTTGGTAGTTCAGCGCAAAGAGGAAGGCAAGGCCCTGCCAGTGCAGCGCCCTGTCTACTACCTTAGCGAGGTCTTGTCCGCCTCTAAGCAGAACTACCCTCATTATCAGAAAATGTGTTATGGTGTTTACCTTGCTGCAAAGAAATTGAAACAATACTTCCAAGAGCATGCCATCACTGTGGTGAGCACTTCTCCGTTTTCAGAGATCATGGGTAACCGTGATGCCACGGGCAGAATTGCCAAATGGTCCATCGCCATGGCGGACCATGATATTTGGTACGAGCCTCGCACAGCCATCAAATCACAGGTGGTGGCCGACTTCTTAGTCGACTGGGCCGAGACCCAGTTCGAGCCACCGCCTCCAGACTCCACGCATTGGCGGATGCACTTCGACGGCTCGAAGATGCGGACAGGGCTGGGAGCCGGCATCATCTTGACGTCTCCGAAAGGGGACCAGCTCAAGTACGCTCTCCAGATCCATTTTGCCGCCTCCAACAACGTCACCGAGTACGAAGCACTGGCTCATGGCCTCCGGCTTGCCAAGGAGATCGGCATCCGGCGGCTCATATGCTTCGGCGATTCAGACTTGGTGGTGCAGCAGGTCTTTGGCGAATGGGACGCCAGGGACGCAAACATGGCAAGCTACCGCTTCCTCATCTAGCAGCTCAGCGGCCCCTTCAAGGGTTGTGAGTTCCACCATGTTCCCAGGGCGGAAAATGAGGCGGCCAATACGCTGGCGAAAATTGGCTCCACGAGACAGGCCATTCCAGCCGGCGTCTCCCTCGAGCAACTCAACAAGCCGTCTTTCAAGCCGTCTCCTGAGTCGGCATCAATCTTCGTACCGGCCGACTCTATGATACAAGCGCCGCCGGCTCCGCCAGTTATGCCGGCTGTGGACCCCACACCGGCTGCACTGACGGCACCGGCTCCAAATGCGGCACCGACTGAGTCTATGGTGCAAGCGTCGTCGGCTCCACCAACTAAGCCAGCTTCGGATCCTAATCCGGCTCCATTGGTCCAACCGACTCCAATAGCGACACCAGCTACAACGAAAACCCCGGCTCTGTCCGGGCTCGAATCCTCCCAGTGGGTGGACGTCATGGAGATATACGGTGAGCCGGCTGCGGTAATAACACCGGAGACACCATCAAGCTCGGGGGCTGCAGAAGCCTCCAACAGTCAAAACGAAGCAGAGGCGACCCATGTGTCGGCTCCATCATGGGTCAGGCCATTCTGGCCTTCCTTCTTCGTGGCGAACTTCCTCAGAACGAGGCGGAGGCGAGACAGACCCAGCGCAGGTCCGCCGCCTACGCCATCGTCAATCGCGAACTGGTACGACGCAGCACGACCGGCGTGTTCCAACGCTGCGTCGAATCAGAAAAAGGACAGGAGATCCTCAGAGACATCCACCAGGGGGAGTGTGGCCATCATGCCGCCTCCAGAACCCTGGTGGCCAAAGCATTCCGCCATGGATTCTACTGGCCCATGGCCCTCGAGGAGGCCGTGGATCTAGTGGACAAATGCGAAGGCTGCCAACGCTTCAGTGCACAAAGCCATATGACGCCTTCAGCGCTGAAAACCATTCCCTTATCATGGCCATTCGCCGTTTGGGGACTGGACATGGTTGGGGCCTTCAAGACGGCTCGCGAAGGGATGACACATCTTCTGGTAGTCGTCGGCAAGTTCACCAAGTGGATCAAAGCCAGGCCTATCAAGAAGCTTGACGGCCCCACTGCTATCAGGTTCATCACAAACATCTCTATCTGATATGACGTTCCCCACAGCATCATCACCGACAATGGCACCAACTTCGCCAAGGCGCCCTGGCGCTCTACTGTTCCAAGGTAGGCATCCGGCTCGACTTGGCCTCAGTGGTACACCCTCAGTCAAACGGCCAAGCAGAGAGGGGCAACGGCCTGATCCTAGCCGGCATCAAGGCAAGGCTGGTGGCACCACTGGTCAGGTCAGCCGGCTGCCGGATTGAAGTACTGCCGACTGTGCTATGGAGCCTCCGCACCACGCCCAACCGGTCGACCGGCTTCACTCCATTCTTTCTGGTATATGGGTCTGAGGCTATTATCCCCACGGATGTCGAATTCGACTCGCCTCAGGTCACCCTATACACAGAAACGGAGGCGAAGGAGGCCAGAGAAGACGGTGTGGATCTCCTCGAAGAAGCAAGGGACCTGGCTTTGAGCCGGACGGCCATCTACCAACAAAAGCTGAGATACTACCACAGCAAAAAGATCAGGCCTCTCTCTTTCAGGGAGGGAGACTTGGTTCTCAGAAGAATCCAGCGCACTGCCGGCCAGCACAAGCTCTCACCCCCCTGGGAGGGACCCTTCATCATCAGTAGGGCGTTGCACAATAACGCTTACTACCTGATTGACGCCCAGAAGCCAAGGAAGCGCAAGAGGGACGACTCCGACCAAGAAACAGAACGCCCATGGAACGCGGCGTTGCTTCGCCCGTTCTATTGCTAAACGGCAGAAGTCAAGCAAAGGAAAGAGCATGCACATGTATCTTCCTCCCTCTTGAGGGAACAACGAAGGCAATAAAAAGAGGATGCTCCATGTTTCTTTTTATTGAGAGTTTTTCACTCAGTGTATGGGCTACACCGCATACCACCTCTTGCCGGCTTAATCAAGCCCGGAGGCTACGCAGCGCGTCCCATTGCTGGCCTTAACAGGCTCGGGGGCTCGCTAGCCGCCTGAATGGTCCACCCTTGTAGACGGACACATAGTGTACCAGCTGACTCCTGGTCCTTCGCTCGAGCCTGCGGGCTGGCTCTGGTCGCTCGGTTCGCGAGGTGACGCCAGGTCAGGTCGAATACATGCAAAGTCCGGCTATACTTGGGACGACCGGCTCGGGCTGGCTCGATCGTATATACGAGCTCATTCAAGACTCAAGATGGCCTCTGACTGTCGGGAACAACAAATACGATACAAAGAGCATGCTCCATACTTCTTCTTGTTAAAGAGTTTTCACTCAGCGTACGGGCTACACCGTGTACCACCTCTTGATGGCTTAATCAAGCTCGGAGGCTACGCAGCGCGGCCCCTTGCTAGCTTTAAACAAGCTTGGGGGCTCGCCAGCCGCTCGGACGGTCCACCCTTATAGACGGACACATAGTGTACCGGCTGACTCCTGGTCCTTCGTACGAGCTTGCGGGCTGGCTCCGGTCGCCTGGCTTGCGAAGTGACACCAGGTCAGGTCGAATACATGCAAAGTCCGGCTATACTTGGGACGACCGGCTTGAGTTGGCTCATTCAAACCAGCCTCTGATTGGCTTATGTCCTGTTCTTTATGTCTTGATGGCTTCGGATAAGAGAAGTCAACCAGGAATCAAAAGACGAGCTGTCGTCGGCGTCATAGGGCTGAAGGTCGTGCAGATCTTCACCGATCACACCGCCGTCTTCACCCCGCTCCAAGACGAAGTCATCCCAGGCTGCGTACTCGGCGATGGCGCTGGCTCTCACACGAAGCTCCTCCTCCATGCCTTGCAGCTCTGCCTCTGAGTCGTCGCGCTGGGCAGCCAGCTTGCCCAAGTTCAGGTTCCGATACCATGACTTGGCCAAGCGTAGGGCCATATAAGCCCCAGACCGCGTTCCGGAGGCACGCCAGGCGTCCAGGCGCTCTCCACCCACTGCGAGCCAGCGGGCAAGCCGGCTCATGGACGCCGGCTCCACGCCCTCCGGCCACAGGGCCGCCACCATCGACGAACCTGCAACCTGGAGTTGAGCCACAGACTCGCCCAGGGCGTGCAGGCGGGCTCGAAGGCCCACCCCGATCTCCTCCATGCTCCAGCCGGAGGTAGTATCTCCCTCCTGCCCGGCCACGCGGTGCTCCTCACGGCACACCTAAACGGCGGTGTCGGTTGCGACCTGGGTCTCGGGGAAGATATCTGGAGTAACGGCAACCAGGACGTAAGAACACAACAAGAGGAGGAGCCGGCAAAAAGACCAAACACTAAACAAGGAAAAGAGACCCACGCTGCAAGGCGCCGTCGGTCTCATGAGAGACCTCGAGGACCTCGCGCTCACGCACCTTACTCGCATGAGTAAGGCGGGCGATTTCCTCCTAGAGGGTCACGGCATCCTCCAGCGCCTTGGCCAGTTGCGTTTGCTTCTGGGTAAGGGCTTCATCCTTCTCCCTCAAGGCGGCGTCCTTGAGGTGAAGCGACGCGAGACGGTCCACGTCCGCAGAATAGGAGGCCTCCTTCTCCTGCAGCGTGGCCCGCAGCCGCTCCAACTCGACTCGGCCAGCCGCCTCGAGCTCCTTCTTCTCCGCCTGAAGAAGGTCCAGCTGCTCTTGGAGCCGGCCGCCAGCTTCGCGCAGGGCATCATGCTCCGCGACAACCTCGCCCAGCCGGGCTTCAAGCTCGGCAATCCGGCTATCAGCCCCCAGGTGCAAGTCTTGTAGCTCGTTGTACGCCTGTACCTGAGCATCGTAAAGCGCCTGCCAAAGGGGAGAGAAAGGGAACAGGATTAAGATTCGACCTGGTTAAAAGCCTAACCAGCCCGATTCTCGTGGGCTACACCCAGTGGGTGCGCTTGCGTGTCCCCACTGAAGAAAACTGTGCAGGGAAAAAAGCCTCCAAGAGATTCAGACCGGTTGGCAATCAACCCGCCCGATTCTCGGGGGCTACACCCAGTGGGTGTGCTGTCGCGCCCCCACTGACGCCAAGAGAAGAGAAAAAAGTGCAAAGAAAAACCAAAGAAGGCAGTGCCTACCTGGGTGCGGGCTTCCAGGCGCTCCATGTCGCCGCATACCACGCGGGCCGCCTGCTCCACCTTCGACCGGCTGCTGCTAAACAACGTCACCAGCTCCGGTATGCTGGAAAGAACGGTGCCGACGGGCAGTCACAGGCGGGCCAAGTTCGCCGCCCGCCATGTCTTCATGGGCCGGCTCCCAGCCCGGCCCCCAGCCCTTGGCGCAACAGGACCATGCTGGGGAACGACGATGGCGCCGGCTCCTGGTGCCGGCTCGACAGCCGCCTCGGGCGCCGTCCTGACCGGTGCTACCTCCCCCGCAGGAGGCGGATGAGCCGCCTCCGCCGCATCCATGGTCGCCCCCGAGGCATCAGGGGCCGCGTCCGGCGCTGTCAGGTCCAGCACCGGCACGTCAGAAGCCGCTTCAGCCCTGGGGGAAACAGGGATCGTCTCCAGGTCCACCTGCTCCGAGGCTGCCGGTTCATATGGTTGGGCTCCTTCGGTCCTTGGGGCTGGCCTGGAGGCGGCCTCGCTAGCTGGCTCCTCCACACGGGCATGTGCGGAGGGGTCCTGTCTAGCCTTCGCACGCTTCTCCGCCGGCCTCTCGACCCGGCTAGGGCGAGGCTGACCCACGGCGGCCTTCCCCGCAGACATGCCCCACAGGCGCTTGGACTCTATCTCGAGCTCCCTCTCGGCAGCATCAGCTGCTGCCCAACCGGCCCGCTCAGCTGTAGAGGCGGTGTCTTCATCCGCATACTCCACCTCCCTGTCAAGCCAAGCTTCTCAGGAACAAAGCTCATCTCAAGGTGGGGAAGGGAAAAAAGGAGGAAACCATACCCTGGAACTACCGGGACCTGCCTCCGGCCACCGCCACGGTGCCTCTTCGCGCCGTCTGCTCACTGCCCAGGTGGAGGACCCTGCGTTGGTCGCTTAGAGGCCGGCCGGGAAGCTATGGCACCCTTGCCCTTCTTCCCAGCTACCCTCCGCCACCTTGACGCCGGCCACGCGTCAGTAGTGAGCTGGTGACCTCCTCCACCTCGTCGGAGTCTTCCTCGAAGGCTGCATCAGAACAGAATAAGGCTTCCTCATCATCGTCCGTCTTGTCTGCTACGGCGTGCCGCGGGTACTCACCAGACGGCTCGGTCCCTTCCAACTCCAGGGGATCTTCCGAGCCGGCGAAGGAGTCTGAGCGGGGCTCCATCGCACCCTCGTCCTCCATCTCGGAGGCGTCGGACACCTCCACGTCAGGAGCAGGCTAACGGAGGGACCCTTGTAGGGTCTTGAACATCTACAAAAAAGGAATTCAACCAGGCTCAGCAGCGCCCCCGGCTCCAAGACAAAACAACAGAGAAGAACGGAGTAAGGCTACCATCGGAGGCGGGTCAGCCCGGTTGAACGGGGACATCCCCCATGTCCATTCCCCACCCTCATCCATGCGGGCGGTGGAGATCAGGTTCGCCTGTCGTGCTACAGCACCCGGGGTGAACCTCTTGGTGGACAGCCGGCATGGATCAAGCCGGCCGCTCATCTGGCAGACCAGATGCGGCCGCCTCTGCAGAGGCAGAATCCGGCGGACCACCATGGTGGCGAGCAGGTCGCGGCCAAGGAGGCCACTCTTCCCCAAGATGTCGAGGTGGACGCAGATAAGCGCCACCTCAGGATGCGGCCTGGGAGTCTTCGCATCCTAGTTCCGCCGCGTCGGAGGAGCGATGGCGAACGGGGGCATGTTGAGGGCGTCCTTGGCCGGGTCGGCGCTCTTCACGTAGAAGAAACCCTTCTGCCAATGCTTGATGGAGTCTTGCAGAGGCATCTGGGGGAAGCCGGACTTCAGGCAGTGATGCACCAACGCGGCCCTGCACGGCGTCATGGGGCGCCGCCCCTTGAGCTTCTCCACCTCGGATTTCTCCATGGCGATGGATTGCTGCTTGAAGAAGAATAGGCTGCACCACATATCGACGCGAGCCTCGATCCCCAGGAAGCCCTCGCATAGGACCACGAAGGTGGCCAGCTGCAGTTTGGCGTTCGGCGCCAGATGATGCGGCTGCAAGCCAAAGAACTGGAGCCATTCGGTGAAGAAGGAGCTAGCCGGGAGCCCGAAGCCCCGGTAGAAGTATTCGATGAAGACCACGACCTCCCCCGCGGCGGGTGCGGGAGCGGTCTCGGAGCTAGGAAGGCGCACCGACACTTGGGAGGCCGGGGGCAGCAGTCGATGGTGACGAAGCGCATCGATGTGCCCCTCGTCGACGTCGCTGCCCAGCCAGGCCCCCTGCAAGGACGCCTGCTACGCCGATGACTTCTTCGAGGAAGATCCGCCGGCCATGGCTGCGGGTGGCGAGAGCTCGAAGCGGTCGACGGAGGTCTCAATGGCGAAGATGAGGAAGACAAGGGGGAGGAGAGCACGGAGCAGGGTGAGAAGAGGGGGCGAATGGCCTCCTCAAAACCCTCGTGTCCCATTTAAACCCCCACGAAGCGTCGTGGGGAGGGGATCCGGTGCGCGCCGGGCCCCATTAATTCCGTGTATTACGGACGGTAACGCTCCCCTAAGCCCAACCGTCGTGGAGTAAATCCGCAGAGGATCTCCCGCGCGGAGGCCGAGGGGGCGTCGTGGCGGGACCCAGGGCCCAGGCCCGGTCCCGTCAGCAGTAATCGCCATCATTACGCCAGGCGAGGCCTCGCACATGGCGTTCTTCGGGCAGGTTATGACTGGACCGAGGCGTCGCTTCGAAGCTACCCGGTTCCGAAGCCGGCGTCCTTCGCCGCGAGCAACAGCCAAAATATCAAGACAAATCAACAGGCCGATGAGGCCGCCCACCCGCAGGCGGCAGACCTCGCCAGCTTCGGGGACTACTCTCGGGGGGATAACCCCGGGGTAGGCTCATCAAGCATGTTCCTTCATTACCGGCCCAATGGACATGAACGTATGAAGATTCCCAAGGCCCAAGTCTTCTGACCGGCTAGGCATCACCTGCGGCTGGAAGACGAGGCGGCCACCTTTCTGGCCGGCCAGGCAACCCCTACCGGCTAGAATCCAGGCGGCCTCCCCTTCAGAGCCGGCCTGGTCCCGCCAACCGGACTGAGGAGGAGGCGGCCACACTCAAGCCGGCTGACCAAGCAGGCTAGCCGGCCGAGGATCACAAGTCACATCAGATCGTAGGTCAGGAAGAGACCTCTCGATTAAAGGTAGCTACACGTCAGCAAAGGTACGGGATCAGGGCGCCCGGTAGGTACGAGCGTCGGCGGCCACGCCGCTGACCTACCCCGGCTCTGATCCATCACCTAGCATAGTGTTGGACCGTCACACTCCCACTCCATTACTGCACTCGGCGTGGGGAATAGTGGAGGCGGTCGTACTACCTGCCCATGAAGAATCTCGCAGGGCGATGCTGGACGTACAGCACGTGCTCAGCGTCAACCTTACGCGAGAGTCCCATTGGCCAGCCGGCGGGTCCCACAGGCAATCGAGACCATGCAGCCGACGGGCCCCTCATTGACAAGACAAGACCCTTGTGGGCCCCTGGCCAGCCGGCGAAGCAGCTAGCCGGGTCCCACGCTTGTACCCTTTATCCATATTGTAGGCCGGCGGGTTCGTCTATAAAAAACCCCCGGTCGCCCCCCATGCAAAGGGCCGATCACTCACCAGTCATTCAACACTACACACTCACCAACCTACAGAGAGAGAGGTAGAGACGAGCCGGCTGCTCCCCTCTTCCTCCTCCCAACACAGCTCCAGGAGCGACATTGTACTCTGTTCCCATACATCAAACACTCCGGCAGGATTAGGGGTATTATCTCTACGGAGAGCCCTGAACCTGGGTACATCGTGCGTCCCATGCGTGTACCAACCTCGTTCCCAGCGCCCACCTTTGTCCCTTCGGTTGTCACCGACTTTAGCCTACCTATGGCATATGTTGTGAGTATTCACCGACATTCCCGTAGCATGCATGTATAGTGAACTGCTATGTGATGAAATCTGAGCATGATTAGTCTATTGATTGTCATCCTTTGCGTGGCGGTCGGGATCGCGCGATGGTTTATACCTACCAACCCTTCCCCTAGGAATATGCGTTGAATGCTTTGTTTCGATTACTAATAAAACTTTTGCAACAAGTATATGAGTTCTTCATGACTAATGTTGAGTCCATGGTTTAGATGCACTTTCACCTTCCACCATCAGTATCTTCTTAGTGTCGTGCAACTTTCGCCGGTGCACAAAACCCACCATTAGCCTCCCTCAAAACAGCCACCATACCTACCTACTATGGCTTTTTCAAAGTCATTCTGAGATATATTGCCATGCAACTACCAACATGACATGTGCCATCACATCTACATTGCCATTGCATGATCGTAAGATAGCTAGCATGCTGTTTCCGTTAATGTCTATGTCATGCTAGATCATTGCCACGGTACACTACCAAAGGCATTCCATATAGAGTCATGGTTGCTCTAAGTTTTGAGTTGAAAGTGTGATGATCATCATTAGTGGAGCATTGTCCCATGTGAGGAAATAAAAGAGGACAAAGATGCCCACCAAAAAAATTAAAAAAAATAAAAAGAGGCCAAACAGCCCACCAAAAAATAAAAATAAAAAAAAATGAGAGAAAAAGAGAGAAGGGACAATGCTACCACTTTTCCAAACTTGTGCATATTAAGCACCATGATCTTCATGATTGAGAGTTTCTCGTTTTGTCACCACCATATAGCTAGTGGGATATTTTCATTATATAACTTGGCTTGTATATTCCAATGATAGGCTTCCTCAAAATTGCCTTAGGTCTTCGTGAGCAAGCAAGTTGGATGCACACCCACTAGTTTTCTTTAAGAGCTTTCACATACTCTTAGCTCTAGTGCATCATTTGTATGGCAATCCCTACTCATTCACATTGATATCTATTGATGAGCATCTCCACAGCTCATTGATATGCCTAGTTAATGTGACTATCTTCTCCCTTTTTTTTCTTGCAACCGCCACCACACTCCACACCACTTATAGTGCTAAAACCATGGCTCACGCTCATGTATTGCGTGAGAGTTGAAAAGGTTTGAGAAAGTAAAGGTGTGAAACAATTACTTGGCCAATACCGGGGTTGTGCACGATTTAAATTCGTTGTGCAATGATTATAGAGCATAGCTAGACTATATGCTTTTGTAGGGATAACTTTCTTTTGCCTTGTTATTTTGAAAGTTCATGATTACCTTGCTAGTTTGCTTGAATTATTATTGTTTCCACGTCAATAGAAAACTATTGTTTTGAATCTAATGGATCTGAACATTCACGTCACATAAGAGGAGTTACAAAGGACATCTATGCTAGGTAGCATGAAAGCATCAAAAAATCATTCTTTATCACTTCCCTACTCGAGGTCGAGCAGGAGTTAAGCTTGGGGATGCTTCATACGTCTCAAACGTATCTATAATTTTTGATGGTTTCACGTTGTTATCTTGTCATCTTTGGATGTTTTATGTACCTTTTATATCTTTTTTGGGACTAACTTGTTAATTCAGTGCCAAGTGCCAGTTCCTGTTTTTTCTGTGTTTTTGGCTCTTTTCACATCTGATTTTGGAACAGGGTCCAAACGAAATAAAATCCCTGAAATGATTTTTTCCCGAACAAAAGAAGATCAGGGGGCCTGTGGGCCAAGCCAGGAGGGCTACAGGGAGCCCACAAGCCCCCACTCAAACACCAGGGGGGAGGCGGCGGTGGGCAGGCTTGTGGCCTCCCTGGCGCACCCCTGACCTAGATCTTGCGCCTATATATTCCCTAAAAACCAGAAAAAAATCAAGGGAGGCACGAAAATACTTTTCCGCCGCCGCAAGCTTCCGTTTTCGGGAGACCTCATCTGGAGACCCTTCCCGCGCCCTGCCGGAGGGGACTTTGGAGTTGGAGGGCTTCTTCATCATCATCATTGCCCCTCCAATGACTCGTGAGTAGTTCACTTCAGACCTACGGGTCCTTAGTTAGTAGCTAGATGGCTTCTTCTCTTTCTTGGATCTTCAATACAAAGTTCTCCATGATCTTGATGGAGATCTATCCGATGTAATCTTCTTTGGCGGTGTGTTTGTCGAGATCCGATGAATTGTGGATTTGTGATCAGATTATCTATGATATATATTTGAGTCTTTGCTGATTTCTTATATGCATGATTTGATATCCTTGTAAGTCTCTCTGATTCTTGGGTTTTGTTTGGCCAACTAGATCTATGATCCTTGCAATGGGAGAAGTGCTTGGTTTTGGGTCCTTACCATGTGGTGACCTTTCCCAGCGATGTCGGCCATTTGTAGAGAGATTTCAGTGGGTGTCAACTTATCCAGTTCAAGTCTACGATAAAGAGAGAGAGGCATAACACTAACACCGGCTCCAAGGTCACATAAGGCAGTTCTTACGTAGTTTCCTTTAATGGAGCAAGGTATAGTGGGCACTCCGGGATCACCAGGTTTCTTAGGAGTTCCACCTTTGAAAGTGTAATTGGCAAGCATGGTGGAGATCTCAAGATCTGGTATCTTCCATTTATTGGTCACGATATCTTTCATGTACTTGGCATATGGATACATTTTTGAGCATATCAATTAACCACATCTGCAGAAAGACGGGTCTCAACATTTCAATAAAGCGCTCAAAATCCTCATCATCCTTTTTCTTGGATGGCTTAGTGATACGTCTCCAACGTATCTACTTTTCCAAACTCTTTTGCCCTTGTTTTGGACTATAATTTGCATGATTTGAATGGAACTAACCTGGACTGACGCTGTTTTCAGCAAAATTGCCTTGCTATTATTTTTGTGCAGAAATCAAAGTTCTCCAAACGTCCTGAAAATTTACGGGGAGCAGTTTTGGAAAATATCAAAAATATCTGCGCCAAGTTCCACCTCAGGGGGTGGGCCAGTGGGCCACAAGCCCCTGCTCTGCCACCACCCCCCTGGTGCCGGTGGGCAGGCTTGTGGGGCCCACGGGCACCTGTCGCCCCCAACTCCAGATCTATAAGTTGCCTTTCGTCCCGAAAAAAATAAAAAAGAGAAGTTTTCGTCGCGTTTTCAATACGGAGGCGCCGCCACCACCTGTTCTTCATCTGGAGGGCAGATGTGGAGTCCGTCTTGGGCTCCGAAGAGGGGAAATCATCACCTTCGTCGTCATCAACCTTCTTCCCTCTCCAATTCCATGAAGCTCTTTGTCGTTTGTGAGTAATCTATTCGTAGGCTCGCTCGGCGGTGATGAGTAGGATGAGATCTATCATGTAATCGAGTTAGTTTTGATGGGGATTGATCCCTAGTATCCACTATGTTCTGATATTTGATGTTGCTACTACCTTGCCATGCTTAATTCTTGTCACTAGGGCCCGAGTGCCATGATTTCAGATCTGAAATTATTATGTTGCCACCAATATATGTGTGTTTTAGATCTGATCTTGCAAGTTGTAGTTACCTACTATGTGTTATGATCTGGCAACCCCGGAGTGACAATAACCGGAACCACTCCCGGTGATGACCATAGTTTGAGGAGTTCATGTGTTCACCAAGTGCTAATGCGTTGGTCCGGTTCTTTATTAAAAGGGGAACCTTAATATCCCGTAGTTTCCTTTTGGACCCTGATGCCACGGGAGGGATGGACAATAGATGTCATGCAAGTTCTTTTCCCTAAGCACGTATGATGACACAAGGAATGCATGCCTACATCACATTGATGAACGGGAGCTAGCCACATATCTCTCCGTGTTATAGATGCTGCATGATGAATATCATCCAAACACATCACCGACCCATTGCCTACGAGTTTTTCCTACTGCTGTTACTTGTCTTGCTCTGCTGCTGCTACTACTGTTGCTACTACTGTTACTTGTCTTGCTCTGCTCCTGCTACTACTGTTGCTACTACTGTTACTTGTTTTGCTCTGTTGCTGCTGCTACTGTTGCTACTACTGTCGCTTGCTACTGTTGCTACTTGCTACTGCTGTCACTACTGCTATTCCTTGCCACTGCTATTGCTCGTTACACTGCTACTACCTGCTACACTGTTGATTCACCAGACCATTGACGGGAATTGACAACTTCCGTCGACGCGGCAATGGAGGCGCCATTGATACAATTGTTAGGAATAGTCTGCCATCAAAAGATCGTTTCTGACACCGTTGTTATCATACTACTTTGATGTTACTACTGTGCTTGCAGATACTAATCTTTCGGGTGTGGTTGAATCCGACAAATTCAGTTGCTAATACTTGAGAGTATACTCTCACCTCCTGACTGTCTTACCTACAAATTTGGTCGAATACTCTACCCTCGAAAACTGTTGCGAACCCACACGCTGGTGGGCCATCAACAACATTCTTCTAGTCTCATTACTGGGGAGTGCTTTCAGCATTCTTCTGGTGCCGTTGCAGGGGAAGGTTTGTTGCCATAAGCATTCGTCTAGCTAACGCCAGAGATTGCAGGATCAGCCCTTTTCTGGAGCCGTTGCCAGGGAAGCACAGCTGACGTCACTTAGGAGGAAAGGGCATGGGTCTCTGAACCCATGGCTCCCTTTCTTTACCATGCTTCCTAGCAGTGAAGTCATTCTTATCGTATCTCTTAGGTTGTGGGTTATCAGGATTAACCGTAGGTTCAATCTCCACATCCTTACCATTGCTAGGTTGAGCATTATTATGAACATCGTTGTCCATATTGTCACGAGGTTCATGTTCATCACCAGATTGTGTTTCTGCATCAGACGCAGAAATATCATTTGGTTCTTCAGGTGTGACAGTATTTGGTGAACTGACATGTAGGTTTCTATCATCCTTCTTCTTCTTAGGATGACTAGGTGTATCAGCATTAATTCCTTGCGAATCTTGATCAATTCTCTTAGGATGGCCTTCAGGATACAAAGGTTCCTGAGTCAGTTTGCCTCCTCTAGTAATGACTCTGACACAGTTGTCATTTAATTCATTGAGCAAGTCATTCTCAGCTTTAAGTACTTGTTCTACCTGAGTACTAATCATAGGGCATGTTTACTCAGAAGCTTCAGATCATTGACATTTCTGTCTACACAAGCACTTAAATGACTAAGCATACGAGTACTTTGTTCCAATTGTCTGCTAACATAATCATTGAAACTATGTTGTTTGGCAACAAAGTTGTCAAATTCATCAAAGCATAGGCTAGCGGGTTTGTCAAAAGGAATATCACTCTCATTGAATCTACGCAGAGAATTCACCTCTACTACTTGTATCGGGTTATCGAGACCATGGATCTCTTCGATGGGCGGTAGATTTTTGACTTCTTCAGATCTAATGCCTTTCTCTTGCATAGATTTCTTGGCTTCTTGCATATCTTCGGGACTGAGGAATAGAATACCTCTTTACTTAGAAGTTGGCTTAGGAGGTGGTTCGGGAATAGTCCAAGCATTATTGTTGATCAAGATGTTATTCACTAGAATCTCAGCTTGTTCTATAGTTCGTTCCCTAAAAACACAACCGACACAACTATCTAGGTGGTCTCTAGAAGCATCGGTAAGTCCGTTATAGAAGATATCAAGTATCTCGTTCTTCTTAAGAGGGTGATCAGGCAAAGCATTCTGTAGCTGGATGAGCCTCCCCCAAGCTTGTGGGAGACTCTCTTCTTTGAGTTGAGCAAAGTTGTATATTTCCTGCAAGGCGGCATGCTTCTTATGGGCAGGGAAATATTTCTCATAGAAGTAATAGACCATATCGTAGGGACTACTCACACATCCAGGAGCAAGAGAAGTGAACCAGGCTTTAGCGTCATCCTTAGAGAGAAAGGAAACAGCTTAAGGATATAGTAGTAGCGGATCTTCTCCTCACTAGTGAAAAGGGTGGCTATATCGTGTAGTTTGGTAAGATGAGCTACGACCGTCTCAGACTCATAACCGTGGAAAGGATCAGATTCGACTAGAGAGATTATCTCAGGGTCGACACAGAATTCATAATCCTCATCGGTGATAAAGATAAGTGAACTCGCAAACTTCGGGTCGTATTTCATCCTAGCTTTCAGAGATTTTTCCTTCCACTTGAGAAGTAATTTCTCAGCGTCATAGGCATCCTTACACGCAAGAAAATCCTTAGCTATCTCTCCCTCCATAACATAACCCTCAGGTATATCAGGAAATTCATATCTAGGAGAGCTAGATCTAGCAGGAGCAAAAGCAGGTTCTATCTCAATAGTATCGGCAGTTTCAGAAGCATCACGAGCATTGGCAGAAAGTCTAGCAATATGAGCATCAAGGAATACCCCTAGTGGCATATCAGGCAAAGTAGTATCTCTAGCAGTATCAAGCATAGCATCATCAGGCAAAATAGCATCTCTAGCATCATCAGGCAAGGCAGTATCAAGCATAGCATCATCAGGAAAAATAGCATCTCTAGCATCATCAGGCAAGGCAGTATCAAGCATAGCATCTCTAGCAGTATCAGGCATAGCGTCATCAAGCATAGTAGCATCATAAGCATCATCAATAGCAGTAGCATCTCTAGCATCATCTAGCACAAGCGACATATCAAGATTTCTAGCAGGAGGTGGTGTCGCAAACTTACTCATAACTCAAGGTGAATCAAGTGCAGAGCTAGATGGCAGTTCCTTACCTCCCCTCGTAGTTGAGGGCAAGACTTTGGTTCTTGGATCTTTCAGATTCTTCATAGTGATCAGCAGATATAAATCCCAAGTGACTAGACAATATAGCTATCCTCCCCGGCAACGGCGCCAGAAAAGAGCTGCTTCCAGTTGCTCAACAATTAGCAATTGTCTAACAATGGCCCACCAGCGTGTGGGATCACGGCAGTTTTTGAGGGTAGAGTATTCAACCCAAATTTGTTGGTTCGACACGATGGGAGTGAAAGGATATTCTCCAGTATTGGTAGTTGAGTTGTTGGCTCAACCACACCTGAAAGATTAGTATCTGCAAGCAGGATATAAGCAGCAAAGGTAGTATGATAGCAACGGTGCTAGGAAAGAATCTGTTGACGGTAGATTATTCCTAACTGAAGTATCAATGGCGCCAGAAAAGTATTGTAGAAGGTAGTAGCAGTGTAACGAGTAACAGCAGTAGCAAGGAACAGCAATAGTGACAGCAGTAGCAAGTAGCAACAGTAGCAAGTAACAGCAACAGCAAGTAACAGTAGTAGCAATAGTATTGGCAGCAGCAGCAGGACAAGGAAAGTAACAGTAGAAGCAAGTAACAGTAGCAGCAACAGTAGTAACAGCAACAGAGCAAAGCAAGTAATAGCAGCAGCAAGTAACAATAGCAGCAGGACAAACTCGTAGGCAATGGATCGGTGATTTGTTGGATGACATTCATCATGCAACAGTTATAACACGGAGAGATATGTGGCTAGCTCCCGTTCGTCAATGTGATGTAGGCATGCATTCCGTGTGTAGTCATACGTGCTTAGGGAAAAGAAGTTGCATGACATCTATTGTCCATCCCTCCCGTGGCAGCTGGGTCCAAATGGATACTACGGGATATTAAGGTTCTCCGTTTAATAAAGAACCGGACCAACGCATTAGCACTTGGTGAACACATGAACTCCTCAAACTATGGTCATCACCGGGAGTGGTTCCGGTTATTGTCACTCCGGGGTTGCCGGATCATAACACATAGTAGTTAACTACAACTTGCAAGTTCGGATCTAAAACACACATATATTGGTGACAACATAATAATTTCAGATCTGAATTCATGACACTCGGGCCCTAGTGACAAGCATTAAGCATGGCAAAGTAGTAGCAACATCAATCTCAGAACATAGTGGATACTAGGGATCAATCCCCGTCAAAACTAACTCGATTACATGATAGATCTCATCCTACTCATCACTGCCCAGCGAGCCTACAAATAGATTACTCACGAACGATGAAGAGCTTCATGGAATTGGAGAGGGAAGAAGGTTGATGATGACGATGGCGACGATCTCCTTGATCCGGAGCCCAAAACGGACTCCACATCTGCCCTCCAGGGCAAGAACGGGATGTCGCGGCGCCTCTGGATCATGAAACACGATGAACTCTTCTCTCTTGATTTTTTCCGAGACGAAAGGGAAAATAGCGCTGGAATTGGGGGCGGCAGAGCCACGTGGGCCCCACAAGCCTGGTAGTCGCGGCCAGGGGGGAGGCCGCGGCTACAGGGCTTGTGGCCCACTGCCCCGTCCCCTTCGGTGGATCTTTGCGCAGGTATTTTTCATATTTTCCAGAAATATTCTCCGTAAATTTTCAGGACGTTCCGAGAACTTTCATTTCTGCACAAAAACAACACCATGGCAATTCTGCTGAAAACAGCGTCAGTCTGGGTTAGTTCCATTCAAATCATGCAAATTAGAGTCCAAAACAAGGGCAAAAGAGTTTGGAAAAGTAGATACGATGGAGACGTATCAATGTCTCTCTCCCAAAAGACGATAAACAACTATGCTTGGGTAAACAAATTACAGTTGGGCAATTGACAGAATTATAAACGCACCGCAATGCTAATTATGCTACTTGAAAGTTAGAGGCTCAATAGTAATGGGAAGTACGCCAAGACAAGTAGACCGTTTATTCATTAGCATCTACTTACTAAACATCCACCTTGAGATATATATCCAGAACATCTCGCTGGTATTAAGTTGCGAGCCCCACCCAAAGTGTAAACTCAAAGCAACGGACAACTGCATTAACGAACTATGCGGAAGGTAAACAATCCTTGCAAACGCGGTCACAAGCACCATTGTTTTCTCCCTCGTGGCAACATCACATCCCCTAGTCTCATGTTTTTGTCACTCAAGCTAGACATCAGGGGGCATGAACTCACAATCATGCATAACGCTCCCTCTTGGAGTTATAATCTACTACTCGACGAAAGCAATAAAGAGCAACGAACAACATGCATGAATCACTAAAGAACATAATATAAAAGGATAATCAAATATATAACTCATCACAATCTGAACATAATCTCATAATCCATCGGATCCTAGCAAACCGAGCATAGCAATACCAGGAAAATTACATAGATGCCTTGATCATGTAGGGCAGCTCACAAGGGCTAATCATTGAAGCACAAGATTGGAGAGAAGACATCACATAGCTACTGGTCATGGACTCATAGTCCAAGGAGTACTACTCATGGCACGTCCGGGAAGCGTCTATGGTGGCGGAGCAACTCCCGGAGGTCAATCCTCCCTCCGGTAGGGTGCCTGGAAGAGGCCTCCTGATGCTCCTGATCTCGACAGTGCTGCGGCGGCGGAACGATGGAGAAATTCGCGATTCTGGATATGATTGAAGGGTTTCCGGTCGGAGGGGTAAATATTGGCCAAGGGAGGGCGTCAGAGGAGGTGCGGCCCACCCAGGCGGTCTGTGGACGCGGCTAGGGGCCTGGCCACGCCGAGAGGTCGCCTGCGTAGCCCCTGGCTCCCCTCTGGCCCATCTTCGGTGATCTGGAAGCTTCCGCCACGCTGATTTTTATATATTATTCTCAGGATTTTTGGTGCTCTGGAAATTTGGGTAAAAGCCCCTGCAAAAAAGACATCAGCAGACAGAAACTGGCACTGGGTGCACTGAGTTAGTAGGTTAGTCCAAATATGTGTAAAAAGATATAAAAGTATAGCAAAACATATAACAATGTCACCCAAAAGATCATGGAACAAGCAGAAATTATAGATACGTTTGGGACGTATCAGGTAACCAACGAGGGGCAAGAAGTATATCCATCAACTCGTCATCACCGGGTTGCCTAGGGTCTTGGATGAGCATTGGCATCATAATGAACTTCTGCTTCATGCACAACCAAGGAGGAAGGTTATACATACATAGAGTCACAAGCCATGTGCTATGCTTGCTGCTCTGCTCCCCAAAAGGATTAACGCCATCCACACTCAAACCAAACCATACGTTCCTTGGGTCACGTGTAAAGTCGCTCCACTTTCTCTCAATCTTTCTCCACTGCGACCCGTCAGCGGGTGCTCTCAACTTCCCATCTTTCTTATGGTCTTTCATGTGCCATTGCATCAACTCGGCATGCTTTTTGTTTCTGAACAGACGTTTCAACAGTGGTATTATAGGAGCATACCACATCACCTTGGCAGGAACCATCTTCCCAGTGTCCTCGCCCTCAGCATCACCAGGGTCATCTCTTCTGATCTTATACCGCAATGCACCACATACTGGGCATGCGTTCAAATCCTCGTACGCACCACGGTAGAGGATGCAGTCATTAGGGCATGCATGTTTCTTCTGCACCTCCAATCCTGGAGGGCATAGAACCTTCTTTGCTTCGTACGTACTGCCGGGCAATTCGTTATCCTTTGGAAGCTTCTTCTTCATTATTTTCAGTAGCGAACTAAATCCCTTGTCAGATACACCATTGTCCGCCTTCCATTGTAGCAATTCCAGTTGGTACCGAGCTTTGTGTTGTCATCTTTGCAATTTGGGTACAACCCTTTTTTGTGATCCTCTAACATGCGATCAAACTTCAACTTCTCCCTTTCACTTTCGCATTCTCTATGTGCATCAACAATGACCCGACGAAGATCATCACCGGGCACATTGTATGGTTCCCCCATTGCAGCATCACCGTATTCAGGGGGCGGGTAGTTGTCATCATCCTCTTCTTCTACGTTGTCTTCCATCATAACCCCTCTTTCTCCATGCTTGGTCCAAACATTATAGTGTTGGGAATCGTAGTAATTTCAAAAAAAAATCCTACGCCATACAAGGATCTATCTATCGAGAAACCAGAAACGAGAGAGGTTGTAGAGCATCTTCATACCTTTGAAGATCGCTAAGCGGAAGCATTACTATGAACACGGTTGATGGAGTCGTACTCGGAGCGATTCAGATCGCGTTGGATTTTGATCTATGTGCCGAACTACGGCACCTCCGCGTTCAACACACATGTAGCCCGGTGACGTCTCCCGCACCTTGATCCATCAAGGAGGAAGGAGAGGTTGAGGGAGAGATATCCTCCAGCACGACGGCGTGGTGGCGGTGAAGCTACATGGTTCTCCGGCAGAGCTTCACTAAGTTGTGCGGAGGACGAGGAGAGAGAGGGGTAGGGCTGCGCCGAGAGAGAGAGAGAGAGATGTTTCGTGTCTCAAATCAGTCCCAATACCTCAGGTATTTATAGGAGGGGGGAGAGAGGGTGCGCACCCCTAGGGTTCCCTCCCTAGGGGTGGCGGCAACCCTAGATGGCCAGGAGGGAGGCGACCAGGGAAGGCAGAGGAGGGGTGGCGCACACAGATGGGCCTTGGGGTCCCTCCTGCGCTAGGGTTTCCCCCCCCCCCTCCTCCCTTGTTGCGCCTTGGGCCTAGGTGGGAGGCGCACCAGCCCACTCTGGGTTGGTTCCCTTCCACCTTTTGGCCCATGCGAGCCTTTGGGGCTGGTGGCCCCTCCCGGTGGACCCCCAGAACCCTTCCGGTGGTCCCGGTACGTTACCGGTGATGCCCGAAACATTTTCGGTGTCCAAAACATCTCATCCTATATATCAACCTTTACTTTCGGACCATTCTGGAGCTCCTCGTTACGTCTGGGATCTCATCCGGGACTCCGAACAACCTTCAGTAACCACGTACGCTATTTCCCTATAACCCTGGCGTCATCGAACCTTAACTGTGTAGACCCTACGGGTTCGGGAGACATGCAGACATGACCGAGACATCTCTCCGGCCAATAACCAACATCGGGGTCTGGATATCCATGTTGGTTCCCACATGTTCCACGATGATCTCATCAGATAAACCACAATGTCAAGGATTCAATCAATCCTGTACGCAATTCCCTTTGTCTATCGGTATGATACTTCCCCGAGATTCAATCGTCGGTATCTGTCGTGGGTATAAGTCTGACGGTAGAAGTATGGGGTACGAAAGTATATGGGAAGAGCCTTAGCTACGGCGAGGATGTATGAGTTCAGCCCCCTCTATGGTGGAGGTAAAAGCCCTACGTCTCAGTGCTCTTGGGAGCTTTGTGTCGAGTGTATTGTGGATTACAGCAAGTGCCAACCCTTGCACCTGTGGGGAAGGGCGGCTTATATAGAGTGCGCTGCCCTTCATAATGGCCCGGTGGTCAGGGGTGGAATAGTGGCGAGTAAATGCTTACGTTACAAGTAACGTAAGCTTTAAATGCTAATAATGGTGTATGAAAACGTATGACCGTTGCCCTCCTGGGAGGTTACGATGTACATAGTGGATTCCAGTCGGTACGTTAGATATGCTCCGAGTGGATCGTCGCCGACTGGATGATGGGGGCGTCCTTACTTCAGTCGGAACTGTCTAAGGGCCTTGTCTTCTATGAAGGGTAGTCCTTGGGTAGGACCTATAGGGCAGACCTATGACCCTACCCTCGGACTATAACCCCATCATTAGTCCCCGAATGGATCGGAGTTGGAAAGATGAAGTGATGTCTGGAGTTTGGAACCGACTGGTGCAGAGGTGACATTAGCGTTGTTTTCCTCGATCCATTTTATCCTTTCAACCAGTGATCCGAGTGAATATACCAGTGAAACGAACCGTCAGGGACGAGTGCTTCCGCGGAATCTTTCGACGTGACTGATCAAACTGACAGCGCCGGATTTTCCGGGATCCTCAAATTTCGGTTGCCGCACGCTCAGCGGGGATGACGACATCGCCATCGAGTAGGTTTTGCCTCCTCGATTACCGCGCCGTTATCTTCTCCACTAATCTTGCAGCGGCCGGTTGGGGGGATAAGATCCTGGGCCCACCTGTAAGTGACCCAGTCGGAGGCCTATTAAAGCCTCCCCGGCGGGATTTCCTGTTGCGCTGCTCATCCTCGTCCCATTAATCTCGCTCCTCCCACAGCTCCCTGCACACCTCAATCCACCACCTACCTCTCCTCCTCTGCGGATATGTCGTCCTCGCCATGACGAAGGGGCAGACCAGCAAGCTCGAGGCGCAGAAGAAGAAGAAGAAGGGGGCGGCCTCCACTCAGCGGCGCAGCGGGCGTTGCCGGCGGGCTGGATCCAGGGGGACTTCCTCCCCTCCTCGATGACGGAGAACGACGTGCTGGATCTGGTGGAGCACGGCATGGTCGCCAACAAGTCCTGGAGGCTGCCGGAAGGCGAGACAGAGCCGGCGCCGAAGGAGGGGGAGTGCGTACTGCTGCTCAGCCATGTGGCCAGAGGTTTCTCCTTGCCTGCCCATCCTTTCTTCCGAGGTATCATGAATTACTTCGGGGCACAGCTCCATCACTTTCCTCCGGATGCAATAGCTCATCTTTCCGCGTTCGTCACCCTCTACGAGTGCTTCATAGGATGTCCTCCCCACTAGGGGCTCTTTAAATATGTCTTCTCCGCTAGATCTCAAACTGTTAAGAAGCTTAGCCAGTCGGATGATAAGACACACATCCTCCAGCTCTGCGGGGGTTTAGGCTTCTAGAAGAAAACAAAGAGTAGCTATCCCTTCTTCCAGCTATCCGAGTCAGTTAGGAACTGGCAATCCTCCTGGTTCTATTGCCAGGACATTGCTTGCCCGAATGCTTCGAGTGGGTTGCCACCTTTCAGTTTAGACCGTCCGGGCCCTCCCAGGAAGCTTGCGCTCTCTAAGGGAGAAAGAACCCAGATCCAGCCTTTGGTCGACGCGCTGATAGCCGTCGTCCGGAGGGGAGTCACCGGCATGGACCTGCTGGAGACTTTTCTGGGTCGGCACATCCAGCCACTGCAGGCCCGAGACCACGCTATGTGGCATTACACGAGGCCTTCGGATACCACTCGGTCTCATCCAGAGGACGTGAGCGGGGAGACTGTGAGTTAGTGGGTCCGCAGCATCACAGGCACGTGTGATAACCCCGTGGGAGCCCGGCGGGTGAAGCCCTTCTGCGCCGAAAATCCTCCTCCGAATGAGGTGAGTACATGTTGACGAGTGCTTTTAACCTTCTCAGCTTTATTGCTTTTCTTGTCTCGCTGACTGACGTTGCCGACTGTGTTTTGTGCAGGAGTGGACAAACTGGCATTCTGCAGTCTCGAACGGGAATCCAGTCGAGGAAGAGGAGGGCAGCACGGAGGGCAGCGCGGATAGCGCCGAGTACGTCTCTAACAGTGGGGAGACGGAGGAGGAGACGGAAGAGGAGGAGGAGGAGAGTGGAGAGCAGAGCTCGTCACCCTCACCACCAGAGCACCGAACCAAGCGCCGTCATGACCCCGCTGCTCCGCCGGCTCCTCCCGCGGCCCCGAGTGCTCCGCCAGCTCCTCCCGTGGCTCCGAGTGCTCAGAGTGTGAAGAGAACCAGGGGTGCTTCTGCCGAGCCCGTGAACCAGTTGTCCAAGGTGGCTAAACCTAGTGGGCCTAAACCTCGGAAAGCCTTGCCCCGGATGAGGATCGTTGTTCTGGTCGCCTCAGCGTAAGTATCTTTACTCTTTCATCTTCCTTCGGTATCCGATTGAACTCCTCTTTCTGGGAACTCATGTTTATCCGTCGAGTGGATTTCACTCAACAGAGCTGCTACCTCCGCCACCTCTCTGCCGCGCCAGGACGATGATCCCATGGACACGGATAACGCCGCCACGTCCCGGCAAGGTACGTTGTCACGACTCCGAGAGCTGTATTACTGTTTCGCGAGTGCTGTCTTTGATCTTGACCTTTTTCTGTAATTTTATTTTGTTCAGTCGGGCTTCCTTTGGAGGTGATCCATCTGTAAGACGACGACCAAAGGAGGTCGGAGCCAGCTTTGGCGCCTGTCCCTGGGGTTATCCAACCTGCTGCCAATCCCGCCATGAACATGCCGCCGACTGAGACGGTGCCGCCGACTGGGACGGTGGCCCTCACAGCGGAACCGACTGGACCAGAGCTCGGGATGCCCAGGGAGCCTTCTGCCAGGCCGGGTCCGTCAGCTGTTCAATATGATGCCCGACGCCTCCCGGAAGATCAAGTAGGAGCTGCCAAGGACGCCATGGTACAAGTAGAGCTGATGGTGGGCGACGCCAAGGGAACGTATGACTCCATCGCATCCCTGTACAAGAAGAGCTTGGAGCTTCGGGATGATATCCGAGTAAGTGCGCTAGTAAGTGTTTACATTCCTCTTGGTACCCACTGGGGGTTTCAGCGATATACTCGGATACAGTAGGATGATTTTGCAGTGGGTTCACTCCGAGTGAACCCAGTGGGTGTAGTCCCCGAGACTTGTGCCGAGTGCTTGCGCCGGCAGTTGTCATTATATGTATTTTCCATAATCTGTACAAATCAGAGCTGATCTGCCCGAATGGTACCAGTGGGGGCACGCCGAGTGCACCCACTGGGTGTAGTCCCCGAGATTAGTGTTACTCGGGTCGAGTAATAGTAATCTCATAGTGTTGTTGGTTTGCTATGGAGCTCAATAGGGCCGACCTGTTCGAGCTTCATGCCAGTGGGGTCACTCTCAGTGAACCCACTGGGTGTAGTCCTCGAGGCCGCTGTCGATTGCTTGCATCGGCAGGGGTCTGAAGAATTTTGAGCTTTGATTGTTTTGTCATATCTGTTGAGACTTTTTCCTTGTTGAATGTGGCTGATCCTCGCTTTGTGTCTCTTTGACAGAAGACTTGTGAAATGGGATCGGCGTACAATGCTCTGAAGGCTGAGAAGACTCAACTTGCTGCGGACTTGGAGGTGGCTGTGAATGACCTGGCTTGCGTGAAGAAGGCTCTTGCTGACCGAGAGAAATCTTTGGAGGAATCTCGGGAGGCTAACAAGGCACTGCTAGCCGAGGTAGAAAAAATGAAGAGGGAGAGATCCGAATGGATGGGCCAGCTGAAGGTGATGAACACTCGGTGCAGAGCGTAGGAGAACTACATCGGCGACTGGGCGAAGAAGATAGTCGCACTGCTTGGTGGTAAGTTCTTGCCAAGTGCTTTTTGACTTTGGAGTTCACTCCGCGCTTATTTTCTGTTTGTCTGTTCTTTGCAGATTTCTGTCGGGGTGTTGAGGCTGAAATAGCCGAAATTGAACGGTCGCTTGTTCCGAATGTCCCACTCGGCGATGAAGCTAACCGGGACATGTTCCGAGTGCATTCTCGCCTTAACAGGATGGGCCCTTTCATTGGTCGCCTGAGAAGAGTTGTCGGCCGAATCGACAAGGAGCTGTGGCCTGAAGACGACTCCTGGAACGAGATAGAGGGGTTGATGACTCGACTGGAGGACGTTCCAAGCAGACTGCAGGCATGGAAGAAGTCTACCGCTCGGTGTGGTGCGGACGTGGCGCTGTCTCTGGTCCGAATGCACTGCAAGGAAGCCCGTGAAGACAAGTTGAAGACGTTGCAGGTCGCCAACACCAAGAAGCTTCGATTTGAAGATTTCATGGAGACCTTCCTCGACACAGCTACTCGGATTGCAAATGGAATCGACCTCGACACCTTTGTGGAGCCTGCCAGTCCCGGCGACACTTGATAAACTTTATGCTGAACGCACATTTACCTCGGTATGCCGAGTGGAGTCTGTATTAAACTTTGGCCACTGTTGTTGGCCGGTACATTCGTGGTTCGGTGTGGATAAACTTGATTCACACCGAGCCGACTGATCGCAGATCCAGCTTGAATTCGAATCGGATCTTTTGCTCTTCTTTCGCTGAGTTTTTTTTTGACACGATTTTGGCTCGTGGTTTTTGTTTGGGTGTCTCTTGGTGAAGCCAATGGAAACCATGCGGAGCATGTAGTTGTCAGTTGTCTTCACATCCACATGAGCCTCAATGAGGGTCTGCTAAGCCTCCGAGTGTATCTCAAGTGCCCACTCGAAGGAAGCTTTTTACTTAGGCGACTCTGGTTCGCATCTAAGTCTCCGGGTGTGACTTTAAATGCACACCCAGAGCAAGTTGTTTACTTAGGCGACTCTGAGTCACGGCTAAGTCCCCGAGTGTGACTTTTGGTGCACACTCGAAACGAGTTTTTACTTAGGCGACCCTGGGTCGCAGCTAAGTCTCCGAGTGTGACTTTTAGTGCACACTCGGAGCGAGTTGTTACTCATGTAGTTGTCAATTGTCTTCACATCCACATGAGCCTCAATGAGGGTCTGCTAAGCCTCCGAGTGTATGTCGAGTATTCATTCGGAGGAAGCTTTTTTTACTTAGGCGACTCTGAGCCGCAGCTAAGTCCCCGAGTGTGACTTTTGGTGCGCACTCGGAGCAAGTTTTTACTTAGGCGACTCTGGGTCGCAGCTAAGTCCTCGAGTGTGACTTTTAGTGCGCACTCGGAGCGAGTTTGTACTTAGGCGACTCTGGGTCGCAGCTAAGTCACCGAGTGTGACTTTTCGCGCACACTCGGAGCGAGTTTTTACTTAGGCGACTCTGGGTCGCAGCTAAGTCCCCGAGTGTGACTTTTAGTGCACACTCGGAGCGATTTTTTACTTAGGCGACTCTGGGTCGCAGCTAAGTCCCCGAGTGTGACTTTTTGTGCACACTCGGAGCGAGTTTTTACTTAGGCAACTCTGGGTCGCAGCTAAGTCCCCGAGTGTGACTTTTAGTGCACACTCGGAGCGAGTTTGTACTTAGGCGACTCTGGGTCGCAGCGAAGTCTCCGAGTGTGACTTTTCGCGCACACTCGGAGCGAGTTGTTTACTTAGGCGACTCTGGCTCGCACCTAAGTCTCCGAGTGTGACTTTTAGTGCACACTCGGAGCGAGTTTTTACTTGGGCGACTCTGCATCGCAGCTAAGTCCCCGAGTGTGACTTTTAGTGCACACTCGGAGCGAGTTTTTACTTAGGCGACTCTAGGAAGCAGCTAAATCCCTGAGTGTGACTTTTAGTGCACACTCGGAGCGAGTTTGTAGTTAGGCGACTCTGGGTTGCAGCTAAGTCTCCGAGTGTGACTTTTCGCGCACACTCGGAGCGAGTTGTTTACTTAGGCCACTCTGGGTCGCAGCTAAGTCTCCGAGTGTGACCTTTGGTGCACACTCGGAGCAAGTTTGTACTTAGGCGACTCTGGGTCGCAGCTAAGTCTCCGAGTGTGACTTTCCGTGCACAACGGAGCGAGTTGTTACTTAGGCGACTCTGGGTCGCAGCTAAGTCCCCGAGTGTGACTTTTAGTGCGCACTCGGAGTTAGTTTTTTAGACCGGAGTCTGCAAACGCGGAAGAATTTTGAATCGGCAAGATATCAATCTACTTTGTATTACTTTGATGATACTTGTTCTTTACATTGTCTCCGTCGGCGGTTATGTGTAGAAGTGCTTCAGTAGATCTCCATTCGATGCTCGCGGCTCATCCATTTCCCTGTGGAGGTTGTAGAGTCGATATGCTCCGTTGTTCAGCACCTTAGAAATTATGAACGGTCCTTCCCAGGCGGGAGCCAACTTGTGTGGTCTCTGTTGATCCACTCGGAGCACCATGTCGCCTGCCTCGAACGTGCGGCTCCTGACGTGCCGCGCATGAAATCGCCGCAAGTCTTGTTGATAAATTGTTGAACGGATCAGTGCCATCTCGCGCTCCTCTTCTAAAAGGTCCACTCCGTCTTGCCTGGCTTGCTCTACTTCAGCTTCGGAGAAGAGTTCGACTCGTGGAGAGTTGTGAAGCAAGTCACTCGGAAGGACTGCCTCTGCTCCATAAACGAGGAAAAATGGGGATCGCCCTGTCGATCTATTCGGAGTTGTGCGGAGGCCCCACAGCACCGAAGGCAGCTCGGTGACCCATGCGCCGGCGGCATGTCCAACTTCTCGCAGGAGTCGAGGCTTCAACCCTTGAAGAATAAGTCCATTCACCCGCTCTGCTTGCCCGTTTGTTTGGGGGTGCGCCACGGATGCAAAATCCACTCGGATACCTTGGCCTGCGCAAAAACCTTTGAACCTGTCCGAGTAAAAGTTTGTGCCATTGTCGGTGATTATGTTGTGCGGAACCCCGTATCTGGCGATGATGTCTGTGAAAAATTTGATGGTCATAAGGGCATCAAGCTTCTTGATGGGCTTGGCTTCAATCCACTTGGTAAACTTGTCGACTGCTACCAGCAGATGAGTGAATCCTCCTTGGCATGTTCTGAATGGTCCGACTGTATCTAATCCCCACACGGCGAATGGCCAAGCAAGAGGAATTGTCTTCAGCATAGACGTTGGCTTGTGGGAGTTGTTTGAATAGAACTGACAACCTTCGCAACGGTCGACCATATCTTTTGCCATTTCATTCGCCTGCAACCAGAAGAAACCAGCTCTGAATGCTTTGGCGACGATTGCCCTTGAGGAGGCATGATGACCGCAGGTTCCCGAGTGAATTTCTTCCAAGATTAACTGCCCCTCCTCAGGAGAGATACACCACTGAAGGATTCCTGAAACACTTTCCCTGTATAACTGGTCATCAATGACGGTGAAGGACTTCGACCTGCGAACGATCTGCCTAGCTTGGAATTCGTCTTCTGGTAACTCTTGCCTCATGATGTACGCAATGAACGGCACAGTCCATTCGGGAATGACAGCTAGAATCTCCATGATCAAATCAACCACAGCGGGGACCTCGACTTCAGTATGATCTGTTGAGCTCTTCGGTTGTACTGGTTCCTCTATAAAAGGGTCTTCTTTTACCGAGGGGAGGTGTAGGTGCTCGAAGCAGACATCACTCGGGACCGGTCTCCGAGTGGATCCAAGTTTTGCCAATTCATCTGCTGCTTGGTTTTTCAGTCGGGGAACATGGTGAAGTTCCAGACCTTCAAACTTCTTCTCGAGCTTACTTATTGCGTTGCAGTATGCAGTCATGGTGGGGTTCCTTACATCCCATTCCTCCATTACTTGATTAACCACTAGATCTGAGTCGCCATAGACCATCAGGCGACGGACGCTGAGTGTGATGGCCATGCCCAACCCGTAAAGGAGAGCTTCGTTGTTGGAAGAATCAAAATGGATCTGCAACACATACTTGAGTTTATCACCTTTTGGGGATATGAGCACTGCGCCGGCGCCGGAGCCATTCACCATCTTGGATCCATCGAAGAACATGGTCCAATGAGGCGAGTAGATGTGAGTCGGTTGCTGTTGTTCTACCCATTCTGCTATGAAGTCAGCAAGAGCTTGAGACTTTATAGCTTTCTTGGCTTCTAACTTGATGTCGCGGTATGGCATCTCCATTGCCCACTTTTCCACTTGGCCTGATGCGTCCTGATTGTGGAGAATTTCCGACAACGGAGCATCAGATATGACAGACACCGAGTGGTCTTGGAAATAATGAGCCACCTTCTTTGCAGTCATGTAGATCCCATAAATAAGCTTCTGATAATGGGGATACCTCTGCTTGGAAGGAGTCAGGACTTCGGAAACATAATATACTGGCCGTTGAACCTTGTACGCTTTGCCTTCTTCTTCGCGTTCGACTGTCACAACGGTGCTGACGACTTGATTTGTAGCCGCGATGTACAGAAGAAGGGGTTCTTTACTGAGCGGGGCAGTAACACCCGGCTAGGTGGAAAGCGGGGCTTTGAGGTCGTCGAATGCGATTTGGGCTTCGTCTGTCCACTCGAAGGTATCTTACTTCTTCATGAGTCGGTACAGAGGTAACGCCTTCTCGCCGATTCAAGCGATAAACCTGCTCAAAGCCGCTAGGCAACCTGTGAGCTTTTGAACATCATGTACTCTTACCGGTCGCTCCATTCGAACAATGGTCCCGATCTTTTCGGGGTTGACATCGATCCCTCGTTCGGAAACGAAGAAACCGAGTAACTTCCCACTAGGAACTCCGAATGAACACTTGGCTGGGTTGAGCTTGATATCGTACCTACGTAGGTTGGCGAATGTTTCTGCCAAGTCAGACAGCAGGTCGGAACCTTTGCGTGACTTGACGACGATATCATCCATATATGCCTCCACATTTCGACCGATCTGGTCTAGGAGGCATTTTTGGATCATGCGCATAAAAGTTGCTCCTACATTCTTCAAACCGAATGGCATAGTGATGTAACAGAAACACCCGAATGGGGTGATGAAGGTTGTTTTTAATTCATCCGAACCATACAGAGGGATCTGATGATAGCCCGAATAGGCATCAAGGAAGGATAAACGCTCGCAACCCACAGTCGAATCAACGATTTGATCAATGCGGGGGAGCGGGAAGTGGTCTTTCGGACAGACCTTATTAAGATGCTTGAAATCGATGCACATACGGAGAGACTTGTCCTTCTTGGGCACCATGACAACATTAGCGAGCCACTCGTAGTGGTGCACCTTACGAATGAAGTTGGCTGCCAAAAGTTTTGCCACCTCCTCTCCGATTGCTTTCCTCTTGTGCGCGGCGGACCGACGCAGGCGTTCTCGGACGGGCCAAGTGGCAGGATCCACGTGTAGTCAGTGCTCAGCCAACTCCCTGGGTACACCTGGCATGTCAGCAGGCTTCCATGCAAAAATGTCCCAGTTCTCACGGAGGAATTGGATGAGCTCGGCTTCCTATTTCGGATCAAGGGTGGTGGAGATGTTTGTCGGGGCGGCGGTGTCGTCCGTTGGGTGGATGCTGACTTTCTTCGTGTCTCCCGCCGACTGGAATGCAGACTCGGAAGCTGGCTTCTTTGAACGCATCAGGTCGGCGGGGTCGGCGGTCTTCTTGTACTCATCCAGCTCGAGTATAGCCATCTGATGATCAGCAATCCTCGACCCCTGCTGCAGACACTCCTTGGCCCGCTGCCGATTGCCTGTGACAGTAATCACACCTTTGGGACCTGGCATCTTCAGCTTCAAATAGACGTAACATGGACGGGCCATGAAACGCGCGTACGCCGGACGGCCCAGAATTGCATGGTATGCACTCTGGAAGTCTACCACTTCGAATGTTAACTTCTCTTTGCGGAAGTTCTTGTCAGAGCCGAAGACGACATCCAACGCAATCTGGCCGAGTGATTTGGCCTTTCTTCGTGGGACGACTCCATGGAAGTGCATACTGCTCTCGCTAAGTTTGGACATCAGAATGCCCATTCCCTTGAGAGTATCGGCGTACATGATATTCAAGCCGCTGCCGCCGTCCATGAGGACTTTGCGCAGCCTAACTCCTTCCACCACCGGGTCGACGACCAGAGCTTGCCTCCCTGGGTGGGTACGTGTGTTGGGTGGTCTGAATGATCAAAGGTGATCGCAGTCTGTGACCACTTGAGGAACGTGGGAGTGGATGGGGTTGCCATGTTCACCTCCCTTTTGACCAGCTTCAGTCGACTTTTGCTTTCCACATCAGCAAAAATTATCAACGTTGCATGGACTTGGGGGAACGGATCCTCCTTGTCCTCATCATCCTCCTCGGTGTCCTTCTCACTCGGTTGTCCTTCACCGAATCCTTGGATCAGGAGGCAACACTGCCGAGTGGTATGCTTCGGCAATATGACATTGCCTTCTTCATCCGTCTTCGTGTGGATTGGACACGGTTGATCTAGGATGGAATTTCCTGACTGCCTCTTCTTGGGGGTGTACTGTGCTTTCCCCTTGCCTTTGAACTTGGCATTTGTAAAGGCTGTTGCCTCTGCCTGCGGAGTGGATTGAGCTTTCTGCTTCTGCTTCCGATTGTTGTTCCCATCTCCATCGGCGACTGACTTATGCTTGCCGCTACGTATGCGGTCCTCCTCTTCGCCATTTACATAGTGCGCAGCTATCTCCATCATCTTGCTCATGGAGATGTCGCCTGTCCGACCAAACTTCAGGTACAGATATCTGTACCGCACGCCTGCCTTGAAGGCGCAGACTGCTTGGTGCTCTGTGACGTTCTCCACCGTGTGGTAGAGGGTCGTCCAACGCTGGATGAAATCGCGCAAGGGCTCATTTTGCTTCTGGACATAGTGCTGAAGCTCTACGAGACCAGCAGGGCGTTTGCACGTACCCTCGAAGGTCCTGATGAAGACTCGTGACAGATCTGCCCAGTTGTAGATGCTTGACGGAGCTAACTGGTTTAGCCAAGCTCGTGCCGAACCGTCGAGCATCAGTGGGAGATGTTTCATGGCGACATGGTCATCTCCGCCACCGATCTGGACGGCCACTCTGTAGTCGTCCAACCAAGTTTCTAGTTTGGACTCTCCCGTGAATTTGCTGATTCCCATCGCCAATCGGAAGTTGGGAGGGATGTCAGCTGAGCGGATGGCCCGACTGAAGCACTCGGGGCCAGAAACAACGGTCCTGCTTCCACTCGGACGGTCTCTATCGTGACCATCATGGTGGGCTCGACTTCTGTCGACCTTCTTCTGGGTGATGTACCCTCTTGCATCAGGTCTTGGATCATGCGCGCCACCGCCCGAACGACGGTCATCGTAATGCCGGGGCCCGTAAGGCCCACTCCACGGAGGAGTACGCGAACGGCGACGATCTTCGGGATGAGACCGAATGGGAAGAGAATTCCGACTCGGGTCCCTGGAACGGCTGCCCCCTCTGCGTCACTGGTGAGAGTTGGGACTGAAAACCGACCGATGCGTGTTCGCTTGAACAGAACTGTTGTGGATCCTGTTGTGCGACTGGGAGACCGCCGAATTTTGTTGCTGCGCCGTATGCAACAAGGCACGGATCTGCTCATTCCTCTACCAGCCTCTGAATCAGTCGGCTGGAGAGAATCGGCTATCCTTGCGGCTGCAGCCAAGTTGAGGATGGGTGTGCGGAACACCTCGACGTTGGTCTAGCGAGTGCGTCGACTGGAAGAACGATGGTGTTGACGACGAGCGCCGGATGATTCTCCGAACTCACGCTCATTCCGACCAGTCCCGAGGGGACTTTCGTGGGAATCAGCCATGAGTACTTCGGCTGCAGGCCCGCGACCCGGATACTCGGAAGGTAGCTCAGTCGGAACTGACTCCAAGCACTGGGATGGCGGCGGGACCACAACCGATTCGAGCACCGCCACTTGAGAGGACGCGTTTTGTCGTGCTATGGTGTGTCGCACCCAACGCTAGAGCCGCGGACGACGGGATCGCTTGTTGCAGCGCGCGACAGGGGCGAAGATCGACACCGGGGTCGATGGCTGAAGAAGAAGAACGCCGCAGGAAATGGCACGGAAGTGCGTAGCCCCGTGACTCGGAAGCGCCTCAACGTCGAGGGGCGCATCCCGAAGCCATGCCGAATCGTCTGCGATGAAGGAGAGTGCACCGAAGAGGATCTCATGACCCACGCACAGATCTCTGCCGGATGACATGACGAAAAGAGGAAATCGCAAACTTGCCGGAAGTCGCTTAGACGCCTGCCCCACGGTGGGCGCCAACTGTCGTGGGTATAAGTATGACAGTAGAAGTATGGGGTACGAAAGTATATGGGCAGAGCCTTAGCTACGACGAGGATGTATGAGTTCAGGCCCCTCTACGGTGGAGGTAAAAGCCCTACGTCTCGGTGCTCTTGGGATCTTTCTGTCGAGTGTATTGTGGATTACAACAAGTGCCAACCCTTGCACCGGTGGGGAAGGGCGGCTTATATAGAGTGCGCTGCCCTTCATAATGGCCCGATGGACAGGGGTGGAATAGTGGCAAGTAAATGCTTACGTTACAAGTAACGTAAGCTTTAAATGCTAATAATGGTGTATGAAAATGTATGACCGTTGCCCTCCTGGGAGGTTACGATGTACAGAGTGGATTCCAGTCGGTACGTTAGATATGCTCCGAGTGGATCGTCGCCGACTGGATGATGGGGGCGTCCTTAGTTCAGTCGGAACTGTCTAAGGGCCTTGTCTTCTATGAAGGATAGTCCTTGGGTAGGACCTATAGGGCAGACCTATGACCCTACCCTGGGACTATAACCCCATCAGTATCCCTATATCTTGTTCAATCTCGTTACCGGCAAGTCTCTTTACTCGTTCTGTAACACATCATCCCGTGGCTAACCCCTTAGTCACACTGAGCTCGATATGATGATGGATTACCGAGTGGGCCCAGAGATACCTCTTCGTCACACGAAGTGACAAATACCGGTCTCGATTCGTACAACTCAACAGACACTTTCAGAGATACCCGTAGTGCACCTTTATGATCACCCAGTTAAGTTATGACGTTTGGTACACCCAAAACACTCCTACAGTATCCGGGAGTTGCACAATCTCACGGTCTAAGGAAATGATACTTGACATTAGAAAAGCTTTAGCAAACGAACAACAGGATCTAGTGCTATGCTTAGGATTGGGTCTTGTCCATCACATTATTCCCCAATGATGTGATCCCGTTATCAATGACATCCAATGTCCATGATCAAGAAACCATGATCATCTATCGATCAACGAGCTAGCCAACTAGAGGCTCACTAGGGACACATTGTGATCTATATATTCAGACATGTATTACGGTTTCTGGTTAATACAATTATAGCATGAATAAATAGACAATTATCATGAACTGGAAATATAATAATAACTTCTTTATTATTGCCTCTAGGGCATATTTCCAACATATAGTGTGGCATAAAACCCTTCTGAAGCAGGTGAAAGTGAAGTGTTTTTTAGTCGGAGAAAGCCTTCGTATTCCCACAGACAGTACATGGACAATGCATAAAACCATTCTGCTTGTTTGCCTGAGCCACTTGAAGAAAATTATGCACGCCCTTAATATATTCGGAGGTGCGCCGGTCACCGTACATCCATTGTTGGTTCATCTGTGTGCATTATACAATAAAGTGTATTAAAAACCCTTACAACTTATCATGAATAGAAAAGTGACCAAATTAATAGAAATTCATCATCATATTAAAGCCAAAGTACAGTAGTGACCAAAATAAATACATAACGTTCATACGTAGTTCTCATTATTGAACAACATATAGCTCTCTAGAGCATCTAATTATAACATACATTAAAACTATAAAATTTAAATGCAACACCAAATGCGATCATAACCGCAACTAAGGTACCAATTGATCCAACGGCATAATGATACCAAGCCTCAGTATGAATGGCATATTTTCTAATCTTTCTAATCATCAAGCGCATTGCATCCATCTTGATCTTGTGATCGTGGACGACATCGGCAACATCCAACTCCAATATCATTCTCTCCTCTTGAACTCTCTGTAATTTTTCTTTCAAGTAATTGTTTTTCTTTTTCAACCAAATTTAACTTCTCGGCAAGAATTTCTAGGTCGGTTGGAATTTACGGTTCACATACCTCCTATTTTATTAAATCTATGTCATGTTGGTTGGCATAATTGTCATAAACACTAAATAAAACAAATAGTTATAAAAGATAATATGTACCACATCTGAATTATAGACAAGACGAGGGCCGACAGAGGCGGATACCAAAACCATCGCACTATATAATAATAAACAATAATAAAAGTAAGAAAATTACATAAATATTTATCTAAAACATACAAGTAAGAACTTTTTTCTTTTAGAAAAAATATAATAAGAAGAGACTAACCATGGTGGTGCCGGCACCGAGATGGGCACGGGCGATCGACAACTGTGAGGACGGGGACGGGACAGGACGGACCGCCAAAGCTACACAAAATTTGAAGAAAATGGAGCTTGGACAAGGGGATTCGAGAGGAGAAAGCTTAAGTGTGGCTCGGGCATTTCATCGAACACCTCATGTGCATAGGAGGTGAGCTAGAGAACCAAAAAGCTCTCCCACGACCGGCCAAAAAATCAGAGCAGTGCATTGTTCTGCTCGCGGGCAAGGGGTATATATAGGAAAACCATTTGTCCCGGTTTGTGGCCGGAACCGAGACAAAAGTTCAACATTTGGTCCCGTTTCCAGCCACAAACCGGGATTAATGGTTGTGAGCCAGGAGCGAGCTACATTGGTCCCGGTTCATGTCTGGAACCGGGACCAAAGGCGTCATACGAACCGGGACCAATGGCCCATGAGGCTCGACCGACGCCCTGGCCTCACTAACTGGGACCGATGCCCCCATGGGTCCCGGTTCGTGAGTGAACCGGGACTAATGGGATTTCATCAAGTAGACCAAAACCCTCTTTTCTACTAGTGACAAGACCCAAACTATAAATGTAGCATGTGATTATGTCATTTTGTTGCTATTGTTTTCTGCATGTTAAGTATACATTCCTATGACCATGAGATCATGTAACTCATTGACAGCGGAGGAATAGCTTGTGTGTATCAAACGTCACAACGTTACTGGGTGACTATAAAGGTGCTCTACAGGTATCTCCAAAGGTGTCCGTTGAGTTAGCATGGATCAAGACTGGGATTTGTCACTCCATGTGACGGAGAGGTATCTCGGGGCCCACTCGGTAATACAACATCAAAAATAAGCCTTGCAAGCAATATGACTAAAGAGTTAGCCACGGGACCTTGTATTACGGAACGAGCAAAGATACTTGTTGGTAACGATATTGAAATAGGTATGTCGATACCGATGATCAAATCTCGGGCAAGTAACACACCGAAGGACAAAGGGAATGATATATGGGATTGTGTGGATCCTTGACATATAAGTTCAACCGATAAGATCTTCGTAGAATATGTAGGATCCAATATGGACGTCCAGGTCCTGCTACTGGATATTGACTGGAGAGTGTCTCGGTAATGTCTACATACTTCTCGAACCCGCAGGGTCTGCACACTTAAGGTTCGGTGACGTTTTTGGTACAGTTGAATTATTGATGTTGGTAACCGAATGTTGTTCGGAGTCCCAAATGAGATCTAGGATGTCATGTGGGTCTCCGGAATAGTCCGTAAACGAAGATTGATATATAGGATTGTTGCATTTGGCTTCCGGAAAGATTTCACGCATTACCGGTAAAGTACGGGGAGTGACGAATGGGTTCCGGGGTTTCACCGGGAGGGGCCACCCACCCGAGGGAGGACCTAATAGGCCCATGGGTGGCGCACCAGCCCTTAGTGGGCTGGTGAAGTGTTAACCCACAAGTATAGGGGATCGCAACAGTTTTTGAGGGTAGAGTATTCAACCCAAATTTATTGATTCGACACAAGGGGAAGCCAAAGAATATTCTCAAGTATTAGCAGCTGAGTTTTCAATTCAACCACACCTGAAAGATTTAGTATCTGCAGCAAAGTATCAGTAGCAAGGTAGTGTGATAGTAAAAGTAGCAACGGTAACCAGTAGCAACAAAGTGACAGCAGCAGCAGCGATAGCAGTAGCGGCAAAGTAACGTAGCAAGGACCAATAGGAAAAACTCGTAGGCATTGGATCGGTGATGGATGATTATGCCGGATGTTATTCATCATGCAACAGTTATAACACGAAGAGATATGTAACTAGCTCCAGTTCGTCAATGTAATGTAGGCATGTATTCCGTATGTAGTCATACGTGCTTAGGGAAAAGAACTTGCATGCCATCTATTGTCCATCCCTCCCGTGGCAGCGGGGTCCTAATGTAAACTACGGGATATTAAGGTTCTCCTTTTAATAAAGAACCGGACCAATGCATTAACACTTAGTGAATACATGAACTCCTCATACTATGGTCATCTCCGGGAGTGGTTCCGGCTATTGTCACTCCGGGGTTGCCGGGTCATAACACATAGTAGGTGACTAAAACTTGCAAGATAGGATCAAGAACACACATATATTGGCGACAACATAATAGGTTCACATCTGAAATCATGGCACCCGGGCCCTAGTGACAAGCATTAAGCATAGCCAAGTAGTAGCAACATCAATCTCAGAACATGGTGGATACTAGGAATCAATCCCCGTTAAAACTAACTCGATTACATGATAGATCTCATCCAACCCATCACCGTCCAGCAAGCATACGATGAGATTACTCACGAACGGTGAAGAGCATCATGGAATTGGCGATGAAGGAAGGTTGGTGATGACGATGGCGACGATCTCCCCTCTCCGGAGCCCAGAACGGACTCCACATCTGCCCTCCACAGGAAGAACAGGAGGTGGCGGCGCCTCCGTATCGTAAAACGCGATGAACTCTTCTCCTTGATTTTTTTTCCGGACGAAAGGGACTAAATAGAGCTGAGATTGGAGGCGGTGGATCAACGTGGGCCGCACAAGCCTGCCAGGCGCGGCCAGGGGGGCCCGCGCCTGGTGGGTGATACGTCTCCAACGTATCTATAATTTTTGATGATTCCATGCTATTATCTTGTCAACTTTGGATGTTTTATATGCATGAATATGATATTTTATATCTCTTTTGGGACTAACATATTAACTCAGTGCCAACTGCGAGTTTCTGTTTTTCCGAGTTTTTGACCCTTTTTCAAACGGAGCCCAAATGGAATGAAACTTTACGATGATTTTTTTGGACCAAAAGAGACCCCCCGAAGCTTTGGAAAAGGCCAGATGGGCCACGAGGGAGTCACAAACCCTGACGCCGCCACCATCGCCCTAGGTGGCGCAGGGCAGGCTTGTGACCTCCTCGTGGGCCCAACTGACGCAATTCCACCGCCATAAATTCCTATAAATTCAAAAAACCCCAGAAAGAAACCTAGATCGGGAGTTCCGCCACCGCAAGCCTCTATAGCCACCAAAAACCAATCTGGAACCCGTTCCGGCACCCTGCCGGAGGGGGAATCCATCTCCAGTGGCCATCTTCATCATCCCGGCAATCTCCATGACGAGGAGGGAGTAGTTATCCCTCGGGGCTGAGGGTATATACCAGTAGCTATGTGTTTGATCTCTCTCTCTCTCTCTCTCGTGTTCTTGAGATGTCTTGATCTCGATATACCATGGGCTTTGCTACTATAGTTGGATCTTATGATGTTCTTCCCCCTCTCCATCTTGTAATGAATTGAGTTTCCCATTTGGAGTTATCTTAAAGGATTGAGTCTTTGAGAACACTTGATGTATGTCTTCCACGTGTCTATCTGCTGTGATCAACTTGCGGGTTTGTGACAATTGGGAACCTATGCATATGGGTTGGCACACGTGGATTCATGTGAGTACTCGATGTATGTTTTGGTGATCAACTTGCGGGTTCGTGACATTAGGAACCTATGCATAGGGGTTGGCACACGTTTTGACTCTCCGGTAGAAACTTTGGGGCACTCTTTGAAGTTCTATGTGTTGGTTGAATAGATGATTCTGAGATTGTGTGATGCATATCGTATAATCATGCCCACGGATACTTGAGGTGACAATGGAGTATCTAGGTGACATTAGGGTCTTGGTTGATATGTATCTTAAGGGTTTATTCTAGTACGAACTCTATGATGGACCGAACGGAAAGAATAGCTTCGTGTTATTTTACTACGGACTCTTGAATAGATCGATCAGAAAGAATAACTTTGTGGTGGTTTCGTACCGGACAATAATCTCTTCGTTTGTTCCCCACTATTAGTGACTTTGGAGTGACTCTTTGTTGCATGTTGAGGGCTAGTTATATGATCCAATTATGTTATTATTGTTCAGAGAACTTCACTAGTGAAAGTATGAACCCTAGGCCTTGTTTCCATGCATTGCAATACCGTTCGTGCTCACTTTTGTTACTAGTTACCTTGCTGTTTTTGTAATTTCAGATTACAAAAACCTATATCTACCATCCATATTGCACTTGTATCACCATCTCTTCGCCGAACTAGTGCACCTATACAACTTACCATTGTATTGGGTGTGTTGGGGACAGAAGAGACTCTTTGTTATTTGGTTGCAGGGTTGCTTGAGAGAGACCATCTTCATCCTACGCCTCCCACGCATTGATAAACCTTAGGTCACCCACTTGAGGGAAAATTGCTACTGTCCTACAAACCTCTGCACTTGGAGGCCCAACAACGTCTACAAGAAGAAGGTTGTGTAGTAGACATCAAGCTCTTTTCTGGCGCCGTTGACGGGGAGGATAGCGCTTGAAGGTATATCTTTAGATCTTGCAATCAAATCTTTTTGTTTCTTGTTATTTCTCTAGAAAACTACAAAAAAATGGAATTGAGGATGCCTCATATGCTCCATCTTTTCAATGTCTTCCGTGAGCATGATGGGAAGGAAAATTGTGCTCAAGTGCTGAAATAAGAATTACATAGAATGCTTGGCATAGAATATGTGAATGATGAGCATGATTGCAATGTTCTTAGCATGAATTCTTTGAATACCATGATGCTAATGATATGCAAAGCCACAAGCTTGGGGATGCTATATTTGATGAAGATGATCTTTAGTTCTTCCACTTTGAATGATCAAAATTATTTTGATGAAAGCATGCCCCTTATCTATGATGATAATTGTGAGGATACTTATGCTTTGAAGAAAAGGGATGATAAAACTTGTCATACTTTTGAAAACCCTTTTGCTAAACCTTTCTTTTTCATTGTGGACACAATTTGTAGTGCTCAAGTCTTTTACGATACTCCCACTACTATTCTTGAGAATAGATTTCCTTATGTGGAGAGTAGTATAATTTCTATGCATGTATATCATGAAAAGAATGCTTTAGGTGCTGGTTATATTGTGGAATTCATTCATGATTATACTGAAAATTACTATGAGAAAGGATCATATGCTTCTACTTATTGGAATAGTATCAAGCTTCCTCTCCATATGTTGAAATTTTTGAAGCTATGCTTGTTTTGCCTTCCTATGCTAGTTGATTCTTGCTCTAATAAATTGTTTTATCACAAAATCCCTATGCATAGGAAGTGGGTTAGACTCAAATGTGCTAGCCATTTGCTCCATGATGCTCTCGTCGTGTTTCAACCCTTACCTTTTATGTGAGCATCATTGAAATCAATGCCTAGCTAAGGGCGTTAAACGATAGCGCTTGTTGGGAGGCAACCCAATGAATAAATTTTTCTTTGCTTTTTTGCTTCATGTTTTGTTTTCTCCACACAATAATAATTCTGTTATGATTGTTTCTTTTGTGTTTCTTTTTGTGTTTGTGCCAAGCAAAACCGTTATGATTAGTCTTGGTGATGATTGTTTGATCATGCTGGAAAAAGACAGAAACTTTCTGCTCACGAAAAGAATTTTAATTTTTATTATGTAAGAGCTTTTGAGTTGATACTTTTTGCTGCTGATTTCTATGCAATTTCTTCAGACTTTCGCAATTTTTCAGATTTTGTTAAGTACCAGAAGTATACGAAGTATACAGATTTCTACAGACTGGTCTGCTGTTAACAGATTCTGTTTTTGTTGAGTTGGTTGCTTATTTTGATGAAACTATGGATAGTATCGGAGGGTACTAGCCACGGAAAAGTGAAAATACAGCAACCCAACATCAGCATAAGTAGAATTTAAGTTTGCTACAGTACCTAAGGAAGTGGTAGTTTGCTTTCTCATACTAATGTTATCACGAGTTTCTGTTTAAGTTTCGTGTTGTGAAGTTTTCAAGTTTTGGGTGAAGTTCTTATGGACAAAGAGATAAAGAGTGGCAAGAGCTCAAGTTTGGGGATTCCCAAGGCACCCCAAGAGATTCAAGGATGCCGTAAAAGCCTAAGCTTGGGGATGCCCCGGGAAGGCATCCCCTCTCTCGTCTTCAATCCATCGGTAACGTTACTTGGGGCTATATTTTTATTCACCACATGTTATGTGTTTTTTCTTGGAGCGTCTTGTATCGTAGGAGTCTTTTATTTTGTTGTTGTATCACAATCATCCTTGCTTCACACCTAGAGAGAGAGACATGCACTCACCGTGATTTTATCGAGCTTCACTTATATCCTTTGGTAGACAATTCAGCTCACATGTTCTTCACTTATATCTTTTGAGCTAGATACTTTTGCTCTATGTGCTTCACTTATATCTTTTAGAGCACAGCTGTGCGTGTCTTGGTAGTTGATCTATGCTTTGAAAGTAGTCTCAAAAGGGGTAGTTATCCAAAGGGATACGAAAACTTCCACCTTCATGTTAGTTAGAGAAGTTTGATTCGTCTCGATTAGTTTTGAGTTGTGGTTTTGGTAATATTGAAGTCATGCTAATAAGGTGTTGTGGATCTAGAAATACTTGTGTTGAAGTTAGTAATTCCCGTAGCATGCACGTATGGTGAACCGCTATGTGATGAAGTCTGAGCATGATTAGTCTATTGATTGTCATCCTTTGTGTGGCGGTCGGGATCGCGCGATGGTTTATACCTACCAACCCTTCCCCTAGGAGTATGCGTTGAATGCTTTGTTTCGATTACTAATAAAAAATTTGCAACAAGTATATGAGTTCTTGATGACTAATGTTGAGTCCATGGTTTAGATGCACTTTCACCTTCCACCATCACTATCTTCTTAGTGCCGTGCAACTTTTGCCGGTGCACAAAACCCACCATTAGCCTCCCTCAAAACAGCCACCATACCTACCTACTATGGCTTTTTCAAAGTCATTCCGAGATATATTTCCATGCAACTACCACCATGACATGTGCCACCACGTCTACATTGCCATTGCATGATCGTAAGATAGCTAGCATGATGTTTCCATTAATGTCTATGCCATGCTAGATCATTGTCACGGTACACTACCAAAGGCATTCCATATAGAGTCATCATTTCTCTAAGTTTTGAGTTGTAAGTGTGATGATCATCATTGATGGAGCATTGTCCCATGTGAGGAAATAAAAGAGGCCAGCGAAGTCCATTTACAAAAAGAGGCCAAAGATGCCCACCAAAATAAAATAAAAATAAAAATAAGAGGCCAAAGAGCCCACAAAAAAATGAGAGAAAAAGAGAGAAGGGACAATGCTACCACTTTTCCACACTTGTGCATATTAAGCACCATGATCTTAATGATTGAGAGTATATCATTTTGTCACCACCATATAGCTAGTGGGAAATTTTCATTATATAACTTGGCTTGTATATTCCAATGATAGGCTTCCTCAAAATTGCCTTAGGTCTTCGTGAGCAAGCAAGTTAGATGCACACCCACTAGTTTTCTTTAAGAGCTTTCACATACTCTTAGCTCTAGTGCATCATTTGTATGGCAATCCCTACTCATTCACATTGATATCTATTGATGAGCATCTCCACAGCTTATTGATATGCCTAGTTAATGTGATCATCTTCTCCTTTTTTATCTTGCAACCTCCACCACACTCCACACCACTTATAGTGCTAAAACCATGGCTCACGCTCATGTATTGCGTGAGAGTTGAAAAGGTTTGAGAAAGTAAAGGTGTGAAACAATTACTTGGCCAATACCGGGGTTGTGCATGATTTAAATTCGTTGTGCAATGATGATAGAGCATAGCCAGACTATATCCTTTTGTAGGGATAACTTTCTTTTGGCCTTGTTATTTTGAAAGTTCATGATTACCTTGCTAGTTTGCTTGAATTGTTATTGTTTCTACGTCAATAGCAAACTATAGTTTTGAATCAAATGGATCTGAACATTCACGTCACATAAGAGAAGTTACAAAGGACAACTAAGCTAGGTAGCATGCAACATCAAAAATTCATTATTTATCACTTCCCTACTCGAGGACGAGCAGGAGTTAAGCTTGGGGATGCTTGATACGTCTCCAACGTATCTATAATTTTTTATGGTTCCATGCCATTATCTTGTCAACTTTGGATATTTTATATGCATGAATATGCTATTTTATATCTCTTTTGGGACTAACCTATTAACTCAGTGCCAAGTGCGAGCTTTTGTTTTTCCCGTGTTTCTGACCCTTTTTCAGACAGAGTCCAAATGGAATGAAACTTTACGATGATTTTTTTGGGACCAAAAGAGAACCCCTAAGCTTTGGAAGAAGGCCAAATGGGCCACGAGGGAGTCACAAGCCCTGACGCCGCCACCACCGCCCTAGGTGGCGCAGGGCAGGCTTGTGACCTCCTTGTGGACCCAACTGACGCAATTCCACCACCATAAATTCCTATAAATTCAGAAACCCCCAGAAAGAAACCTAGATCGGGAGTTCCGCCGCCGCAAGCCTGTGTAGCCCCCAAAAACCAATCTGGAGCCCGTTCTGGCACCCTGCCGGAGGGGGAATCCATCTCCGGTGGCCATCTTCATCATCCCGGCGATCTCCATGACAAGGAGGGAGTAGTTCTCCCTCGGGGTTGAGGGTATGTACCAGTAGCTATGTGTTTGATCTCTCTCTCTCTCTTGTGTTCTTGAGATGTGTTGATCTCGATGTACCATGGGCTTTGCTACTATAGTTGGATCTTATGATGTTCTTCCCCCTCTCCCTCTTGTAATGAATTGAGTTTCCCCTTTGGAGTTATCTTATCGAATTGAGTCTTTGAGAACACTTGATGTATGTCTTGCACGTTTCTATCTATTGTGATCAACTTGCGGGTTTGTGACAATTGGGAACCTATACATATGGGTTGGCACACGTGGATTCATGTGAGTACTCGATGTATGTTTTGGTGATCAACAATTGGGTTCATGACATTAGGAACCTACGCATAGGGGTTGGCACACGTTTTGACTCTCCGATAGAAACTTTGGGGCACTCTTTGAAGTTCTATGTGTTGGTTGAATAGATGATTCTGAGATTGTGTGATGCATATCGTATAATCATGCCCATGAATACTTGAGGTGACAATGGAGTATCTAGGTGACATTAGGGTCTTGGTTGATATGTATCTTAAGGTGTTATTCTAGTACGAACTCTATGATGGATCGAAAGGAAATAATAGCTTCGTGTTATTTTACTACGGACTCTTGAATAGATCGATCGGAAAGAATAACTTTGTGGTGGTTTTGTACCCGACAATAATCTCTTCGTTTGTTCCCTGCTATTAGTGACTTTGGAGTGACTCTTTGTTGCATGCTGAGGGCTAGTTATATGATCCAATTATGTTATTATTGTTGAGAGAACTTCACTAGTGAAAGTATGAACCCTAGGCCTTGTTTCCACGCATTGCAATACCGTTCGTGCTCACTTTTGTTACTAGTTACCTTGCTGTTTTTGTAATTTCAGATTACAAAAACCTATATCTACCATCCATATTGCACTTGTATCACCATCTCTTCGCCGAACTAGTGCACCTATACAACTTACCATTGTATTGGGTGTGTTGGGGACAGAAGAGACTCTTTGTTATTTGGTTGCAGGGTTGCTTGAGAGAGACCATCTTCATCCTACGCCTCCCACGGATTGATAAACCTTAGGTCACCTACTTGAGGGAAAATTGCTACTCTACTACAAACCTCTGCACTTGGAGGCCCAACAACGTCTACAAGAAGAAGGTTGCGTAGTAGACATCATTAGGCTTGTGGGCTCTCAGCTCCACCCCTCTGGTTGATTCTTGCGCCAGTATTTTTTATATATTCCACAAAAAATCCCCGTAAATTTCCAGGTCATTCCGAGAACTTCTATTTCTGCGCAAAAACAACACCATGGCAATTCTGCTGAAAACAACGTTAGTCCGGGTTAGTTCCATTCAAATCATGCAAATTAGAGTCCAAAACAAGGGCAAAAGAGTTTGGAAAAGTATATACGATGGAGACGTATCATGAGGCTAGCCCAAGAAGTCTGTTTTGGCTGAAAGTAAAATGAAGGAAAAAGAATAAAAGAAGAAGGAAGGAGGTGGAGCCCTGCCGGAGTAGCTCCACCATCATCACCGCCACGCCGTCATGCTACCGGAGAATTCAGCTACCTCTTCGTCTCCCTTGCTGGATCAAGAAGGCGGAGATCGTCATCGAGCTATACGTGTGCTGAACGTGGACGTGTCGTCCGTTCGGCGCTAAATAGGGACGGATCATGGGACGGAGGCGATTTGGATCATGAAGACGTTCCACTACATCAACCGCGTTTCTTAACGCTTCCCGCTTAGCGATCTATAAGGGTATGTGGATCCGATCTCCCTCTCGTAGATGATCATCACCATGATAGGTCTTCGTGTGCGTAGGAAATTTTTTATTTCCCATGCAACGTTCCCCATCAGAAGCTGCGGTGGTGAGGACCCGATGGCGTATGATAACGCACAATAGGTGGTGTTGGGGAACGTTGCATGGGAAACAAAAAATTTCCTACGCGCACGAAGTCCTATCATGGTGATGTCCATCTACGAGAGGGGATTTCCGATCTACGTACCCTTGTAGATCGCACAGCAGAAGTGTTAAGAAACGCGGTTGATGTAGTGGAACGTCCTCACGTCCCTCGATCCGCCCCGCGAACCGTCCCACGAACCGTCCCACGATCCGTCCCACGATCTAGTGCCGAACGGACGGCACCTCCGCGTTCAGCACACGTACACCTCGACGATGATCTCGGCCTTCTTGATCCAGCAAGAGAGACGGAGAGGTAGATGAGTTCTCCGGCAGCGTGACGGTGCTTCGGAGGTTGGTGATGATCTAATCTCGGCAGGGCTCCGCCCGAGCTCCGCAGAGACGCGATCTAGAGGTAAAACCGTGGAGGTATGTGGTCGGGCTGCCTTGAAAAAGTTGTCTAAAATCAGCCCTAATTGCTCCATATATATAGGAGGTGGGAGGGGAGGCTTGCCTTGAGGCTCAAGGAGCCCCAAGGGCTGCGCCACCAAGGGGAGGAGGAGTCCTCCTCCAATCCTAGTCCAACTAGGATTGGAAGGTGGAGTCCTTCTCTCTTTTCCCACCTTTCCTTTTTTTTCTCTTCTTTTGGTTTTTTCTTTCTCTTGCACAAGACAGCCTTGGGCTGACCCCACCTACTTGCTGCACCACGCCCAAGGTCCTTGGGCCCTCCTGGGTGGGTGGTCCCCCCTCCCGGTGAAGATCCGGAACCCATTCGTCATTCCCGGTACATTACCGGTAATGCCCGAAAACCTTCCGGTAACCAAATGAAGTCATCCTATATATCAATCTTCGTTTCCGGACCATTCTGGAAACCCTCGTGACGTCTGTGATCTCATTCGGGACTCCGAACAACATTCGGTAACCAACCATATAACTCAAATACGCATAAAACAACGTCGAACCTTAAGTGTGCAGACCCTGCGGGTTCGAGAACTATGTAGACATGACCCGAGTGACTCCTCGGTCAATATCCAATAGTGGGACCTGGATGCCCATATTGGATCCTACATATTCTATGAAGATCTTATCGTTTGAACCTCACTGCCAAGGATTCATATAATCCCGTATGTCATTCCCTTTGTCCTTCGGTATGTTACTTGCCCGAGATTCGATCGTCAGTATCCGCATACCTATTTCAATCTCGTTTACCGGCAAGTCTCTTTACTCGTTCCGTAATACAAGATCCCGCAACTTACACTAAGTCACAATGCTTGCAAGGCTTGTGTGTGATGTTGTATTACCGAGTGGGCCCCGAGATACCTCTCCGTCACACGGAGTGACAAATCCCAGTCTCGATCCATACTAACTCAACGATCACCTTCGGAGATACCTGTAGAGCATCTTTATAGTCACCCAGTTACGTTGCGACGTTTGATACACACAAAGCATTCCTCCGGTGTCAATGAGTTATATGATCTCATGGTCATAGGAACAAATACTTGACACGCAGAAAACAGTAGCAACAAAATGACACGATCAACATGCTACGTCTATTAGTTTGGGTCTAGTCCATCACATGATTCTCCTAATGATGTGATCCCGTTATCAAGTGACAACACTTGCCTATGGTCAGGAAACCTTGACCATCTCTGATCAACGAGCTAGTCAACTAGAGGCTTACTAGGGACAGTGTTTTGTCTATGTATCTACACATGCACTATGTTTCCAATCAATACAATTATAGCATGGATAATAAACGATTATCATGAACAAAGAAATATAATAACAACTAATTTATTATTACCTCTAGGGCATATTTCCAACAGTCTCCCACTTGCACTAGAGTCAATAATCTAGTTCACATCACCATGTGATTCCAACGAATCCAACACCCATATAGTCATGGGGTCTGATCACGTCTTGCTCGTGAGAGCGGTTTTAGTCAACGGTTCTAAAACTTTCAGACCCTTGTGTTCTTTACAAATCTTTATGTCATCTTATAGATGCTGCTACTATGTGCTATTCGGAAATACTCCAAATATCTACTCTACTATACGAATCTGTTTCACTACTCATAGTTATTCGGATTAGTGTCAAAGCTTGCATCGACGTAACCCTTTACGACGAACTCTTTAACCACCTCCATAATCGAGAAAAATTCCTTAGTCCATCAGTTACTAAGGATAAATTTTGACCGCTGCTAGTGATTCAATCATGGATCACTCTCTGTACCTCTCAACAGACTTTGAGTCAAGGCACACATCAGGTGGGTACCCAGCATGGCATACTTCAGATTCTACGGCCAAGGCATAGAAGACGACCTTCGTCTATTCTCTTTATTCTGCCGGGGTCGGGTTTTGAGTCTTACTCAAATTCACACCTCACAACGCAACCAAGAACTCCTTCTTTGCTGATCTATTTTGAACTCCTTCAAAAACTTGTCAAGGCATGGATCTTGTTGAAACTTCCATTAAGCGCTTTCGATCTATCTCCATAGATCTTTGATGCTCAACGTTCAAGTAGCGCAATCCAGGTACTCCTTTGAAAACTCCTTTCAAACAACCTTGTATGCTTTACAGAAATTCTATATTACTTCTGATCCACAATATGTCAACCACATATACTTATCAGAAATTCTATAGTGCTCCCACTCACTTCTTTGGAAATACAAGTTTCTCATAAACCTTGTACAAACCCAAAATCTTTGATCATCTCATCAAAGTGTATATTCCAACTCCGAGATGCTTGCACCAGTCCAATGAAGGATCGCTCGAGCTTGCATACTTGTTAGTATCTTTAGGATCGACAAAACCTCCTGGTTGTATCACATACAATGTTTGCTCAAGGAAACTGTCGAGGAAACAAAGTTTTGACATCCTATGTGCAATATTTCATAAATAATGCAGCAACTACTAACATAATTCTAACAGACTTTCAGCATCGCTACGAGTGAGAAAGTCTCATCATAGTCAACTGTTAGATCTTGTCGGAAACATCTTTGCGACAAGTCGAGCTTTTCTTAATAGTGACTTATCACCATCATCGTCTGTCTTCCTTTTAAAGATCCATCTTTACTCAATAGTCCTATGACCATCAAGTAGTTCTTCCAAAGTCTACACTTTGTTTTCATACATGGATCGTCTCTCGGATTTCATGGCCTCCAGCCATTTGTCGGAATCCAGGCCCACCATTGCTTTCTCCATAACTCGTAGGTTCATTGTTGCTCAACAACATGACCTCCAAGACAGGGTTACCGTACCACTCTGCAGTAGTACGCGACCTTGTCAACCTACGAGATTTGTAGTAACTTGATTCGATGCTCGATGATCACCATCATAAGCTTTCACTTCAATTGGTGTAGGCGCCACAGGAACAACTCCCTGCACCCTGCTACACACTGGTTGAAGTGATGGTTCAATAACCTTATCAAGTTCTACCACCCTCCCACTCAATTCTTTCGAGAGAAACCTTTCCTCGAGAAAGGATCCGTTTCTAGAAACAAACACTTTGCTTTCGGATCTGAGATGGGAGATGTACCCAACTGTTTTGGATATCCTATGAAGATGCATTTATCCACTTTGGGTTCGAGCTTATCAGAGTGAAACTTTTTCACATAAGTGTCGAAGCCCCAAACTTTCAAGAAATGACAGTTTAGAGTTCTCTAAACCTCAGTCTATACTATGTCATCTCAACGGAAATACGCGGTGCCCTAGTTAAAGTGAATGCGGTTGTCTCTAATGCATAACCCATAAACGATAGTGGTAATTCGATAAGAGACATCATAGCATGCACCATACCAAATAGTGCGTGGCTATGACGTTCAGACACATCATCACACTATGATGTTCCAGGTGGCATGAACTGCGAAACAATTTCCACATTGTCTTAACTGTGTACCAAAACTCGTAACTCAGATATTCATTTCTGTGATCATATCATAGACAGTTTATCCTCTTGTTACGACGAACTTCACTCCTGAAACAGAATTGAACCTTTCAATATTTCAGACTTGTGATTCATTAAGTAAATACTCTTGTATCTGCTCAAATCGTCATTGAAGTAAGAACATAATGATATCCACTGCGTGCCTCAGCACCCATTGGACTGCATACATCAAAATGTATCACTTCCAACAAGTTACTATCTTGTTTCATCTCAATGAAAACAAGGCCTTGCTCATGTGGTATGATTTGCATGTCACTAGTGATTCAAAATCAAGTGAGTATAAAGATCCATCAACATGGAGCCTCTTCATGCAATTTACACCAACACGACTCAAGCGGCAGTGCCACAAGTAAGTGGTACTATCATCATTACCTCATATCTTTTGGCACCAATATTATGAACATGTGTAACACTACGATCGAGATTCAATAAACCATTGAAGGTGATTTATTCAAGCAAATAGAGTAACCATTATTCTCTTTAAATGAATAATCGTATTGCAATAAACACGATCCAATTATGTTCATGCTTAACGCAAGTACCAAATAACAATTATTTAGGTTTAACACCAATCCCGATGGTAGATGGAGTGTGCGACGTTTGATCATATCAACCTTGGAAACACTTCCAACACGTATCGTCACCTCGCCTTTAGCTAGTCTCCGTTTATGCCGTAGCTTTCATTTCGTGTTACTAATCACTTAGCAACCGAACCGGTATCCAATACCCTCGTGCTACTAGGAGTACTAGTAAAGTACACATCAACATCATGTATATCAAATATACTTCTTTCGACTTTTGCCAGCCTTCTTATCTACCAAGTATCTAGAGTTGCTCTGCCTCATTGACTGTTCCCCTCATTACAGAAGCACTTAGTCTCGAGTTTGGGTTTAATCTTGGGTCTCTTCATTAGTGCAGCAACTGTTTTGCCGTTTCACGAAGTATCCCTTCTAGCCCTTGCCTTTCTTGAAACTTAGTGGTTTTACTAACCATCAACTATTGATGCTCCTTCTTGATTTCTACTTTCGCAGTGCCAAACATCGCGAATCGCTCAAGGATCATTGTACCTATCCTTGATATGTTATAGTTCATCACGAAGCTCTCACAGCTTGGTGGCTGTGACTTTGGAGAACCATCGCTATCTCATCTGGAAGATTAACTCCCACTTGATTCAAGCGATTGTCGTACTCAAACAATCTGAGCACACGCTCAACGATTGAGCTTTTCTCCTTTACTTTGTGGACAAAGAATCTTGTCGGAGGTCTCGTACCTCTTAACAAGGGCACAAGCATGAAATCACAATTTCATCTCTTTAGAACATCACTTATGTTCCGTGACGTTTCAAAACGTCTTCGGCGCCTTGCTTCTAAGCCATTAAGTATTTTGCACTGAACTATCGTGTAGTCATCAGAAACGTGTATGTCGGATGTTCACAGCATCCACAGACGACGCTTGAGGTGCAGCACACCGAGTGGTGCATTAAGGACATAAGCCTTCTGCGCAGCAACGAGGACAATCCTCTGCAAAGTTTGCTACTATCAACTTTCAACTAAATTTTCTCTAGGAACATACAAAAATAGTAGAGCTACAGCGCAAGCTACATCGTAATTCGCAAAGACCATTAGACTATGTTCATGACAATTAGTTCAATTAATCATATTACTTAAGAACTCCCACTCAAAAAGTACATCTCTCTAGTCATTTGAGTGGTACATGATCCAAATCCACTATCTCAAGTCCGATCATCACGTGAGTCGAGAATAGTTTCAGTGGTAAGCATCTCTATGCTAATCATATCAACTATACGATTCATGCTCGACCTTTCGGTCTCATGTGTTCCGAGGCCATGTCTGCACATGCTAGGCTCGTCAAGCTTAACCCGAGTGTTCCGCGTGTGCAACTGTTTTGCACCCGTTGTATGTGAACGTTGAGTCTATCACACCCGATCATCATGTGGTGTCTCGAAATGAAGAACTGTCGCAACGGTGCACAGTCGGGGAGAACACAATTTCGTCTTGAAATTTTAGTGAGAGATCACCTCATAATGCTATCGTCATTCTAAGCAAGATAAGGTGCATAAAGGATTAACATCACATGCAATTCATAAGTGACATGATATGGCCATCATCATGCGCTTCTTGATCTCCATCACCAAAGCACCGGCACGATCTTCTTGTCACCGGCATCACACCATGATCTCCATCATCATGATCTCCATCAACGTGTCGCCATCGGGGTTGTCGTGCTACTCATGCTATTACAACTAAAGCTACGTCCTAGCAATATAGTAAACGCATCTGCAAGCACAAAAGTTAGTTTAAAGACAACCCTATGGCTCCTGCCGGTTGCCGTACCATCGACGTGCAAGTCGATATTAACTATTACAACATGATCATCTCATACATCCAATATATCACATCACATTGTTGGCCATATCACATCACAAGCATACCCTGCAAAAACAAGTTAGACGTCCTCTAATTGTTGTTGCATGTTTTACGTGGTGACCATGGGTATCTAGTAGGATCGCATCTTACTTACGCAAACACCACAACGGAGATGTATGAATTGCTATTTAACCTCATCCAAGGACCTCCTCGGTCAAATCCGATTCAACTAAAGTTGGAGAAACCGACACTTGCCAGTCATATTTGAGCAACGGAGTTACTCGTAGCGATGAAACCAGTCTCTCGTAAGCGTACGAGTAATGTCGGTCCAAGCCGCTTCAATCCAACAATACCGCAGAATCAAGAAAAGACTAAGGAGGGCAGCAAGACGCACATCACCGCCCACAAAAACTTTTGTGTTCTACTCGAGATTACATCTACGCATGAACCTAGCTCATGATGCCACTGTTGGGGAACGTCGCATGGGAAACAAAAAATTCCCTACGCGCACGAAGTCCTATCATGGTGATGTCCATCTACGAGAGGGGATTTCCGATCTACGTACCCTTGTAGATCGCACAGCAGAAGCGTTAAGAAACGCGGTTGATGTAGTGGAACGTCCTCATGTCCCTCGATTCGCCCCGCGAACCGTCCCGCGATCCGTCCTACGATCTAGTGCCGAACGGACGGCATCTCCGCGTTCAGCACACGTACAGCTCGACGATGATCTCGGCCTTCTTGATCCAGCAAGAGAGGCAGAGAGGTAGATGAGTTCTCCGGCAGCGTGATGGCGCTCCCGAGGTTGGTGATGATCTAATCTCGACAGGGCTCCGCAGAGACGCGATCTAGAGGTAAAACCGTGGAGGTATGTGGTCGGGCTGCCTTGAAAAAGTTGTCTCAAATCAGCCCTAATTGCTCCATATATATAGGAGGAGGGAGGGGAGGCTTGCCTTGAGGCTCAAGGAGCCCCAAGGGCTGCGCCACCAAGGGGAGGAGGAGTCCTCCTCCAATCCTAGTCCAACTAGGATTGGAAGGTGGAGTCCTTCTCTCTTTTCCCACCTTTCCTTTTTTTTCTCTTCTTTTGGTTTTTTCTTTCTCTTGCACAAGACAGCCTTGGGCTGACCCCACCTACTTGCTGCACCACGCCCAAGGTCCTTGGGCCCTCCTGGGTGGGTGGTCCCCCCTCCCGGTGAAGATCCGGAACCCATTCGTCATTCCCGGTACATTACCGGTAATGCCCGAAAACCTTCCGGTAACCAAATGAAGTCATCCTATATATCAATCTTCGTTTCCGGACCATTCTGGAAACCCTCGTGACGTCTGTGATCTCATTCGGGACTCCGAACAACATTCGGTAACCAACCATATAACTCAAATACGCATAAAACAACGTCGAACCTTAAGTGTGCAGACCCTGCGGGTTCGAGAACTATGTAGACATGACCCGAGTGACTCCTCGGTCAATATCCAATAGTGGGACCTGGATGCCCATATTGGATCCTACATATTCTATGAAGATCTTATCGTTTGAACCTCAGTGCCAAGGATTCATATAATCCCGTATGTCATTCCCTTTGTCCTTCGGTATGTTACTTGCCCGAGATTCGATCGTCAGTATCCGCATACCTATTTCAATCTCGTTTACCGGCAAGTCTCTTTACTCGTTCCGTAATACAAGATCCCGCAACTTACACTAAGTCACAATGCTTGCAAGGCTTGTGTGTGATGTTGTATTACCGAGTGGGCCCCGAGATACCTCTCCGTCACACGGAGTGACAAATCCCAGTCTCGATCCATACTAACTCAACGAACACCTTCGGAGATACCTGTAGAGCATCTTTATAGTCACCCAGTTACGTTGCGACGTTTGATACACACAAAGCATTCCTCCGGTGTCAGTGAGTTATATGATCTCATGGTCATAGGAACAAATACTTGACACGCAGAAAACAGTAGCAACAAAATGACACGATCAACATGCTACGTCTATTAGTTTGGGTCTAGTCCATCACATGATTCTCCTAATGATGTGATCCCGTTATCAAGTGACAACACTTGCCTATGGTCAGGAAACCTTGACCATCTCTGATCAACGAGCTAGTCAACTAGAGGCTTACTAGGGACAGTGTTTTGTCTATGTATCCACACATGCACTGTGTTTCCAATCAATACAATTATAGCATGGATAATAAACGATTATCATGAACAAAGAAATATAATAATAACTAATTTATTATTGCCTCTAGGGCATATTTCCAACAGGTGGTCCACTCGGCGATCTTCCGTGTCACTAATCTTGCCTAGTTCTTCGTAGCTCTCCGTCGAAGTCGGAGCTACATTGGGAGTGTAATGTTGTTCTACAACCAATAGGGTTGTTGTTTTAGTGTGAGGTCACTATAGCATGACACTCGGAGTGTGACAATATATGGGAAGTTGGTATTCAGATTTCGGAAAGGTTACGAAAATATCGTTTTTGTGACGGAGATGCCGAAAGTGTTTCGCATGGGATGAGAGAGAGACGCACCAACCCCTGGTGGGCTGGGCGCCCCTCCCACCTAGGCCCATGTGGCTGGATGGTGGAGGGCCAAGCCCTTGGGGGTGGCGCCACCCTTGCCTTGGGTGGCAAGCACCACCCCTTGGCCTCCACCCCAACCTAGGGGAAACCCTAGGTTGGCCCTCCTCCACCCCTTCCTCTCCCCCTAGATCAGTTTTCTTCTCCCGTCGCGTCTACGACGGCGCTTGGCGAAGCCCTATTGAGATTGCACCACCACCACCGTCACCACGCCGTTGTGCTGCCGGAGAACTCATCTACTACTCCACCCTCGCTTGCTGGATCGAGTAGGCGGAGATGTCATCGAGTTGTACGTGTGCTGAACGCGAAGGTGCCGTCCGTTCAGTGCTAGATCGGGACGGATCATGATTGGATCGTGAAGATGTACGACTACATCAACCAAGTTTCTTAATGCTTTCGCTTAGTGATTTACAAAGGTATGTAGATACACCTCCCCTCTCGTAGCTATGCATTTTCATGGATAGATCTTGTGTGTACGTATGATTTTTTTTCTCTTCCAATGTTATGCAACACCTCTCCTAAAGGTAACGTTCCCCAGATATTAGGGTCTAATGGGTTGGGAGGTGCAATGGTATCCAAATTACAATGTTTTCAAATACATTTAAAAACGAAGATGGTCGAACTCAAACATTTGATGCGAACTCACATATTACCAGCACACTGCCTGCTAAACTTGTGTTATTCCCGCCTCCTCTTTCGAGCCTGCAATGGTCAAATAATAACCTGGAAGGTGCAAACGTATCCAAATGTCCAGAACTATTTAAACACATTAAAACAAAAACATTTTCATCACATTATGTTCTTAAATTTTGTTAAGACCCGCCAGAAACAGATTTCACTTTGAAGCCTACATCGGTCAAATAACGAAAATACTACACCTATGTAACCTTCCTAATCCCCCCCTCCCCGAATTCAAGGGGGGTGTCAAATAATAAGCCGGTATTTGCAAAAGTATCCAGATTTTGAAAACCATCGAACAAATCAAAACCCAAAAGTTGCCAACTAAATTTCGAAACAAAAGACGGGGCAAAGTCAAAACTTTGCTACGAACACACATACCAACAGCACATTCTTCCCCTAAAACCTCTAACTCCGCCACTAAAACCCAGCTTCAAAAATCCATTCCCAAAACCACCGAACGAAACCCAATGTTTGCCGCGCGCGTCCCCCTCTGGCCGCAGCTGTACCGATCGGGCCGGTGCCGTTTTTTACAAACGCAAACCCGCAACCCGACGAGCCAGGCCTGCATTTTGCCTCTGCGCGCACCCGTAAGGACCACACCGCAAATCTCCCCTCTGCTTTCCGCGAACCGGACCCCGGCCAGCCCGGTTCGCCCGCCAGCGCACCCAAACGGCGCGTTTTCACCGTAGCCCGTCACCCGCTTATATATACGCCCGCGCCCTTTACCAGAATCCTTTACCCCCACCCCCACCCCCACGATATTCGCCGCAGTCTGTCGTCTGGCTAGTGTGAGAGTGCGATCTGCTGATAAGTGTGCGTGTGATCCCCGCCCGTGAATGCGCCTGCCTTGCCGCCGGCAATGACCTCCGCCGTCGCGAGTAACCTTGTCCCCGCGGCACCCGCCGCGTCCGCGTATGGGTGTCGCCGCGCCTCGTTCGGCCGTGACGCGCACGCGCCCGAGGAGACGGCGCCGGCGGCTGTCGTCGTCGTTTCTTCTGCTTCGCCCGTGCACCCCGCCGTCGCCGCGCCCGCCATCTCCAAGGACTTCATCGACTTCGAGTTCAGCCTCGGCGGGGGCGGCTGTGCCGCCAGCATGCTCCCCGCGGACGAGCTCTTCGCTGACGGTAAGCTGCTCCCTCTCCGCCGGGCTGATGCTGATACTGCTGCTACCGCTGCCGCGCCTGAGCCGGAGGCTGCCGCGGCGACGGCACCTCCCGCGCGGCTGTTGGAGGCAATGCCGGCGTCGCCGGAGCCGATGAGGCCGATCCGCGGCGGCGCGGCGGCTGGTGCTGCCGACCAGTACGTGTTCTCGCCCAAGGCGCCCAGCTGCTCGAGCCGGTGGCGCGAGCTGCTCGGGCTCAAGAGGGCGGCCGCGGCGCAGAGCCCCAAGTCGACGCCCTCGCAGTCGCAGTCGCCGTCGCCAGCGGCCGCATTGGCAAAGACCCCCGGGAGAACGACGGCGACGACGGGCTCGTCGGCGGCGAGGTCGCTCAAGTTCCTCCTGCAGCGGAGCAACGGCGGGCGGGCGTCCACGGGCACGGCCTCGGACCTCGCGTCGGCGCCGCTCCTCCGCGACAGCTCCGACTCGGAGGCCTCGCTCTCGCTCGCCTCCTCCCGCTTCTCGCACTCGTCCTCCTCGTCCTCCTCCGGCCACGACCACGACGACGTCAACCCGCGCTTCTCCCTCGACTCCGCCGCCGACCCAAACCCACCACGCCTCCGCCTGGTCCGCTCCTCCCACCGCCACTCCACCTCCAGCCGCGCGGCCCACAGCCCGGCGCGCCGCCGGCCGTCGCCGCCCAGGCAGCAGGACGCGTCCAGATGCCTCTCCGTGGACTCCCCGCGCATGAACTCCTCGGGCAAGATCGTGTTCCAGCAGGGCCTGGAGCGCAGCTGCAGCTCCCCGTGCAGCCTCCACGCCGCGGCGAGGTCGCGGTCCATGGCCCGCGCCGTCGACCGGTCCTACTCGTCCGGCGTGCGCGTGGCGCCCGTGGTGCTCAACGTTCCGGTCTGCTCGCGGCCGGTGTTCGGGTTCTTCAAGGACAAGAAGGAGTCGGCGGCCAGCAAGGACTCGTCGTCATCAGCTCGGTCGTCGTCCCGGGCGTCAACCCTTGGCCGGAAGCAGACGCCGACGCCGACGGCGGCGCAGCGGTGGAGCGGCGAGCTGCCGAGGCCGTGCGGGTGATCCGTCCGTCCGGTCCAAGAGACGGCGGGCGATCGTGCATGGAAAGCGACGGGCTAGGCTAGGGACGCAATGATGGACGAAAAGATGCATAGCGCTTTGGACGTTTAGTTGGTTTTTTAACTGATTTGGTTTGTTCTTTCTTTGGGATGCTGATGAGAAGGTCTAATCAATTGACTGTTTTCTTCTTTTTCGTTTTCTCTTGACTGTAAATTTGGAGTTTTGTCCTTCTCCTAAATCCTCAGGTTCTGTTGTAGCTAGCTAGCGCATCTGATTCTGATTTGGCTGCTTGCAAGAAGAAAAAAGATCACAAGATGTTTTCTCCAAACGGATGATGCTGTTTTTGAAGGGGTTCACACTCTCGTCAGCTGTCACATCGTTCAAAACACCAAATGCATTACTCGTAGGTAGTATCGATCGTGTGCCATTACCGTTGCTTGGCCTCGCTGAAGAGCCGGTCGATCGAGCTGGCATGGCACTGCTACAAATGCAATGCAAGCAAACAGTGGCGGCATTTTTAGGGCAGAGCGACGGGGAGTGGCGAGCCCCTCATTTTCCGTGCTTATCTGCATCGAAGTCAGCAGCCAGCCGTGGCAGGAGGCCAGCCACTAGCAGAGCTAGCCAGTAGGCGCCCGGTTCACAAGCCCGTTTCGCCACAGAGCAAGAGCCGAACCGGCCGGTCCGGCCGCCCGGCGCCCGGCTTGATCTGGATCCATCCGGGCACTGTGCCGCATGTGCTGGGCCTGTGAATATTCGCGCAGAGAAGGAAAAAAAAAATTACTCCCCCACGCCAGCGGCCCCAGAGCTAAAATAAACGCGCTGGCAGACACCATGCCCGTTACGGCATCATGGCCTCGCTCCGGCGCTGACAGGCAACGTGGTCGCCGCGCCCGCGGCGGGTCCCGTGCGCGCTCCCGGCGCGCCCATGTGGACCGACGCCTTTCTCTTCCCTGCTCTCGCGGCCTTTTTTTAAATCCGGCCGCCTGCGCTGCGCGCGCCGCTGTCTTTCTTTCACCCCGCCCGGCCGTGTCCTTTTCCGGGGCGCCTTTCGCCCTCTGCAGCAGCGGCCACCCTTTGCCGCTCGCCGTCGCCAGGTTCCCGATCCGCTCCCGTGCAAGCGCCTGCGACGAGGACGATGACACCATGAACCCCCGTGGTACCATGCACGCACGGGCGCGGTCGTTCTCGTCTCTCTCGCTGCAGCGGTGGGTGATGCAGCGCGTGCGTAGGCCAGCGGAGGCACGGGCTAAGCGAGCGTGCGTGCCGCTGGGCTCCGGCAGCCGGGGCTCCATTGGCGGGTCAAACAGGCAGAGCCCTGCTGCACCGTGCGTATTAGTGCGTGTCGTCCGGCCGATGACACGGATCGGATCTCGTCTGCAGGCTGCTACTACGCCGCGACCGCAGCTAGCCATGTGTGTAGAGCGGGCGCAGGATGGCCGCTACCATTACTGTATCCTGTACGCCGCGCGTACCGGGCTACGGCGTAGGGTGTGGTACTAGGACGACGCTGGACTAGACTATGCTAGTGAATGGAACAGTTGGTTGGAAGGATCATGCATGCATCCCTAGCCAGGCTCTCCCGCAGTGGCAGTCAATGGCGTGGTGCAAATACTTGTACAATGCAATTAAGCAAGCAGAGGTGGATCACATTGTTTGAGCGGGCAATGAGCAGGCCATGTGGCGCGCATTCGGGGCGGGCGAGCTGGCTGACCACCGGCAGAGATGGAGACGAGCCCGTTGATGATGGCGAACGAACGAAAGCCCTGTCGACGACGCATGAGCCATGTTGAATGGATGAAGAGGGGAAAACAAGGGATAAAGAAGGGAAGGCAGACGCAGGCAGAGGCAGGCGCACTCGATCGATCATCAGTCCGCGGCTGAGCCCTGAAACGCACATCTTGGCATGTAGTAGTAGTAGGAGTACTAGTGATGACTGAGCGGCAGCAACGACAAAGGGAGACCATCATCATGGCCTGCCCCTGCCCCTGCCGTCCGGCTGGAGAAGGCTGAGCGAAAACTCAGGAGGAAACAAAGGAGGCGACGCAGAAAGTGAGAGGACGGATTCAGAGCCCCGTGCCGGGTGCCCCCATCATTTTTGGCGCGCGTCCGTGACGAGGCCGAGCCCCCCAGCCCAGCCCAGCCCAGCCCAGCCCAGCCGCAGGCACGCACCTGCGGTACAACGTACGTGGCCGGTGGTGCGTCGCGTCGCGTCGCCTCATCGCCTGCGCCGTCTGATGCGTCGACGCGACGCGGCCCGTCCGGGATCTGACGGCCGATGGGCGTGACTTCCTGCCCCGGCGCCGGGAGGCAAGGCCCTGCTGACCACGCACGCACCCCCACAAGCTTGCATTGCATCTTACAGTAGTACTAGTTGTTTTTCTCCGTTCCGTTGGTTGCTCTGGGTCGGACGGCGATTTACGGCCATCCATCCATCCATGTGATGTCGCCGAGGGGGGCAGCGGGAGGGGCTACTTGGGTTTTGTTTACGGAGGAAGAGCGCTGGTTTTGGTTTGGACTCTAGCGCGTGTGTGGCGGGCGAGGACGACAGCCTGTACTTCCCGTACGAGCTGGCCTCCCCCCCTGTTTGTTGACTGGCGGACCATGTTGCCGCCCCGTTAATTAATTATCTTCCGTCGTTTCGCGTGATGATGATTGAGGAGAGATCCGCGGGTTGTTCCGTTGGGACTATCTTAGCTGCTTGCTTTGAGCCGAGCGTTGATGACTGACTTCGGCAACTAGCGTTGATCACCAGAGCCAAGTGACCAGGCGTCCGTTGTGACGATCCGCGAAAAGGAAGGGAAAAAAATATAAAGTGTCCGTTGTGATGCGCGTGGCGATGGATCGGCGCGGCGTGTGCGTGTCAGCAGGCCGGTCGGTCCTCCGATACCTGCACCTTTGCGCGTGACCATGTGCGCCATGCAGGCAGGAGCAACAAACAGCTCTCCGCTCTGGCAACCCAGACGATAATGCTACTACTTACATTGCACATTATTCTCTGTGAAGAAAGCATGGCAGCAATCCCTGGGGGGGGATCTACATAGCGCACGGCGACGCGCATTCAGGTCCCCCATGTACGTACGTATCATTCAGTCACCTCTGCCTGCCTCCGTGCTGCGAGTAGCGGACGTACTCGGTGCGCAGCATGTTGAGCAGCTCGTCGTCGAGCCGCTCCAGCCCGCCGGAGTCCCGGAGCCGGGGGTACAGGTGCGCCACGCTCCGGACGCCGGCGTCCACCATCTCCCACTGGCCCAGGCTGGCCGCGAAGGCGACGAACCCGACCGCGGCGGCGCTCGTGCTCGACTCCAGGAGGGACGACGCCGCGACGAGGCTCTCCTCCTTCACCCCCTCCAGGAACCAGAACTCGGACAGGGACGACAGCTCCGCGTAGGCGTTCAGGTGGGCGCGCTGCTCGTCGCTGCCCAGGTTGTTCCATCGGCAGTCGACGGCGGCTTTCGGCAGCTCGCCCGAGTAGAACCAGTGAGCCAGCTTGTCCAGCGCTTGCCACCCGAGCGGAACCCTGATAACGTCGGAGAAGCTGCAGGCGTGGTTCTCGTCAGACGCATGAAGCACGCATCGAATACCATTTGTGGAAATGTTGGCATAAACCGTCTGTACTTTGTTGCATTATAGGAAGGATCAAAAGGCTCACCTCTCATGCATCCCGGATCGAAATAATGCCCGGAGGTAATCGCAGCTCATGGTCAGCACGATTTTATGGCTATGAACGTGCGGGGTTGACAATTGGCACGACCCATGGTGACAATTCATTTCCTCATTTGACCTAGCCTCCAAAATTATATCCCTGGATCAATACACATAAAGAAAACACCTCAAGACAAGTTACCCAAAGCTAGACAGAGCAAAATAACGGAAGGTAGCTATGATCTGCTTTGAGACTGTAATCAAAGATAAACAAAACGCTCCAGTGAAGCACGCATATTAGAAAATTTCAGCAAATGACAGCCACCTAAATTTATAAGTTCAGATAATCTTTGGGACAACTAAAAGGAACATATTTATGTGTTTTTGCTCAAAGGTTGGTTGGGATCAATGAACTTACGAGAATGAATGCTCAACAGGTCCAAGTGCAGCACTAAGATCATATCTGGCATAATCGGAGTTCCATCTGGGTTGCTCTTTCTGAAGCATTTCTGCCAATGGTTTCAGGTGACAATACTTCGCAAGTGTCCTTACTGGTTTAACAACGTCATCGCCTACCATCAGAAAACCAGTATATGTGTACTCCAAAATCTTCTTCAAGGCGCGACTATCTACACGATCAGACATCTGAACTCGGTACACTGATTTTCCCCATTCATCTTTAACTTTTTCATCGCTGCCAAGTAGATATTTTACAGATGGCAACAGCTTAGGACACCTCGCTGATATGATGGCTGTGTGAGCATTTAGAGATTCACCATCTGAAAGCAAAAGTTCCAGATCAGCTAGATCGTTATTATCTAATGCACTAGTCATCTTCCCGCCCAACTTGCTTGGAGAACCACAGAGGCCAAACAAACTCAGGATGTGTGCAATATAGAGCTTCGGTCCAGAACTCAAGCTTTGACTTAGAGCATGTTGAAGAACTATAAGAAAATCTTCTGTATATTGATCTCTGCAGTCATGGCACAGATTTCCAACATCCAACTTCCTCTTACACTGAACACAAACTAAAGTAGTGCTCCTCATAAGATTAAACAGCACAACAAGACCGTAGAATAAAACTATGTTTTCACCCTCCCACTCTTCACCGAGATAGCAACAGCATGAACTTCCATCAAAACAAAAATGCAGATGGGAAGTGACTTTTGACCTCGTAATATGTATATGATTGTGGAGAGATTCCTTGATAATGGTGGACAACACATCTATAGGATTCCTCTTGTTCAGGAGATTATGGTAAGGTCGTGACAGCACCAAACATGCTAGGTTCATGAGGTTGGTCATAATTTTGAAACTGTCAAAAGATGTGGCAACACTTCTCGTAGCATTTGATTCTAATGATGACAATAGAACGTTCAAATAGCCATCACCCAAATACGGAAGACCTTCTGAAAGTTTAAAACTTGCCTCATACTGAATATATCCATTGGGAGAGAGAAGCATCATCAGAACTGCTCTCAAAGCCGGCTCCTGCACATCTTTGGACAATTTCATGGGGCTGCTTTTGCGCATAACATCTGTGGCCAGCAAGCTGCACACCAAGAACAGGATAAAAATGTGAATAGGTACACATAATTATCCTGCAAGTTCATTACGGTACTGAAAGAAAACTATACTACAACAATAAACTCTCGAGTAGGCTAGTACCTAGTACCTACCAAGCACAAGATATCAGTGCGTGCAAGCTATGACCTTTCCCTTTCCTTACAGGATGGTGCTTGTCAGTGCAATGCACCACTAGATATCCAAGTATATCCCAGACGTATGGATGTATATCCATGAAGTTTTTGGAAACCATATCAAATAGCTCATCATCGCACAAAACTTGATCACTTTGATGCGAGGAGAGGCAGCGGCCCGTAAGAATGGTATATAATACTTTATCAATGGCATTAGACCAAAAGCATTGATGATGATTCCCAGCATAACGGAGGACCACCAGTGCAGTACGACACCCCTCTGTTACTAACAATTTATCATCCTTTGCACGCATTGCATCGATTATGCCTTCAACAATAGGCTGGCAACGTGAAGTCATTAACTGACTACAGCCCTTCGAAGATCTCTGCAGATGATAAACGCAATTTTGATATTAGTTAGGCCGAAGACATTACAATAACAATTCATATGTTAGATTAGTTACCCAAACTGAAGTGATGTAACTCACCAAAAGAACATGGCAGAGTTTGAACGCTTCAATCCTAGTACTAGTCGGATGGGACGTCCCCACAAGCTCACAAATCTTAGCCATTAAGACTTCATTCTTGAGAAGGATCGTAGCTCCATGGCCACATAAAGCTGAGTTGCAGTTACAAATGTTTAGGAACAAAAAAGGAAGTAAAGTAGAAAAACATATATTTCAAATATTAATATTTGAAGTCAAAGAGGAGAATTACCAAACAGATGTACCTAAAGCAGCATACAGCCTCAGAACTTTAGCTACAACCGTTGTTTCAGTGGCAAGACAGTAATGTGCTAACTTCCCCATCAGGTCGCCGTTACTCCATACATGGTATCTTGAGGAAGGCCAAGTCCACAGTATGGTTCTTAGCAGTGATATCATCTCGGTCAGATAACTCAGTGGATGGACATCAAGAGTGTAACTCTGCAGAGCTGAAACAATACTAGCAACTGCATTGGTTCTCTCCAAGGTTTCCAAAATTTCTGCATGAGTTGAACCTCTCGCTGTCACTAGGCTATTCAATATGCAGTTTATTGCCCTTGCACATGAGATAGCCGTAGGTAACTGGTGTGCCGACAACTGGCATGAGAGGGGCGAAACAATCTCCAAAATTGAGTATTGCCGAATCGAATTGCCTATGCTGGAAACTAACTTTGAGCTCACATCTGCTGCTTGGATCAGAACTGAAACGTTCTTTGTCTGAAGAACACCTTCCAAGAGTACGAGAATATCCGAAATTGACTCCTGGTTAAGAAAAATAAAATGGTCACAACCATGAGTGCACGATTTACAAAAAAATGCACAGTTTAATTCAGCAACTGACTCTGGTTGCAAAGTATTTCAAGAATACTGCTGTTTCTTAAAATACCATGGTTTTAAATACTTTGAGGTGTTTGGCTCTAATTAAAACTGTAGTATTATAAACTACAATATCCACAAAACTGTAGTATATTTGCAGTATTAAAAAAAGAGGTTAGGAACTCTTTTTAAAAAACTGAGAAACGCAACAAAGGCTTTGTCTTAGTAGTGGCTTATTACAACGTTGTATATTTTGATTGCCAAACATGTCATTGTTTCCATAATACTTAAAAAAGCTGTTGTTTTCATAAACTACAGTATTCATTGTCATCGATATAAAAAACTGTAGTATCGGAATACTGAGGTTTAGAAAAAACATTGCTTCCAAACAGAGCCTCTAGTTCACCTTTATAGGAGGAAGCCGCAGCATTTCAGTTGACAAACAACCGAGAAAAGCAGTCACTGCTTTGATCGCGTGAGACTGAATTCCAGCATCAGTAGACTGCCATTTTTTTGCACCGTGGCCATCAGACCTAACATGACGAATAATACAAGAAATCAGAAGATGCACAATTATTTTCCCCATTCAATGCAAAGGCCACGGCAGGTGGCTGGTGCAGCGGCAATTTGATGGCTGCTGACATTCTACTCCTAATTACAATGTCAATCGGTGGCTGCTTCAGCTGATTGTGCTTTGTGTTGTGCTGTGCCCTTTGGTGGATTTTGTAGGCTGTGGTGGCATCTCAGCAGCGAGATTGGGGCCCTACTGTTTCTCTGCAACACGCATATATTTGTGAAATCGCGGCGACGCAGGCTGTCTTTAGCCCTCGAATTTCGCTTCGGGCTACTGCATAAAGCTACCACCGAGCTAAGATCATCTTAGGTTGCATCCAGCCCTACGCCACCAAGCAGCAGCCAGCTAAATCGTGCTAGTCAATCTATCCAAGGATAATCTACTCTGCCCCCGAATCGGGGAGAATAGGGGAAATCGAGGCTACGAAGACGAAGGGCGGGGAAATTACCTGGCGAGGCCGAGGGAGAGGGCGTCGTGCAGGCGTGCGCGGAGGGAGAGGACGCGGTCGGTGAGGAGATGCTCCCCGGCGCCGGCGCCGGCGCCGCCGCCCTTCCTCCTGCCCTTCTCCTTCCCGGCCGCGGGGCGCATCGCGTCAGGTCTCCGGAACTCTGGAGGAGGATGAGGACGCCGGCCGAAGAGACGAAGCGGAAGAGGAAGAGAAAGGCAAGAGCTCGACTGTAGCTCCAATGGGCTTGGCCCAACAGACAGGTATTTCGTGGCTCGTGGGCCTGAGTCCGCGATCCAAATATAGATTAGCGATTTTTTTCCCGGACGCACACCCCCTCCTCCCCGTCTCCGTCCTACCTCCGGCTCGCCCCCATTTCCCCCCGTTCTCCATCTGCTCCATAATTGCGGCGACGAGGTAGAAATCCGACCCTCCCCCCCCCCCCTCTGTATCAAATTTGTGCATATAGAAGAAGACAAACGCGATCGCTTCGGTTCCAGCCGGGTTGCTTCAGGTCTGTCTCTGATCTAGGCAGATCCGATGCTTTTCGTTAATTGTTGTGGATAAACTGGATGATTGTGAATTTATTTCGGAGTTGCATTGCATTGCATTGTTTGGTTTTGAAGATGGATTTGAGGAGGATAGGTGCACAATGAAGGTTAGGACAACTCCAATGCATGACTCCGAATTGACGTTCGTTTCGTCCGGATTTCATTTGTTTGGGGGTGAGAATGGTTGCGTGACCGTCCGGATTTATGTTTGCGTCAGTCGAGCGTTCAATGGGCAACCGCATCTCATTGACGGAGGTTCTTTTTGCCTATTTTTTTTATTATTTTCATCAATGATTTTTGTGATTCATTGGAATACATTCATCAAATCTTGGCTACAATAGCAAGTCTAAAGAAAACAAAAACTACAAAAAGACATTTTAAAACATACTCCAGTTATTATTCAACATCCATAACTGTTCTCGTAAGTTGCATTGGTGCATTCTCGATGCATTTATTGTTGATCTGCGAAGTCTTGATCTTGAATGCTTCTTTTTTCTTCTTCTAAAATCAAAAATTGCATCCGGCCTACATAATAAATGTTCGATTGTAAGCAAAACGAGTTGGATCCGGAAGCACAGTCGAAGCAACTATTACATACCCCCATCATTTTTGCACTTGACAAACACCCATCAGTAATGTTCCGACGTGTTAGACACACGGCGCAAGACCTTTAATGGACAGTCGTCGCACTTTATGAATGGCATCGGTGCACCACGGGCATTTGGGCCAGCATCGAGCCCGGATGACGGCCATTGGTGTTTTTGGCGCGGAACCGTCGACGGGGTAGATCCGAGTGGCTAGAGGCGGAGTCAGTACCTGCATGCGGCCTTGTGGCATTGCCCGGGCTGTGCGGATCGGTACCCAGCCAGTCCATGGCACGACACGGCCTCCAGTGTCCTGTTGCGCACAAATCCGACGAGATCCACTCCATAACTGTTCGTCGGTTGCGCTGAGGCGGGGACAGGGGGGTGTTGGAAAGCTGATGGCGTGGAGAAAATGTGGACAAGCACGCGGTCGTTCTCGGTAGCTACGTGGACGCGGCGGAGGGGGCGGCTAGGGTCGAGAAGGGAGTGGGGCGGGGTGCGCGGCCGAAGTTGGGGGAGGGGGAATAGAAAAAGGAACGGGTGTGTCACCGACGGGCGGGCCAGGGGAGGACAAGGGCATGCGTAGCGCCTGTCCGCACGTGTCCATTTTGCTGCAAACGTGGGCCAAAATTGGACCAGGAATGGATCAAAAGCGGATCAAAAACGAACATTTATCCGTTTGTTCCGTGCATTGGGACCCGGCTTGTGTCCGTTTACTGTCAAACGGATGCGAACGGACGATTTGACGTCGTGTTTGGAGTTGGCCTTAATGTTTGCATAGTATTTGTAACTTAGGCTGCCCGTAATGAGAGTATCATAGGTAGTATCATGCATGTCAACTAAGCAATTTTGATGAGGTGGCATAGAATTAAATGAAGAAAGAGAGGGTTGAGTATCATATTATGATACCGTATCATATTAAATGATGTGCTATTATGTGTCTTGCATGGCAATAAATGAACTACCCTATGATACTAACATATGATACTATGCATTACGGGTATAGTATCATATACTAGGATCATATGCATGATAATACTATATGATACTCTACATTACAACCAGCCTTATTTCAGACACGCGTTGCATTGATTACCATTGAATCATATGGTGTGTTGGTTTAATTATTATTTGTTTTAGTGCATTGTCGAGTCTGCGATGTATTTTCTTCAAACATTTACTGTTGTAATGTTATATTTAAATGTTGGAATATGCTTTTTATTGCTGGATATTATATTTAAAGTGCTGAAATGTGTTATTTATATGTGTTATATTTATTAAGTGAGCTGGTGGACTCATCCGACCCGGCACATCTCGGCCAATCTAAGTGCTCTCCTAACTCCCTCGTCGGCAGGACTAAGCTGGTACTGATTCTCCCTCCTCATTGCCGCCGATGATGACTGGAACTACCGCGTCACCCGGCACCAAAGCCACTCCCATGTCCTTCCTTCTGCCGTCTTCCTTCTCCCTCAGGTACCCCACTCGCCACCTCCCGGTACCGTACTGCGCGCTTTGTAAGTTTGATGAGTTATTCTAACTGGTGACATGCTTGCAGGGCGTCGAAGTCGAGCAACCTTTGGCTGATGAGAAGGCTGCCCGTTAATGTACGCTGTGTCAGCAGCTCTCCGGCCGCTGATACATGTACTGTTCTCTCTCTCTCTCTCCAACACCTCGATTCTAATACTTTCAAATTTCAACCTACTAGTAGTTTACTAAGACATTATGCTTTTTGATGAAGCTTACACGACGAAGGTATCACGGAATGCGAACATAGCCAAGCTCCAAGCAGGCTATTTGTTTCGTGAGGTATCGTTGTGTTGTTGTTCTTTGATTTTTGTTTCTTGTTGATGCTATCGTGTTATAGATTTGGGTTTTGATAGTGGTAGCCTCTCACCTTCCATTCAGATGGCCAAAAGAAGAGCAGCTCATCTGCTGAAGCATCCCGACGCAGAAATTATAAGTCTGGGAGTAGGTGACACTACCGAACCCATTCCGGAGGTCATAACAAATGCCATGGCAGAGGTATCTCATCATTCTTAAAAACAAGAAATTGCTAGTTGTGTTACTTTAGACCTTGGCTAATCTCAGGAAGTAAGAAAAAGGAAGACAAAAGCTCATTTAGGGGGGCAAAAGGTTCATGCTCATGTTTATTTCCTTGTAAAAGGCACTCAAATATCCGACACAGTACACATCTTTGCAGGGGTGGACTAAGAAAATTCATATGTTCATTCTGTTGCATAATTTCCTTTTTGCAATCCATTATTGTTCTTTGACGGGGCTACATATAAACACAGAGAGCGCATGCTTTATCCACAGTTGATGGCTACAGTGGTTATGGAGCTGAACAAGGTGAAAAGGTAATATCGCCTCTCATTTCACCACCATCTTAAATGGATGACTTCGTAGGAAGCATGCAATCAGATTTATCTAACTTTGACTTGGAATATATATGTTGAACAATTTAGATTTGTTTATGTAAACATAATGTCGTTAGATTGGTCAGAAAAAATATTTCATGAGACCACAATTTAATAATGTCTTGGTAACATATTCGGATGAAAGGTAGTCAGGTTGGAGGGCTGGAGGCTGTGCACATGACCATAACTTAAAGGCCATCTATTTCTAGTTAATGCAAGTACAGCAGAGCTGAGTCAGCTGGTTATAAGGATTAAATTAATATATTTTTGTTTAATTGGAGAAAAGAGAAGAGGAGAGAAAAGGTAAAAACATGGTTAATAGTATAGCCAACTACTGGCTATAAGCAGTCTTATAACCCATCTTATAACTAGCTTGTACAATAGTAGCTATAAAAAAGTACTACTTTTATCATACATGACCCATCTTTCATTCTCACAAAACACGTGTTAAAGCTGGCTCTTCACGAAGAGCCCGCTTTCCTTTTCTCTCCTCTTCTCTCTCATCCAACTCAGCAAAAATATAGTATTTTAATTTTTACAGCCTGCTGACTGTACCTTATTGTACTTGCTTTAAGTGGGCTCTTAGCTAAGAGCCAGCTCTAGCACGTGCTCCTAAGCATTTTGTGAGCATGAAAGGTGAGTCATATAATAAAAAAATAGTACATTTTTGTAATAAACCATTATACATGTTGGCTATAAGATGCGCTATAGATGACATGACAATGACTTATAGCTAGCAGCTGGCAATACTATTGTACTTGCTTTTAAATCCATCAATAGACATCATTAGATGGTTCGGAAGGTGTGCGTAATTATTTTTTAGCGCCTGCTTGTAAAATTGTTCTAGTCCGATCCCGAATTATTTAACTAGGACAGGCGCTATGCTAATCCATGTACTAGGTTTAGTAACATTTAATGGCATCTGAAGCTCTGGTCATTCTGTTTTTGAATTCTTAATTTCATGCCTAATGCTTTCTGTCTGTACTCTGTAGAGATCCACCATCTCGTAATGGGCTGATACTGATAGGAGCAGGGCTCCTGCCAGGACGTGGTCTTAGATTGTAGGGGTGGAGGGAGGGTTGGCGGAGCTGGAGGCGCAGGCGACGGCGTTGGGGCGTCGTGATCGCGCTCGGGAGAAGGGCCACAGAGGCGGCTAGGCTCTAGTAGAAAATGGTTCATTTGTTTCGGTTTCATAGGCCCATTAGCCCCGGTTCTGAAACCGGGACTAAAGGGTCGGGACTAAAGTCTAAAACCTTTAGTCCCGGTTCGCTTACCAACCGCGACAGAAGGGTCTCCATATGGCCGATGCGGGGAGCCCACGTAGGAGAAACTTTAGTCCCGGTTGGTCACACCAACCGGGACCAAATGGCATCCACACGTCAGCATCTGACGGAGTTGGGGTTTTTTTAGGGGGGTGGGGGTTTTAGAGGGTTAATTTAGGGGGTTTTGGAGGGTTAATTTATGGGGTTTCTCCGTGCTTGCTCGAACAACAAATTTTCGTAAATACATCCGACGCTACTACATATATACAATATAACATCTTTTACAATCACTTACATCATCTAATTAAGATCTAATCACAAATCCGAATGGTATTCTCCGTCTTTAGGTATGACGTGGTCAAGAAAGAATCATGTCAATTCTTCTTGAATTGCTCGTATGTGATCATATGATAGGAGTTCATCCCGCATCTTCCAGATCTAATTTAAAGAAGAGGGTCAATACATGCATATATATGAATAAATCTCAACACAATTGATGATAATATATAAAATAAAATTGTGAATATTATTTACGTACTTCAAATAGTTTCTTAGATAAGCCCCGCTCAGAGGTCGAGTGGCGAATGAACTCGCATATGTAGTATCCACATAAAACAGTTCCTTCTTTCTAGTACATACACTTTACGAAAATAGAGTTCAATCAAACTCATAAGCAAGCATGGTAATGATATATTGATGAAAATTTGAATCAATTAGAGATGCGCGAAACTAGCTAGTACTACTTACTTTGGGGTGCGTAAATCACAACTATTTATTTAGACCGGAAACCTTATTGACGAACTTCTTCCAAACCCTGCCACGCAAAGAAAATGATTACTTGATATCAGGAAATTAACGAAAGTTACATGCCGATATGTTCCCGGTATTGACTGAACTTACTTTTCAGCATTGTAGTCATGTCCGCATAATCCTCTTCGGCTTTACGTCTCGAGTCTAAGACAGTTACTAATGCACTGCCAACGTCAATGGATAGCAGAATAAAGTGGTATATGCGCACGCATATATAACTCATCAATTACATTACTTAACCTCGAGTAAGCGAAACCGAGTATACAGAGAAGACATCAACACTCACTTGAAGTTGTAAGGAAAGATTATTTCCCTGTTGTTTTGATGTATAAGGAACGAGTTTAGCAAGTTCTCCTCGGTCTCTTTGGTTGAGTTTTGTGCCGTCAATTCATTTACGACATCCGGGCTAATGAACTCAACGTCGAAGATTCCTGCTTTTTTTAATTCGACGATCTTCAATCTGCATAATATATATAGTGAGGATAATTATATATACATGTAATGCACAAGCTGAGCTAGAGACTTAACTATAGAAGTAATACTTACAGGGAGTAGGAAGTCATGAGTTGTTTGTCGAGGGCCAATGAATTCGTGCTCTGGTTTCACTTCCACATACATAACGTCTTTTTCAGACTCCATGCAGATTTTCATGTACCACTCATGCAATTTGTGCATCATCGTTGTTAGAGGAGGATGATCAGGTTTGATGAGAGTCTTTTCGTGCACGTATTTATATTGTTCTTTTGTTACCTCAGCGTTTCAAAAATTACATCATGCTCAAGTAATCATTAGGATTGGTACCGGGCACCATCCCCGGATGATTAGCGACGACGATATCGCTAGACACCTTGAGCGGGGGGCACGATTGCTTCTCCTGTTGGCCGAGATGGGGAATTGTTTTCCCACTGCTTCGTTCTGTTAAGTACCTTGCATCACTTGAAGTAGTTCCGACCGCCGCGCTTGTGCATATGTCTTTTTAAGAATGCGGTCGTAGTTGGAATCCGGCGGAGGCGGTGGTGGTCGCTTCAGTTGATTGATAGTACGCTCCACTTTCATCAGATCTAGCTTCTCCTTCTGTGGTGGAGTTTTCTTTGCAAAATGGGCCCTCAATTCGGCATGACATATGTCCTTCTTTTCCTACTTGGTCCTCTCATATGGTAACTTCTTCAGAGGCTTGAGAGATGGACCATATCTGAATTGCCTCCCGCCTCTGATTGTACTGCTAGCCGCCTGAGAGAAGGAGGTTTCTCTCTTCCGCTTGAGAGAGGAGGCGTCTCTCTTCTCGCTGGCTCTCAAGTTCCTCAAGTTTTTGTAGTCTTGGCTTGGATCTTCTGCTTGTCGCTCAGCTCCACTTTCCTCTTTCTCTCCCGGCTTCTGTAACTGCCTGCGTCGGGAAACCCGACCTTCCATGGAACGGAGCCTGGTGTGCCTCGTGTTCGTCCAGGGTGCTCAGCATTCCCTAGGGCCTCGATCAACTCATCCTTCTCTCTTTCAGGAATGAACGTCCCTTCCTGTGCTGCGGTGATATACTTCTAAAGCTTGTTGATGGGTATTGCAAGTTGCTCGTCCGTCCAACGACAGTTCCCTGTTTCAGGGTCCAAAGTTCCCCCAACCCCGAAGAACCAAATCCTTGAACGGTCTGGCCAGCTCAATGTCTGTGGTTCAACCCCTTTAGCAATCAGGTCATTCTCAGCTTTGTCTCAGAACGATCGGGCTTTGAGGTAGCCACCTGACCCCGTGCGATCGTGATACTGCTTCTTTGAGGCATTGTTCTTGTTTGTCTCTGACATTTTCTTACTCTTGTCCGATGTCTTGTAGGCCACAAATGCGGGCCAGTGATCTCTTATCTTCTCAAATCGGCCGATGAGTTCTGGAGTCTTCCCTTTGTCGACAAACATTGATTTCAAATCATTCTTCCACCTCCTTAATAGATGTGTCATCTTCTTAAGAGCACACGCCTTGACCAGTGGCTCTATATCTGGCTTATTCGGATCCTCCTCTGGCGGTAGGGTGAAATTTGCCTTCAGCGCGGTCCAAAGATCATCTTTCCGCCTATCGGTGACATAATCACCTTCACGGACGTCGTCGCCCTTAGGCTTATTCCATTGCTTGATGCTGATCGGGATGTTGTCCCTAACAATAGCACCGCACTGAGCAGACAATGTGTCCTTGGTCCGCTTGGGTAGAATCGGTAGGCCATCGTCCGCGAGTGTTGTGATCGTGAACTTTTCATCAATGCACAACCTTCTCCTCGGGCCTCGTCTCTTTACCGAAGTTTGGTTCGATTCGGAGGGCTATAAAATAAGAAAGAAGAGTTAATATATGTACATACCTTCGGGCTTAATTAATATATATACCTCGTCGGACTTTGCAACAGCTCCCTCCTCCGTTCAGTCACCGGAGTCGTCATCATGATCATGTCCTTCCTCCTCCATTGTTCGATCACCCGAGCCGTCATCCTCTCGTTCCAGACCATCGGTGTCGTTGAGATACGACAAGAAATTACCTCCGTCGAGGATTATCTCCCCCAACAACTGGTCTTGTTCCAAGTCTTTTTGATCCATAGTTTCTGCAAATATTTTAGCTCCTTGTATGAATAACCAAATTACACAAACTTCTATGTTTTAAACATGCACAAACTTTTTTATATTTCATTTCCAAATGCTGAATAGTTCATAGATGTACTGAAAGGGCGTGGATGTCGCCTAGAGGGGGGTGAATAGGCGCTTTGAAATAATTATGTTTTAGGCTTGAACAAATGTAGAATAAAACTAACGTTTAATTTGTCAAGCACAAAACCTAAAACAACTAGGCTCAACTATGTGCACCGACAACTTATGCTAAGAAAGATAAACAACTAAGTGATAGCAAGATATATGACAAGAAACAATATGGATATCATAAAGTAAAGTGCATAAGTAAAGGGTTCGGGTAAGAGATAACCGAGGCACGCACAGACGATGATGTATCCCGAAGTTCACACCCTTGCGGATGTCAATCTCCGTTGGAGCGGTGTAGAGGCACAATGCTCCCCAAGATGCCACTAAGGCCACCGTAATCTCCTCACGCCCTCGCACAATGCAAGATGCCGTGATTCCACTATGGGACCCTTGAGGGCGGTCACCGAACCCGTACAAACAAGATTGGGGTAATCTCCACAACTTAATTGGAGGCTTCCAACAACACCACGAAGCTTCACCACAATGGCACATATGGCTTCAAGGTGACCACAAATGCCCGGGGAAATCTCCACAACTTAATTGGAGACCCCGACGCTTTCCCGGAGCTTTACACCACAATGATTGAGCTCCGAGGCACCACCAAGCTTCTAGGGGTACCAAGTATCCATGGGTAATAAGCTTGTCAACTTCTCATTTCCACGTATCACCGTGGATAACTCAAACCGATGCACCAAATGCAATGGCAAGGGCACACGGAGTGCCCAAGTCCTTCTCTCCCAAATCCCACTAAAGCAACTAATGCTAGGGAGGAAAATGAGAGGAAGAACGAAGAAGAACACGAAGAATTCCAAGATCTAGACCCAAGGGATTCCCCTCACTTAGAGGAGAAAGTGATTGGTGGAAATGTGGATCTAGATCTCGTCTCTCTCTTCCCTCAAGAACTAGAAAGAATCATTGGAGGAATTGAGAGTTAGTAAGCTCGAAGAAGGTCAACAATGGGGGAAGAACACGAGATAAAGAGATGGATAAGTCCAAGGGGGAAGAGGACCCCCTTTATATAGTGGGGGAAGGAATCAGACCGTTACCCCCACTTACAGCCCGTGCACAGCGGTACTACCGCTGGTGAGGCACGGTACTACCGCTACCCCTACCGGTACTACCGCTGGCGAGGAGCAGTATTACCGCGTGGCGCAAGCGGTACTATCGTTAGGCAAGGAGCGGTACTACCGCACAACCACGGTAGTAAAGATATTACTATCGGGCCTACCACCGCTTGGAAAAGTATTCGCAAAAAGTCTGACGTAGTACAACCGCTCAGAGAGAGGTACTACCGCCCCGAAGCGGTACTACCGCTTGGCACAAGCGGTACTACCGCTCACCACTGAAACAGTCATAACTTTCGCATACGAGCTCCGAATCAAGCAAACCCAAGCTTGTTGGATTCAGGACGACAAGAACAATCTTAAGAACATGCAGATATGAAAAAGCCAATGATATAGAGATGTGGATCTCTATGAATGAAGAACCGGCAAAAACGCCAACATTGAAAACATCATAGAAGGTGCATATGTTCTCCGTTTTCGATGAACTCGAGCTTGTCATGAAGATGACCATAAGCTCTAAAACTCACCAAGAGAAACACCAAACAAGAACCAAGAAGTATGATGCAAGGATGCAAATGGTTTGAGCTCTCAACGAACGATACGATCAAGTTACTCACTTCAGAGGCCCCCTTGATAGTACGGCAATCTATCCTACAACAGAAAACCTATCAAGGGCAAACCTATACCTTGCACCTTGTCCTCTTGAGCTAGATGACGATGATCTTGGCTTCCTCAAGATGGACCACCTTTCTTGATTGTGTTGGCTTGATGAAGACTAGTTGATTGCTCCCCCATACACACTATGGGTGAGCCGCTCTTCAACATATCTTCACAAGTCCATTGCCACCACAATGGACGGCAAGCTTCAAGCATGACATCTTCGTGATGATCCACTTGAACTTGCACACCGCAATCTTGATGACGATCACCACTTGACATCATCCTCCATGGGTTGTATGAGATCTTCCTCTTGACGCAAGCCCATGGAAACACACCTAACCCCACATAGAACTCTCACGAAGACCATGGGTTAGTACACAAACACGTAATGGACAATGCTTACCATACCATGGGATCACTTGATCCCTCTCGATACATCTTGTACGCTTTGTGTGTTGATCATCTTGATTTACTCTTTGTCTGACGATCTTGATCAACCTTGTGACTCTATGACCATTCTTTGGATAATACCTTGAATACCACCTTGGTCATCATATAAACTCCTTGAACCCAACAGATGGACTTCAAGAAGTGCCTATGGACAAATCCTATAAATATAACTTAAGGCAACCATTAGTCCATAGGAATTGTCATCGATTACCAAAACCACATATGGAGAGATATGCTCTAACATGTACGTTATGATATATAATGCAATAGATCTCAAGAGGCAAAAAGGTTTTTCTTTTAGTTACAACCAATAATCAACTTAATACATGTCGAATTTTATCGAATATAATCTCGAATACATCTCTAGTATAACCTCTTCCACTCGCGGTTCATCATCAAACCGATTACCCAAAGAGTTACCGTTGTACTAAGGCACGGGCGGTGGAAACCCATAGAGAAGGAACCATAACAGGATCATAGCTCGGGTGAGATCCCTGAAGAACCTGCCAGGTATTGGAGAACCTGGCGTCCAACACAACCAAGTATTGACGGACGTGCTCGTCCTCCTCCCTCACACGGAGAAGTACCTCCTCCTCGGAGGTCGGCTGCCTCCGCATCGAAAGTGGCCCACGCGACCGCCACCAAAGAAGCTCGGGGTCGATGACGGGAGCTGATTCCTCGCCAAGATGCGCGCCCAGAAGGTAGCACCTCCCAGTGCCAGCCCGACGGAGCCCAGTTCCGCACATGCTGGTGCCTATCAAGCAGGTGGTCGCCATCGAGTCGACGACGACGATGCGGGATGGGCATCGTCGACGCCGAGAACAATTTCTACAACTATTTAAAGTCCTACTATTTAAAGAATAAGTCTGGAATTAATATATGTCGTTGATGATTTGTTTGGAAATTCCAATTTAATTAGGTAGCAATGGGCAGGAATCGAGAAACAAATCTGCAGGAATAGAGAAACAAATATGCAAATTCCAATTTAATTAGGTAGCGGAGGAGCTCACCGGGGCCGATGGGCTCGGGGCGGCGATGACGACGGGCTCGGGGCGGAGATGACGACGACGGGCTCGGGGTGACGGTGACAGGCTCGGGGACGACGACGACGGGCTCGGGGCAGCGACGACGACGAGCTCGGGGGCGACGACGACGACGGGCTCGGGGACGGTGGTGACGAGGAGGACTGGATCGGGGGCGACAACGACGAGGAGGATTAGCTCGGGGCGGCGACGAGCTTTGGCAGCGTGACGACGTCGAGGCAAATGGGAGAATTTGGGGAAATTTCGACAACTCCTGTCTTATATGCGAAAATCTTTGGTCCCACTTGGAGGCACAAACCGGGACCAATGCCACCCTTTCGTCCCGGTTGGTGCCGCAAACCGGGACTAAAAGTCAATTTTCAACAGCCCAAAGGGCGGGAAGAAGAGACCTTTAGTCCCAGTTTGTGCCACCAACCGACACGAAAGGGTGTCATTTGTCCCGGTTGGTGCCACCAACCGACACGAAAGGCCAGTGCCTGCCACAGTCGCGGTGCGGTTGGATGTTTAGTCCCACCTCGCTAGCAGAGAGAGCTCGGGAGTAGTTTATAAGCGATGGTGCGCGCACCCTCTCGAGCCCCTCTCAACTGCACGCTTCTACGGGCCTAAATCCTGGGCCAACTCTCTACTTGGGTTTCTAGTCGTATTCAGGCCGTGGTAGCCCAGTAGGTGGCATTTTTTAAAAAAAAAATCTAGTTTTTGTTTTGTTATGTACTTTATTTATTTTATTTTGTGAATGACTTTACTAAAAAAATAGAATTTTGAGTGATTCTTTTTCCTGCTATTTAATATTACTATGTTTTATCATTGTATTCAATTTGGTAGGTTTTAGGTTATTTTAAATGTCTATTTTAATAAAAACGGATTTGGTACAAAAAGGATTTCATTTTTTTGAACTTATTTGAACTCCAGACTTTTTGTGTGTTCAAAATGCACCATTCAAGGCCACATCATCAATTTTCAAAACTTTCTGAGTTTATTTGGTATTCTGTATGTATTTACTGATTTTTTTAAGCTAAATGACCCAGAAATTGAAAAGCACTGCAAATGAACTCTGAATAGGTTGAAAGTTGGCATAGTATCATCGTTTCACCCACATAGCATTTGCTAAAAAGTTGAGAGGGTTGCGGGAAAAACTGGATGCACTTCGTGTACAAATCGGACAATCTCTTTCGAAGTATCAGGATTTCTTACGAAAACTCATCTGTTACAAAAAAGATTTCAATTTTTTGTACTTATTTGAAATCCAGACTTTTTGTGTGTTCAAAATGAACCATTCAAGGCCACATCATCAATTTTCAACACTTTCTGACTTCATTTGTTATTTTTCATGCATTTACTGATATTTTTTCTAACTTCATCGGGGTTTCATTTTTGGAAACTATAATGGTCTGCTATATATATATGTGTTCGAAATGCATGATACCATGAAAAGTAGGGAATGAAGTTACAAAAGGGCTAAACCATTCAAATTTGGAAACTATAACGGCAAAAACAGAAACTAGACATATATAAATTGGTCCAAGCAGTATATAATAATACTCGTCTAAGCAGTACATAATAATAGGTAGTACATATATATATATATATATATATATATATATATATATATATATATATATATATATATATACAAGTGTTCGCCGTTCTGAACACTACTTGTCTGAATCAGAATGTCTCCAAGCTGGTGTGAGGTGACGCTGGCCATAGTTCAGGATTAAAATCTTCCGATACAACTCATATGATGCGTATGCATCTTTTGGTGCATACTCAATGTTGATAGGGTCAAGTGGGGTCATCTCCCACTTTGTGTGCTCATACCTTGGGAATTTGGTCTTCATATCAGCGTACTTCTCGTCGATCAAGGCGACTGCCATATGAGCCATGGAAGTCATGTCATGTTGAAGCTTGAATTTGTCTTGGATATCAATGTGGCAGTGAACTGGTAGCTCAATACCGAAGTTGTGCCTCATCTTGAGCTTGTCGTTCCTTATATCAACATTAGCAAAACGTATGCCACTGTGAAGGAAGTCCATGAGTTCTGGACAATGGTTGTCACTACTGCAACAACAACAAATTAAAATGGAACAAATGTTACATACTACTGCAACAAGGAAAATTGTTTCACTACAACTAAAGAGAAAATAATCTTTAGGATTCAAATGAAACATATTTTAGGATTCTGCAACATGGAAAATTGTTTCACTACAACTTTAGCTTCAGCAACCTAAATTTTGTGTCATTCTTGCGGGGAAAGTACAAGATTATCGACAAAGAAGGTAGTATGTAGTACTACTGCTTCTAGCATGAAATATGTATAACTTTAGTTTTTTATCTTCTTCTTTTGCCACCTCATGATGCTAAATAAAATGCTTCTACACCTGCTACTACAACTATGAGACTGCTAAAAGCAAAGTTGATGTTTGTTTATCATGTTTTTATACTACAAATTAGCTTTTCCTAGTAGATGCAATATTTACTAGGAGCAATTTAGGAAATGGCCATCATTACCATTTTTTGTAACATGGCTGTTAATGCTAGTTCGGGACATTGCAGCATCTACATCTCCCTAACTTTTCTATTGTAGAAACACATTAACATACCTAATTTTAAACGATGCAATTCATACTGCATTTTTATACAGAAAACCATAAACATGGCACTCTCATTTTGTTACATGCTTCTACTTGAATGACGATATTTTTGGTCATTTTGCTTCTAAGCTTTCCTAGATGTTGCAACATTTTGTTCGTTCAACCTTTTTAGTATAGAAAATTGTCCAACATCAGCAAATATGATTAACATGCAACATGCAGGTTATTTGAGGAATTTTTCTTACTTACTTTTGCAATTATTAAATATTTCTAAACTATATTTCACTACAATTAAAGAGAAATTTATCTTTAGGATTCAAATGGAACATATTGCTATCCTATGCAATTTTCATATCCTATGAATTGACCAAGAAACCGTAAATTAACTATGACATATATATATATATATATATATATATATATATATATATATATATATATATATATATATATATATATATATATATATATATATATATATATTCTCCCACTTTTTGCAAATATGCAACAAGGAAAATTGTTTCACTACAACTAAAGGGAAATTGATCTTTATAGGATTCCAATGAAACATATTGCTATCCTATGCAAGAAACCCTCAATTAACTATCCAATGGAACATATATAAAACTGCATATTGCTATCCAATGGAACCTAGAGAGATTACTATATGCAATTTTCATAACCTTGGATCAAAGAAAGCCTCAAAACTTACCTCGCCCATTGGAAGACCAAGACATGGAGTTTGAAACATAGTTGGATGACGGCAACACCTTGTTGATTAGCCGTGTACTCTAGATCAAGCCCCAAGAAATTCTCATGCTCCTCCGTGACGTCAAGCCATCCCTGCAACTGTCCAAGAAAATGCGGCACCTCCCTGCTATCGTTCGTGTACACGACATCGAGTTGGGTCGTGCCATGTGCGAGCACCTCTCCAAAGCGAGTTGTTGGCATGGTGACGAGAAGGGAAGAAGAGAAGAGAAGGGAAGAAGAAAGGGGAAGAAGAGAGGAAGAAGAGAGGAGAGCGAGAGAGGAGAAGAACAGAGAATGGCGAGAGACTCTGCTTCGTTTGTGCTTTTCATCGCTGGAAACGACGCGGGAGGCGAACTATTTGGACCTTTAGTCCCGGATTGAGCCATCAACCAAGACTAAATGGTGATACGAATGGTTGCTACCACCACTTAGTCCCGGTTTGATCCACCAACCGGGACTAAAGGGGATACAAACGGTTGCCGGCCTATTGGTCCCGATTCGTGTCTGGAACCGGGACCAAAGGGGTGACACGAACCGGGACCAATGGCCCACGATGCCCGGCCGGCGCCCTGGCCTCACGAACCGGGACCGATGCCCTCATGGGTCCCGGCTCTTGAGTGAACCGGGACTAATGGGATTTCATCAAGTGGACCAAAGCCGTCTTTTCTACTAGTGAGGGTTTTGGGGTCTCGGCAAAAGCCGAGCAATTATAATTGCTACTTCTTATCTTTAAAATGAGTCTTTACATATGCTTATATAATCCCTGATGTGGTATTAAAAATACGATAAGTTGGGCCAAGCCCCTAACTACCGACACCATTGGGCCTCCTCCGACTGTAGTGTACGCCGGTCATAACATCTCTCCCCGCATGCGCACATAGCTCGTCCTCGAGCTGGAAGTCGAGGAAATGCTGGCGGAACTCCTCGAGTTGCTACCAAGTGGCGTCCTCCTCCGGAAGGCCTTGCCACTGGATCAACAGACGCCAAACACCTCGGCTCTGCTGGGCCTTCAACACCTTCGCCGGACCCGGAAGAAGATGACCGTCGGCGGTTGGGGGAAGAGTTGGCGCAGCCTCTGACGGTTTGTCGTGGAAGGGCTTCAACAACCCCACATGGAATACATCATGGATGCGAGCGCCCGGCGGTAGCTGAAGGCGGTAGGTGACGTTGTCGATGCGCTCCAACACCGGAAACGACCCGACGTAGCGAGGGACCAGCTTGCGCTTGGTTCGTGGGTCCAGTGACTGCGTGTTGCGGCGGAGAAGCCGCAGCCACACCCAATGACCCACCGCAAACTCCGCCTCGCGGTGGTGGGCATCATAGTATTTATTGGACAGTTGTTGAGCTTGGAGATGACGTTAGTGCACCTCAGCAGGGATCTCATCCCTGTTGCGAAGAAGGTCGCCCGCCGCCTCAGTCTGGGCCGTCCTCGGTTGAAATGGGAGAATGGAGGGTGGGGAACGACTGTAGGCCACCTCGAATGGTGTGGCATGCATGGCGGAGTGGTAGGAGGTGTTGTAGCAATACTCCACCCATGCAAGCCAGTCCACCCACGCATGTGGGCGACCACCTGTAACACGACGTGAGTACATAGCAATCACTTTGTTGACCACCTTGGATTGGTCGTTGGTCTGCGGGTGGAACGCCGTGCTCAGACGCAATTTGACACCCGCCATCCGGAAAAGATCGCGCTAGACATGGCCGGTGAACACCGGGTCGCGGCCACTGACGATCGAGGAGGGAAACCCGTAGAGGCGGACGATGCCATTGAAGAAGGCACGCGCGACGGAGGTGGCGGTGTAGGGGTGGCCGAGCGCGATGAAATGCACGTACTTGGAGAAGCGGCCGACCACTGTGAGGTTGATGGAATTGCCACACACCTTGGGAAGGCCCACGATAAAATCCATGGAGATGTCGGTCCAGACCTGAGAGGGCACCGCAAGGGGCTAGACCAGTCCCACGGGCTGCAGTGTTTCTGTCTTATTGCGCTGGCAAATCACGCAGGACCGCAACCAGTCTTGCACTAGCACACGGTCGCCAGGTATGTAGAAGTCTGCTCGGAGGCGGTGAAGTCTCTTCTGCACACCCTCGTGGTCGGCCGAGTGTGCCAGCAGGATGGTCTGGTGGCGTAGATCGCCGTGATCCGGCACAAAGAGACGTCGCCCGTGCAGGAGCAAACCGTCGTCAAGGCGCCACGGCTCATGCAACTCACCCGCCTCGTGGCGCTGACGGAGGTGATGTGCATCCGTGACGGTCGCCGTGTCTCGGCGGATGTCATCAAAGAAGGCAAAGGAGGGCCCCAAGCTGATGCAAAGGGAAGCCCCCTCAGTATCGCCGACACCCGTGTCGTGGTCGGTGTCGCGGCTGGACAACGCGTCCGCGATGGTGTTGAGGAGACCCGGACGATACTCGACTGTGAAGTCAAATCCGAAGAGCTTGTTGATCCACTGGTGCTGCGGAACGGTGAATAGGCGCTAGTCCAACAGGAACTTGAGGCTGTAGTGATCCATGCGAACAAGGAATGGCCGTCCCCATAGATACGGTCGTCAGTGGCGCACTGCCTCCACCAAGCCGATGAGCTCCCGGTACTAGGCCGCGAGCTTGTGATGGCGCGCGGCGAAAGGCTTGTTGAAGAACGCGAGAGGTCCCGTGCCCTGATGAAGGACGACGCCAAACCCCACGCCCGAGGCTCGCAGTCCATTGTGAATAGCTTGTCGAAGTTAGACATGTGGAGGACCGACCCCTTAGTGAGCGCCTTCTTGAGTGTCTGGAAGGCCTCAGTCGCGTCGGTGTCTGAGGTAAAAGCGTCATGACGCAACAGGCTCGTGAGCGGTGCCGTGATGAGGATGAACTCCCAGATGAACTTCCGGTAGTAGCCCGCGAGTCTGAGAAAACCATGGACGGCCCGTGGCGATTGTTGCCCTCACGACGCCCGGGACTTTGTCGGCATCCATGGCGACGCCCTCTATCGAGGTGATGTGGCCGAGATACGCAACAGGCGTCGTGCCGAATGAGCACTTAGAGCGCTAGAGGTGTAGATGATGCGCCCAAAGCTTGTTGAGGACGATGGCGACGTGCTACAAGTGCTCCGCCCAGGACAAGGTGTAGATGAGAATGTCATCGAAGAAAACGAGCACAAACCGCCGCAAGTAATGACGGAGGACGTTGTTCATGAGGTCCTGAAACGTCGTTGGGGCATTGGCGAGGCCGAAGGGCATAACCAAGAACTCGAAGTAGCCGTGCTGTGTGCGAAAGGCCGTCTTGGTGACGTCGTCCGGGTGCATCCGCACCTGGTGGTAGCCGGAGCGGAGGTCGAGATTGGTGAAGAAGCGTGCCCCGTGGAGATCGTCGAGGAGTTCCTCAACGACAGGGATCGGAAATTTGTCCTTGGATGTCTTGGTGTTAAGAGCACGGTAATCAATGCAAAAAAGCCACGAGTCGTCGGCCTTCCGGACGAGGAGCACCGGCGCCGAGAACGGTGAGGTAATCGGCCAGATGATGCCCTTGGCGAGCATGGCCGTGCACTGCCAATCCAGCTCGTCCTTCTGCAGTTGGGGGTTGCGGTACGATCGCACGGCGACGATTGCGGTGCTAGTAGGTGAATGTGGTGGTCGTAGGGCCGGACTGGTGGAAGGCCCTAGAGCTCGTCGAAGAGGTTGCTATGTTGCTGCAAAAGGCGAGCCAACAGGGGTTGCGGGGGGTCGATGGAGGTCGCGTCAACTCTGGTTGGAGGCCTGCTAGGGCAGCGGCACCCACACCCTCCCATCGGACGTGGCGACCCATGCGCCATAAGAGCATCGTCATGACATTGAAGTCCCAAAGGATGGGACCTAGGGTCCGCAAAAAATCGATGTCGAGGATGCAATCAAAGCAGCCCAAGACGATGCCGACGCACGTGATGGCGAAGTGCTCGTCATCGATGATGAGGGGAACATGTCGCGCAATGCCCTAGCAGGGGAGTCGATCACTGTTTGCGACGGTGACCTGGAGCTGCTCCCTTCCAGTCGGCTGGAGCGCCAGGCGGCGCATGATGGACCTCAATAGAAAGTTATGTGTGGAGCCCGTACCCAGCAGGGCTAGGAGGCACTCTCCATTGATCGTCACCGGCAACTGTTAGGAAATATGCAACTTGTATTCCCTTGAGGCCATAGGCCGATATATATACATGTACATGTGTGGAATATATGCAGAAACCCCTTATACAATGGGATAAGTACAAAACGGTACATGTCTATATTATATATACTCTAACACCCCCCTCAAACTCATGGTGGATGAACAACATTGAGTTTGGAGAGATAGAAGCCATGTTGCGCTCTAGTCTAGGCCTTCATCAGGAAATCCGCCAACTGTAACTCGGAAGGCACACACTGAAGAGCAATAACATGATCATGCACACCAGCACGCACATAGAAAGCATCAACACCAATGTGCTTGGTGAGCTCATGCTTCACAGGATCGTGCACAATGCTGATAGCACCTGTACTTTCAGATAAAAGCAGAGTACGTGTGGTCACAGAAAGACCAAAATCCTGAAGTAACCACCGTAACCAAGTCACCTCTACCATCAAAAGAGCCATCGCTCGCAACTCAGCCTCTGCACTCGAACGGGAAACTACGGTCTGTTTCTTCGTCTTCTAGGCAATGAGAGAACCACCAAGAAAAACACAGTAAGCAGAAAGTGAACGGTGATATGAAGGATCACTAGCCCACGTAGCATCCGAATAGGCATGAAGTTGTAAAGAACTAGAGCGAGCAAAGAATAGACGGTGAGAGATCATGCCCCAAAGATATCGGAGAACACGAAGGAGGTGACTATAGTGAATCGAGGTGGGAGCGGAGACAAACTGACTCAGAATATGAACCGGATAAGAGATATCCGGACGAGTGACAACTAGATAGACAAGATTGCCAACAAGATGACGATAACGCGTCGGGTCAGGCAGAGGGTCACCATCAGTATCATGGAGGTGAACATTGAGCTCCATGGGAGTCTTAACAATGCGCTCGTCAGTAAGAGCAGCACGAGCAAGAAGATCCTGGATGTACTTTTCCTGGGATATAAAAAAGCCATCAGAGGTAGAAGAGACTTCAATTCCAAGAAAGTAATGAAGAGGTCCAAGATCAGACATAAGAAAGTGCTCACTAAGACGGGCCTTTAAAAAGGAAATATACTCGGGGTCATCACCAGTGATGATCAGGCATCAACATAGAGAAGAAGAAGAGTCTGACCACGAGGAGAAAGGTGGACAAACAATGCTGGATCATGAGCACTTGCTGAAAACCAGCGGAGTCACCACAGAGGCAAAACGCTCAAACCAAGCGCAGGGGGCTTGCTTAAGGCCATAGGGAGAGCGACAAAGACGACATACCATGCCATCAGGAACAGAATACCCAGGTGGTGGCTGCATGTACACCTCCTCACACAGCTCACCATTAAGAAAGGCATTCTTAACATCAAGCTGAGATACAGACCAGTGGCGTGCAGAGGCCATGACAAGAAGTGTACGATAGTGGTCATATGGGCCACAGTAGCAAAAGTCTCGTCGTAATCACAACCATGCTCCTGCTGAAAGCCACGAGCCACAACACGAGCTTTGTAACGCTCAAAAGAACCATCGGAGCGAGTCTTAACCTTGTAGACCCCCTTACAAGTGATGGGACGAACACCGGGAGGAAGGAAAACAAGATCCCATGTACGAGTGCGTTCAAGAGCACCAATCTCCCCTGCCATCGCAAACTGTCATTCAGGATGAACAACAGCCTCACGATAAGAAGTCGGCTCAAGAACAGCAGCACCAGCGGTGGGAAATCCAAGACGATCATCAAGCGGACGAGGACGAGAACGTAAGCCATAGGTAGGCTGAAACAAGGAGGACGACACATCCGCAGAGGCATCCAATGACGTGAACGATGAGTGTAACACTGAGGAAAAAGATGGAGCAATGCAAGGATGAATCGCCAAGGTGGAATTGGGGGGTGGAGACGAAGAAGTCACCGAAGATGAAGGTGCAGAATCCGGTGACATGCTAGGTGAGGAAACCGTGGGAGATGGTGGCGTAAAATCGACAAGAGGTGGAGAAGCAGATGTAGCAAAACAAATAGACAAAGGCTCGATGGGGGCGATAGGTGTGTGAGGAAAAGTGAGGAAAGAGGTATCCTCCACTGAAAAGGTCGAGGAAGATGGGCGCGGGTAGAAGGGACGAGACTCGTCAAAAGTCACATCCCAAGAGATACGCATCCGACGACCGATAGGATCCCAACAACGATAGCCCTTATGCTCATCACTATAACCTAAGAAGACACACTCAACAGACTGAGCGGTCAGTTTGGTGCGTTCTCGAGGGGCAAGAAGAACATAGCAAACACAACCAAACAAACGAAGCATCGAATAATCGGGAGAACGATCAAAAAGACGCTCAAAAGGAACACCACCCTATAGAGCAGCGGAAGGTTGTAGATTGATGAGATAGGTGGAGGTGGAGACGGATTCAGCCCAAAAATGAGGCGGGAGAGAGGCAACGATCATCATCGCACGAGCCGTCTCAAGAAGGTGACGATGCTTGCGCTCAGCCACACCATTCTGAGCATGATCACCAGGACAAGAAAACTAAGCAAAGGTACCCTGCTCAGCAAGAAATCCATGCAACATCTTGGAGATATACTCTCCAGCAGAGTCAGCACGAAACACTCGAATACGCGAAGAGAAGTGGGTGTGAACCATGGCAGCAAAACGCTTATAGATAGATAAGACCTCACTACGAGAATGTAACGCCCGAACACACCCGCCGGCAATCGTTACTCCTGGCGGGATCTAGACTGGCCCCACATATCAATACTAGTCTTTTCTGCGCACTTTGTCCTCACTCATGCGCACCCGGGACCAACTTCCCGGTCGGTCACCCATCCTAGAACTACTCCAAGCCAAGCATCGAATAATCGGGAGAACGATCAAAAAGACGCTCGAAAGGAACACCACCCTATAGAGCAGCGGAAGGTTGTAGATTGATGAGATAGGTGGAGGTGGAGACGGACTCAGCCCAAAATTGAGGCGGGAGAGAGGCAACGATCATCATCGCACGAGCTGTCTCAAGAAGGTGACGATGCTTGCGCTCAGCCACACCATTCTGAGCATGATCACCAGGACAAGAAAACTAAGCAAAGGTACCCTGCTCAGCAAGAAATCCATGCAACATCTTGGAGATATACTCTCCAGCAGAGTCAGCACGAAACACTCGAATACGCGAAGAGAAGTGAGTGTGAACCATGGCAGCAAAACGCTTATAGATAGATAAGACCTCACTACGAGAATGTAACGCCCGGACACACCCGCCGGCGATCGTTACTCCTGGCGGGATCTACACTGGCCCCACATATCAATACTAGTCTTTTCTGCGCACTTTGTCCTCACTCATGCGCACCCGGGACCAACTTCCTGGTCGGTCACCCATCCTAGAACTACTCCAAGCCAAGCACGCTTAACCTGAGAGTTCTGTTCGAATGGGCTCCCGAAAAAGAAGGAATTCCTTATTGATATGAGTAGTCTATCATCCCTAATAAGCCAAGCTATCACATACACCACCACTCAGAGGAACCGACGTCCTCGTCGGGCCACAGGAGCGTTCCCTCTTGGTACAAACGTCTGTGCATCCAGTCCAGTACATGTACCATGCCGTGTGCCACGACGGGTCACAAACGTCATGAACAACATGACCGCACACCTGTCCGCAAACATCCGTGTAACCGCGAGGGTCGGCTCTGATACCAAACTTGTAACGCCCGGACACACCCGCCGGCGGTCGTTACTCCTGGCGGGATCTAGACTGGCCCCACATATCAATACTAGTCTTTTCTGTGCACTTTGTCCTCACTCATGCGCACCCGGGACCAACTTCCCGGTCGGTCACCCATCCTAGAACTACTCCAAGCCAAGCCAAGCACGCTTAACCTGAGAGTTCTGTTCGAATGGGCTCCCGGAAAAGAAGGAATTCCTTATTGATATGAGTAGTCTATCATCCCTAATAAGCCAAGCTATCACAGAGAAGACATGAAATATATCCACGTATGTCGAGAGAAATCATCTATAAAGATAATATAGTAGCGATGGCATCCCTTCGAAGCAAAGGGAGATGGACCCCAGACATCAGAGTGAACAAGGTCAAAAGGACGTTGAGACACAGTCTCGCTATGTGGATAAGGTAACCGAACCTGTTTATCAAGCCGACAACCCTAACAGTCAAAAGACACACCGCCAGAGACAGATCCCAACTAAGGATGAGAGATGAGAGCCACATAAGTGACCAAGGCAATGATGCCACTGCTGAAAAGAACCGGTAGACAAAGCAACAGAGGTGGAGAGACTGGCTGCCGTGGCAGCGGGTGGAAGGTGAAGCTAGTCAAGCTCCGAGAGACCCTGAGAGTCACGGCGCCGGGGACCAACACCAAGAAGAGCACTAGTGTGACGGTCCAGAACTGAGCATGAGTCAAAGTCAAGAATGACTCTGCAACTAGAGTCAACAATCTGACCACCAGAAATGAGCTGCATGGTAAGCTAAGGAACATGAGCAACATCGGGAACATGAAAAGATGCAGTGCTAAGAGTGCCTCAGCCAGTAACGGGGAGAGAAGTACCATCAGCAGTAAGAACATGAACAGGAGAATCGAAAGGTCGAGTAGATGACATAGTGGATGAATCATGAGTCATATGAAAAGATGCTCCAATATCAAGAATCCATGGGGATGTACCTGCTTGTGTAGAAGGTGGTCTCACAATGCCAGAAGAGTCCCTAGCAGAATCAATAGACCCTGTCGATGAAGAACCATAAGATGGAGCTGTCAGGCATCGAAATCGCACAATCTCCGCTCAGTCAGGGGCGCAAATGAAGATGTCGATGTAGATGCATCCGATAACAGAGATTGGAGGCAATCAACAAGGCGCGAAGGCGCGCAATCTCCTCCTCGATGAAGTACACAGCTGAAGTAGGCGACGAAATAGCACTGGGAGAGAAGCGGCCACCACCATTTGTGGAAGCCGCTAAGTGTGACGATGTAGCATGACCAGTATCGTCTGCAAAGGCCGATGGTGAAGACGAGGCCGTATGCAGACAAGCACCAAGCGCCAAGGGTAGACACATGTGCGAACACAGTCGATGGAGTCATGTGCACCAGTATAACCGATGAAAGTCGCGAGAGGTGTCGAGGAAGAGCGACAATCAACATATGTGGAGCTCGCAGGAGGAGCAGTAATAAAACTACCACCACAGCCTGCGGAAGACGCCGAAAGGGACAACGATAGAAACGAACGACCATCCAACGTCGAGGAACGACCCAGATGCAAGACGGGAGCAACATGAGTCACCAGGCAGCAAGGAACATGCAGACCTGAGGGAAACATTTTTTTAGTCAACAACCCACAGGAGAAACATCTGTAGCGAACACAAAGTCACGGGAACGAGCAGCCCCAGTTGGCCACGAGATCCAGCGACATCAGAACCAACGGCAACAGGAATCCGGTGAGACCACAAGATCCAGAACTAGCAGCAGTTGAACCAACAGCAGCAGGAACCAGCGAGAACCAGCAGCAGGAACCAGCGACTTCCCGTGAGGCTCTCCCGTGAGGCCGTTGATGTGAGAATAGCAGATCACCAGCAGCGGAATCAGGCGCGGGCAGGGAGGACATTCATGCGCAGGTGACTGGATCGGGGCGGTTGACTGGAGGGGCGACTGGAGCGGGGCGGGCGCGGGCGACTGGATCGGCGGGGCTCGCACGGGCGACTGAATCGGGCGGCTGGACTCGCGCGAGCGACTGGATCGGCGGGGAGGCGCGAGAGCGAGCAGCCTTGCGGCGGGAGGATCCTGGCGGCGAGATCCAGCGAGACTGCCTTCAGCAGGGAACAAAGCAGCCACGGGTAGGAGAAACATCGTCGGCGGCTGTGCAGAAGATTGGATCGGGAAGAGCACGAGTTGCGCGTGTGAAAAAGAACCTAGGCTCTGATACCGTGTTAGGAAATATGCAACTTGTATTCCCATGAGGCCATAGGCCGATATATATACATGTACATGTGTGGAATATACGCAAGAAACCCCTTATACAATGGGATAAGTACAAACGGGTACATAGCTATATTATATATACTCTAACAGCAGCAACATCGTCTTCTCCATCCGGATACCCGCGAGAACATGGAGGGAGACCACGAGAGCGTTCGCGGGCCCCAGGGCGGCCTCGACATCATGTGGGGCGGCCAGGTCGCCGAGCCCGGCAGTGGAAGCGTCCCCCTCGAGGTAGTCCGCAGCCTTCAAGTAGAAGAATCGCCGACAAACGTGGCCCGGAACGTAGGGTTCATCACAGTTGTAGCACAACCACTGGCGACGGCGCTTGAGTTGCTTAGCCGGTGTTGGGCGCCACGGGACCCTGGGCAGGACGTCCCGACGCGGCAGGTGGCGGCCGGTGATCCAGGCGAGCGGCCCGGGGCGACGGCGCCTACTGCATGGCCACCGTACGGTGCTCGAAGGCTCGGGCATAGTACATGGCCGTCTGAAGGTCTTGTGGCCCGCGCATCTCCACGTCCACGCGGATGTGCTCCGGTAGACCCCACCCCCCCCACGAAGAGCTTGGCCCGCTGGCGGGGCCGAGACTCCAGGAGTGTGGCATGCCGGTCCGTGGAAGCGGTCGGCGAAGTCATGCACCGTGGAGAGAAAGGGCAGGCGCCCAAGCTCCGCCAGCCGTCCCCCGCGTCTCGGCGTCCCAAAGCGCAAGAGGCACACCTCGCGGAATCACTCCCATGGTGGCATGCCGCCCTCGTCCTGTTTGAGGGTGTAGTACCACGTCTTGGCTGCTCCCCGAAGGTGGTAGGACGTGATCCAGGTGCGGTCGGATGCGAACGTGCACTGTCCCCTGAAAAATTGGTCTCATTGGTTGAGCCAATTCAGGGGGTCCACGGTGCCGTCGTAGTTGGCTAACTCCAGCTTGGAGAATCTCGGCGGTGGCTGGGCGTGGATGGCGGTCGGGTGCGCCCCCTCTGCGCTGAACAACGAGGACGACAGAGCCGAGTATGCGGGCATCAGGGTGCCACCGTGGAATAGGGGACCGTTCACGCCATCGTATGGGCCCGCGGCACTGGTGGGTCCCCCGTACTGCATGGCCGGGAGCGACGTCGCTGGCGGCGACACGTGCGGTTGTCCCGAGGCGGTCGTGTAGACCGGGCCGAGGGACCCGACGAGCCAGGCCAGTAACGGGAATGGGGACGGGGGGAAACCGGACCTAGTGGATGGGTACCCCCAGGCCCGAGATCGGCGGGGGCGGTGACAGCAGCAGCGCCATGGAGGGGGCGAAGGGAGTCGGCGGCGGCTGGGCATAGGGTTCCGAGAGGAAGGTGCGGATGCCCGCAATTGCCCGACCGAGCTCCCTGAGCGCAGCCGTCATCTCCTCTAGGGTGAAGACAAGGGGGGTGAAGCCCGACGTAGATGCGATCGGCCCCAGCAAGGCCGGCGCGCTTGCCGTGGTGAGCAGGGGATGGCGTCGTGGTGGCTAGTGGCGGAAGGGTGGCGGTGCGCCGAGAAGAGGACATGATCGCACCCGAGACAGTTGATACCAGATTGATAGGAGCAGGGTTCCTACCAGGACATGATCTTAGGTTGTAGGGGTGGAAGGAGGGTTGGCGAAGCTGGAGGCGCGGGCGACAGTGCTGGGGCGCCGTGATCATGCTGGGAAGAAGGGCCGCAAGGGCGGCTAGGGTTTTGGGGTCTCGACAGAAGCCAAGCAATTATAATTGCTACTTCTTGTCTTTAAAACGAGTCTTTACATGTGCTTATATAATTCCTGGTGTGCTACTAAAAATACGGTAAGTTGGGCCAAGCCCCTAAATACCGGCGTCATTGGGCCTCCTCCGGCTGTAGTGTACGCCGGTCATAACAGATACTTACTTATCTTTTACTTGCCCATGCAAATACTTGTGTGACTTATGATTTTGTCTACAATGAGTTTGAAGATATCTTTGGCTGTTTTTTTTACATCCTCTATCCTAAAATGTTATTTCTATCACTAAAAAATGGTGCATTAATTGTTTTGTACAGAAACTAAGGGCGGCAATTGCTGCAACCTACTATGCGGATCTTGGTATTGAAGAAGCCGATGTATTTGTCTCTGATGGTGCAAAATGTGACATTTCTCGTCTACAGGTTCAGAATGTCTCTTCTCCCCCTTCATTTCAGTTAGCACGTTACATTATCGCTGATAATTTTTGTCCTCCAAAATTACAGGTTCTATTTGGATCTAATGTGAAGATTGCAGCTCAAGACCCTTCATATCCCGTAATAAGATTCTGCAATTGATGTGAAACTTCAGTTGTTTTTCCTTGGATATTTGTGATTCTCAAACCTAAGTGATGTTTGTGGTGATATACTTGATGTTTTTGTCATCATCTTGTTAACATTGTAAACTATTTCTTTTTGTACTTTTGTACCAAAATTAATATGATGCTTCCGTTTCAACAGGTATATGTTGATTCAAGTGTTATCATGGGTCAAACTGACTTGTATCAGCAGGATGTTCAGAAGTACGGAAATATTGAATACATGAGATGCAGTCCTGAAAATGGTTTTTTCCCTGATCTTTCAAGTGTCCCACGGACGGATATCATATTCTTTTGTTCACCCAACAATCCTACTGGTGCTGCTGCATCTAGGGACCAACTAACACAATTAGTCAAATTTGCGAAGGACAATGGTTCCATAATAGTCTACGATTCTGCTTATGCCATGTACATATCAGATGACAGCCCCAAATCCATCTTTGAAATTCCTGGAGCAAAAGAGGTTGGCCCTATTTTTCAATATTTAACTTCTCCATTCCATCCTTTGAATTTTTTAAAGAGTTTCCACAAATCGTTTGGTGCCAGTGTTCTGATCATTAACAAATAATTTGCATCAACTAGACCTGTATATTATGGTTTGGTAAACTGTAGGTTGCCATGGAAACAGCATCTTTCTCTAAATATGCTGGATTCACCGGTGTCCGGCTGGGTTGGACCGTGGTCCCTAAGGAGCTCCTTTTCTCTGACGGGCATTCAGTTGCTAAAGATTTCAACCGCATAGTCTGCACTTCCTTCAATGGTGCATCAACCATTTCTCAAGCCGGCGGTTTAGGCTGCCTCTCACCAGAGGGTCTACAGGTAGGGTTTCAGTGCTTTGAAGTCTTTACATCGTTTCTTCCCCCATTACCTTTTCTCATTCCAAATCCCACGCAGGCTATGGAAGACGTTATCGGGTTCTACAAGGAGAATACCAAAATCATTGTTGACACATTTACATCGCTTGGGTTCAACGTTTATGGTGCCAAGAATGCTCCCTATGTGTGGGTGCACTTTCCTGGCCGTAATTCTTGGGATGTCTTTGCCGAGATCCTTGAGAAGGCTCATGTGGTTACTACTCCTGGCAGTGGATTTGGGCCTGGCGGCGAGGGCTTTGTGAGGGTTAGCGCATTTGGCCACAGAGAGAGCATCATTGAAGCTGCAAGAAGACTGAAGCAGCTATACAAATGAGGATTAATTCAGCCCATATCATCCTCTCCCTAGGGAACCAATAAGAACCCAGAAGCATTTTGGAAAACGAGATTTTCTTCTAAGCTACTGGGCAATGTTAGAACAGAGACAGCATGTTGTTTCTGTTCCTCTGAGTGTTGGCTCTGTTCGTAACCATTTGAATTTTCTTGCTGAATTGCTGCGAGCCTGGATCATGGTAGTATTTGCCTCACATCCGCTCGTCATCCACAATGTAGCCAATCCAAACCCGGTAATAATAACTTTACTCCAAACTTTGAGGTGGTCGGATTGTGCTAATAAGATGCTGCCACAGATCATTTTGGGTTGGATATGGAAAATGTTTTTGGTGCATTAGCTTCACCCTGCTCTTATAGGACGCACGTCTCCCTTCCTCCCTCCCTCCCTCCCTCCCTCCCAACCGTAGCCGCCTCCCCCTCCCCCTCCCCCTCCCTTCCTCGCCGCCGCCTGAGGCAGCCGCCGGGCAAGCCCGGGGCGCCAAGGATGGTGGCGGCGGGGCCTAGGCTGCCCTTCCTTTGCATGCGGAGTCCCGGATCTGGAGGGGCGGCTCCATTGGCGAGGCACGGCAGGCTAGTAGCCGTGCGGGAGGTGGATCCGGCGTCTCGGCTGCGCGGGCGGCGGGATCCGGTGGTCGCTGGCGTCCGGCGACGGCTTTTGCAGTGGCCGGTGCGCGCGATCTAGCGCCTCCCCTTCTTCCCTGTTCGGCATGCGGGCCAGCCTGGTCGGGCCGCGCTTTCTTGGATTGCCGGTTTTGTACAGGAGGTGCTGCTAGTGGTGGGGATCTAGTTCGAGCGAAATCCCTGGTCGGCCATGGTCGGCCGCGTCGACGGCGACGCCTGAGGGCGCCGTTCCCCTCCTTGGAGGCGTCGGTATGGACTGATCCCCTCACTTCCCCTTCCCCTAGGTCTTCCGGGCGAAAGCCTTAACTTTGTTGGGCGGCGGCGGCGCTCACGGCGCCGTTCCCTTCTTGAAGGCGCCGCTTTGGAACCTTGGGGCTGGGTGGCGCTTGTGGGTGGTGGGCGACGGCGGTGGTGCGACCCTATCCTAGCATGGATCTCCGTCCTGCTTGGAGATGGACTCGCGTAGGTGAAGGTCGTCGTTTGGCGTCATGATGGCGTCGATGGCGGAGGCACCTGACAAGGCTGGTACCTCAATCTGATCTGAAGATGGACCAGTGGAAGATGGCGGCGACGACACATGTGAGTGCGTCGGACCGGTTTGTACCCCGGACCCGGTATGTGGCTCGGTCAGGGTCTCCGGCTCTTAGATGTTAGGCTTAGGTGAGAGTCGTGGGTATTTGGTCCAGCTTGCACCCCTTCATCATATGGATAGGAGTAGCGGCAGATGTTGCCAAGATGGTGGATTCAGGCATATTGTTGTACTGCTTTGTAAGGTCCTCGAAAATAATCAATAAAATGACCGCATGCATCTCCCAGATGCGGAGGCCGGGGGTCATCCTCCTTTTCTAAAAAAAAAAAGCATCAGGTGAAAGGGGCTGCAGTTGGGCTGGTCTTCCTCCGTTAGGACTCAGATCCACTTTTAATAAACAGAGACCACATCATGTAGGCTAATGGTGGTTTTAGTTTCCAGTTGCTGCTGACGAACTCTTCCGTCTGATGTGTTGACATTATCTGTAGCTAAACATGTTTATGCCAATTTTCTGTTGAATGTGCAGGGCTTTACTCTGCTTCACTTGTTGCCCCCTTGGATGGTTTTTTTTGTCACAGGGAGCACATGAAAATTGTCCTGGCATGTTCACATGGTCTAAGTCGAGTTGGGAGTTTAATTATGTCTCTTTTTGGTCAGTTGGCTACACAGAGCCTAGCCAAATCTATCTTGAGAATTTATTTTCGTTCACAGATATCAAAATAATTACCAAAAAAAGCGCCTAGGCTAACTGGCATGTTGGGTAATTAGACTATTTGGATATTATTCTGCTGTCCGAACCAGACATCAAGATTCACAAAAGAAAAAAGAAAAGAAAAAGTATCTTAACTAGACAGTTATCAACAATCTTCTTGGTCAAATTTGAATCTCGGAGCTGATACGTTGGATCAAATCCATTGTATAACTAGAGGGTTGGGCGTGCTTTGCTGTGCCGTTGAATTTGTTGAGATTCTTAAATTTCTTTACTCACTCTATATTTCGAAATATATGACGTATTACATTTTTTTAAAGTCAAACCTCTTTAAGTTTGATCAAAATAATAGAGAAATATACAAAAATTTGTAATATCAAATCAGTGTTATTAGATTCATCATGAAAAGAATTTTCTGATTTTTTGTCTAATATTGTGGATGCCGATATTTTGAGCTGAACTTGGTCAAAATTAAAGAAATTTGACTTCCCAAAAAACTAATAACCCTTATATTTTGAAATTAATGGAGTATTTAGTTTAGCCGGTGAGGTAGACGATGGAGTGTGTTTTACTATTTATAATGCAGTTATGTGGTGGGTTTTTTGCAGTATGATTCTATGTTATCCGCTAATCAACACATATTTATGTGGGGATATATTTTTATCGTTGGTTGCATGTACTATATTTGTGCTATAGTATCACATGATGATGCTTTTTTATAGATGATATGAGTCCGCGAGGGGTTGATATGTTTTTATAGGCCAATTGATGCTGGTTGATTTGAAAAATCGTTGGCCTGATCAAAATCTCAATCGAATGAAAAATCTTTAAAATTAGGGAGTATAGAGAATCAAAATAATTGAACATAAAAGCTCCTTGAAAAATTGTTGACCCAGTCAAAATCAGGTGACCATAGTCTAAATTAAAGCCTCAATTAATTGTGAAGATTTAAATATTATTAGAAAGCATAGTGTATTGTATAAAAATTAAATGAAAGGGTTTGAAAAATTGTTGGCCCGGTCAAAATCAAATGATCAAATTTCAATTGAAGACCTCAATTGATTCTGAGGCCTCTAATCCTAGGAAGATTAGTGATATAGTATATAGAGAATTACAATAATGAAATATAAGAAGTCCTTAAGAAATAGTTGACCCGGTCAAAATCTGTTGACTAAAGTCTAAATTAAAGTCTCAATTAATTGTGAAGATTTAAAAATTAGGAAGCATAGTATATTGTATAAAAAATTAAATGAATCGGGTTGAAAAATTATTGACCCGGTTAAAATCGGATGATCAAATTTCAATTAAAGACCTCAGTTGATTGTGAGGCCTTCAATCCTAAGAAGATTAGTGATATAATATATAAAGAATTAAAATAATATGAGAGTTTCTTTAATATTAAGTAATAGATAATGGATATAGATATGTACGAGAATGCTAACCTCCACTCCGTAGGAATGTAGCAACACATAGATCCGGATCCCGTCCATTTCGGATTGAACGGTCACATGAAGTCAACACTAGCTTCTAAGCTTGAAAAAGAAAGGAAAGAAATGGGGCAATGATAGGAATAGAACCCCAAACCTCCGGGAGGAACACCACCACACTAACCACTCCACCTAGACGTTGTTGTTAGGATAATTATTCATGCTTTGAATTTTGTGCTTACTGGCTCTTCGCTTAGGACTAAAAATCTGAACGAGTTGCTATTTTGATGGCGCATTTAGTGAAAAGATTTTCAAAGACGTTGACATTAACCACCGTGATTTTTCTCTAGATTAGATCCGCCGTTATATTTTTTTATACATCACAGACCTGATAAACTTCTATCTAAATAGTATGATAACATACACACCACATATCTGATAACTTAGGTACAAACATTGTGATAACTTCGTCACATATAAAAAAAGGTGTTGAAGACAACCCGCGATAACTTCTATGTTAATAGCATGGTGATATACGCATTAAAAATATTATAGCTAACACACAAACACCATGATAAATTTTTGACCGGAAGAAAAAGATGTTGGAAACAAATCTTGATGCTAGCAGTTTCCATACTTGTAGTTTTTTAGTCTAAAAAATCATGCCAATGTTGAGAATTAAACTCAAGACTTTAATATTGATATCTTAACACACTAGCCAACTCACCCACTACTTGGCTCCTATCAAGTTCAAATAAAATACTACTTTTTTACCATCCGAAGTAAAATAATTGTTGAAATATACCCCCGGTAACTACTGTGTAAATAAGATGATAACTTATGTATAACTAACCTGATAACTTACGTATAAACACCTTGGGCGAAAAGTTCTAGAAATATCGCACGATAACCTAGTGCAAATAACATGGTAATTTACGCACTAGACACCCGATAAGTTATATAAAACACATTGATAATGTTTTACCCATGAAAAAAACATTACTAAAATGTGCCCGAGTAACTTCTGTGTAAGTAGTATAGTCATTTATGTATCGGGGACCTCATAACTTACGTTCGACCACCATGTTAACTTTGATTTCGAAGGAAAAACATTAAAACATAACTCCTCCGATAACTTTAATGTAAATTTATAATAATTTTATGCATCACATACCTAATATCTTCCGTTTAAACACCATGGTATCTTTCATCCAAGGGGAAAAAGTTTTTGAAACATTTCACCAGTAATTTCTGTATTAAATTACCACACTACCCCATGCTTTAACCTTCGTATTGTAGTTACCAGCCTTATCAAGGTATAGTTATCATGTTACTCATGCTATAATTATCACGTTGGCCATGTCAAAGTTACCAAGCCAAATTTTATTATTTTTTCTGATATAGCAGAAATTAGAAAGGTTAGAGTAATATTGCTTATCTACAACATAGAACAAGAAAATGTGGTTTAATTGGTTATTAGGCACAATAACTATTGCATAGACCTGATTTCGAATCCTCTTTTAAGCACTTTTATTTTTTATTCATATTATGCAGCGAAAAAACAAAAAAGCCATTATGCCTTGTTTGGATGTTGATATTGGGGCCTAGATATTGATATTGGCATTGAATAGCCTGAATGCCATTGTTCGGATGGTCATGGCATTGACTCGCTGAATTAGCGTGCAATATTGGCTAGCCCACCTCGCAGCCCGCCTTCCTATTCCCGATTTCAGAGCACACAAGCTCGCCTTCGTGAGATATTCGGAGCCGCAATGGAGGACCTGCCGACAGCGCAGGTCAGCCCCTGTCCACCGCCCTCCTCTCCTTCCGCCATTTCTCTGGCGACGCAGTTCAGCCCCTCTCCACCGCCCTCCTCCTTCCCCTATCTCTTCGGCAGCGTAGGTCAGCCCCTCTCCACCACTCTCCTCCTTCCCCCATCTCTCCGGCGGCGCAGGTCAGCCCCTCTCCACCGCCCTCCTCCTCCTCCCATCTCTTCGGCGGTGCAGGTCAGCCCCTCTCCACCGCCCTCCTCCTTCCCCCATCTCTCCGACGGACCCGCTCCTTTCTCCAGCCACCGTGACCCGCCGCCCATCGCCGACCTCCCTCTGTCCAGCAACCCCGTCACCAACTCATCCTGCCTCATCGACGGCGGCGAAGCTGAGTGAGGACAAGAAGCAGGCCGGTGGATTAGGAGAAGAAGTAGGCTGAGTCATATGGCAGCGCAGCCTCCCCCCTCCCATGAGCAATTTCAATGTAGAGAATGGCCTTCCAAACAAGCTTGAGAATTGAGCCTCTCATGCAAAGTCCAAGTATCAATTCTGTGAACATCCAAACACCAGAATTTGGGTGAATGTCAATACCAAAGTCAGCTTGATTTGATATTGGGGCCAATCCAATTCCAAGGCCCTGAATATCAACATCCAAACGAGGCGTTAGCGATTCACTACGTTTTTTGAGAGAAGGAAAAAATCAATACAAGCGAACATGGAATGATAGCGATCAGGTAAAAACGAATCGTGCAGATCTGTCACTAACTACCAATCGACTGAAAGTTAGCACTGTCCATATATGTATGTATATATACCTCCAAGGTGAGATTTTGGGAGCACACAGGCTTTGGAGCTTACCGAGTCATGGGTTACTCGAGCGTTTGTCAAGAAATACTACCATATCTTGGCATAGGTCTTTAGTTTTCCTAACCGTTGATCCACTGTTGATTTTCTGTCTGGATTCGTCACCTGCTCCGTGTCACTGAGAATGTAACATAACCAGATACAATCATAGCTCCTCCCCTGCATCACCTCCCCGAGCGAGGCGGCCGAGGGCTCTTCCCCCTCCTCCTCCCCTCTCCCTCCCCCCCTCGCCGCTGCCAGCCCGCGCTGCCGGGCCCTGCCCGCATGGTGCTGGTGGCGGCGGGTCTGCCGTTCCCCGCGCACGTGGTGCCCTTGCTCGGGCGGTGGCTGTTGGCGGCGGTGCGCTTCGGCTGACGGCGGTGTGGCCCCTTGGAGGCGGTGCCACGGTGGCTCTTGACGCGGCGGCTTGGCCGTTGGTTGTGGGGCGGCGCGGTGGTGCTGGCGACAGGCGGCGCCCGCCAGGCCCAGATCTGGGCCCGTTTGGGCCCCATCTGGGTTTGGGCGGGCCGGTTGCTCGGCGCTCAACGGTTCCGCTCCCTGGTGGGGTGAGGCGACGGCGGTCTGCGGCGATGTTCTGTGCTTAGGTCGGTGAGCTGCAGCACATGGACTGGGACTGGACGGGCCCAAGTGGGTCCGACAGGGTCGTAGGGCTTGGCAAGTCCTCGTCGTCGCGTACGGTCGGCTCCGTGTTGGCGGTGGAGGTTGTCCCCTCCCTCCGATCGAGTGGTGGTCGCTTCTGTGGCTGTTGTTTCCTTCTCCCCTCCAGGCCTCGTGTTGGCAGCTCTAGTGAGATGACGAGGGTGGTCCGGTAATCGTGGTGGCACAGACTGGTGGGTGGTCACGACGAAGTGTTTGGGATGGTGGTGGTGGTTGTGGATCGGGAGAAATCCCTATTGGCTTTCCCGACACCGACGCGGCGACGCCTGCGGGTGCCGCCAGCCTTCCTGAAGGGCGTCGGCGATACCACCCTCTCCACTACCCTTCGCGTACCGGGGGAAACCCTAGGACTTGTTCGGGCAACAGCGGCGAAATTGTCGCATCCCTTCTTGGAGGTGTTGTTTCGTATGCGACGCTTCAGACTGCTGGGATGCGGTGGTACTTCTCCGGCGGGTGCAACGGTTGCCTGTCTTCTTCTCCTAGTCAATCTGCCGGTGTCGGCATTGGTTTCTCTTTTCTTTCTTTTATTTTTCGTTTGGGCTATCTTGTGCTGTGGCCCCAGCAAGCTGGATGTATCGGTTGGTTGCTTTGTAATACAAAGCGGGCGAAAACCCTTTTTTCGTCAAGTCACTGAGAATGTGTAGTAGTCTGAGGTCTCCTGGTCAGATTGTATGTATGTACATACATACGGACATCAACAAACTCCATACATACATACGTATGTATATAAACATGCTTTAGAATATAAATTCACTTATTTTATTTCGTATGTAATCTGTAGTGATATCTCAACAAAGATTTATATTTAGAAACGGAGGGAGTACGTAGGTGATTAATACAAAGTCACATAGTAGTACCAGATTGTCTTCAAAATGTGTTCTGGCTGACCAACGGTGGCTAGCTCGTTGACAATTGTATTTCTTATACTTGTACTGGGTCCATATATATACGAGTATGAAGGAATACACGCCAGATTCAGCTTGAGGTGTCCCGGTCAGATTGTAGAGTAGGTCAATTACCTGATTGGTCAGCATGCATGTGTTCTTGCTGACCACAAACTACATTTGCTCTGACCATGACCATGAACGAATGCACACCATATCGAGTTAGTCCGTTGATCCTACTGCTGTGACGCTGCATTCTGGCCCAGCTGGTGGTACTAATGTGAATATGTGATACACTTGTGTTTGGTTGGGAGTGTTGATGAAGCTGAACGTGGACGGATCAAACGGCACAAGTCACAAGTGGGTGGCTTTTTTGTTCCCTGCTGATCCTGCAGTTTTGCTTCCCCAGAATTAGATTAACGTGAATGCATAGTAGTACAAAACAAGGAAGTGGTCCTGGATTCCTGGGCGGGTTCCCTATCTGATGCGTCGAAGCTAGCATCGACGCGCTGGACAGACATTTTAACTGTTAGTACCATGCTCTCTGCTCATTCCTCGTTGGTTCCTCCTCCTCTTCCGTCCGGGCTTGCCGTTGATGCACGGGACGGGAAGATTACCTGCTGTCTCCACCCATATTCTATGCCGGCGCCCGCTTCTCCGTACCGCCGAGCTGCGTACGTACGCTAACGCTAACCAACCAATCGTAACGGCCGGCCGGACACTCGTCCCGCTCCCAGAGGAGAGGAGAGGATTACTACTAGTAGCTTGCTTGCTTTCTCGATCCCCGGTCGGTGCTGGAGCGCTCTCCTCTCCTATTCCCCCACGTTGACCACGTCTCGCTCGAGGCCGGCCAGCCGAGCCAACGCCAACTGCAGCCGAGCCCGCGCACTGCATGGCATCCGGCCATGCGCGCACATGCTCGATCCGAGCCGGCGGGGCCACGCACGCGCGTAAAGGCCGGCCGCGTATGTTGTACTCCGGGACCGAAATGAGGAAGGCTTTCCCGCCGTGCCGGAGCGTAAAGTCTGGACGCCGGGGCCACGCACGTCGATGAGGAGGAGCGGCCTGCAGGTGGCGATGTGCAGGCGCCCCCCATCCCTTGATGGCTTGATCGATTCATCCTACTGCGTCGGCACTGTGCACCGGATCGACCGCCGATGGAGAAGCGGGCGCCGGAGAGCGCAGCTCGCTCAATCATTCGAAACCGCTGCGCACAAAAGGCCGCCCTGCCCCCGCTCCCTCGCCTTGTCGTCCTTTTTTTTTTTACCTGAATGAACATTTCCCCAGCTTTTCAGCACGGTGAAAGGATGGGAGGGGTAGGGCCGTACGGTATGGTTTGGGCAGCATCTAGCTAGCACACGGGATGGCCGTGCGCTCGTCCGTACCAGGACGACCGCGACCGGCACGGCGGAGCATGTGAATGATGCAGTGGTTGTTGCTGGACGGATGCCGGTGCGAGATGCGAAACCAACCGTCCGGCCCGTCCTCCGGTCCATCGCCGGTGGTTTGCTGCGGCAACTGAAACTTGTACCCGGGGGCTGGCACATATCTTGAGCCGGAGCGTAAAGGCGTACGTTTCTCCGGATGTGTGTACGTGCATGGCCCGAGTCGCAGAGCATATACCTGCATGCATGCATGCATGGGACACCGGCACGACTGCACGAGGATCCACGTCGACCACACGGAGGTGTGTACGTGCGAGCACGCACGCTTCTGCTGCACACAAGTGCACATCGAGGCATCGACAAGCACGTCGAGTTGATCGAGAACGACACCGTACCGGCGCGTGCAGGTGCAGGCACGCACTGCACTGCCGGAGTCCAAATTAGCGTCGTTCGCCGTGCATGCATGCCCCGAGTCAAAGCACGTTTGAAGATCTGTGTCATCAAGAGAAGAAAAAACTACTGCCGCATTTCGAGTTTCGTATCATAGGTAAAATGAAATACATACGGTAAGAGGACCAACGATCTGATTAGAGTAAAAACCACACACGCACACTCACACGAGTGAAATTTTGGCTATGAGCGCGCGCACACTCACTGTCAATGTTACGGAGTTGTACATTGAACGGATTTGTTAGAGCATTTACACTGGGTGTATCAGATCGGCCACCCAGTAGGTACCTCTTTCTAGTCTGGGCATATCGGTCGACAGTGATCGGTCCATCCATAAATCGCCGCGTCCATAATCATGTATTCCATTCCTAATTAAACTTTTATAAGACGTTTTGTATCATTACTTTGGTGATCTAAAAGGTCTTATAAAAATGTACAAACCTAGTACCTCATATCAGTATTCTAAATTCATATTATCTATGCTGGCTGCGGATGCTAGCTGGTTGGGTGTAGACATGTATCTTGTCCCGTGGCGAGATAATCACAATGGAAAAAAGTTGGGAGTTTCATAGAGTGCTGGACTCCATGGTTGGACTAACTAGGACCATGCAGCGTTAAACAAATTACAAAGATCATCAGCTAAACATGCATTGAACAAACAGACATACTCCATCCGTTCTTAAATATAAGCCTTTTAAGCTATTTCACGAAGGGTCTACATACGAAATAAAATAATTGAATCTATACTCTAAAGTATGTCCATATACATCCGTATGTAGTCCATTAGTGAAATCTCTACAAAGACTTATATTTAAAAACGGAGGGAGTAGTACAAACCACGTACCGTAGCAGTCATCCGACCAAAAGACAGGGTTTAACCATGTCAATTAATTCAGCCGCCGGATAGAGATCTAAAATTAAATTAAATTACTAAAAGTGCATATAGATACGAGAGGCGCGAACATCTTCATCACTTCATTGCTGGTTCTTTGCCCATCCGCTCACCGAAACGGCTGTGGACCTTTGTATTGGCGGCGGCGGCGGCATGATGGGGAGGGGGGTCGTCGGAGAAGTCGGTAACGCCAGTCAGACGTGAAATCGATGAAGCCGACCATCCTTCACACGACGCAGTTCTGGTGCTTCACCAGCTTCGTGACTTTCGGTGTTGCCGTCAGCTTCTGCACCACTTCGCGCTTCGACTGCTCGACACCGAGCCAACGCGCTTCGGTGTTCTTCTGATGGAGACACGGACATCTGTCTCCTCCTTCGTCCACGAGCGATGGACAACAGCTGCGAGGAGCTTCGCCTCTGCATTGCTCCAACAATTCGCGACCCTCACCCTATCTCCCCGCCTCTCACAGCGGGCGGTGCGCACCTCTGATTCGGACGTCTGTGTCCGTGGCACGAGCACCAACCGATGCCCATGAGGAGCTGTCGTCGGAGGGGAGAGGAGGGTGTCGGGCCAGCAGGGTGGAGAGGGCCAAGCGCGGGGAGTTAACCGCAGTGCACAATAGGCAAGCGTTGGCGTCTGCGCTGCGGCGTCGGGCGACTGGGGACGGTGCAGAGCCCAAGAGTTCATGCTCGTGTCGACCTGTGATCACTGCAGCGCGATGCAGAGGGCCAGTTCCTCCACATCACTTCGGTCTGTGTCGTGGACGAAGACATCCAAGTCATCCTCACCGCCAGATTAACGATACCACTGCCGGTGCTCAACATTGGGATGGAGAGAGGAGGGGAAAGGACAACAATTGAGGAGAATCTACGGAGAGAGGAGCGACAAGTGAAAGAGTGAGCTAGGGTTTGGTACGCATGAGGTTTTAGTTTTTTTAATGGGAACGGAGTGAGGTCCGTGCGGGCAAGGATGGGCCGGGCCACCACGCCGCACCACCGCTGCTCCGCCTACAGATCTGCCTCCCCGGTGTCCCTCAAGTCCTCCTCGTCCTCCTACTTCTCCTCTGCGTTCTCGTCATGTTCCTACTGCAACTCCTTTTCCTGCTCCGCGCGTCTGGTTGTAGCCTACGGCCATCCGGGCTTGGCCCCTTGCATGGACCTGGTCAAAGAGCACTCCGACATTTTTAGAACAGTAAAACTGGACCAAATCCCAGCCTTCTCACGACTTGGGCATTCCTGATCGTCCATTCACGTAATTTAAACGATTTCAGCCGTCAGATGGATTTGTGGGCCGACTGTCCTAAAGGGCTGTACTCTGGAGGAAAAATTGAAGCCCTCTGGTTACTCGGGCCTATTTTCGGCCCAAGTAGTTAACTCAATCGCGTCCACCAGCGTTAGGGGAAGAGGCCGACCGATCCATCACCGCGAGAGGAGAGGTGAGTCGACACGGATGGTTGACCTCAGCGACTTTTCATTCTCTCTCTCGTCAATCGCGAACCTGGACATGCCGCCGCCCCCTCCCCGCCATCCCTATTCCTCTTTAACATGGGGATCACGATCCCCTCCCCAAGGTCTCATCCGACCGCTCCTCTCCACATCGCGGCTACATTTCCATGGGTAGCGCGCTACAGAGCAGATCGTGTGGAGGTCCGCCACCGACCCGAGACAACAGATCGTGTCGAGGTCCACCACATCAGGCCCGGCCACTGGAACCCGTACTGCACCCCGAAGTCCACGATGTTCACCTTCTTGAAGCAGCAGGCCGCCATGAACAGCTTGTAGGCCTTGAGGAACTCCACCACCGAGGTCCGCTTGGCCACCAGCGACTGGTAGATCTGGCTCCCCGTGCCCGCAAGCCGCGCCTCCAGCCCCTCGGCAAAGCAGTGCGCCAGCCTCTGCGTGGCGTCTCCCGTCGGCCCAGAGTGCTGCTTGATCTGCTTGAGCAGCTCCGTCGCGCCCCGGCGGTCATCCGCGGCCACGGCCTACGCGCAGTGGATGAGCATGGTGCGCAGGTCGACCGCCTCGCTGGCGCCCCTCTTCGCGCGCGCCGCCTTCCCGTTCTTCTTGGCCTCGCTGTCCATGGCGACGCGCAGCTCCTGTATCCCCTGCATGCACATCTCGTACTCCTCCAGCATTATTTTGTCGAACATCTCGCGCGCGCCAGTTTCCTCGTTGTCCGGCATCATCAGCTTGCTGCTCCTGGCGGTCTCCGCCTCCGGGTCGTCCTCGTCGTACCTGTACCTGCGGCCCCGACCATTGTCGGGCGTCAGAGTCCCATTCGCCCCCTCCTCCTTCATGACGGTGAAGCCGCGCCCCTTGCCGGGGAAGGCCTCGAGGAGGGTGTTGTTGGTAGGCAAGAACTTCTTGCCCTCCTCCATGCTCTTGAGGAAGGCATTGTTGAGCATTTCCATGTCACCGCCGTTATTGAAGAAGGCGGAGAGCAGCCCGTCCTGGCCACCGTCGCCAGCGGAAAACATCGCCGGCTTCGGCTTGGCCTCCTTCTCCTCCGCCGGGCCATTCAAGATCGCTGAATTCTGGGTGCCCGGGCTGCCGCCGTTCGCGCTGGCCCCATCGGCCGCACCCTTGAATTGCGCCGGACTCTGCTGGAACCCCGCAGCTGGGACTCTGTTGGAATTCCTGGCATCCTCGTCGGCGGGGGAATCGGGGACGAAGCCGCCGACCATCATGTCGTCGAGGTAAGGCGGGGAGCGGAGGAGCTGGGAGAGCTCGAGCGGGTCGTAGGGCCAGGAGGAGTAGTTGGTGTCCTCGGAGGAGGATGTCGTTGCGGCGTTGATGCTGCTGATGTTGGGGAACGTCGCATGGGAAACAAAAATATTCCTGCGCGCACGAAGACCTATCATGGTGATGTCCATCTACGAGAGGGGATGAGTGATCTACGTACCCTTGTAGACCGTACAGCAGAAGCGTTAGTGAACGCGGTTGATGTAGTGGAACGTCCTCACGTCCCTCGATCCGCCCCGCGAACAATCCCGCGATCAGTCCCACGATCTAGTACCGAACGGACGGCACCTCCGCGTTCAGCACACGTACAGCTCGACGATGATATCGACCTTCTTGATCCAACAAGAGAGACGGAGAGGTAGAAGAGTTCTCCGACAGCGTGACGGCGCTCCGGAGGTTGGTGATGATCTCGTCTCAGCAGGGCTCCGTCCGAGCTCCGCAGAAACGCGATCTAGAGGAAAAACCGTGGAGGTATGTGGTCGGCTGCCGTGGAAAAGTCGTCCCAAATCAGCCATAAAACCTCCGTATATATAGGTGGGAGAGAGGGGACCTTGCCTTGGAGCCCCAAGGGGGTCGGCCGAGCCAAAGGGGAAAAGGACTCCCCCCCAAACCGAGTCCTACTTGGTTTGGTGGGTGGAGTCCCCCTTTCCTTTCCCACCTCCTCTTTTTTTTTCTTTTTTCTTTGATTTTTCTTCCAATGCGCATAGGGCCCTTTTGGGCTGTCCCACCAGCCCACTAAGGGCTGGTGCGCCACCCTCAAGGCCTATGGGCTTCCCCGGGGTGGGTTGCCCCCCCTAGTGAACTCCCGGAACCCATTCGTCATTCCCGGTACATTCCCGGTAACTCCGAAAACCTTCCGGTAATCAAATGAAGTCATCCTATATATCAATCTTCGTTTCCGGACCATTCCGGAAACCCTCGTGACGTCCGTGATCTCATCCGGGACTCCGAACAACATTCGGTAACCAACCGTATAACTCAAATACGCATAAAACAACGTCGAACCTTAAGTGTGCAGACCCTGCGGGTTCGAGAACTATGTAGACATGACCCGAGAGACTCCTCGGTGAATATCCAATAGCGGGACCTGGATGCCCATATTGGATCCTACATATTCTACGAATATCTTATCGTTTGAACCTCAGTGCCAAGGATTCATATAATCCCGTATGTCATTCCCTTTGTCCTTCGGTATGTTACTTGCCCGAGATTCGATCGTCAGTATCCGCATACCTATTTCAATCTCGTTTACCGGCAAGTCTCTTTACTCGTTCCGTAATACAAGATCCCGCAACTTACACTAAGTCACATTGCTTGCAAGGCTTGTGTGTGATGTTGTATTACCGAGTGGGCCCTGAGATACCTCTCCGTCACACGGAGTGACAAATCCCAGTCTTGATCCATACTAACTCAACGAACACCTTCGGAGATACCTGTAGAGCATCTTTATAGTCACCCAGTTACGTTGCGACGTTTGATACACACAAAGTATTCCTCCGGTGTTAGTGAGTTATATGATCTCATGGTCATAGGAACAAATACTTGACACGCAGAAAACAGTAGCAACAAAATGACACGATCAACATGCTACGTCTATTAGTTTGGGTCTAGTCCATCACGTGAATCTCCTAATGACGTGATCCAGTTATCAAGCAACAACACCTTGTTCATAATCAGAAGACACTGACTATCTTTGATCAACTGGCTAGCCAACTAGAGGCTTGCTAGAGACAGTGTTTTGTCTATGTATCCACACATGTAAATGAGTCTTCATTCAATACAATTATAGCATGGATAATAAACGATTATCTTGATACATGAATTATAATAATAACTATATTTATTATTGCCTCTAGGGCATAATTCCAACAGTCTCCCACTTGCACTAGAGTCAATAATCTAGTCCTCACATCATCATGCGAATTAAATTGTAATAAATATAACACCCATACAGTTCTGGTGTTGATCATACTTAGCCCGTGGAAGAGGTTTAGTCAGCGGGTCTGCTACATTCAGATCCGTGTGCACTTTTCCTATATTCACGTCCTCCCCTTCGATGTAGTCGCGGATGAGGTTGAAGCGTCGTTTGATGTGTCTGGACTTCTTGTGAAACCGTGGTTCCTTTGCTAAGGCAATGGCACCCGTGTTGTCACATAACAAGGTTATTGGATTCAGTGCGCTTGGCACCACTCCAAGATCCGTCATGAATTGCTTCATCCAGACACCCTCCTTAGCCGCCTCCGAGGCAGCCATGTACTCCGCTTCACATGTAGAATCTGCTACGACGCTTTGCTTGGAACTGCACCAGCTTACCGCACCCCCATTAAGAATAAATACGTATCCGGTTTGCGACTTACAGTCGTCCGGATCTGTGTCAAAGCTTGCATCGACGTAACCTTTTACGGCGAGCTCTTCGTCACCTCCATATACGAGAAACATCTCCTTAGTCCTTTTCAGGTACTTCAGGATATTCTTGACCGCCGTCCAGTGATCCATTCCTGGATTACTCTGGAACCTACCTGCCATACTTATGGCCAGGCTAACGTCCGGTCTAGTGCACAGCATTGCATACATGATAGAACCTATGGCTGAAGCATAGAGGACGGAGCGCATATGCTCTCTATCTTCATCAGTTGCTGGGCACTGAGTCTTACTCAATCTCGTACCTTGTAAAACTGGCAAGAACCCTTTCTTGGACTGTTCCATTTTGAACCTCTTCAAAACTTTATCAAGGTATGTGCTTTGTGAAAGTCCTATCAGGCGTTTTTATCTATCCCTATAGATCTTAATGCCTAGAATGTAAGCAGCTTCTCCTAGGTCCTTCATAGAGAAACTTTTATTCAAGTAATCCTTTATCCTCTCCAAAAACTCCACGTTGTTTCTAATCGGCACTATGTCATCCACATATAATATTAGAAACGCCACAGAGCTCCCACTCACTTTCTTGTAAATACAAGATTCTCCAACCACTTGTATAAACCCAAATGCTTTGATCACCTCATCAAAGCGTTTGTTCCAACTCCGAGATGCTTGCACCAGTCCATAAATGGATCGCTGGAGCTTGCACACCTTGTTAGCATTCTTAGCATCGACAAAACCTTCGGGTTGCATCATATACAATTCTTCCTTAAGGAAACCGTTAAGGAACGCCATTTTGACATCCATCTGCCAGATTTCATAATCGAAAAATGCAGCTATTGCTAACATGATTCTGACGGACTTAAGCAGCGCTACGGGTGAGAATGTCTCATCGTAGTCAACTCCTTGAACTTGTGTAAAACACTTTGCCACAAGTCGAGCTTTATAAACGGTTACATTGCCGTCAGCGTCCGTCTTCCTCTTAAAGATCCATTTATTCTGAATAGCCTTGCGGCCTTCAGGCAGTACCTCCAAAGTCCACACTTTGTTCTCATACATGGATCCTATCTCGGACTTCATGGCTTCTAGCCATTTTTTGGAATCTGGGCCCACCATTGCTTCTTCATAATTTGCAGGCTCATTGTTGTCCAACAACATGATTGACAAGACGGGATTACCGTACCACTCTGGAGCAGCACGTGGTCTCGTCGACCTGCGTGGTTCGACAGAAACTTGAACCGGAGTTTCATGATCATCATCATTAACTTCCTCCTCAACCGGCGTCTCAACGACAGAGGTTTCCCCTTGCCCTGCGCCACCATCCAGAGGGATGAGAGGTTCGACAACCTCGTCAAGCTGTATCTTCCGGGTATGAAATAGGTATGCGGATACTGCCGGTAAAGTGTCGGTTTCTCCAACTTTAGTTGAATCGGATTTGACCGAGGAGGTCCTTGGATGAGGTTAAATAGCAACTCATATATCTCCGTTGTGGTGTTTGCGTAAGTAAGATGCGATCCTACTAGATACCCATGGTCACCACGTAAAACATGCAACAACAAAATTAGAGGACGTCTAACTTGTTTTTGCAGGGTATGCTTGTGATGTGATATGGCCAATGATGTGATGTGATATATTGGATGTATGAGATGATCATGTTGTAATAGAAATATCGACTTGCACGTCGATGGTACGGCAACCGGCAGGAGCCATAGGGTTGTCTTTATGCTAACGTTTGTGCTTGCAGATGCGTTTACTATTTTGCTAGGATGTAGCTTTAGTAGTAATAGCATGAGTAGCACGACAACCCCGGTGGCTACACGTTGATGGAGATCATGGCGTGACGCCGGTGACAAGAAGATCGCGCCGGTGCTTTGGTGATGGAGATCAAGAAGCACATGATGATGGCCATATCATGTCACTTATGAATTGCATGTGATGTTAATCCTTTTATGCACCTTATTTTGCTTAGAACGACGGTAGCATTATGAGGTGATCTCTCACTAAAATTTCAAGACGAAATTGTGTTCTCCCCGACTGTGCACCGTTGCAACAGTTCGTCGTTTCGAGACACCACGTGATGATCGGGTGTGATAGACTCAACGTTCACATACAACGGGTGCAAAACAGTTGCGCACGTGGAACACTCGGGTTAAGCTTGACGAGCCTAGCATGTGCAGACATGGCCTCGGAACACATGAGACCGAAAGGTCGATCATGAATCATATAGATGATATGATTAGCATAGGGATGCTTACCACTGAAACTATACTCAACTCACGTGATGATCGGACTTGAGCTAGTGTAAGTGGATCATGAACCACTCAAATGACTAGAGAGATGTACTTTTTGAGTGGGAGTTTAGCGAATAATTTGAGTAAGTTAAAATCTAATTATCTTAAACATAGTCTAAGTCCACTTTGAATATATTTGTGTTGTAGATCATGGCTCACGCGACTGTCATCCTGAATTTTAATACGTTCCTAGAGAAAGCTAAGTTGAAAGATGATGGAAGCAACTTTGTAGACTGGGCTCGTAATCTTAAGCTAATCTTACAAGCTGGGAAGAAGGATTATGTCCTTAATGCTGCGTTAGGAGATGAACCACCCGCTACGGCTGATCAGGATGTTAAGAACGCTTGGTTAGCGCGTAAGGAGGACTACTCAATAGTTCAATGTGCAGTCTTGTATGGCTTAGAACCGGGACTTCAATGTCGCTTTGAGCGTCATGGAGCATTTGAGATGTTCCAGGAGTTGAAGTTTATCTTTCAGAAGAACGCCCGGATCGAGAGGTATGAGACCTCCGATAAATTCTATGCTTGCAAGATGGAGGAAAACTCGTCTGTGAGTGAACATGTGCTCAAAATGTCTGGGTACTCAAACCGTCTAGCTGAGCTGGGGATTGAACTCCCGCAAGAGGCTATCACTGACAGAATCCTTCAATCACTGCCGCCAAGCTATAAAGGCTTTGTGTTGAACTACAACATGCAAGGGATGAACAAGTCTCTCGGCGAGTTGTTTGCGATGCTGAAAGTCGCAGAGTCTGAACTCCGTAAAGAGCATCAAGTGTTGATGGTGAGCAAGACCACTAGTTTCAAGAGAAACGGCAAAGGCAAGAAGGGCAATTCAAAGAAGAGCGGCAAACCTGTTGCCAATCCGACGAAGAAACCCAAAGCTGGACCTAAGCCTGAAACGGAGTGTTTCTATTCCAAGGGTATGGGTCACTGGAAGCGCAATTGCCCCAAGTATCTGGCAGATAAGAAGGCGGGCATAGAAAAATCAGGTATATTTGATATACATGTTATTGATGTGTACTTAACCGGCTCTCGTAGTAGTGCCTGGGTATTCGATACCGGTTCTGTTGCTCATATTTGCAACTCGAAACAGGAACTGCGGAATAGGCGAAGGCTGGCGAAAGATGAAGTGACGATGCGCGTAGGAAATGGTTCCAAGGTTGATGCAATCGCCGTCGGCACAGTGTCACTTCAGTTACCGTCAGGATTAGTGATGAACTTAAATCATTGTTATTTAGTGCCTGCGTTGAGCATGAACATTATATCTGGATCTTGTTTATTGCGAGACGGTTACTCTTTTAAGTCAGAGAATAATGGTTGTTCTATTTCTATGAGTAACATCTTTTATGGTCATGCACCGAATGTGAGAGGATTGTTCATATTGAATCGTGATAGCGATATGCATATACATAACATTGAGACCAAAAGGGTTAGAGTTAACAATGATAGCGCCATATTTTTGTGGCAGTGCCGCTTAGGTCATATTGGTATAAAGCGCAGGAAGAAACTCCATGCTGATGGACTTTTGGAGTCACTTGACTTTGATTCACTTGACACGTGCGAACCATGCCTCATGGGCAAGATGACTAAGACTCCGTTCTCAGGAACAATGGAGCGTGCAAGTGACTTGTTGGAAGTCATACATACCGATGTGTGTGGTCCGATGAGCGTGCAGGCACGCGGCGGATATCGTTATTTTCTCACCTTCACTGACGATTTGAGTAGATATGGTTATGTCTACTTGGTGAAGCACAAGTCTGAAACATTTGAAATGTTCAAGCAATTTCAGAGTGAAGTGGAAAATCATCGTAACAAGAAGATCAAGTTCCTACGGTCTGATCGTGGGGGTGAATATCTGAGTTTCGAGTTTGGTGCTCACTTAAGACAATGTGGAATTGTTTCACAGTTAACACCGCCTGGAACACCACAGCGTAATGGTGTGTCCGAACGTCGTAATCGTACTTTATTAGAGATGGTGCGATCTATGATGTCTCTTACTGATTTGCCGTTATCATTTTGGGGCTATGCATTAGAAACAGCTGCATTCACTTTAAATAGGGCACCATCTAAATCCGTTGAGACGACACCATACGAACTGTGGTATGGCAAGAGGCCAAAGTTGTCGTTTCTTAAAGTTTGGGGATGTGATGCTTATGTCAAAAAGCTTCAGGCTGAAAAGCGGGAACCCAAAGCGGAAAAGTGCGTCTTCATAGGTTACCCAAAAGAGACAGTTGGGTACACCTTCTATCTCAAATCCGAGGGCAAAGTGTTTGTTGCTAAAAACAGAGCTTTTCTCGAGAAGGAGTTTCTCTCGAGAGAATTGAGTGGGAGGAAGATAGAACTTGACGAGGTTGCCGAACCTCTCATCCCTCTGGATGGTGGCGCAGGGCAAGGGGAAACCCATGTCATTGCAACGCCGGTTGAGGAGGAAGTTAATGATGATGATCATGAAACTCCGGTTCAAGTTTCTGTCGAACCACGCAGGTCGACGAGACCACGTGCTGCTCCAGAGTGGTACGGAAATCCCATCTTATCAATCATGTTGTTAGACAACAATGAACCTGCGAATTATGAAGAAGCAATGATGGGCCCAGATTCCAACAAATGGCTAGAAGCCATGAAGTCCGAGATAGGATCCATGTATGAGAACAAAGTGTGGACTTTGGAGGTACTACTTGAGGGCCGCAAGGCTATTCAGAACAAATGGATCTTTAAGAGGAAGACGGACGCTGACGGTAATGTGACCGTTTATAAAGCTCGACTTGTGGCAAAGGGTTTTTCACACGTTCAAGGAATTGACTACGATGAGACATTCTCACCCGTAGCGATGCTTAAGTCCGTCAGAATCATGTTAGCAATAGCTGCATTTTTCGATTATGAAATCTGGCAGATGGATGTCAAAACGGCGTTCCTTAACGGTTTCCTTAAGGAAGAGTTGTATATGATACAACCCGAAGGTTTTGTCGATCCTAAGAATGCTAACAAGGTGTGCAAGCTCCAGCGATCCATTTATGGACTGGTGCAAGCATCTCGGAGTTGGAACAAACGCTTTGATGAGGTGATCAAGGCATTTGGGTTTATACAAGTGGTTGGAGAATCTTGTATTTACAAGAAAGTGAGTGGGAGCTCTGTGGCATTTCTAATATTATATGTGGATGACATATTACTGATTGGAAACAACGTGGAGTTTTTAGAGAGCGTAAAAGGTTACTTGAATAAAAGTTTCTCTATGAAGGACCTAGGAGAAGCTGCTTACATTCTAGGCATTAAGATCTATAGGGATAGATCAAAACGCCTGATAGGACTTTCACAAAGCACATACCTTGATAAAGTTTTGAAGAGGTTCAAAATGGAACAGTCCAAGAAAGGGTTCTTGCCAGTTCTACAAGGTACGAGATTGAGTAAGACTCAGTGCCCAGCAACTGATGAAGATAGAGAGCATATGCGCTCCGTCCCCTATGCTTCAGCCATAGGTTCTATCATGTATGCGATGCTGTGCACTAGACCGGATGTTAGCCTGGCCATAAGTATGGCAGGTAGGTTCCAGAGTAATCCAGGAGTGGATCACTGGACAGCGGTCAAGAATATCCTGAAGTACCTGAAAAGGACTAAGGAGATGTTTCTCGTGTATGGAGGTGACGAAGAGCTCGCCGTAAAAGGTTACGTAGATGCAAGCTTTGACACAGATCCGGACGACTCTAAGTCGCAAACCGGATACGTATTTATTCTTAATGGGGGTGCAGTAAGCTGGTGCAGTTCCAAGCAAAGCGTCGTAGGAGATTCTACATGTGAAGCAGAGTACATGGCTGCCTCGGAGGCGGCTAAGGAGGGTGTCTGGATGAAGCAGTTCATGACGGATCTTGGAGTGGTGCCAAGCGCACTGAATCCAATAACCTTGTTCTGTGACAACACTGGTGCCATTGCCTTAGCAAAGGAACCACGGTTTCACAAGAAGACCAGACACATCAAACGACGCTTCAACCTCATCCGCGACTACGTCGAGGGAGAGGACGTGAATATATGCAAAGTGCACACGGATCTGAATGTAGCAGACCCGCTGACTAAACCTCTTCCACGGCCAAAGCATGATCAACACCAGAACTGTATGGGTGTTAGATTTATTACAATGTAATTCACATGGTGATGTGAGGGCTAGATTATTGACTCTAGTGCAAGTGGGAGACTGTTGGAATTATGCCCTAGAGGCAATAATAAATATAGTTATTATTATAATTCATGTATCAAGATAATAGTTTATTATCCATGCTATAATTGTATTGAATGAAGACTCATTTACATGTGTGGATACATAGACAAAACACCGTCCCTAGCATGCCTCTAGTTGGCTAGCCAGTTGATCAATGATAGTCAGTGTCTTCTGATTATGAACAAGGTGTTGTTGCTTGATAACTGGATCACGTCATTGGGAGAATCACGTGATGGACTAGACCCAAACTAATAGACGTAGCATGTTGATCGTGTCATTTTGTTGCTACTGTTTTCTGCGTGTCAAGTATTTGTTCCTATGACCATGAGATCATATAACTCACTGACACCGGAGGAATGCTTTGTGTGTATCAAACGTCGCAACGTAACTGGGTGACTATAAAGATGCTCTACAGGTATCTCCGAAGGTGTTAGTTGAGTTAGTATGGATCAAGACTGGGATTTGTCACTCCGTGTGACGGAGAGGTATCTCGGGGCCCACTCGGTAATACAACATCACGCACAAGCCTTGCAAGCAATGTAACTTAGTGTAAGTTGCGGGATCTTGTATTACGGAATGAGTAAAGAGACTTGCCGGTAAACGAGATTGAAATAGGTATGCGGATACTGACGATCGAATCTTGGGCAAGTAACATACCGAAGGACAATGGGAATGACATACGGGATTATACGAATCCTTGGCACTGAGGTTCAAACGATAAAGATCTTCGTAGAATATGTAGGATCCAATATGGGCATCCAGGTCCCGCTATTGGATATTGACCGAGGAGTCTCTCGGGTCATGTCTACATAGTTCTTGAACCCGCAGGGTCTGCACACTTAAGGTTCGACGTTGTTTTATGCGTATTTGAGTTATATGGTTGGTTACCGAATGTTGTTCGGAGTCCCGGATGAGATCGCGGTCGTCACGAGGGTTTCCGGAATGGTCCGAAAACGAAGATTGATATATAGGATGACCTCATTTGATTACCGGAAGGTTTTCGGAGTTACCGGGAATGTACCAGGAATGACGAATGGGTTCCGGGAGTTCACCGGGGGGGGGGGGGGCAACCCACCCCGGGGAAGCCCATAGGCTTTTGGGGAGACACACCAGCCCTTAGTGGGCTGGTGGGACAGCCACAAGTGCCCTATGCGCCAAGGAGAAGAAAATCAAGAGAGAAAGAAAAAAAAAGGAGGAGGTGGGAAGGAAGGGGGACTCCCTCCCACCAAACCTAGTCCAACTCGGTTTGGGGGGGGAGAGTCCTCCCCCTTGGACTCGGCCGACCCCCTTGGGGCTCCTTGAGCCCCAAGGCAAGGCCCCCTCCCTCCCACTTATATATACGGAGGTTTTAGGGCTGATTTGAGACGACTTTTCCACGGCAGCCCGACCACATACCTCCACGGTTTTTCCTCTACATCGCGTTTCTGCGGAGCTCGGGCGGAGCCCTGCTGAGACAAGGTCATCACCAACCTCCGGAGCGCCGTCACGCTGACGGAGAACTCTTCTACCTCTCCGTCTCTCTTGCTGGATCAAGAAGGCCGAGATCATCGTCGAGCTGTACGTGTGCTGAACGCGGAGGTGCCGTTCGTTCGGCACTAGATCGTGGGACAGATCGCGGGATTGTTCGCGGGGCGGATCGAGGGACGTGAGGACGTTCCACTACATCAACCGCGTTCTCTAACGCTTCTGCTGTACGGTCTACGAGGGTACGTAGATCACTCATCCCCTCTCGTAGATGGACATCACCATGATAGGTCTTCGTGCACGTAGGAAAATTTTTGTTTCCCATGCGACGTTCCCCAACAATAACCATATCTAATCAAATCGTTAGTGAAGGTGAGAAAATGACAATATCCGCCGCGTGCCTCCACGCTCATCGGACCACAGACATCGGTATGTATGATTTCCAACAAGTCACTTGCACGCTCCATTGTTCCAGAGAACGGAGTCTTAGTCATCTTGCCCATGAGGCATGGTTCGCACGTGTCAAGTGAATCAAAGTCAAGTGACTCCAAAAGTCCATCGGCATGGAGTTTCTTCATGCGCTTTACACCAATATGACCTAAGCGGCAGTGCCACAAAAATATGGCGCTATCATTGTTAAATCTAACTATTTTGGTCTCAATGTTATGTATGTGTGTATCACTATCAAGATTCAATATGAACAATCCTCTCACATTGGGTGCATGACCATAAAAGATGTTACTCACAGAAATAGAACAACCATTATTCTCTGACTTAAAAGAGTAACCGTCTCGCAATAAACAAGATCCAGATATAATGTTCATGCTCAACGCAGACACTAAATAACAATGATTTAAGTTCATAACTAATCCTGATGGTAACTGAAGTGAAACTGTGCCGACGGCGATTGCATCAACCTTGGAACCATTTCCTACGCGCATCGTCACTTCATCTTTCGCCAGCCTTCGTCTATTCCGCAGTTCCTGTTTCGAGTTGCAAATATGAGCAACAGAACTGGTATCGAATACCCAGGCACTACTACGAGAGCCGATTAAGTACACATCAATAACTTGTATATCAAATATACCTGATTTTTCTTTGGCCGCCTTCTTATCTGCCAGATACTTGGGGCAATTGTGCTTCGAGTGACCCATACCCTTGCAATAGTAACACCCCGTTTCAGGCTTAGGTCCAGCTTTGGGTTTCTTCGTCGGATTGGCGATAGGCTTGCCGCTCTTCTTTGAATTACACTTCTTGCCTTTGCCGTTTCTCTTGAAACTAGTGGTCTTATTCACCATCAACACTATGCTCTTTACGGAGTTCAGACTCTGCGACTTTCAGCATCGCAAACAACTCGCCGGGAGACTTGTTCATCCCTTGCATGTTGTAGTTCAACACAAAGCCTTTATAGCTTGGCGGCAGTGATTGAAGGATTCTGTCAGTGATAGCCTCTTGCGGGAGTTCAATCCCCAGCTCAGCTAGACGGTTTGAGTAACCAGACATTTTGAGCACATGTTCACTGACAGACGAGTTTTCCTCCATCTTGCAAGCATAGAATTTATCGGAGGTCTCATACCTCTCGATCCGGGCGTTCTTCTGAAAGATAAACTTCAACTCCTGGAACATCTCAAATGCTCCATGATGCTCAAAGCGTCGTTGAAGTCCCGGTTCTAAGCCATACAAGACTGCACATTGAACTACTGAGTAGTCCTCCTTACGTGCTAACCAAGCGTTCTTAAGATCCTGATCAGCCGTAGCGGGTGGTTCATCTCCTAGCGCAACATTAAGGACATAATCCTGCTTCGCAGCTTGTAAGATTAGCTTAAGATTACGAGCTCAGTCTACAAAGTTGCTTCCATCATCTTTCTACTTAGCTTTCTCTAGGAACGTATTAAAATTCAGGGTGACTGTCGCGTGAGCCATGATCTACAACACAAATATATTCAAAGTGGACTTAGACTATGTTCAAGATAATTAGAGTTGAACTTAATCAAATTATTCACTAAACTCCCACTCAAAAAGTACATCTCTCCAGTCATTTGAGTGGTTCATGATCCACTTACACTAGCTCAAGTCCGATCATCATGTGAGTTGAGTATAGTTTCAGTGGTAAGCATCCCTATGCTAATCATATCATCTATATGATTCATGATCGACCTTTCGGTCTCATGTGTTCCGAGGCCATGTCTGCACATGCTAGGCTCATCAAACTTAACCCGAGTATTCCGCGTGCGCAACTGTTTTGCACCCGTTGTATGTGAACGTTGAGTCTATCACACCCGATCATCACGTGGTGTCTCGAAACGACGAACTGTAGCAACGGTGCACAGTCGGGGAGAACACAATTTCGTCTTGAAATTTAGTGAGAGATCACCTCATAATGCTACCGTCGTTCTAAGCAAAATAAGGTGCATAAAAGGATTAACATCACATGCAATTCATAAGTGACATGATATGGCCATCATCACGTGCTTCTTGATCTCCATCACCAAAGCACCGGCACGATCTTCTTGTCACCGGCGCCACACCATGATCTCCATCAACGTGTCGCCATCGGGGTTGTTGTGCTACTCATGCTATTACTACTAAAGCTACATCCTAGCAAAATAGTAAACGCATCTGCAAGCACAAACATTAGTATAAAGACAACCCTATGGCTCCTGTCGGTTGCCGTACCATCGACGTGCAAGTCGATATTATCTATTAAAAACTTTTGTGTTCTACTCGAGAAGACATCTACGCATGAACCTAGCTCATGATGCCACTGTTGGGGAACGTCGCATGGGAAACAAAAAATTTCCTACGCGCACGAAGACCTATCATGGTGATGTCCATCTACGAGAGGGGATGAGTGATCTACGTACCCTTGTAGACCGTACAGCAGAAGCATTAGTGAACGCGGTTGATGTAGTGGAACGTCCTCACGTCCCTCGATCCGCCCCGCGAACAATCCCGCGATCAGTCCGACGATCTAGTACCGAACGGACGGCACCTCCGCGTTCAGCACACGTACATCTCGACGATGATCTAGGCCTTCTTGATCCAGCAAGAGAGACGGAGAGGTAGAAGAGTTCTCCGGCAGCGTGACGGTGCTCCGGAGGTTGGTGATGATCTCGTCTCAGCAGGGCTCCGCCCGAGCTCCGCAGAAACGCGATCTAGAGCAAAAACCGTGGAGGTATGTGGTCGGGCTGCCGTGGAAAAGTCGTCTCAAACCAGCCCTAAAACCTCCGTATATATAGGTGGGAGAGAGGGGACCCTGCCTTGGGGCTCAAGGAGCCCCAAGGGGGTCGGCCGAGCCAAAGGGGGGAAGGACTCCCCCCCAAACCGAGTCCTACTTGGTTTGGTGGGTGGAGTCCCCCTTTCCTTTCCCACCTCCTCTTTTTTTTTTCTTTTCTCTTTGATTTTTCTTCCAATGCGCATAGGGCCCTTTTGGGCTGTCCCACCAGCCCACTAAGGGCTGGTGCGCCACCCTCAAGGCCTATGGGCTTCCCCGGGGTAGGTTGCCCCCCCGGTGAACTCCCGGAACCCATTCGTCATTCCCGGTACATTCCCGGTAACTCCGAAAACCTTCCGGTAATCAAATGAGGTCATCCTATATATCAATCTTCGTTTCCGGACCATTCCGGAAACCTTCGCGATGTCCATGATCTCATCCGGGACTCCGAACAACATTCGGTAACCAACCATATAACTCAAATACGCATAAAACAACGTCGAACCTTAAGTGTGCAGACCCTGCGGGTTCGAGAACTATGTAGACATGACCCGAGAGACTCCTCGGTCAATACCCAATAGTGGGACCTAGATGCCCATATTGGATCCTACATATTCTACGAAGATCTTATCGTTTGAACCTCAGTGCCAAGGATTCATATAATCCCGTATGTCATTCCCTTTGTCCTTCGGTGTGTTACTTGCCCGAGATTCGATCGTCAGTATCCGCATACCTATTTCAATCTCGTTTACCGGCAAGTCTCTTTACTCGTTCCGTAATACAAGATCCCGCAACTTACACTAAGTCACATTGCTTGCAAGGCTTGTGTGTGATGTTGTATTACCGAGTGGGCCCCGAGATACCTCTCCGTCACACGGAGTGACAAATCCTAGTCTTGATCCATACTAACTCAATGAACACCTTCGGAGATACCTGTAGAGCATCTTTATAGTCATCCAGTTACGTTGTGACGTTTGATACACACAAAGTATTCCTCCGGTGTTAGTGAGTTATATGATCTCATGGTCATAGGAACAAATACTTAACACGCAGAAAACAGTAGCAACAAAATGACACGATCAACATGCTACGTCTATTAGTTTGGGTCTAGTCCATCACGTGATTCTCCTAATGACGTGATCCAGTTATCAAGCAACAACACCTTGTTCATAATCAGAAGACACTGACTATCTTTGATCAACTGGCTAGCCAACTAGAGGCTTGCTAGGGACAGTGTTTTGTCTATGTATCCACACATGTAAATGAGTCTTCATTCAATACAATTATAGCACGGATAATAAACGATTATCTTGATACAGGAATTATAGTAATAACTATATTTATTATTGCTTCTAGGGCATAATTCCAACAGCTGATGGTGTTGTCGTCGGAGGAGGTGGTGCCGTTAGGCGAGCCGGAGGAGGCGGTGGTGATGTCGGAGATGATCTGCTCGTAAGGGTGCGGGGCGTCGAGGATGGCGGGCTGGTCGGGGTAATGGTAGAAGAACTTGTCGTCGATGTCCTACTCCATGAGCATGCGCGAGATGAAGTCGAGGTCGACATCGGCGGCGTGGGGGGGGGCGCGTGGGCGGCAGGTCGAGGAAGAGTCCCGGCTCTGATATGTCCTCCGCCGGCATCATCTCGGTATGCCGCCAAGGTCCTCCCCGTGATCCTCTGCCACCTCGCTCTACCACCCGGCTGGAAGGTAAGTGATGATATTTGGCTTTGTGCCGATTCGGCTGGGCATTCCTCTGTTTTGGATGGACTCGTGTATCTCTTTCGAGGTGTTCGAATGGCTGGTGGACATCTTATTCATCTTAGCTCACTTGTTTATTCTTCATATGTTTTGTAGCAGAATATAATCATAATAAAAGAATTTTTTCAAGAACCTGGAGTTGTCAAATGCGAGTACCTGAATTTTGATCCAATTGAAAATCTTGTACAATACGTTGTATCGAGTTCTTGTGATTTATTACCCAAATATTCCCTATATGGACGTCATGGACTGATTGCTTAACTGGTTCCTTGCAGAGTCGTTCGGGAAGAACGAGCTCCTGAAGGATCCTTTTTCTGCATCTTGTGCTCACTGAAATCCATGGTAGTGGTAGGATTGATTGGCACAGCTCGCAACTCATCCATGTTGGAGGTTCGTGCTATTTTTTAGTTTGTGCTAGAGTTCAGTCAGTTGGCGTCTTGGTGTCATCGAGCTTGAGTCCCAGGCAGCGGATGCAGGAACAATACTGTAAGGTGCGACGAGAAGTAGCACCAGGCGGGTGAACTTGAGGAGGATTTGTTGCTTCCCGCCGCCGAGAGAGTATCACCTATGTCGAAGGAGGCCTTTATCCTCCAATTGTCCATGACATTTCTTTTTTTTTTGAACTAAATTTTAATGTCCAACCCCATTCTGCTCAGTTGACTTCTCCCTTGCTGTTGATTCTCCTTCCTACCTTTCTTTGTTGAACTAACTAATTCTAAGCTCTTGCTACATTTTTCGTTCCTTCCAAAATTGGTGCAGGGCTGTCAGTGTAGGGATTGGCGACCGGTTCTACTCGATTGGCTCAAGGAATCCTAGAGTTGTCGATCTCCATGACTACCTTTCAGGTTAGTATTGGTAGTCAAATGAATGTCCGTGCAAGATCTTCGTATTTTCTTCTAATGGATGATGTGGAATTGGAGCGGAAGTAGAGCATTTTGATCTCCTATTTTCATATCATATGGATGTTTATGAGTCGGATTGTGTATGGAAGTATATGAAGCTAAATGGAAGTATCGTATATGTTCTCTAAATTTTTTCTAATGCATTACATCGTATATGGATCTAATTTTTCGAGCCTCTAGCAGCACTGCTTGGTATCCTTTCGATTTACATTTATGCCATCATGCCATTATTTCTCTATGCTCTGAAAATCAAGTGCACTGATTTGCAGTTTTAATTTACATTAATGACATTGTGCCATGACACTAGCATATGCTTTGCAGCATGTGGCCAATAGTCCAAACCAGAGTTAAAAAAATATGTTACTTGGATCTATTATACTACAATTCAAGAAACTGTCATCCAAGCCATCTGGTATTTAGGGTTTAGTAGAATGTCCTCATATTTTTGTAGTCGGTGATATTATTTACTATGGATTCTTTTATAGAGGCTATATTTGCTAGCATTTATCAGCAATCCACTTTGTGGATAAGTTATCATTCCTTGGTTCAATTTTTATTGATTGTTCAAGACAAAGGGTTTATTTTGGATGAGTTTGGCAAAATAAATAAATAAACATATGCATATATTGTGATTCTCTCATATGCTTGCCTCATGTGCAGCCTAATGATGTCATCAATTAACTTCCTGATGTTTCTGGTGGCCTAATGCATTTTTTTCACTACAAGTAAATTTCAAAACATCGATGTAAGTGGTCCCTGCCATGTTCACTTTTTGATAAAAAATAGAATGTTCAGCTGGAAATAGAATGTTTGCGATGATGAAACTTGCGTTATAATTGTCCTTCTGCGTGGGATTGTTGCATGGCATCACAATGATCAAGCAAGAGGTCGTAGGTATGGTAAAAAAATGCACTGTCATCACTTCTACCAACGGATAGGCTTAAGTCTTTTCCTTTGGAAAGTCGTTTATTTCCAATTGTTCTGTTTCTTAGTTCCAAATAATGTTTACTTACTCGAAATATACTCCCTCCATTCTAGAATATAAGGTGTATTGGTTCCATGCAAGTTAACCATTTGAATGTTTGGCCAAGATTATAGAATAAAATAACAACATCTTCAATACCTAATAGATAAAATGTGAAACTACTTTTCATGATGGATCAAATGATATAAATTTTGTATTGTGGATACTGATATATTTTTCTAAAAACTCGGTTAAACATGCACTTGTTTGAACTTTGAAAAAACAAATACACCTTATTTAAAGGAACGGAGGGAGTAATATAATTCAGTACTTATAAGTCATGATGTAACTTTAATGCTAGCTTCTAATTAGTAATTGCAACCATCATCCCACTTCAATGAAATCATGCTTATATTTTTTCTACAAAACCAGGAGATAATACAAATGAAATAAGTTTGTACATAATTTTCATTAACATGATACTTTCATGACAAACAAGCAGAACTTTGTTTGAGACCTATTATGGCGTTCCTTCTAACTATTTATACTATAAAGAAGGTAAAAGTACAAAGTAAAATCCTAACATTCAGCATTCACACCAAACTTAAGAGGAGCCATATGATGTTTCTTTGAATTAATTATACTGTAAATGCACAGTATAAAAAGCATATTCATTTTCCGATTTTCTTCTTCTTAAGAGGAGTCGTATATCTTCTAACTGATGTGATATCTTTCCAGTTTACCGCACTCAAATGAGCTAGGGTAATAGCAGACTTGAAGGTTGCAAACACTAAACTACTAAAGGGGAATCTGTATGACTTCATGCAATACTGTGTATTCCTTGGATGAGCTGAATATAGAGTGATCATATGTTTCATGTTGTCCAAAAAACACACATAAACACTATTTAGGGAATTTCTTATGCTAGTGCTTTTCTCTCTTTTGTGTTGTTTCCTTTTGTTGGGATTGCTCCATAGTTAATTATAAATTCATTATAATCCAGTTGAGAAGTGTCCAAATTGATCGAGAGGAGGCTAAACTTGCTTTCACAAGGACATACCATGACTTTCTCGTGTGAATCTGATGTTTGCACGGACCTTATGACCAGCATTAGTGATTCTCCAAGTTTAACATATACATGCTCACTCTTGGGGTTGTTATTGTGTTAGGTTACATATAGATGAGGACTGGATGTACACTATATTTGATGAATATTTTCTAATAATTTTTAAATTTATGCCATCGGATATCTGCGTCAAACTAGCTCATGCCCATCAATTATTGTAGCTCCTATACCGGAAGCAGATGTGCAAGGTGACCGGATAACCGATTAACTAACTTATTGGCCAATTAATTAGAAAAATTGCCTATTTATCTCTACTCGGCACCCTAACGATATGGTACCAGTTATCGGTATTGTGAACACTGGTCATGATGCGCCAATAGCGGTTGAAGATCCACTCGGTTTCAAGCAAGTTGTTGGGGCTGCACCATAGCGCTACATCCTCAGGTCCTTTAGCGGCGTTGTGTGTTTATGCATGTTCTCCCATAGAAATGATTTTGCACTTAGGTGCAAAAAAGGAAGCTAGACTGCTATACAAGTTTGAAATTTGTTGCAAGCAACTGTTCTAAACATTCTAGCACGGTGTGACAGCCCGATGCCGATGTTCCAGAAGATTCCTCTTTTTTCCGTTTTTGTCGTGTGTCTGTGTTCTTTTGTCGCATCATCATCGCATCATGCGCATCATCAGCATTGCATCGGCATCCCGTTGCCGCCCGTTTTCAAAACTTGCATCCGTTAGTAGTTGTCGGTTCTCGACATTGTCCGTTCTGAGTCCGACCGCACTCGCACGCGCCCGCGGCACCGTCGAAACCCTGTTTTAAAAGTGTGCGTAAAACTTTCTCTGGTTGGGTTGAGATTTGACGTGCGGTCTTATTTTAATATAGCTAGGCCGTCTGTCAAGTTTCGTCGCAATCGGAGTCCGTCTGGTACCCGAACGGGCGACCGTAGCGGCACCGTCTTCGGGTTATCGTTGGACGTTTTTCGGGGTTTTATATATTGTTGCGGGGTCGCACCATTTCCTTCTCGTCTTAGCCTAACACCCACTCTACACGGCCCAACCAACCCACCAAGCCAACCCGCTTCGATCGGAGCCGTCGGAACACTATCCAACGGCCCGAAAACAGAGCAAATAGCTAACCTAGCATGTTTCCTATGTATAGAGAGCCCTCCCGTGCCTAATATAGACCCAACCCTAAATTCTAGGAATTCCCCTCCGTTTTCCCCATCCATCTATCAGCCGCCGCCGCCACTGTCTTTCTCGTTTTCCCCACCGAATTAACTAGGCACCCACACCTCCGATCCAAATCACCCCATGCCAATCCCCGTCGAGCCTCCCACAGTCACACCTCGTCCTCGAGCTCCACCTCCCGACCAGCCTCATGCAGCCCCAACACTGGTGTTCCATGGAGCCTCTCCCCATGCTTCCCCACAAGGCCGGCCCTCTCCCTGCTCCCTTCCTCCTCCTTCCTTCGGTTTCCTTCCCCGCTTCTCATCTCTCCCTTCCTCTCGTTTTCTGTAGGGAGAGTGGAGACCACCATGGCCATGGCCTCGAGCTCGCCATGGGCACCAATCTTTGCAGCCGCCCGCTCGCGGGAGTTCCCCATGGCCGGATCCACCTCCGGACCCCGGATCCGCCCGCCCCCGACTCCGTCCGTGTGGACCTCCAGGACCTTGCCGAAGGACGGCGCCGCCGGAGCTGCGCAGGTCCCGGTTGCATCTCTCTCCCCTGCTCTGTTCCCCCGCTGCTCTCCCTCTCTCAAACACCTCTGTTCCTCGTTTATTTTTCTGCAGGTGACATCCATGGTGTGCCCGAGCTCGCCCCAGCCACCTCCAGCTGCGCCGGCTCGCGACCTCTCCTGCCCAGACCGCCATGACCTCCCGCGGATAAGATCTCGTCGCCTCCCCCTCTTGTAACTCGTTTTTCTCTGATCTCTCTCTGTTTCTCTGAACAGGAGCACCTGAGCCCCTTGTCCGCCGTGGAATCAAGGTCCGGCTCGCCGGCCCGGGACCCCTCTGTTGCCGCCGGAATCGGCCGCCCTGGCCATCTGCGACCCATCCCCACCTCCTCCGCGCTCCACGTCCATCGGAGCGCCGCCCGTTGCCATGGCCGCCTCTGAATCGAGCCAGCCCCACGCTAGCCTCCGTCAGGTTATTGCCTCTGTAAGGCCTTGTTTGGTTAAGGGGGATTGGGGAGGTTTTGAGAGGGAGGGATTTTAGGGGATTGGGTGAATCCCTTTGTTCCACCCAATCCTCTCAAATCCCCGGGGATTTGCTTCCACTAGTCCCCCGAGGAAGATTTTGATACACATGGATAGAAAGGGATTGAAGGGAAACGGAGAGGATTGGGCTAAGCAAACCCCTCCTACCAAATGGGTGCCCGAGGATCTGTGGGGTTTCTGGCCCTCTCGGGGATTTTCCTCTCAAAACCTCCCCAATCCCCCTTAACCAAACGAGGCCTAAGGAAGTTACCTCTGAATCTGAAACGTGCATGTCTCTTTTAGTTCCACTCTCGCATGTTGAGGTTATTTCAAGTAGCTGCTATGTTTTTTACATGTACACCTTAGTAACCGAGGTGGCTAGCTCCACCGATTTCCATCAAGAGATCGTCGGATCAAATTCGAGTGCTTGCAATTTTTTTGTCCTTTGTTGTTTCTCTATTTTAGACATCCGGTGTGTACACATTCATGTCTGCGCTGCGCCCAAATCCAGCACTAACACACATCTAGCTTAGTGGCTTGGCGTTGAGCCATCTAACCACGTCTCTGGTTCGAGTTCCATGGGCAACATATTTTTATGGCACCGGTTACTTTTATTTAGCTTCACGTCTGCACTGTGTTCTTACCTAGTTCTTCCCAATGAACTCTTACTTTTATTTAGCTTCACGTCTGCACTGTGTTGTTACCTAGTTCTTCCCAATGAACTCTATACATTGTCAACAACACGGCTATAGCCCACTGGCTAGCACCAGCAGTTTTCATCCGAGAGATTTGAGGTTCAAATCCTAGCAAAACCATTTTTTTTATTTTGGGCAGATTCAAATGCCTTTTTTTTGTAAAATTCTTATAATTTAACCGCGCACCGGATCGAGACAAGTGCTATATGAAACTTGACTACAATTTCGCGTAGATTAACAATTTCCAACTCTCATGCATGTTCAAGGCTGTTAGCGTGTTGTTTGCATCGGTTTGCGTGCCGACGTGTTAAGGAACAGATTAGGTCGTAGTTAATTAACGGTAACTCCGTTGGAGTTGTGCCATATATGTAAATGGACCAGAACGACGAGTAAAATCACGTGAACCACTTAGTTTTTCCGTTTAACAAACCTAAAATGTGATTAGGACAAATCTGGACAGAATTAAGATTTAACACATGGGGTCATTTCAGAGATGCTATATGTCATTTCCGGTCTCATTTATAATGCCTAGATAGGTAGTTTAATTTGTGCTTCACCCCTTGCCATGTTAACAACATTTTAAATATTGTCGTGTAAATTAACAAGAGTGAACTAAATAATTCAACGTGGAGTTTCGTTGATATGCAACTCGTTGCATATCGAGCTTCACTTAATGTGTAGTGTTTGATTGTTGTGATTGTCATGCCTTGCATTAGTCCGTTCATGCATCATATGTGTTGTGCATCGTGTGGTGAATATCTGTGTTGATGCTTATTTCCGGTTTGCTCCGTCTCGATAGAGATCCGCAAGCGTGTCGGATTGTGAGGACCCGTACGACTACGTCGGTTCGTCTGCTTCATGGAGTCATTCTTCTTCCAAGCGGGATCTCAGGCAAGATGACCATTTCCCCAGATACCATTACTATCATTGCCATGCTAGTTTTATCGCTTCTATCGATTATGTCTCATTGCCTACCACATGTTAAATATCTGCCTCTCAATCATGCCATGATAACCTTCAACCTGTTCGACCTAGCAAACCACTGATTGGCTATGTTACTGCTTGCTTAACCATGTTGTTAGTGTTGCTAGTTGCAGGTGTAGTTGCTTCCATGTGACAACATGGGTTCCTTATTATATCACCCTATTTAAATGTTATTTAATTTAATGCACCTATATACTTGGTAAAAGGTGGAAGGCTCGGCCTTTCTAGCCTGGTGTTTTGTTCCACCTTTGCCCCCTTAGTTTCGGCTACCGGTGTTATGTTCCATAAACGAGCGCTTCTAACACGATCGGGGTTGTTATAGGGACCCCCTTGATAATTCGTTTTAGATTAAAGCTGGTCCGGCAAGGCCCAACATTGGTACTACATTTGCCCAACAGAATAAATTGTTAATACTGAAAACATAGGGCGTCATGAACCCGAGGAGTAATTTCACATAATACAGGGGGGCCAGTGCTGTTGGTGCTGGTCCAAAACTAGAGCCGTTTGCGGGGCCAACCCGGGGCAACTCGGGAGATTTCTATGAGGCCACCGTACGCTGTACTTATCCGTCGTGTCCTGAGAACGAGATACGCGGCTCCTATTGGGATCGTCGACACGCCGGGCGGCCTTGCTGGATTAGTTTTACCTTTGACGAAATATCTTGTGCATCGGGATTCCGGTGGTGCTTTGGGTAATCTCAGAGTTGAGGTTTTCCACTAGGGAATCCGACGAGATCGCGAGCTTCGTGATTGAGGATTTCTATGCGGCTTGTGGTAATTTGTGATGGACTAGTTGGAGCACCCCTGCAGGGTTAAATCTTTTCGGAAAGCCGTGCTCGCGGTTATGTGGCAATGTGGAAACTTTGTCTAACACTGGTTCTAGATAACTTGAAGTTAACTTAATTAAAACATGCCAACTGTGTGCGTAACCGTGACTATCTCTTTCGTGAGTTCCTTCTCCGATCGAGGACACGGTGGGGTTATGTCTGACGTAGGTAGGTGTTCAGGATCATTCATTTGATCATCGGTAGTCACGCCCGTTATGCGTAGATCTTCCCCCTCTTATTTCTTGTACTCGTAAGTTAGCCACCTCATATATGCTTAGTCGCTGCTGCAACCTCACCACTTAACCATGTCTCACCCATTAAGCTTTGCTAGTCTTGATACCTTTGGAAATGAGATTGCCGAGTCCCGTGTGGCTCACAGATTACTACAACACCAGTTGCAGGTACATGTAAAGGTTACTTGACGCGAGCGCGTTGATTGTTCATTTGGAGTTGCTTCTTCTTCTTCTTCTTCTTCTTCTTCTTCTTCATCGATCTAGGATGGGTTCCAGGCCGGCAGCCTGGGATAGCAAGGATGGACGTCGTTCTTATTTTGTCGTTTGTTTTCGTCCGTAGTCGGACCCTGCTCTTACTCTTGATGAATATGTAATGTACTGATGTGACTCTGATGTAGCTTGTGGCGAGTGTAAGCCAACTCTATATATATATCTCTTCTTTTCAGTACATGTACTTGTAACGATATCCATTCTTTGACACGACGAGATGCGCTTCTATCCCTGACGAGACCCTCGTGCCAAATTGAGGATAGGGTCGCATCTTGGGCGTGACACAGGGCATATGCCGTAGCTTGGTCTAGATCTATGGATTGGTAAAGTGGTTTCTAAAACACATTGAGGTTTACCTTATGAGCTAAATTGTAAAATTATGTAAAATCAGAGGTTCAGATGGTAACGATTGTTGCTGAATCTGGTTCACGGTACTTCTTATGGAGGGACTGAGAGCATCTCCAACAGCTCCCCTAAGCCTAGAATAATAGGATTCTGTAAACTAGGTCAAGTTTTCCTCAGTTTTGCGGAGTTTTTTTATTGAATATTTTAAAAATACAGGGAATTTTAGGAGAGCGGACAATAGTAAAGCAACTTCGCAACTTCGGGACTGCTTCAATTCATTAAAATCTTCAATTCATCAAAATCAGCTTCACTTCATCAAATTCAGCAGTTTTATACGTAAGTTATAGTATTATCAAGAGAATGTTTGGCTTTCATTAGGCCTAACTTCAAGAATAGAAAATTTGATGGAAAGAATCTATTTGATTGATTGAGGGGAAAGAAATGAAGGGGTATCCACTTACTGGTGAAAGTGGTGGGTAATTTCATCTCAACTCCAGCTTCTAACTTTGAAGTTGTACCTAGATTTTAGTTTTTTTGCGGAGGGCATATCATGAAGCTACCTCGTTTGACTTGTTTTTTCTGAAGCAGAATTAATTTTAAGGAGCAAAGCAATCCTAAACAGGCTCTATATACGGTTTGTTTAGCAAGCTGTTGGAGTTGTTCTACAATCCTCTGTGGTTATTTATCCTCTCTCGGTCTCACCTCTCCTCCCTCTCCTCGTCTATTGATCCTCACTCTGGTGACTCATAGCCACGCCCTCTCCTCTCCTGCTGCAATGACATATGTGACTGCTGCTTCACTAGATTGATAGGTCAGTCGAGAAAAATAATAAAAACAGATTTAAATAGGTGTGAAAAGTATGTTAATTTAATAAATATGCCGTCGCATGTCGGAGACATATCATATTCCCCAGCCCCTATGTATGTCGTTCTTATCATCTTACACGGGTCGCTTGAGCACGGTGAAGACGAGTCCACTTTTGAGCAGGGCCACGGGCGTTCTACCACCTTGTTTGAAGATGACCTCACAGAGGCTATATCATCTTCCCATTGAGCTTTGTCATCCCATGGGCGTTCACTTCGTCATGAACTTCCTCAGAAAAATCTACTCCATTGACCAATACTGCATTCACTCTTACGACCACGCGTTCATGAACCTCATAGACGGTGTCACCATGGAGTTGCCCAACCTAAACATCCTTGACGTTGAGATGCATGAGCTTGACAAGGTGCAGCGGATTGACTCTAATGATCCATCGTCGTTCCCCATCGATGAGGATGGTTTCAGCGTTGCCTCGGGCTCAAGCGATGGCAACTCATTCGACGATGAAGGGATCAGGATCAAGTGTGCCACCGCTGACATGGCCGCTTCGACCTTATGTCGACAGTCTCCTAGTAGTTCCCTCAAGACCCTACCTCGTTGTCATCCAGTAATTCCACGCTCACTACGCCCAATTTCATCATCCTGGCCATTTCCTCATTCGATGACGGGGTGTCGATCACTTGCATTGGTCTGGCCATGTCGTTGTTGGAAATATGCTCTAAAGGCAATAATAATTTAGTTATTATCATAGTCCCTTGTTAATGATAAGTGTTTATTATTCATGATATAATTGTATTGACTGAAAACTAATTAAATACATGTGTGGATATATAAACAACAACATGCCCCTACTGAGACTCTACTAGACTAGCTCGCTGATCAAAGATGGTTAAGGTTTCCTGACCATAAACACAAGTTGTCATTTGATAATGGAATCGCATCATTAGAAGAATGATGTGATGGAAAAGACCCAACCATAAACTCAACATATGGTCGTATCATTGAAAGTTTAATTGCTACAGCTTTCATCATGTCAATATTTGTTTCTTAGACCATGAGATCATGTAGCTCCTTGACACCGAAGGGATACCTTGTGATCTATCAAAAGTCACTTCGTAAATGGGTGCTCATAAATCCTCTTTTCAGATATTTACGAATGTGTTTGTTGGGTTGACATGGATCAAGAGTGGGGGTACATCACTCAGTATGTTGGAGAGATATCTCGGGACCCTTTCGGTAATATAACATCACAAGAAACTTGCAAGCATATGACTAATGAGTGTAGTCACGGGATCTTGTATTATGAATCGAGTAAAGAGACTTGCTGGTAACGATATTGAGCAAGGTATGAAGATATCGACGATTGAGTCTTGGGCAAGTAACATATTGCTGGTTAAAGAAAATTGCAAAACTGGATTACCCGAATCCTTGACGTCGTGGTTCAACCGATAAAGATCTTTGTGGAATCTGCAGGAACCAAATATGGGTATTCAGGTCCAGCTATTGGTGTTGGAATTATGCCCTAGAGGCAATAATAAATATAGTTATTATTATAATTCCTGTATCAAGATAATCGTTTATTATCCATGCTATAATTGTATTGAATGAAGACTCATTTACATGTGTGGATAAATAGACAAAACACTGTCCCTAGCAAGCCTCTAGTTGGCTAGCCAGTTGATCAAAGATAGTCAGTGTCTTCTGATTATGAACAAGGTGTTGTTGCTTGATAACTGGATCACGTCATTAGGAGAATCACGTGATGGACTAGACCCAAACTAATAGACGTAGCATGTTGATCGTGTCATTTTGTTGCTACTGTTTTCTGCGTGTCAAGTATTTGTTCCTATGACCATGAGATCATATAACTCGCTAACACCGGAGGAATACTTTGTGTGTATCAAACGTCGCAACATAACTGGGTGACTATAAAGATGCTCTACAGGTATCTCCAAAGGTGTTCGTTGAGTTAGTATGGATCAAGATTGGGATTTGTCCCTCCGTGTGACGGAGAGGTATCTCGGGGCCCGCTATTGGATATTGACCGAGGAGTCTCTCGGGTCATGTCTACATAGTTCTCGAACCCGCAGGGTCTGCACACTTAAGGTTCGACGTTGTTTTATGCGTATTTGAGTTATATGGTTGGTTATCGAATGTTGTTCGGAGTCCCGGATGAGATCACGAACGTCACAAGGGTTTCCGGAATGGTCCGTAAACAAAGATTGATATATAGGATGACCTCATTTGATTACCAGAAGGTTTTTAGAGTTACCGGGAATTTACTAGGAATGACGAATGGGTTCCGGGAGTTCATCGGGGGGGGGGGGGGGCAACCCACCCCGGGGAATCCCATAGGCCTTGAGGGTGGCGCACCAGCCCTTAGTGGGCTGGTGGGACAGCCCAAAAGGACCCTATGCGCATTGGAAGAAAAATCAAAGAGAAAAGAAAAGAAAAAAGGAGGAGGTGGGAAAGGAAAGAAGGACTCCACCCACCAAACCAAGTAGGACTCGGTTTTGGGGGGAGTCCTTCCCCCCTTTGGCTCGGCCGACCCCCTTGGGGCTCCTTGAGCCCCAAGGCAAGGTCCCCCCTCTCCCACCTATATATACAGAGGTTTTAGGGCTGATTTGAGACGACTTTTCCACGGCAGCCCGACCACATACCTCCACGGTTTTTCCTCTAGATCGCGTTTCTGCGGAGCTCGGGCGGAGCCCTGCTGAGACGAGATCATCACCAACCTCCGGAGCGCCGTCACACTGTTGGAGAACTCTTCTACCTCTCCGTCTCTCTTGCTGGATCAAGAAGGCCGAGATCATCCTCGAGCTGTACGTGTGCTGAACGCGGAGGTGCCGTCCGTTCTACACTAGATCGTGGGAGTGATCGCGGGATAGTTCGCGGGGCGGATCGAGGGACGTGAGGACATTCCACTACATCAACCGCGTTCACTAACGCTTCTGCTGTACGGTCTACAAGGGTACGTAGATCACTCATCCCCTCTCGTAGATGGACATCACCATGATAGGTCTTCGTGCGCGTAGGAAAATTTTTGTTTCCCATGCGACGTTCCCCAACAGTGGCATCATGAGCTAGGTTCATGCGTAGATGTCTTCTCGAGTAGAACACAAAAGTTTTTGTGGGCGGTGCTGTGCGTTTTGCTGCCCTCCTTAGTATTTTCTTGATTCCGCGGTATTGTTGGATTGAAGCGGCTTGGACCGACATTACTCGTACGCTTACGAGAGACTGGTTTCATCGCTACGAGTAACCCCGTTGCTCAAAGATGACTGGCAAGTGTCGGTTTCTCCAACTTCAGTTGAATCGGATTTGACCGAGGAGGTCCTTGGATGAGGTTAAATAGAAACTCATATATCTCCGTTGTGGTGTTTGCGTAAGTAAGATGCGATCCTACTAGATACCCATGGTCACCACGTAACATGCAACAACAAAATTAGAGGACGTCTAACTTGTTTTTGCAGGGTATGCTTGTGATGTGATATGGCCAACGATGTGATGTGATATATTGGATGTATGAGATGATCATGTTGTAATAGATAATATCGACTTGCACGTCGATGGTACGGCAACCGACAGGAGCCATAGGGTTGTCTTTATACTAATGTTTGTGCTTGCAGATGCGTTTACTATTTTGCTAGGATGTAGCTTTAGTAGTAATAGCATGAGTAGCACAACAACCCCGATGGCGACACGTTGATGGAGATCATGGTGTGGCGCCGGTGACAAGAAGATCGTGCCGGTGCTTTGGTGATGGAGATCAAGAAGCACGTGATGATGGCCATATCATGTCACTTATGAATTGCATGTGATGTTAATCCTTTTATGCACCTTATTTTGCTTAGAACGACGGTAGCATTATGAGGTGATCTCTCACTAAAATTTCAAGACGAAATTGTGTTCTCCCCGACTGTGCACCGTTGCTACAGTTCGTCGTTTCGGGACACCACGTGATGATCGGGTGTGATAGACTCAATGTTCACATACAACGGGTGCAAAACAGTTGCGCACGCAGAACACTCGGGTTAAGCTTGACGAGCCTAGCATGTGCAGACATGGCCTCGGAACACATGAGACCGAAAGGTCGATCATGAATCATATAGATGATATGATTAGCATAGGGATGCTTACCACTGAAATTATACTCAACTCACGTGATGATCAGACTTGAGCTAGTGTGAGTGGATCATGAACCACTCAAATGACTAGAGAGATGTACTTTTTGAGTGGGAGTTTAGCGAATAATTTGATTAAGTTAAACTCTAATTATCTTGAACATAGTCTAAGTCCACTTTGAATATATTTGTGTTGTAGATCATGGCTCACGCGACAGTCACCCTGAATTTTAATACGTTCCTAGAGAAAGCTAAGTTGAAAGATGATGGAAGCAACTTTCTAGACTGGGCTCGTAATCTTAAGCTAATCTTACAAGCTGGGAAGAAGGATTATGTCCTTAATGCTGCGCTAGGAGATGAACCACCCGCTACGGCTGATCAGGATGTTAAAAACGCTTGGTTAGCACGTAAGGAGGACTACTCAGTAGTTCAATGTGCAGTCTTGTATGGCTTAGAACCGGGACTTCAACGTCGCTTTGAGCGTCATGGAGCATTTGAGATGTTCCAGGAGTTGAAGTTTATCTTTCAGAAGAACGCCCGGATCGAGAGGTATGAGACCTCCGATAAATTCTATGCTTGCAAGATGGAGGAGAGCTCGTCTATCAGTGAACATGTGCTCAAAATGTCTGGTTACTCAAACCGTCTAGCTGAGCTGGGGATTGAACTCCCGCAAGAGGCTATCACTGACAGAATCCTTCAATCACTGCCACCAAGCTATAAAGGCTTTGTGTTGAACTACAACATGCAAGGAATGAAAAAGTCACCCGGCGAGTTGTTTGCGATGCTGAAAGTCGCAGAGTCTGAACTCCGTAAAGAGCATCAAGTGTTGATGGTGAATAAGACCACTAGTTTCAAGAGAAACGGCAAAGGCAAGAAGGGTAATTCAAAGAAGAGCGGCAAGCCTGTTGCCAATCCGACGAAGAAACCCAAAGCTAGACCTAAGCCTGAAACAGAGTGTTACTATTGCAAGGGTATGGGTCACTGGAAGCGCAATTGCCCCAAGTATCTGGCAGATAAGAAGGCGGCCAAAGAAAAATCAGGTATATTTGATATACATGTTATTGATGTGTACTTAACCGGCTCTCGTAGTAGTGCCTGGGTATTCGATACCGGTTCTGTTGCTCATATTTGCAACTCGAAACAGGAATTGCGGAATAGACGAAGGCTGGCGAAAGATGAAGTGACGATGCGCGTAGGAAATGCTTCCAAGGTTGATGCAATCGCCGTCGGCACAGTTTCACTTCAGTTACCATCAGGATTAGTTATGAACTTGAATCATTGTTATTTAGTGCCTGCGTTGAGCATGAACATTATATCTGGATCTTGTTTATTGCGAGACGGTTACTCTTTTAAGTCAGAGAATAATGGTTGTTCTATTTCTATGAGTAACATCTTTTATGGTCATGCACCCAATGTGAGAGGATTGTTCATATTGAATCTTGATAGCGATACACACATACATAACATTGAGACCAAAAGAGTTAGAGTTAACAATGATAGCGCCATATTTTTGTGGCACTGCCGCTTAGGTCATATTGGTGTAAAGCGCATGAAGAAACTCCATGCCGATGGACTTTTGGAGTCACTTGACTTTGATTCACTTGACACGTGCGAACCATGCCTCATCGGCAAGATGACTATAACTCCGTTCTCCGGAACAATGGAGCGTGCAAGTGACTTGTTGGAAATCATACATACCGATGTGTGTGGTCCGATGAGCGTAGAGGCATGCGGCGGATATCGTTATTTTCTCACCTTCACTGACGATTTGAGTAGATATGGTTATGTCTACTTAATGAAGCACAAGTCTAAAACATTTGAAAAGTTCAAGCAATTTCAGAGTGAAGTTGAAAATCATCATAACAAGAAGATCAAGTTCCTACGGTCTGATCGTGGGGGTGAATATCTGAGTTTCGAGTTTGGTGCTCACTTAAGACAATGTGGAATTGTTTCACAGTTGACACCGCCTGGAACACCACAGCGTAATGGTGTGTCCGAACGTCGTAATCGTACTTTATTAGAGATGGTGCGATCTATGATGTCTCTTACCGATTTGCCGTTATCGTTTTGGTGTTATGCATTAGAAACAGCTGCATTCACTTTAAATAGGGCACCATCAAAATCCATTGAGACGACACCATACGAACTGTGGTATGGCAAAAGGCCAAGGTTGTCGTTTCTTAAAGTTTGGGGATGTGATGCTTATGTCAAAAAGCTTCAGCCTGAAAAGCTGGAACCCAAAGCGGAAAAGTGCATCTTCATAGGTTACCCCAAAGAGACAGTTGGGTACACCTTCTATCTCAAATCCGAGGGCAAAGTGTTTGTTGCTAAAAACGGAGCTTTTCTCGAGAAGGAGTTTCTCTCGAGAGAATTGAGTGGGAGGAAGATAGAACTTGACGAGGTTGTCGAACCTCTCATCCCTCTGGATGGTGGCGCAGGGAAAGGGGAAACCTGTGTCGTTGCGACGCCGGTTGAGGAGGAAGTTAATGATGATGATCATGAAACTCCGGTTCAAGTTTCTGTCGAACCACGCAGGTCGACGAGATCACGTGCTGCTCCAGAGTGGTACGGTAATCCCGTCTTTTCAATCATGTTGTTGGACAACAATGAACCTGCAAATTATGAAGAAGCAATGGTGGGCCCAGATTCCAACAAATGGCTAGAAGCCATGAAGTCCGAGATAGGATCCATGTATGAGAACAAAGTGTGGACTTTGGAGGTACTGCCTGAGGGCCGCAAGGCTATTCAGAACAAATGGATCTTTAAGAGGAAGACGGACGCTGACGGCAATGTGACCGTTTATAAAGCTCGACTTGTGGCAAAGGGTTTTTCACAAGTTCAAGGAGTTGACTACGATGAGACATTCTCACCCGTAGCGATGCTTAAGTCCGTCAGAATCATGTTAGCAATAGCTGCATTTTTCGATTATGAAATCTGGCAGATGGATGTCAAAACGGCGTTCCTTAACGGTTTTCTTAAAGAAGAATTGTATATGATGCAACCCGAAGGTTTTGTCGATGCTAATAATGCTAACAAGGTGTGCAAGCTCCAGCGATCCATTTATGGACTGGTGCAAGCATCTCGGAGTTGGAACAAACGCTTTGATGAGGTGATCAAAGCATTTGGGTTTATACAAGTGGTTGGAGAATCTTGTATTTACAAGAAAGTGAGTGGGAGCTCTGTGGCGTTTCTAATATTATATGTGGATGACATATTGCTGATTGGAAACAACGTGGAGTTTTTGGAGAGCATAAAGGATTACTTGAATAAAAGTTTCTCTATGAAGGACCTAGGAGAAGCTGCTTACATTCTAGGCATTAAGATCTATAGGGATAGATCAAAACGCCTGATAGGACTTTCACAAAGCACATACCTTGATAAAGTTTTGAAGAGGTTCAAAATGGAACAGTCCAAGAAAGGGTTCTTGCCAGTTTTACAAGGTACGAGATTGAGTAAGACTCAGTGCCCAGCAACTGATGAAGATAGAGAGCATATGCGCTACGTCCCCTATGCTTCAGCCATAGGTTCTATCATGTATGCAATGCTGTGCACTAGACCGGACGTTAGCCTGGCCATAAGTATGGCAGGTAGGTTCCAGAGTAATCCAGGAATGGATCACTGGACAGCGGTCAAGAATATCCTGAAGTACCTGAAAAGGACTAAGGAGATGTTTCTCGTGTATGGAGGTGACGAAGAGCTCCCCGTAAAAGGTTACGTCGATGCAAGCTTTGACACAGATCCGAACGACTCTAAGTCGCAAACCGGATACGTATTTATTCTTAATGGGGGTGCGGTAAGCTGGTGCAGTTCCAAGCAAAGCGTCGTAGCAGATTCTACATGTGAAGCGGAGTACATGGCTGCCTCGGAGGCGGCTAAGGAGGGTGTCTGGATGAAGCAGTTCATGACGGATCTTGGAGTGGTGCCAAGCGCACTGAATCCAATAACCTTGTTCTGTGACAACACGGGTTCCATTGCCTTAGCAAAGGAACCACGGTTTCACAAGAAGTCCAGACACATCAAACGACGCTTCAACCTCATCCGCGACTACGTCGAAGGAGAGGACGTAAATATATGCAAAGTGCACACGGATCTGAATGTAGCAGACCCGCTGACTAAACCTCTTCCACGGCCAAAGCATGATCAACACCAGAACTGTATGGGTGTTAGATTTATTACAATGTAATTCGCATGATGATGTGAGGGCTAGATTATTGACTCTAGTGCAAGTGGGAGACTGTTGGAATTATGCCCTAGAGGCAATAATAAATATAGTTATTATTATAATTCCTGTATCAAGATAATCGTTTATTATCCATGCTATAATTGTATTGAATGAAGACTCATTTACATGTGTGGATACATAGACAAAACACTATCCCTAGCAAGCCTCTAGTTGGCTAGCCAGTTGATCAAAGATAGTCAGTGTCTTCTGATTATGAACAAGGTGTTGTTGCTTGATAACTGGATCACATCATTAGGAGAATCACGTGATGGACTAGACCCAAACTAATAGACGTAGCATGTTGATCGTGTCATTTTGTTGCTACTGTTTTCTGCGTGTCAAGTATTTGTTCCTATGACCATGAGATCATATAACTCACTAACACCGGAGGAATACTTTATGTGTATCAAACGTCGCAACGTAACTGGGTGACTATAAAGATGCTCTACAGGTATCTCCGAAGGTGTTCGTTGAGTTAGTATGGATCAAGACTAGGATTTGTTACTCCGTGTGACGGAGAGGTATCTAGGGGCCCACTCGGTAATACAACATCACACACAAGCCTTGCAAGCAATGTGACTTAGTGTAAGTTGCGGGATCTTGTATTACGGAACGAGTAAAGAGACTTGCCGGTAAACGAGATTGAAATAGGTATGCGGATACTGACGATCGAATCTCGGGCAAGTAACATACCGAAGGACAAAGGGAATGACATACGGGATTATATGAATCCTTGGCACTGAGGTTCAAACGATAAGATCTTCGTAGAATATGTAGGATCCAATATGGGCATCCAGGTCCCGCTATTGGATATTGATCGAGGAGTCTCTCGGGTCATGTCTACATAGTTCTCGAACCCGCAGGGTCTGCACACTTAAGGTTCGACGTTGTTTTATGCGTATTTGAGTTATATGGTTGGTTACCGAATGTTGTTCGGAGTCCCAGATGAGATCACGGACGTCACGAGGGTTTCCGAAATGGTCCGGAAACGAAGATTGATATATAGGATGACCTCATTTGATTACCGGAAGGTTTTCGGAGTTACCGGGAATGTACCGGGAATGACGAATGGGTTCCGGGAGTTCACCGGGGGGGGGGGGCAACCCACCCCGGGGAAGCCATAGGCCTTGAGGGTGGCGCACCAGCCCTTAGTGGGCTGGGGGGACAGCCCAAAAGGATCCTATGCGCATTGGAAGAAAAATCAAAGAGAAAAGAAAAGAAAAAAGGAGGAGGTGGGAAGGGAAAGAAGGACTCCACCCACCAAACCAAGTAGGACTCGGTTTGGTGGGGAGTCCTTCCCCCCTTTGGCTCGGCCGACCCCCTTGGGGCTCCTTGAGCCCCAAGGCAAGGTCCCCCCTCTCCCACCTATATATACGGAGGTTTTAGGGCTGATTTGAGACGACTTTTCCACGGCAGCCCGACCACATACCTCCACGGTTTTTCCTCTAGATCGCGTTTCTGCGGAGCTCGGACGGAGCCCTGCTGAGACGAGATCATCACCAACCTCCGGAGCGCCGTCACGCTGTCGGAGAACTCTTCTACCTCTCCGTCTCTCTTGCTGGATCAAGAAGGCCGAGATCATCGTCGAGCTGTACGTGTGCTGAACGCGGAGGTGCCGTCCGTTCGGCACTAGATCGTGGGACTGATCGCGGGATAGTTCGCGGGGCGGATCGAGGGACGTGAGGACGTTCCACTACATCAACCGCGTTCACTAACGCTTCTGCTGTACGGTCTACAAGGGTACGTAGATCACTCATCCCCTCTCGTAGATGGACATCACCATGATAGGTCTTCGTGCGCGTAGGAAAATTTTTGTTTCCCATGCGACGTTCCCCAACAATTGGTTATTGGTCGGAGACGAACATAAAGTGGACACCCGAGCTCCCTTTTCTTTTCGCTCGTGTTCGCCGGTGGCCCACATGGTAGCCAAATAACTCCTCCATGCCTCTCCCGTGCGCTACAACTCACACCGCTGTCCACCGCGCCTACTTGTCGGATCATACGCGTCGTTGTTCATCACACCTCCTCCTCGGAGCACACCCACCATCCACTGCGCCTCCTCACCGAACCAGACACACCTCCCTGGATTTGTTATCTCACAACACTGGGTCCGCGCCGCCGTGTGTGCGTGATAGCTAGTTAGCCGTCGGCCGAGCTGCCTGTCCACACACGTGCTAGCTAGCTGCTAGCCTCCGCCGCTGGCCGAGGTGCCCGCCGTGTGTGCTAGCTAGCCGTCGCCGCTGGCCGAACTACCTGTCGTGTGAGCAGGCGTGAGCGCGCGCCGCAGGGTGCGGAGCACGAGCGTGCTATGCACGACGTGGGGCACGGGCGGGTACACCCACAGGACGCGGAGCACGGGCAGGTGAAAGCGCGCGAAGCGAAGCTAGGTGTAGTTCGAGAAAGGCTCGCCCACCAGATGTTCAATTGTCACAATATGTGTCCCCTTTCGTTGGACGCATCGGTCAATTCAAATGAAAAAAGTGGACACGGCCAAACGGACGAACGACCCAATGATTTGTCGTCGTGTTTCTTTGAACAAAGTACACACGCAATCGCTCGTATGAACGTGCATTCACTCATCGCTCGTATGAACGGACATATCTTTATAAGCACCTCCTAAAGACTAAGCCGACGTATTACTTTAAGATTTACGAAGTTATCATAGCCACCTCATCGTCCACGAAAACGTCTCCTACAAATCTTCTAAATTTGAAAATAATGCGAGAATCCGAACTTACATCGAAGTTGCTCTAATCCACGAGCGCCGCGAAGAAGCCGTGTCAGGCTGCCCCTCGCCCACCGCCTCTGCTTCCTCCTATAAAAGCCTGCCGCCGAGGCGCGCCCCCTCTCCTCTCTTTCGGATCTCTCGTTCGGGCCGCGCCTCCGACGTCGACCGCCTGAGCCGCCTCCTCGCGTCTCCGCCACGGTTCCCCTTCCCTTTCCCCTCGTCTCGAATCGCGTTCGGTTTTCCTCCTCGCCGGCTTTGCTTCCTGTGCTCGTGATGTTATATTCGGCCCCGTCTCCGCGCAGCCTCGGGGAGCGATCGATCGGGGATTCCGTCGATTTTGCTCTGACTTTTTGTGTGACCCGAGGGCCGAAGCAAGGCCAGTCTCTCGTGCTCGATCGGTCATGTCAGATCGGCCCCCCTGCACGTCTTCCTCCGTCGGTGATTTCAGATTTGAATTGAACGCCTCTCGGTCGCCCGTGTTCGGCCTGTTCCCGATCCAGCGCTCTCGCCGTCATAGTTCCGTCGTCGTCGGTTATAATACGAGGTGGATTCATTGGACGCCCTCGTGGATTCTTATTTCACCGGCTGAATCCCGCTTCTGCTGCTATGTGTCTGTGCTCTCATCCTAGATGCAGCAGAGGCGAGGCAAGCCGCAAGGGACGCTCGCTAGTTCTGAAGGGACGATGATAGAAAAGAAACGGTGGAGGTTTGCTTCCTGTTATATATGGTTATAATTTGATTGATTGATCATGGTTCAGCGGTTACTCACCAACCTGCAGCTTGGATGTGCATTTGATTTATTTCTTACGTTTGCGCAGCACAGTTAATCGACAGCACATCGGATTTAGATTCGTTCGTTGATGGTTGTCCAGAAATTGGGTGTGTATTCAATTCCTTCCTCTCCACCGTTCAATTTTAGCCTCCAACAATTATGTTTTGGATTTGGTGTTCATTTTCCAGAAATTGGGATTACTCGGCTTACCGGGAGCGACTTATTATCTTCTTGTGCTTGGATGATCAACTCTCTTTGTTCAGTTTATTCTTCTCCACAGTTCAATTATTCTCTCAACAATTCTGATTGCCTCAGCATGGCGGTTCTTCTTCCGTGGCTCAAATTTTCGGAGCTTTCTTACTCAATATTACTTCAAAGTTCAAACTCAGCAGATATTACTTTTCCCCTGTCCTGGTCATTCTCAGCTCTTGCAGATAGTGTCTTGCGAAGGATATATAATTGGAACCTCTGTTGTCTACCTGACCTTCCCAGTCTTATCATTTACACCTTCTCATTGTTTGATCCTAGTTTTCCCCTTATCATTTACCTCCTCTTATTTATAGAAAGGTATCTTTGTTCGTTGCAGGTCTTAGTGTACGAACTCAAGGCCACCAAGCTGATGCTGAGTTTGCAGTTCTTCTAAACCTACCATCTTCTCAATTCCTTAGCTTAGATAAGTAATAAGATCTCTTACTAGGCAATATTTTAAATTCAGATTTAGCTGCTAAGGTGCAAGATTGAAGCTTCAAACTAGTGGCACATCCTACAAACAGAAAAAACTTAAATCTCGTATCCTCTTATTTTTATTTCATTTACATGTTATTGTCTTGATTTAGGTTTTTTGCTTCTGCCCTCCATATGTCAGTTGCAGATTTGGCGTAATACAATGCTTGTAGTGAGTCGGAATCTGTTATAATCATCTGGTTTGCTATCTATCTCCTTGTGGTTTGATTGGTTATCTGTACTCTTGATCCCTCGGTTTTCGTGTTAAGGTGTCAGGTCAGTGTCTTGGCTGCTGGTTGATTTGTGTTGGCCGCCATGGGTTGGTTGCAGGACTGGAGATCTGGTATGCAGAGGTTCTTGGGGTGTTGTATTTTGAAGGGGATTTGAGGCAGGTCAGATCAGATTTGAATGGCTATTTCCCATGTGGTCGGCATCAAGCATATGATGTGGATTCTGATTGTAGCAGCTTATCTCGCTTTTGGTGTGTGTTTGTGATCCTTTGGATGCAACAGAAGAAGGGTAGTGGTTTTGTAGAGTCAAGCGTGGAGGATGTTTTGGTGTTGAACTGAAGTTTTGGATCGTTCATCAACCTGGAACTTTCTTGGTCGCTCTCCAGAAATTGGAATAATATGGCTTAGAAGGTGGTGTATTTTGCCCCAGCATGGTGGTTTCTTCTGGAGCTTGAACTTATTTCAACCTTTCTTTTATTCTATAATTGAACTCCCATGACATTAGATTTTCTCTGCCTTAGTCAGTAAAACTCTGCTCTTGTAGATGCTGACCTGTAAATTGCTATAACTGCAGTTTGGAACCGGTGTTGTTATCATCCGTCAACCATAGCTGGCCTTCCTAGATGAGACGGGCTTTCTTGTTCCTGCCCATTGTTTGATCCATGCTTGAGCTATTTATAAAAGTACCATTTCCCTCTAACTGAAAATTTATAGAAAGGTCTCTTGCGCATTGCAGGTTGTAGTTGACGAACTCAAGTCCAACCTGATGATGAATTTGTTTGCAGACATTCGAAATCTATGAGTATTGTTACAGTTCACCATAACTTACATAACTTACAAATTATATTAAGGCAATATTTGTAATACGGATTCATTTGCAAGGTGGATGAGTCTAAGGACAATCCGAAGCTTTCAACTAATGGCACATCCTACAACCCAAAAAGACTCTTGCCCTCCTATTTGTTCATTTCATTTAGCTACTTGGCCATGTCTTTGATATAGGTTTTGCTCCTGCCCTTGTGGTTGCAGATTTTTCTTTAGCCAGTAATGACATGGAATCTGATAAATATTTTGGTTTGTGATCTAGCTCTCCATGGTTCGATTTGTTACCTGTACTTTTGATCCCTGTGTTCTTCTAGTCTCTGCCAGTGTGGGTTGCAGGATATAACATTTCGGATTTTGTGGATTGGTTATGGAGTCAGGTCAGTTTCTTGAAATGAAGCTCCCTGTGGTGTATGAACAGTATGTTGGAGGGGACTTGAGGCAGGTCAGTTTCCCATGTTTGGTCACACTGGTCTCGGCGACGTCAGAGTTGGATGGCTATACCTTAAGTACTTTGATTTATCTTCGTCTGATGGCTCAACATGAGTACAGTTATCCCTCAGCATGAGGTGGGTTCTCGTTGTTACTGCTGATATCTGCTTGTGGGGTATGTGTCTGTTCTCCTTCAGATGCAGGAGGGCGACGGTTGTGGAGTGATGAATCAGAGGGTGGAAGTTTGATTTACTGTTCATGGTTTATGTGGATTGGTTATGACTCAATGCCTTATGATAAGATAGCAACTTGTGGGCTGAAGTTTTTGTTTTGGATTGAAGTTGGATTGATCGTTCAACCATGGGATGGGGATTAGAGAATTTGCGATGTGTGTTTGAATAATTGATCCTCATTTATTTTCTTTGTTTGCACAGTTGAATTAGACTTACAACATCTCTGATATCGATTGTTGGTTCTCCAGCTATTGGGCTTATGGGGCTTTCCGGAAGGTGCTTTGTTTTGACTGTTGGTTTACACAGGGTTTCTTCTGTTGACTCCATCTTTCCTGATTTGCTTTGAACATTGTACTTCCTAGACATGGTTTTCATTATGTGTCCCTGCAGATTGACATTGATGAGAGATAATATAGTTTGCCACCTGGAACTGGTGTTGTTGCCTAACTGATCTCTCCCAGCCAAGCAGGCTTTACCCTATCCCGTCACTGTTTGATGCATCATTTAGCTGTTTATAGGCAGCTTCGTTGCCCCAAAGCAGAAGTTCAAACGAAGGTTTCTTGGTCCCTTTCAGGTCCTAACTGACGATTTAAGTCCAACCTGATGATGAATATGTTTGAAGATCTTCTAAACCCTGCACATTTCCAATTCATCGTAATTTTTTTGACATATAATTTATCTTATGGAGACAAAATTTAAATATTCAGATTGATTTGGTGGATATACAAGGTTCAAAGGTTGCTCTGGAGAATCAATCTAGACGGGACGTCCTACAACCGAAAAAACCCAGTGCTCTCAGTTTTGATCTCTTGAAGAAGCTTCAATTGTCTTACCTGCCTTTTGCGTGTAGCATTGATTGTGGTTTTTGCTTCTGCCTTCTTGTGGTTGCAGATTGTTTAGCCCAAGCCATGCTGGTAGCCATCAAAATCTGTCGCATTTTTGGTTTCTGATCCTCTCCTGACTTTGTTAGTTGTGTAATGTTGTTGGCTTCATATACCCAGAAAGAGCTTAGGGATTATCGCTTTATACCAAAACAAACAACAGAGAGTTGAAGCTTATGAACTGGAAGCTTGAACAAACAGTTTGCTATGGACACTCTACTCCTCATCATGTCTTTGATTAGTTTCATCTCCACTGAATATGATTCCGATTTGTTGGTATGGAATTGATTTTCAGAAGTGATGTTCTTCCGCTGGTTCTCCAGCGGGATCTGGATTACGAATCTCCGATGCATCTTCTCGGTTTGCTGGGGAGCTTCCTATTTTAAGTTGGCAACTTGTAAAATAGTCTGGCCAAGTTTGATGATTACTGCTGATTGTATACTTTCAACTCAAGTAGCTTGTACATATGTCAGTTTGTTCCGTACTGCAGTTATCCTGCATTTGAAGACACAAAGCGTCCACGCATCTTACGGTCCTCTAATGGTTAATTTGATCTAGATTCTTGAATCTTCAATTACATATTCTCAAATCTTCAGTTACATGTTATTGGTTTTCGAGCTTCCAAAAATACTAATTTGATGATTCCTGCCAATTGCACACCCTTAAATCAAGCTTATACATATGCCACCCATGATGTTTCATACTCCAAACATTCTGGACTTTTAAGACACGTAAGTATCTGTTCACACATCTTATGGTTCAAAACTGTGAAAGCTTTCTCTGTGCCTACTGATGAAGATATTAAAGATTGAATATTTGAATCACCCTCACCCCACTAGAGAAATTATTTACTCTCATTAAGGTTCTGGAATTTATAGCTTTCCTTGTTCATGCCCCTATGTCTCTGTCTTATGATCTTGTGCAAATGTTTTGTGAATATTTATTCCCTTTGGTCAATCATGTGTCGTGCCAATCCTGCCTTTGATTGACCGTGTGGCTTGTATGCTTAGATGAATAACTGGTTGTAGTGTTTGCTAATTTTTGTGTTTAGTAGTTTTGTAGTTTAACACTGCCTTTGCCGGTCCCAAGCCCGGATGAGAAAATGTGGAGGGAACTGCATCGTTTGCATTACAACTTGCATTGTCTCCAAATATATTTTGATTTGAGTGACAGGGAATGAAGTGTGTAGATGTTACAGAGTTACTGTCCTTAATGTCCTAATCAAACAGTGGATCATGGCATATTATTCAAGCTTTGAAATGCATCCTTGCTATGACGGGGTCGATAAAAATCTAGGCAACTTCAATTGTAGTTAGAACCTTCAATTGTAGTTAGAACTTACTGGCCTCCGGGAATTTGCTTGATTCCTTTCTGAAGCTGCACAAAATGTTCTTACGATCCCAAAGGGGAGTGGCACAAGCTGCGTCCCTTCATCACCTCCTGTTCATTTTAACCGACAGTCAGGCTTTGCGCACTAGATGCTGCTGTAGTTTCGACGGTATCCGCCTTGTAACTTCATCGAGCTGTTATCTTAAATCTTGTCAGCACAGAGGGTTTTTTCTGCTAATATTGTTGAATCATTGGCGCGCAAGTAAAAGATGCTGGCCGCTGCTAGGCAAGAGTACCTGCAACTTTTGATTATTTCAGCAAACCCTTCGGTGGATGCTGCTTGATTGCATAGGTTTCAATGCCTATCACACTATTAATTTTCGATCTAGTTTACTGAATAATGTCCTGAGACTTTAGATTATTACACATTCCTCTAGACACGCGGCTCTTGGGTTCATGCTGTTTGGCTCTTGGGTGCATACTGTTTTTCCCTCTTAACCTTTTTTGAGCCAAAGCTTAGGCTTTATTATGGAATTGTTATGGGCAAACAGTTGGCTCAACGGACTTTAGAAGATCAGTCTTAGGCCCTGTTTTGATACTCTAACCTGGCTAGAGTTGGAGTTAGATTCTAACCCTTAAACTAACCTGAACTAACTCTTAACTCTAAAGGTGTTTGGATGGAAGGGTTAGATGGATAATAAATGCTCTTTCTCAATTATTTGGCTACTTTGGACCTCTCTCTTTTTCTGGACCCCACCTACTCTAACCCAAAAAAGCACCTCTTAGATGGGTTAGAGTTTTTGGATGGGTTAGATGCATCTAACCAACTCTAACCCATCTGTTTGGATCTTTGAGGGTTAGATGGCTCAAATCTAACCCTAGGATCCAAACAGGGCCTTAGTTGTTTCACCAACAATCGCGTCTCCAAAAGGTACTCTTTCACATGCTTGCGCACACGCGCGCGCGCACACACACTGACACACACGCACCCCCCCACCACACACACACTACTTGAACTACTTGTAATAAAGATACAGTTGAACTACTTGTCGATTGTCTCTCATTTACCGATTACTTTCTCGTTTACTCTCGATTACTTTCAACCGAGGCCACATGGGGAATACCCATGTGAGCCGTTTTTCCTGTTCTGTATGCGTATAGCGTATTATTTATTTTCCTCCTTTTCCAAATTTTGGAATGTTAATAATTAGAATAAATAATAACTTGTATTATGTTTGTTGCTTTGGCTTTTATTTGATTTACAGAACGAATCAAACTTTTTTTTAGTACTTCCTTAAACTTTTCTGACCATGTCGCGATAGGGGATAAGCAATTATGCAACAAATATAAATCTTGGTTATTAAAGGTTTAATTACTTTTTATTTTAGAGAATATGTGCCATTGTTTGTGTAAATACACAGCCCCGAAATCCTAAGCAAGTCTCATTTGATTAAAGAACAATGTGCACAAGTTCGCAGAAGAAAAATGTATATCACAAAGTGTTCGAGTTTACAACCACCGAGTTTTAGATGAATGGTAGCGTTTCTATGACATCCGAGACCAAGAACTTTTCCTTCATCACAAAATTCATTATCTTCATCACTTGAATTATAAGTTTATCATCTATTTTAATCCTAGTTTCCTTTTAATGTGGATGCCCCAATAGTTTTTCCAATTCACAATACTATTCACATTCTTTAAAAACATAACAAAAAAATAGAGAACCTGTAAGAAAAGGAAAACATATAAGAAATAAAAAGAAGAAAAAATGGATTTCGTATTTTAAAAAGAAAGAAAAAATATGAAATAGAAAATATTCACATGATGTAGAAAGTGATCAACACATTTTTTTTAAACTCTTTTGCATTTTTTGAATTTTCATGTAATTGAAAAGAAAAAGAAAAACAAAGCATGAAAAGGACAAGAAAAACGAAAAGGGATATAAATGTTAAAAAATAGTAAAATAAGAGTAAAATAATTGGAAATGTAAATAAATAGAAACATAGAAAATAGGCATATTTTCTATTTTCTCTATTCTCTTTGGTAAAATACGCATGTTTCAAAAAAGTAGAAATATTCATGTATGTGAAAGAACGTCCGGGCACTACTAGGAAAAAGTCTGCTAGTGGCGCACCTGTTTTGGCTACTAATGGTGCGCCACTAACATCACGCCATTAGAATTTTTTACTACTGGCGCACCACATGTGCGTCATTAGCATCTAGTATACTAATGGCGCACCAGTGCGCTATTAGTATGCCTCCCGGGGGCATATTTGCCCATGTGCTCTGGCTTATTAATGGCGCACTAGTTGACGATGCGTCACTAGTGTGTTTTTTTAGTGCGTCACTAAAGTGCTGAGTGGTGCGCCACTAGTATGAATATTAGTTTTTTTTTCTTTTTTGATATTTGCACAGGTTACAAAACATATTACTGCGTAGAATATAGAGAGCACAACATATAAACAGCAGATTTTATCGAATACAATAGAAGATTAGTCTCAGAATGCAATTCATCATATTAGTCTTCGAATTTAAAATACCGAACAAAGTTAGAACATTACAAGTCTCGAGACCGCGAGTAGCGAGTTTGTCTTCACATTACAAGTCGATATCGATCATCTAAACTACCATCACATAGAAGAAAGTTGCGGTCATCACGATGAGCATAAATCGCGATGAAACTGGTCTTCATCCGGTTCCTCCAACGATCCCTCATCTCTCCCGCTAGATGCCGCGCGTATCTAACTTCCGCCTCCGCCCTACTGGTGTACCTTTGTAACTGTTACCGCTGAAACAGTGAACCTGTCTCCGACACTCCTCCCAGTCATCGTAGACTCCGGGAACCTTACCCTTGTACACGACATACGACGACATCTCTATGCACTAGCCAAACAAAACTTTAGTAGCAATTCACAGAGACATACAAGTTCATTAAAGTTTAATATTACAACTATAACAGCACGATTCATGGTCCTACTAATAAATAGCATCGATTACATATAAGTTGAACGACTGTCCAAACTAAAGAGACATACAAGTTCATTAAAGTTTAATATTACAACATGAATTAGTAGCAATTCACGGAGCGTGAATGAAGCCACCGTCTTTCGTGATGGTCATGAAATCGCGGCCGTTGTCAGCCTGCATTTGTAGCGTTGTTTCTATCTCACTATTGGACGGTTGAAATCTGAGGTAGAACTGCCCCGAGGTACGAAGGACATCTTGATGGATGATTTCTGCAAACTCCGACTGGATGCGAAAGAATTCTTGTCTGATGTCCGCGTCCTGGATTGCCGACAAGCGTGCGGCCCAATCTTTGAGATTAATTGGTAGCCGAAGGTGATTATGGTCCCGTATGATCGCCCGCATGTGATGGAGGGCGTAGTAGGCATCCTTCTGACCGCCAGGCGGTTGCTTGACGCAGGGGAACGTCGTAGTGTGGGTGAACACGTGATGGCCGTACCTACGAATTGTCCTGCTGAAGGTGCCTCCAGATCTGGCCTAGCCGAGAAGAGCTTCATCAAGAACTTTCTTGATATTTGTGTAGTCTTTTTTCGACTGACGGTCCGAGTCGAAATACGTGGTCATGGAATATTTCGGGCTTAAGAGGATGAGTGTGCAATGTGTGTCACTGCACAAAACACGAAATGTTAGAAAAAAAAGAACGATCGAAATCTAAGAAATCATATGTTATGGGGCGGTGAGGGGATAACTTACTCGGGAAAGTAAGGCAGGAGGAAGTTATCCTTATCTGGGTTTGCCAGAATGACGCCTTCGAGGTATGAACTCGCGACTTGTCGGTCCCCAACGCTGCCCAAGATCTTGGCACGCATATAGAAGGGGTCGACTATCACGATGTCCGGGGTCTTGTCTCTCATGATCCGCATCTCCATACTCAGCGAAAATAGCCGAATGAAGGTGTAGTGCAGCGGATGAAGGTTAAACATAGCGAAGATGTCAGCAAACCGCAGGACGATCATACCCCCGATGGTGCTATCGACAAAGCCCTTGCCCTCTGGCACCTTGGCCACGAAAACCGGGTATGCCACATCATTCTCGGAGAGACGTCGCTTCTCCAAAGAAAGAACAATGGCATGCAGACTCCGCATAGCATCGGTTGCAGCATTGAGCAGATTAGTCGGTAGCATCGGCCTACCCGCCACATGCACCCTCCTCGAGATATCCTTAGGTGAAGGTGGCCCGTCCTGAGCACGGATCGTACTCGGTGCCGGCTGGCTCGCACCCTTGTTAGTCTTTCTTTTCCGTCCCTTCTTCTGCTGCTGTAATGGGATCGAGTTCTGCTCAGAGACCACCTTCTTGAGTGTGTTGGGGCTGATAATATTTCGCACCTCGGCTATCTGAGGCTCGGTGAAGGCGGCAGCTGGAGGCGTCTCCTGAGAACTGAAAGCCAGACGACGCCTGTTGCAATTGGGTTTCTCCGCGGTACCAGCTAGATCGTGGCCGTCTTTTGCAGGGTTGGGTTCTTGAGAAGGAGGCCCCAAGAATTCCTCACCGTACCCATGTTCAAGAAAGTACATATCGACCTTCGTAAATATACCGTCGTCGTCGTCGTCCGGATCCTGTGCCATATGCATGTCCGGCATGTCCGGTAGCGTTGCGACGGTCTTGCCATGGCTTGGCGCCGGCACGACTGGCGGTGTTGTCTGTGGGGTGGTGTCCCCCGCCCCCAAACTAATCTGGCTCTTCGGCCAAAGCAGGGGCCAGCTTAAGCAGGCGCTGAGGGTCATCACATCATCTTCTTCGGCCCCAGCGGGTCGGAACGGAGGTAACAAGTCGTCGCAGCCTGGCAACACCCGAACCAGTTGAACCCTATACACGGTGGGTGGCATCGGATTACCGTGGAACACGGGGTTACCCGGTTGAACGATTCTGCCCTTGGCGACATCGATCAACTCGCCGCCCACGAAGTGCAGGAGAGTGCATGGAACGTCGGCGCCGGCGCCGGCGCCCTGCGAAAACATGTAGGGCGTCAGGGGATGCCCAGTCAAAGGCAAGGAGATGAAGTCGTCGGCCGAGAGAGGCTTAGTTACCGTGATGGCGTCGAGCTCGGCTAATGTCGAGGCACCGCCAACGACGGGCGTGCAAGTGACAGAGGGGCCGCTTGCTACCGAGGTGCCGGCCGGCGTATTCTTCGCACACCCTGGTGCATTAATAAGCTCCAATGCTCGTGCTGGCGCCGGAGACACCAATGGCGCCGGCGCCAGAGACACCAATGGCGCCGCCTGCGCGTTGTGCAAGTTGCTAGCCGTGAAGCTGGGAACCCGGGGCGGCCCCTGTTGGCCGCCCGCAATCCACGCCTGCAGCCCCTCAATCAAGGTAGGCACAATGGCGGTGATCACCCCTCCCAGTTGGTGTTGCACTTGCTCTTGGACCATCTTCGGAATCCGCGCCACTTGTGCCCTGAGTTCTTGAACCTCGCGCGATTGGCTTTCCAAGTTGGTCTTTCTCTCCTTTCGCCCACCAGCGTTATAGTATGACGACCATTTCGTGGACAAGCCTTTGCCGGCCACACGACCAGCTGACGACGGCTTACTGGACTTATCCTTGTTTTTCATTACGTTCAACGCCCTATTTAAAGTGGTGTCCCAAGGAGAGCTCTGAGATGACCCCGCGCTACTGCTTTCAGTGTCCTACTGAAGGAATGTGAACCATTTAGAAATTTGGCTTCATTAATTAGAATGCAACAATATGGAGCAAATTACGCGGGGGTGTATTCCTTATCAGAACAAGCTCAAGCGCCATGGTCTTCGCATCCGTGGTAAGCTCCTTTGTTACCGGGTCCACCTTGTACCGGGCCCTGACATAGTTCCTGGTCTGCTTGTCATCGTATTTCTCGAAGCGGGGTGGTAGGCCTTGCTCGGCACGCTCCGCGTCCTCCTTGTCCCATATAGGTTCCGCCACTCTGTAACCGCCGGGACCGAGTTGGTGGACCCCTAAGTTCAACTCCCGCATTTCTTTCCCCCACTGACTTGATTCCACGATTGTGTTGCTCTCGCACTTGATCTTGAACTCCTTGTAGTCATCTTCGCTGATCGAAGGATTTTTCGCCTTGATCTTCTCATAACTATCACCTTTGTCAATCATTCTCTTCACCGCGCTTCTCCAAGTAGACAGGGCCGTGCTCATCTTCGTGAGGGCGGCATTGTTCACTTTATTCTTTGAGAGGCGTGTGTTTGTGACGTCACCGGGAACTTGTATCGTTCGTGCAACTTCGTGAAGAGGAGGTTGCGCAAATTCTCTTGGTCCTTATGCCTTAGGTTCTCGGTGTTGATCGAGACGGTGCTTCGGAGAATGCACCCGAGCTGAACCGCGTACCCCTTGACTATTTCTTTGGGCGCCGTTGGATACCCGTCGGAGTTCACTTCAGTAAATTCCTCCTTGACGGTGCCGAGCACGTTCGGGCGCCGGTCCTTCCGTTGCCTCTTCGATTGGCTGCCATCATCAGTGGCGGCATCTTCGACGGCACCATAAGTGGTGTCATCCCCGACGACACTAGGGGTTGTGTAGTCGGGATCGGTGTCTTCTGCGACGTCCTCATAGCGGTGAGGTTCTTCCTCCATCTCCTGGGACAGCTCCCAGAATGCCTTGCCCGAACCGCCGGCTTCATCGTTCTGGGCCATGTTTCGCTCTAAATAGGAAAAAAGTTTGGTCAAAAAGTTGGTTATTGTCAAGGAACAAGATCATGGTCTCATCATTTAGGCTTTGTCGACACCAAGGCATCCTAAAAGCTAAGCTTTTATCATTTAGGGTTTGTCGACGCCGAGGCACCCTAAAAGCCTAAGCTTTCATCATTTAGGTTTTTATCGACACCGAGGTGCCCTAAAAGCCAAGGTTTCATAATTTAGGGTTTGTCGACGCTGAGGCACCCTAAATGCTAAGTTAAGTTTTCATCATTTAGGGTTTATCGATGCGAGGCACCCTAGGTTGACTGATATATATGGGTATCTTCTAATAATATACCCTATCAAGAAAAGGGAAGGAGAATTCTAAGTTGGGCCTAATCACTTGGCTCTATTGCCACCTATGGTTTAATGCAGCAAGAATAAAGGGGCAGTTGATCCTACTTAATTAAGTAGGAAGATACCCCGGCCCATGCATTAGTCGCAAGTACCTCATATGTCCTACTTTTAGCAAAGTCATGCTAAAATTCACGGAAAATTTCAGCATGACCTTTGCTGAAAATAGGACATATGGAGTACCCGAATTTGCCGGAACGGAAGTTAATCGACATTCCGGCAAACTCAAGGGCCTTCGGGGTACCTGCAAAATCATCACGACACGATGGTCGGAGACAAAACCCAGCAAACTAGCACCACAATGTGCCTCTACTTTCATATGGATGAAGAGGCCACAGACCATATGGTCCTCTGCTTTCATATGGACAAAAATCAGCTCAACTTATGTGAGCTTCCATTCCAGATCTAATAGGTCACCCAACAAAAAATCATCAATAGTTTAGCAAGTCTGTACCCTCAAGAATGAACATATAGCAATATCTGTTGTCCCCCCATAACATACGGAAATCAAAATCAGCTCAACTTAGATGACAATGTATATACTTATCACATTATATAGGTGTTGCAACAACGTATATACTTTATCACATTATAAGTCCTCACACCATCAACTATGACAAAATCTGAGAGTATAAGTCTGGTTACATTCACCCAAGTCCAAACATAAAATTCTGTCCAACATAGTACAGCCCACTTTGATAATTTCATAGGGTTTAATATACCGAACGAAACCTGACAAGTGATATGTGTTTTAAGTATCTACAGAACAACCTCTAAAATTTTCATGTTGTAACTTTATTTTAATACCACCTCTAACAGGGCCTAATCTCCCATATCAAAATACTGTACCCAGGAACATATATTTCGGGACAGCAAACTAAACTGATAGCTGCTCTCAAACCGTACATCCAAACGACACAAATAAATACTCTAAAGAAACCTTGAAACTTTATCTAAAACTTATGTGAAGGGGCCAACTCAAAATTCTGAGCCTAGCTAACTCGTTTTTCAGATATAAGCTTGCTTGTTTTCCATTGTACCTGAAGAACTAGCTGTTGTTGCTCCTCTGCCCGTGCTGCTGATGCTCCTCTTCCGCTGATCCAAGTGACTGTGCTGTGCTGCTGCTGATTAGAACAATTTTGCTCCTTTGCACTCTGAAGAAGGTACTCCGTCAGAGTACTGTACCTGAAAATTAATGAAGTTGATTTTGTGTTAACTGAATCATGACAATGCCAATAAAGGAGTAAATTCAGTTGTTAACTTAAAATTCATGGAGTACATTCATTTTAATACAAAAACTGCTGCTGATCATTGTGAAAAAAAATCATGGATTGCTGTTAACTGAAAATTAGTGAAAGCAACTGTTGCTGATCATGGATTACTGTTAATTAAAAACCGATGCTTGTTCAGACATAAAAGAAGCTTCACCTTCTAGGCCCTCCACTTTGTCAGATTGCAGTGATACAGAGGCTGCTACCTGGATTAAACAAGATAAAGATCAGATATTGATGATTCCTCATGTAAGGCAAGATACAAGAAACTAGCTGAATTTAAAATTACACCATCATCATTACAGAAAGGAGAATAGAGTATCGCAGTATCAGTTCATATACAACCAGTTGCTGGAAGAACTGTAGAAAAGAGACCACTAAATCTAATGATAAAATCAGGTGCTCTATAAACAGCTAGACAGCACATGTGTGACCAACATCAACAAAGTCAGGCAGTCCTAAGAGGCTAAGATATTTGTATTAATTTTCATAGCTCCATGAAAATTACAGAAGTACATCAAACACAAAACCACCAGCATGCTCACAAGTCACAAGGGGTAGTGAAGACGATTAGCCAATCGCTCGTTCAATAAGGTGTATGAGGCGATCCACTCCATCGCAAACACTACCCGCAGCTACTACGTCGACTATGCGATACAAGGTATCAGCGACGATGCCTTTCAAGTTATGATGCTCCATGATGGTTGCTTCTTGCTGCAGTACATGTTGCATTGCACCTTTCCTCAGCGCTTGTCGCAACCGTTGCTCTCTTGTTTCGACTCCAACCAAGCTTGCATCATGAATGACATAATGTTGTTGGAGAATCAGCTTCCCTGGGTGGTGCTCAAGACTCTCCTTCGTTTCACCAACTTGGATGTGACGGAGTTCGTTGGTAAGATGGCACGCACACTCCAAACCAGCGGGGAAAAGGAGCTAACAAAACTTGTTCTCTTTGCTCATGACCATGATGAGCCCCCACAGGGATAACAGAGATGAAGATGGAGATGATCTTAAGCATGGTAACAGGAATGGCTAAGGACATTGCCATGACTAACGAGAGACATGAGAAGATGTGGCGAAAACAACAGATGGTGTATGGTCACATTCGGCCGGCATCAGGTAGCAAGTCGGCAAGCCGGCCGCATGGTCGAATTATCGGAGCATCTTTGGCAGTGGTGCATGCAAGCTAGTGACCCTAAGGATCTCCTCAGATCCTCTTTATTAGTTGAAACAAATGAACTACTGGCTTTTTGAAAATTATTTCATTTTGGAAGCCTTTTCTTTTTGAATAAAAGGGGTCTACCCTCTACTCTACTTTTTATTAATGAAGCAAAGACAGATAAGGTTCAGCAAACATCTCCACATCGGCAACTAACAAACTACCATTTAAAGGAACCAGGTTAAAGAAAAGTCTGACGGCGCACTACCACTTTTATTACAGCACCCCAAATGAAAATAAAACAGCAAAAGACTAGAACAGATTCTACTTGATGTTCATCCCAGTTTTGGTTGACGGAATCTTCGATCCACGCAATGCGAAGTAGTTTCCCTCGGCATCGGTCCAGCAAAAGGATGAACCGTCGAAGAAGAGCCGCCTGTGTGTCGTCGCAGAGAACAACCCATTATTGAAAAAAGACACGCAGTTTCACAAGAACGCAGTTTGAACTTTTCCATATTCGAACCACCCATTGATTTTGGAAGCTTAGGCCGTTTGTTTTGCCTGTAGGCTAGCGCTAACTATCATTTGATCAGGAGCAAATTCTTGCTGAAAAATTGGTCGTGTACAAATTGGACTTGGGAAACCAGTTTCTTGTTGGATATAGTTTCAACAAGATGAGTAACGTTCGATCAAACAAACTTATCTTGCTACTGACGTAGCGATTTCTTTTCTGTCTTGCCAGTACCCACCGATGAGTTGAGCTGGAGTTTTCATCTTCATATAATGAGCTAATTAAGCAGTGTCAGGTAAATGTTTTTAGTAAGTTTACACGTCGATATCAACGGGACCTCCGATCAACTGCTACTACTTAATTCAGTCGCCTTCCTTGCAACGCGCCACTGACAGCTACTTATGCATACAACAGCAAAAAAAGAGATAACAGAGATGAAGATGGAGATGAGTATGAGACTCACCCATCAGCACCTGAAGATCTCGTCGCGAGAGAGACGGGGGAGGGGGGAGAGAGAGAGAGAGAAACTAACCTGGAGATCTCGAGGCCGCCGGCGGATTCCTCTTCTCCGGAGTGAGGCGGCGGGGGAAGATGGGACCAGGTGGAGCCCTAGGGTTACGCCGGGTTCGTGCGGCCTCGCCGTCTCGCCGTACTGGGCGTTGCCGCGAGGGAGGAGCCGCTGGCGAGGAGGGGGAGGGGAACGGCAGAGTAGCTGCTCGTGCGGCCCCGGCGTCTCGCCGTACTGGGCGCTGCCGCGAGGGAGGAGCCGTCGGCGAGGAGGGGGGAGGGGAACTGCTGTGGATAGAGTAGAGTAGGAGGGGATGCAGAGAGGAGGCGAGGCAACGGAACAGGGGATGCAGATAGAAAGGGGATTGGGGATTTTAGCAATGGCGCACCCCTAGCGGTGCGCCATTAGTTTTTTTTTAGCAATGACGTATTCTCATGCGGTGCGTCATTAGTATTTTTTTTTATAGCAATGACGCATTTCAGAGAAGTGCGCCATTAGTAATTTTTTTTAGATAGCAATGGCGCACCCCAGAAAGATGCACCATTAGTAATATATTTTTTTGGATAGCAATGGCGCTGGGGAGGGAGGGGGTGGGTGGTGCGCTCGGCCGATTCCGTTCAGGGGAACCGAGCGAGGAGACAGGGGAGGGTGCGGGGGGTCGTCGGTGGCGGTGGAGCGGGGGAGGGTGCGGGGGGTCGGCGGCGGCGGTGGAGCGGGGGAGGGTGCGGTGGGTCGTCGGCGGCGGTGGAGAGGGGAGGGTGCGGGGGGTCGGCGGCGGCGGTGGAGCGGGTCGGGAAGGGTGCGGGGGTCATCGGCGGCGGTGGAGCGGGGGAGGGTGCGGTGGGTGCTCGACGGCGGTGGAGCGGGCCGGGGAGGGTGCGGGGGATCGACGGCGGCGGTGGAGCGGGGGAGGGTGCGGGGGGGGGGGGGGGGGCTCGACGGCGAGGGGGATCTGGCGAGGGGGGATAGGGATCGAGATGGAGGGGGATCGAGATCGAGTGTCCTCATGAATATTCAATATTTTTTCATATTGAATATGAAAAAATATTCATGAATTCAAAAAGTGTCCATGAAATTTAAAAATATTCATGAGTTCAAAAAATATTAACAAATTTAATACTTTTTGTGAGTTAGAAATTCAATACCATAATAAACATAAATAAATATTCATGAGGACACTAGAACAGAAGAAATATCATTTCAATATGTCGAAATACAATCGAGAAATGAAGGCTACAATTTAAATACAATCGATCTTAGCTAGCTATCTGTTCACAATCTTCTTGCCCTTATTTTTCGTAAATGGAGTTCTTCTCTTGAACGGACGTCCTTTAGGTAGGGTGGTCCTGCTTCTTCTTGTGGTGTATGTTGGTACTTCATCGTCGTCGTCATGTTCCATCTTCGGGTCGCCGTACTTGTCGAAGTCTTGCTCATTGGCGATTCCATCCATTCCGATGATCTTCCTTTTGCCTCTCCTCACGACAACACGACTGGGCTTTGGCGGGTCGGTAATGAAGAAGCATTGGTCCACTTGGGAAGCCAGTACCCATGGCTCATTTTTCGCGGTGACGTTTGCGCCCGCGGTCTTGGATTTGGCTTCGGGTATAACCATGGTGGTGAAATACCGGTCTTCTTTTATAACGCTCTTGGCCCATCTGACACGGAACATCGGAACCTTCTCTCCGGCGTAGCTCAGCTCCCAGATCTCCTCGATCCTTCCGTAGTATCTGTCCTTGTCATTACCGGTGTAGAATTCCATCGTTACCCCGGAGTTCTGATAACCATCGCTCTTCATGTCCTTTCCTTCGGTGTAGAATGTGTAGCCGTTAATATCGTACGCCTCATACGTCATCAGGTTGTGCTCGGCGCCCTGTGACAAGGCGAATATGAGCTGTTCTTCCGCGGAAGAATCCTCATGTAAAAGGTACGACAGAAGCTTCTGCTTGAACCAATGCGTGAAACATGAGTTGTGCTCTTTGATTATATCTCCGTCCGTCCTTTGTTGGCCTCGGTCATTGTACGTCTTCTCAATAAAGGTTTTGTGCTCTACCACCCAAGGATCGACCACGTCTATGTGTTGTAGCGCGACTAGGTTTGCTCTTTCAAAGTCGGCGAGTCGACCCTCGAAGTCGACATGCATTTCGCGGCGACCCTCACGGTGACCCCATCCAGCGAGCCTGCCGAGGTGCCTGTTGACGGGCAGACCAATGGGGTTCTCGATGCCTAGATAATTCGTGCAGTAGGAGATGCACTCTTCGGTCAGAAAGCCCCTGGCTATGCTTCCCTCTGGACGTGACATGTTGCGAACGTATCCTTTGATGACACCATTCATCCTTTCGAACGTCATCATGCTGTGTAGGAACGTCGGCCCGAGTTGGATGATATCCTCCACGATATGGACCAGCAGATGCACCATAACGTCAAAGAATGCGAGCGGGAAGTACATCTCAAGCTCGCATAGTATCACCACGATCTCTTCGTGTAGCCTTCTGAGTTGCCTCACGCCAACCGACTTCCGAGAGATGACGTCGAAAAAGTTGCATAGGCCAAATAGCGTTTCACGGACGTGCGCGTCCATGATCCCACGAATTGCAACTAGAAGTATCTGCGTCATCAGCACGTGACAGTCGTCGTGAGACTTCATCCCGCTGAACTTCTGCTTCGCTGAGTCTAGGTATGTGCTTATCTTCCTCGCGTAACCGTAAGGAAGTTTTACTCCTACGAGGCAAGTGAAAAACTGATCGATCTCCTCCTGACTTAGAGTGAAGCATGCGGGAGGGAAGTCATTTCCGTTCGTCTTGGCCTTTTTGCCTTTGCGACGACTTTCCGTGTCCTCCTTCGCCTCATCATCATCATCATCATCATCATTATTAGCGTGAAGCTCCTCCCTGATGCCCATTGATTTCAAGTCTGCCCTTGCTTTCGGCCCATCTTTGGTCCTCTCTGGCATGTTGAGCAGGGTACCAAGCAGACTCTCGCACACGTTCTTCATGATATGCATGACATCAAGGCTGTGAGGCACACGGAGGATCTTCCAGTACGGCAAGTCCCAGAAAACAGACCTCGTTTTCCATACCTTCAGCAGCGGCTCTGGCGCCTTTCACTTCTTTCCCGGCTTTGGCACCTTTCCCGGCGGTGGGCACTCTTTCCAATTTTTTAACAACTCGTCTATTTCCTTGCCGCTCCTCATACGGGGGCGTCTTCAGGGTTCGGTTTCACCATCGAACAGATCCTTGCGTTTTCTCCACGAGTCATCGTCGCGAAGCCACCTTCGATATCCCATGAACACGGTTTTCGAAGACTCGGGATCTCTATCTAGTTGGCGATACATTGTGTCATCCATGCACCTGACGCATCCAGAAAATCCGTGGACCACCTGCCCCACGACATATCCGTAACCGAGATAGTCGTGCATCGTCGTGAGCAGTGCGGCTCTCATAGGGAAATATTCTTTCTCTGCGGCGTCCCACGTATTGGCTGGCGTTTTCCACAGCGTGTCTAGCTCCTCTTTCAGCAGCCCTAGATACAGATTGATGTCATTCGCTGGTTGTTTCAGCCCTTCAATTAACATACTCATGTGAATGTACTTCCTCTTCATGCACAACCAGGGGAAAGGTTGTACATCCACACAAACACAGGCCAGGTGCTATGTGTGCTTCTCTGGCTGCCAAACGGATTGACTCCATCGGTGCTCGCGCCCAGCACGATGTTCCTTGGATAGTCCCCAAATTCTGGGTATTCGAAGTTCAACGCTTGCCACTGGCTCGCATCCTTAGGGTGACTCAGCATCTTGTCATTTTTATCTATCTCCGGATCATTTCCGTCATCTTCTCGCTTTTTCTCCTCTCTATCCACGTGCCAACGCAGGAGCTTTGCTACCTTAGGGTCCGTGAAATACCGCTGCAGACGAGGAGTGATCGGAAAGTACCACACCACTTTTCGAGGAGCTTTCTTCCTCTTCTTGTATCGACTGGCGCCGCACACCGGACATATGCTAGACTCCGCGTGCTCGTCCCGATAAATGATGCAATTGTTCATGCACACATGGTATTTCACGTGCGGTAAATCTAGAGGACACATGATTTTCTTCGCCTCCTCGAAACTGGTCGGGCACTTGTTCCCCTTGGGAAGACGTTCGTGCCAGAATGACATGTTCTCGTCGAAGCATGTGTCGGTCATTTTGTGTTTTACCTTCACCTCCAGAGCCATGAGCGTTACTTTCAGGCGGGTATCCTCGGGCCTGCATCCTTCATACAATGGAGTAACTGCGTCTATCTCCAGTTGATCCATCTTGGCTTTCTCTCGGGCGACAGCTCTTGCGTTATCCGTCTGCTTGAGAAGCACCTCTTGAATATGAGGGTCCTGCACCCAGGCCATCGATGGTCCATCGTCGTCTGCTCCGGCATCTTCATCGTCATGATCATGCCCTTCGTCTGCTCCGGCATCTTCCTCATCATCATGTCCAGCATCTTCTACATGATGACTGTGTCCTGGAGATTCTTCGTCTTCTCGCCCGCCCTCGTCGCGGTTGTCTTGCTCATGCCCTTCCTCATTTCTTGCCCGGCCCCCATGGACGACTTCATAATCATCTTCATCACCTTGCCACCGATAGCCATCCATGAAACCACGCAAGAGCAGGTGGTACCGCACCTTTACGGAATCCGGGTCCATAAGGCTCTTCAGCTTGCATCTTCGACACGGACATCTTATCTCCGTCTCGTTCTTTTGAAGCATCTCGGCCTTTGCGGAGCTCAAAAACCTATTCACGATGCCTTCGGTCATCGTGCAGACCATGGTCGCCTGCGGGGTAGAGCAAAACGATATTTTAGAACAAAAAAAAATTGGCATGACTTTGCCGAAAAATAGGACCAAAAAGAATGCATAGTGCCAAATTCTTGCTGAAACGGAAATGAATCAACATTTTGGCAAAATATTGACAACTATCGCATTTCAAATACCGGTACCTGCAAACCCAAACATATATGCAACACCACAAACATACGTAGATCTAGCTAGGCCATAAAAAGTGCATGTTCACGTTGTTGGAGGGAGAAAAAAGTAGATCTACAACATAAAAGCTTTCCCCTTACTTACCTATCAAAAAAAGGGAATTTAACCACTTAATTTGGGTGAATCTATGATGCAGACGAGGTGAGGAGGAGGAGGCACCCGAGACAAGCTTGGAGGAGGAGGTGGAGAGAATGAAAGTGAGGAAAGTGAGTGTGGTAGGTGGCTGTCCAAAATATCTAGCTGGTCCCAGGTTACTAATGGCGCACCACCTACAAATGCGCCATTAGTAACCCTGGTTACTAATGGCGCACCAGCTGGTGGTGCGCCATTAGTAGTTTTGCAAAAAAAAATATAGTAATGGCGCACTGGGTGAGTGGTGCGCCATTACTAGTTAAACTAGTAATGGCGCACTCTGCCCCGGTGCGTCATTAATACTTCTGGAAAAATTAAAAAAAAAGTTTGTTAGTAATGGCGCACCGTGTGTGTGGTGCGCCATTAGTGTCCATCACACTAATGACGCACCTGCACATGGTGTGCCACTGCTATATAGTAGTGGCGCACAACTTGTCTGATACGCCATTAGTGTCCATCACACTAATGGCGCACCTGCACATGGTGCACCACTGCTATATAGTAGTGGCGCACCACTTGTCTGGTGCGCCATTAGTGTCTATATTATCTATAGCCATTTTCCTAATAGTGGGGGATAAAAAGTTGGTTATGTGTATTTAAAAAATGATCATATATTTATAAAAAATCCATCGTGTCTTAAATATGTTTTACATGTATCAAAATGTTCACCGTGTATTTTAAAAATGTAAATCATAATTGTTTTAAATGGTGTGCACTAGTATTTTTAGTGTATTTAAGGCAAATATACATCATGTAAATTAAAAATCATCTTGTAATGCAAATATATTTAATGTACTGAACATTTCTCATCATGTATTAAAGGTCTTCAAACATTTTTTTTAGGTGTTCACGTATTTTTTTTAAGTGTTCGCACATTTTTTGTTCGTGTATTTACAAACGTTTGTGTACTTAGAACAAACATTTACATATTTATAAAATACTTATGTTTTTTTCAAACTGAAAAAAGGAAAGTAAACTAGGGGAAAATTAAAAATATAAAAAAAGTGAAAAGAGGAAAACATGAATAGAATAAGAGAAAAGGAAAAAGGAAAAGTAATATGAAAAAATAGAAAAGAAACAATATAAGAATCATCAAAATTCCAAAGCAGGGAAAACCTGAGAAACAACAAATAAATCAAGAAAAAAAATCAGAAAAAGTGATAGAAAATACATGAACTCGACAAAACCGAGACGTTCCGAGTGACTACATGGTGGGGACGGACCCCACCACCATCGGAAACTAAACATAGCATGGATAGTTAAGGCATGTTCGGTACCTGCTCAACTTCAGAAAATCCTCGACCGATGGAAAACATCGAATTTCTTATACCGTTCGGGAATTGTTGGCACATAATTCAAATCCCTATCAGATCGAACAAAGTAGAGTTCCAATTTTCATCGAATATAGTTGTGCAATGTCATAGTTGTCCATATGCATTGCAGTATATAACATAGTTGTGTCATGCATAGAACGAGGGTGACCAACATATTATGAATCTTTTGTAGAAAAAATGTGATGGTAATATATGAGTCTTCCTCAACTTCACACCTTGTAGGACAGGTAAGAACCCTTTCTTAGACTGGTCCATTTTAAACTTTTTCAAAACCTTATCAAGTTATGTGCTTTGTGAAAGTCCTATTAAACGTCTCGATCTATCTCCATAGATCGTGATATCTAATATGTAAGTAGCTTCTCCGAGATCTTTCATTGAAAAACTCTTGTTTAAATATATCTTCACGCTTTCCAAAAGTTCTATATTGTTTCCAATCATCAATATGTCATCCACATATAATATTAAAACGCTATAGAGCTCCCACTCACTCATTTTGTTATAGATACAAACTTCTCCATAAACTTAAATGAACCCAAACGCTTTGATTACCTCATCAAAGCAAAGATTCCAACTCTGAGATGCTTGCACCAGTCCATAAATGGATCACTTGAGCTTGCATAGTTTGTTAGGATTTTCAGGATTGAAAAAACCTTCTGGTTGCATCATATATACCTCTTCGTGAAGGAAACCATTAAAGAATGTTGTCTTGACATCCATCTGCCAGATTTCATAATTGAAAAATGCACCTATTGCTAACATAATCCTAACGTACTTAAGCATCGCTACATGTGAAAAAGTCTCATCGTAGTCAACTCCTTGAACATGTGAAATCCCTTTTGCGACAAGTCATGCTTTGTAGACGGTGATATTGTCGTCTGCATCCGTATTTTTCTTAAAGTTCCATTTGTTCTGAATAGCCTTACGACCATCATGTAATTCCTCCAAAGTCCATACTTTGTTTTTATATGGATCCTATCTCGAATTTCATGGCCTCTAGTCATTTGTTGGAATCCAGGCCCATCATCGCTTCTTCATAGCTCACAGGTTCATTGTTGTCCAACAACATGACCTCCAAGATAGGATTATTGTACCACTCAGGGGTTGTACATGTCCTTGTCGACCTACAAGGTTCAATAGTGACTTGATCTGAAGCTTCATGATCATCGTCATTAGCTTTCTCTTCAATAGGTGTAGGCAGCAGAGAAACATCTTTATGTGTTGTGCTACTCTCTAATTGAAGTGATGGTTCAATAATCTCATCAAGTTCTATCTTCCTTCCACTCAATTCTTTCGAGAGAAACTCCTTCTCTAGAAAGGATCCATTCTTGGCAACAAAGACTTTCCTTCGTATTTTAGATAGAAGGTGTACCCAATTGTTTCCTTAGGTTATCCTATGAAGACACACTTCTACATTTTGGGGTAGAGCTTATCACGCTGAAGCCTTTTGACATAAGCGTACCCCAAACTTTAAGAAACCACAACTTAGGTTTCTTGCCAAACCATAATTCATACAATGTCGTCTCAACGGATTTAGATGGTGTCCTATTTAAAGTGAATGCAGTTGTCTCTACTTCATAACCCCAAAACGATAGTGGCAAATCGATAAGAGACATCATAGAACGCACCATATCCAATAAGGTACGATTACGACATTCAGACACACCATTACGCTGTGGTGTTCCATGTAGCATGAGTTGTGTAACAATTCCACACTGCCTTATATGCATACCTAACTCATATCTCCACCATTATTAAATCGTGGAAACTTTATCTTCTTGTTATGATGGTTCTCAACTTCACTTTGAAATTGCTTGAACTTTTCAAACGTTTCAGACTTGTGCTTCATTAAGTAAACATACCCACATCTACTCAAATCATCAGTGAAGGTTAGAAAATAACGGTATCCACCGCGTGCTTCAACACTCATTGAACCTCACATATCAGTATGCATGATTTCCACCAAGTCACTTACCCGCTCCATTGTTCCGGAAAATGGGGTTCTCGTCATCTTGCCCATGAGGCATGGTTCGAATGTATCAAGTGATTCAAAATCGAGTGATCCCAAAAGTCCATCGACATGGAGATTCTTCATGCGCTTTATGCCAATATGATCTAAGTGGCAGTGCCACAAGAAAGTGGTACTATCATTGTTAACTTTGCATCTTTTCGCATCAATACTATGAAAATATGTATCACTACGATCGAGATCCAACAAGAATAAACCATTCACATTGGGTGCATGACCATAAAATATATTACTAATATAAATAGAACAACCATTATTCTCTGTTTTAAATGAGTAACCATCTCGCAATAAACAAGATTCATATATAATGTCCATGCTCAACGCAGGCACCAAATAACAGTTATTTAGGTTTAAAACTAACCCCGATGGTAATCAAAGAGAAGCGTGCCGATAATCAACCTTGGAACCATTTCAGACGTGCATCGTCACCTCGTCCTTTGCCAGCCTCTTTTTATTCCATAGTTCCTGCTTTGAGTTACAAATATGAGCAATCGACAGGTATCAAATGCATAGGCACTAATACTAGAGCTAGTAAGGTACACATCAATAACATGTATATCAAATATACCTTTGTTGACATTGCCAGCCTTCTTATCAGCCAAGTACTTGGGGCAATTCCACTTCGAGTGGCCAGACGCCTTGAAGTAGAAGCACTCGGTCTTAGGTTTGGGTCCAGCCTTGGGTTTATTCATGGGAGTGGAAATTTGCTTGCCATTATTCTTAGAGTTTCCCTTCTTTCCCTTGTCTTTCTTGAAACTAGTGGTTTTATTCACCATCAACACTTGACACTCCTTTTTTATTTCTACTTCTATGACTTTCAACATCGCGAATAGCTCGAAGATTGACTTGTTCATCCCTTGCATGTTATAGTTCATCACGAAGCCCTTGTAGCTAGGTGGCAGTGACTTGAGAACTCTAAGCTGAACTCCCAACTCATTTAAGCGATTGTAGTATCCATAAATTTTGAGTATGTGCTCACTAACAAAACTATTCTCCTCCATCTTGTAGGAGAAGAACTTATCGGAGGACTCATGCCTCTCAATCCGGGCATTAGCTTGGAATACTAATTTTAACTCCTGGAACATCTCATATGCTCCATGGCATTCAAAACGCTTTTGAAGTCCCGATTATAAGCCATACAACATGGCACACTGAACTATTGAGTACTCATCGGAACGTGCCTGCCACACATTCACAACATCTGCAGATGACACTAGACGGGGTGGCACCTCAAGCGGTGCATCAAGGACATAAGCCTTTTGCGAATACGTGAGGATAATCCTTAGATTACAGACCGGATCCGCATAGTTACTTCCATCATCTTTCAACTTGTCTTTCTCTAGGAATTCACTAAAATTCAAGGGAGCTAGTACGTGAGCCATTGATCTACAACATAATTTGCAAAGACAACTTTAGACTATGTTCATGATAATTAGTTGAATTAATCAAATTACTAAAGAACCCCCACTCAAATCAACATCCCTTAGGTTGTCTAAGTGTGACATGATCCAAATCCACCAACCAAAGTCCGATCATCACGTGAGATGAGGTGGTTTCAATGGTGAACATCTCCATGTTGATCATATCTACCATATGACTCATGTTCGACCTTTCAGTATCCTATGTTCCGAGGCCATGCCTATACATGCTAGGCTCGTCAAGTTTAACCAAAATATTCCGCGTGTGTAAAACTGGCTTACACCCGGTGTATGTGAACGAAGAGTCTATCACACCCGATCATCACGTGGTGCTTCGAAATTACAAACGTTTGCAATGGTGCATACTGCTACGGCGACAGAAATCCTTCTGTTGCCTCTTGAGCTTGCGTTGGTTTTTCCCTTGAAGAGGAAAGGGCGATGCAGCATAGCAGAAGTAAGTATTTCCCTCAGTTTGAGAACCAAGGTATCAATCCAGTAGGATAATCGCGCCAAGTCCAGAGTACCTACGCAAACACAAAAGAGCTTGCACCCAACGCTATAAAGGGGTTGTCAATCCCTTCAAGATTGATTGCAAAGTGAGATCTGAAGGCGGAAAGTGCAACGAAGTAAAATTGTAAGGCTGAAAATATGGTGTGAAGTAGACCCGGGGGTCATAGTGTTCACTAGAGGCTTCTCTCAAAATAGCAAATAATACGGTGGGTGAACAAATTACTGTCGAGCAATTGATAGAACCGCACAAAGTCATGACGATATCTAAGGCAATGATCATACATATAGGCATCACGTCCGAGACAAATAGACCGATACTTTATGCATCTACTACTATTACTCCACACATCGACCACTACCCAGCATGCATCTAGTGTATTGAGTTCATGACGAACAGAGTAACGCCTTAAGCAAGATGACATGGTGTAGAGGGATAAACTCAAACCAATGATGAAAACCCCATATTTTTACCCTTGATGGCAACAACACGATGCGTGCCTCGCTGCCCCTTCTGTCACTGGGAGAGGTCGCCGCATGGTATGAACCCAAAACCAAGCACTTCTCCCATTGCAAGAATCATAGATCAAGTTGGCCAAACAAAACCTACAACTCGAAGAGAATTACAAGGATATGAAATCATGCATATAAGAGATCAGAAGAAACTCAAATAAGATTCATAGATAATCTCATCATAAATCCACAATTCATCGGATCTCGACAAACACACCGCAAAAGAAGATTACATCGGATAGATCTCCATGAAGATCATGGAGAACTTTGTATTGAAGATCCAAGAGAGAGAAGAAGCCATCTAGCTACTAGCTATGGACCCGAAGGTCTATGGTGAACTACTCACGCATCACCGGAGAGGTCATGGTGTTTATGAAGAAGCCCTCCGTATCCGAATCCCCCCTCCGGCAAGGCACTAGAACGTGCCCTAGATGGGATCTTGCGGAGACAGAAGCTTGCGGCGGCGGAAAAGTATTTTCGTGGATCTCTCATGTAGTTTTGGAATTTTTCTGAATTTATAGGCGAAAGAGGTAGGGCAGACGAGCCACAGGGGCCCCACAAGCTTGCTAGGCACGGGGCCCCCTGGCCGCGCCTAGGGGGCTTGTGGGGTCCCCTGCTGGCCCCTGCCTTGGTTCTCAAGTCTGGTGCGTATCTTCTGTTCCGGAAAAAATCTTTTTAGAAGTTTTATTTCGTTTGGACACTCTTTAAAGTCCTCCTCTGAAAAGGGTCAAAAACACGGAAAAAACAGGAACTGGCACTTGGCACTGAGTTAATAAATTATCCCCAAAAAAGATATAAAAGGCATACAAAACATCCAAAGTTTGACAAGATAATAGCATGGAACCATCAAAAATTATAGATACGTTAGAGACGTATCAAGCATCCCCAAGCTTAACTCCTGCTTGTCCTCGAGTAGGGAAGTGATAAAGACTGAGTTTTTGATGTGGAATGCTACCTAGCATAGTTGCCCTTTGTAACTTCTTTCATGTGACATGAATGTTCAGATCCGTAAGATTCAAAACAATAGTTTGCTATTGACATGAAAACAATACTACTTCAAGCAAACTAGCAAGGTACTCATGAACTTTTGAAATAACAAGGCCAAAGAAAGTTATCCCTACAAAATCATATAGTTTGGCTATGCTCCATCATCCCCACACAACTAATTTAAATCATGCACAACCCTGGTATTGGCCAAGTAATTTTTTTCACACTCTTACTTTCTCAAACCTTTTACAACTATCACGCAATACATGAGCGTGAGCCATGGATATAGCACTATAGGTGGAATAGAGTGTGGTGGTTGTGGGACAAAAAGGAGGAGATGGTCACATTGACTCGGCGTATTAAAGGGCTATGGAGATGCCCATTAATGGATATCAATATGAATGAGTACGGATTTCCATACAAAGGATGCACTAGAGCTACAGGTATGTGAAAGCTCAAAAGGAGAACTAGTGGGTGTGCATCCAACTTGCTTGCTCACGAAGACCTAGGGCAATTTGAGGAAGCCCATCCTTGGAATATACAAGCCAAGTTATATAATGAAAATTCCCACTAGCATATGGTGGCGACAAAACAAGAGGCTCTCAATCATGAAGAACATGGTGCTATTATGAAGCACAAGTGTGGAAAAAGATAGTAGCATTGTCCCTTCTCTCTTTTTATGTTTTTTTATTTGGGCTCTTTGGCCTCTCTTTTTTTCTTTCCTCCTTTTATTTTTATTTTTTTGTTTGGGCTCTTTGGCCTCTTTTTTTTATTTCCTCACATGGGACAATGCTCTAATAATGATGATCATCACACTTTTATTTACTCACAGCTCAAAGCTTAGAACGATGATGACTCTATAGGAAATGCCTCCGGCAGTGTACCGGGATGTGCAATGATCTAGCTTGGCGTATGACGTTGAAACATCTCGCTAGCTATCTTACGATCATGCAATGGCAATATGAGAGTGACAGCACAAGTCATGAGACGGAACGGTGGGAGTTGCATGGCAATATATCTCGGAATGGCTATGAAAATGCCATAGTAGGTAGGTATGGTGGATGTTTTGAGGAAGGCATATGGTGAGTTTGTGCACCGGCGAAAATTGCGCGGTACTAGAGAGGCTAGCAATGGTGGAAGGTGAAAAAGTGCATCTATACCATGGACTCACATTAGTCATGAAGAACTCACATACTTGTTGTGAAAGTTTTTATTAGTAATCGAAACAAAGTGCTAAAGCATACTCCTAGGGGAAGGGTTGGTAGGTGTTAACCATCGCGCGATCCCGACCGCAACACAAAGGATGACAATCAATAGATTAATTATGCTCCGACTTCCTAACATAGCGGTTCACCATACGTGCATGTTACGGGAATCACTAACTTCAACACAAAGTATCTCTACATCCACAACACCCTACTAACATAACTCTTAATACTACCAAATCCACGTCTCAAAACTAATTGAGAGGAATCAAACTTATCTTTCTACTCAATGCACATGAAGATGGAAGTTTTTGTATCCTATTTGGGTACCTATCACCTTTGGGACTACTTTCATAGCACAAACCAACTACCAAGTCACGCACCGCCGTGCTCTAAAAGATCTAAGTGAAGCACATAGAGCAAAATTGTCTAGCTCAAAAGATATAAGTGAAGCACGATGAACATTCTAGCAAATTCACGATGAGTGCATGTCTCTCTCAAAAGGTGTGCAGCAAGGATGATTGTGACACAACAAAAAGAAAAGACTCCTACGATACAATACGCTACAAGCAAAACACGTATCATGTGGTGAATAAAAATATAGCTCCAAGTAATGTTACCGATGGATTGAAGACGAAAGAGGGGATGCCTTCCCCGGGCATCCCCAAGCTTAGGCTTTTTTGGTGTCCTTGAATTTGGCTTGGGATTCCTTGGGCATCCCCAAGCTTGAGCTCTTTCCACTCTTTATTCCTTTGTCCATGAGAACATCACCCAAAACTTGAAAACTTCACAACACAAAACTTAAACAGAAACTCGTGATATCATTAGCACAAGAAAATAAACTATCACCTCTTTAGGTACTGTAGAAAACTTGATTTCTATTCATATTAGTGTTATATTACTGTATTCTCACTTTTCCATGGCTAGTACCCCCCGATAATATCCGTAGTTTCATCAAAACAAGCAACCAACTCAACAAAAACAGAATCTGTCAAAAATAGACCAGTCTGTAGAAATCTGTATACTTCGTATACTTTTGGTACCTCAAAAATTCTGAAAAATTATGACTGCCTGGGAAAAAGGCATATCAACTAGCATAAAAAAAGAATCAACTCAAAAGCTCTTTCTGAATAAAAATAAAAAATAATCTCGTGAGCGAAAAGTTTATGTCTTTTTCCAGCAGGATTAAACCACCATCACCAAGACTAGTCATAAAGGTTTTACTTGGTTCAAACACAAAAAGAAACACAAAATACACAATCATAACAAAATTATGATGGTGTGGACGCAACAAAACAGAAAGAAAATATAAATTCATTGGGTTGCCTCCCAACAAGCGCTATTGTTTAACGCCCTTAGCTAGGCATAAGGCGATAGAATCACGTATCGTCGTCTTTGGTGCTCAAACCATAAGTAGCCCTCATCATAGATTCATAAGGCAATATTATTTTCTTTCTAGGAAAATTCTCCATGCCCTTATTTAAAGGAAATTGAAATCTAATATTCCCTTCCTTCATGTCGATGATAGCACCGATAGTCCTTAGGAAAGGTCTACCAAGAATGATAGGACATGTAGGATTGCAATCAATTTCAAGCACAATGAAATCCACGGGGTACATAGTTCCTATTTGCAATAATAAGAACATCATTGATCTTTCCCATGGGTTTCTTGACAGTAGAATCCGCAAGATGCAAATTAAGAGAACACTCATCAATCTCATTAAAACCCAGAACATCACATAAAGACTTTGGAATCGCGAAAACACTAGCACCCAAATCACACAAAGCATTGCATTCATAGTTTTTGATTTTGATTTTGATAGTAGGTTCCCACTCTTCATGAAGATTTCTAGGGATAGAAACTTCCAATTCAAGTTTCTCTTCAAGAGATTTTATCATAGCATCGACGATATGATCGGTAAAGGCCTTGTTTTGGCTATAAGCGTGCGAAGAGTTTAGCATGGATTGCATCAAGGAAATGCATTCAATCAAGGAGCAACTATCATAATTGAATTCCTTGAAATCCAAAGTAGTAGTTTCATTACTACTCAAGGTTTCAATATCTTCTACTCCACTTTCAATGCTTTTAGCATCAAGATAGATGGACTCCGAATCATTGGGGCGTTTTTCAACCAAAGTGGATTCATTTCCAGCCCCATCATCATTAGGTTTGACACAAGAAAACAAAGATTCAATGGGAGTCACACCAGGCACTTTAAGATCTTCGTGATTCTTGTCACGAGAACACGCCCTTTTAAGCCATTCATGTCTAGCACGAATTTGGGCGGTTCTTTCTTTGCTCTCACTCATGGAAACACGCATAGCTTTCAAAGTTTCATCCATATTGATCTTGGGATGAGCACATCTAACTTTCAAAGCATCAATATCACTAGATATTCTATCAACGCTCCTAGCCAAATCGTCAATTTTGAGTAATTTTTCCTCTATGGACGCATTGAAAATATTTTGCGAGTTGATAAACTCTTTGATATTACTCTCTAGATCAGAGGGTAATTTATTGTAATTTCCATGAGTATTGTTGTAGGAGATTCCAAAGTTATTAGAGGGGTTACTAGGAAAAGGCCTAGGAACATAGTTTCCTCTAAAAGCATTGTTGTTGCCAAAATTATTCCTACCAACAAAATTAACGTCCAAGTTAGCGTTGCTACTCTCAATCAAGGAAGACAAGGGCATGTCATTAGGATCTAAAGGAGCACTTCTACTAGCAACCAAATTCATTAACTCATCCATCTTAGCACTCAACGAGTTAATTTCTTCTATAGCGTGTACCTTCTTACTAGTAGGTGACCTTTCAGTGTGCCACTAAGAGTAGTTCGTCATGATATTGTCTAGGAGTTTTGTGGCTTCTCCTAACGTGATTTCCATGAACCTTCCACCTGAGGCGGAGTCCAAGATATTTCTAGAAGCGAAATTCAAGCCAGCGTAAAAGATTTGTATAATCATCCAAAGACTCAAGCCATGAGCGGGACAATTTCTAATCATCAATTTCATTCTCTCCCAAGATTGTGCAACATGTTCATGATCAAGTTGCTTAAAATTCATAATATCATTACGGAGAGAGATAATCTTAGCCGGCGGAAAAATACTTGGATATATAAGCATCTTTGCACTTATTCCAAGAATCAATACTAGTTTTGGGCAAAGACGAAAACCAAGTTTTGCTCGATCTCGCAACGAGAAAGGAAGAAGCTTCAATTTAATCACATTATTATCCACTTCTTTCTTCTTTTGCATATCGCAAAGCTCGATGAAGGTATTAAGATGGGATGCGACATCTTCACTAGGAAGGCCGGAGAATTGCTCTTTCATAATAAGATTCAGCAAAGCAGCATTGATTTCGTATGATTCCGCACTAGTGGCGGGAGTAATCGGAGTACTAATAAAATCATTATTATTAGTATTCGAGAAGTCACAAAGTTTGGTGTTTTCAGTCATGATGACTTCAGCAAGCAAGCAAGCCACAAGCGAACAGAAAGCAAGCGAGAGAAAAGGGCGAACGAAAAAGGCAAACAAAGAAAAGGGCAAATATTTTTGTAAATTTTTGTTTTTCAGAAGTGGGGGAGAGGAAAACTAGAGGCAAAAAAGTAAATGCAAGAGATGAGTTTGCAACACTTACTTGGATGAGTTCTTGACTTGATCCTCCCTAGCAACGGCGCCAGAAATTGTTCTGCTACGGCGACATAAATCCTTCTGTTGCCTCTTGAGCTTGCGTTGGTTTTTCCCTTGAAGAGGAAAGGGCGATGCAGCACGGGAGCAGTAAGTATTTCCCTCAGTTTGAGAACCAAGGTATCAATCCAGTAGGATAATCGCACCAAGTACAGAGTACCTGTGCAAACACAAAAGAGCTTGCACCCAACGCTATAAAGGGGTTGTAAATCCCTTCAAGATTGATTGCAAAGTGAGATCTGAAGGCGGAAAGTGCAACGAAGTAAAATTGTAAGGCTGAAAATATGGTGTGAAGTAGACCCGGGGGCCATAGTGTTCACTAGAGGCTTCTCTCAAAATAGCAAATAATACGGTGGGTGAACAAATTATTGTCGAGCAATTGATAGAACCGCGCAAAGTCATGACGATATCTAAGGCAATGATCATACATATAGGCATCACGTGTGAGACAAGTAGACCGATACTTTCTGCATCTACTACTATTACTCCACACATCGACCGCTATCCAGCATGCATCTAGTGTATTGAGTTCATGACGAACAGAGTAACGCCTTAAGCAAGATGACATGATGTAGAGGGATAAACTCAAACCAATGATGAAAACCCCATCTTTTTACCCTTGATGGCAACAACACGATGCGTGCCTCGCTGCCCCTTCTGTCACTGGGAGAGGTCACCGCACGGTATGAACCCAAAACCAAGCACTTCTCTCATTGCAAGAATCATACATCAAGTTGGCCAAATAAAACCCACAACTCGAAGAGAATTACATGGATATGAAATCATGCATATAAGAGATCAGAAGAAACTCAAATAAGATTCATAGATAATCCGATCAAAAATCCACAATTCATCGGATCTCGACAAACACACCGCAAAAGAAGATTACATCGGATAGATCTCCATGAAGATCATGGAGAACTTTGTATTGAAGATCCAAGAGAGAGAAGAAGCCATCTAGCTACTAGCTATGGACCCGAAGGTCTATGGTGAACTAGTCACGCATCATCGGAGAGGTCATGGTGTTGATGAAGAAGCCCTCCGTGTCCGAATCCCCCCTCCGGCAGGGCACCAGAACGTGCCCCAGATGGGATCTTGCGGAGAAAGAAGTTTGCGGCGGCGGAAAAGTATTTTCGTGGATCTCTCGCGCAGTTTTGGAATTTTTCTAAATTTATAGGCGGAAGAGGTAGGGCAGACGAGCCACAGGGGGCCCACAAGCCTGTTAGGCGCGGGCCCCCCTGGTCGCGCCTAGGGGGCTTTGGGGGGGGTCCCCTGCTGGCCCCTGCCTTGGTTCTCAAGTCTGGTGCATATCTTCTGTTCCGGAAAAAATCTTTTCGGAAGTTTTATTCCGTTTGGACACTATTTAAAATCCTCCTCTGAAAAGGGTCAAAAACACGGAAAAAACAGGAAGTGGCACTTGGCACTGAGTTAATAAGTTAGTCCCAAGAAAGATATAAAAGGCATACAAAACATCCAAAGTTTGACAAGATAATTGCATGGAACCATCAAAAATTATAGATACGTTGGAGACGTATCACATACTGTTGGGGAGCGTCGCATGGAAACAAAAAAATTCCTATGCGCACACAAGATCTATCCATGGTGATGACCATCTACGACATGTGAGAGTGCATCTACATACCCTTGTATATCGCTAAGCGGAATCATATATAACGCGGTTGATGTAGTGGAACATCTTAGCGATCCAAATCGCAGCCCGTCACGTGATCTCATCACGACCCGTCCCGTGATCCCATCACGATCCATCCCGATCCAGTGCCGAACGGATGGCACCTCCGCGTTCAGCACACGTGCGGCTCGATGACGATCACCGCCTTCTTGATCCAGCAAGAGGGGCGGAGAGGTAGATGAGTTCTCCAGCACGATGGTATGGTGGTGGTGGTGGTGGTGGACAATCCAGCAGGGCTTCGCCAAGCGCTGCGGAACTAATATAGAGGAGAAAACAACCTAGAGAGAGAGGGCACCACGTGGCTTGTTAGAGTCACGGCTGCCCTCAAATCCTCTAGTATATATAGGAGGGAGGGGAGGAGGCAGCGAAAAGGTCGTCCCTTGGTTCGGCAGAATAGGAGGAGGTGGAAGAGTCCACCTCCAATCCTACTCCAAGTAGGATTCCCCTCCTACTTGGAAACCTCCCTTCCTTTGGGGATTTTTCCTTCCCACACCTCTTGGCCATATGGGCCCCTTAGGGCTTGCTCGGCCAGCCCACTAAGGGTTGGTGTGCCACCCCTAAGGCCCATATGGCCTCCCGGCATGGGTGACCCCTCCCGATGGCCCTCCCGTCATTTACGGTACACTACCGAAAACACCAAAATTTTCGGATGACCAAAATGGGACTTCCTATATATCAATATTTACCTCCGGACCATCCCGGAGCTCCTCTTGATGTTGGGATCTCATCCTGGACTCCGAACAACTTTCAGTTACCAACACACTTAACTCAATAATACTGAAACGTCAACGAACCTTAAGTGTGCAGACCCTACGGGTTCGAGAACTATGTAGACATGACCTGAGACACTCTCCGGTCAATAACCAATAGAGGTACCTGGATGTCCATATTGGCTCCTACATATTCTACAAAGATCTTTATCGGTTGAACCTCTTTGTCAAGGATTCAGTTAATCTCGTATAACATTCACTTTGTCCTTCGGTATGTTACTTGCCCGAGATTCGATCGTCGGTATCTCTATAATTAGTTGAATCTCATTACCGACAAGTCTCTTTACTTGTTTCGTAATACAAAATTCTGTGGCTAACTCTTTAGTCACATTGCTTGCAAGGCTTGTTGTGATGTTGTATTACCGAGTGGGCCCCGAGATACCTCTCCGTCACACGGAGTGACAAATCTCAGTCTTGATTTATGCCAACCCAACAGACACCTTCGAAGATACCTGTAGAACACCTTTATAGTCACCCAGTTACGTTGTGATGTTTGATACACACAAGGTATTCCTATGGTGTCCGGGAGTTGTATCATCTCATGGTCATAGGAATATATACTTTGACATGCAGAAAACAGTAGCAATAAACTGACACGATCATATGCTACGTTGATAGTTTGGGTCTTGTCCATCACATCATTCTCCTAATGATGTGATCCCGTTATAAAATGACAACCCTTGTCTATGGCCAGGAAACCTTGACCATCTTTGATCAACGAGCTAGTCAACTAGAGGTTTACTACGGATAGTGTGTTGTCTATGTATCCACACATGTATCTGATTTTCCAATCAATGCAATTATATCATGGATAATACACAATTATAACGAACAAGGAAATATAATAATAACCAATTTATTATGGTCTCTAGGGCATATTTCCAACACATACTTGGGGAGACACAATTATATCTTGAAACTTAGTGAGGGGTCGTCTTATAATGCTACCATATCCCTAAGCAAAATAAGATGCATAAAAGGATAAACATCACATGCAAATCAAATAAGTGACATGATATGACCAACATAATCTTGTGCTTTTATGTCCTTCTCTAAAGCACCGGCATGATCTCTATCGTCACTGGCATGACACCATGATCTCCATCATCGTGTCGTCATGTGGTTGTCGTGCCTACTATTGATTCTACAACTATTGCTAACTCATAGTGATAAAGTAAAGCAAATGGCACAAAATAAATTAAAGACAACCCTATGGCTCCTGTCGGTTATCTACTCACCGACATGCAAGTCGTGATAAATATTACAAAACATGATCATCTCATACATCACATATATTAAATCATGTCTTGGTCATATCACATCACAACATGCCTTGCAAAAACAAGTTAGACGTCCTCTACTTTGTTGTTGCAAGTTTTACATGGATGCTATGTGCAACTAACAAAAACAGTTCTTACTTATGCAAAGCCACAACAGTGATATTCAAGTTGCCTTTTAATATTCTACAAGAACCGCCTCTATCGAATCCGATTGAACTAATATGGGAGAGACAGACACCCGCCAGCCACCTTTATGCAAAACAAGTTGCATGTCAATTGGTGAAACCGGTCCCTTGTGAGAGAACAAGTAAGGTTGCTCTGAGCCGCTTCATCCCACAATACAGCCGAATCAAAATAATACTAAGGACGTAAGCAATCTAGACATCAACGTCCACAAACACTTTGTGTTCTACTCGTGCATATCATCTATGCATAGACCTAGCTCATGATGCCACTGTTGAGGAACGTTGCATGACAAAAAAAACTTTCCTACGAAACACCCAAGATCTATTCTATGGAGATGCTAGCAACGAGAGGTCGAGGTGTCTACATACCCTTGTACAACAAAAGCGTTAATGATCTACATATCGTGATTGGCGTACGCTAGGAAAGATCTGAAATCACCACTTGACATCGAAGCAACTTGAATTACCATATTCCAACAAAACAAAGGGTGATGCTTATGAAACAAGCCAGAACAAACTCATGAGAAAGGTTTTGTCCGATATTTTCGTGGACAGGAATCCACTAGATGTCGAACCCCAACCTAACATCATGCATTTGTTGGAAGATTGTCCTATAACCAACTACTTGAATCCCCACCTAAGAATTTCCGAAATATCTGGTCATGCAATCTGGTACACGGATACAAGGAGTAATATCACACAACTCCTATACTAACCCGTCACTTGTATCACATCCGTCAACACACGACCAGAATCTCAGACCTTCATCTACAACAGACCCTCGTGATCACAACGATACAAAGTATGGCAGTACTCCCGAACAATCGGCACCAGTACTGGGGACATCGGGGTTATCTCGCCACTACTAGTATTGAAGCAATTACGAACATCCTTCGTTCTTAGATACTAAGAAATTTGAATGATAATGATGTGCTCAAGAATCCCCTGGAGCTCAACTCCCCTGAAACTTAAAGCAGATAGGAGGCACCAAGACAGAACTCCGTCACATGGGCATCATATAGATTTCAAAAATATCCGCGTGATCCTAAAAAAATTTGAGTGAGAAGAGGAGTAGAATTAAAATATTACGTCAAGATTCCTCACCAGAGCATAGAAGAGGAGAAAAAAGAATCCTACTCTCTCATATATAACTAGACTCAAAGCAGTTTTTCTCTAGACTCGACTCGGCCAAGTTCGATCAATCAAGGGGGCTCCTAGGTCGGTATTGCTCTGATACCAACTTGTCACGCCCAAGATGCGACCCCATCCTCAATTTGGCACGAAGGCCTCGTCAGGGATGGAAGCGCATCTCGTCGTGTCGCAAGAATGGATATCGTTACAAGTACATGTACTGAAAAGAAGATATATATATATATATATATATATATATATATATACATGAGAGTCACAACAGTACAATACATAATCATCATGAAGAAGAGCAGGGTCCGACTACGGACGAAAACAAACGAGAAAAGAAGAACGACGTCCATCCTTGCTATCCCAGGCTGCCGGCCTGGAACCCATCCTAGATCAATGAAGAGGAAGAAGAAGAAGCAACTCCAAATGAACAATCAACACGCTCGCGTCGAGTAACCTTTACATGTATGTGCAACTGGTGTTGTAGTAATCTGTGAGCCACAGGGGACTCAGCAATCTCACTTCCAAAGGTATCAAGACTAGCAAAGCTTAATGGGTGAGGTATGGTTAAGTGGTGAGGTTGCAGCAGCGACTAAGCTTGTATTTGGTGGCTAAACTTACGAGTACAGGAAATAAGAGGGGGAAGATCTACGCATACCGGACGTGAGCTATGAATGATCAAATGAATGATCCTGAACACCTACCTACGTCAGTCATAACCCCACCGTGTCCTCGATCGGAGAAGGAACTCACGAAAGAGACAGTCACGGTTACGCACACAGTTGGCATATTTTAATTAAGTTAACTTCAAGTTATCTAGAACCAGTGTTAAACAAAGTTTCCACGTTGCCACATAACCACGGGCACGGCTTTCCGAAAAGATTTAACCCTGCAGGGGTGCTCCAACTAGTCCACCACAAATTACTACAAGCCGCATAGAAATCCTCAATCACGAAGCTCGAGATCTCGTCGGATTCCCTAGTGAAAGACCTCAACTCTGAGATTACCAAAGCATCACCGGAATCCCGATGCCCAAGATATCTCGTCAAAGGTAAAACTAATCCAGCAAGGCCGCCCGACGTGTCGACGATCCCAAATTATCCTCGGGGTCCGGAAAGTCCTTATGCAATTTTGTTAGGTGATTATGCAAATGTAGTACCAAAGTTGGGCCTTGCCAGACCATCTTTAATCTAAAACGAATTATCAAGGGGGTCCCCATAACAACCCCGATCGTGTTAGGAGCGCTCATTTATGGAACATAACACCGGTAGCCGGAAACTAAGGGGGCAAAGGTGTAACAAAACACCAGGCTAGAAAGGCTGAGCCTTCCACCTTTTGCCAAGTATATAGGTGCATTAAATTAAATAACATCAATATGGTGATATAACAAGGAACCCATGTTTTCACATGGAAGAAAAGCACCTGCAATTAGCAACGCTAACACAGGGTTAAGCAAGCAGTAACATAGCCAATCAGTGGTTTGCTAGGTTGAAGGTTTTCATGGCATTGTTGAGAGGCTGATATTTAACATGTGGTAGGCAATGAGACATAATCGATAGAAGCGATAAAACTAGCATGGCAATGATAGTAATGGTATCTGGGGAAATGATCATCTTGCATGAGATCCCGCTTGGAAGAAGAATGTCTCCGTGAAGCAGACGAACCGACGTAGTCGAACGGGTCCTCACAATCCGGCACGATGCGGAACTCTATCGAGACGAAGCAAACCGGAAACACAAATCAACACACGGAATTAACCACACGATGCACAACACACATGATGCATGAGCAGCTGAATACATGCAAGTCACTACATGACAAATCACACAATCAAACACTACACATTAAGTGAAGTTCAATATGCAACGAGTTGCATATTGACGAAACTCCACGTTAATTATTTAGTTCTATCCCGATTAGGTACTTGGCAATATTAAATGTGACTAAACATGGCAAGAGGTGAAGCGTAATTAATCTACCTATCTAGGCATTTTAAATGAGGTCGGAAATGACATATAACACCTCCGAGACGACCTCACATGTTAATTTACAATTCTGTCCAGATCTGAACTAACGCATTTAATTGGTTGTTAAACAGAAAAACAAATAGGTTCACGTGATTCTACGCGTCATGGCAAGCAATTTACACATAGAGAACATCTCCAACGGAGCTACAGATCAAAAGATACAAGCATCACAAGATATGATGGCATGAATGCGATATGTGTGCCACGATGGTCACGAGCACTTCAAAACATACAACCAGCAAGAGAAAATGAAACTACACGAGATTCTAAGCCAGTTTCATATAGGAAACGATCTAAACGGAGCTACGGATCAAAAACTACGAGCAAAACAAGATATCATCACAATCTGCCAAAATCAGCCACATAGCACTTTCTACGCCCCACAACTATGGGCTACACAACTCCGATAAACTCAAGCAAGGCATGACACGAAAGAGGGAAAGAAGCACTACTACAAACAACTAACAACAACTAGCATGGCATCATGGATCACTAGGAAAAGAAGTCACAAATTGGCTTCTCACACACACAGTTTCAGACTTGGTGAAAATAACACTTCATGAAAGTGCAGTTTTCAGCCTGAAGGCATATTGACAGCAGCAAAACCTATAGCTACAGGACTCCAAATGGCATGAAAATTCACAGCATGCTAGAGAAACACAAGGGCTACAACTAACTCCATTGGACCAACCTCAAAAGAGGTACAGATCACAAGATACAAGCAAGACAAGACATCAACAAAATATAACAGATTCCAGACTTAGAAATATTTCAGCTCCTCCAAATCAGCACTATTTCTAGCAACTTGGGGGCAATAAAACCACACCTAAACATGCATTTCTATTGCAACCAAAAATACCAGGGGCTAGACGAAACATCAAAGTTCAACTCTCTAGTTGATAACTTAATCAAACGAAGCACGGAATAAATCCTACGAATTAAAAAAAGAGCATCACGGCAAAAATATCACGCGAACTAACTTGCTCAAAAGCTAAAACTAATTGCTCAGAGAAATCACATGGATTTTTCTACCCCGAAAACATATAAAATATGTGGGGTTGCAACACAAAAATAATGCCACACATAAATGCGAAATAATACCCTAGACACGGAAAAGTAAACTATCGCAATTCCCTACACGCAAAAATACGAGTGACCGCTCTAAAATACATGGAATAATGGTCCCTAAAACATGGGCATTTAAACTACGACATACGGGCTATCCGGACATGCGCGAATAATAACTACGACAATAAACCTATCGATACAGCACACTAAACTTGGCATTAGGCACGCAAAACGACGTCAAACAATTATGCATGTTGAAAACGGATTCTACGCGCAAAGCTACCCAAAATCCATATATTACACGTCTTGATCCGACTAACGGAATAAAAGATACGCGCGTTTTAATAACCGTCTATTTTTCTGGAGTTTAATAATTCCGAAAAATTCCTATTAACTAACGGGCCTAACAGGGCATGGGCGGACGGTAATAAAATGTGCACGGAGCGCTGGGTAGGATGGGGCGCTCACCTCGGGCCTAACAGGCCGGCTCGGGGGATGCAGAGCTGGGCTTGGGGAGTGGGGCCCACGCGAGGGGCGAGCTCGGGCCCGACGCGCTGGCCGGCTGGAGCGGGGTGGACCTGGGCCTCGGATGCCTGGCACTGGGCCGGCCGGAGGAGCGCTTTGGGAGCCCAAGCGGGGGGGAGCGAGCGACGGAGGTCAACGCGGAGCGAGCGCTGCTCGTCTCGTCGGCTCCTCGACCAGGCTGCTGGCGGCGGCACTTGCCGGCGACGGGCACGGCGGGGAAGGGGCGAGCGACGGTGGGGATCAACCGGATCTGGCCGGACCTCGTCGGATCCGGCCACCGGTGGGACAAGGGAGCAGGGGCTCACGAGCAGCGGCTACCGGCGAGGTGCTGTGCTCCAGCCAGATCGAAGGGCGCCGGGAGGCCAGCGGCTCGGCTGCGACCTGGCACGGGTGGCGACGACCTCCGGCGAGGGCAGCGGCGACCTCCGGCGAGGGGCGAGATGGCCGTCTCCTGCTTAGGCAACGGGAGGCACGGAGGAGCTCGGCTTGCTGCTGCTCGGGTAGGCGGCGGCGGCGGATGGGCCTGCCCGGGCCCGATCTAGGCTCGGCGGGCTCACGGCGGCTGGTGGGAGGTGGGAGGAGAGAGAGAGAGAGTGGGGGGCTAGGGTTTGGCACGAAATCGATGCAGGGGAGAGGTGGTTGTCTAAAATAAGCACGGGGTCTATATATAGACATATGGGGGGCTAGGTTACCCGGAATTTCGTCCGGATCCAACCGTGCGGTCGGATTCGGACGATTCCGAACGTGGGAACGGTTACAAGGTCGTGTAGAGGGGATATCCGGGGATGAGAGGGAGAACGGGCGGCGCGGCAACGAATTTTAAAACACCGACACACATCCGACGGTAGACCGAATACGGTGCCGCTACGGTCGACTGTTCGGGTACCAGACGGACTCCGATCGCGACGAAATTCAACAGGCGGCCTAGCTATAACTAATTACGACCGCGTGCCAAGTTTCACCTCGATCAGAGAAAGTTTTCAACACACTTTTAAAACAGGGTTTTGACGATGCCGCGGGCGCGGGTGTGTGCGGTCGGGCTCAGAACGGACAACGACGAGAACCGGCAACTAATAACGGATGCAAGTTTTGAAAACTGGCGGCAACGGAGTGCTAATGCAATGCTGATGATGCGCATGATCCGATGATGAGCGACAAATAAAAATAGACACACGACGGAAACAGAAAGAAAAGGGGAATCTTCTGGAACTTCGGCATCGGGCTGTCACAACTCTCCTACACTACAAGAGGATCTCGCCCCGAGATCCAAGAATGAAAGGGGGAGAGGATGAGAAAGAACAAGAGGTAAAAACATAGTCGCTTCTTTGACAAACGAGTGGAACCAATGATCCTTGAAGGTTGCAAAGCGATGAGGAATGATATGAGAAAGAAGCAAGAATTCACGGAAAATTTCGGCAGCACTTCGGTAGGAAAATGGGACAAAAAAATTCGATAAGATGGAAGAAATAGACAATATTCATGACAAACAACTAAATAGAGCAAGGGAACAGCATGATCTTGACAGAACAACAAGATTGACCCAAAAGAGCAACAACACAATGACTCCGGAACAATAGAATAGGAACTAGGTCATACGGAAGAAGAGAATGAAGAGAGAATGACAACTACTAACTCCAATGAACTTGGCAAGCATCCTTGCAAGAAGAATTGGACGGAGTTGTTGGAAAAACAACAACGAAAAGAACAAGATGGTAGTGGGCTTATGGGAACCTTTAAAACTAATGAAGTGACAACCATCCACTAACAGAAACAAGGATTGATTGGGAGAAACAAGATATGAACAATTTCTTACACCAAGAGGATACATTGAGAACTAGGATTAATGACAAGCACCATGATAGCAACAATCCATAGGAAAAGCTTTAGGTGAATCCAAACCAAGATAGCTCAATGAAGAAATCATGGGTTGAAATATCTCATGACCATAGAATTGGTGGGTTTAATTATCTCATTCTTGAAAGAAAATCTCTTCGAGACTCCTACACTAACAAGAATGCTATAATACCACCTCAAAGGATAAAGGAAGAACAATTGCACATATAAATGCAAGAGAAATGATACTTAAGGTTCTCCAACAAGAATCTTGAAGAACAATTGAGAATGGATTGAAACCTTGATGAACCACCATGAAGGACCTTCGTATACTCCGGAAAGAAAGATAAGCACAAGAGAAACGAATTGATATCATGAGCCACTCCGGAAGAAGAATTGAAATCTCTTGGAAGAAGGAAGAACAAGAATAAGAATTATGTTATGTTAATCCTTCACCAAGTTTAATTGATGACAAGCAACGAATTAAACATACAACTTATTCCTCTTGAAAAGATTAACGAGAGATAGATAAAGCCAAACATAAGAAGTCTTGAAACAACCACCGACAAGAATTGAGACAAATGAGGCAATCCTGCAAGCATGGATATATATGAGAATGAAGAGATCAATAGCCGCCTGAGAGAAAACTTGAACAAGGCACCGGATAATCGAGAGACGAACGAAGAGACAACAATGGAGAAGAATTAGAGAACGAAAGCTGCAAGCTGAGAACGAAGAAGTCTTCTGAAATGATGGCCTTCGGAGAATCGAGAATGAAACAATTCAGAAATGCACCGGATAGCAAGAAAGGGATACTCATGATTGGAACAATTAAGATGACGACACCAAGCTGAAATGATGAATCTCCAAGAGAATGAACCAAGATTTACGAGGAACACTCCTTCGAATTTTCAAGGTGAGAATGATGACGAGAAACAACACCAAGAATAGTTGAGACACTCCGGAATAATGAAGAATGAAAGGTTGAGCCAAATATGATAAATAATTCGAATAGGCCTTGGAGAAGGGATATGACTGATGAAATTCATGCTTACGTCATAGTTGAAAAGAATTAAAGATCTCCAGAAGATTACAAGAGCTATAACAGATCCTGGGAAAAACCTGTGGGTTATGGGCCCACTCAAAGAAACCACCGTTAGAAAAGATTGCTTAGAAGAGAGAAATTGCACCGGTATGAAGAGAACTAGATGAGGTTAGCACCTCTGTTAGAGCATATATCTCCATATGTGGTTTTGGTAATTGATGACAATTCCTATGGACTAATGGTTGCCTTAAGTTATATTTATAGGATTTGTCCATAGGCACTTCTTGAAGTCCATCTGTTGGGTTCAAGGAGTTTATATAATGACAAAGATGGTATTCAAGGTATTATCCAAAGAATGGTCATAGAGATACTAGGTTGATCAAGATCTCAGACAAAGAGTAAATCAAGATGATCAACACACAAAGCGTATAAGATGTACCGAGAGGGATCAAGTGATCCCATGGTATGGTAAGCATTGTCCATTACGTGTTTGTGTACTAACCCATGGTCTTTGTGAGAGTCCTATGTGGGGGTTAGGTGTGCTTCCATGGGCTTGCGTCAAAAGGAAGATCTCATACAACCCATGAAGGATGACGTCAAGTGGCGATCGTCATCAAGATTGTGGTGTGCAAGTTCAAGTGGATCAACACGAATATATCATTGAAACTATTGTTAATGATCATGTGTTGATAAGGACAAGCTCATGTGCTAACAAGGACAAGATCAAGATAAGCATTCCTGAGCACTACATGCTTGATTCTTGTGGATGTTCACATGGTGGACAAATGAAGATGAATACATAAGCTAGGCTTTCCACATTGTGTATGGGAGAGCTACTTGAAGACCTCATCATGTCTTGCTTTCAACTTGAGCCAAGAAGGAACAACAACATCAAGCTCAAGTGAAAGGGCTAACTCAAAGGTATCAGTTCCTTTGACGTTAGTTGTGCGGAGTGATGATCAGCGAATAAAAGTATACACTCAAGAATGGATCATCATTACCCCTTTTATGATTCTTGAGTCTTTAGGGAACCCGCACTATTAAGAGGGGATCACAGGTTTTGCGATGAACTTGCTCAAACTACATCTCCACTGTTCTGCTCAGACCACATCTCCACTGCTCTACTGTTATCTGAAAACAGAACCAGTGCCTCGGACATCCGGCTTCCTCCGGACGTCCGAGGGCCGGACGACCGACTGCTTCGGAAATCCGGAATCGTATACCAGAGAAATCAGAGCCATATAACTCGGACTTCCGGCTCCCTCCGGACGTCCGAGGCCCGGATATCCGACCAGCTTCAGAATTCCGGAACTATGCACCAGAGAAACTTGAGCCATATAACTCGGACTTCCGGCTCCCTCCGGACGTCCGAGGGCCGGTCAAGGGTCGGACGACCGACATGCTTCGGAAATCCGGAGCCGTGCACCACAAGAACGTGAGCTCTATAACTCGGATTTTCCGGCTCCCTCCGGACGTCCGAGGGCCGGACGTCCGTCCCCTTTCGGAAATCCGGAACCTCCCACCAGAAGAAGTTGAGTCGAATAACTCGGATTTCTGGTCCTCTCCGGATGTCCGGTCGCTGTTCAATTCACAGTATTTTCAGTGATATCTATAGGCCTCGGACGACCAACCCCTGTCGGACGTCCGACCCCTCGCGGACGCCCGGACTTCCGGAAACTGTCGGACGTCCGGACCCTGTGTGACTTAAAGTGTCCCCAACGGCTGTTTTTCTCTCCCCACTATAAATACCCTCCTCCCACTTCGTGAGAGGGAAGCCCAACACAGCCGTATCCTCATAAGAACATACTTCTACCTCACACACATTTTCTCACACCAAATCTTAGATCCCAAGAGCATTTCTGAGACCCTTTGAGAGTTGTTCCAATCAAAAGATAGATCGTCTCCCTCTCCTCCTCTCAACCCAAGCTATTTGAGATTTGAGCAAGTTTTGAGCATTCCCCGTGATCTTGTTACTCTTGGAAGTTGGAGACTCCTAGGCGGTAGGAGTTCTTCGGAGAGGAATCAATCCGTGTGATTTTCCCTCGGAAAAGTTTGTGAGGGTTTGGAAGCCACCTCAAAGGCTTAACACTAGTGGTTGAGAAACGCCTTCGTGGTGTTATCTCAAAGGGAGAATAGGGTGAGCCTTCATGGCGTTGGTGTGCCTTCGTGGTAACATCCACCTCTCTAACGGTGACTAGCTTCCCTCCAAGGAAGTGAACATTGGGATACATCTTCGTCTCAGTGACCTTGGTTATCCTTAACCCTAACTCCTTACTTGTGGTTTACTTGTGTTACTTGAGCATACATACATTGCATATTGTTTGTGCTCATTATATTGTGTTGGCTATTTCTTGTACAAGACTAATCATTCAAGCACACCTTCTATATCCACACGTTCATACTTGCAGCTTTTGATATATCGTGTGATATAGTGTGATCTAGTATCGTGTGTTGTTCACCTACTTGTCGTGTGATATAGCTCAAGTAAGTTTGTGTAACTTACTTGTGCTTGTTAGTAACTGTATTGTGTCCATCTTGGTAGATCGTGTTGTTGATACACGTTGCAGTGCCAAGTGCATTTAGGATTTGTGCTTGACAAGTACCCTCTTAGTTTATTTCCGCATTAGTTTCAAGCCAAATCCGAAGAAGTTTTTAAATAGCCTATTCACCCCCCTCTAGGCGTCATCGAGGTCTTTTCAATTGGTATCAGAGCTAGGTCTCTCTTTAATTAGGTTTCACGACCTAGAGAGTATCGATGTCAACTATTGGATTAGTGCACAATGGCATCTTTGACTTTGATGGCACAAATTATACCCTATGGAGAATTCGTATGCTTCATCACTTTCGGGCCATGGGCCCAAATACTTTACGAATTGTTTTTGTAGGGATTGCCGACAAAAAGGATGATGCATCTTCATCTACTAATGAGATGTATCTTGATTGTGAGGCTTTTCTTGCCATTCATCGAACCATAAGTCCTGAAGTGTTTAAGTCTATCTCGACTTGCAAGTCAGCTCATGAAGTTTGGACTAAACTTGAAGATATATATGGTGGGTCAAATCTTGATGAAGACGGTATTATGATGAAGGAGTTGGTGCATGAGCTCTTTACTCTTTTCGATCTTAAAGAGTCCACCACTACTTCCATATCCGATTGCTTGCACACCTCAACATCTTCAATCTCACAAGGTAATGACATGGTGAGTGAAGAAATATATGTTGATGAAAATGTCATAGCCTCTATGGACACGAGCATATCTAGCACCACACATAGTGTAAATTATTGTGCTGATAGGTCATGCATTTCACCTAAAGATCCCTCAACAAATGTTTGTGGTGATATGCCTGCTTCCTCGTGTCCTCTTGATCAAAATATCTTGTTTCTCCCTAGTTGCTCTATGACTAATCATTTAAGGGAAATCAATAAATATGAAGTACTTTTGACTAATGAAGAATCTGATTCACCAAAAGAATCATCATCAGCTCCTCCAGTTCACATGTTGTTGGGGATATTACCTGTTAATAACCCGCCCTAGTTGGGCCGGGTCACCGAATCAGGCGATTCATCCGAACGTGATTCGGGCCTTGGCCTGGCAAGGCCCAAAGTCGTGTGGCGGTTTGTAATCTCCGGAAGGTCTCCAAGCTTTGGAAGATGGCGACTTGGAGATCGTAGAGGTCACGGTTTGTAGGAAGGAAAGTACCCTTGTAAACCCTAGGGATTCGACCTGTATATAAAGGCGAGTCCCAGGGAAGCAGAGGGTAGGTTAGAAATCATCGAGTACTAGGTTTGGCGACTTACGCCCTCCTTGTAATCGAAACTACATCAATACAACTCAAAGCAGGACGTAGGCTCTTACCTCCTCACGAGGGGCCGAACCTGGGTAAACCGCCGTGTCTCTCCTGCTCAACCCCTTTGAGTCGCCACCAAGGTGCGATGGCTCCAGTACTAAGTCCTTTCGCGAGGACATCTGCCGTGATAAAACCACGACAGTTGGCGCCCACCGTGGGGCCTACGCACGATGGAGTTGAGTTCTCAAAGGGAGCCCTACCAGGGTTTGGGAGTTACGCGACGGGGCTCATGACCCGGAGTCGCCGTGGGAAGACCTACATCGACAACCAGCAATGGGGGCCCGAGGCGGATTCGATCGAATCTGGTTACAGGGTCCCCTTCGGCAAGATCAACATCTTCATCGGCATGATCGGATCATCCGTGCCTGAGCCGGACATCTCCACCGACATCGTCGAGCCAGCCAGGTACGTCCGTCCAGTAGTGACGCCAAATCTGACTCGCCCGGTCTTTGTTGGGTTCACGCAGGGATCGGAGGAGCCAGAACGCTCGGCATCCCAGGAAACCACACCAGTCAACACTGATGACGAATCATCCATGGGCGATTCGGATTCAATCCGGTCTCTACATGGGGATTGTCTTGGGGGCTTGTCGCTGGCCATGGACCCCGAAGTCCTTGACCGAACCCGCCGCCAGATCGCCATTTATATGGCGGGGGTGACTCAACCCTCGCAAAACCCGACAGGAGGCGATGGAACCGGCGAGACGTCTAGAGGCCCGACCGCTGTCCTGGTGGAATTAGCGGCGGAAATCACAAGGCTGATGGCGACTCCCCTCACGCCAGAAAATCAAGAGGAGATAAACGCGGAACTGGCGAAACTCAGAGAGGTAGTGGCAAAGGCTCATCGGGATGCCGAGGTGGAATCCGCCAGGATCGAGACTCGGCAAGCTCAAATTGCGGCCGAGAGGATTCGCTTAAATACTGACAACCGGCGGCTCGAAAGACACCAACGTGCATCCGACGCCGTCCATCCACGGAGACACCAAGGCCGCCTACCTCATGATCTCAACCCGACCTGCCTGTTCGATACTCCACGAACCCCGGGGGCGGGAGCCTCCCCAGGGGGAGGACCGGGCCAACCGCCTAACCCGTCAGGTCAGACAATTGAGGATCGCATTCCCCGATTCTGGACGCCTCAAGGCCACTTTTTCAACCCGGTGGACAACGTCCTGGCTGCAACTCGCCATCTGGAATCTCTTCCGATTCACGGCAACACCCCTACCGAGATAGAAGCCAGGAACGCCATTGAGATGTTGAAGACGGCGGTAGTTCAAAACGCCCAGTTCTCACATAGCCTAGATAGGCTGCATTCCACTCCCCAGGCGAGTTACACCAGGAGTCGGCCAGAGGATCAGCCCGCCATAAACAGCGGGCCGCGACCCGTCCCTCAGGACAACCCGCCTGATCATGAGAACCCGCCGGGCCGGGATCTCCCAAACATCCAAATCACCTCGGCCCCTCTCATCGGGAGCGGCGGGCGAGTGGGGGTGCCATGCTTGGCCCCCGCCCTTCGCAAGAAAGAATGCCCAAAGATTTTAAGGGACCAAGAAAGGTGCCTAACTACACCCCAGACCTTGAGCCGGCATTGTGGGTCGAGAGTTATGAAATCGCCATGGACATGCTCGACGTGAACGAGGCAGTTTGCGCCAGATACTTCACGATGATGCTTGAGGGGTCAGCACGTACTTGGTTGAAAAACTTACCTCCCAACTCCATCCAGACCTGGGCCGAGTTGAAAGAGCGATTCATCAAAAACTTCCGAGGAACCTGCAAACGACCAATGACGATCGTCGATCTGCAGCACTGCGTTCAGCGCCCTCATGAGTCGGCCCACCATTGGTCACGGCGGGTTGCGGAAATTATCCATTCGTCAGATGGTATTACGGCGGCTCAGGCTGTGTTGATCCTGTTGGAAATATGCCCTAGAGGCAATAATAAATTAGTTATTATTATATTTCTTAGTTCATTATAATCGTTTATTATCCATGCTATAATTGTATTGATTGGAAACACAATACTTGTGTGGATACATAGACAAAACATTGTCCCTAGTAAGCCTCTAGTTGACTAGCTCGTTGATCAAAGATGGTCAAGGTTTCCTGGCCATAGGCAAGTGTTGTCACTTGATAACGGGATCACATCATTAGGAGAATCATGTGATGGACTAGACCCAAACTAATAGACGTAGAATGTTGATCGTGTCATTTTGTTGCTACTGTTTTCTGCGTGTCAAGTATTTGTTCCTATGACCATGAGATCATATAACTCACGGACACCGGAGGAATGCTTTGTGTGTATCAAACGTCGCAACGTAACTGGATGACTATAAAGATGCTCTACAGGTATCTCCGAAGGTGTTCGTTGAGTTAGTATAGATCGAGACTGGGATTTGTCACTCCGTGTGACGGAGAGGTATCTTGGGGCCCACTCGGTAATACAACATCACACACAAGCCTTGCAAGCAATGTAACTTAATGTAAGTTGCGGGATCTTGTATTACGGAACGAGTAAAGAGACTTGCCGGTAAACGAGATTGAAATAGGTATGCGGATACTAACGATCGAATCTCGGGCAAGTAACATACCGAAGGACAAAGGGAATGACATACGGGATTATATGAATCCTTGGCACTGAGGTTCAAACGATAAGATCTTTGTAGAATATGTAGGATCCAATATGGGCATCCAGGTCCCGCTATTGGATATTGACCGAGGAGTCTCTCGGGTCATGTCTACATAGTTCTCGAACCCGCAGGGTCTGCACACTTAAGGTTCGACGTTGTTTTATGCGTATTTGAGTTATATGGTTGGTTACCGAATGTTGTTCGGAGTCCCGGATGAGATCACGGACGTCACGAGGGTTTCCGGAATGGTCCAGAAACGAAGATTGATATATAGGATGACCTCATTTGGTTACTGGAAGGTTTTCGTGCATTACCGGAAAAGTTTCGGGCTCATCGGTAGTGTACCAGGAGTGCCGGGAGGGGTGCCGGGGACCATCGGGAGGGGTGTCATGCCCCAAGGGGTCTCATGGGCTATGGGAAGAGATAAACCAGCCCCTAATGGGCTGGAATAAGTTCCCACTAAGGCCCATAAGGTTTGAGAAGGAAAAAACACAAGGTGGAAAGAGTTTCCAAGTGGGAAGGTGGAATCCTACTCCAAGTAGGATTGGAGTAGGACTCCTCCACCTCCAATTTTGGCCAAACCTTTAGGTTTTGAGGCTGCCTCCTCCCCTCCCTCCCACCTATATATACGGAGGTTTTAGGGCTGATTTGAGACGACTTTTCCACGGCAGCCCGACCACATACCTCCACGGTTTTTCCTCTAGATCGTGTTTCTGCGGAGCTCGGGCGGAGCCCTGCTGAGACAAGGTCATCACCAACCTCCGGAGCGCCGTCACGCTGCCGGAGAACTCTTCTACCTCTCCGTCTCTCTTGCTGGATCAAGAAGGCCGAGATCATCGTCGAGCTGTACGTGTGCTGAACGCGGAGGTGCCGTCCGTTCGGTACTAGATCGTGGGACTGATCGCGGGATTGTTCGCGGGGCGGATCGAGGGACGTGAGGACGTTCCACTACATCAACCGCGTTCACTAACGCTTCTTCTGTACGATCTACAAGGGTACGTAGATCACTCATCCCTTCTCGTAGATGGACATCACCATGATAGGTCTTCGTGCGCGTAGGAAATTTTTTGTTTCCCATGCGACGTTCCCCAACAGTGGCATCATGAGCTAGGTTCATGCGTAGATGTCTTCTCGAGTAGAACACAAAAGTTTTTGTGGGCGGTGATGTGCGTTTTGCTGCCCTCCTTAGTATTTTCTTGATTCCGCGGTATTGTTGGATTGAAGCGGCTTGGACCGACATTACTCGTACGCTTACGAGAGACTGGTTTCATCGCTACGAGTAACCCCGTTCCTCAAAGATGACTGGCAAGTGTCGGTTTTCTCCAACTTTAGTTGAATCGGATTTGACCGAGGAGGTCCTTGAATGAGGTTAAATAGCAACTCATATATCTCCGTTGTGGTGTTTGCGTAAGTAAGATGCGATCCTACTAGATACCCATGGTCACCACGTAAAACATGCAACAACAAAATTAGAGGACGTCTAACTTGTTTTTGCAGGGTATGCTTGTGATGTGATATGGCCAACGATGTGATGTGATATGTTGGATGTATGAGATGATCATGTTGTAATAGATAATATCGACTTGCACGTCGATGGTACGGCAACCGGCAGGAGCCATAGGGTTGTCTTTATAACTAACGTTTGTGCTTGCAGATGCGTTTACTATTTTGCTAGGACGTAGCTTTAGTAGTAATAGCATGAGTAGCACGACAACCCCGTTGGCGACACGTTGATGGAGATCATGATGATGGAGATCATGGTGTGACGCCGGTGACAAGAAGATCGTGCCGGTGCTTTGGTGATGGAGATCAAGAAGCACGTGATGATGGCCATATCATGTCACTTATAAATTGCATGTGATGTTAATCCTTTTATGCACCTTATTTTTCTTAGAACAACGGTAGCATTATGAGGTGATCTCTCACTAAAATTTCAAGACGAAATTGTGTTCTCCCCGACTGTGCACCATTGCTACAGTTCGTCGTTTTGAGACACCACGTGATGATCGGGTGTGATAGACTCAACGTTCACATACAACGGGTGCAAAACAGTTGCGCACGCGGAACACTCGGGTTAAGCTTGACGAGCCTAGCATGTGCAGACATGGCCTCGGAACACATGAGACCAAAAGGTCGAGCATGAATCGTATAGTTGATATGATTAGCATAGAGATGCTTACCACTGAAACTATTCTCGACTCACGTGATGATCGGACTTGAGATAGTGGATTTGGATCATGTACCACTCAAATGACTAGAGAGATGTACTTTTTGAGTGGGAGTTCTTAAGTAATATGATTAATTGAACTAATTGTCATGAACATAGTCTAATGGTCTTTGCGAATTACGATGTAGCTTGCGCTATAGCTCTACTGTTTTATATGTTCCTAGAGAAAATTTAGTTGAAAGTTGATAGTAGCAAACTTTGCAGACTGAGTCTGTAAAACCGAGGATTGTCCTCGTTGCTGCACAGAAGGCTTATGTCATTAATGCACCACTCGGTGTGCTGCACCTCGAGCATCGTCTGTGGATGCTGTGAACATCCGACATACACGTTTCTGATGACTACACGATAGTTCAGTACAAAAATACTTAATGGCTTAGAAGCAAGGCGCCTAAAACGTTGTAAAACGTCACGGAACATAAGTGATGTTCTAAAGAGATGAAATTGTGATTTCATTCTTGTGCCCTTGTTAAGAGGTACGAGACCTCCGACAAGATTCTTTGTCCACAAAGCATAGGAGAAAAGGCTCAATCGTTGAGCATGTGCTCAGATTGTCTGAGTACGACAATCGCTTGAATCAAGTGGGAGTTAATCTTCCAGATGAGATAGTGATAGTTCTCCAAAGTCACTGCCACCAAGCTGTGAGAGCTTCGTGATGAACTATAACATATCAAGGATACATACAATGATCCTTGAGCGATTCGCGATGTTTGACACTGCGAAAGTAGAAATCAAGAAGGAGCATCAATAGTTGATGGTTTGTAAAACCACTAAGTTTCAAGAAAGGCAAGGGCTAGAAGGGATACTTCGTGAAACGGCAAAACAGTTGCTGCACTAATGAAGAGACCCAAGATTAAACCCAAACCCGAGACTAAGTGCTTCTGTAATGAGGGGAACAATCACTGAGGCGGAGCAACTCAAGATACTTGGTAGATAAGAAGGCTGGCAAAAGTCGAAAGAAGTGTATTTGATATACATGATGTTGATGTGTACTTTACTAGTACTCCTAGTAGCACGAGGGTATTGGATACCGGTTCGGTTGCTAAGTGATTAGTGACGCGAAATGAAAGCTACGGCATAAACGGAGACTAGCTAAAGGCGAGGTGACGATACGTGTTGGAAGTGTTTCCAAGATTGATATGATCAAATGTCGCACGCTCCCTCTACCATCGGGATTGGTGTTAAACCTAAATAATTGTTATTTCGTGCTTGCGTTAAGCATGAACATGATTGGATCGTGTTTATTGCAATACGATTATTCATTTAAAGAGAATAATGGTTACTCTATTTTCTTGAATAATCACCTTCAATGGTTTATTGAATCTCGATCGTAGTGTTACACATGTTCATGATATTGGTGCCAAAAGATACGAGTTGATGATGATAGTACCACTTACTTGTGGCACTGCCGCTTGAGTCATGTTAGTATAAATTGCATGAAGAGGCTCCATGCTGATGGATCTTTGTACTCACCTGATTTCGAATCACTAGTGACATGCGAATCATACCACATGAGCAAGGCCTTGTTTTCATTGAGATGAAATAAGATAGTAACTTCTTGGAAGTGATACATTTTGATGTATGCAGTCCAATGGGTGCTGAGGCACGCAGTGGATATCATTATGTTCTTACTTCACTCATGATTTGAGTAGATACAGGAGTATTTACTTAATGAATCACAAGTCTAAAATGTTGAAAAGTTCAATTCCGTTTCAGAGTGAAGTTCATTGTAACAAGAGGATAAACTGTCTACGATATGATCATGGAAATGAATATCTGAGTTACGAGTTTTGGTACGCAGTTAAGACAATGTGGAAATTGTTTCGCAGTTCATGCCACCTGGAACATCATAGTGTGATGATGTGTCTGAACGTCATAGCCACGCACTATTTGGTATCATGCATACTATGATGTCTCTTATCGAATTACCACTATCGTTTATGGGTTATGCATTAGAGACAACCGCACTCACTTTAAATAGGGCACCGCGTATTTCCGTTGAGATGACACAGTATAGACTGAGGTTTAGAGAAATCTAAACTGTCGTTTCTTGAAAGTTTGGGGTTTCGACACTTATGTGAAAAAGTTTCAGTCTGATAAGCTCGAACCCAAAGCGGATAAATGCATCTTCATAGGATATCCAAAACAGTTGGGTACATCTCCTATCTCAGATCCGAAAGCAAAGTGTTTGTTTCTAGAAACGGATCCTTTCTCGAGGAAAGGTTTCTCTCGAAAGAATTGAGTGGGAGGGTAGTAGAACTTAATGAGGTTATTGAACCATCACTTCAACCAGTGTGTAGCAGGGCGCAGGAAGTTGTTCATGTGGCGCCTACACCAATTGAAGTGGAAGCTGATGATGATGATCATTGAGCTTCGAATCAAGTTACTACAAACCTCGTAGGTCGACAAGGTCGCGTACTGCTGCAGAGTAGTACGGTTACCCTGTCTTGGAGGTCATGTTGTTGAGCAACAGTGAACCTACGAGTTATGGAGAAAGCGATGGTGGGCCCAGATTCCGACAAATGGCTGGAAGCCATGAAATCCGAGAGAGGATCCATGTGTGAAAACAAAGTGTAGACTTTGGTAGAACTACTTGATGGTCATAGGACTATTGAGTAAAAATGGATCTTTAAAAGAAGACAGACGATGATGGTGATAAGTCACTATTAAGAAAAGCTCGACTTGTCGCAAAGATGTTTTCGATAAGATCAAACAATTGACTATGATGAGACTTTCTCACTCGTAGCGATGCTAAAAGTCTGTTAGAATTATGTTAGTTGTTGATGCATTATTTATGAAATATTGCACGTAGGATGTCAAAACATTGTTTTCTTGACGGTTTCCTTGAGCAAACATTGTATGTGATACAACCAGAAGGTTTTGTCGATCCTAAAGATACTAGCAAGTATGCAAGCTCCAGTGATCCTTCAATGGACTGGTGCAAGCATCTCGGAGTTGGAATATACACTTTGATGAGATGATCAAAGATTTTGGGTTTGTACAAGGTTTATGAGAAACTTGTATTTCCAAAGAAGTGAGTGGGAGCACTATAGAATTTCTGATAGGTATATGGGGTTGACATATTGTGGATCAGAAGTAATGTAGAATTTCTGTAAAGCATACAAGGTTGTTTGAAAGAAGTTTTCAAAGGAGTACCTGGATTACGCTACTTGAACGTTGAGCATCAAAGATCTATGGAGATAGATCGAAAGCGCTTAATAGAAGTTTCAACAAGATGCATGCCTTGACAAGTTTTTGAAAGAGTTCAAAATAGACCAGCAAAGAAGGAGTTCTTCGTTGCGTTGTGAGGTGTGAATTTGAGTAAGACTCAAAACCCGACCACGGCAGAATAAAGAGAATAGACGAAGGTCGTCTTCTATGCCTTAGCCGTAGAATCTAAAGTATTCCATGCTGTGTACCGCACCTGAAGTGTGCCTTGACTCAAAGTATGTTGAGAGGTACAGAGAGTGATCCATGATTGAATCACTAGCAGCGGTCGAAATTTATCCTTAGTAACTAATGGACTAAGGAATTTTTCTCGATTATGGAGGTGGTTAAAGAGTTTGTCGTAAAGGGTTACGTCAATGCAAGCTTTGACACTAATTCGGATAACTATGAGTAGTGAAATGGATTCGTATAGTAGAGTAGATATTTGGAGCATTTCCGAATAGCACGTAGTAGCAGCATCTATAATATGACATAAAGATTTGTAAAGAACGCACGAATCTGAAAGTTTCAAAACCGTTGACTAAAACCTCTCTCACGAGCAAGACGTGATCAGACCCCATGACTATATGGGTGTTGGATTCGTTGGAATCACATGGTGATGTGAACTAGATTATTGACTCTAGTGCAAGTCGGAGACTGTTGGAAATATGCCCTAGAGGCAATAATAAATTAGTTATTATTATATTTCTTAGTTCATGATAATCGTTTATTATCCATTCTATAATTGTATTGATTGGAAACACAATACTTGTGTGGATACATAGACAAAACACTGTCCCTAGTAAGCCTCTAGTTGACTAGCTCGTTGATCAAAGATGGTCAAGGTTTCCTGGCCATAGGCAAGTGTTGTCACTTGATAACGGGATCACATCATTAGGAGAATCATGTGATGGACTAGACCCAAACTAATAGACGTAGCATGTTGATCGTGTCATTTTGTTGCTACTGTTTTCTGCGTGTCAAGTATTTGTTCCTATGACCATGAGATCATATAACTCACTGACACCGGAGGAATGCTTTGTGTGTATCAAACATCGCAACGTAACTGGGTGACTATAAAGATGCTCTACAGGTATCTCCGAAGGTGTTCGTTGAGTTAGTATAGATCGAGACTGGGATTTGTCACTCCGTGTGACGGAGAGGTATCTCGGGGCCCACTCGGTAATACAACATCACACACAAGCCTTGCAAGCAATGTAACTTAATGTAAGTTGCGGGATCTTGTATTACGGAACGAGTAAAGAGACTTGCCGGTAAACGAGATTGAAATAGGTATGCGGATACTAACGATCGAATCTCGGGCAAGTAACATACCGAAGGACAAAGGGAATGACATACGGGATTATATGAATCCTTGGCACTGAGGTTCAAATGATAAGATCTTCGTAGAATATGTAGGATCCAATATGGGCATCCAGGTCCCGCTATTGGATATTGACCGAGGAGTCTCTCGGGTCATGTCTACATAGTTCTCGAACCCGCAGGGTCTGCACACTTAAGGTTCGACGTTGTTTTATGCGTATTTGAGTTATATGGTTGGTTACCGAATGTTGTTCGGAGTCCCGGATGAGATCACGGACGTCACGAGGGTTTCCGGAATGGTCCGGAAATGAAGATTGATATATAGGATGACCTCATTTGGTTACCGGAAGGTTTTCGTGCATTACCGGAAAAGTTTCGGGCTCATCGGTAGTGTACCAGGAGTGCCGGGAGGCGTGCCGGGGACCATCGGGAGGGGTGTCATGCCCCAAGGGGTCTCATGGGCTATGGGAAGAGATAAACCAGCCCCTAATGGGCTGGAATAAGTTCCCACTAAGGCCCATAAGGTTTGAGAAGGAAAAAACACAAGGTGGAAAGAGTTTCCAAGTGGGAAGGTGGAATCCTACTCCAAGTAGGATTGGAGTAGGACTCCTCCACCTCCAATTTCGGCCAAACCTTTAGGTTTTGAGGCTGCCTCCTCCCCTCCCTCCCACCTATATATACAGAGGTTTTAGGGCTGATTTGAGACGACTTTTCCACGGCAGCCCGACCACATACCTCCACAGTTTTTCCTCTAGATCGTGTTTCTGCGGAGCTCGGGCGGAGCCTTGCTGAGACAAGGTCATCACCAACCTCCGGAGCGCCGTCATGCTGCCGGAGAACTCTTCTACCTCTCCGTCTCTCTTGCTGGATCAAGAAGGCCGAGATCATCGTCGAGCTGTACGTGTGCTGAACGCGGAGGTGCCGTCCGTTCTAGTGCCGAACGGACGGCACCTCCGCGTTCAGCACACGTACAGCTCGACGATGATCTCGGCCTTGTTGATCCAGCAAGAGATACGGAGAGGTAGATGAGTTCTCTGCAGCATGACGGCGCTCCGGAGGTTGGTGGTTATCTAATCTCAGCAGGGCTCCGCCCGAGCTCCGCAGAAACGCGATATAGAGGAAAAACCGTGGAGGTATGTGGTCGTGCTGCCATGGCAAAAGTTGTCTCAAATCAGCCCTAATAGCTCCATATATATAGGAGGAGGGGAGGGGAGGCTTGCCTTGAGGCTCAAGGAGCCCCAAGGGCTGCGCCACCAAGGGGAGGAGGAGTCCTCCTCCAATCCTAGTCCAAATAGGATTGGAAGGTGGAGTCCTTCTCTTCCTTCCCACCTCCTTTTTTTTTCTTTTCTCTTTGATTTTCTATCTATGGCGCATAGGGCCTTCTTGGGCTGTCCCACCAGCCCACCAAGGACGGGTGCACCACCCCCAAGGCCTATGGGCTTCCCCGGGGTGGTCTGCCCCCCCCCCCCCCCGGTGAACATCCGGAACCCATTCGTCATTCCCGGTACATTCCCTGTAACTACGAAAACCTTCCGGTAATCAAATAAGGTCATCCTATATATCAATCTTCGTTTCCGAACCATTCCGGAAACCCTCGTGACGTCCGTGATCTCATCCGGGACTCCGAACAACATTCGGTAACCAACCATATAACTCAAATACGCATAAAACAACGTCGAACCTTAAGTGTGCAGACCCTGCGGGTTCGAGAACTATGTAGACATGACCCGAGTGACTCCTCGGTCAATATCCAATAGCGGGACCTGGATGCCCATATTGTATCCTACATATTCTATGAAGATCTTATCGTTTGAACCTCAGTGCCAAGGATTCATATAATCCCGTATGTCATTCCCTTTGTCCTTCGGTATTTTACTTGCCCGAGATTCGATCGTCAGTATCCGCATACCTATTTCAATCTCGTTTACCGGCAAGTCTCTTTACTTGTTCCGTAATACAAGATCCCGCCACTTACACTAAGTCACATTGCTTGCAAGGCTTGTGTGTGATGCTGTATTACCGAGTAGGCCCTGAGATACCTCTCCGTCACAAGGAGTGACAAATCCCAGTCTCGATCCATACTAACTCAACGAACACCTTCGGAGATACCTGTAGAACATCTTTATAGTCACCCAGTTACGTTGCGACGTTTGATACACACAAAGCATTCCTCCGGTGTCAGTGAGTTATATGATCTCATGGTCATAGGAACAAATACTTGACACGCAGAAAACAGTAGCAACAAAATGACACGATCAACATGCTACGTCTATTAGTTTGGGTCTAGTCCATCACATGATTCTCCTAATGATGTGATCCCGTTATCAAGTGACAACACTTGCCTATGGTCAGGAAACCTTGACCATCTTTGATCAACGAGCTAGTCAACTAGAGGCTTACTAGGGACAGTGTTTTGTCTATGTATCCACACAAGTATTGTGTTTCCAATCAATACAATTATAGCATGGATAATAAACTATTATCATGAACTAATAAATATAATAATAACTAATTTATTATTGCCTCTAGGGCATATTTCCAACAGTCTCCCACTTGCACTAGAGTCAATAATCTAGTTCACATCACCATGTGATTCCAACGAATCCAACACCCATATAGTTATGGGGTCTGATCACATTTTGCTCGTGAGAGAGGTTTTAGTCAACGGTTCTGAAACTTTCAGATCCGTGTGTTCTTTACAAATCTTTATGTAATCTTATAGATGCTGCTACTATGTGCTATTCGGAAATACTCCAAATATCTACTCTACTATACGAATCCGTTTCACTACTCATAGTTATTCGGATTAGTGTCAAAGCTTGCATCGACGTAACCCTCTACGACGAACTCTTTAACCACCTCCATAATCGAGAAAAATTCTTTAGTCCATCAGTTACTAAGGATAAATTTTGACCGCTGCTAGTGATTCAATCATGGATCACTCTCTGTACCTCTCAACAGACTTTGAGTCAAGGCACTCATCAGGTGCGGTACCCAGCATGGCATACTTCAGATTCTACAGCCAAGGCATAGAAGGCGACCTTCGTCTATTCTCTTTATTCTGCCGGGGTCGGGTTTTGAGTCTTACTCAAATTCACACCTCACAACGCAACCAAGAACTCCTTCTTTGCTGATCTATTTTGAACTCCTTCAAAAACTTGTCAAGGCATGCATCTTGTTGAAACTTCTATTAAGCGCTTTCGATCTATATTCATATATCTTTGATGCTCAACGTTCAAGTAGCGCAATCCAGGTATTCCTTTGAAAACTCCTTTCAAACAACCTTGTATGCTTTACATAAATTCTACATTACTTCTGATCCACAATATGTCAACCACATATACTTATCAGAAATTCTATTGTGCTCCCACTCACTTCTTTGGAAATAGAAGTTTCTCATAAACCTTGTACAAACCCAAAATCTTTGATCATCTCATCAAAGTGTATATTCCAACTCCGAGATGCTTGCACCAGTCCATTGAAGGATCGCTGGAGCTTGCATACTTGCTAGTATCTTTAGGATCGACAAAACCTCCTGGTTGTATCACATACAATGTTTGCTCAAGGAAACCGTCGAGGAAACAATGTTTTGACATCCTATGTGCAATATTTCATAAATAATGCAGCAACTACTAACATAATTCTAACAGACTTTTAGCATCGCTACGAGTAAGAAAGTCTCATCATAGTCAACTGTTTGATCTTGTCGGAAACATCTTTGCGACAAGTCGAGCTTTTCTTAATAGTGACTTGTCACCATCATCGTCTGTCTTCCTTTTAAAGATCCATCTTTACTCAATAGTCCTATGACCATCAAGTAGTTCTTCCAAAGTCTACACTTTGTTTTCATACATGGATCCTCTCTCGGATTTCATGGCCTCCAGCCATTTGTCGGAATCTGGGCCCACCATTGCTTTCTCCATAACTCGTAGGTTCATTGTTGCTCAACAACATGACCTCCAAGACAGGGTTACCCTACCACTCTGCAGTAGTACGCGACCTTGTCAACCTACGAGATTTGTAGTAACTTGATTCGATGCTCGATGATCACCATCATCAGCTTTCACTTTAATTGGTGTAGGTGCCACAGGAACAACTTCCTGCGCCCTGCTACACACTGGTTGAAGTGATGGTTCAGTAACCTTATCAAGTTCTACCACCCTCCCACTCAATTCTTTCGAGAGAAACCTTTCCTCGAGAAAGGATCCGTTTCTAGAAACAAACACTTTGCTTTCGGATCTGAGATAGGAGATGTACCCAACTGTTTTGGATATCCTATGAAGATGCATTTATCCGCTTTGGGTTCGAGCTTATCAGACTGAAACTTTTTCACATAAGTGTCGAAGCCCCAAACTTTCAAGAAACGACAGTTTAGATTTCTCTAAACCTCAGTCTATACTGTGTCATCTCAACAGAAATACGCGGTGCCCTATTTAAAGTGAATGCGGTTGTCTCTAATGCGTAACCCATAAACGATAGTGGTAATTCTATAAGAGACATCATAGTATGCACCATACCAAATAGTGCGTGGCTACGACGTTCAGACACATCATCACACTATGATGTTCCAGGTGGCATGAACTGCGAAACAATTTCCACATTGTCTTAACTGCGTACCAAAAGTCGTAACTCAGATATTCATTTCTATGATCATATCGTAGACAGTTTATCCTCTTGTTACGACGAACTTCACTCCGAAACAGAATTGAACTTTTCAATATTTCAGACTTGTGATTCATTAAGTAAATACTCTTGTATCTACTCAAATTGTCATTGAAGTAAGAACATAATGACATCCACTGCGTGCCTCAGCACCCATTGGACTGCATACATCAAAATGTATCACTTCCAACAAGTTACTATCTTGTTTCATCTCAATGAAAACAAGGCCTTGCTCATGTGGTGTGATTTGCATGTCACTAGTGATTCAAAATCAGGTGAGTATAAAGATCCATCAGCATGGAGCCTCTTCATGCAATTTATACCAACATGACTCAAGCGGCAGTGCCACAAGTAAGTGGTACTATCATCATTACCTCGTATCTTTTGGCACCAATATCATGAACATGTGTAACACTACAATCGAGATTCAATAAACCATTGAAGGTGATTATTCAAGCAAATAGAGTAACCATTATTCTCTTTAAATGAATAATCGTATTGCAATAAACACGATCCAATCATGTTCATGCTTAACGCAAGCACCAAATAACAATTATTTAGGTTTAACACCAATCCCAATGGTAGAGGGAGCGTGCGACATTTGATCATATCAACCTTGGAAACACTTCCAACACGTATCGTCACCTCGCCTTTAGCTAGTCTCCGTTTATGCCGTAGCTTTCATTTCGTGTTACTAATCCCTTAGCAACCAAACCGGTATCCAATACCCTCGTGCTACTAGGAGTACTAGTAAAGTACACATCAACATCATGTATATCAAATATACTTCTTTCGACTTTTGCCAGCCTTCTTATCTACCAAGTATCTAGAGTTGCTCCGCCTCAGTGACTGTTCCCCTCATTACAGAAGCACTTAGTCTCGGGTTTGGGTTTAATCTTGGGTCTCTTCATTAGTGTAGCAATTGTTTTGCCGTTTCACGAAGTATCCCTTCTAGCCCTTGCCTTTCTTGAAACTTAGTGGTTTTACTAACCATCAACTATTGATGCTCCTTCTTGATTTCTACTTTCGCAGTGTCAAACATCGCGAATTGCTCAAGGATCATTGTATCTATCCTTGATATGCTATAGTTCATCACGAAGCTCTCACAGCTTGGTGGCAGTGACTTTGGAGAACCATCACTATCTCATCTGAAAGATTAACTCCCACTTGATTCAAGCGATTGTCGTACTCAGATAATCTGAGCACACGCTCAACGATTGAGCTTTTCTCCCTTACTTTGTGGACAAAGAATCTTGTCAGAGGTCTCGTACCTCTTAACAAGGGCACAAGCATGAAATCACAATTTCATCTCTTTAGAACATCTCTTATGTTCCGTGACGTTTCAAAACGTCTTCGGCGCCTTGTTTCTAAGCCATTAAGTATTTTGTACTGAACTATCGTGTAGTCATCAGAAACGTGTATGTAGGATGCTCACAGCATCCACAGACGACGCTCGAGGTGCAGCACACCGAGTAGTGCATTAAGGACATAAGCCTTCTGCGCAGCAATGAGGACAATCCTCTGCAAAGTTTGCTACTATCAACTTTCAACTAAATTTTCTCTTGGAACATATAAAAAGAGTAGAGCTATAGCGCAAGCTACATCGTAATTCGCAAAGACCATTAGACTATGTTCATGACAATTAGTTCAATTAATCATATTACTTAAGAACTCCCACTCAAAAAGTACATCTCTCTAGTCATTTGAGTGGTACATGATCCAAATCCACTATCTCAAGTCCGATCATCACGTGAGTCGAGAATAGTTTCAGTGGTAAGCATGTCTATGCTAATCATATCAACTATACGATTCATGCTCGACCTTTCGGTCTCATGTGTTCCGAGGCCATGTCTGCACATGCTAGGCTCGTCAAGCTTAACCCGAGTGTTTCGCGTGTGCAACTGCTTTGCACCCGTTGTATGTGAACGTTGAGTCTATCACACCCGATCATCACGTGGTGTCTCGAAACGAAGAACTGTCGCAACGGTGCACAGTCGGGGAGAACAAAATTTCATCTTGAAATTTTAGTGAGAGATCACCTCATAATGCTACCGTCGTTCTAAGCAAGATAAGGTGCATAAAGGATTAACATCACATGCAATTCATAAGTGACATGATATGGCCATCATCATGTGCTTCTTGATCTCCATCACCAAAGCACCGGCACGATCTTCTTGTCACCGGCGTCACACCATGATCTCCATCATCATGATCTCCATCAACGTGTCGCCATCGGGGTTGTCGTGCTACTCATGCTATTACTACTAAAGCTACGTCCTAGCAATATAGTAAACGCATCTGCAAGCACAAATGTTAGTTTAAAGACAACCCTATGGCTCCTGCCGGTTGCCGTACCATCGATGTGCAAGTCGATATTAACTATTACAACATGATCATCTCATACATCCAATATATCACATCACATCGTTGGCCATATCACATCACAAGCATACCGTGCAAAAACAAGTTAAACGTCCTCTAATTGTTGTTGCATATTTTACGTGGTGACCATGGGTATCTAGTAGGATCGCATCTTACTTACGCAAACACCACAACGGAGATGTATGAATTGCTATTTAACCTCATCCAAGGACCTCCTCGGTCAAATCCGCTTCAACTAAAGTTGGAGAAACCGACACCCGCCAGTCATCTTTGAGAAACGGAGTTAATCGTAGCGATGAAACCAGTCTCTCGTAAGCGTACGAGTAATGTCGGTCCGAGCCGCTTCGATCCAACAATGCCCCGGAAATAAGAAAAGACTAAGGAGGGCAGCAAAACGCACATCACCGCCCACAAAAACTTTTGTGTTCTACTCGAGAAGACATCTACGCATGAACCTAGCTCATGATGCCACTGTTGGGAACGTCGCATGGGAAATAAAAAATTTCCTACAGGCACGAAGTCCTATCATGGTGATGTCCATCTACGAGAGGGGATTTCTGATCTACGTACCCTTGTAGATCGCACAGCAGAAGCGTTAAGAAACGCGGTTGATGTAGTGGAACATCTTCACGTCCCTCGATCCGCCCCGCGAACCGTCCCGCGATCCGTCCCACGATCCGCTTCGATCTAGTGCCGAACGGACGGCACCTATGCGCTCAGCACACGTACATCTCGACGATCATCTCGGCCTTCTTGATCCAGCAAGAGAGACGGAGAGGTAGATGAGTTCTCCGGCAGCGTGACGGCGCTCCGGAGGTTGGTGGTGATTTAATCTCAGCAGGGCTCCGCCCGAGCTCCGCAGAAACGCGATCTAGAGGAAAAACCGTGGAGGTATGTGGTCGGGCTGCCGTGGCAAAAGTTGTCTCAAATCAGCCTTAATAGCTCCATATATATAGGAGGAGGGGAGGGGAGGCTTGCCTTGAGGCTCAAGGAGCCCCAAGGGCTGCGCCACCAAGGGGAGGAGGAGTCCTCCTCCAATCCTAGTCCAACTAGGATTGGAAGGTGGAGTCCTTCTCTTCCTTCCCACCTCCTTTTTTTTCTTTTCTCTTTGATTTTCTATCTATGGCGCATAGGGCCTTCTTGGGCTGTCCCACCAGCCCATCAAGGGCTGGTGCGCCACCCCCAAGGCCTATGGGCTTCCCCGGGGTGGGCTGCCCCCCGGTGAACATCCGGAACCCATTCGTCATTCCCGGTACATTCCCGATAACTCCGAAAACCTTACGGTAATCAAATGAGGTCATCCTATATATCAATCTTCATTTTCGGACCATTCCGGAAACCCTCGTGACGTCCGTGATCTTATCCGGGACTCCGAACAACATTCGGTAACCAACCATATAACTCAAATACGCATAAAACAACGTCGAACCTTAAGTGTGCAGACCCTGCGGGTTCGAGAACTATGTAGACATGACCCGAGTGACTCCTCGGTCAATATCCAATAGCGGGACCTGGATGCCCATATTGGATCCTACATATTCTACGAAGATCTTATCGTTTGAACCTCAGTGCCAAGGATTCATATAATCCCGTATGTCATTCCCTTTGTCCTTCGGTATGTTACTTGCCCGAGATTCGATCGTCAGTATCTAAATAACTATTTAAATCTCGTTTACCGGAAAGTCTCTTTACTCGTTCCGTAATACAAGATCCTGCAACTTACACTAAGTCACATTGCTTGCAAGGCTTGTGTGTGATGTTGTATTACCGAGTGGGCCCTGAGATACCTCTTCGTCACACGGAGTGACAAATCCCAGTCTCGATCCATACTAACTCAACGAACACCTTCGGAGATACCTGTAGAGCATCTTTATAGTCACCTAGTTACGTTGCGACGTTTGATACACACAAAGCATTCGTCCGGTGTCAGTGAGTTATATGATCTCATGGTCATAGGAACAAATACTTGACACGCAGAAAACAGTAGCAACAAAATGACACGATCAACATGCTACGTCTATTAGTTTGGGTCTAGTCCATCACATGATTCTCCTAATGATGTGATCCCGTTATCAAGTGACAACACTTGCCTATGGTCAGGAAACCTTGACCATCTTTGATCAACGAGCTAGTCAACTAGAGGCTTACTAGGGACAGTGTTTTGTCTATGTATCCACACAAGTATTGTGTTTCCAATCAATACAATTATAGCATGGATAATAAACGATTATCATGAACTAAGAAATATAATAATAACTAATTTATTATTGCCTCTAGGGCATATTTCTAACACGTGGCTTCCCAGGTTGGGGGCTACACCCTGTCCAAAGTACTAATGGATGGTGGCAGCAGCATTAATATCTTATATTTTGACACTTTCCAAATGATGAACCTATTGGAAAAGGACCTGATACCTTCAACAACGGTTTTTCATGGAATCGTCCCGGGCAAGTCGGCGTACCCCATAGGCCGAGTCAGACTCACAGTGGCGTTTGGAACGACGCATAATTACAGGTCTGAGCCACTAATATTCGAGGTGGTCAAATTGAAAAGCCCCTACCATGCGTTATTTGGGCGGCCGGCTTATGCCCGTTTCATGGCTCGCCCGTGCTATGTTTACCTTAAGCTCAAGATGCCCGGTCCTAAGGGACCTATCACGGTTGATGGGGATAGAAGGATTGCAAAGGATTGAGAAGAAGGGGACGCGGCTTATGCGGAAGTCGCCTCCGGTGCAGAAGAGCTCAAACACCATCGGGCCAATGTTGACCCGGCGGACATGTCGCCCCTAAAGAAGCCAACGACAGATGCTGAGTCGCCCCTCAAGTTCATACCAACGGATGACATAAAACAATCGATTTCGTTCCCGGCGATTCATCCTAGCAGTTCACCATCGGGACGGGTCTGGATCCCAAATAGGAAAGCACGCTCATCGAATTCATCCGTGAGAATCGGGACATCTTCGCATGGAAACCTTCTAACATGCCTGGTGTGCCGAGAGAATTCACTGAGCACCATCTTAATGTTGACCCAAAGGCAAAACCCATCCAGCAGTATCTTCGCAGGTTTAACGAGGAGCGACGCAAGGCGATCAGGGAAGAGGTCGCCCGTCTCTTAGCCGCCGGACTCATCGTGGAAGTTTTCCACCCCAAATGGCTGGCTAACCCGGTTTTGGTACTCAAGAAGAACGGTACCTTCCGTATGTGCATTGATTACACGGACCTCAACCGAGCCTGTCCGAAAGATCCTTTCGCTCTTCCCCGCATCGACCGGATCATTGACTCGGTGGCGGGATGTGAACGATTGTGCTTTTTGGACGCCTACTCGGCATATCACCAGATCAAGATGGCCGTGGAGGATCAAGAGAAAACAACTTTTATAACCCCCTTTGGGGCCTTTTGCTATGTGTCCATGCCTTTTGGACTCAAGAGTGCAGGGGCGACTTATTAGCGCTGCATCCAGAATTGCCTTCGCAGCCAAATCGGTCGCAACGTCCACGCCTATGTCGACGATATTGTGATCAAAACCCGCCAGGGGGAGACGCTGTTGGAGGATCTCAAGGAAACTTTTGATAATCTGCGGGTATATTAGATGAAGCTGAATCCCACCAAGTGTGTTTTTGGTGTTCCTGCAGGGAAATTGTTGGGCTTCCAGGTGTCTGAGCGCGGCATTGAAGCTAACTCGGACAAAATCGAAGCAGTTACATCCCTTGGGAAGCCGGCAAACGTTAACCAAGTTCAACGACTGGCGGGTCGCATTGCGGCTCTAAGTCGCTTCGTAAGTCGCCTGGGTGAAAAGGTGATTCCTCTTTATCAGTTACTAAAGAAATCTGACCAATTTGTTTGGACAAATGAGGCGGACGAAGCGCTCGAAGCTTTGAAACGGCAACTGGTTAACCCGCCGGTCCTGGCCGCCCCGACTGAAAAAGAGCCCATGCTTCTGTATGTTGCGGCAAATTCCAAAGCAGTAAGTGTGGCAGTGATCGTTGAAAGAAAGGAGGAAGGGAAGGAGTACCCAGTGCAACGCCCGGTGTATTTTATCAGCGAAGTGCTAACCCTTTCCAAGCAACGGTACCCACATTGGCAGAAGTTAGTGTATGGGGTGTTTATGGCGAGTCGGAAACTTAAGCATTATTTCCAAGAACACCCTATCACAGTGGTTAGCTCTGCCCCCCTTGGGAATATCATCCAGAATCGGGAAGCAACAGGGCGGATTGCCAAGTGGGCGATTGAACTTGGGCCGCATCACGTGCAGTACACCCCCCACACAGCCATCAAGTCTCAGGCCTTAGTTGATTTCGTCAATGACTGGACGGAGTTGCAGGCTCCGGAAGACAGGCCTGATCTTACTTACTGGACCATTTATTTTGATGGATCTAGACAGCTGGAAGGCTCGGGGGCTGGTGTGGTGTTGGTATCCCCTCAAGGAGATAAATTATGTTATGTTCTCCGACTCATGTTTCCGTGCACTAACAATGCGGCGGAATACGAAGCTTTGCTTCACGGCTTGCGACTCACCAAGGAGATGAATCTAACGCGAGTCAGGTGTTTTGGCGACTCTAATTTGGTGGCACAGCAAGTTTCGGGTACCTGGGATTCACGGGACCCCATGATGGCGGCTTACAGAAGAGCTGTGTCTGACGTGGCGGGTCATTTTCATGGTTATTAGGTTGACCACATTGATCGGTGCCTCAACGAGGCAGCTGACGCCCTTTCACGACTTGGTTCCCAGCGAAAGCCAGTTCCTCCCAATGTTTTTCTGGATATTTTGCACAAACCATCTGTGATTTTACCATCGAAGGAGGAGTTGGCGATACGAGATCCTGAGTCTCAACTCGTGGCGGCTCTCCACGTCACGCCGGATTGGGTTCTTCCCTATCTGGCTTATCTCGCCCGAGGCGAGTTACCAACAGACGAAGTTTTGGCCCGTCAAATCGTTCGGCATAGCAAATCCATGGTGATCATCAATGGCGAGTTACATAAGCGGAGTGCCTCTGGAGTTTTTCAACGATGCGTTTCCTCCGAAGAAGGATGCATAATCTTAAATGATATTCATTCCGGAGACTGTGGGCATCATGCCGGGTCACGCTCTTTGGTGTCAAAAGCATTCCGTCATGGTTTCTTTTGGTTGACGGCTCACGCAGATGCAGAAGATATAGTTCGCCGGTGCGAGGAATGCGAGCGTTATGGACGACATGCTCATGTGCCGGCTCAGGAATTAAGAATGATTCCCATCACTTGGTCTTTTGCGGTCTGGGGGTTAGACATGGTCGGCCCCTTTAAAATGTCATCCAACAAGAAAACCCATTTGCTGGTGGCGGTTGATAAGTTCACCAAGTGGGTTGAGGCGGAACCTATTGGAGCTTGCGATGCGGAGACAACGGTCAAGTTCTTGAAGAAGCTGATCTTCCGGTTTGGATATCCACACAGTATCATTACTGATAATGGTACTAACCTGTCCCAAGGGGCGATGCTGGAGTTTTGTCGTCGAGAAAATATCCGGCTTGATTTTTCTGCGGTCGCTCACCCACAATCTAATGGGTAGGCGGAACGGGCGAATGAGGAGGTTTTACGAGGAATTAAGCCCCGACTCATGGTTCCCCTGGAGAAAACCCCGGGATGTTGGGTCGAAGAATTGCCTTCAGTGTTGTGGAGTATCCGGACCACCCCGAACCGGTCCACGGGTTTCACCCCTTTCTTTTTGGTCTACGGAGCAGAAGTCGTTCTTCCTAGTGACATAAGGCATGACTCACCTAGAGTCGCCGCATATGTGGAGCAAGACAATGAGCTGGCGCGTCAAGACTCCTTGGACGTCTTAGAGGAGGCATGAGACTTGGCTGCAGCCCGTTCGGCCATCTATCAGCAGGATCTACGGTGTTATCACAACCGCCGGGTTAAGAGCCGGACCTTTCAGGAAGGCGACTTAGTTCTTCGGTTGATACAAGATCGTGCTGGCATGCATAAGTTGTCACCACCATGGGAAGGACCGTTCGTCGTCAGCAAGAATCTTCGCAACGGCTCTTATTATCTGGTGGATCTTCGGCCTAACCAGCCAACCATGGAGGCTGAGTCAATTCGCCCCTGGAATATTGCCCACCTGCGGCCTTATTACACTTGAGCTCTCAAGCTCTCCATTTTGTAAGTTTTTCAGTTTCATTATGAAGTAATAAAATTAAAATGCTTCCCGACTTGGGGGCTTCCTCATTGAGATCAATTTTGTCATTCTGTTGCGACCTTATGAGCCGACATAACCATCATCTTAGGGTGGCGCTTGAGCTTTCTGACTCGCCCCATCCTGTCGCGACCTTATGAGCCAACGAAAACATCATCTAGGGTGTGTGCTTGAGCTTTCTGACTCGCCCCATCCTGTCGCGACCTTATGAGCCGACAAATCATTTAGGGTGCGCGCTTGAGCTTTCTGACTCGCCCCATCCTGTCGTGACCTTATGAGCCGACGAAATCATTTAGGGTGCGCGCTTGAGCTTTCTGACTCGCCCCATCCTGTCGCGACCTTATGAGCCGACGAAAACATCATATTAGGGTTCGTGCTTGAGCTTTCTGACTCGCCCCATCCTGTCGCGACCTTATGAGCCGATGAAAACATCATCTAGGGTGTGTGCTTGAGTTTTCTGACTCGCCCCATCCTGTCGCGACCTTATGAGCCCACGAAAACATCATCTTAGGGTGCGCGCTTGAGCTTTCTGACTCGCCCCATCCTGTCGCAACCTTATGAGCCGACGAAAACATCATCTTAGGGTGCGCGCTTGAGCTTTCTGACTCGCCCCATCCTGTCGCGACCTTATGAGCCGACGAAAACATCATCTTAGGGTGCGCGCTTGAGCTTTCTGACTCGCCCCATCCTGTCGCGACCTTATGAGCCGACGAAACCATCATTTAGGGTGTGTGCTTGAGCTTTCTGACTCGCCCCATCCTGTCGCGACCTTATGAGCCGACGAAACCATCATTTAGGGTGTGTGCTTGAGCTTTTTGACTCGCCCCATCCTGTCGCGACCTTATGAGCCGACGAAACCATCATTTAGGGTGGTGATTGAGTTTTTTGACTCACCCCATCCTGTCGCGACCTTATGAGCCGACGAAATTGCTATTTTTTATTTTTCTTCCTGGCACTGCCACAAGGTTTTCCAAACCTTTTTTCTGATTCATCTTGAAAATATTTGTTATCATTTATTATTTATTTGATTTCACATATGTTTTTCAAGCTTAAAACAGGTTGATGATCAAAATCAATTCATCCATGGCGGATTAAGCATTATAAAGAATTTTCAAAACGGCGGATCCAGTATTTCAAATCGCCTTAAGGGCGACATAAGGATTCTTTTCGAAAGTATCACAAAAGCAGTACCGATTCCTAAAGGGAATCTATTACATGGATCTTAGGGCCAAATCAATGAAGTTTATTCTGGTGGCGCCCTTGGGTCGTTTTGCTGCGAGCTTTGGCCGACCTCAATTTGCAAGTCGCCCAGTACCCAGTTACACTGGGCCAGAGCCGCAAAGTCATCCTCATCGGTCAGGATTGATGAAAGATCTGCGTCCAAGTCAAAAGGGTTCTTGGGTTGCCGTGGAGTTAAGCTGGTCGTCACAAAAGTTGGCGGGTTGACCTTCTTGTTCTTTCTATCATAAGCAGCCTGATACTTTGATAAGTCCAGGCTTGCAGCAAGTTGAGTCGCCGCCAGCCGGGAGTCCTTGACGACACGCTGATACTCCTCTTCGACGAATTCTGACCCGTCATCCTTGAGCTGAGGAAAGCCTGCTGCTACTTCTTCTGGGTTGATCTCTGGAGCATACGCTAAGCAGCGACTTAATGTAGTCAGCACTCCCTTCCGGGCGGCTGACCGTGTCAACTCGCCAATCTGGGGAGGAAGCGTGGATAGGCAGCCAAGCATCTTCTTTATGGAGGTTATAGGCTCCTTGGCGCCCATCACTGCTTTAACAGTTAGTACACTACCGGTATACAGTTGCTCTGTCAGCGTGTAAATTGCCTTCAGCATCAGCACGCAATCATCCTGAAGATTGGCGGCTCTTGGACCTGTGCAAGGGGTAGCGATAATCAGCGACTCAGGATAAGAATTATTGGTTTAAACAAAGATCAAAGGTTTTGAGTATTTTACCAAAGACGACTTGCGCCATGTTTGAGATATGACGTTTCAAGCCAGATAGCTCTTGTTGCACAGTAGCCAGCTTGGCGTCAGCTCTCTCTGCTCTTTTTGTTGCAGCATCTTGGTCAGCTTGAGCCCTTTTTAACTCGCCTTTTAGTTTTTCCATCTCAGCTAAAACCAATCGATACTTCTCCTCCGACTTGGTTCGAGCATCTTGCTCATCAGATAAGTTTTTCTTTAAATCGCCAAGTGTTGATTCAGTCTGAATAAGAGTTTCCTGTTGAAGTACATGATAAGGGGCAAGTCTCAGAACTATTGCAAGCAATATCCGTGACACTTGGGGGCTAACGTATAATTTTTTCAGATAAATTATACAACACCAAGACCCGGCTCATCTTTTTACTGATGACCCAGCCCTTGGGGGTTACTGGTCGAAAGTTTTTCTAAGTTATCAAGACCCGGCTCATCTTTTTTCTGATGACCTGGCCCTTTGGGGTTATTGGTCGAAAGTTTTTCTAAATTATCAAGACCCACCTCATCTTTTTACTGATGACCCGGCCCTTGGGGGTTACTGGTCGAAAGTTTTTCTAAGTTATCAAGACCCGACTCATCTTTTTACTGTTGACCCGGCCCTTGGGGGTTAATGGGAATAATATGATATATAGCAAAGCTTACCTCATGTTTATTTTTTAGCATTCGGAGCAGGCTTTTCTCCATCTCATAACTCGCCTCCAGGCGACTTGCAAAACCAGAGCAGAGTTCTTTGAATTCCAGATGTTCATATTCAGAAAGCTTAGCCTTGGAGAGTCCAGACTCAGGAATGGTTTGAGAGGATGATGGCACATGCTTTGACAAAACCGTTGTGGCCGGTTTAGAGAAGCTGGTACCAGTAATAATTACAGCATCCGGGTCTTCTGCTGTTGTCAATGGACTTGGCGGCTTAGGGGCATCCGTTGTTTCCTTGCGCGAGCTAGGAAGATCCATTTGATCCTCAGGCTCGTCTTGATCCGGGTTATCTTGGATCGGCGCTGACTCTTTCATGGGCTCTGAAATTATGATAGGAGTTGACCCGCTGGTCTTCCTCTTCTTCGCCTGTGCCCTAAAAAAAGGGGAGAGGCGCATTAAAGGACGGAAAATTTATCACCCTCAGACTCAAAGTAAAATTGTCAAAGGACTTACCCAGGGACTCGAATCATTGGCGGAAGTGTCGACATTACTGAGTCGCCAGATGTAGGGGGAGAATTCTGCAAGAATTATACGTCAAAGATATAAGCGGGTTACAGATGTGATCCAAAGAAACATGAAGAAGTGTTGTTCATGGGTACCTCATTTTGTTTCCTCTTGTTCTTTGCTGGTAAGCCGGACACCAGATCACCGGAATGACTTTGGGTCTTCCGATTTGAAGTATGTTGTGCTTTCTTCAGTAGAAAATTTGGGTCCAAACAAGCATTTGGATGTGAGAAGGGAACTTTCCCACAAATTCGCCTGGCCGGCTTAGGTGAAGAAGGAGATGAATCGGAGGAAACAGAAATTACCTCTACAGAATCCTCCTGGCTTTCATTGTCTTCATTCTATTCAAGAGAGGCAGAGACATAAATATAAAGTTAACAGTAGCGGATGGCGAGTGAAAAGAGGATAAGTTTTTACCTCTGAAGGTGCGTCGCCGACTTGAGATTCATCGGCTTCGGATGGCTCGGCCGCAGCAGCTTTGCCCTTGCCCTTGGTTTTCTTTGGGAGCGGCTTAGCTTGCTTCATGGCTGGCCTTTTGGGTTTCTTGGACCAAAATTTATCACCTTTCTGGAATGGCATATGTTATAAAAGGCCACAATTCGAATGAAACATAAGAAGTAAAGACAAAAGGTGGGTTAAAATTGCTTACCTTGGGCGCCGGATTAATTTTGCAGAAAGGTTTGAGGCCGATTTGGCCGCATTTTCCCGCAGGCTCGCCGGTCAGCTTCTTGATGATGGTGACAATATCCTTTTCCGTTAAAGCCGTATGGAAATAACATTGAGGATGATCTAAGGTGCCATCAAATTCGCACATTAGCCCGTCCCGGAAACTCAAAGGGAGGATGTGCCATTCGACCCAGCAGCGGATCAAGTCGACCCCAGTAAGGCCGTTGTTTGTCAAAGATCTTAACTCGGACAATACTGGGATAAAATCTGATTCCTCCTCTTCAGTGAGCTTGTCCGGAAGCTTGAAATTCGTTGGAAGGCGATCTTTCCTATAGCCCAGGAGCTTGTTTTCGCCTGCAGGCGAGGTCTCTTGACAATAGAACCAAGACTCGCCCCAGCCTTTGGGATGGCTTGGCATGGCGAGTGAGGGGAACGGGCTATCCCTGCGGCGCTGAACATTTACACCGCCAAGTTCTAGGCTGGGGCCATTGTGAAATTCCGTTTGGCGATTTAAGTGGAAAAAGTACCAGAATAGGGGAACTGAGGGTTCCATCCGCAGGTAAGCCTCACAGAACACTTGGAACTGGCATAGGTTACTTATTGAATTAGGTCCCAGATCCTGGAGGCGGACGTTCATGAAGGCCATGGCGTCTCTAAGGAACTTTGATCCGGGCGGCTTAAAACCTCGCTCAAGATGTTCGACGAAAATGACTATCTCCCCTTCTTTGGGGTTGGGGAGATCCTCTCCGAACCCGGTACGCCAACCGATAACGTCCTGAGGGTCCAAATTGCCCGTTTGCACATAATCTGCTAGTATGGTATCATCGACTTTGGTAGGGAGCCAATCACCTTTGAAGACGGTGCCCATGCTACAAAGGAGTAAAGTACGGGTGAATTTACACGCTTGAACATCTACCGTAAGAGGTGAAATAAGTTCATTTGACTCAACAAGTAGTTTGTTCATGGACTGAGCAAAAATCTTGACCCGCCATATAAAGATCCGGGTCGGGTTGCTATGGCGACTTAAGAAGTTTGGCTACTCACGAGAGTTGTGTTTTAAAGCATCGGAGACATTTGTTCAAAATGGTGAAGTGGGAAGACTACAAAACAGCTTTTACGCAATGAGCGGTAAACTATGGATCTACTGGACAGCCGAAAATACATGAGGAAAATGACTGGATACGGCAACTTACTACCAGGATAAGATGATATTGTTCGTTTGATGAAATATTGCTCTAAACACGCGAATCAAGGGCGGATAAGTGAAGGTATTAAAAACGTTAGCTATCTCGTCGTCATTAATGCTAATCAGTCAAGCACAGGTAACTAATATTCACGAAGGCATCAAGAACATGGCGATGATGAAATCTCGAACAGGGATGAGGATCTGTTCTTAAATGAGCGGTGACCAAACCTGATGAGTTCGGACGAAAGTGGTCGACGGCGACGGAGACTTTTTGAGGAGCACGAAGATCTTGGTCGGGCGCGGACATCTCCAACGGCGACGGAGTGCCTAGCAACAGGGAGCTTGTCGACGGCGGTGAGATGGTCGATGGCGGCTAGCAGCTCAGCCGCGGTACGGAGCTTGACGGCGACAAAGATCTGTGGCGGCGCCAAAGCTTTCGGGCGACGACAGGAACTGCGGTCGGCGGCGGAGCCCTCGGAAGGCGGCAAGGTTTCCTCGCTGTGGTAATGGGGAGGAGATTGACGAGACTGGTAGGTGGGAAGCGCCAGTCTTGTCCCCCCACCTATTTAACAGGGCTGGCGCTGGAATCGAGGCGCCGTGAGCGGGAACCGCCGAAGGATAAAAAGATTCGCTATAATGACGCGCCGAAAAATTTGGGATAAAAGGATCCGTTAGGATTATGTCAGTCTTCCCGGAATCCAAGGGATGAGAAGATGCCAACGAGAAATGGTTTGGCGATTTAAGTTCTTCCGCGACAGATGGCGGGTTAAAGTTTCTGACGTATAGAGAAGGATGAAGGATGAATCGCTTTTAACTGAGTGGAAATATTGGCGTGAAGAGAATTCATGTCAATCTGGGGCCTAATGTTGGGGATATTACCTGTTAATAACCCGCCCTAGTTGGGCCGGGTCACCGAATCAGGTGATTCATCCGAACGTGATTCGGGCCTTGGCCTGGCAAGGCCCAAAGTCGTGTGGCGGTTTGTAATCTCCGGAAGGTCTCCAAGCTTTGGAAGATGGCGACTTGGAGATCGTAGAGGTCACGGTTTGTAGGAAGGAAAGTACCCTTGTAAACCCTAGGGATTCGACCTGTATATAAAGGCGAGTCCCAGGGAAGCATAGGGTAGGTTAGAAATCATCGAGTACTAGGTTTGGCGACTTACGCCCTCCTTGTAATCGAAACTACATCAATACAACTCAAAGCAGGACGTAGGCTCTTACCTCCTCACGAGGGGCCGAACCTGGGTAAACCGCCGTGTCTCTCCTTCTCAACCCCTTTGAGTCGCCACCAAGGTGCGATGGCTCCAGTACTAAGTCCTTTCACGAGGACATCTGCCTTGATAAAACCACGACACATGTGCCTCATGGCAAGAGGTAATAATGAGGTATCATATTCCCTGTGCAATAACGATGATATTTGCGATGAGGATGATGATGATGATTTGACCGAAAATATCTATGTGATCAGTAAAATTCTTCATAAAGCTAAAAATAACGCTCTTCAAAGATTCCAAGATGTTCTTGCTTACTTTGAAAATTGTAATGATTCACTTAATCATGAACAAGCTAAAAGTGAACAACTTGAACATGAACTTGAGAAGAGTCATCAAGCATGTAGAGACTTAAGATCTTCAAAAGGAGAGATTGAATTTGCTCATGATAAACTTAAAAAGGATTTTGAGGTCCTTCTCCTTGAATGCAATAATGTCAAGGGAGAGCTCATCAAAACCTCTAAGATCTATGAGGAGCTTCAATCTACTCATGAGAAGTCTCTATTTGCCACTTACTCCTCTCATATTGTTGATGATACTTGTACATCTAACTCTACCTCATTTGAAGTATCAACATTGAAGGAGAATATTGAGCTACGTGCTCAACTTGATTTACTAACTAGCAATTATGAGAAGTTGGAAGAAAACCATGTAATGCTCACAAGCTCTCATGTCGATCTTCTAACATCCTATAATGTGCAAAAGTTAGCTCATGAGGCTATCATCACCAAGGTAACATCATGTAGCGACCCGACTCAAGACGAGTCAAGCCTCTGGTGTTTCCGTACCATCCCAAGATCATGCTGGTACACACTCAGTACATAATGTATATATTCAAGAGTTCAATCACACAACTTTATTAATCAAAATCTCATAAATAGTACTTTATTATAATAAAGGGTTACAATAAAGTGGCGGAAGGCCATCTCATGAGATATCTAACGAAGACTAGCGGAAGCATCAGGTAGACGAGTCCATCCGACTCCAAGGGCATGTCGCTGAGCGTAGAACGTAGCCTCACTCCTGGTCGGAAAAGTACTCTGCAACATGATACGTTGCAGCCGTGTAGGTCAGCATATTGAATATGCCGGCAAGTCATCAAAGAGAGGAGTAAAATAATACTCAACTATCTCTACATGCATATTTGGCCGGTGGGGCTATGAGTTTTGCATAAAGCCAGTTTTATCCTACAACAAGAGGGGCTGGAAGCAAAATATTACTACATTGTTTGTTGTTAACGAGATGGTTCCGCCAACCAATTCTCGTACCGAATAGTTGTTAACACCCACATCATTATTAAGTTGTGTCGAGAGTTCAGGGGAATTTCAATGCCTTTGGCTCAAGTTGTCCATGACCGTGGACATGGCTAATCGATTAGGTTGGGCACTCTGCAGAGTTTTGCACACGTTCCCCACAAGATTTGATCGCCTCCGGGTTTGTCCTCGCACTTCAGGGTGTTTGAAGACCGGATGATCAAAACATGGTCTTTCAACGGGTCCCTCTGAATCCCTGTCGGTGCCCATCCATTCCTACCGTTCTTCTACATCTGCTAGCACCGCCTGTCCAGAGTCGCCGCGTTGTCCAACCAAGCCAGAGCCCATAATGACTTGTGGCTGTGCAGGTAAGCCTTGAGTCTTGAAGTCTCCGTCCGTCTCTTCGAGCCTGGGTGAAGCTTTCCGCAGGATGTCATGGCCTCTCCAGCATCCCGGGCATCCACTGGGTTCTCCAGGGAGCCGATCAACCGTCCTTCACCCAGAGTTGCATTGCGTCCGAGGTCTTGAAAATCTTGTCTTAACCGGTCTTGATTATTTAATCAACCTCGCATCACTCGTGTTATGCACTCAACCGAAAACCCGTCTACTCAAGCAAAGCAATAAGAAATTGTCGTCCCGGGGCCAAGTATCGGGGTTGTTGTGTGCCTACCACATGATACTACAACTTACACTAAAATTTCCAAGTACCTAGGCAGCATGCAAATTGGGCAAAGAAAGGTGAACTACCATGCATCGAGAACATAGGAAAAATAACATGATCAAAATGACTTGCCTTGATGATAGTTGTCTTGATCGAGCGCTTCTAAGTAACACGCTTCGCACTCCGGATGATCTACCGATACAAATAAAAAACACACCATAAGCACTACAATCAAGCAACAAGAAAAAAATAACATCACAAGTAAGGATTTGCTAAGGCCTAAGTAAAAGAATTCAACACGCGTCACTATGGCAGAAACTTGTTTCTGTTAAAAACACCAGTAAAAATACTTTAAATTTTTTTAAACTTCTACCACAGTAATATATAATCACTAGGAAGCAGTAGCAAAAAGAATCAACTCAAAATCATTTTTTAAACTCCTGGAATAGGCAAAACAAGGTTTAAACTAAATCTGATCTAACTTATACTTGAAAATTTCAAACATAGACAAATTATATGTTTTTAAAAACTACAGAAAAATTGGAATCTACTGGAACAAGAATCAACATCATTGGACTTCGGGATCAAAAGTTATGGCCAAAACAAAACAGAAACTTTGTTGTTGTTGCAACTAGACAGAAAAAAAAAGAAGCTAACTTGCTAACAGACAGGGGTATACGTGGCGCGCTGTGATAGGCTAAGGGGGTGTTTGTTGCTAACGTTAGGAGCAAACGGCCGAGTTCTAACCGAAACTCGCTGGCTAATAAATAAGTGAAATAAAACCGACGGTTTTCTGAGCTAAACCGAACAGGTATCCTACTTCTAATCTACACCATCTAACTACAATCTAACGGATGGGAAGAGAGGAAGAACTCACAGGGGGAGGAGGATGCTCCGGCGAGGTTGACTCCGGCGAGGCGAGGGAGACCGGCGATGGGGAGGGGCTCCGGGGGTGGCGACGGGACGGGGAGGCGGCGGCGGCTTCCCTCCGGCACGTGGTGGCGACGGCGGGGCGAGGGAGGCGGCGAGGTGGCCGCCCCAGGGTGCGGTCGAAGGTGGTGAGCTCAGGCTCCGGCGGTGAGGCTGCGGGAGGGGCTCGGGGGGGGGGCTTGGCGTGGAGGTGGGAGGAACGGGGTGCGGCAGGGGCTCGGGCTATTTATAGGCGGGGAGAGGAGCGGCGGAAGGTAAGGGAGAGGGGTCCGAGAGGATCCCGGGTTCTAGGGAGCTTGGGCTGGGGTCGGGCATGGATTAGGAAAGAGAGGAGGGAGGCGAGGTGGAAGGTGACCGGTGGGGAGAGGGGGTCGGCCAGGGGGGGCCCAGCGGCAGGGAGAGGGAGGGGGCTGTGGGGAGATCGGCCACCGATCCTTAGGGGATTCGGATCCCGGGCTGTGGGGGTGGCGGCCCACAGCTATTAAGCGCTCGGGCGGCTGCCTTCTAAAAAAAAGACTTTCCTATTTTATATCTTTTCCGAAACAGAAAAACAAAAGTGAAAAAAAGGAAGTAAATCAAATATTTAATATAGAGTATTATATACCAAAAAAATCAGAAAAATATCCTCTACCCGAATAATATTTTTCCAAAGCAAAAATAAAAACTTAAAAAAATGTTTTTTCAGAAATTCCCCAAAATGCTTTATTTTCTTTTTGCAAATATTTTTACAAATAAACTTTGGATTTCTTGGCTCCAAATATTTCAGAAATTGCCCGCTTTGGAGGGTCATTTTCCTCCGCTCTCTCTCTTGCGTGCAAGAGAGTATTTTCCCGGCATTTCTCGTGTGAGGAAAAAGATGGAAATGCAAAATCAAAAGACGAAAGAATTCAAGTGCCAAATTTATTTCAATCAATATGCATAGATGCTTAGCTACAATGTAAAACATTCCCAATTAGGAAAATTGGGATGTTACAAACCTACCCACCTTAAGATGAATCTCACCCTCGAGATTCGGGTTGACTAGAAAACAGGTGCGGGTGGTCTCGACGAAGATCCTCTTCTCATTCCCAGGTGGCTTCTTCCTCGGTGTGGTGGCTCCACAACACCTTGCAGAACTTGATGATTTTGCTGCGGGTAACTCTGTTGGCAGTCTCGAGAATCCTGACGAGTTTTTCCTCATACGTCAGATCATTGTCAAGCTGTATGGCCTCTAGGGGCACTGTATCTCTCAACGGAACATCGGCCATCTCAGCGTGGCATTTCTTCAACTGGGAAACATGGAAGACATCATGAACTCCGGACAATCCTTCCGGCAGTTCCAGTTTATATGCAACTTCGCCTCTACGTTCAAGAATTTTGTAGGGGCCAATGAAACGGGGTGCTAATTTTCCTTTCACACTGAATCTCTTGATTCCTCGAAGTGGAGACACCCGAAGATATGCTCGGTCTCCCACTTCGTACGTTACTTCCTTGCGTTTGCTGTCAGCATAACTCTTCTGTCTGGACTAAGCTATCTTGAGTCGGTCACGAATTAGCTTGACCTTCTCTTCAGAATCTCGAATAAGGTCGGGACCAAAAAGTTGTCGGTCTCCAACTCCATCCCACATCAATGGTGTTCTGCACCTCCTTCCGTATAGAGCTTCGAAAGGGGCCATCTTCAGACTGGTCTGGTAGCTGTTGTTGTATGAGAACTCGGCATAAGGCAAATTGTCATCCCAACTAGACCCATAGTCTAGTGTGCAAGCTCTCAACATGTCCTCCAGAATCTGATTGACAATCTCGGTCTGTCCATCTGTCTGCGGGTGAAAAGTTGTGCTGAACTCCAATCTCGTTCCCAAGGTTTCATGCAGTTGGTGCCAAAATTTTGATGTGAACTGAGTCCCTCTATCTGACACAATGCTCTTCGGTACTCCGTGCAGACATACGATCCTCGTCATATATATCTTGGCCAGCTTGGCACTCGTGTAAGTAGTCTTTACCGGAATGAAGTGAGCTACCTTGGTCAAACGATCGACCACAACCCAAATAGAATCATAGCCAGAACGGGTCCTGGGTAATCCGGTGATGAAATCCATACCAAGCTTTTCCCATTTCCACTCGGGTATCGGCAGAGGTTGGAGCAAACCTGCTGGCTTCTGATGCTCGGCTTTTACTCGCTGACAAACATCGCATATTGCTACGAACTCGGCAATGTCTTTCTTCAATCCTGTCCACCAGAAACTTTCTTTCAGATCCAGATACATTTTGGTGTTGCCGGGGTGTATTGAGTACGGGGAATCATGGGCCTCCTGAAGTATCAACTTCCTGAGTTCGGGATCATTGGGCACATAGATGCGATCCTCAAACCATAAAGTTCCATGTTCATCCTCACGAAAACCTTTAGCCTTCTCGTCTTCCATTTTCTGCTTAATCTCAGCTATCTCCTTGTCTGATTTCTGTGCCTCGCGGATCTTTTCTGTCAAAGTGGACTGAATTTCCAGTGTGGCAACAAATCCTCTTGGAACTATTTCCAATTTGAGCTCTCGGAGGTCATCGACTAACTCCTGGGGTAACCCTCCAGCTGTGAGTGTGTTCACATAACTCTTGCGGCTCAACGCATCGGCTACAGCATTTGCCTTGCATGGGTGATAATGCAATCTCATGTCATAGTCCTTGATCAACTCTAGCCATCGCCTCTGTCTGAGGTTCAACTCCTTCTGCGTGAAGATATATTTCAGGCTCTTGTGATCAGTGTAAACATCACAACTATTTCCGATCAGGAAATGTCTCCAGGTCTTGAGAGCGTGCACTACGGCTGCTAGTTCCAAGTCATGTGTGGCATAATTCAACTCATGGGGTCTGAGCTGTCTGGATGCATAGGCTACAACTTTACCTTCTTGCATGAGCACTCCTCCGAGTCCTTGACGAGAAGCGTCACAGTACACCTGGAAATCCTTCCGAATGTTCGGCAATATCAGCACTGGGGCTGTAACAAGACATTTCTTCAGCTCTTGAAAACTGGTTTCACATTCCTCAGTCCAAACATACTTGGATTCCTTCTTCAATAACTCTATCATGGGCTTGGCGATCTTTGAGAAATTCTCAATGAACCTCCGGTAATATCCGGCAAGTCCGAGGAAACTGCGGATCTCCTTGACGGAAGTGGGTGCTACCCATTCGGTGACTGCTGCAACCTTGGCAGGGTCCACTGCTATTCCTTCTCCTGAGATGACGTGTCCGAGGAATCCGACTTCCTTCAACCAAAACTCACATTTGCTAAACTTTGCATACATCTTGTGCTCTCGAAGTTTCTCCAGAACTAGACGCAGATGTTCCTTGTGTTCCTCTTCGTTCTTGGAGAATATCAGTATGTCATCGATGAACACCACGACAAACTTGTCCAAGTATTCCATAAATACCTTGTTCATCAGATTCATAAAATATGCCGGAGCATTAGTCAGTCCAAATGACATGACCGTGTACTCATACAAGCCGTACCGAGTGGTGAAGGCTGTCTTGGGTATATCCTGTTCATGAATCTTCAACTGATGATACCCGGATCGAAGATCGATCTTTGAGAATACGCGAGCTCCAACTAACTGATCAAACAGATCATTGATCATCGGTAAGGGGTACTTGTTCTTGATGGTCACATCGTTCAATGCACGATAATCGACAACCATTCTCAAGGACTTGTCCTTCTTTTCAACCAAGAGCACTGGGGCTCCCCAAGGTGAAGAACTTGGGCGAATATACCCTTTGTCCAACAACTCCTTAATTTGCTTCTTGATTTCTATCAAGTCATTTGCGGGCATCCGATAGGGTCTCTTGGATATCGGGGCTGTCCCGGGTAATAGCTCAATCAAGAACTCAATCTCTCTATCAGGTGGCATGCCCGGCAATTCCTCCGGAAATACATCTGGGTACTCCTGTACAATCGGTACTTCCTCCTGGACTACTCCCGTGAGAGAGTTTACTCGCTTACTCCGTGTTGGGCGCTGAGACACGTACTTAATCCGCTTCTGCTCGGGGGTGGTGAGAAAAATAGACTTAAGGGCACAATCAATATTCCCTTCATACTTGGCCAACCAATCCATGCCTAGGATTACATCCAATCCCTGGGACTCTAATACGATGAGGTCGGTGGGAAAATTATGGTTCCCGATGTTGAGACTCAAAGCATGGCATCCTATCCCGGTTGTCATCATGCCTCCTGGGGAACTGACCTTAATAGGCTGGCTGAGGGTTCTAGTTGGCAAACTATACTTTTCCACAACTACCCTTGATATGAATGAATGTGTTGCACCAGAATCAAAAAGTACCAATACTGGACGTGAATTTAGCAAAAACTTACCAACCATAGTATCGGGGTGATCATAGACCTGTTCAACATCAATGTGGTTCACCTGAGCTCGAGGAAAAGGATTGGGCTTCTTTGCTGCAGAGTTGCCGTTGCCGTTTCCATTTCCCTGCTTGTTCTAGGGACATTTAGTGGCATAGTGTCCCGTCTTCTGACACTTGAAGCAGGTGATGTGATTCAGATCCTTCTGAGCTGGAGTTGAATGCTGCTGAGTGCCAGTACCGCCATTCTTGAAGTTGCTGTTGTTGCGGTGGTTCCCATTTCCTCCATGGTTGTGGCCTCCATGGTTGTGCACTAGGTGGGTATGCTGGACGTGTCCTCCAAACTTACCGGATCCAGTCCCGGTATTCCCTGAATAGGGGGTGTAGCGAGGCTTCTGCTGAGTGCCGGAGTTGAAGTTTCCAATCCCATACTTCCGCTTGCGGTTCTCCATCTGCTGGTGTTTCCCCTCCAAGATGAGGGCCTTATCCACCAGCTCCTGATAGTTGTTGAAGGTGGCTACAGTCAACTGAATGCTCAGCTCATCATTGAGTCCCTCCAAGAATTTTTCCTGCTTGGCCGCATCATCGGCCACATCTCCAGGTGCATAACGGGCGAGCATGCTGAATTCATCGACATACTGGGCCACAGAGCGATTCCCCTGGCGTAAGTTGCAAAACTCACGCTTCTTCAGACTCATTGCACCAGCTGAGACATGTGCGGTACGGAAGGCTTGCTTGAATTGCTCCCAAGTGACACCAGCAATGGGGTATGTGGTGGTGTAGTTCTCCCACCATGCAGCTGCAGGGCCTTCAAGTTGATGCGCGGCAAAGCGCACCTTCTCAGCTTCAGTACAACCAGCAGTGATAAGTTCACGCTCCATCTTGCAGAGCCAATCATCTGCCACAATGGGCTCAATGCTGCTGGAGAAAGTTGGAGGGTTCAACCTCAGGAAACGGGTGAGATTGTCGGTCTGGGGTGGATGACGGTTGTTGTTATTGTTCTGGTTTTGGATGATTAGCTGCATCAGGGTGTTCTGTTGCTGGATCAACTGGGTGAGTTCCGGCGGAAAGTTGGAAGTAGGGGCACCTCTCGGAGGCATCTGATGTTTGTGGAGGGGTGAGATTAGCATAGAACAATGGTCTAAGAGTAATTACACTACCCATATGAATGCAACAAACAAGTATCACACCACACATTTTATTCAATACTATCACAAAGGTTCACACGAGGATACAAAATTCGATAATCCTAAACATCGGCCTAAGTGTATAACGATAAAGTAAATTTGGTGGTCTAGTCTAAGTGTCCTCCTCAGAAAAGCATGGTGATGGGTCCTTCGGTGGAGCTTTCTTCATAGTCTTCGTCGTTGCTGATCAAGGGGGCTACGTCACCTTCGGGATGAAGGTTCTCGCCCATGTCCAGTTCCTCCTCCAGGTATGCAACTCGAGTCTTCAGCTTCTCGATCCGCTCCAGCAAGTCCTTCACCTCCAGTTCGTGCTCATAGTGGGCTTCCCGGGCTGCTTCTTCAAGTTCAAGCTCGCGGAGTGACAGTTGCTTGATCTTCCTGGCGTCATTGATCACACGATGCTCCAGAGTCCCGCTGTGCTTCTCCAAGGTCTGGGCATAAGACAGGAGAGCGTCCTTGGTCTTGCTTGAGATGATTTCTCCGTCTTCGCTTCTTCGGGATACGGTGAATAGGTCTCGTGAAATAGGGCAGCCTTTGTACTCTTCCTTGATACGTCCGAGTGCACAATGGATCACCATGTCCCTTCCGAGAATCCAGTTGGGTGCGATGAACTTGAAATCCACCGGCTCAGTGCGCGGCTCGAATGTCCTTCCGGGAACGTGCACCTCGATCTTGTAGCGTGAATCCTCCGGGTAAGACGAAGTTGGCTTCCCTGTGATAGTCGGCAGAGCAATCCTCAAGTCCTTGGTGATCTGCACTAGCTCCTTTCCAAAAGGCATAGTGGCGTCGGGCTGGCAAAACTCCGTGAACTTAACAGGGATGAAGGTGGCCATCTAAAACATTGGAAAATCGGAGAGAAGTCAGAAATGATCAGAAGAGAAAATAGAGGATTTATAGACATAAGAAAATAGTTTTCTTCCTAAGGCTTTTCCATTCCTTTACGTCCTATGGTCAGCGTGTGCTCTGATACCATTTCTGTAGCGACCCGACTCAAGACGAGTCAAGCCTCTGGTGTTTCCGTACCATCCCAAGATCATGCTGGTACACACTCAGTACATAATGTATATATTCAAGAGTTCAATCACACAACTTTATTAATCAAAATCTCATAAATAGTACTTTATTATAATAAAGGATTACAATAAAGTGGCGGAAGGCCATCTCATGAGATATCTAACGAAGACTAGCGGAAGCATCAGGTAGACGAGTCCATCCGACTCCAAGGGCATGTCGCTGAGCGTAGAACGTAGCCTCACTCCTGGTCGGAAAAGTACTCTGCAACATGATACGTTGCAGCCGTGTAGGTCAGCATATTGAATATGCCGGCAAGTCATCAAAGAGAGGAGTAAAATAATACTCAACTATCTCTACATGCATATTTGGCCGGTGGGGCTATGAGTTTTGCATAAAGCCAGTTTTATCCTACAACAAGAGGGGCTGGAAGCAAAATATTACTACATTGTTTGTTGTTAACGAGATGGTTCCGCCAACCAATTCTCGTACCCGAATAGTTGTTAACACCCACATCATTATTAAGTTGTGTCGAGAGTTCAGGGGAATTTCAATGCCTTTGGCTCAAGTTGTCCATGACCGTGGACATGGCTAATCGATTAGGTTGGGCACTCTGCAGAGTTTTGCACACGTTCCCCACAAGATTTGATCGCCTCCGGGTTTGTCCTCGCACTTCAGGGTGTTTGAAGACCGGATGATCAAAACATGGTCTTTCAACGGGTCCCTCTGAATCCCTGTCGGTGCCCATCCATTCCTACCGTTCTTCTACATCTGCTAGCACCGCCTGTCCAGAGTCGCCGCGTTGTCCAACCAAGCCAGAGCCCATAATGACTTGTGGCTGTGCAGGTAAGCCTTGAGTCTTGAAGTCTCCGTCCGTCTCTTCGAGCCTGGGTGAAGCTTTCCGCAGGATGTCATGGCCTCTCCAGCATCCCGGGCATCCACTGGGTTCTCCAGGGAGCCGATCAACCGTCCTTCACCCAGAGTTGCATTGCGTCCGAGGTCTTGAAAATCTTGTCTTAACCGGTCTTGATTATTTAATCAACCTCGCATCACTCGTGTTATGCACTCAACCGAAAACCCGTCTACTCAAGCAAAGCAATAAGAAATTGTCGTCCCGGGGCCAAGTATCGGGGTTGTTGTGTGCCTACCACATGATACTACAACTTACACTAAAATTTCCAAGTACCTAGGCAGCATGCAAATTGGGCAAAGAAAGGTGAACTACCATGCATCGAGAACATAGGAAAAATAACATGATCAAAATGACTTGCCTTGATGATAGTTGTCTTGATCGAGCGCTTCTAAGTAACACGCTTCGCACTCCGGATGATCTACCGATACAAATAAAAAACACACCATAAGCACTACAATCAAGCAACAAGAAAAAAATAACATCACAAGTAAGGATTTGCTAAGGCCTAAGTAAAAGAATTCAACACGCGTCACTATGGCAGAAACTTGTTTCTGTTAAAAACACCAGTAAAAATACTTTAAATTTTTTTAAACTTCTACCACAGTAATATATAATCACTAGGAAGCAGTAGCAAAAAGAATCAACTCAAAATCATTTTTTAAACTCCTGGAATAGGCAAAACAAGGTTTAAACTAAATCTGATCTAACTTATACTTGAAAATTTCAAACATAGACAAATTATATGTTTTTAAAAACTACAGAAAAATTGGAATCTACTGGAACAAGAATCAACATCATTGGACTTCGGGATCAAAAGTTATGGCCAAAACAAAACAGAAACTTTGTTGTTGTTGCAACTAGACAGAAAAAAAAAGAAGCTAACTTGCTAACAGACAGGGGTATACGTGGCGCGCTGTGATAGGCTAAGGGGGTGTTTGTTGCTAACGTTAGGAGCAAACGGCCGAGTTCTAACCGAAACTCGCTGGCTAATAAATAAGTGAAATAAAACCGACGGTTTTCTGAGCTAAACCGAACAGGTATCCTACTTCTAATCTACACCATCTAACTACAATCTAACGGATGGGAAGAGAGGAAGAACTCACAGGGGGAGGAGGATGCTCCGGCGAGGTTGACTCCGGCGAGGCGAGGGAGACCGGCGATGGGGAGGGGCTCCGGGGGTGGCGACGGGACGGGGAGGCGGCGGCGGCTTCCCTCCGGCACGTGGTGGCGACGGCGGGGCGAGGGAGGCAGCGAGGTGGCCGCCCCAGGGTGCGGTCGAAGGTGGTGAGCTCAGGCTCCGGCGGTGAGGCTGCGGCAGGGGCTCGGGGGGGGGGGGGGGGCTTGGCGTGGAGGTGGGAGGAACGGGGTGCGGCAGGGGCTCGGGCTATTTATAGGCGGGGAGAGGAGCGGCGGAAGGTAAGGGAGAGGGGTCCGAGAGGATCCCGGGTTCTAGGGAGCTTGGGCTGGGGTCGGGCATGGATTAGGAAAGAGAGGAGGGAGGCGAGGTGGAAGGTGACCGGTGGGGAGAGGGGGTCGGCCAGGGGGGGCCCAGCGGCAGGGAGAGGGAGGGGGCTGTGGGGAGATCGGCCACCGATCCTTAGGGGATTCGGATCCCGGGCTGTGGGGGTGGCGGCCCACAGCTATTAAGCGCTCGGGCGGCTGCCTTCTAAAAAAAAGACTTTCCTATTTTATATCTTTTCCGAAACAGAAAAACAAAAGTGAAAAAAAGGAAGTAAATCAAATATTTAATATAGAGTATTATATACCAAAAAAATCAGAAAAATATCCTCTACCCGAATAATATTTTTCCAAAGCAAAAATAAAAACTTAAAAAAATGTTTTTTCAGAAATTCCCCAAAATGCTTTATTTTCTTTTTGCAAATATTTTTACAAATAAACTTTGGATTTCTTGGCTCCAAATATTTCAGAAATTGCCCGCTTTGGAGGGTCATTTTCCTCCGCTCTCTCTCTTGCGTGCAAGAGAGTATTTTCCCGGCATTTCTCGTGTGAGGAAAAAGATGGAAATGCAAAATCAAAAGACGAAAGAATTCAAGTGCCAAATTTATTTCAATCAATATGCATAGATGCTTAGCTACAATGTAAAACATTCCCAATTAGGAAAATTGGGATGTTACAAACCTACCCACCTTAAGATGAATCTCACCCTCGAGATTCGGGTTGACTAGAAAACAGGTGTGGGTGGTCTCGACGAAGATCCTCTTCTCGTTCCCAGGTGGCTTCTTCCTCGGTGTGGTGGCTCCACAACACCTTGCAGAACTTGATGATTTTGCTGCGGGTAACTCTGTTGGCAGTCTCGAGAATCCTGACGAGTTTTTCCTCATACGTCAGATCATTGTCAAGCTGTATGGCCTCTAGGGGCACTGTATCTCTCAACGGAACATCGGCCATCTCAGCGTGGCATTTCTTCAACTGGGAAACATGGAAGACATCATGAACTCCGGACAATCCTTCCGGCAGTTCCAGTTTATATGCAACTTCGCCTCTACGTTCAAGAATTTTGTAGGGGCCAATGAAACGGGGTGCTAATTTTCCTTTCACACTGAATCTCTTGATTCCTCGAAGTGGAGACACCCGAAGATATGCTCGGTCTCCCACTTCGTACGTTACTTCCTTGCGTTTGCTGTCAGCATAACTCTTCTGTCTGGACTAAGCTATCTTGAGTCGGTCACGAATTAGCTTGACCTTCTCTTCAGAATCTCGAATAAGGTCGGGACCAAAAAGTTGTCGGTCTCCAACTCCATCCCACATCAATGGTGTTCTGCACCTCCTTCCGTATAGAGCTTCGAAAGGGGCCATCTTCAGACTGGTCTGGTAGCTGTTGTTGTATGAGAACTCGGCATAAGGCAAATTGTCATCCCAACTAGACCCATAGTCTAGTGTGCAAGCTCTCAACATGTCCTCCAGAATCTGATTGACAATCTCGGTCTGTCCATCTGTCTGCGGGTGAAAAGTTGTGCTGAACTCCAATCTCGTTCCCAAGGTTTCATGCAGTTGGTGCCAAAATTTTGATGTGAACTGAGTCCCTCTATCTGACACAATGCTCTTCGGTACTCCGTGCAGACATACGATCCTCGTCATATATATCTTGGCCAGCTTGGCACTCGTGTAAGTAGTCTTTACCGGAATGAAGTGAGCTACCTTGGTCAAACGATCGACCACAACCCAAATAGAATCATAGCCAGAACGGGTCCTGGGTAATCCGGTGATGAAATCCATACCAAGCTTTTCCCATTTCCACTCGGGTATCGGCAGAGGTTGGAGCAAACCTGCTGGCTTCTGATGCTCGGCTTTTACTCGCTGACAAACATCGCATATTGCTACGAACTCGGCAATGTCTTTCTTCAATCCTGTCCACCAGAAACTTTCTTTCAGATCCAGATACATTTTGGTGTTGCCGGGGTGTATTGAGTACGGGGAATCATGGGCCTCCTGAAGTATCAACTTCCTGAGTTCGGGATCATTGGGCACATAGATGCGATCCTCAAACCATAAAGTTCCATGTTCATCCTCACGAAAACCTTTAGCCTTCTCGTCTTCCATTTTCTGCTTAATCTCAGCTATCTCCTTGTCTGATTTCTGTGCCTCGCGGATCTTTTCTGTCAAAGTGGACTGAATTTCCAGTGTGGCAACAAATCCTCTTGGAACTATTTCCAATTTGAGCTCTCGGAGGTCATCGACTAACTCCTGGGGTAACCCTCCAGCTGTGAGTGTGTTCACATAACTCTTGCGGCTCAACGCATCGGCTACAGCATTTGCCTTGCATGGGTGATAATGCAATCTCATGTCATAGTCCTTGATCAACTCTAGCCATCGCCTCTGTCTGAGGTTCAACTCCTTCTGCGTGAAGATATATTTCAGGCTCTTGTGATCAGTGTAAACATCACAACTATTTCCGATCAGGAAATGTCTCCAGGTCTTGAGAGCGTGCACTACGGCTGCTAGTTCCAAGTCATGTGTGGCATAATTCAACTCATGGGGTCTGAGCTGTCTGGATGCATAGGCTACAACTTTACCTTCTTGCATGAGCACTCCTCCGAGTCCTTGACGAGAAGCGTCACAGTACACCTGGAAATCCTTCCGAATGTTCGGCAATATCAGCACTGGGGCTGTAACAAGACATTTCTTCAGCTCTTGAAAACTGGTTTCACATTCCTCAGTCCAAACATACTTGGATTCCTTCTTCAATAACTCTATCATGGGCTTGGCGATCTTTGAGAAATTCTCAATGAACCTCCGGTAATATCCGGCAAGTCCGAGGAAACTGCGGATCTCCTTGACGGAAGTGGGTGCTACCCATTCGGTGACTGCTGCAACCTTGGCAGGGTCCACTGCTATTCCTTCTCCTGAGATGACGTGTCCGAGGAATCCGACTTCCTTCAACCAAAACTCACATTTGCTAAACTTTGCATACATCTTGTGCTCTCGAAGTTTCTCCAGAACTAGACGCAGATGTTCCTTGTGTTCCTCTTCGTTCTTGGAGAATATCAGTATGTCATCGATGAACACCACGACAAACTTGTCCAAGTATTCCATAAATACCTTGTTCATCAGATTCATAAAATATGCCGGAGCATTAGTCAGTCCAAATGACATGACCGTGTACTCATACAAGCCGTACCGAGTGGTGAAGGCTGTCTTGGGTATATCCTGTTCATGAATCTTCAACTGATGATACCCGGATCGAAGATCGATCTTTGAGAATACGCGAGCTCCAACTAACTGATCAAACAGATCATTGATCATCGGTAAGGGGTACTTGTTCTTGATGGTCACATCGTTCAATGCACGATAATCGACAACCATTCTCAAGGACTTGTCCTTCTTTTCAACCAAGAGCACTGGGGCTCCCCAAGGTGAAGAACTTGGGCGAATATACCCTTTGTCCAACAACTCCTTAATTTGCTTCTTGATTTCTATCAAGTCATTTGCGGGCATCCGATAGGGTCTCTTGGATATCGGGGCTGTCCCGGGTAATAGCTCAATCAAGAACTCAATCTCTCTATCAGGTGGCATGCCCGGCAATTCCTCCGGAAATACATCTGGGTACTCCTGTACAATCGGTACTTCCTCCTGGACTACTCCCGTGAGAGAGTTTACTCGCTTACTCCGTGTTGGGCGCTGAGACACGTACTTAATCCGCTTCTGCTCGGGGGTGGTGAGAAAAATAGACTTAAGGGCACAATCAATATTCCCTTCATACTTGGCCAACCAATCCATGCCTAGGATTACATCCAATCCCTGGGACTCTAATACGATGAGGTCGGTGGGAAAATTATGGTTCCCGATGTTGAGACTCAAAGCATGGCATCCTATCCCGGTTGTCATCATGCCTCCTGGGGAACTGACCTTAATAGGCTGGCTGAGGGTTCTAGTTGGCAAACTATACTTTTCCACAACTACCCTTGATATGAATGAATGTGTTGCACCAGAATCAAAAAGTACCAATACTGGACGTGAATTTAGCAAAAACTTACCAACCATAGTATCGGGGTGATCATAGACCTGTTCAACATCAATGTGGTTCACCTGAGCTCGAGGAAAAGGATTGGGCTTCTTTGCTGCAGAGTTGCCGTTGCCGTTTCCATTTCCCTGCTTGTTCTAGGGACATTTAGTGGCATAGTGTCCCGTCTTCTGACACTTGAAGCAGGTGATGTGATTCAGATCCTTCTGAGCTGGAGTTGAATGCTGCTGAGTGCCAGTACCGCCATTCTTGAAGTTGCTGTTGTTGCGGTGGTTCCCATTTCCTCCATGGTTGTGGCCTCCATGGTTGTGCACTGGGTGGGTATGCTGGACGTGTCCTCCAAACTTACCGGATCCAGTCCCGGTATTCCCTGAATAGGGGGTGTAGCGAGGCTTCTGCTGAGTGCCGGAGTTGAAGTTTACAATCCCATACTTCCGCTTGCGGTTCTCCATCTGCTGGTGTTTCCCCTCCAAGATGAGGGCCTTATCCACCAGCTCCTGATAGTTGTTGAAGGTGGCTACAGTCAACTGAATGCTCAGCTCATCATTGAGTCCCTCCAAGAATTTTTCCTGCTTGGCCGCATCATCGGCCACATCTCCAGGTGCATAACGGGCGAGCATGCTGAATTCATCGACATACTGGGCCACAGAGCGATTCCCCTGGCGTAAGTTGCAAAACTCACGCTTCTTCAGACTCATTGCACCAGCTGAGACATGTGCGGTATGGAAGGCTTGCTTGAATTGCTCCCAAGTGACACCAGCAATGGGGTATGTGGTGGTGTAGTTCTCCCACCATGCAGCTGCAGGGCCTTCAAGTTGATGCGCGGCAAAGCGCACCTTCTCAGCTTCAGTACAACCAGCAGTGATAAGTTCACGCTCCAACTTGCAGAGCCAATCATCTGCCACAATGGGCTCAATGCTGCTGGAGAAAGTTGGAGGGTTCAACCTCAGGAAACGGGTGAGATTGTCGGTCTGGGGTGGATGACGGTTGTTGTTATTGTTCTGGTTTTGGATGATTAGCTGCATCAGGGTGTTCTGTTGCTGGATCAACTGGGTGAGTTCCGGCGGAAAGTTGGAAGTAGGGGCACCTCTCGGAGGCATCTGATGTTTGTGGAGGGGTGAGATTAGCATAGAACAATGGTCTAAGAGTAATTACACTACCCATATGAATGCAACAAACAAGTATCACACCACACATTTTATTCAATACTATCACAAAGGTTCACACGAGGATACAAAATTCGATAATCCTAAACATCGGCCTAAGTGTATAACGATAAAGTAAATTTGGTGGTCTAGTCTAAGTGTCCTCCTCAGAAAAGCATGGTGATGGGTCCTTCGGTGGAGCTTTCTTCATAGTCTTCGTCGTTGCTGATCAAGGGGGCTACGTCACCTTCGGGATGAAGGTTCTCGCCCATGTCCAGTTCCTCCTCCAGGTATGCAACTCGAGTCTTCAGCTTCTCGATCCGCTCCAGAAAGTCCTTCACCTCCAGTTCATGCTCATAGTGGGCTTCCCGGGCTGCTTCTTCAAGTTCAAGCTCGCGGAGTGACAGTTGCTTGATCTTCCTGGCGTCATTGATCACACGATGCTCCAGAGTCCCGCTGTGCTTCTCCAAGGTCTGGGCATAAGACAAGAGAGCGTCCTTGGTCTTGCTTGAGATGATTTCTCCGTCTTCGCTTCTTCGGGATACGGTGAATAGGTCTCGTGAAATAGGGCAGCCTTTGTACTCTTCCTTGATACGTCCGAGTGCACAATGGATCACCATGTCCCTTCCGAGAATCCAGTTGGGTGCGATGAAATTGAAATCCACCGGCTCAGTGCGCGGCTCGAATGTCCTTCCGGGAACGTGCACCTCGATCTTGTAGCGTGAATCCTCCGGGTAAGACGAAGTTGGCTTCCCTGTGATAGTCGGCAGAGCAATCCTCAAGTCCTTGGTGATCTGCACTAGCTCCTTTCCAAAAGGCATAGTGGCGTCGGGCTGGCAAAACTCCGTGAACTTAACAGGGATGAAGGTGGCCATCTAAAACATTGGAAAATCGGAGAGAAGTCAGAAATGATCAGAAGAGAAAATAGAGGATTTATAGACATAAGAAAATAGTTTTCTTCCTAAGGCTTTTCCATTCCTTTACGTCCTATGGTCAGCGTGTGCTCTGATACCATTTCTGTAGCGACCCGACTCAAGACGAGTCAAGCCTCTGGTGTTTCCGTACCATCCCAAGATCATGCTGGTACACACTCAGTACATAATGTATATATTCAAGAGTTCAATCACACAACTTTATTAATCAAAATCTCATAAATAGTACTTTATTATAATAAAGGATTACAATAAAGTGGCGGAAGGCCATCTCATGAGATATCTAACGAAGACTAGCGGAAGCATCAGGTAGACGAGTCCATCCGACTCCAAGGGCATGTCGCTGAGCGTAGAACGTAGCCTCACTCCTGGTCGGAAAAGTACTCTGCAACATGATACGTTGCAGCCGTGTAGGTCAGCATATTGAATATGCCGGCAAGTCATCAAAGAGAGGAGTAAAATAATACTCAACTATCTCTACATGCATATTTGGCCGGTGGGGCTATGAGTTTTGCATAAAGCCAGTTTTATCCTACAACAAGAGGGGCTGGAAGCAAAATATTACTACATTGTTTGTTGTTAACGAGATGGTTCCGCCAACCAATTCTCGTACCCGAATAGTTGTTAACACCCACATCATTATTAAGTTGTGTCGAGAGTTCAGGGGAATTTCAATGCCTTTGGCTCAAGTTGTCCATGACCGTGGACATGGCTAATCGATTAGGTTGGGCACTCTGCAGAGTTTTGCACACGTTCCCCACAAGATTTGATCGCCTCCGGGTTTGTCCTCGCACTTCAGGGTGTTTGAAGACCGGATGATCAAAACATGGTCTTTCAACGGGTCCCTCTGAATCCCTGTCGGTGCCCATCCATTCCTACCGTTCTTCTACATCTGCTAGCACCGCCTGTCCAGAGTCGCCGCGTTGTCCAACCAAGCCAGAGCCCATAATGACTTGTGGCTGTGCAGGTAAGCCTTGAGTCTTGAAGTCTCCGTCCGTCTCTTCGAGCCTGGGTGAAGCTTTCCGCAGGATGTCATGGCCTCTCCAGCATCCCGGGCATCCACTGGGTTCTCCAGGGAGCCGATCAACCGTCCTTCACCCAGAGTTGCATTGCGTCCGAGGTCTTGAAAATCTTGTCTTAACCGGTCTTGATTATTTAATCAACCTCGCATCACTCGTGTTATGCACTCAACCGAAAACCCGTCTACTCAAGCAAAGCAATAAGAAATTGTCGTCCCGGGGCCAAGTATCGGGGTTGTTGTGTGCCTACCACATGATACTACAACTTACACTAAAATTTCCAAGTACCTAGGCAGCATGCAAATTGGGCAAAGAAAGGTGAACTACCATGCATCGAGAACATAGGAAAAATAACATGATCAAAATGACTTGCCTTGATGATAGTTGTCTTGATCGAGCGCTTCTAAGTAACACGCTTCGCACTCCGGATGATCTACCGATACAAATAAAAAACACACCATAAGCACTACAATCAAGCAACAAGAAAAAAATAACATCACAAGTAAGGATTTGCTAAGGCCTAAGTAAAAGAATTCAACACGCGTCACTATGGCAGAAACTTGTTTCTGTTAAAAACACCAGTAAAAATACTTTAAATTTTTTTAAACTTCTACCACAGTAATATATAATCACTAGGAAGCAGTAGCAAAAAGAATCAACTCAAAATCATTTTTTAAACTCCTGGAATAGGCAAAACAAGGTTTAAACTAAATCTGATCTAACTTATACTTGAAAATTTCAAACATAGACAAATTATATGTTTTTAAAAACTACAGAAAAATTGGAATCTACTGGAACAAGAATCAACATCATTGGACTTCGGGATCAAAAGTTATGGCCAAAACAAAACAGAAACTTTGTTGTTGTTGCAACTAGACAGAAAAAAAAGAAGCTAACTTGCTAACAGACAGGGGTATACGTGGCACGCTGTGATAGGCTAAGGGGGTGTTTGTTGCTAACGTTAGGAGCAAACGGCCGAGTTCTAACCGAAACTCGCTGGCTAATAAATAAGTGAAATAAAACCGACGGTTTTCTGAGCTAAACCGAACAGGTATCCTACTTCTAATCTACACCATCTAACTACAATCTAACGGATGGGAAGAGAGGAAGAACTCACAGGGGGAGGAGGATGCTCCGGCGAGGTTGACTCCGGCGAGGCGAGGAAGACCGGCGATGGGGAGGGGCTCCGGGGGTGGCGACGGGACGAGGAGGCGGCGGCGGCTTCCCTCCGGCACGTGGTGGCGACGACGGGGCGAGGGAGGCGGCGAGGTGGCCGCCCCAGGGTGCGGCCGAAGGTGGTGAGCTCGGGCTCCGGCGGTGAGGCTGCGGCAGGGGCTCGGGGGGCGGCTTGGCATGGAGGTGGGAGGAACGGGGTGCGGCAGGGGCTCGGGCTATTTATAGGCGGAGAGAGGAGCGGCGGAAGGTAAGGGAGAGGGGTCCGAGAGGATCCCGGGTTCCAGGGAGCTTGGGCTGGGGTCGGGCATGGATTAGGAAAGAGAGGAGGGAGGCGAGGTGGAAGGTGACCGGTGGGGAGAGGGGGTCGGCCAGGGGGGGCCCAGCGGCAGGGAGAGGGAGGGGGCTCTGGGGAGATCGGCCACCGATCCTTAGGGGATTCGGATCCTGGGCTGTGGGGGTGGCGGCCCACAGCTATTAAGCGCTCGGGCGGCTGCCTTCTAAAAAAAAGACTTTCCTATTTTATATCTTTTCCGAAACAGAAAAACAAAAGTGAAAAAAAGGAAGTAAATCAAATATTTAATATAGAGTATTATATACCAAAAAAATCAGAAAAATATCCTCTACCCGGATAACATTTTTCCAAAGCAAAAATAAAAACTTAAAAAATGTTTTTTCAGAAATTCCCCAAAATGCTTTATTTTCTTTTTGCAAATAAACTTTGGATTTCTTGGCTCCAAATATTTCAGAAATTGCCCGCACTTTGGAGGGTCATTTTCCTCCGCTCTCTCTCTTGCGTGCAAGAGAGTATTTTCCCGGCATTTCTCGTGTGAGGAAAAAGATGGAAATGCAAATCAAAAGACGAAAGAATTCAAGTGCCAAATTTATTTCAATCAATATGCATAGATGCTTAGCTACAATGTAAAACATTCCCAATTAGGAAAACTGGGATGTTACACATCAAATAAGCCTCATGTGGACAATGGCACTACTTCTAGTCAAAGTACTATATTTCCATGTGTTAGTCCTCGTAATTCGTCTACTCATAATGTTGCTACCTCATGTGATGAATTACTTTCCTTGCCTTGTTGCTCTAACAATGAAACTTACACTTTCTCTAGTATTTGCATTAAAACTAACCATGCATAGGAAATCGAAGAGCTCAAGGCCCAAGTCACTTCTTTGAAGAAAGACTTGGAATAGTGTCATGAAGGGATGTCCACACTCAACAACGTCCTATGTGAGCAAACATCTCCGAATGACAAAAATGATGTTGGAGTAAACTCAAACAAGAACAAGAGTTGCCTAGAACGAGTTAAGAATTCGGCCAAAATCATTTGCTTCAAGTGCAAAGTTAAAGGGCACCATGTTAGATCTTGCCCTTTGAAGACGAAGTCTCAAAGTCACAAGCAACAAGGGAAGCGGCCACAAACTCAATCACACACTCAGCTACAAGTTGAAGGAAGGCCTCTTCCCAATAAGACCCAAGCCAACACTCCCCAAGGTGAGAAATCAACTGGGAAGAAAACAAAGGGTAGATGTTGCTACTTATGTCGTGAGAAGGGTCACGTCGCTTCGTCTTGCACGAGAGGTAACTTATCCAACCCAATCACTATTGATGATATCTATTCCCTTGGGAAGGATAAGGTTGGCAATGTGTTTTCCAAGTTTGTTGGTACTCAAAATGGTGTCAAGAAAAGAACCATTTGGGTTGCCAAGCCTATTGTGATTAACCTCTTAGGACCCAACTTAGTTGGGGACCAACAAGCTCAAACTTGATCAATAGGTGACTATGGAGGACATTAGAGACTTGGATACATAATGAAGAATTAAGGGGTCTTCATAATTCATATTATCTCAAGCCAAGTCATTTGGATTATCGAGTTTCTATCTTATATTCAATGTGCCTCCTTACGGTAACTTATACTTAAACTGTTTACATTGTTAGGTGCTTGCCCCTTTGCATGTTGTGGTTTTGTACCTTGCATGCGTTTGTATATGTTGTGCTTCCAACTTGCTTATCTTGAGTAATCGAGTATGGGTATGTTGGTTTGCATATCATGTACATGTGAGTCTTGTATTGAGCCTTTTTGCATCTTGTTTATATTTTTTGTTGGCTCTTGTGAGAGATTAATGGATTATCCCATTGTGGGGGAGTGATGTGCTTTGCACACCTCACAATCCTATAAATGTGTATACATGGGGAATACCACTTAGTTTTGATACTTCAAGATTATCTAGTTTCTATGTGGCATGTCTTACTCATGAGAAATTCAAATTATATATGGTCCATTAAGTATCTCTTGTTGGTTTTAATTTGCCACTTGTTAATGTTGTTGGTTTATCACATTATGGGGGAGTAATATGCTATGTGCATATTACAAACCTAGAAAATGTGTACATTTGACGTGTTGCCACTTAGTGTTGATATTGTAAATTATCTTGTTCCTAGGTGGCATGTTAGCTCTACAAGTGTCATTTGCTTGCATTTTATGGGTAAAGATGATCTTGGATATATTTGTGATCTACCAATGAGTATCGCTTCGAAAATACTTCTTGTCCTTGACAATTGTTATTCCCATCATGTGATAGGAATTGCTAATCATCTTTACATTGGATTTTGTGTTTCGTTTGTCTTCCTTGGCTCTTATGAATCTATTTTAACATGTATAGTGTTTTTATAGATATAGAGAAAGTGATGATCCCATCATGTGCATTTTGTATTTAAATGCAAATTCTATATAATGCACGTCCCTTGGGGGAGCTATCCTATTTTCTTTAGAACACTGTCTTTATTCACCCATCATAAAATCTTTTGATCCCCATCAAGTGTGTGTTGATGGGAAGCAAGTCTTGCTCTTTATGATGCTTTGTGCCATCATGAAAATTTGTCGAGGGCTTGGTTTGTTGGAACCTAGCTCTCTTTTGGAAACTAGATACCTCGTGTTTGTTTTCCTTCAATTGGTTTCTTGTTGCCTTCTATTTGGCATGTGTCAATGGATATCTCATTCCTTGAGGTATCTTTTAATTGATATCCTTCAAGTGATAGTTCTTTTTGTTTTAGGATCTTATTATCACTTGATACCTTGTCTTTTGGTGACTTATCAACTTTGTGTTGAGTTGATTCTTGAGAGTCTTGAGCATGCGTATCTAGCTACTATATACAACTTCTTTTGCTTGCTTTCCTTCTTTGACCCAATATATAGGGGAAACTCCACCTTGTCATAAATTGGCTAAAGTGTGCATGAAATTCAAATTCATATCTATATGCACATATGTATGTGGAGTTTGTCCTATGTATTGCTGGTTTTCTAACTCTTTGGTCCCAATGAGTTTGTGCACCATTTTGTTTGTTTTGCTGTTCCAAGAACAACTGGAGATGCATTGGATGCTCGGCTCACCTATAAGGAAGGTGTTGAGACCATGTGATTATTGGAGCCAAGTTAGGATGATCAAAGAACAACTATCTACTACATCAATCCAATGTTGTCTCGGTAACACGTATCCACTTCATGCATTATTTTCTTGCAAAGGCCCCAACCTGTCTTTTCTTTTCCAGGTTGCATCATAGCATGAATCTCTTGATTCGTTCTTGTAGTACTTGTTTGCTTTCTCAAAGCATCCGAACGATGATGTCTTACTACTAGTTGGGATGTCTTTGATGTTCGTATGTTGGAAGTTCATATTATACAATAAGAAAATATTAGGCCATGTGCTATGCTTCCAAGCAAAAGATCTCATTGATATATTTATGACTTCCTTTTTGGATATCTAGTTTGTTCCTTCTTGTAACCATTTTGTGTGTATATCCTTCTTTGTGGATATATATCATCATGATTGTCTTCTACTTAGAATCTTTTACACATAAGAGAAGTTACATCTCTAATTGATATCCTCTTTTCTTTCACGTCCATCGTTACATTTCCTTTTTCAGTTTTTGGTGGCTTCGTGAAAAGATTTGTTTGAGTGCGTATCTTATTTTCCTACATCTTGATGCACTCTTTGGTTGTGAAGATTATTTTTCCTCATGCTTGTCTTGATGAGGGTTTTTCCATTTCAATTAGTATCCCTCCTCTTGATAAGGTTCTTACTTCCTATCTTCACAATGGGTTGCCACAAGCGTTGGTTCTTATTTTGTTTATTAGTAAGCTTGTGAACCCATTTTCTAGTATGTGTGTGTGGGAATGATATGTCTTGCACTTTGTATCTCATTTCATCAAGACTATGTTGATGAGTAATGCTCATCCTTATCTTAGTCTTCTCAAGTGCTTTGCCATGACTCACACACATTACTTTGGTTGAGCCTATTCTTAAGTTGCTTCTTTTACATGTTGCTCAACCATTTGTTTTGTGCAATCGATATGCTTATTGTCTCATCTATCTTCTTGGACTCGTTGTGTGTTTTTATTAATTTTGGGGGAGCAACGATCCTATTTTGTGCACCTGTATCAAATACAAAAATCTCGTATTAGTGCACAAATCATGGGGAGCTTCTCTAATTTTTGATAAAACACTCTGTTGCCTTTATCATAATATCTTCTATTCATGTGGTTCGAAGGACCATATGATTGTTTGTTCCATCAGAAATCTTTTGATTGCTTGCCTCTATTTTTGTATGTCTTTGTGGCATATGATCCTTTTATTTACAATCTTTGGGTCCTCAATATAGTTTGTTTCCCTCCAACTACTTATCATTGTATTTGTGTATTTCTCTGCACTCATTTGCTGAGAAGTACACACCTTTTGCAGGACCACCTACTATATTGGCTTTCTAAACTTTTTGTCCATTTTGGCAATCGATGCCAATGGGGGAGAAGTTTAGAGAGTTTACTTTGGATATGTTTAGAGGGTTTTGCTTTTATTGCGTAAGCATTTACGTCTTCACGCATGCATTATTACCTTGTATGTGTGCGTTTGGTTATGCTTATTTCTTATATAAACTCTCTTGAAGTGGTTGTCTTCAATTACCAAAATGGGGGAGATTGTTAGAGCATATATCTCCATATGTGGTTTTGGTAATTAATGACAATTCCTATGGACTAATGGTTGCCTTAAGTTATATTTATAGGATTTGTCCATAGGCACTTCTTGAAGTCCATCTATTGGGTTCAAGGAGTTTATATGATGACCAAGATGGTATTCAAGGTATTATCCAAAGAATGGTCATAGAGACACTAGGTTGATCAAGATCTCAGACAAAGAGTAAATCAAGATGATCAACACACAAAGCGTATAAGATGTACCGAGAGGGATCAAGTGATCCCATGGTATGGTAAGCATTGTCCATTACGTGTTTGTGTACTAACCCATGGTCTTTGTGAGAGTCCTATGTGGGGGTTAGGTGTGCTTCCATGGGCTTGCGTCAAAAGGAAGATCTCATACAACACATGAAGGATGACGTCAAGTGGCGATCGTCATCAAGATTGTGGTGTGCAAGTTCAAGTGGATCAGCATGAATATATCATTGAAACTATTGTTAATGATCATGTGTTGATAAGGACAAGCTCATGTGCTAACAAGGACAAGATCAAGATAAGCATTCCTAAGCACTACATGCTTGATTCTTGTGGATGTTCACATGGTGGACAAATGAAGATGAATACATAAGCTAGGCTTTCCACATTGTGTATGGGAGAGCTACTTGAAGACCTCATCATGTCTTGCTTTCAACTTGAGCCAAGAAGGAACAACAACATCAAGCTCAAGTGAAAGGGTTAACTCAAAGGTATCAGTTCCTTTGACGTTAGTTATGCGGAGTGATGATCAACGAATAAAAGTATACACTCAAGTATGGATCATGAGTACCCCTTTTATGATTCTTTAGTCTTTAGGGATCCCGCACTATTAAGAGGGGATCACGGGTTTTGCGATGAACTTGCTCAAACTACATCTCCAATGTTCTGCTCAGACCACATCTCCACTGCTCTGCTGTTATCTGAAAACAGAACCAGTGCCTCGGACATCCGGCTTCCTCCGGACGTCCGAGGGCCGGACGACCGACTGCTTCAGAAATCCGGAATCCTATACCACAGAAATCAGAGCCATATAACTTGGACTTCCGGCTCCCTCCGGACGTCCGAGGCCCGGATATCCGACCAGCTTCGGAATTCCGAAACTATGCACCAGAGAAACTTGAGCCATATAACTCGGACTTCCGGCTCCCTCCGGACGTCCGAGGGCCGGTCAAGGGTCCGACGACCGACAGGCTTCGGAAATCCGGAGCCCTGCACCAGAAGAACGTGAGCTCTATAACTCGGATTTCCGGCTCCCTCCGGACGTCCGAGGGCCGGACGTCCGTCCCCTTTCGGAAATCCGGAACCTCCCACCAGAAGAAGTTGAGTCGAATAACTCGAATTTCCGGTCCTCTCCGGACGTCTGGTCGCTGTTCAATTCACAGTATTTTCAGTGATATCTACAGGCCTCGGACGATCGACCCCTGTCGGATGTCCGACCCCTCGCGGACGCCCGGACTTCCGGAAACTGTCGGACGTCCGGACCCTGTGTGACTTAAAGTGTTCCCAATGGCTTTTTTTCTCTCCCCACTATAAATACCCCCCCTCCCACTTCGTGAGAGGGAAGCCCAACACAGCCTTATCCTCATAAGAACACACTTCTACCTCACACACATTTGCTCACACCAAATCTTAGATCCCAAGAGCATTTGTGAGCCCCTTTGAGAGTTGTTCCAATCAAAAGATAGATCGTCTCCCTCTCCTCCTCTCAACCCAAGCTATTTGAGATTTGAGCAAGTTTTGAGCATTCCCCGTGATCTTGTTACTCTTGGAGGTTGGAGACTCCTAGGCGGTAGGAGTTCTTCGGAGAGGAATCAATCCGTGTGATTTTCCCCCGAAAAAGTTTGTGAGGGTTTGGAAGCCACCTCAAAGGCTTGCCACTAGTGGTTGAGAAACGCCTTCGTGGTGTTATCTCAAAGGGAGAATAGGGTGAGCCTTTGTGGCGTTGGTGTGCCTTCGTGGTAACATCCACCTCTCTAACGGTGACTAGCTTCCCTCCAAGGAAGTGAACATCGTGATACATCTTCGTCTCAGTGACCTTGGTTATCCTTAACTCTAACTCCTTACTTGTGGTTTACTTGTGTTACTTGAGCATACATACATTGCATATTGTTTGTGCTCATTATATTGTGTTGGCTATTTCTTGTACAAGATTAATCATTCAAGCATACCTTCCATATCCACACGTTCATACTTGCAGCTTTTGATATATCGTGTGATATAGTGTGATCTAGTATCTTGTGTTGTTCACCTACTTGTCGTGTGATATAGCTCAAGTAAGTTTGTTTAACTTACTTGTGCTTGTTAGTAACTGTATTGTGTCCATCTTGGTAGATCGTGTTGTTGATACACGTTGCAGTGCCTAGTGCATTTAGGATTTGTGCTTGACAAGTACCCTCTTTGTTTATTTTCGCATTAGTTTCAAGCCAAATCCCAAGAAGTTTTTAAATAGCCTATTCACCCCCCTCTAGGCGTCATCGAGGTCTTTTCAACCTCGAAATAATTACAGAATTGAGAACAAGAAACTTCTGGGATAACTTCAACGCTCCGGGTAGAATAGAGAGAAATTACAACAAGGAAGGCTCATGAGAATTCCAACATGGGAAAAATTACAAGGATGAATAGGATATAATGAACACGGATAATTAAATTGAATTCACCGGTAAGGATGACACGAATGAACAAATGTGACACGAATCTCCTGATAATCTTCACAATGAATCACCGGGTAAGAGAGAAAAGAACAGACAACGGAAGCACAATGAAAAGAAAACTCTTGGATGAAAATCCAATCACTGAAGAAAAGGGTGGGAGGGCGGGAAAAACAAAGACAACTTGGGACATATGAGATAAACTCCGGTAAGAATTGAGAGAATGATCTGCAAAAAATTAGAGAGGATTGAATTCAGTTGCAGAGAAGCACACCGGTTGAATGGATTTGATAAGATGACTCCGGTTGTCAAAAATTGATATAAAAATTGAACGAACAAAAGAATTTGCATTCTCACATAAAAATATGAGAACACCTCTTAGGAAAGATCTGAAATCACCACTTGACATCGAAGCAACTTGAATTACCATATTCCAACAAAACAAAGGGTGAGGCTTATGAAACAAGCCAGAACAAACTCATGAGAAAGATTTCGTCGGATATTTTCGTGGACAGGAATCCACTAGATGTCGAACCCCAACCTAACATCATGCATTTGTTGGAAGATTGTCCTATAAGCAACTACTTGAATTCCCACCTAAGAATTCCCGAAATATCTGGTCATGCAATCTGGTACACGGACACAAGGAGTAATATCACACAACTCCTATACTAACCCGTCACTTGTATCACATCCGTCAACACACGACCAGAATCTCGGACCTTCATCTACAACAGACCATCGTGATCACAACGATACAAAGTATGGCAGTACTCCCGAACAATCTGCACCAGTACTAGGGACATCAGGGTTATCTCGCTACTAGTAGTATTGAAGCAATTACGAACATCCTTCGTTCTTAGATACTAAGAAATCTGAATGATAACGATGTGCTCAAGAATCCCCTGGAGCTCAACTCCCTTGAAACTTAAAGCAGATAGGAGGCACCAAGACAGAACTCCGTCACATCGGCATCATATAGATTCCAAAAATATCCGCGTGATCCTAAAAAAATTTGAGTGAGAAGAGGAGTAGAATTAAAATATTATGTCAAGATTCCTCACCAGAGCATAGAAGAGGAGAAAAAAGAATCCTACTCTCTGATATATAACTAGATTCAAAGCAGTTTTTCTCTAGATTCGACTCGGCCAAGTTCGATCAATCAAGGGGGCTCCTAGGTCGGTACTGCTCTGATACCAACTTGTCACGCCCAAGATGCGACCCCATCCTCAATTTGGCACAAAGGCCTCGTCAGGGATGGAAGCGCATCTCGTCGTGTTGCAAGAATGGATATCGTTACAAGTACATGTACTGGAAAGAAGATATATATATATATATATAGTTGGCTTACACTCGCCACATGCTACATCAGAGTCACAACAGTACAATACATAATCATCATGAAGAAGAGCAGGGTCCGACTACGGACGAAAACAAACGAGAAAAGAAGAACAACGTCCATCCTTGCTATCCCAGGCTGCCGGCCTGGAACCCATCCTAGATCGATGAAGAGGAAGAAGAAGAAGCAACTCCAAATGAACAATCAACGCGCTCGTGTCGAGTAACCTTTACATGTACCTGCAACTAGTGTTGTAGTAATCTGTGAGCCACAGGGGACTCAGCAATCTCATTTCCAAAGGTATCAAGACTAGCAAAGCTTAATGGGTGAGGTATGGTTAAGTGGTGAGGTTGCAGCAGCGACTAAGCATGTATTTGGTGGCTAAACTTACGAGTACAAGAAATAAGAGGGGGAAGATCTACGCATATCGGACATGAGCTATGAATGATCAAATGAATGATCCTGAACACCTACCTACGTCAGTCATAACCCCACCGTGTCCTCGATCGGAGAAGGAACTCACGAAAGAGACAGTCATGGTTACGCACATAGTTGGCATATTTTAATTAAGTTAACTTCAAGTTATCTAGAACCAGTGTTAAACAAAGTTTCCACGTTGCCGCATAACCGCGGGCACGGCTTTCCGAAAAGATTTAACCCTGCAGGGGTGCTCCAACTAGTCCACCACAAATTACCACAAGCCGCATAGAAATCCTCAATCACGAAGCTCCTGATCTCGTCGGATTCCCTAGTGGAAAACCTCAACTCTGAGATCACCCAAAGCATCACCGGAATCCCAATGCACAAGATATCTCGTCAAAGGTAAAACTAATCCAGCAAGGCTGCCCGATGTGTCGACGATCCCGATAGGAGTCGCGTACCTCGTTCTTAGGACACGACGGATGAGCGATGGTTACCACGCTAAACACCGAGTTGCCCCGGGTAGCGTTAATAAGCTGCTCTGTTTTGGACCAACATTCATGAGGAGCACTGGCCCGGGGGTTGATTAAATTATCCTCGGGGTCCGGAAAGTCCTTATGCAATTTTATTAGGTGATTAGGCAAATGTAGTACCAAAGTTGGGCCTTGCCAGACCAGCTTTAATCTAAAACGAATTATCAAGGGGGTCCCCATAACAACCCCGATCGTGTTAGGAGCGCTCATTTATGGAACATAACACCGGTAGCCGGAAACTAAGGGGGCAAAGGTGGAACAAAACACCAGGCTAGAAAGGCCGAGCCTTCCACCTTCTGCCAAGTATATAGGTGCATTAAATTAAATAACATCAATATGGTGATATAACAAGGAACCCATGCTTTCACATGGAAGCAAAGCACCTGCAACTAGCAACGCTAACACAGGGTTAAGCAAGCAGTAACATAGCCAATCAGTGGTTTGCTAGGTTGAACAGGTTGAAGGTTTTCATGGCATTGTTGAGAGGCTGATATTTAACATGTGGTAAGCAACGAGACATAATCGATAGAAGCGATAAAACTAGCATGGCAATGATAGTAATGGTATCTGGGGAAATGATCATCTTGCCTGAGATCCCGCTTGGAAGAAGAATGTCTCCGTGAAGCAGACGAACCGACGTAGTCGAACGGGTCCTCACAATCCGGCACGCTGCGGAACTCTATCGAGACGAAGCAAACCGGAAACACAAATCAACACACAGAATTAACCACACGATGCACAACACAAATGATGCATGAGCAGCTGAATACATGCAAGTCACGACATGACAAATCACACAATCAAACACTACACATTAAGTGAAGTTCAATATGCAACGAGTTGCATATTGACGAAACTCCACGTTAATTATTTAGTTCTATCCCGATTAGGTACTTGGAAATATTAAATGTGACTAAACATGGCAAGAGGTGAAGCGTAATTAATCTACCTATCTAGGCATTTTAAATGAGGTCGGAAATGACATATAACACCTCCGAGACGACCTCACATGTTAATTTACAATTCTGTCCAGATCTGAACTAACGCATTTAATTGGTTGTTAAACAGCAAAACAAATAGGTTCACGTGATTCTACGCGTCATGGCAAGCAATTTACACATAGAGAACATCTCCAACGGAGCTACGGATCAAAAGATACAAGCATCGCAAGATATGATGGCATGAATGCGATATGTGTGCCACGATGGTCACGAGCACTTCAAAACATACAACCAGCAAGAGAAAATGAAACTACACGAGATTCTAAGCCAGTTTCATATAGGAAACGATCTAAATGGAGCTACGGATCAAAAACTACGAGCAAAACAAGATATCATCACAATCTGCCAAAATCAGCCACATAGCACTTTCTACGCCCCACAACTACGGGCTACACAACTCCGATAAACTCAAGCAAGGCATGACACGAAAGAGGGAAAGAAGCACTACTACAAACAACTAACAACAACTAGCATGGCATCATGGATCACTAGGAAAAGAAGTCACAAAATGGCTTCTCACACACACAGTTTCAGACTTAGTGAAAATAACACTTCATGAAAGTGCAGTTTTCAGCCTGAAGGCATATTGACAGCAGCAAAACCTATAGCTACAGGACTCCAAATGGCATGAAAATTCACATCATGCTAGAGAAACACAAGGGCTACAACTAACTCCATTGGACCAACCTCAAAAGAGCTACAGATCACAAGATACAAGCAAGACAAGACAACAACAAAATATAAGAGATTCCAGACTTAGAAATATTTCAGCTCCTCCAAATCAGCACTATTTCTAGCAACTTGAGGGCAATAAAACCACACCTAAACATGCATTTCTATTGCAACCAAAAATACCAGGGGCTAGACGAAACATCAAAGTTCAACTCTCTAGTTGATAACTTAATCAAACGGAGCACGGAATAAATCCTACGAATTAAAAAAAGAGCATCACGGCAAAAATATCACGCGAACTAACTTGCTCAAAAGCTAAAACTAATTGCTCAGAAAAATCACATGGATTTTTCTACCCCGAAAACATATAAAATATGTGGGGTTGCAACACAAAAATAATGCCACACATAAATGCGAAATAATACCCTAGACACGGAAAAATAAACTATCGCAATTGCCTACACGCAAAAATACGAGTGACCGCTCTAAAATACATGGAATAATGGTCCCTAAAACATGGGTATTTAAACTACGGCATACGGGCTATCCGGACATGCGCGAAAAATAACTACGACAATAAACCTGTCGAGACAGCACACTAAACTAGGCATTAGGCACGCAAAACGACGTCAAACAATTATGCATGTTGCGAAAACGGATTCTACGCGCAAAGCTACCCAAAATCCAAATATTACACGTCTCGATCCGACTAACGGATTAAAAGACACGCGCGTTTTAATTACCGTCTATTTTTCTGGAATTTAATAATTCCGAAAAATTCCTATTAAGTAACGGGCCTAACAGGGCATGGGCGGACGGTAATAAAATGTGCACAGAGCGCTGGGCAGGATGGGGCGCTCACCTCGGGCCTAACAGGCCGGCTGGGGGATGCAGAGCTGGGCTGGGGGAGTGAGGCCCACGCGAGGGGCGAGCTCGGGCCCGACGCGCTGGCCGGCTGGAGCGGGGTGGACCTGGGCCTCGGATGCCTCGCACTGGGCTGGCTAGAGGAGCGCTCTGGGAGCCCAAGCGGGGGGAGCGAGCGACGGAGGTCAACGCGGGGCGAGCGCTGCTCGTCTCGTCGACTCCTCGACCAGGCTGCTGGCGGCACTTGCCGGCGACGGGCACGGCGGGGAAGGGGCGAGCGACGGTGGGGATCGACCGGATCTGGCCGGACCTCGCCGGATCCGGCCACCGGTGGGACCAGGAAGCAGGGGCTCGCGAGCAGCGGCTACCGGCTAGGTGCTGCGCTCCGGCCAGATCGAAGGGCGCCGGGAGGCCAGCGGCTCGGCTGCGACCTGGCACGGGCGGCGGCGACCTCTGGCGAGGGCAGTGGCGACCTCCGGCGAGGGGCGAGATGGCCGTCTCCTGCTCAGGCGACGGGAACGGCGGGGCGCCACGGGAGGCAGGGAGGAGCTCGGCTTGCTGCTGCTCGTGTAGGCGGCAGCGGCGGACGGGCCTGCCCGGGCCTGATCTGGGCTCGGCGGGCCCGCAGCGGCTGGTGGGAGGTGGGAGGAGAGAGAGAGAGAGTGGGGGCTAGGGTTTGGCACGGAAATCGATGCAGGGGAGAGGGGGTTGTCTAAAATAAGTACGGGGTCTATATATAGACATATGGGGACTAGGTTACCCGGAATTTCGTTCCAGATCCAACCGTGCGGTCGGATTCGGACGATTTCGAACGCGGGAGCGGTTACGAGGCCGTGTAGAGGGGATATCCAGGGACGAGAGGGAGAACGGGCGGCGCGACAACGAATTTTAAAACACCGACACACATCTGACGGTAGACCGAATACGGTGCCGCTACGATCGACCGTTCGGGTACCAGACGGACTCCGATCGCGACGAAATTCGAGAGGCGGCCTAGCTATAACTAATTACGGCCGCGTGCCAAGTTTCACCTCGATCAGAGAAAGTTTTCAACACACTTTTAAAACAGGGTTTTGACGATGCCGCGGGCGCGGGCGTGTGCGGTCGGGCTCACAACGGACAACGACGATAACCGGCAACTAATAACGGATGCAAGTTTTGAAAACTGGCGGCAACGGAGTGCCGATGCAAAGCTGATGCGCATGATGCGATGATGATGCGACAAATAAAAATAGACACACGACGGAAACGGAAAGAAAAGGGGAATCTTCTGGAACGTCGGCATCGGGCTGTCACACGGCCTACGTCGACCTCGTCAGCGACGACGACGACACCGGCGGCCACTGAAGACGGCGACGGCCACGGCATCGACGGGCGTTTTTTTATGTTAATTATGTCAACGACGGTGAAACTGGGCCGTTTTATGGCCGTGACCTTTAGTGTTATGTTTTAAGTTTTTTTAACTGCGTTTATTTACTTTTTATTTAAGTTTTTCTATTTTTTAATCACGTTCAACACGGACATGATTTGGGGTGCGGTCGCGCGGTGGACGCACGCACGATCCAACGGATAGAAGCGGACATGGGCGAACTCGTTGCCGCCCTAAACGGATAAAATCCGACCAAACTAGACGTGGGGTCGCGCGGTGGAGTTGGCCTTAGAGCAACTCTAGCAGACTCCGCATCCCGCCGGCCCGCAAAACGCGTTTGCAGGTCGCGAAAAACAGCTTTTGCGGGCTGGCCCGGGTTGGCACAGATGCAGACCCCCCAAACGGATTCGTAAAAATATATATTCACGGAATATTCTTTTTTACGGGTCGGCTTTGCGGGGTCTGCTTTTTGCACTGCTGCTTCCCGCATATCATCAGCCCTCAAATATCAAATACAACATAATTCAACAGCCGAAAATAAACTGAATTTCAACTAGAAGGTACTCATCGGCATAGTCAGGTGGAACGCCATATGCAATCACCCGCATAGCTGTGGAGATTTTTTGATATGCACTAAATCCCTTTAAGCCCGCGACATTCTTTCTTTAAGTAAAATACCGGCAATTTTCCTCGCAAGCTTGAACAATTTTCACAAAGATGGATCGACGCATTTGATACCTTCTTCGAAAGAGGTGTGGAGGATATGTGGGTTTCTCCGCGAAATAGTCTTGCATCAACATCTCGTTCCCAAGATGGTGATTCCGAGGAATGCACAAACGCCCGACAGTCGATCCTCGCTTCCTCTTCCGGTTCTCGTCTTCATGCTCCTTCACGACAAGTGCCATGACTAATGTTTGCTGACGAAAGGTCGCAAGCATGGTCTCAACATCCGAGCCGTCCGAATCGGATAGTAGGAACTTCTCGCACGGGGTCAACTTCATCTTCTCGGGCAGTTGACGGGAGGATAGTAGGAACCACAAAAAAGGTACTAACCAGCGGCGGCGGCGGCTCTTCTCGCCGGATCCGGAGGGGCGGTGCAGTGGCTCGCCTGCAGATATGGCCGGAATCGCCGGCGGCGGGCGGGCGAAAGCAAGGGCGGGGCGGCGGCTGAAGGAGGGGGAAAATAGCACGGACTGAAATGTCCCTCCCGCCAACTGCTTCTCTTTGATGCAGGGCACCGCAGCCGCGAGGGAGAAACCCGCGTTTTCCCAGGTTGAGGTCGAGAATTTGCCGCGCTCCCTAAAATTTTTTACGGACCAGGACGAGATGTAGGGTCTGATCGGGCAGCTTTTTCGTCCCGACCCGCATTTTAACGCTTATTTTGCGGGTCGAGGGCGGATGCGGGATCTGCTAGAGTTGCTCTTACTCAGCCGCATCAACTACGTGTCCCCAATCCACTCTCCCCTCCCTCATTCCAATCGAAAAAAAAAATCCAAGCGATCGATCTTCAGCTCCCGCGAACCTCCCCTCTCCGTCAAGGTACGCGCACGCCGCCGATTCCCTCTTCCCCCAAGCTACCCATATGTTCTTCCTGCGGGGTTGGTCCGCGGTCGTCGATTCAGTCAACGCTGCGAGGTATAGATGAGCTCGTAGAAACAGCATGTCGATTTCTGTCCGTGTAGATTGCGCTATCCATGCTCTATACGGTTCGCTTATATGCTGGTAGATCCAATGTTTTTTTCCCCTAGCTGTTGAGGACGACTGGGTGTATGCGCTCTTGATCAATTTTATTCCTGTAGATTTCAGTCGACTGTTGTAGTTCATCGAGAGCTTTTTATTGGGTTAGAACTGATTAATGTTGGACCTGCTGACTGCTGTTGTAGGTTCTTGTTTATGTCTGCATCATCAGATTATTTGTCGGTCCGACCGTCGCACGAATTCTTGATTTAGTTATGCCAAACTCTGTTCCTACCTTTTTTGCGCAAAAGAAGAAGAAGAAAAAAAACTCTGTTTCTACCTTTCTGCTCATCTGGATCTTCATATTAGTAGTACTGGTTCGCTGGTCGGCCGATCCTCCTCCTCACTCTCCCTGTAATAGATCACCGTTTCACCATCCTTCCTTCCTTCCTTCCCCGCCCATGATCGCCCTTTCGTGATTGTTATGTTGTTTAACCCAGTTAGCCGAACTGCAGGTGGGTGGGGTCCATCGGAGGAAGTGGGGAGAAGATGGACGCAGAGCAGGAGTCGCGGTGGGCGGCGGCGCAGGGGATTGGCATCGGCGAGGACCTCGTTCCAGCTGCGCTGCGGCACCTGGAGTTCCTCGCCAAGGTCGACCGTCGCCGGTGGCTCTACGAGGGACCGCTGCTCCACAGGGCCATACACAGGTATCACCATTATATTGGCTTTTCAACAACACTACTTACACAAGAGACCTAGTTTATTTTCTGAGGTATTTCATTCTTTTTCTGTCGGGGTATTGTTGATGAACAGTCTCTACTCTAGGGTGTGTTGGGAATAAAATTTCTCAGTACATTGCCATATTTCAATAGACTTTTGGTGAATTTCAGGATAACTCTTGTGCAATCACTATTTGGAATATTGTACATGTCTCCTGGCAAACACCTGCTTGAGGAAAATTAGACAAAACCACTAGTTTAGTTTACCAAGTTGGTGGAAGAATTGAACTGAGAATGTTTGGGTTTTCAGTCTTAAGGACTGGCATTGCCAGTTATTTTTTTCTTCTGAAACCATCATCTGATGTGTGCTTTCAGTTACAATTTGTTGCTACAGATCTGGCCTTATCTGGAAATTTTGGCATGAAAATCTGGCTTCTTATTTAAGTTCAATGTCCCTATCATGCTGAAATAAGTGATACTATGAAAACAAAACACTCATAGTAAATTAATTTATGTTCTGTGTCGAATAGACTTTGAATTATTGACTTTGTTATGGTGCTAGGTACAAAGCTTGCTGGCTTCCTCTTCTTGCCAAGCACACTGAGGCTTCTGTTGCAGATGAGCCTTTAGTTGTCCCGCTTGATTGTGAATGGATATGGCACTGCCATCGGCTTAATCCGGTATGTATACTTAAGTTATTGTTAACTCACTGATGCTTGTGTGTCGTTCAAAATCTGTGAACACCACATTAGAGAACTAGTATTTGGCTATTTGCACCCCTTGCATAAAAGAAAATACTAGTGAACATGGTTGGAAATGTCTAAATCAAAATTATCTTGTATTGTTTCTGATTTTGCTATGCTGACAACAATATCTTTCAGACTCAATACATAAAGGACTGCAAGAGATTATATGGCAGAATACTGGGCACTAACAATGTCAAGTCCTCCATTCAAGCAAATTCCAAGGATCAGGCTGAGAAAGTTTGGACTGAGTTATATCCTGGAGAGCCTTTTGAGTTGGAATACTCAAGTCCTTCTGACGATTTTGTTTACGTGGGTGATGGAACTGCCGGAGGCATTTCCTATGATCTGATCTCAGCTGTTAGGAGACAGTCTTCTTTCGTCTACCAGGTAGTTACATTACTAACCTTTGCTCTGATATACTACGTATAAGACAAGTCAATGTGATAGATTACCCATGATTTAACGACTGATATCTGAAATCTAGCTATTCTGAATTTCACAAGCAGATTGATACCTGATTTTATTAGCCTAACCAATGTTGGTGATAGTTGAAAAGTTGGGTCACTGTTGATCCATACATGTGGAAGAATGCAATAGAAAAGCAGTGCTACTGCCTTTTCGTAAAAGGAAAAATATACAAGAACAATAAATAAAAAAATATGTATAGAAAGTCAGTGAGCTCCTTTGTTTCTGGCAGGTTGGAACACCAAACATGCATGACCATCGTTTTCTTGAAGAAGCTCTAGCTCGATACAAAGGTTTTTTGTATTTGATCAAGGTGAATCAGGAGAAAGGAATGAACCTCTTTCGTGTGCCAACGTACGATGTGGATCTAATGTGGCACACCCACCAACTGAATTCTGTTATCTACTACAGTGACATGCTGAATCTCCTTGGAAGAGTTCTGGAGCATGATGACACAGATGATGACCGAGCTGAAGGAAAGAAGCTCGACACCGGTTTTTCAGGGACCACCGAGCAGTTCGAGAATACCTTTGGTCTGAGATACTGGAAGGTTGGTGCTATGTACCGTGGAAGCTTGCCATGTCCTGTGACATCCATTCCTCAGATATTTAGTAGTGAGGACGATGGTGTTTTTGGTGTCGATAAAGCAGAGAAGCATCTTACTATTCTTGAAACAACAGTTGTGGAGGTATGATGCTCTTTTTACATCTTATTGTTGTCTCTGAAGCAATAGTCACACAAGTACAGTAATTTTGGTTCAAAGATTTTTCTGATCTAATAAAATAACTCAAAATGCGGTATTTTGTACTATTAATAATATTATTAATTTGGAAGCATGCCTGATATTTGTTATCTAAAAACACGATTGAGCCCTTCTTTTGCCACGAGACATTTACTGAAATTATGAACTCAAAATATTTTCATCCTTTGCAGTTATATTTACAGATTGTGGACATCAAGAATTTACCATCTGCAATTCCAGAGAAAAGTGTGTACGTGTGGTTCACCAAGACTCAACCAGATGTATTTATCAGTGATGGTGGCAGGTTAGATATTTCAACGAAAACAGGGAAGAGTATTGGAGCTGGTTTCCAATGTGAACCGACTGGCGAACTCATTCTTACAGCAATGGTTGATCAGGCCTATTTTGGTGCATCTTCATCGAAGAAATCAGAACCACTGGGGAAGGTTTTGATCTCTCTTCAAGAGTTTACACAGCCTGATTCCAAGCTTTCCTTTGAGAGGTGGTTTGAACTGAAAAGTCATGGTGCATATGCTGGTTCCCCTCCTGTCAGTCTTCGTGTTGCTGCATCTTGTACTGTCCCAAGGCAGGCTCCACAGGTTCTTAGCATGGTCAATGTGAAGCCTTTCTCTCTGAAGGCCTTTCTATTGCCACATTCCATCAAGGATCAAAATATGATCTTCTGGACTCGCTTCGTGTATGACTGTGGTACTGAACTCGTTCGTCTCCAGATAAGGTATTTTTTTTACTGTGGTATCAATCATACATATCGGTGAAGAACTGATTGAATCTAGAAACACATTTGTATCCTGATTAGTAAGTCCTGCATGATACTTACTGGTAGTTTTTTGCAGGAACAAACAAAATGTTACTATATGATACATTGATTGCTAATTACATATGGTGTTATTACATCTTCATTTCAAACTGCAAATTGATATTTTCTGCAGGAATTAAAATTCAACTTATATAGAAGTATTTGTACATTATCTTCAAAAGAGATCCAAATTTATTCCACTGGACACCGGAAAGTTTTACTTGACTATGTTTAAGAAAGAAATATCAGTTTATTCTGGTCTAATGAGAAATTCCTCCCCTTTACTTCAGGGAGCACAAGGCTAAGAGTGGCATGGCTCTCATTCGAGAATTAGTTGGAGTAACAAAGTCATCAAAGCAACCATTTCAGCTTGCAGAATTCATGAAAAACAATTGGTCTTTTAATAACTCCAACTTATCCATCACTCATGACCTGAAACCAAGCAAGGATGGCTGCATACAGGAGCTCAAATACGGCAACAAACTGGTAAGGACAGCTGCAGTCTGCAGCTCAATTCGTACATGCAGTCTGTTCGCTCAAAAGATAGTGATTGCATCAAGTTATATGTAAATAAGAAACGTTTATGCATTTAACATACTCACAGTTCTGGTACTTCTTTGAACAAAGCAGATCAAACTATACAGGGGAAGGAGACTAGCATATGAACTCAAATGCTGCAGTCAGCATGCTGATGATACTACAGCAGTTACTGCTGTTAAGTTCTCAGCTGAACACCCCTATGGCAAAGCAGTCGCACTACTTGACACTGAATCAGAATTTATCACAGTACAGTCTTCAGCTCTGATGTCATATCCTTCTAAGTACTCCCTCCGTTCCATAATATAAGTTGTTATTACAACCAATGCACTTATATGTTGATTGTAATATCATCTTTATTATGGGACAGAGGGAGCAGTAAAGATTAATATCCTTGCATCTCAGATATACTCATGGTGTCCTTACTTAAATTTAGGTGGACGAAGATTGGTTTCTGCTTCCCTGGGTCGCAATATCATTCTTATTCCTGAATTCCATTGGCAAAGATGGCGTGAAGCTCATCGAAGGTGCCATGGTACATAAGCGTGAAACCGTTGAGCCTGATACTACAGTGGCTTCTGAAATGGTGAAAGGTGGAGCAGCAGGTGCCACTGCTGGTCTGGCGCAATGTGGCCCTTGTGGCACGGCTGGTGGCGGTGACATGGTCCTGGCAAGTGACAAGGCTGGTCATGCTGGCTGTGGCGGCTCAGTCACTTCAAGCGGCAAGGTGGCTGATTCTAAGTGCGGTGGTTGTGGATCAGATTGTGGTGGGGGAAGCGATGTCTCTGTGGTCACCATGAGCTACAAGAAAGGTCATGCGAGCTGTGGCGTCGTTGCAGGCGGCGAGAATGGCCATATTTCCTGCGGTGGAAGCATGGTTATTGAAAGCTCCCAGGAGGGGAACACCAAGTCAGGTGGATGCGGTTCAGGTTGTGGTGGTGGAGGCTGTGGCTGCATGGTCATGGAAAGCTCCAAGACTGGCTTCGCCAAGTCAGGCGGTTGCGATTCAGGCTGTGGTGGTGGTTGTGGTTCGGGCTGTGGCGGTGGTTGTGGCAACATGGTAATGGAAAGCTCCAAGACTGGCTTCGCCAAGTCATGCGGATGCGGTTCGGGCTGCGGCGGTGGCTGCGGTTCGGGCTGCGGGGGTGGCTGCGGCAGCATGGTCACTTCATAGTAGTTATTGCCTTCCAGTTCCATGCCCTTCGATTCCACTCATTGCTTGTAAATAATGTTGAGGTCGGTTGTTGGTTGGTTCAGTTGTGGTGTGGGAAGGTCTGGGTTGTCCCAGTCCGGTAACCGGGCATTGCCTAATTCTATAAAAAATAGAATGACATGTATGTAAATATACTCCTTCCGTTTCTAAATACTAGTAAACATGCCCGTGCGTTGCAATGGAAGGAAAAAATACTGAAAATTTGCAGGGACACGATTCGGGATCCGGATCCGGTGCGAGAGCACAATAAATTTGAAGTTTCAACGATGAAACTTACAGTTTCTCATCTAAAACTGCCAAGTTTCAACATGTTTTAGAGATGGACGCAACTGACGTCCGAACGATCCTCCCACGATCCAGTTCTTCCATACCGACGTGATCTTCGATTTATCGGGCATGCACCCTTCTATCCCACCACTTCTCAGGCCTCCTTTTTATTTTGTATTCCGACATATGTGACCAGAATAACGAGCTGTTCTTTCTTTTCTTACCATTTTTCTCTTCTTCTTTTACATCGTAATTTGTGCATCACAGACCTGATAACTCATGCATCGTGGATGCAGTAACTTTTTGACGCTAGGTAAAAAAATGTTGTGAAACACCTAGATAAGTTATACACCACGAACCTTATAACTCACTCACAAACACTGTGGTAACTTACGAATCAAAAAATTGTTGTTGTACAACATCCCAATAACATATCTGTAAAAAGAGCACGGTGATTTATGCGCCATGAATCTGATAGCTCACGCACAAACATTGCGGTAACATTTTTTGGCCACATGAAAAGAAGTTGTAACATACCCCAATAACTTCTCTATAAAGAGCATGGGAATATATACGCCATGACCTGGTAACTCAGCCACAAACAATGCGGTGACATTTGACCCGGAGAAAAAAGTTGTTGTAATACACCCCGATAACTTCTTTGTAAAGAGCATGATAATTTATATGCCACGAACCTAACAACTCACGCACAACAACATTCCCCCCCCCCCCCCCCCCCCCCCCGGATAAAAAGTTATCGTGCTGTTTGTACCTAAATTATCATAGTTGTGATGTGTATACCATCCTGATATTCACACAAAAGTTATCAGAGTTGCGTTTTAAACAACTTTTTTCTCTCATATTAAAGTTATCAGGGTGTTTGTACCTAAATTATCAGATTTGTTGTGCGTATATTATCATGCTATTTATACACAAGTTATCGTCGATGTGTCTTCAACATATTTTTACCCAGATAAAATTACTATGATATTTGTACCTAGGTTATCAGGTAAGTGATGCGTATATTACCATGTTATTTTACTCACAAGTTATTACCATGGTATAAAATTACTAGAGGTATGTTTTAACTAAATAAAAATTCACAGGTCAAAGTTACGACTTGAATGAGCCTAAGTTATCTGGTCTATGGTGCGTAAATTATATTATCGTTCGGATATGTTGTAGAATTCATGCCGACTGGAAAATAGCATTCTGGTTTTCAATAACTTTTACCCCAGGTCAAAAAAGTTACCGGGAGCTGGTATGTTAGTTATTGTATATATTACCAGTTATTTACACATGATTTATCGGGGGTGTTTTCAACAACTTCTTTCTCGGGTTAAAAAGTTGTCACGTCTGGGGTAAGTAAATTATCACCTATGTTGTTTGTATATTAGCATGCTATGTACACATAGGCTACTGCGGTGTTATCAATTTTTTTTTATCGCGATGTCAAAAGTTACTGCGATATTTGTATGCGAGTTATCTTCTTTGTTGTGCATATAATTACCACATTATTATCATATAGGTTACAGGGGGTATGTTTTTTCGAACAATTTTCATCCCAGGGGTCAAAAGTTATTGTGGTATTTGTACGTGTGTTATTACCTCTGATGTGCGTATATGACCATGCTTTTTTACACCAAAGTTATCATGAGATATTTTTGAACGGCTTTTATCTTGGGATTGAAAAGTTACCGGGTTGTTTGTACATGAATTATCAGCTATATTGTGCATATATTATCATGCTATTTACACAAAAGTTACAACGTGTATGCATTTCAACACTCCCGCTGAACCCATGAATAATATGAGTCTGAAGCTTCTTTCGTATCTTCCACAATTTCTTCGTAGTGGCTCCTTTCCGTTTTTTTAAGTCAAAAAATTACCTTGTGTTTGTATGTGAGTTATCACTTTATTTTGTGTGTATTATCATGCTACTTACATAAAAGTTATCAAAATATATTTTCCAACAAGCTTTTTCCCGTTAAAAATAATTATTGTGGTATTTGTATGTGAATTATCAGCTCTATTGTGTGTATATTATCATGCTACTTACACACAGGTTATCGGATATGTTTTTTCAACATCTTTTTGCCCGTTAAAAAGTTGTTATGATGTTTGTATGTGAGTTATCAGCTATATTATGTGTAAATTATTGTGCTACTTACACAAGTTATCGGGGTATGTTTTAATAACCTTCATGTTAAAAAAAATACCTAGTGTTTATATGTGAGTTATCAGCTTTACTGTGTGTAAAAAATCAGGTATGTTTCAACGCCTTTTTGCCTCCCTGAAGGTCAAAGTTACCATGGTATTATATACGTACACTGTTGGTGCACATAAAAGTGCACTAAAATGACATGAAAAATGCAACAATGACGAAATAGAGAACCCAATGATACATAGTAGTGCACTAGTAAAGAAATGTGTTTAAAAAACACATTACTAAAAGTAGGTCCAATAACACGACTGCAATTTACTTCGTACAATAACAAGATCTGTGTGAGTTGGTTGTTGGGGTTGAGTACAATCTGGTTGGTCCGCACCTCATTTTCTCCTCCGCAAAAAGAAGTGGAAAAAGGACAATTACGGCTGCCGCCGGATGCAGATCAGATGGTAGCGCATGCGTTCGGATATGATGCAAAAATCCATATGTCTGTAAAATAGCAATCTTCTTTAGAGATATATTTTAAGAAATTGTTTCCGCGTTTATCGATAAAAAATAATTATTTTTATCGCTTGCTCGTACTACGTTTTAACATGGAAAATTAACATATATTTTAGTACTCGTCAAAATATATTTAAAATGGATCTTGTTTGCAAACGTTCGCAACGAGAAACACGAACATCAAAACAGTATTTAATTTAAAATTTTCATTCAAAAGATATATGACTTTAAAAATCGACAGCCAAAATAAAAAGTTGACACTGCCCATGCACTTGCGTGCACAAAATTGAAACCCAACCTATTCCATGAGTAATGTTCCACAAACATTACTCATAAATCCTAGTCCGAATAAATGCCCCAAAATCCTAGTCCGAATAAATGCCCCAACACAATACTCACCACCAGCACGGGCTCATGTCCTCTATTTCAACATGAAACCCAACCTATTCCATGAGTAATGTTCCACAAACATATGTACTCCCTCCTTCTCGGTTTACGGGACATGCGCGTAGTTCTAAGTCATTGATTTGACTAAATAAATATGCATATATCAATAGATTTTTAAACGGATATAGTTTTAAAAAATATATTTTTCATCACATATGATACATATTTAGATAGGTAAATTGTTAACCTAAAACTACACACATGCCTTGTAAATTGAGACAAAGGGACACTAGTAGAAAAAGGGCCTTTGGCCTGGACCCTTTAGTCCCGGCTTGCCTCTGGGCCGAGACTAAAGGCCCGGCCACGTCGCCCCAAATTGCGCGAGGCTTTGGTCCCGGCCCGTAAGGAGTCTTTAGTCCCGGTTTGTGTCTCGAACCGGGACTAAAGGGTTTGGAGGATTTAGTCCCGGTTCGTGTCTTGGACCTTTAGTCCCGGTTCGTGTCTCGAACCGGGACTAAAGGGTTTGGAGGATTTAGTCCCGGTTGGTGTCTTGATCCGGGACTAAAGGGTAGACCTTTAGTCCCGGTTCGTGACACGAACCGGGACTAAAGGTGTTCAGATTTTTTTTTCTGTTTTTAAATTCTTGTTTGTAGTTTCTGTTTTAAATTGCTTATATCTTTTAGGATATTTGATGTTTTTGATTGATTCTTTTTGCATTAGATTCAAAATTTTGTCTAGTTTCTGTTTGTGCCATTAGTTTTCAAATTTGAATGGTTTAAATTTGAATTTGTTTAAATTTGCTTCAAACCCAGTTTTTGAATAACTTGAGTTTACAAATAGTTTTTAATTTAATTCTTTTTGCTCCCACTCATGTGTTAGATTGTTGTCACAGTAAGATTTATTTGATTATTTTTAGAATAATTTAAATTAGGATTTTAATTAAAGAAATATTGTTTTGCTTATATAGTTGTTTTAGTCATTTAATTGTTGCTTTTTATTATTTTTAGTTAGTTATTTCTGTAGATTTTAACATGTTGTAGTATGGTGCCTATTTAATGCACAAAAAAATCTACAGTTCAATTAATTTAAAAAAAATGCCTTTGTAGCAGATGGGTTTTCGTCTGAAACCTTGATACTTTGAGTTTTGTAGAAAATAAACAAAAATGATAAAATTTTCAAAAAATAAACAAAAATGATAAAATCTTCAAAAAATAAAATCCTTTGAGATGTTGTTAGGTTTTAGTGTCTAGTCGGTATAGAAATTTTGAGATATGAATTTTGACCGTTTTTGCAAAAAAAGGAAAAAAATAAACGGCCATAACTTTTGCATACGACGTCCAAAAAAATTAATATATAAAAAAAACTAGAAAAAATTGGTACTCGATTTCACCCGGGCTTGCCCGGTGAAGTTTTCTCACATGCTCAAAATTCCAAATGGAAAAAAGTTATTTCAAAAAGAAGTTTTTTCAAAAAAAAAAGAAAAATAATTTTATTTAAAAATATTAGGTTGTTTTCATTGAAATTCACTATTATTGTTACTTATTAAGTTTATTTTAATAATTGTTTGTAATTCAAAAAATTAAATCATGTGACATGACATCAAGACCCAAGTTGTTTAGGATTGATAGCTTACTATTGTCAGGAAAACAACAAGTGCACACTGGGTGATTAGAGATTAAATTGTCAAATAATTCAAAGATTAGAAAATTGGAATAAAACATAAAAAATATTCAAAAATTAAATTTGAAAAAAAATTAAAAAAAATCTACCTTTTTGGGTCAAACAAACAAAAAAAACCAGACGGATCCTTTAGTCCCGGTTCGTAAGTAGAACCGGGACTAAAGGTACTCCCTCCGAGGCGGCCACGTGGAGCACCTTTGGTCCCGACTTGGAACAGGGCCGGGACTAAAGGTTAGGCCTTTAGTCCCGCCCCTTTAGTCCCGGTTGGTGAACCGGGACTAAAGCCCCTTACGGGCCGGGACTAAAGGCCCTGTCCCCACTAGTGGGAGTAGTACAGTACAAATGAACGGAGTGGGAATTACCTGTTGTAAAGGGTCTTAGCCCAAAGAAAAGAGTCAAGCCCGTCCATCACCTATGTCACGGTGCCGCTGCTACCAAGGTTAGCGCCATGTCCCCGATATGGTCATGAAGTAGGCGGACCCAACTCCAGTGATAACCAGTAACGGAGCCAGGATCTGGATATGACCGTTGCTGCGTGGGGGGAGGTAAATACATATGTACTTGCTCATGGCAGTCATACGTACACTACATACTTTGGGATCGCTCGATTGGGGGGGGGGGGGGGAGGCCCCTGCCCCCCCCTCCTCCGCGCCTGGTGATGACACTGCCCTTAATGGTCACCATGTTGTCGCCCTCACTCTCTTTAAGCATGGATTTTTATATATTAATTATATTTGAATGATATACATATACTATAACCGGAAAGCTGGAGCGTAGAAGACAAAACAATGCTTGACATCCTTACTACTTAAGGAAAATAAAGTATTGGCAGCTATATGATTCTATAGTATGTACCAGAGCCTTATAATTACATACCAGAAGTTTAAAAAAATCATCATTGGAAAAAAAATACAACTGAATTTCATCTGTTTGATTCATGTGATTTTTATCGGACTCCTAGTTATTCACCGGACTACATTGCAATTTTTGTTGACCCTAAATAAATATGACCCGATTACTATAACTCAGAAGATGATAGACGGGAGGCTTAAACATAGCATGACGTCAGTGAACAATTTTGCGGCAACATTGGTGGTAAATTCAAAATCATGTTAATTAACATTTGTGGTAAAACTCAACAATAGTAATTCAAAGACTAAAAACGTTCGGTGTGAAGAACCCATATAGAGACAAAAAAATATGACATATTTTTGCTGTTAACTATGTGGGGGTGATATGTTAGATGCAACCTAGCTAGCTAACACCCCCCCCCCCCCCCCCCCCCAAAAAAATTACTCAACATAATCTTTATTAGTGTGATAGCAAAAGGACCCGTGCGTTGCAACGGGAGAAAAACAATTATAATCTTTAATGATGCTGATCATATTATGTCTTTAAAATTTTAGGACATTTCTTCTAATGCATGGACATTTTTTGAATTAGCAAATATTTTTTTCAATTGCACTCAAAAAATAACACACAAACTTTTTTTCAAAATCCTGGACTTTTATTGTTTTCACTAACATTGTTCTCAAAATTATGAACATTTTTCTGAATATGCGAATATTTTTACAAAAGTCCTGAGCATTTTTTGAATTCACAAACATTTTATATTTTCTTCAAACTTTTATTTCAAAATTCCCAATTTTATAAATTGCGAAAGTTTTTCAAAGTTCTAAATTATTTAAACTAAAAAATGGAACAGAAAAATGAAAATAAAAAATGAGACTAAAAACAGAGGCACGAACTGTTTTTAAGATTTTTACACAGACTTTTGTCTAAAATCGTTGACTTTTTTTATTTTATGGACATTTTCTCAAAGTTTAAACATTTTTCTATATGCAAACATTTTTCAAAACTCCTGAGTAGTTTTTGAATTCTAAAAAATATATGTTTTTTTGAATATTTTATTTCGAAATTCTCAGTTTCTTAAAATTGAGAAAAGTTGTTTGAAGTTCTAAATTATTTAAGTTAGAAAAACAAAATGGAACTGAAAAGAAAAAAAATAAAAAAACTAAACTAAAAAAACAGGCGCCCACGCATGGGCCGGCCCAAACAGGTGTGCTGCATATTTTTCCAACGCCCAGACCGTAATATAGGAGGTTCCTACATGGGCCGGCCCAGTCTGGATATTTTCCTGTTTGAAATGTTTTTTATGACTTGTAGGTGGCATTGGTGGGTAATTTTAGTCAACTTTAAGGGTAATTTGGATGACGTACGGAAGAAGCACTATTTGCTTTATTAGTAGGTAAATATTTAATTGCACAAATAAGCGAAAGACCAAACCAAATCACCTCACATCCTGCAGCGCCAGTGACATACGTCCTCACCGATGGTGTCGCCGCTCTATTTTCTTGTTCTCTCAGACCAATTTTTCTCTCAGGCGAATTAGTTCCTCTGTCTTAAGAAATACTTCTGCTTCGGTACACCCCTCCTAAACACAAGGACGGTTTAGATTAATCGATACCTCTTTATAATAAAGAATAGGATGGTCATGTTCACATATACGCTATATTTGTTTTTCATACGTACACGTCCTCCTCTGCCGGGCAGACATGTTCATGTTTTATTTATTTTTTAAACCGTCAAAAAAATAATGTGAGAAGTATGATTCAAACCATGCACCTTAAGGTATTATCACAGCTTCAATAACCATCTAGGCAACAAGACCTTATGTGCTATAATTGGTTTTTACTCTAATAAAAAACTCCAGGAATGCAGTATTCTCTATATTGTTTTTTTTCTCTTTATTTTTTCCTTTTTCTTTTTTTGATTTCCTTTTCCTTTCTAAATGTGTTAGCTTTTTAAACCTCGCATCATTTATTTTTTAAAATGATGATTTTTTTTCAAGTTCGTCAATTTTTCTTCAAAATAGGTGATTTTTTTCACAAATTGATGAAGTTTTTTTCTAAATTCGTGAACTATTCCTCAAATAGGCAAACTTTTCTTGAAAGTTAATAAACTTTTTATAAAGTTGATGATCTGTTATTTAGAAAATTGATGAACTATTACTTAAACCATAATTTTTGTATTCTAAACCCTAAATTGTTAGGAAGTCGTTAACAACTTTGGAAAATGTGCAAAACTTTATAAAAATCTCATACATAATTTGAAATTCCAAAATTGTGCATAAACTAAAATTGGGTCCATTTCATGACTCGGAGTAACATCATCGCATTATAATTCCGCTTTCGTCCTTACCAACATCCGTGCGTTTCAAATGATGTACATGCATACGTTTATCAAATCTATCCAACTTTTGCCAGCAAGTGAGAATGAACATACAAATGACCCATGCAAAATTTTAACTATTACTTAAATCTTAATTTTGGTATTTTAAACTATTTTCAATTTATTGAATAAGTTTCAAAAGAATAATAAATATAAAAAAGGAGAAAATGGATTTAAGAAAAGTTCAAGATATTTAAAAATAACAAATTAAAAAAATAAAAATAGGATGAAAAAGAAATACAAAAGAGAAAGGAGCTGACAGGCAAAATTTAAACCAAAAATTACGAAACGTGGTAAGGGAAACCGTTGTGGTTTTTATATAAGAGAAATATCATACTTCAATTTGTCACATCTAGTAATGTGTCTTGTTGGTCGCTCCATCTTGCATTGGTGGTTACATGTGTGGATTTCAAAACCTGGTACAAGCATAATTTTTGAACTTTCTTAGAAGATAAGGAAATGATGTATTTGGCCTAGCCAAGGACGTATATGTAGTGGATCTATCATAAATACGAAAATTAATTTGAAAGGTCCATATTATTCTTTATACGGTTTGTAAGGAGGGTGTACCGAAGCGGGGCTCCTTAAGAAATCATGCCTGTTCCGAGCATGTAAGCCATTTGTATAATTGTGTTTTTTTCTTTTTTTGAAAAGGAGGATGGCCCCGGTCTCTCATATGGGAATTTGTATAGCTTTGTTGAAATAACATGATGTGGGCACTCTTGGAATTGCAGCCGGCGAGATGACTCTTTCCGTTCACCTTTTAAAGTATGGGCCGCCGATCCATGCCAGCTCGGAAGATGCAGACATACGTGATGCTTATTTGTTCTATCTTTTATGTCATCGTCGAAAAGATAGACCGGTATCTTGCGAAGCAGATGCCGAATGAGGTGCAAGGGTTGCACGCGCAAGGTGAGGGCTCGGGCTTGAATCGTGGCCGACAGGCCGAGGCATATTTCTAGTGGGAGTTGGACCTCCTTATAAGGGAGGATATTTCTACACATGTATGAGCTTGAGAACAAGAGAGACATACACGCGCGCTCCTCCTCCTCCCCCGCCTGCCTCGTCACGATGCATTGCGGGAATGAGCCGAACCGAACTAAAATTTTGCCATGCACGACTGGTATACGAAAGGTCACTCAAAAGCTGAAGTTTTGCTGTAGTGGATATTGAACACGAACGCTGCACCCTTCGGCTGCTGTCTGTTTGTTTTGTCTCCCTCGTTCTCTTCGGCTCCCGTCACTGGCCTCTCGCCTCCTTCTCTTGCGCCTATAAATGAGAGGTCGCTCCTCTCCAGAGATATGCATCAAAACTTCCTCTCGCCACCGGTTCCAAACTCTGTGCTGCTGCTACGTTCTTCCCCATCCCGGCTTGCGGCGTGCACCGTAGGTCAGGACAGTAGACCTCCGAAACTCTCTCTCTTTGGGTCCTGTACGGGACAAGGGCGATAAGGTTTTTGGGGAGCGCTCCGCGCGACTACTGGCTTTCATCACGGACACCGACGACCTCTTTCCGGACGACGACTTCTTCCCTGATGCCGACCACTCTTCGACAACATGTCCAACGACAAGACCAACACCACTGCTGCTGCAGCTGCAACTCAGTACGTTCTCGTATTCTTCTTGTTTGAGTTCATGCCTCAACTTCTTGTTGTAGTTTCTTTTCTAGATATGTTTCGTTCATGTTCACCTTTTCAAATACAACTTCCATATTTTCTTTATAATTGCATGGCTTATCATATGTTTTCTACGGTAGTCGTGGTTTATCTATTATTTCTGCTAGTAAAATCACTTGGTAAATCGCTCATATTTCCAACAATCCAAAAACCTTATTATAGGCAATTTACCCCGAGTGGTTTTGCTGCTTCCATGAGACCTCCTATGTCTGAGGGTATCCACTATAAGAGGTGGCGCGTGAGAGCCGTTCTATGGTTCCAAACCATGAGCTGCTTATACGTTCCAAACGTATCTATAATTTCTGCTTGTTCCATGATCTTTTGGGTGAGATTGTTATATATTTTGCTACACTTTTATATCATTTTACACATATTTGGACTAACCTACTAACTTAGTGCACCCAGTGCCAGTTTCTGTCTGCTGATGTCTATTTTGCAGGGGCTTTTACCCAATTTTCCGAAGCCCGAAAAAATCCAGAAAAAATATATAAAAAAATCAGCGAAACAGAAGCTTCTGGATCACCGAAGGAGGGCCAGGGGCCTCCCAGGTGGCCTGCTAGCGCGACGAGGCCCTAGGCCGCGCCAGGAGGTCGCCTGGGTGGGTCCCGCCTCCTTTGGTGCCCTCCTTTGGCCTATATTTAGAGTCCCGAGAGAAAACCCTCGCAGACTTTCTGGAATGGCGAATTTCTCCATCGTTCCGCCGCAGCATCGCTTCCAAGATCAGGAGCGTCAGGAGACCTCTTCCCAGCACCCTGCGGAGGGAGGATTGACCTCCGAGAGCTTCTTCACCACCATGGACGCTTCCAGGACGTGCCATGAGTAGTTCTCCTTGGACCATGAGTCCATGACCAGTAGCTATGTGATGTCTTCTCTCCAATCTTGTGCTTCAATGGTTAGTCCTTGTGAGCTGTCCTACATGATCAAGGCATCTATGTAATTCTCTTGCTATTGTTATGCTCAGTTTGTTGGGATCCGATGGATTATGAGATTATGTTCAGATTGTTATGAGTTATATATTTGATTATCCTTTTATACTATGCTTCTTAGTGATTCATGCATGTTCTCCGTTGCTTTTTATTGCTTTAGCCAAGTAGTAGATTGTAACTCCAAGAGGGAGCGTTATGCATGATTGTGGGTTCAGACCCCTCGATGTCTAGCTTGAGTGACAGAAACATGAGACTAGGGGATGTGCTTGTTGGCACCAGAGAGAAAACAACGGTGCTTGTGACCACGGTTGCAAGGATTGTTTACATTACACATAGTTCGTTAATGCAGTTGTCCATTGCTTTGAGTTTACACTTTGGGTGGGGATGCAACTTAATACCGGAGAGATGTTCTGGATAGATATCTCAAGGTGGATGATTAGTAAGTAGATGCTGATGAATAAACGGTCTACTTGTCTTGGCGTACTGCCCATTACTATGGAACCTCTAACCATCAAGGAGCATAATTATCATTGCGGTGCGATCATAATTCTGTCAATTGCCCAACTGTGATTTGTTTACCCAAGCATAGTTGTTTATCGTATTTTGGGGGAGAGACATCACTAGTGAACATCATGTGACTCCGGTCCATATCACCATCATTGTTTACACCTCCATCATTTATCGCTTTCATTTACTTTTCCGTTGCAATCACTATTACCTCCCCGCTTGTGTTTTGATCCTTTGCAAACTACAAGGACGGAGAGATTGACAACCTATCTGTACTCGTTGGGAGCAAAGTTATTTGTTGTGTGTGCAGGTCCACGTCTTTTGCTGAACAGGACAATAGACACCTACTTGTTGAGCCTAGGAGTCCTCTTGGTTCGATAAACCTTACAATCTCCGTGTATGGGAAATTTGCTGCTGACTACATCTCCACCTTCCACTTGGGGTAACCAACAAGGGGCGAGAAGTATATCCATCAACTTGTCATCAGCTGCTATGACGCCACTCTTGGCAAACCTGAAGGAGATCATAATGCTTAACAGGAACTAGCTTTTCAAAAAATGGATACCTTGTTAAGGCTGCTCTCTTGAGTATTCTTGGTGAGAACATAGTTGATGTTGATGCATCAATTGATAATGGAAAAGATATGTGGGATGCACTCGAGGCCAAGTTTGGGGTCTCGGATGCTGGCACTGAGGTGTACATCATGGAACAATTCTATGCCTACAGGATGACTGAAGAGCACTCTGTGGTTGAGCAAGCTCACGAGATACACTCATTTGCTAGAGAACTTGAGCACTTCAATTGTATGCTATCGGACAAGTTTGTTGCCGGAGGCATCATCACTAAGCTTCCTCCGTCTTGGAGGAACTTTGCTACCTTACTGAAGCATAAGAGGCAGGAGTTTTCTGTTCCTGATCTCATTGGTACTCTTGATGTGGAAGAAAAAGGCGAGAGGAAAAGACACACGTGCTCAAGGTATTGAGGGAGGATCTAGTGCCAATCTGGTACAGAAGAAAAACTTCTAGCCCCACAATTTCAAGAACAAGGGCAAGTTTGATGGTAAAGCAAAGTTCGATGGGAATAACAAGGTTGTACAACACACCAACTTCAAGAATAAGGATGACAAGAAAAAGGTGTTTGCCATGTGTGCGAAGATCTTGATCATTGGGCACCTAGCTTCCCTAACCGTTATGACAAGCGTCAACATGGGAAAAGCGGCAAGACCGCTAATGTTGTCATTGGTGACACTAACATGGAGGATGCTGGGTATGGTATATTTCCCACTATCCTTTCAGTATGTCATTTCCCTGATTGGTTGATTGACACGGGTGGTAATGTGCATGTATGCAGTGATATTTCCATGTTTTCGTCTTATCAGACCGCATGGACTTTCACCGTGATGATGGGCAACGGTTCAAGTGCTTCTGTTCGTGGTGTTGGCACGGTCGATCTGAAGTTTACTTTGGGGAAGGTCGTGCGGCTGAAGAACGTGCATTATGCCCCCTCCTTGTTAACGGATCTCTTTTGTGTAGAGATGGCTACAAGCTTGTCTTTGAGTCGAATAAATTTGTAATATACAAGTATGGAACTTTTGTTGGTAGAGGGTATGAGTCAGGAGGCATGTTCCGTTTATCCTTGGCAGATGTTTGCAATAAAGTTGTTAATCATGTTTGCAACAATAGTGAATCAAATGTGTGGCATTCGCGTCTCTATCATGTTAATTTTGGTTGCTTGTCGCGACTAGCCAAATTCAACTTAATTCCTAGTTTCACCACCGTCAAGGAATCTAAGTGTCAAGTTTGTGTGCAAGCCAAGCAACCTCGTAAGTCTCACACGACTGCTGAAACAAAAAATCTTGCACCACTAGAGCTCATGCATTCTGATCTATGTGAAATGAATGGTATTTGGACAAAAGGTGTAAAGAAATATTTCATGACGTTAATTGATGACTCCACTAGATACTATCAAGTGTATCTTCTGAAATCTAAAGATGAGGCTTTGAACTATTTCAAGATCTATAAAGCTGAAGTGAAAAACCAACTTGATTGAAAGATCAAGAGGCTTAGGTCCGATCGTGGTGGAGAGTATTTTTCAAATGAATGTGATTCCTTTTGTGCGGAACATGGTATAATCAATGAGAGGACGCCTCCCTATTCACCTCAGTCAAATGGGGTAGCCGAAAGAAAGAACCGTACTCTAGCTGATTTGGTTAACACCATGTTAGACACATCGGGTCTCTCCAAGGCATGGTGGGGGGGGGAGGCGATATTGACTGCATGTCATGTCCTAAACCGAGTTCCCACAAAGAACAAAGATATAACTCCATTCGAGGAATGGGAGAAGAAAAGGTTAAAACTCTTTATCTACGAACCTGGGGTTGTTTGGCGAAAGTCAATGTGCCAATCCCAAAGAAGCGCAAGCTAGGACAAAAAACCATGGATTGTATTTTCCTGGGATATGCTTTTCATAGCATTGGATATAGATTCTTGGTTGTAAAATCTGAGGTATCTAACATGCAGGTCGGTACAATCATGAAGTCGAATGATGCGACTTTCTTCGAATATATCTTTCCCATGAAGGATATGGCTACCTCATCTAATCAGGAGATGCCTAATTCATCGAATCATGAATTAGTTACAATTACTGAACCTACCATTTCAATGGAACACGGTGAAAATTCTGTGGAGGAGAACAATGAAGTTCCTACCAGGAGCAAGAGACAGAGGACTACAAAGTCATTTGGTGATGATTTTCTTGTGTATCTCATAGATGACACTCCCAGTTCTATTTCAGAGGCATATGCGTCTGAAGATGTTGACTACTGGAAGGAAGCAGTCCGTAGTGAGATGGATTCCATCTTGGCAAATGAAACTTGGGAGATCACTGATCGTCCTTATGGGTGCAAACCTATAGGATGCAAATGGGTATTCAAGAAGAAGCTTAGGCCTGATGGTACTATCGAGAAGTACAAGGCACGACTCGTGGCTAAGGGTTATACCCAAAAGGAAGGTGAAGATGATACGTCTCAAACGTATCTATAATTTTTGATGGTTTCACGCTGTTATCTTGTCTTCTTTGGTTGTTTTTTGTATCTTTTTATATCTTTTTGGGACTAACTTATTAATTCAGTGCCAAGTGCCAGTTCCTGTTTTTTCCATGTTTTTGACTCTTTTCAGATCTGATTTTGGAACGGAGTCCAAACAAAAGAAAAACCCCGAAATGATTTTTTCCCGAATGGAAGATGACCAGGGGGCTTTTGGGCCAAGCCAGGTGGGCTCGAGGGAGCCCACAAGCCCCCACTCCGCCACCAGGGGGGAGGCGGCGGTGGGCAGGCTTGTGGCCTCCATCGCCGCCCCCTGACCTTGGTCTTTGGCCTATAAATTCCCAAATATTCCGCAAAAAATCAGGGGAGCCTCGAAAATACTTTTTCGCCGCCGCAAGCTTCCGTTTCCGCGAGATCTCATCTGGAGACCCTTCCCGGCACCCTGCTGGAGGGGACTTTGGAGTTGGAGGGCTTCTTCATCATCATCATCACTCCTCCAATGACTCGTGAGTAGTTCACTTCAGACCTACGGGTCCGTAGTTAGTAGCTAGATGGCTTCTTCTCTCTCTTGGATCTTCAATACAAAGTTCTCCATGATCTTCATGAAGATCTATCCGATGTAATATTCTTTGGCAGTGTGTTTGTCGAGATCCGATGAATTGTGGATTTGTGATCAGATTATCTATGATATATATTTGAGTCTTTGCTGATTTCTTATATGCATGATTTGATATCCTTGTAAGTCTCTTCGATTCTTGGGTTTTGTTTGGCCAACTAGATCTATGATTCTTGCAATGGGAGAAGTGCTTGGTTTTGGGTTCTACCATGTGGTGACCTTTCCCAGTGACAGTAGGGGCAGCAAGGCACACATCAAGTAGTTGCCATCAAGGGTAAAAAGATGGGGTTTTTTATCATTGGTTTGAGATTATCCCTCTACATCATGTCATCTTGCTTAAGGCGTTACTCTGTTCTTATGGACTTAATACACTAGATGCATGCTGGATAGTGGTCGACGTGTGGAGTAATAGTAGTAGATGCAGAAAGTATCGGTCTACTTGTTTCGACGTGATGCCTATAGAAACAATCATTGCATAGATATCGTCACGACTTTGCGTGGTTCTATCAATTGCTCGACAGTAATTTGTTCACCCACCGTCTACTTGCTTTCATGAGAGAAGCCACTATTAAACACTATGACCCCCGGGTCTATTCACATCCATCGTTTACATCTCCGCTTTTACTTTGCTTTGTTACTTTGTTGCTTTCAGTTCTCACTTGGCAAACAATCTATAAGGGATTGACAACCCCTTCATAGCGTTGGGAGCAAGTTTTTGTGTTTGTGCAGGATCTTGAGATACTCCTCCACTGGATTGATACCTTGGTTCTCAAACTGAGGGAAGTACTTACCACCGCTACGCTACATCACCCTTTCCGCTTCGAGGGAACACCAACGCAAGGCTCCAAGGCCACGGGGGAAATCCTTTGCATACTTGCCTAGGAAGTTCCTTAAGGCGTAGCCGCAGCTGAAGGATTCCTGGTGCCGTTGCCGGGGAGGAGGATCGCTTGCCGAGGAGATCAAGACAAGAGTAATCTCCCGTCAACACGCCTATTTCTGGCACCGTTGGAAGGTCTTTTGTTGCAGTAGCAGAAGACTTCTTTGATACTTACTCACATGTGGCTCGACTGACCACTATTCGAGTACTACTTTCACTAGCCGCCTCACATGGTCTTTTTGTTCATCAAATGGATGTTAAGACTGCTTTCCTAAATGGGGAGTTGGATGAGGAAATTTACATGGAACAACGAGATGGATTTGTAGTAGATGGTCAGGAAGGAAAAGTGTGCAAGTTGCTGAAGTCTTTATATGGACTTAATCAAGCACCCAAGCAGTGGCATGGGTAGTTTGAAATAACTTTAACAGCTGCAGGCTTTGTTGTAAACAAAGTTGATAAATGTGTGTACTATCGCCATGGTGGGGGTGAGGGAGTTATCCTTTGTTTGTATGTTGATGACATACTGATTTTCAGAACAAATCTGAATGTTATTAAGGAGGTCAAGGATTTCCAATCTCACTGTTTTGAGATGAAGGATTAAGGAGTGGCCAATGCCATTCTGAACATCAAGTTATTGAGAGACGATGATGGTGGGATTACGTTGCTTCAATCTCACTATGTGGAAAAGATCTTGAGTCGCTTTGGATATAATGACTTCAAGCCCTCTCCCACACCATATGATGCCAGCGTGCTGCTTCAAAAGAATTGAAGAATTTCTAGAGATCAATTGAAATATTATCAGATTATCGGCTCGCTTATGTACTTAGCCAGTGCTACAAGACCTGGCATCTCTTTTCCTGTTAGCAAACTAAGTCGGTTTGTCTCAAGAGAGAGTTTTGCGTTATCTGAAAGGAACTGCAAATTATGGAATTCACTATACTAGACACCCAGTGGTGGTTGAAGGGTATATTGATTCAAACAGGATCTCTAATACTGATGAGATAAAGGCCACGAGCGAATATGTATTCACTGATGAAGGTGGCGCTGTTTCTTAGAAGTATTGCAAGCAAACGATCTTAACAAGGTCAATAATGGAAGCAGAACTCACAACACTAGATACACCTACTGTTGAAGAAGATTGGCTTCGCCGGCTCTTGAATTACTTGCCGGTTGTTGAGAAACTTCTACCGGGTATTCTTATGAACTGCGACAATCAAACTGTGATCACGAAAGTGAGCAGCTCAAAGGATAACATGAAGTCATCGAGACACGTTGAGAGAAGGTTAAAATCTGTCATGAAAATGAGAAACTCCGGAGTTATTGCATTGGATAATATCCAAACATCTAAAAAATCTGCTAGATCCTTTTACTAAGCGTCTATCACGTAATGTGATAGATAATGCACCAAGGGAGATGGGTATGAGACCCACAACGTGAGTTGTTCAAAGTGGTAACCTATTTTTTGTGATCGGAGATCCCATGAATTAGATGTGGAAGACAAGATGTTGGTCAAGTGAGAGGAAAGTATCCTGATCATTGATGTCCAAAAATAATGACCAAAAATAATGACGATAGTTGATGTCCCACAAGCGTATGGGATCGCAGCAGTTTTTGAGGGTAGAGTATTCAACCCAAATTTGTTGATTCGCCAAGACGGGAAGCGAAAGAATATTCTCAAGTATTAGCAACTGAATGTGTCAGATTCAACCAAACCTGAAAGATTAGTGTCTGCAAGCAAAGTATCAGTAGCAAAGTAGTATGATAGCAACGGGGCCAGAAACGATCTGTCGACACGGCAGACTATTCCTAACTGTTGTATCAATGGCGCCAACACGTTGACGGGGGATTATTCTTGAGAAGAATGGTTCCCCGGCTATGGCTCCAACAGAGTCTTGCAACAAGTAACAGAGAAGCAGCAAGGAACAACAGTAGCAACAGCAGCAAAGTAACAAGTAACAACAGTAGCAAAGTGGCCCAATCCCTTTTGTAGCAAGGGACAAGCCTAGACAAAGTAACGTAGCGAGAACCAGTAGTAAAAGACTCGTAGGCAGTGGATCGGTGATGGATGAGTATGACGGATGTGATTCATCATGTAACAGCTATAACACGAAGAGATATGTAACTAGCTCCCGTTCATCAATCTAATGTAGGCATGTATTCCGTATGTAGTCATACGTGCTTAGGGAAAAGAACTTGCATGACATCTATTGTCCATCCCTCCCGTGGCAGCGGGGTCCTAATGGAAACTACAGGATATTAAGGTTCTCCTTTTAATAAAGAACCGGACCAACGCATTAACACGTGATGAATACATGAACTCCTCTTACTATGATCATCTCCGGGAGTGGTTCCGGCTATTGTCACTCCGCGGTTGCCGGGTCATAACACATAGTAGGTGACTACAACTTGCAAGATAGGATCTAAAACACGCATATATTGGCGACAACATAATAGGTTCAGATATGGAATCATGGCACTCGGGCCCTAGTGACAAGCATTAAGCATATCCAAGTAGTAGCAACATCAATCTAGAACATAGTGGATACTAGGGATCAATCCCCGTCAAGAACTAACTCAATTACATGATAGATCTCATCCAACTCATCACCGTCCAGCAAGCCTATGATGAGATTACTCACGAACGATGAAGAGCATCATGGAATTGTCGATGGAGGAAGGTTGATGATGACGATGGCGACGATTTCCCCTCCCCGGAGCCCGAAACGGACTCCAGATCTGCCCTCCAGATGAAGAACAGGATGTGCGGTGCCTTCGTATCGCAAAACGCGATGAAACCTTCTCTCTGATTTTTTTTCCAGGCGAAACGGAAGATATAGAGCTGAGTTTGGGGGCGGTGGTGCCACGTGGGCCCCACAAGCCTGCACGGCGCGACCATAGGGGGTGGCCGCGGCCTGTGGGCTTGTGGCCCACTGGCACGCCCCCTCCGATGGATCTTTGCGCAAGTATTTTTCTTTTATTCCAGAAAAAATCTCCGTAAATTTTCAGGACATTCTGAGAACTTTTATTTCTGCACAAACAACACCATGGAAATTCTGCTGAAAACAACGTTAGTCCGGGTTAGTTCCATTCAAATCATGCAAGTTAGAGTCCAAAACAAGGGCAAAAGAGTTCGGAAAAGTAGATACGACGGAGACATATCAACTCCCCCAAGCTTAAAGCCTTGCTTGTCCTCAAGCAACTCAGTTGACAAACTGAGAGAGACACAAGAAAAACTTTGACGAACTCTGTTTGATCTTGTTGTTGCAACTATGTCTAACTCATAACCAGAATTTGAGCAACATCACAAGCAAACCACATAAGCAAATGACATCTAGGTCTCATGGTAAACTAATATCAATGGCATAATCAGCTAGCGAGCAAATAAAAATAAGTCTCAAACATCAACACTTCAATCAAAACAACATGAAGCAGTACGAATAGATGGTATCTGTCGGGACCCCGATCCTAAGCCATAGGAATCCAGCCTGTAACACATCGCATCCCTTTGTGGTCTCACGCACGGTTAACTCCACGGCTGCAGCCTTACCTTAGCCGGGACCGTTTGCGTCTTTTGACTCACGTATGCGATAGTGTCGCTAGCAATCCAATGTCAAAGAACCCAGATCGACATGTCTAGTCATAAACCAAAGTGGCAGTACCGCACAAGGACAGGCATACATGACCCAACAAAGCAGGTGTCGGTCATCAGCGAATGTAGACGAGTCGTAGCAAGCTACAAGGACTCCATTACATCGCGTGACATTTCCCCAAAGGGGACAGACACAGCAGCTAAGAAGGACACATGCCGGTCAACCAATGTGTCCGGAGCAGTAGCGAACTACCAAGGCTCGTTGGATCACAAAGGGGCATTTCCTTGTAAGGGGTGCTACTAAAGTTCACGACTAGGTAATCGAACCCCATACATATCAAGTACGACACACGTACGCATGGCATACCGATATGTATAGATACATCGATGGCATCACAACATAACCATAAACATACAACCTTTATTTAAGAGGCTCAGAAGAGCCACACACATAATATTATACATCAAGGGTCTCATGACCCGTAATAGCAGTCATACAATTACAAGCCAGCGGAAGAGTTATAAACTGTCTGGGTACAGACAGTGCAACTAGAAGGCACATGACCTGACTATACTACAGAGCCGACGTAGGGCCAGATCGTAGCTGGGACACCAGCTACTCGTCGTCGTCGATGTCTACGAAGAACCCTCCATTAGGGTCATTAGCAACCTCTGCAACATTTATTAAGCAAACATGAGTACGAAGGTACTCAGCAAGACTTTAGGAGAACTAACTACTCATGCAAGGTATCAAAAGGTATTGTGGGGTTTCATGCGGGAAGCCAGCATTTGACTCGTGGCTAGACAACTTGCATTTTTAAATTAGTTTTGAAAACTTGATTTCTCGCACACGAGTCCACTAACACCACAACAATACACTATCGTGGAATCATTCCGTCTCCATACAGAAATGCCGTCCACGACACTCACGCTTATCTTGACAATTTTATGAGTAGCCATTGAAGTTATCTATGAACAAAATATGTCTCCAAGTAGTCCATATCCGCGGACGCGGCTATTCGAATAGATCATAACCCTGCAGGGGTGTACTTCGTCACACACGCTCTCGCCACTTATCGCCAAGTGTACGTCATGCACCTCGGCAACCTTCAAGCGGAAGCCCAGCGAGGGAGTCGGCCACGACCGTTAACCACACTAGTACCTAGTCCAGGTTTATCGCCTATCTGAGAGTAACCCGTACGGAAGTCCGGCCGAGGTTTCCGCCACGGCCTCAAACGATGTGCGCAGGGTTCCCAAGCCCACCATCCGGGTGCCACTTGGTACACCATGCCACTGCCTACCGCATCACGGTCCACCTCTCAGGTCAGCACCATGCACGGCCTCCAGCATTACTATAAACACCAGAAACTACTTGCAACTCCTGGACCGAGTACTAAGCGATTAATAGGCCGAGCGGGGTCATATTTGAGGGCCCAACATGTGGTAGTATCTAGTCTTGGATTACATACACGGAACTCAGTTCCTAAGGACGGTTCCAATGAAACAACCCGCCATGTACTCCTACACAGCCTTTCACCGGTACCTTTACCAAATCAAGTTCAACACACAACCTTTTCTCACCGAACACATTCCACATTTCTGTTCATCTCCCAGATGACAGACCATACACAACTCTAAGCATATCATGCATAGCAGGATAAGGCACATCATAGCTGAAGCAACTACCAGGTATGCTAGGTTGCAAGGTTTGGCTATTTACTGTGACAAGGTTAGGTCATGCAAAGGAAGTGGGTCCAACTATCTTGGCAAAAGCAGTTGAAGCATTTGATCCTAATGCAATAATTAGGTGCAGGAGCAAGAACATGGGATTTATCGGGATGATCAAAAGGGTTGCTTGCCTTGTTGCTCAGAGGAGGAACGATATCCGTCAGACGGATATTCGGTGGAATCCGGGGGTGCGGAGCCTACCGAAATGAATGGCAACATTCAATAACAATCATATGCAATCAAAATGATGCATGAGCATGGCATGAGAATGCAAAGTGATAAGTTATTATAATCAAGATGTTTTAGGTTTAGAGTTGATTTGAATCACATTCGAATAGCAATTCAAACGGGTATCCTCGGATACCGGTTTAATTGATTCGACCTGATGCTCAGATCAACTTAATGTTAACATGCATGAAATGTCATGTTATGGTACTGATTTATATCTAGGGCAGTGTGTGATCATTGCATTTATAATAAAATTTGGATATTTTTGCAAATTCCATTTATAAAGTGATTAAAAGAATTGAATTATTCCTTATTTCACAATTTAGGGTCCTGTAATTTTTTCAAACATAGTTGAAAAGAGCATAATCAGAATCCTTGAATTTTTCTGATACTTTTTCATATATAATTTATTTTCATTGGAGTTACAGATTAATTTCTATGATTTTTGCAATTTTTAGCAATTTCCTGAATTAGTTTTATACTGGAAATTCCATTTATTGCATCAGGCTGACGTCAGCAGGTCAGCCGACCTGTTCAGGTCAAACCTGACAGGGGGGCCCCACTGGTCAGCCTCTCTGGGACTAATCCCACGCTGACCAGCCCCTAATTGGGGTTTGACCAGGCGTGGGGCCCTCTGTCAGCGATTGAGGGGAGGGCGATTACGCCCTAATGGTCGGCCACGTCGACGCCCACCGGAGGGTGGTCGCCGGCGACCAGACCCGCGGCGGAGGGCTCGCCGGAGGCGACCTAGACGACGCTGCACAACACCAAAACGCACGCGGTTGGCAGCTACAGCATGCTCGCGAAGTGGCCGATCTGGCAGGACCAACTGGGAGGCTAGGGTCGCCGGAAAAGGCGTCGGCGACGAGCCGGAGCGGCGGCCGAAGCTCGGGCGTCCTCGGGGTCTTTGAATTAGGGGAATCTACGCTCGGTTCTTAGCTGCTACGGCATCTACGCGTCATTCTGGAGCTGCTGGTGCTCTCGGAAGGACAAGCTGATCATCGGAGGGCTACCGGCGACGAGCGGCAGCGGCGGTCCTCGTCGGCCTCCGGTGAAACTAGGGTTAGAGGAGGGGATCGACGGGGAAAACTTAGGGGAAACGACCGCATGCTCACAGGGAGTGCAGAGCAGAGCTCAGACGGCTCGGGGAAGGCCTGGGGGCGACGAATCGACGGGAGAGGTCCGGCGGCCGGAGGAGGAAGACGACGGCGTTGCGGGCGTTGCAGGGCTCGAGGAAGCTTCGGCTTCTGCAGAGACGACCAGGGCGACGAGGCGGAGCTAATGGCGTGCTCTGGGAGGGGATCCTATGGCCAGGGGCACGGCCAGCTCGAGCTCGAGCTCGGCTCTAATGGCGGCAGCAGGGAGAAGGAGGGGATCCGGGAGGAGGGGAAGAACCGAGGCGGGGAATGGATAGGGGAAGCTCTGGGGAGCTTATCCCCGTCGTCGCCAGCGCGAACCGGCGGCCAGGCAGGCACGCAGGTGCGTGGCCGCGCCGGAGGGGGCGGCGGCCACCTCCTGCTGCCTACTGGCGCGAGGGAGGGGACGAGCGGGGAGATGGGCCGGGCCAGGCTTAGGCGACAGGTAAGTTTTTTCCCATTTTCTCTGTTTTTGTTTTTCTGTTTTTCTATTTATTGCTTTGCTAATTATTTCAGCTCCAAAACAAATAGTAAAAACTATTTTAGACCTCCTGAAATATTTGTTATAATATCCCCACTCATTTCCAAGACTTTCAACATTTTTGGAAAATTATAGTTTCTGATTTCAAATTTTAAGTTTGAAACCAGTGGCTTTTGCATTTATTTAAAATGCTTAAAGTGTCAAGAAAAATAGTTTTCTCCAATGCTCATTTACTTTCATGATTTATCAGAAAGTTTGAACATTTCTTGAGGCCATTTTGGGTTCATTGATTTTGAACTAGTTGAAATTTCCTTTAATTGAAATGGTGGCTAGGGTTTTGAGTTTTTCCTTTGCCACTTTGTTGTTTTTGTTGAAACTTCTTAGATGCAAATGCAAAGAAGACATGAGCACAATGCTATCTTGCTTAAGGGTTAGGGATGTGAAAACTCACCCCCACTCAAAAGAATCTCGTCCCGAGATTTAGAAGTCGTCGGGAATAACGCAGGGTATTCGAGGCGGAGACGATCCTCTCTTTCCCAAGTTGCCTCCTTTTCAGAATGATTTGACCATTGAACTTTAAGAAACTTTAGGTTTCAACGTCGAGTGGTACGCTCAGCTTGATCAAGAATACGCACGGGGTATTCTCGGTAAGAAAGGTTATCTTGTAGATCAAGCGTTTCGTGGTCAACTTCACGGATAGGATCCGAAAAGCAACGCCTGAGTTGCGAGACGTGTAAAACATCATGAACCTTGGAAAGATGCGGAGGAAGTTCCAACTGGTAGGCAACTTCTCCTCGTTTGGCAAGAATGCGAAAAGGTCCAATGTAACGAGGAGCCAACTTGCCCTTGATACCGAAACGATGGGTACCCTTCAAAGGTGTAACCCGAAGGTAAGCCTTCTCGTCAACTTCAAAGGTCACAGCCTTATGATCACGATCATATTGGCTCTTTTGACGAGACTGGGCTGTTTTCAACTTTTCACGAATAATGCGAACCTGCTCTTCTGCATCCTGGATCATGTCCGGGCCAAAGAGTTGCCTCTCTCCGGTTTCTGACCAATTAAGAGGGGTTCGACATCTTCGTCCATAGAGAACTTCAAAAGGGGCTTTGCCCAAGCTTGATTGATAACTATTGTTATAAGCGAATTCGGCGAATGGAAGACACTTCTCCCAATTCATACCGAACGATATAACACAAGCTCGGAGCATATCTTCTAGAATTTGATTCACTCTTTCTACTTGACCACTTGATTGGGGATGGAAAGCAGTGCTAAAAGATAAGTGAGTCCCCATGGCATTCTGAAAACTTTCCCAGAAGCGAGAAGTAAAGATACTTCCACGGTCCGAGTTAATTTCCAGGGGAACACCATGAAGAGACACTATTCGAGATATATATAACTCTGCTAGCTGGCTAGCTGTTATACTCTCGCGGACAGGAAGAAAATGAGCCACTTTGGAAAGACGGTCAATGACCACAAAGATAGCATTATTTCCTTTCTTGGTCTTGCGAAATCCGGTAATGAAATCCATGCTAACTTTATCCCATTTCCATTCAGGAATAGCTAAAGGTTGAAGGGTGCCAGCAGGCCTTTGATGTTCTGCCTTAACTCGACGACAAACATCGCAGTTAGCAACGAACTTAGCAATTTCTCTCTTCATCCTAGTCCACCAGAACCTCTGGCGTAGGTCCTGATACATCTTAGTACTACCGGGATGAATGGTGAGAGGGGAATCATGAGCCTCCTTAAGGATTAACTGCCTTAGATGTGGGTTCTTAGGAACCACTAAACGATTCTGGAAGAACACCACACCTTGATCATTCATGGAAAATTCTTTAGCGTTTCCGCTAAAAATATTCTCCTTGATCCGTGATATACCCTTGTCACGCTTTTGGCCAGCTATAATTTGATCCTTAAGAGTAGGCTTCGCCACCAGGGTAGAAAGGAATCCTTGAGGAACAATATGAAGATTCAACTTCCGAAAGTCCTCATGGAGAAGTGGTTGACCTTGTTGTAGCATCAAATTGTTACAATAAGATTTACGACTTAGTGCATCGGCCATAACATTGGCCTTCCCCGGGGTGTAAGTTATCCCTAAGTCGTAATCCGAGATCAACTCAACCCACCATCTTTGCCTGAGATTCAAATCCGGCTGGGTGAAGATATATTTCAGACTTTGGTGATCAGTGAATATTTAGCAACGATTACCCAGAAGGTAATGTCGCCAGGTTTTTAGTGCATGGACCACATCTGCAAGCTCAAGGTCATGTGTGGGATAATTATCCTCATGTGGATGCAACTGTCGAGATGCGTATGCGATCACATGACGATCTTGCATGAGAATGCAACCTAATCCTTGTCGCGAGGCGTCGCAATAGATAACAAAGTCCTTAGAAAAATCTGGTGGTAGCAACACAGGTGCGAAAGTCAGGCGTCTTTTCAGTTCCTGAAAACTATGCTCACACTGTGGTGTCCACTCGAACTTTTTATCCTTCTTGAGGAGTTCAGTCAGAGGCTTTGCAACCTTGGAGAAATTCTCGACGAAGCGGCGACAATAGCTCGCTAGACCAAGAAAACTCCTAACTTGCTTAACCGATTCAGGTTGAGTCCAATCAAGGACAGCTTGAACTCTCTCGGGATTGACAACAATACCCTTACCAGAGATTACGTGGCCTAGATAGGTCACTTCTGGTAACCAGAATTCACATTTTGAAAATTTGGCATAAAGGCGATGCTCTCGAAGTTTCATCAATACCAGCCTTAGATGCTCGGCATGTTCTTGTTCATTCTTTGAGTAGATGAGAATATCATCGAGGTATACTACGACGAATTTATCCAAATACTCCATAAAGACTGAATTCATCAGCCGAGAGAAGGTGGCTGGGGCATTGGTTAAACCGAAGGACATAACGGTGTACTCATATTGGCCATAACGAGTAACAAAGGCCGTTTTCGGAATGTCCCCGTTCTTAATCTTGATTTGATGGTATCCCAACCTCAAATCCATTTTGGAGAAGACTGAGGATCCAGCGAGCTGATCGTACAGATCGTTGATCCTGGGGAGCGGATACTTGTTCTTTATGGTGACCAGGTTAACTGGTCGGTAATCTACAACCATCCGATCCGTTCCGTCTTTCTTCTTGACGAAGAGGACGGGACAAGCCCAAGGAGAAGAGCTAGGACGAATGAAACCTTTGTTCAAGGCCTCATCTAATTGCTTCTTAAGTTCGGCTAGCTCTAGGGGTGCCATCTTATAAGGTCTTCTGGCTATTGGGACAGTTCCCGGAACAAGATCTATCACAAACTCTACATCTCTGTCAGGTGGAATTCCTGGCAGTTCCTCTGGAAAAACATCCGGGAAGTCACGGATTATCGGAATGTCTTCAAGTTCCGGAAGAGGGTTGGCATTTAGGGAATAGAGCTGGCATTTGGCAACTCGAGTAGAGACATTTACTATCTCACCCGAGGGATGGGTAAGCTGGACATTTCTAGAGTGAGTATCAATCTTGGAATAGTGAGCTGACATCCAGTCCATGCCCAAGATGATATTAATATCCAAAGATTTCAATGCTATCAATGAGGCTAGAAAAACTAGCCTGTCTACTAGAATCTCATTGTCATAGGTTATCCTAGAGGTTTGCCATTTACTACCAGGGGTTTGGACAACCAATGGGATTGGCATATCACAAAATGACATGTTATGCAACTGTGCATAACTTTCTGAAATGAAGGAATGAGAAGACCCAGTGTCAAAGAGAACGGACGCTGGGTGATGATTAACAAGAAGTGTACCCAGCATGACGTCGGGATCCTCTGCAACTTCTTCAGCTGACACATAGTTCACACGGCCACGTGCAGGAGTTGGCTTCACATAAAACGCTTTGCCCGACTTGGCCTGCCCGACGGACTTTCCGGGTGGCTTGGCACCCACATTCTGAGGACACTCACGGGAATAATGCCCAGGTTCTCCACACTTGTAGCATATCACCTGGTTGGCACGTGGTGCAACATTGCTAGCTGGACCACCATAAGCTTTTGCTGGAGGGTTGGCCTGATTCGTCTGAGGCGCCACGTAGGATGTCCTCGGAGTGTATCTTGGCGGCAGAGAACTGTTTGGAACCCACAGCCTGCGTTTTGGAAACGCGGAACCAGAAGACGAGCCGAAGTCACGGGAGTGCTTCCTTGTGGTTTCGAAGTCAGAATGACCAGTCCCCGCACTGATCGCTTTGTTGACTAGGGCTTGAAAACTTGCACACTCATGGAGGCGCAGGTCACGACGGAGCTCAGGGCTCAGACCCTTACGGAATCTTGCTTGCTTCTTGGCGTCAGTAGACACCTCCTCTGTTGCATAGCGGGCGAGGTTACCGAACTCGCGGCTATAGGCATCCACAGACAACTTGCCCTGAGTGAAGGCACAGAACTCCTCTCTCTTTCTGTCCATCAGGCCCTCTGGAATATGGTGCAGACGAAAAGCTGCACTGAAGTCTGCCCATGTGGCCACTAGTTCAGCGGGACGCATAGCTTCAAAATTCTCCCACCACAGATTGGCGGGTCCCTCCAGAAAATACGCCGCAAAGGTCACCTTGTCGGCCTCAGACACATTCGCAGAGCGAATCTTGCGTGAGATGCTGCACAGCCAGTCATCAGCGTCGAGGGGATCGACGGAATGATGGAACTTTGGAGGATTCAGCTTCACAAAGTCATTGAGGGACACTGCAGCATTCCTAGGCTGTCGAGCCGTATTCTGCTCAATACGCTCTAGTAGTCGGTTGGTCTCCCTTTTGTTCCTTTCTGCCTCAAGCATCACTTCTGCCAGAGAAGGTGGGTGAGGCAGGTCTTCCTGCGACGCTTGACTACCCTCACCTTGCTCATGAGCAGGGGCACAGTTCAACCTGGTGAACACCATCCTGACAAACAAACTCATAGCTTAGACCAATATCATATCAATACTAGCTATGGATTAAGAATGTACTGAACACACGGAATGCGGAAATTAGTATCCGAACAGCATGGTAACAAGCAACTGCTATATATACACCATGGTTCATACACACCCTTACATAGTTTAGTACACCCTTAACCGAAGAGCAAACTACTGAAATTGTGAAACTACTCATTAGAGGCTTACAAGCTTCCTATACCTTATTTATCTAGGCCTCCGGAATTCGTTTCACATTACTACCATACTCCACAAGTCACGCAGGACTGTGAACATACGGCTACTACCATACTATCCTTCCGCTCACAGCTCAAGCATCCGCATAGAACATCTCATAGAGATTACCTCCATGATCTGGAAGCTCAACCTGCGGATCAGGAAACACTCTAGCCTGAGATCCCTGGGATCCATAAGGACACGGATGTGGCCTTGGTCCCCTGACTGGTGGTAAGAGGGGTCCCCGAAGAGGTGTGACTCCTCCTATAGCTGGCCAGTCAACGTGGGCCGGAAGATGGGTCCTAACAGGGTTCATCATCTCCATCTCTCCATACCCTGTCTGGACTACCGGTGCCAGCTGCGTCAAAGCTGTCCACAGACGGGCACGGGTAGCATAAAGCTCCATGCGGAGAGCACGAGCATCCTTGTCTCTGTTCTCTAGCATCTCAACAGTGGTCTGCAGAAGTGGATCCTCCATAGAAGAATCAAAATAGACTCCACTGAGGTATCCCTCTTCACCAGGCTGAGAGGCCGGAACATAGCAGAACTCTGAATTCTGCAGCAGTGCATGTCTCGCTCTCATAATAGTCAGCATTGAATAGGCAGCATCCTGTACTGCCATGTCAACGGTGACCCCCAACCCATAGGACCAATGGATTGGCTCCTCAGCTCCAGGGTAGTCTGGAAATACCCTAACAGTGCAAATGTACTGGCTCTGGTTGAAGTCTCGGTACTGTTCCTCCACTGTGTACTCGGGGTACCAGCGGTAACCGCACACCGACATCACCCTGACCAGCATGGCCGTATGACCCGGCACATCAATGCACCTGGTCAGACGTACCACCTGACGAGAAGGACGGCCAGGCATCTGTAAATAGAGAGTAATGCAAAAGCATTAGAGCTCTGAATGCAAAAATTGGGCAGCATAACGGCTGTAAATGCTCAAAACAAATTTGAGACAACCCAAAGTGGAATAGCGTAACCACTCAACTATCAAGTTCAACTCTCTGATCATCAAACTTACTTCCTGCTTCCTAGGAATAAAAGAAACCCAATATCTCTCGACCCGTAGTCCTATAATCTACCGATCAGAAACACGAGCCTAGGAGGAGATGAGTAACCTAGTCCTTAATTCCCGCAGAAAAGACGAGGATGACCAGAATAGAATATCTTGAGAAGAGAACAAGAGTGTTACGTTCCCTTCCACAAACAATTCCCTTATATATAACTAAGAAATTCTAGACTCAACTTCGACCAGTTTGGCTTAGTAATCCTACAGTCAGTCAGGCTCTGATACCAACGCTGTCGGGACCCCGATCCTAAGCCATAGGAATCCAGCCTGTAACACATCGCATCCCTTTGTGGTCTCACGCACGGTTAACTCCATGGCTGCAGCCTTACCTTAGCCGGGACCGTTTGCGTCTTTTGACTCACGTATGCGATAGTGTCGCTAGCAATCCAATGTCAAAGAACCCGGATCGACATGTCTAGTCATAAACCAAAGTGGCAGTACCGCACAAGGACAGGCATACATGACCCAACAAAGCAGGTGTCGGTCATCAGCGAATGTAGACGAGTCGTAGCAAGCTACAAGGACTCCATTACATCGCGTGACATTTCCCCAAAGGGGACAGACACAGCAGCTAAGAAGGACACATGCCGGTCAACCAATGTGTCCGGAGCAGTAGCGAACTACCAAGGCTCGTTGGATCACAAAGGGGCATTTCCTTGTAAGGGGTGCTACTAAAGTTCACGACTAGGTAATCGAACCCCATACATATCAAGTACGACACACGTACGCATGGCATACCGATATGTATAGATACATCGATGGCATCACAACATAACCATAAACATACAACCTTTATTTAAGAGGCTCAGAAGAGCCACACACATAATATTATACATCAAGGGTCTCATGACCCGTAATAGCAGTCATACAATTACAAGCGAGCGGAAGAGTTATAAACTGTCTGGGTACAGACAGTGCAACTAGAAGGCACATGGCCTGACTATACTATAGAGCCGACGTAGGGCCAGATCGTAGCTGGGACACCAGCTACTCGTCGTCGTCGATGTCTACGAAGAACCCTCCATTAGGGTCATTAGCAACCTCTGCAACATTTATTAAGCGAACATGAGTACGAAGGTACTCAACAAGACTTTAGGAGAACTAACTACTCATGCAAGGTATCAAAAGGTATTGTGGGGTTTCAAGCGGGAAGCCAGCGTTTGACTCGTGGCTAGACAACTTGCATTTTTAAATTAGTTTTGACAACTTGATTTCTCGCACACGAGTCCACTAACACCACAACAATACACTATCGTGGACTCATTCCGTCTCCATACAGAAATGCCGTCCACGACACTCACGCTTATCTTGAACAATTTTATGAGTAGCCATTGAAGTTATCTATGAACAACATATGTCTCCAAGTAGTCCATATCCGCGGACGCGGCTATTCGAATAGATCATAACCCTGCAGGGGTGTACTTCGTCACACAAGCTCTCGCCACTTATCGCCAAGTGCACGTCATGCACCTCGGCAACCATCAAGCGGAAGCCCAGCGAGGGAGTCGGCCACGACCGTTAACCACACTAGTACCTAGTCCAGGTTTATCGCCTATCTGAGAGTAACCCGTACGGAAGTCCGGCCGAGGTTTCCGCCACGGCCTCAAACGATGTGCGCAGGGTTCCCAAGCCCACCATCCGGGTGCCACTTGGTACACCGTGCCACTGCCTACCGCATCACGGTCCACCTCTCAGGTCAGCACCATGCACGGCCTCCAGCATTACTATAAACACCAGAAACTACTTGCAACTCCTGGACCGAGTACTAAGCGATTAATAGGCCGAGCGGGGTCATATTTGAGGGCCCAACATGTGGTAGTATCTAGTCTTGGATTACATACACGGAACTCAGTTCCTAAGGACGGTTCCAATGAAACAACCCGCCATGTACTCCTACACAGCCTTTCACCGGTACCTTTACCAAATCAAGTTCAACACACAACCTTTTCTCACCGAACACATTCCACATTTCTGTTCATCTCCCAGATGACAGACCATACACAACTCTAAGCATAGCTTGCATAGCAGGATAAGGCACATCATAGCTGAAGCAACTACCAGGTATGCTAGGTTGCAAGGTTTGGCTATTTACTGTGACAAGGTTAGGTCATGCAAAGGAAGTGGGTCCAACTATCTTGGCAAAAGCAGTTGAAGCATTTGATCCTAATGCAATAATTAGGTGCAGGAGCAAGAACATGGGATTTATCGGGATGATCAAAAGGGTTGCTTGCCTTGTTGCTCAGAGGAGGAACGATATCCGTCAGACGGATATTCGGTGGAATCCGGGGGTGCGGAGCCTACCGAAATGAATGGCAACATTCAATAACAATCATATGCAATCAAAATGATGCATGAGCATGGCATGAGAATGCAAAGTGATCAGTTATTATAATCAAGATGTTTTAGGTTTAGAGTTGATTTGAATCACATTCGAATAGAAATTCAAACGGGTATCCTCGGATACCGGTTTAATTGATTCGACCTGATGCTCAGATCAACTTAATGTTAACATGCATGAAATGTCATGTTATGGTACTGATTTATATCTAGGGCAGTGTGTGATCATTGCATTTATAATAAAATTTGGATATTTTTGCAAATTCCATTTATAAAGTGATTAAAAGAATTGAATTATTCCTTATTTCACAATTTAGGGTCCTGTAATTTTTTCAAACATAGTTGAAAAGAGCATAATCAGAATCCTTGAATTTTTCTGATACTTTTTCATATATAATTTATTTTCATTGGAGTTACAGATTAATTTCTATGATTTTTGCAATTTTTAGCAATTTCCTGAATTAGTTTTATACTGGAAATTCCATTTATTGCATCAGGCTGACGTCAGCAGGTCAGCCGACCTGTTCAGGTCAAACCTGACAGGGGGGCCCCACTGGTCAGCCTCTCTCGGACTAATCCCGCGCTGACCAGCCCCTAATTGGGGTTTGACCAGGCGTGGGGCCCTCTGTCAGCGACTGAGGGGAGGGCGATTACGCCCTAATGGTCGGCCACGTCGACGCCCACCGGAGGGTGGTCGCCGGCGACCAGACCCGCGGCGGAGGGCTCGCCGGAGGCGACCTAGACGGCGCTGCACAACACCAAAACGCACGCGGTTGGCAGCTACAGCATGCTCGCGAAGTGGCCGATCTGGCAGGACCAACTGGGAGGCTAGGGTCGCCGGAAAAGGCGTCGGCGACGAGCCGGAGCGGCGGCCGAAGCTCGGGCGTCCTCGGGGTCTTTGAATTAGGGGGATCTACGCTCGGTTCTTAGCTGCTACGGCATCTACGCGTCGTCCTGGAGCTGCTGGTGCTCTCGGAAGGACGAGCTGATCATCGGAGGGCTACCGGCGACGAGCGGCAGCGGCGGTCCTCGTCGGCCTCCGGTGAAACTAGGGCTAGAGGAGGGGATCGACGGGGAAAACTTAGGGGAAACGACCGCATGCTCACAGGGAGTGCAGAGCAGAGCTCAGACGGCTCGGGGAAGGCCTGGGGGCGACGAATCGACGGGAGAGGTCCGGCGGCCGGAGGAGGAAGACGACGGCGTTGCGGGCGTTGCAGGGCTCGAGGAAGCTTCGGCTTCTGCAGAGACGACCAGGGCGACGAGGCGGAGCTAATGGCGTGCTCTGGGAGGGGATCCTATGGCCAGGGGCACGGCCAGCTCGAGCTCGAGCTCGGCTCTAATGGCGGCAGCAGGGAGAAGGAGGGGATCCGGGAGGAGGGGAAGAACCGAGGCGGCGAATGGATAGGGGAAGCTCTGGGGAGCTTATCCCCGTCGTCTCCAGCGCGAACCAGCGGCCAGGCAGGCACGCAGGTGCGTGGCCGCGCCGGAGGGGGCGGCGGCCACCTCCTGCTGCCTACTGGCGCGAGGGAGGGGACGAGCGGGGAGATGGGCCGGGCCAGGCTTAGGCGACACGTAAGTTTTTTTCCCATTTTCTCTGTTTTTGTTTTTCTGTTTTGCTATTTATTGCTTTGCTAATTATTTCAGCTCCAAAACAAAAAGTAAAAACTATTTTAGACCTCTTGAAATATTTGTTATAATATCCCCACTCATTTCCAAGACTTTCAACATTTTTGGAAAATTATAGTTTCTGATTTCAAATTTTAAGTTTGAAACCAGTGGCTTTTGCATTTATTTAAAATGCTTAAAGTGTCAAGAAAAATAGTTTTCTCCAATGCTCATTTACTTTCATGATTTATCAGAAAGTTTGAACATTTCTTGAGGCCATTTTGGGTTCATTGATTTTGAACTAGTTGAAATTTCCTTTAATTGAAATGGTGGCTAGGGTTTTGAGTTTTTCCTTTGCCACTTTGTTGTTTTTGTTGAAACTTCTTAGATGCAAATGCAAAGAAGACATGAGCACACTGCTATCTTGCTTAAGGGTTAGGGATGTGACAGTATCACGCTAGCTCTTTCTGAGACCGCAAAACATAAATGCAGAGCACCTTCAAAGACTAACGGCTGACTAAACATTGTAATTCAAGGCAATGAAGATCCAGTCATAGTCATACTCAACACAGTTAAAAGCAAAGCATAAAATGATAGAGGTGCTCTCTAATTGGTGCTTTTGTAAGAGGAGGATGACTCAACAGGAACATAAATAGACAGACCCTTCGCAGAGGGAAGCATTGATTTGCAGAGGTGCCAGAGCTCAAGCTTTGAAAACAGAGATAATAATTTTGGGTGGCATGCTTTCATTGTCAACGCAATGACTAAGAGTTCTCAATATCTTCCACGCTACACATGCTATAGGCGGTTCCCAAACAGAAAAGTAAAGTTTTGACTCCCCCACCACCAATCAATCATACTCCACGGCTAGCCGAATCCTCGGGTACCGTCCAAACCAACATCAATCCTGGGGGAGTTTTGTTTGCAATTATCTTTTCGATTTGAGTATGGAACTGGGAATTCCAATTACCGACCCCTTTCTCGTGAATGATAGTGAATAAACACATATCGAGGATAACACGCCTAGCATGGAAGATACCAATAGCCCCCTGTCACCACATGAGCGGTTCGGGCATGCAAAACAAATTATTTCTTGAAGGTTTATAGAGTGGCACATGCAAATTTACTTGGAATGGCAGGTAGATACCGCACATAGGTAGGTATGGTGGACTCATATGGAACAACTTTGGGTTTATGGGAGTGGATGCACAAGCAGTATTCCCGCTTAGTACAAGTGAAGGCTAGCAAAAGATTGGGAAGCGACCAACTAGAGAGCGACAACAGTCATCAAAATGCATTGAGATTAACTAACATTGAGTGCAAGCATGAGTAGGACATAAATCACCATGAACATGAACATCATAGAGGCTATGTTGATTTTGTTTCAACTACATGCGTGAACATGCGCCAAGTCAAGCCACTTAAAACATTCAAAGAAGGATACCATCCTATCATACTACAACATAGTCATCTCAATATTCATGTGGGCATCTAAGACAAACCATTATAAGCTCCTAGCTAAGTAAGCATGGCATAAGCAACTATGATCTCTAAGTTGTCATTGCAAACATGTTTCTCTCACAACAAAGCTGAATCAGGTATGATGAGCTAGTCATATTTACAAAAACAAAATAGATCGAGTTCATACCAGTTTTTCCAGGCTCAGTCACTTCATCATATATCGTCATTATTGCCTTTCACTTGCACGACCGAACGATGTGAACAATAATAAGAGTGCTCGTGCATTGGACTACGCTGGAATCTACATGCAAACACAAAGGAGAAGACAAAGTAATATGGCTCTTTGAAAGCTAAACAGGTATGCATGCAAGATCCACTAAACATTGTAACAAATATCTTCTACCTTGACCCAAAGAAAAAAGAGAACTATCTACACGGGAAAGCTCCCAACAAGCAAAAGAAGAAAAGAAAATCTTTTTGGATTTTCTCAAACTAGACAGACACACGAAAAGAAAACGAGAAAAAGAAAACAAACTAGCATGGATGATATAGTGGCAAAGTGTGAACACCGGCTAACAAAGTGAAAGCATAAGCAAGAATGTAAAGTCGGTGAGAACACGTACTCCCCCAAGCTTAGGCTTTTGGCCTAACTTGGTCTACTCCCAAGGATGGTCCTGGCGAAACCCAAAATCATAATCGGGGTTATACGGGAGCATTGCAACCACTGCCTGAATAGCTGCCTCATGGAGACGAGCAGCCGTCGCCTCCCTCTCATACTCCTCTGCCTCTCCTCTGGTTATGTAGTATCGCTGTTTTACCTGAAAGTCAAAGAAGGCAGGAACAGGAAGGGTAATATGGAAAACACGCTGCCGGTTAAATATCAATCGGTATAAGAGGGGTTCACCATCCCTCTCAAGGAACTAGTAGCGTGTCAAAGCGACGCGGTCAAGGAAAGCGGTATGGAGCAGGGGATCTCCTTCGCGGATGGGTACTCCAAGAAAATTTGCTATGCGAGTGGCATAGATCCCACCAAAGAAATCCCCTTCAATTGCATTCTTATTCAGCCTCCTTGCTATAATACCTCCCATGTTGAAGCTTTTGTCACCTGTCACTGCGCTCTTAAGGATACTAAGGTCGGGTGCGCAGAGGTGACAATGCTCAATCTTGCCATTAATGCATCTGCCTATGAAGAGGGCAAAGTAATGCAAGGTAGGAAAATGAATACTCCCCATGGTAGCTTGCATAATGTCTCTAGTTTCTCCAACCGTAATACCAGCGCAAAAATCTCTGACCGAAGATTCAGGAGGATCATTGAGGTTACCCCAAATAGGTATTTTGCAAATTCTACTGAAATCCTCTAAATCCATGGTATACGATTTATCATAGAGATCAAACAGTACCGACGGCTCACGGCCAGCTGAAAATTTGAATCTACGAACAAAAGAGGCAGTGAGAGCAACATACTGTTCACATTTATCGGAGATGAATTCTTTGAGTCTGACGTTGCGAACAAATGCATCAAACTCATCTTTGAAACCCGCCTCAATCATAAATTCATAAGAAGGCATTCACATGGTTGTACCTGCGCGTCCCTAGGTTGGTAAGTATCAGGCTCCCGAATCGCAAGACGGGGACCTCTCTTGTTTGAGGAACCACCATGAAAGTTTCTCCTGAACATCTTCCTTTTCTGAAATTTTCAGTGAGCCAAAGGAAAGGTGAACAAGGTTCAACTAAACTTGTAGCAACTACTCCCACAAGTTCCTAGAGACCATATTACGCATGAAAACTACTTGGGACCAGCTAGAATCAGCATGCAAAGCTCAAGAACATGGTCACCAAGGTAGCAAAAATACGCGGAGTATAAGGCACTAGAGAAAAAAATAATTGGACCAATGGAGGAGTCACTTACCAAGGAGTAGTTTCCCCAAAACAGTTCGGAGAACGGTGATTTGAGCAAAGAGATCGAAAATCCCAGCAAGAGGAGCAAGAAGACGGGTTTGAGCTGCGAAACAATTTTTTTCTAGAGGTAGGAGAAGCGGATGAGAGCAACAATGAGTGGAGGGGGTGCCTATGGGCCCCACAAGCCTGGGTGGCGCGGCCAGGGGGTGCCCGCGCCCCTAGGGCTTGTGGCCCACTAGTGTGGCCCCCAGACAGACTCTTTGTCCCAGTATTTTTCAAATATTCCAGAAAAAATCATACTAGATTTTCACACCGTTCGGAGAACTTTTATTTTCAGGATACTTTTCCACCGGACGCTAAGACAGAAAACAGGGAAAACTAAACTAAATATATCATTTTCTTCTAAGCAACCTAAAGTGAAAGCTTGGAACAGAGGTTTGTTACTCCTCGATTCATCCATCTCATGGTCATCGAAAGAAATCCGTCAATGGGGTTGATCAAATCCCCTCGACAAAACTTTCTCGAATCGCAAAAGAAGACAGAGAATTTTCGAATAGTCAACATGTCACCTCAATGGGGATGTGTATCTCCCCAACAAGCAAATCATACTTCATCTTGACACGAGGAATAGGGCATTCAAAGCTCCCAATAAGTATCGATGAAGTTTTTTCGATAGCATTGATGCAATGTACTCGATATTGTTTCTTCGGAAAGTGCACCGTATGCTCATTACCGTTGACATGGAAAGTGACATTACCTTTGTTGCAATCTATAACAGCCCCTGCAGTGTTTAAAAAGGGTCTTCCGAGGATGACAACCATGGCATCGTCCTCGGGAATATCCAGAATAACAAAGTCTGTTAAGATAGTGGTGTTAGCAACCACAATAGGCACATCCTCGCAAATGCCGATAGGGAAAGCAGTTGATTTGTCGGCCATTTGCAGAGAGATTTCAGTGGGTGTCAACTTATCCAGTTCAAGTCTACGATAAAGAGAGAGAGGAATAACACTAACACCGTCTCCAAGATCGCATAACGCAGTTCTAACGTAGTTGCCTTTAATGGAGCAAGGTATAGTGGGCACACCGGGATCACCTAGTTTCTTAGGAGTTCCATCCTTGAAGGTATAATTAGCAAGCATGGTGGAAATCTCAACCTCAGGTATCCTCCTCTTATTAGTCACAATATCTTTCATGTACTTAGCATACGGAGACATTTTGAGCATATCCGTCAAACGCATTTGCAGAAAGACAGGTCTGATCATCTCAACGAATCGCTCAAAATCCTCATCATAGTTTTTCTTGGATGGTTTGGGAGGAAAGGGCATAGTCCAAGAATTCTCATTGGACAAGATGTTATTCAGTAGAATCTCAGCTTGTTCTACGGTTCGTTCCCTAAAAACACTACCGGCACAACTATCTAGGTGGTCTTTAGAAGCATCGGTAAGTCCATTATAGAAGATATCAAGTATTTCATTCTTCTCAAGAGGATGATCAGGCAAAGCATTCAACAGCTCGATAAGCCTCCCCCAAGCTTGTGGGAGACTCTCTTCTTGCTTGAGCAAAGTTGTATATTTCCTGCAAGGCAGCTTGCTTCTTATGGGCAGGGAAATATTTTTCAGAGAAGTAGTAGACCATATCCTGGGGGCTACGCACACAACGAGGAGCAAGAGAAGTGAACCAGGTCTTAGCATCATCCTTTAGCGAGAAAGGAAACAACTTGAGCATATAGTAGTGGTGGATCTTTTCCTCACTAGTGAATAGGGTGGCTATATCGTGCAGTTTGGTAAGATGGGCTACAACCGTTTCAGACTCATAACCGTGAAAAGGATCAGATTCTACTAGAGTGATTAACTCAGGGTCGACAGAGAATTCATAATCCTTATCGGTCACAAAGATAGGCGAAGTGGCAAACTTCGGGTCGTATTTCATCCTAGCGTTCAGAGATTTTTCTTTCCACTTGCGCAGAAGTTTCTCAACATCATAACTATCCTTACACGCAAGAAAGTCCTCAACTATCTCTCCCCCCATAACATAGCGCGTATCACACATAACAGGCAATTCAGGCATAGTAGCAGGTTCTACTTCAATAGTATCAGCAGTTTCAGAAGTATCATCACGTCTAGCAGCAGCTCTAGCAATATGTGCATCAAGGGCACCTAGTGGCAAAGCAGTATCAGGCATAGCATCATCAGACATAGTATCTAGCATAGCATCATCATGCATGGTATCAACCATAACATCATCAGGCATAGTATCAAGCATAGCATCATCATAAGCATCATGGGCAGCAGAAATAGCATCATCAAGCACAGGCGACATATCAAGATTTCTAGCAGGAGGCGATATGGTAAACTTACTCAAAACTGAAGGTGAATCAAGTGCAGAGCTAGATGGCAATTCCTTACCTCTCCTCGTAGTGGAAGGTAGGATTTTAGTTCTTGGATCTTTCGGATTCCTCATAGTGATCAGCAGACGTCAATCCCAAGTGACTCACAGAATATAGCTGTGCCTCCCCGGCAACGGCGCCAGAAAAAGCCTTGATGTCCCACAAGCTTATGGGATCGCAGCAGTTTTCGAGGGTAGAGTATTCAATCCAAATTTGTTGATTCGCCAAGACGGGAAGCAAAAGAATATTCTCAAGTATTAGGAACTGAATGTGTCAGATTTAACCACACCTGAAAGATTAGTGTCTACAAGCAAAGTATCAGTAGCAAAGTAGTATGATAGCAACGGGGCCAGAAACGATCTGTTAACACGGCAGACTATTCCTAACTGTTGTATCAATGGCGCCAACACGTTGATGGGGGATTATTCTTGAGAAGAATGATTCCCCGGCTACGGCTCCAACAGAGTCTTGCAACAAGTAACAGAGAAGCAGCAAGGAACAGCAGTAGCAGCAGCAGCAAGTAACAAATAACAACAGTAGCAAAGTGGCCCAATCCCTTTTGTAGCAAGGGACAAGCCTAGACAAAGTAACGTAGCGAGAATCAGTAGTAAAAGACTCGTAGGCAGTGGATCGGTGATGGATGAGTATGACGGATGTGATTCATCATGTAACAGCTATAACACGGAGAGATATGTAACTAGCTCCCGTTCATCAATCTAATGTAGGCATGTATTCCGTATGTAGTCATACGTGCTTAGGGAAAAGGACTTGCATGACATCTATTGTCCATCCCTCCCGTGGCAGTGGGGTCCTAATGGAAACTACGGGATATTAAGGTTCTCCTTTTAATAAAGAACCGGACCAACACATTAACACATGGTGAATACATGAACTCCTCATACTACGGTCATCTCCGGGAGTGGTTCCGGCTATTGTCACTCCGGGGTTGCCGGGTCATAACACATAGTAGGTGACTACAACTTGCAAGATAGGATCTAAAACACACATATATTGGCGACAACATAATAGGTTCAGATCTGAAATCATGGCACTCGGGCCCTAGTGACAAGCATTAAGCATAGCCAAGTAGTAGCAACATCAATCTTGAACATAGTGGATACTAGGGATCAATCCCCGTCAAGAACTAACTCGATTACATGATAGATCTCATCCAAATCATCACCGTCCAGCAAGCCTACGATGAGATTACTCACGAACGACGAGGAGCATCATGGAATTGTCGATGGAGAAAGGTTGATGATGACGATGGTGACGATTTCCCCTCTCCGGAGCCCGAAACGGACTCTAGATCTGCCCTCCAGATGAAGAACAGGATGTGGCGGCGCCTCCGTATCACAAAACGCGATGAAACCTTCTCTCTGATTTTTTTTTCCAGGCGAAACGGAAGATATAGAGCTGAGTTTGGGGGCGGTGGTGCCACATGGGCCCCACAAGCCTGCATGGCGCGGCCATAGGGGGTGGCCGCGACCTGTGGGGTTGTGGCCCACTGGCACGCCCCCTCCGATGGATCTTTGCGCAGGTATTTTTCTTTTTATTCCAGAAAAAATCTTCGTAAATTTTTAGGACATTCCGAGAACTTTTATTTCTGCACAAAAACAACACCATGGCAATTCTGCTGAAAACAACGTTAGGCCGGGTTAGTTCCATTAAAATCATGTAAGTTACAGTCCAAAACAAGGGCAAAAGAGTTCGGAAAAGTAGATACGACAGAGACGTATCAATAGTTTAATTAGTCATTGATCCATGACCAAATTTCCGAAATTAGTTATGGCAAGTCTAAGGGGTCCAAAGCCCATAACGTTATGACCTTTTGCATCCATTAGGTCATGATACTATTGCACAAAATGGTCATTAAGATGTGTAGCATTATTTATGATCATACTTTAGTGCTACCATGACCAAATATAAGATCGTAAACATATGCATGCGTGGAGCTGACTTGACGACACCTCATCAATTTTGCCCATGTGTCATGTATACACAACGAAAATTTGTTTTATACATATATGGATGAAGTAAATGATATTATATAAATACCAATAAATTTAATTATTCATTTTCATATCCTAAATATTTTGGAAAATACAATATATTTACCAAAATGAAATATATGAGCCCATGCTAATCTCATTATTTGTAGACCCTGTTTAGATAAATATTTTTGAAAGGTGGTATATTTGAGATAATAAAAACATAAACATGACCTCATGCCTCATTTTAACAAAATTATTGTAAAATTTGAGGTAAGAAGTATGGAGATATTTTTTTTTTCAACACATTATGTTGAATTGTTTTCCAATGGCAACCCACATGCAATTTGTATAGAAGTAGAGAGGTGGGAGCCCCTTTCGAGATACATATCTTCTTTTCTTATTTTTTAAAGACAAATATGTTTGCCTTCTTAAATATATGTTCCTTTAGTGATACAAGGGTGACGCGCCTTGCCGATTGGCCGCACAAGTGCTCTTTTGCACCGCATGTTCATAATAGAATACACCTAAACTTATAGTATGTGTGCCTGAAAGTACAATGATGTGGATATACGGTTAAACCACCTTTTTTTAGGCATTTAAAAAATACAACTACATACAACAATATGGGTCCATAATTGATAAATACAATATCTATACGGACTTGAGTAGACCCATTAAGTGAATAGGATATAATTCACTAAAAAAGGAATAGGATATAAAGTCCCTTCCCCACAAACCTAACCCTAACCCTATCTCCAGAGTCCACACTCGTCCCCCTCGACTCCCCTCACACCTCTCTCGCCGCCAGCCTTCCTTCCCCTCACCAGATCCCCCGTGCTCCCGTTCGTCGCAGCAGGCCCCTGTGCTCCCTTCTCCACCTCTCTCGTCAACCTCCTAGCCATGACCCCCTATGCCCCATTCGTTGCGGTAGGCCCTCACATTGGCATCGACGGATCTGGCTGCCACCAGGTGACCCCCCTCCTTCCTCCGTGCATCTGAGACAAGCAGTCGTCAGTGCTCGCGCCATCGGAGATAAGCGGTCCCCGTGGATTTTTCTTTCTCGCGGCTCTCCCTAGTTGCTCGTATCCGGGGGGGGGGGGGGTGCGGTTCGTGTTTGTCGTGAGAGGGGTCGATCCATCGCGATGGGGTGTCGGCGGCGCTTTTGAGCGGGTTCCGGGGTGACATCTTCATGATTTGTCGTTGGTTGGGGTGGGATGGTGTGGTACGGATGGCTGGCTAGGTTTACCCCGAATTTCACGTTTTGATCAAGTTCTCAGCGGGGAGGGGCAGATTGGGTTGGATTGGAGGCCCTGCCTATGTCAAATCATCTCTTGTTTAAGCACGTCTTGGTCAACTTGTTGATAGTAATCTGGTAGCGGATGCAGGATCAGGCATTGGTATCGTGTTCCTGGATTTCGTTTCGTAGATGGATAGGTTTGCTATCTTGCGTGTGTGTGTGGTTATGAGTTTTGGTTGCTTTTAGAAGAAATGTTCTGCCAGATAGCTTAGTATTGGCTAAAATCCCTCCAGTGCTTTTATTCTAGTTAGTACTCTGCATTTTTGCAGTACGCAAATCACATTGGATTTCCTCGTGTACTAATGCTTTCTTGTCACATGCTCTTCGCGACTGATAACTCCATTTATGTGTTATATGCCTTGTCATCTTTTGATATATTATAACTGCTGCACTTGGTAGATTTTGAAGGAAGAAAAATAAGTTGAACCATGGGGAAGAGAAAGTCCCCTGTTAAGCCACCCCCTAAGAAGCGGATGGACAAGCTCGACAAGGTCTTTTCCTGCCCGTTCTACAACCATGGGAGCAGCATTGAATGCCGAATGTTAGTATTGTCTTCACATGTTCTCCTGCTAATTGTTTGATGTTGGATGGCTATTATTTCAACATTGTGAATGGGGTTTCCCCCTTTTTTTTTCTTCAGTGATATGAAGAATCTGATTGGTGAGGCGAACTGTCGATTCTGCCAGTAAAGATTCAACACCACCATAAATGGTATATCCAAATTATACATAGAACTGCAAATTGTACTCCTAAAGTAGATGCCAATACTGATTGATTCTCAGCTAGAAAATTCCATACAGACATATCATTGTTTTTGTTTCTTCTCAAACGAATGCGTACAGCTCTAGGAGCAGGGTATAGCTTATCTATAAATTTCTTACAGCCATGCCTATCTCATTTACTCTTGGGGGTTTAGTCATTCTAATCAACTAGGTCATAATGGAGTAGAGCCGAAGTAGTGATCATGTACAGTTATATACGTACTTGGTTGCCACTAAATCACACAACCATGCTTGTAAGATAGGCAATGTGGCTCCCTATTTTATCATGTTCCAAACCGTTGTTAACTGAATTGCTGGAAACAAACTTGCATCATCAGAAGTTCAGAACTGAACCTGTATATCAGTAGCCGCGCGCCGTCACTTCGCGCGTTTCCAGCCAAGCTAGGTTTAACAAAAACCTAGTTAGATTGTCGTGATTATCCTAAGATTATAGATTTATTTTTCTCTTTAAGCTAGGGTTTCTTTTCAAGCATGTCTAACATCTACATGGAAGTATTGAGATGAATAATATAAGGAGATTTTTTGTGATACATGTGCACGAACCTATAATGGGTTATTATCTGCTGCCTTTTTTATTATTATATGTGGCTCATTGTCTACACGCTTATCTATGCATTAGTATTTGATGCTCTATCATGTTAGTTTCCTTGGTCTGCTTTCTGAGCCTTGCCATCATTTTCTTCTTGCACGCGGCAATGGTAGGAGTGGCCGATTGTGAAGAGGAAGAGGATGAGAAGAAACTTGTGCTTCTCATCCAATCTTTGTAGAACTCTCTTGATGTGCGATTGTGCAGTTGTTCGGTCCTCTTTCTGTGCACTTGCACTTGCAGAAGTATTCTTTTGTGCACTTGTAAAATTATTTTGATGTGCACTTGTTAAGCCTTGAACCTTCATGTGTAGAGGAGTCGTGGATGATGTATTGTATGTCATGTGATGTGCTACTGAAATAAAATATACAGTTTATTTTCAATCTTTTATTCCATTGTACTTGTTTTTTAATGGGCATATCCTGAGATATGCGTGCTTCTAGCAAAATAATGCATCAACCCAAACAAATCAGACATTTTCAATAGTAAAATAGGTATTGGGCTAGGCCCATGTAGGCTAAATTGGTGGACTGGGCTGTGAAATTTATGATGATTCCATTTGGTCACTAGCAATGCCACGTCAGCTTGGCCACGTTAGATCCTATGTGGCTCACACAAATGAGTAGTGACCAAATCAAAATTTTGGTCAATAGATATCTACGACCAAAGTTTTAGAAAGGTCATGTTTGTTCATTCTTGACGGCCAATTGTTGACCTTGTAAATTTGGTCAAAAAAGGTCAATAAACGTCAACAATGACGAATCAACGACCAATATAGGTAGTCATAATTGACCTTATTTCTTGTAGTGAGAGAGTTTTGCGTTATCTAAAAGGAACTGTAAATTATGGAATCCACTATACTGAACACCCAGTGGTGCTTGAAGGGTATAGTGATTCAAACAGGATCTCTGATACTGATGAGATAAAGGCCATGAGCGGATATGTATTCGGTCATGGAGGTGGCGTTGTTTCTTGGAAGTCTTGCAAGAAACGATCTTAACAAGGTCAACAATGGAAGCAGCACTCACAACACTAGATACACCTACTGTTGAAGCGGATTGGCTTCGCCGACTCTTGAATGACTTGCCGGTTGTTGAGAAACTTGTACCGGGTATTCTTATGAACCGCACAATCAAACTGTGATCATGAAAGTGAGCTGCTCAAAGGATAATATGAAGTCATCAAGATACGTTCAGAGAAGGTTAAAATCTGTCAGGAAAATGAGAAACTCCGGAGTTATTGCATTGGATAATATCCAAACATCTAAAAATCTGGCAGATCCTTTTACTAAGCGTCTATCACGTAATGTGATAGATAATGCACCGAGAGAGATGGGTATGAGACCCACAATATGAGTTGTTCAAAGTGGTAACCTATTCTTTGTGATCGGAGATCACGTGAATTAGATGTGGAAGACAAGATGTTGGTCAACTGAGAGGAAAGTATCCTTCTCATTGATAATACCACTCCATGAAGATGCAATACTTTTCTAAACTGCATGGTAGGTTGATATACATCTTAATATGTTCTAAGTGGCTTATTGAAGCAGAGATGTTATCCTGCATAACATCTTTTGAAGAACATACCTATATGAGTCTGATTGTTAACATCGCAATCTATGAGAGTAGAGTACTCTCTAGTAAACTCATGAAAGGTCTCGGAGTATGACGCATAAGATCCACCCACGGGGAAGTCCAACGGTAGCCTAGTATCGGTCAAGGCTCTATGTGAAGCTAGATTCGCCGAAAACTTGCAGTTCAAGGCCTAGTCCACTGTTCAAGTTGCTTACTAGTGTAGCATAGAGTTCTAGGTGGAAGTTCAACTTAATAGTCTCAACTACAGTATCGGTATATAAAATAGTGTTTTGGAACCAAAGGCAAATTATGTGTGCCTCTGGGATCTGGTGGGGGATTGCTGGAATTTTATCTACTTTTGGGCCAGCCTAATATATAATTTTAGAAATTCCTAATAAATCCTAGAGGCCCATGCAACCCATTTGTGCAAGGCAAGAGGTGGAAAAGTTTAGTCCACATTGCTAGTTTAGTGGGAGTTGGACTTCCTTATAAGGGAGGATGTTTCCACACATGCATGAGCTTGAGAACAAGAGAGACATACACGCGCGCTCCTCCTCCTCCACCACCTGCCTCGCCTCGTCACGTCACGGCGGGTTGCGGGAATGAGCCAAGACGAACTAAATTTTTGCCACGCACGACTGGTATACGGAAGGTCACTCGGAAGATGAACGTTTTGCTGTAGTGGATATTGAACACGAACGCTACACACTTGGGTTGCTGTTTGTTCATTTCGTCTCTCTCGTTCTCTTCGGCTCCCGTCTCTGGCCTCTCACCTCCTTCTCTTGCGCCTATAAAATAGGGATCGCTCCTCTCGAGAGATACGCATCAGAACTTCCTCTCGCCACCGGTTCCAAACTCTGTGTTGTTGCTACATTCTTCCCCATCCCGGCTTGCGGCATGCACCGTAGGTCGGGACAGTAGGCCTCCGAAACTCCGTCTCTTTGGGTCCTCTACGACAGAAGGGCGACAAGGTTTTTGGGGAGCGCTCCGTGCGACTACTAGCTTTCATCACGGACACCGACGACCTCTTCCCGGACGACGACTTCTTCCCTGACGCCGACCACCTCTTCGACAACATGTCCAATGACAACACCAACACCACTGTTACTGCAGCTTCAACTCAGTACGTTCTCGTATTCTTCTTGTTTGAGTTCATGCCTCAACTTATTGTTGTAGTTTCTTTTCTAGATATGTTCCGTTTCTGTTCATCTTTTCAAATACAACTTCCACATTTTCTCTATAATTGCATGGCTTATCATATGTTTGCTATGCTAGTCGTGGTTTATCTATTATTTCAGCTAGTAAAATCACTTGGTAAATCGCTCATATTTCCAACACGCAACACTGCCATTGTGGGTTCAATATCGAAGATAGAGGCGTTCAATAACACAAGGGCCTTTGATAATTCACTCCGGAGTCCGGGCTTAGATGAGCCCGGTGAACAGTAACACAACAAAAATGGAAAATAATATCAAAAAATTTCAATTTTTTTTTTTGTGGTGTAAGATGTTTTTGTGTGTGAACTCCGGGCAAAATTTTGGAAAGTTTAGACATTCTAAGAACTCGTGGCAAAAAAGACAAAATCAGACGTGAACAATATGTTTTTCAATAGTTTCTCAGACATCCAAAATTTGTCTTTTTTACCACAAGCTCCTTGAATGTTCAAACTTCATTTTTACATGGAATTTGCGCAGAGGAGCATCTTCCACCACAAAAACAATTGATTCTTTTTAAATCATTTTTAATTCAAAATCATGGGTATTTCTCAAGCCCGGGCTCATCTGAGCCTGGGCGCCAAAACCCCGCTCCCAAGGGCCTTTGCCTTTTGTTACCGGTCTTTAGGCTTCAAGTAGAATTGGATTGGATTTAGGCTCGGTTGTAGTTGGATCCGTATGTGGCTATGCAATCTCCTCTTTATGTTTTTTTGGAAGTACTAGTAAAAAGGCCCGTGCGTTGCAACGGGTAATAAAATTATGATCTTTCATGATGATGACCATATTATGTTCATACATCATTGTTTGATTTTGAAATTTTGTGCACAAATACAAGAAAATGTTTCTTCTTTTAAATTTATTCACAAGTTGAAGCAATCTTCACATTTCCAAAAAAATATCATGGTTGTCAAAAATCTTGGTAATTCAAAGAATTATTCTGAATTTCAAGATTTTATTTTATTAAACAAACGATAATAATCCGATCCACCCGACAAATAATTCTTCAAAATTTACATGGGTATATTGTCACAAAGACCCTGATTTTCAGGGTGCGACCATGTGCAAGCCAATAAAAAAAGGCCACACCAGCACCTACGTAAATTTTCGTAGAAAACTTTACGTAAGCCTAGCAAAGCTCTTTTTTCTGTTGGTAATTGATGTACAGTGCAAGAAAATTTTGACACAAATGAAAATTCCTCTAATTTACTGGTCGATAATTTTACTTGTAAAAAAATTCGTGCGGCCAGGATGTGATGAGAAGTTTACTTCCGTATCTGCATAAGTTGATGAAATGCCCATGCCAGTTGACCTTAAGTAGTCATTTTATGTTTTTGACATCAAATTATGGTAACCCTATTTGGTTGAACAAACCTCCTAATCCACAACCCAATATTTTAATCACTTGATCTTTTGGCTTCACAGAAATCACAAGTATTCATTCAACAAAAAAATCTACAGAGAAAGCACCAGCATATTAATCGCTGATTTTGCAGCTTATGTTGAGAGTATACGAAAACACACGTGGGTAGCAATGATAACAGTGAACTGGGAAAAGAATGAAGGGTTTGTATCTATCATTGTTGCTGGAGACTCCTCAACATACTTGGCTTTCACAGCATCATTGAGCTCTTGTAGGAACGAACATATAGATTTTGCTCTTGATTGACCCAAGCACCCTTCATCCACTGAACATAAATATAGATCAATCAGTAAATATGAGTGTCATAATTTTAGGAAATGAATTCATACACCTAGACACCTGACAGAAAGTAGCAGACAGGAGTTAGAGTGATGAACTGAAGCTGGAACTAATAGTGTGAATATTTTGCTCTGCAAGTAAAGATGAGAAGATTTCATAAAAAAGTAAAGAGAAAACAGTTTACAGTAGATTCTCTATGTGCAGTCTGAGGACACCTCCTAGTCCATACTTTACAACCTAGATCTCTCTTTCTTCTTCCTTTTGAAAGTGGTACAAACTTCCGACCCATCTCTCAAGCCCAGTAAGAAATTTGAACCAGTAGCAAATTATCAAAAATTTCATAATTAAACTACCAAACCAACTCGAGACATTTCTAGAACCTGACTACTCAATCTTGAGGAAATTGGAACAAATTCACCAAGACAGTTTACAGTGCCTAGGTAAAGGTAAAGATAAAAGAACATAGGCGGCCAACGGCAGGGGCGTTCAGCGCCTCTGGAGCCTCAACGACGAGCGGCGGCGGTGCTCTGTTTTCCTCGCCTTCACACCGCAGCGTATCCCCGTCCCTATCTTCCACCTTCCATATCCATAGTCCAAAGGACCAATCTTTTCCTTGCCTTGCCGCGTCTCGTTGTTGACCAAGACCCAGGCAGAGATTTGCTACGACTCGTCTCCTCCGCCTGTCTGCTCCTCTCCATCAATCATCGTCGGCCCTCTCATTCGTCGAGCTGCTCTGTGTGACAGGGGAGGGGAGGCACGCAATCGACAAGGGATGGACGGGGGTGGCGGGATCATGGCGGGGCCGCGACGGGGGCGATGAGCTCCCTGCTCTCCAAGCTGGCCGAGCTGCTGGGGGAGGACTGCTACCAGCACCAGATGCAGAGGGGCACGCGGCGGGAGGTGGCCTTCCTGCGGGACGAGCTTGGCAGCATGAACGCGCTCCTCGAGCGGCTGGCCGACGCCGACGCCGCGGCGCCGTTCGACCCGCAGACGAGGGAGTGGAGGGACCAGGTGCGAGAGATGAGCTACGACATCGAGGACTGCGTCGACGAGTACATGGGCCAGCTCCGCCGCTGATCCGGCGGCGGGGGCGGCGTCGTCAACGAGAGCAGAATCGCCTCAAAATCTTAGGACTATCAGAGGCACCGAGCGAATCGCCAGGAGGAGCACCTCCCTTCACCCCGCCCTTTCCCCGCCACCGCAGCTCAAACCGCAGGCAGTAGTAGTAGCCAGATGCTCCGCCTGCGCTCCGGATCTGGGCGGAGCTCCAAAGGGGGCAGGGCAGGGGGCGAAGGCTTCGGAAGCTCGCCGGCGGAGGGATCCGGCGTGGATCGGGGCCGGCGACCGGCGGGATGAGCGAGGCGGCGACCGGCGGGAGGAGCGAGGCGGCTGCGCGGTGAGCATATCAGGGGCTCGGGAGGAGTCGGTGGCTGGCTACTGCCTACTCTGGAGCTCCTCCTTGGCCCGCCCCGATGCAGTTTTTTTTGAAAAAACGAAACGTTTTTTCCACTTAATGACGGACCACGGTTGATTACGAAATAATAGAGGGGTGTTTTTGCAAAACCGCCAGCGACGGACGACAGAAGCGGCCCGCGCTTTATTATTAGGGGAGATCCTACGTACGTTCTTGGTGACCGGGTAACCAATGAACGAACTCTTTTTTTCTCTTTCTTGTGGATTTACTTATTCCTAAATTGTGGGTTTATTTTATATAAAATATAGAGCGTTTACTCTAAAATTACATGATGGACTAAGAATACCTATTTTTTTTATTAGTAGGTATAGATAAAAGAACGGACGTTTGGCTCGTGAGCACCATGGAGGCCTTTAAATTCAAAATTCAAATTTCATGAAAATTCATATTTTTATATTTCAAAAATTCTAAAAAATAAATACAGAGATATGTGAGGGTGTAACACACATGTGTGTAAATTTTCAGGACAAAATACGTTGAAATGAGGATTGTGCAAAAAAGACAAATCTGAAGTTTTTTAACACATGACACTATTCATCCATAACAGATATGGAGGGCAATAGTAGATGACAAAGATATACTTAAGCAAGACATCATACGATGAAATGGAAATGGACACACAACTGAAATCTGGGAGAACAATTGAATCCCCAGGGTCGGCCCTTTACGCCATGTCACATCTCTCATACAGAACCCACCGCAGCTGGTCTCGAAGCTGATCGACGCCACTACATCATCTTGGTGGGAGGATCTGAGACGTGAGGTGTTTTTGCCTCTTGATGCGAACACAATCCTAGCAATTTCGTGATGTACACGGAATGTGGAGGATTTGTGGTCATGGACCAGTGAGAGCAGTGGGATCTTTTTCCAGAAAAATCAGCATACCGTATGATCCTGAACACCAAGGAGCATAGAGAGAACTGGCTGCACGAGAATGCGGGCTCTTCGCACACGATCACAAACAACAATGCGTGGACGTCTTTGTGGCATATCAGGGTGCCATCAAAGCTCAAATTTTTCCTTTAGCGACTGGCACAACACTTGATTTCGACGGCAAAATTACTGCATCACCGTCACATGTCCACCACAGCAACGTTGGAAGTGGCGAAGCTAGCTTTATGGCGTGGTTTGGCCATCTCCATAGCTAACCAGATATGCAAATACGTATATATACTACTACTAGTATTACTGAATTAGCCAGCCTAGTGTCACAACATAATGTAATTTCAGCTTTCAGGTAGTGAGGCGTGTGACGTGCCTCCTATTGGGATGTGACATGTTAATTACAGCAGAAGCCCACACAATTAGTTAATGACTTCTCCCTGGCTAGACCAAGAAGAGGAAAAAACCAAGAAACATCATTGGCTAGACCAGGAGATACAAGTTGGGGCTCTCGTTATAAAAACTAGCTCGTATTGAATCAATGTGGGATGCAGTCATAAAAGTGCTAGCTATTGTGCATGAGTATGAGCGTAATCCATCAAGGGTGGGAGGTTTGGTGCAGATAATGGAGTCTTTTAGCTTTGTGTTCATCATGAAGTTGATGTTGCAAATCCTTCACATTACAAATCAGTTGTCACAACTCCTCCAACGAAAGGATCAAAATATTATGCAAGCTATGTCTTTGGTTACAGACGTGAAGTCTTCCTTGGCCAACTTGAGGAACCATGGTTGGGAACAACTTTTGGAAGAAGTCAAGATCTTTTGTAATGTTAATGATATTCCAGTACCAAATATGGATGAAGGTGTACCGAGATTCAGTCGATCAAGAAAAGGAGGGAGAAATAATGTTACTCAAGATTATTTTTTTCGTGTTGATACCTTCTTTGCAGCGATAGATGCTATCATCAGAGTAATTGATCATCGCTTTAATGACATGGCTTCAGAACTGGTTTGTGTATTTGCTTGTCTTGGCCCAAGAGACTCATTTTCCAAGTTTGATTTGGACAAAGTTGCTAAGCTTACATACATTTATGATGCAGATTTCTCCAATGATGATCGTAAGCGTATAAAAATTGAACTCCAGCTATTCATCAACCATATGAGAAGACATGATGACTTTAGAGTTTGTCATGATCTTGCAATCCTTCCAAAAAAAATGTTTGAACTTGAAAGAAATATTATGTTCCCTATGGTTTATTGCCTTATTAAGTTGGGGGTTGCTTCCACCGGTGGCAACGACATCGGTTGAAAGGCAATGAAGATCATCAAGACCGATTTGCGCAGCAAGATGTCCAATGGTTGGCTTGATGACTTAATGGTGTGCTACATAGAGAGAGAGAGAGAGAGAGAGAGAGAGAGATTTAAAGGAATTGATCTTGTAGAAATTAAGAAAGAATTTCAACATGAAGGTAGAAGAATGCCATTGCCATGTTCTATTTAAGGAAAGTAAATCTTCATTATGGGCATGTATTCTTTCTAACTATGTTGATACATTGGTAATCAATCATCCATGTTATCTCCATGAGATGAGGTATTTAGAGAGTCAATACTTATGTTTTCATTTTGGTTTTATTTGTTGGACACCAATTAATATATATATATATATATATATATATATATATATATATATATATATATATATATATAGAGAGAGAGAGAGAGAGAGAGAGAGAGAGAGAGAGACACACACACACATAGTATTTTACTGAACACTTTCATAGTTGAGTTGTACATGTTTTTTCGTTCATACATTCCGCCACACCTTAAAACTATTCCTGCCTTCGCCACTGGTGGTTGGGAGGATTCTTCGAGGCATTCCCTTCTCGATTGCACCATGTCTCGATGCATATGGGCGCTAGCTGATGAAGCATTGGTGGAGAAGAAGAGCTTAAACCAGGACTCTAATGCCAATAACTGGTTGTTTGGGTTGCATGTATAGCTATCTCATAAGGATTTTGTGCTAATGGTGATGACACTTTGGGCAGTGTGGAGAGGAAGGAGAAAGGCCATTTATGAGGACATATTTCAGAATCCTTCATCAACAATTATTTCTATTCTATCATACATTGCTGATCTAAACGCCAATGGCAAGCCGCGGGAGAACATAAGGAGGGAGCCAGTTGTGCGCCCAAATAAATGGATCCAACCTTGAGAGACGCTTTTCAAAATTAATGTAGATGCTTCGGTGGCAAGCAACCAGGGGCGCGTTGCTGCTATATGTCGTGACTATGAAGGTAATTTTCACGGTGCTTCATCTATGGTGACAAGAGGTGTCACTTATCCTCCCACGTTGGAAGCACTTGCCGCTGATCTAAGGGGCCGTTTGGTTGTCGGCCGCACCTCGCCACGCCACAGGTGCGGCACGCCATAGCTGCCTAGGCTGCCGTTTGGTTTCCTACAAAGATTTGGCTCGCCACAACCTGCAGCCTGTTTCGTAGTAGACTTTTTTATCAAATGTGTGGTGTCCGTTTTGCTCGCCACAATCTGCGGCGTGTCACAAAGTATGGCTTCATAAGTGTGGCAATTTAAGTCATGAACCAAATAGCCCCTAAATTTGCAAAGAATTCATGTGGCTTCCGACATCAAGCATCAGAGTTTTACTAGCTATAGAGCTATCATACACCAGATTAAAGAATATAGTGTTTCTTTCATCACATGCAATTTTGTATGTGAGTTCAGGAGCTCGAATTTCGAGGACCATAATTTAGTGAGGCGAGGTTTAAACTTAGGTATGGGCCGTCATGTTTGGTTAGGGCATCTAAGTGATCTTTGACTTATCTCCTAAACTATGCGTTCAATTCTTGAACCATTTTCGCTGTTGGGTTTCTCGCGTCGAGATCTTCGAAACTAGATCCCATGTTGTTAGATTTTTACTAGTTTTTTTTCACGAAAAAACTGGACCAAAAAACGGTGCATCTCGCGTTAGAAAAATAAAATTAAAAACTTGTTTTTTTCCTTTCCGAGAGCACGGTCCAAAACGTGCGAAAAAAAAACGAAATCATTTAGCAATCCGTCGAGACGCTTTGAGAGACTGCATGGTGGGGACGGACTCCGCAACCGCATATCCGAGCCGGTCTCCTTCCCCAAGACCGGGCCACCTATAAATTCCCCACACACAGATCGACGGCGCCCTTAACCAAATCCAATCGCCTGCTGATTCCGATCGAGAAAAATCCTCTGCCGAAACACACCGATCGATCTTTAGCCCTCGCAAACCTCCCCCTCCTTCAGGCCTTGTTTGACAGGAAGGGGTTGGGGAGGATTGTGGAGGGGGATTTTCATAGGATTGGGTGAATCCCTTTCTTCCACCCAATCCTCTTAAATCCCCTCAATTGTCAAATCCCTGAGCCATTTGACAAGGTTTCTGAGCCGTGTGGGTAAGACGAAATCGAGGGGGATTAGAGAGGATTGAAGGGGTTTGTTCACCACAAACCCTGTCCACCAAATGGACATGCGGGGAATCGCGGGGTTTCTGATCCCCTCGGGGATAATCCCCTAGAAACCTCCTTAAACCCTGCGCACCAAACAAGGCCTCAAGGTATACGCACGCCACCGATTCCCTGTTCTACCAAGCTATTTGTTCATGTTGTGGGATTGATCTTAGGTACTCCCATGTCCGATTCTCGGTTTAGGGATGCGCTCGTAGAATTTAACAGGGCGATTTCCATAGATCCGTGTAGATCGATGCACCCATGCTATGATTTGGTCGGTATGCGGGTAGATTTAAAAAATAATCGAGCTACCGTTGAAGTGTAGAGGATGAGTTGGTGCTCTCAGTCAATTTTATTCGTGTAGATTTCAATTGGATGCAATTTCTGTACCGCGATGGTTCATCTCTATAATTGTTGAATTAAGATGAGTGGGTACTGAGTCAATCCGATGTTGTAGATTCTTGATAATTCCTGCATCAGATTATTATTCCTCTAGCCAACGGTCTCATGCTGAATCTTCTGATAGTTATGGATCCATGTTCTGCCTTATGGTTGTGTCAGTCTCTGTCTTACCCTTCTGCTAAGCTGATTCTCGTTGTACTGCATGTGTATGTTATTAGCCTTACAATGTATCTTCTGAAGTTCAATCGACTTGTCGCACAAATCTGCTTAACTTAAACTGGAAACAGATCCTAACAGTTAGGTTATTTATTGTCTTCCAGTTCCACGTTTCATTATCGCTCGGCGGTTATTATTTGTAAATTCTGAACTATAGATTTGCTGTTTGTCATGGGGTTTAGATTATTTATATGTCTTTCTTATTGACGGTTAATTTTAACTGTAGAACACCAAAGTCTTGGTTCGGCCACCCTTGGCTGTGTTCATAGACCATCTAACTTGGTCAATTAAAGACACTACTAGAATTTTCCACTATGCCTACGGCCAAAGGCCGTCGGCATAGGTATATGCCTACGGCTGCCGTCGGCGTAGAATACATCGGCGTAGATACGCCGGCCGTCGGCATAGGTATCTATGCCTACGGTTCCCGTACAGCTGTCGGCGTAGTTTGATCCTCGGCGTAGTTTTCCACGAGACGGTCTCTAACGGCTCCGTTACTGCGTCGGTCGCCCCGCGGAGTGACACGTGGCGCATCTATGCCTACGGCTTGGCCGTAGGCGTAGATGGTAAATCCATGCCGACGGCCTAGCTGTAGGCATCGACGCGCCACGTGTCACTCCGCGGGGCATCTGGTCCATACTATACGCCGACGGCCTAGCCGTCGGCATAGGTGGAACATATATGCCCACAGCCTGGCCGTCGGCATAGACGAGCCATGTGGCAGCAGCTGGTTTCCCTGGGAATATCTATGCCGACGGCAAAGCTGTTGGCATAGCCACCCTCTGGTTTTTTTGTACCCTATTTTGTTCATTCCATTTAAAGTCAACACAATAATATGATATATATACCACAAATATAACAGCAAATTGAACATACTAAGATCATCATCAAGTCCAACATCATCATCTCACAAATATCACATAAAGTTCAATATCACACAAATATGACAACAGATATCATCATTATCTCAAGAACATCATCTAATGAACACAAGTAGAAACTTAAAGAACATCATCAAGAGCTCGACGAAGCAGGAGTCGAGTCACCAGTCCCCTACATGTTTGAGAAGAGATTGTAAGGGTAAATATAATATGATAGTGTCGAATGAACGAGAGCTAGTTTGTCAATAGTTAGGCAAATGTACTAACCGGAGTCTGACTGCCTAGTGCCACCCATTCATCGAACGAGGACACGTGTGGGGGTTCTCCATCAGGTGGTGGTGGGGGTCCTATTTGTGGTCGCTCCGTGCGGTTCTCCCAAGATGCCACCATAGCCTGGATGTTAGTTAACCAAGCAAACTAGAAGGTCAGAAAGAATGAAAGTGCAAATTTTAGCTTGATATAACAAATGGATTGAGCGGAATGTTAGTTAACCAAGCACCATAGCCGGGAGGGAGATTGAGCGGAATAACAAACACGAGCCAACAGCTGTATGGATTAGACGACATACCATATGGATTGAACCCATCACCTGATATAGCAATTCTTTGATTCCCAACCTCAGCTGCTTCCTCAGGGTATTCTGTATCGAATGACTTCCATGCTTCACCTTTTGATGGATGTACAAATTTATTTGGGTTGTACCTTTTCCCTTCCTTGTGCCACTTCATCATTTTAGCAGACTCCTCGGTGATGAAAAGGCGCTGCAGTCTTTCTATGAAATGAAGATACCGAAGAACCTTTACAGGGATTTTTAGCTGCTTCTTGTGACCCTGCTCATCGACCACCTCAATATACCGAGAGGAACCGCACTTCCTACAGTAGTTGTCACTCGCATACTCATGCCTAAACAAAAGGCAATCCATGGAGAGCGCCTTCATTATTTTCTTCGTAGCGTACATGGTTTTCGGTAGTTCATGGCCCTGAGGGAGGCTGTTAGCCCATACCCCCACAAATGCTTCGAAGCAATTTTGGCTACAGCCGTACTCGGCCTTCACTGTCATCAGTTGCGAGATGGCATCCAGCACAGAGAGCTTGGCACCCTCATAAAGAGGTTTCTTTGACGAGGCCAAGATATCCAAGAAGGCCTTTGCAGTTTCCTCCGGCTCCTCCGGTTCATTCGCAGAATGTGATGGAGGTGTCGGTTGTGCAGCAAAGACATCATCTAGCATGTCTCTAACCCCATCGTCCTCATAACCAGCGATGCGTTGTCGTATCACCTCCTCTCTACCACGGTCCCGTTGGGCAAAGTTTATCGGCATATTTAAGTTTGGCATAAATCCATGCGTGCGAAGGTGATTAGTCATCTCACTCTTATCTCTGCGCATACGTCTCTTACATTTGGCACAGGGTCATTCTGGCACCATCCTCATTGGACTGCGGTGTATCTCTTTCAAAAACACATCAGTTTTCTCGACCCACTCTGCTATTACTTGATTCCGACGGAAAAACCCACTATACATCCATGGATTATCTGCCATCTCTGATTTATTGGAGCCACACAACAAAATTAAGGATTTATTTAAATTACTCACATCAATGTTTTATTTTTTATAGGGTTGACGAGAAACGACAACTAATTAACCTACATCTCTAATAGGTAAAGATGGGTCCTAATCCCACCCAAGAATGTATAGATTGAGTACGTTGTCCATGCTCTACCCCATTTCGAGACAGAATTTCGGCAGCACCGCCTCGCTGTTCTCCAAATACACGTCTCAGAAAATGCCGGGAGAATGTGCATCCGGAGAACAACGGGGAGGTGCCTCCGAAATCCTGTCTCGAAACGGGGTAGAGCATGGACAACGTACCCAATCTACACATCCTCGGGCTGTCCATGGAAAACGCTGGACAATCCGAAAGAGTTGCGGTGATAAATATGCAATTGAATGTATATTTATCGATGCAACCCTTTCGGACGGGAGACGCCTAGGTTACGCGACTTGATGTCAAAATGAAATCTAGTGACATGGAAAAAAAAGCGGACGAGGTGCTGGAATTGTTACTCACCCTCCGATGTAGAGGATGTAGTCGATCAGAGGAGGGACGATCGTGGACCAACACCTCCAACGTCGATGATCACTCCACGAAGATGGAACACCACAAATCCTGTTAATTCCACCGAGTGAAAAAAATTAGGTCATCACGTCACATTAAGCATTGACACTTTAAACCATAGGTTTGAGGCACTGATAAGATAAAAATAGAAAAAATCTTCACTTAAACAGCATGGATGTAAACTCCGACTTAAACGAAGGTAAACAAGGATGAACTTTGCAAATCACAAGCACATCCTGAATGAATGTACATGGAAATATGTAAGCAGTGAATAATTGCTAATTAATAAGTATTAGGTTGCACATTTAATTAACCTTAAGCATTACATTGTTAGCAAAAGAATTATATAATAGTAACAAATTGACAGTACTGTTTACCCGTCTCTGTTTTCAGATTAACAATATACAAAACAAAATTAGTTTTCCAGGAAAATGCTGACAAATACTCCCTCCATACCAAAACAAGTCTCTTATTTTAGGACGGAAGGAGTAGTATACTAAAGTGCAATTCAAGAGACATTTAAATAAATAGCATATCATTTGTTTTCAGATGAATGCTTTTAGAAGGGAAAAACATAATGGCAAATAGCATAGTAAAGTGCAGTTGGCCAAACCTTTAAATAAATAGCAGAGCATATAAGAGCCTCCAATCTACTACTTTGGTCATCAACAGGTTCTGACACAAGCCGGCGAACAAGGTCTAGCTGCAAGAAAAAACGTTTATTTAAGGAAGCTATTTCAGCATTACATTGAATGTATTTTTTCTAAAAAGACATCAAGGCACAGGGTGTGGACTGCACCATCGACTGATTGTTATCTTTGTTTAATTTCATAAAGAAAGGTTAAATATTTAAACACAAAAATGACCAACTTAGGCCTTATAAAATGCAAGGTGCTTAGAGACATAAACCAGTTTTTCTTTAACATCTTCGCAAGAGATGCTTTCAGTTATGAAAACTACTGCCGAAAGGGAATTGTCTAAACTGTACAGGATAGTACGTATGTACCATCGTGGCGTGGGTAATTTTTTTATTCTTTTTGAAAAATATTGCACAGATTCAATTTTTTTGAAATATATACATGCCTCGGCCCAGGCGAAGCCAATTGAAGGCTGTCGACTCAGGCGCGGCCGATAGGAGGCAGTCGGCCTAGGCCCGGCCGATAAGTGGCTGTCGGCCACGTGGCGACCGACTAGTGGCCAAACCACGTCGATTGGTCTGTCGGCTCTGCCTGTCGGCTAGGGCGTGGCCGATTACTGGCCACCCGAGCCAGCCCCTTCCTCCTCTCCTTCTTCCTCCTTCCTCTTTCTTCCTTCTCCCTTCTCCCATTCCACCTTATCTCCTTTCTCTTTTTCTCCTCCTTCCTTCTTCCCCCATACAAAAAATCTTCCATTTCCACGTTTTGAACCGTACTTTTATTGTGTAAGGAGGAGGGCAGCCAAACTATCCGTCTCACTCGCGATGGGGTAGTTTGTGGTGCTTGTTTTGAAGCTTTTTTTGGTGGTGGTGGTGGAGGTTGAGGTGGACGTTGTAGTGGTGGTGGTGGTGGTGGTGTGGGTGAAGTTGGTTGTTTTGGTGGAGTTGGAGGTGGTGGTGGCGGTTGCTCGTTCGTGATTATTCTCGGTATTCGTGAAGAGTCGTTCGTCGTTCGTCGTTTCTGCGCACGCTTCAAGGGTAATTTTTTTTATAGATTAGTGTATTAAGTAGTTTATAAACTTTTAGGTGCTCCTTTAGATTAGGATATATTTAGTTTAGAAAATTTAGTTGTTTAACTAGTTTTAGGTGGTCCGATAGATTAGTATAAATTTAGTTTAGTGAATGAAGTTGTTTAATTATTTTTAGGTTGTCCGATATATTTGGAAAATATATTTCGGTTTGTCCTTCTTCTAATTTTGTTCCTTGTTGAATAATATGTTAGGTCAGCAGAGATGTCTGATTTAGTGACGTTATGTTTCCACTATGGTCCTGGTACCGTTCAAACAAACGAAATAGGAGCTGATCTTAGTGAATTTCAATACACAGAGGTGCAGGTGTCCTCCCCTAAAACATGGTCTGTTAGTCAGTTGACAGAATGGCTTGCGCGATGTTTAGGGTTCAATATTGAAACACACACCGTCGGTGTTCATGCATTATGGACCCGGTCCAGTGCTAATATTTTCTGGTATTTGAAGCATATAGAGCGGGACGACCAGTGTGTGCGCTTTGTTAAAATCTTGCGAGCGTAGGGGATGTCATCTTGTGGCCTTACTGCTCCCCGTGCTAAAGCCGGTGACTGAACCTGAAGTGGAACATATCTATGAGTATGGTGAGAGTAGTGTAGGGATGCATGATTCACAGTCAATTCATGCGTCCCATGCTCGGGATGATGTTTACGAAGCAGGCCAGAGTAGTCAGGCAGAAGGGGGAGATGCAGATGATTATATCAGCGGTGAGGCGGATGCCGACGAGATGGATGGGCACATGCAAAATGAGATGCATGAAGAAGATATAGCGGGTGATATTTCCGATGAATCCGCCGAATCAGATGGAGAAGAGCACGCACATGAAGTGTCTATTCCTGCATCATGGAATCAGGATTTCTCATCTGCAATGTTGGTGAACGACGGTCATGATTTTGCCTGGCAGTATCACCAGAACAACATTGCAACAGGTGCCCTCTACCCGAACAAACAAGTTCTGAAGGATGCCATCCTTAATTGGGCAATGTCCACTCAAAGGGTATTTGTAGCTCAAGTTTCTTGTCCGGATAAGTTGACAATGGTTTGCAGAAACCAGGGTTGTCCCGCAAGGGTGCATGGATATCTCCCTAAGTACGACACAAACTGGGTCATAAGTGACTTAGTTAGTCATAATTGTGTTATTCCATGCATCCCTCAAGATCATCCCAACCTTACTTTCATTGTGATTGCTCGCTTGCTTTACAACGAGATTGTGGAGTGCAAGGCGATGGAAGTGAAGGCTCTCTAGAAAACCGCTTCCACGTTGCCACATAACCGCGGGCACGGCTTTCCGAAAGATTTAACCCTGCAGGGGTGCTCCAACTAGTCCATCACAAATTACCACAAGCCGCATAGAAATCCTCAATCACGAAGCTCGCGATCTCGTCGGATCTCCTAGTGGAAAACCTCAACTCTGAGATTACCCAAAGCATCACCGGAATCCCGATGCACAAGATATCTCGTCAAAGGTAAAACTAATCCAGCAAGGCCGCCCGACGTGTCGACGATCCCGATAGGAGTCGCGTACCTCGTTCTCAGGACACGACGGATAAGCTAGACATCGGGATCGCTAAACCTCCGGGTGACCAGAGGGGCGCCGGACATCGCTCAGGTGGGACCAACACTCATGAGGAGCACTGGCCCGGGGGTTGATTAAATTAGTCCGCGGGTGCCGGCGGGTCCCTATGCATTATTATTAGGTTATTAGGCAAATGTAGTACCAAAGTTGGGCCTTGCCAGACCAGCTTTAATCTAAAACGAATTATCAAGGGGGTCCCCATAACAACCCCGATCGTGTTAGGAGCGCTCAATTATGGAACATAACACCGGTAGCCGAAACTAAGGGGGCAAAGGTGGAACAAAACACCAGGCTAGAAAGGCCGAGCCTTCCACCTTTTACCAGGTATATAGGTGCATTAAATTAAATAGCATTTAAATATGGTGATATGACAAGGAACCCATGTTTCACATGGAAGCAACTGCACCTGCAACTAGCAACGCTAACACAGGGTTAAGCAAGCGGTAACATAGCCAATCAGTGGTTTGCTAGGTCGAACAGGTTGAAGGTAATCATGGCATTGTTGAGAGGCTGATATTTAACATGTGGTAGGCAACGAGACATAATCGATAGAAACGGTAAGCTAGCATGGCAATGATAGTAATGGTATCTGGGGAAATGATCATCTTGCTTGAGATCCCGCTTGGAAGAAGAATGCCTCCGTGAAGCAGACGAACCGACGTAGTCGAACGGGTCCTCACAATCCGGCACGCTGCGGAACTCTATCGAGAAGAAGCAAACCGGAACACAAATCATCGCACGGAATTCACCACACGATGCAAAACACAAATGATGCATGAGCAGCTCAATACATGCAAGTCACGGCATGACAATCCACATAATCAAACACTACACATTAAGTGAAGTTCAATATGCAACGAGTTGCATATTGACGAAACTCCACGTTAATTATTTAGTTCTATCCCGATTAGTTACGCGGCAATATTAAATGTGGTTAAACATGGCAAGAGGTGAAGCGGAAGTTATACTACCTATCTAGACATTTTAAATAAGGTCGGAAATGACATATAGCACCTCCGAAACGACCTCACATGTTAATTTACAATTTTGTCCAGATCTGAGCTAATGCATTTAATTGGTTGTTAAACAGCAAAAGAAATAGGTTCACGTGATTCTACGCGTCAAGGCAAGCAATCTACACATAAAGCACATCTACAACGGAGCTACGGTTCAAAAGATACAAGCACCGCAAGATATGATGGCATGAATGCAATATGTGTGCAACGACGGCTACGAGCACTTCAAAACAAACAACCAGCAAGAGAAAATGAAACTACATAAGATTCTAAGCAAGTTGCGTGTAGGACACGATCAAAACGGAGCTACGGTTCAAAAACTACGAGTAAAACAAGAAAACACTACAATCTGCCAAAATCAGGCACATAGCATTTTTCAGCCTGAAGCTATATTGACAGCAGCAAAACCTATATCTACAGGACTCCAAATGACATAAAAATTTACAACAAGTTATAGAAACATAAGGGCTACAACTAACTCCATTGGACCAAGCTCAAAAGAACTACAGATCACAAGATGCTAGCAAGGCAAGACAGCAACAAAATAATAGCAGATTCCAGACTTGGAAATATTTCAGCACGTCTAAAACAACACTATTTCTAGCAACTTGAGAGCAAGCAAAACACACCTAAACATGCATTTCTATTGCAACTAAAAATACCAGAGGCTAAACAAAACATCTAAGAAGAACTCCCTAGTTGACAACTCCGTCAAACGACGCACGGAATAAATCATACGAATTAAACAAAAGGGCAACTTAGCCAAATATCTCGCGAACTAACTTGCTCTAATGCTAAAACTAATTGCACAGAGAAATCCATGAGATTTTTCTACCCCGAAAACATATAAAATATGTGGGGTTTGCAACACAAAATAATGCCACACATTAATGCGAGATAAATCCTACATACGGAAAAATAAATTACCGGCAAATCCTATACGCAAAAATACGGATGACCGCTCTAAAATACATGGAAAAATAGTTTGTAAAACATAGGCATTTCTATCATGGCATTCGAGCAATTCGATCACGCGCGGAACATGAATGGGGGCACTTTCCTATTAAGACAGCACGTAAATCCACGCATACGATACGTCAAACAATGCCAAATAAATATGCAAGTTGGATAATCGTGTTCTACTCGCGAAGCTACCCCAAAACCATATAAAGATCACCTCGATCCGACTTACGAAATGGAAATTACGGTCGTTTTAAAATACGGTTATTTCTGGAATTGAAATAATTCCGAAAAATCACCTAAATAACTAATGGACCTAAACAGGGCGCAACATAGACTAATCTCTACCTGGGCGAGAAAAAAAAACAAGGCCAGGGGATTCACCTTGCGGGCCGGCCTGGGAGGAATCGGTGGAGGAGGAGGCCGAGTGGGCCGCTGCGGGAGCTGGGCCGGATCTCGGGCTGGCCAGCTTGGGATCCCGCTGGGCCGAGGCGGGGCAAGCCGGCCCTGGAGCGCGGGGCGAAGCGGGAGGTGAGGCGGCTCGGGTCAACGGGGCGTGGCGGCGGGGCTCCTCCCGATCCGATCTGGATCGGGGCTCCCAGGCGGCGGCGCGACGGTTCCTACAACGGGCATGGCGACCGGCGATGAGGGGCGACTGGGCCGGCGACCAACGGCGGCAGGCGACGGGTGGCGGCCAGAGGGGACCGGATCCGGGGGTTCCCGACCCGGATCTGGCGACGGGAGGCGGCGATAGCAGTTCGCCGGCAGCAGGGAACGTCGGCGGCGCTCCGGGCACTGGATCGGTCGCGGCGGCGGAGGACGGCCAGCTGGGACGGCGCGGGGGCCGAGGGCGGCGGGCGCGCAGGCGGACGGCGACGGGAGGCGGCGCGACGGGGTCTCTTCCGGGCAGGCGCGGCCATGGCCACGAGCTCGGGGCCTCGGGGGCACAGGGGCTCGAGCCACGGCGGCGGCGGCGCGATGCGGGCTCGGGCGGGCCCCGGATGGGCCTGGCGGGCCCACGGCGGCTGGGGATGGTGGGGGAGAGAGTGAGTGTGGGGGATTAGGGTTAGGTGGTGCGGATTTCGAGGATGAGAGAGGAGTGGCTCTCTAATTAATGGCATGGGGCTACATATAGACAAACGGGGGGGGGGGGGGGCTCGGTTAACCGGAATCGCGCTCCGGATCCAACCGCGGGTTCGGATTCGGACGATTCCGAACGCGGGTATGGGTACGCGGCCGTGTAGAGGGGATATCCGGAGATGAGAGGGAGAACGGGCGGCGCGGCGACACAGTTTTAAACACCGGAACACGTCCGACGGTAGACCGAATACGGTGCCGCTACGGTCGACCGTTCGGGTACCAGACGGACTCCGATCGCGACGAAATTCGACAGGCGGCCTGGCTATATTAAAATAAGACCGCACGTCGAATCCCAACCCGATCAGAGAAAGTTTTAAACGCACTTGAAAAATAGGGTTTTGACGGTGCCGTGGGCGCGTGTGAGTGCGGTCAGGCTCGGAACGAACGTCGACGATAACCGGCAACTAACAACGGATGCAAGTTTTGAAAACGGGCGGCAACGGAGACGCCGATGCAATGCAGATGATGTGAATGATGCGACAAATAAAAACAGACACACGACGAAAGCGAAAAGAGAGGGGAATCTTCTGGAACGTCGGCATCGGGCTGTCACAACTCTCCTACACTACAAGAGGATCTCGCCCCGAGATCCAAGAATGAAAGGGGGAGAGGATGAGAAAAACAAAAAGGTAAAACTTAGTTGCTTCTTTGACAAACGAATGAAACCAACGATCCTTGAAGGTTGCAAAGAGATGAGGAATGATATGAGAAAGAAGCAAGAATTCACGGAAAATTTCGGCAGCACTTCGGTAGGAAAAAGGGACAAAAAAACGAAAAAGTAGGAGAATTAGACAAATTCACAACAAACAAGTAAATAGAGCAAGGGAACACCATGATCTTGACAGAACAAGATGATAGACCCAGAAGAGCAACATCACAAAGCCTCCGGAACCATAGAATAGGGACTAGCTCATACGGAAGAAGAGAATGAAGAGAGACTGACAACTACTAACTCCAATGAACTTGGCAAGCAGCCTTGCACGAAGAATTGAACGGAGTTGTTGGAACAAACAACAATGAAAAGAACAAGATAGTAGTGGGCTTATGAAAATCATCTCAACAAATAAGAGCTGACAAACAACCACTAAAAGAAACAAGGATAGATTGGGAGCAACAAGAAATCAAAACTTCTTACACCAAGAGGGTGCATGAGAATTGGAATTAATGACAAGCACCATAATAGCACAATCCATAGGAAAAGCTTTGGGTGAAGTCCAAACCAAGATAGCTCAATGAAGAAACCATGAGTTAAGAATAATCTCATGATCAAAGGATTGGTGGATTTAATTATCTCGTTCTTGAAAGGAAAACTCTTCGAGGCTCCTACACTAACAAGAAGGCTATAATACCACCTCAAAGGATAAAGGAAGAACAATTACACATAGAAACGCAAGAGAAAGGATACTTGAGGTTCTCCAACACGAATCTTGAAGAACACTTGAGAATGGATAGAAACCTTGATGAACCACCATGAAAGACCACCGTATACAAAAGAATGATGCAAAGACATGAAGGTAGAAAGAATAAGATTATGAGCTTGCCAAGATTTAGATGAAGCCTCGCAAAGAGATAGCTAAAAGAACTTGGAACTCCGGAAAAGAAGATAAGCGCTAGAGAAAAGAATTGATATCAAGAGCCACTCCGGAAGAAGAATTGAAATCACTTGGAAGAAGGAAGAACAAGAATAACAATTATGTTATGCTTATCCTTCATCAAGTTTAATTGATGACAAGCAACGGATTTAGCATACATCTTATTCTTCTAGAAATGATTAAAGAGAGATAGATAAGAAAACTTAAGAAGTCTTGAAACAACCACCAGCAAGAATTGAGACGAAAGAGGCAGTCATGCATGAATGGAGATATATGAGAATGAAGAGATCATAAGCCACCTGAGAGAAGAAAAACTTAAACAAGGCACCGGATAATCGAGAGACAAACGAAGAGACAACAATTGAGAAGAATTGAGGATGAAAGCTGAAAGCTGAGAAAGAAGAATCTTCTGAAATGATGGCCTTCGGAGAATCGAGAAATAAAAACAACTCAGAAATGCATCGGATAGCACGAAAGGGATTACTCATGATTGACAACAAATGAGAGAATACACGAAGCTGAGATGACAATCTTCCCAAGAATGGAACAAGACTGAGAGAAACACTCCTTCGAATTTGCAAGCTGAGAACGATGACGAGAACAACACCACCAAAATAGTTAAGACACTCCGGAGTAAAGAAGGATGCAAGGATGAGCCAAATAAGAGAATTAATTCAAATAGATCTTGAAGAAGGAATATGACTGATGACATTCATACTTACGTCATAGTTGAAAAGAATTGGAGATCTCCGGGAAAGAATTAAAAGAGCCAGGAAAGATCCTGGGAAAGAACCTGTGGGTTATGGGCCCACTCAAAGAAACCACCGTTAGAAAAGATTACTAGACGAGAGATATTGCACCGGTACAAATGAAAACTAGATGAGGTTGAGAACCTCGAAATAATTAAAAGAATTGAAAACTCGAAACTCAGAGATATATTCAGCACTCCGGATAGGAAAAAGAGGAATGAATAGCAAGATAGGCTCATAACAATTTCCAACATAGGAACGAATTACAAGGACAAAAAGGATATGATGAACACGGATATCTGAATTAAATTCACCGACAAAGAACAAAATGAAGAAATGATGAACTGGACTCCTGAGAATTTTCACAATGAATCACCGGTTACGAAAGGAAGAAAAGATAGCGGAAGCATCACTGAAATGAAATGCAGTTGGATGAAATCCAATCACTCAAGAAAAAGGGCGGGAGGGCGGGGAAAAACAAAGATAACCTGGGGCAGATGAGATGAACTTCGGAATAAAAGAGAGAATGATCTGCACAAATTAGAGAGGATTGAATCCACTTGAAGAGAAACACACCGGTTAAAAAGGAATTAACATGACGACTCCGGTTGACAAGAATTGATAAGACAATTGATTGAGCAAAGAATTTGCATTCTCACATAAAAATATGAGAACACCTCTTGGAAAGATCTGAAATCACCACTTGACAACGAAGCAACTGAATTACTATATTTCAACAAAACAAAGGGTGCGGCTTATGAAACAAGCGAGAACAAACTCATGAGAAAGGTTTCCGTTCGATATTTTCGTGGACAGGATCGCACGGGCACGATTTACAGTAGTCATCAAGTGCAAGGCAGTGCACCTGACATATGAAGTGTCCCCGAGTCGTAGCAAGCTACAAGGACTCTTTAAGACACAACGTGTACTGCTGTAAGTCGACCGTGAACAAACGAATCCACTAGATGTCGAACCACAACCTAACATCATGCATTTGTTGGAAGATTATCCTATAAGCAACTACTTGAATTCCCACCTATGAATTCCCGAAATATCTAGTCATGCAATCTGGTACACGGATACAAGGAGTAATAACACACAACTCCTATACTAACACGTCACTTGTATCACATCCGTCAACACACAACCAGAATCTTGAACCTTCATCTACAACAGACCCTCGTGATCACAACGATACAAAGTATGGCAGTACTCCCGAACAATCTGCACCAGTACTGGGGACATCGGGGTTATCTCGCCACTACTAGTATTGAAGCAATTACGAACATCCTTCGTCCTGAGATACTAAGAAATCTGAATGATAACGATGTGCTCAAGAATCCCCTGGAGCTCAACTCCCCGGAAGAAAATCAAGTCAGATAGGAGGCACCAAGACAGAACTCCGTCACATCGGCATCATATAGATTCCAAAAATATCCGCGTGATCCTAAATTTTTTTTTGAGTGAGAAGAGGAGTAGAATAAATTATTACGTCAAGATTCCTCACTAGAGCATAGAAGAGGAGAAAAAAGAATCCTACTCTCCGATATATAACTAGACTCAAAGTATTTTTTTACTAGACTCGACTCGGCCATGTTCGAACAATCAAGGGGGCTCCTAGGTCGGTACAGGCTCTGATACCAACTTGTCACGCCCAAGATGCGAGCCTATCCTCAATTTGGCACAAGGGCCTCGTCAGGGATAGAAGCGCATCTCGTCGTGTCGCAAGAATGGATATCGTTACAAGTACATGTACTGAAAAGAAGAGATATATAAAGAGTTGGCTTACACTCGCCACAATTTACATCAGAGTCACATCAGTACATTACATAATCATCAAGGGTAAGAGCAGGGTCCGACTACGGACGAAAACAAACGACAAAAGAAGAACGACGTCCATCCTTGCTATCCCAGGCTGCCGGCCTGGAACCCATCCTAGATCGATGAAGAAGAAGAAGAAGAAGAAGCAACTCCAAATGAACAATCAACGCGCTCGCGTCAAGTAACCTTTACATGTACCTGCAACTGGTGTTGTAGTAATCTGTGAGCCACAGGGGACTCAACAATCTCATTTCCAAAGGTATCAAGACTAGCAAAGCTTAATGGGTGAGGTATGGTTAAGTGGTGAGGTTGCAGCAGCGGCTAAGCATATTTATATGGTGGCTAACTTACGAGTACAAGAAATAAGAGGGGGAAGATCTACGCATAACGGACGTGAACTACTGTTGATCAAATGAATGACCCTGAACACCTACCTACGTCAGACATAACCCCACCGTGTCCTCGATCGGAGAAGGAACTCACGAAAGAGACAGTCACGGTTATGCACACAGTTGGCATATTTTTAATTAAATTAACTTTAAGTTATCTAGAACCAGTGTTAAACAAAGCTTCCACGTTGCCACATAACCGCGGGCACGGCTTTCCAAAAGATTTAACCCTGCAGGGGTGCTCCAACTAGTCCATCACAAATTACCACAAGCCGCATAGAAATCCTCAATCACGAAGCTCGCGATCTCGTCGGATCTCCTAGTGGAAAACCTCAACTCTGAGATTACCCAAAGCATCATCGGAATCCCGATGCACAAGATATCTCGTCAAAGGTAAAACTAATCCAGCAAGGCCGCCCGACGTGTCGACGATCCCGATAGGAGTCGCGTACCTCGTTCTCAGGACACGACGGGTGAGCTAGACATCGGGATCGCTAAACCTCCGGGTGACCAGAGGGGCGCCGGACATCGCTCAGGTGGGACCAACACTCATGAGGAGCACTGGCCCGGGGGTTGATTAAATTAGTCCGCGGGTGCCGGCGGGTCCCTATGCATTATTATTAGGTTATTAGGCAAATGTAGTACCAAAGTTGGGCCTTGCCAGACCAGCTTTAATCTAAAACGAATTATCAAGGGGGTCCCCATAACAACCCCGATCGTGTTAGGAGCGCTCAATTATGGAACATAACACCGGTAGCCGAAACTAAGGGGGCAAAGGTGGAACAAAACACCAGGCTAGAAAGGCCGAGCCTTCCACCTTTTACCAGGTATATAGGTGCATTAAATAAAATAGCATTTAAATATGGTGATATGACAAGGAACCCATGTTTCACATGGAAGCAACTGCACCTGCAACTAGCAACGCTAACACAGTGTTAAGCAAGCGGTAACATAGCCAATCAGTGGTTTGCTAGGTCGAACAGGTTGAAGGTAATCATGGCATTGTTGAGAGGCTGATATTTAACATGTGGTAGGCAACGAGACATAATCGATAGAAACGGTAAGCTAGCATGGCAATGATAGTAATGGTATCTGGGGAAATGATCATCTTGCTTGAGATCCCGCTTGGAAGAAGAATGCCTCCATGAAGCAGACGAACCGACGTAGTCGAACGGGTCCTCACAATTCGGCACGCTGCGGAACTCTATCGAGACGAAGCAAACCGGAACACAAATCATCACACGGAATTCACCACACGGTGCAAAACACAAATGATGCATGAGCAGCTCAATACATGCAAGTCACGGCATGACAATCCACACAATCAAACACTACACATTAAGTGAAGTTCAATATGCAACGAGTTGCATATTGACGAAACTCCACGTTAATTATTTAGTTCTATCCCGATTAGTTACGCGGCAATATTAAATGTGGTTAAACATGGCAAGAGGTGAAGCGGAAGTTATACTACCTATCTAGACATTTTAAATGAGGTCGGAAATGACATATAGCACCTCCGAAACGACCTCACATGTTAATTTACAATTCTGTCCAGATCTGAGCTAATGCATTTAATTGGTTGTTAAACAGCAAAACAAATAGGTTCACGTGATTCTACGCGTCAAGGCAAGCAATCTACACATAAAGCACATCTCCAACGGAGCTACGGTTCAAAAGATACAAGCACCGCAAGATATGATTGCATGAATGCAATATGTGTGCAACGACGGCTACGAGCACTTCAAAACAAACAACCAGCAAGAGAAAATGAAACTACATAAGATTCTAAGCAAGTTGCATGTAGGACACGATCAAAACGGAGCTACGGTTCAAAAACTACGAGCAAAACAAGAAAACACTACAATCTGCCAAAATCAGGCACATAGCATTTTCTACGCCTCACAACTTCGGCTACCCAACTCCGATAAGCTCAAGTAAGGCATGGCACAGAAGAGAGCAAGAAACACTACTACAAACAACTAACAACAACCAGCATGGCAGCAAGGAGCACTAGGAAAAGAAGACACAAAATGACATCCCACACACTATTTCAGACTTAGTGAAAATAACACCTCATGAAAGTGCAGTTTTCAGCCTGAAGCTATATTGACAGCAACAAAACCTATAGCTACAGGACTCCAAATGGCATGAAAATTTACAGCAAGCTAGAGAAACATAAGGTCTACAACTAACTCCATTGGACCAACCTCAAAAGAGCTACAGATCACAAGATGCTAGCAAGGCAAGACAGCAACAAAATAATAACAGATTTCAGACTTGGAAATATTTCAGCACGTCTAAAACAGCACTATTTCTAGCAACTTGAGAGCAAGCAAAACACACCTAAACATGCATTTCTATTGCAACTAAAAATACCAGAGGCTAAACAAAACATCTAAGAAGAACTCCCTAGTTGACAACTCCGTCAAACGACGCACGGAATAAATCCTACGAATTAAACAAAAGGGCAACTTAGCCAAATATCTCGCGAACTAACTTGCTCTAATGCTAAAACTAATTGCACAGAAAAATCCATGGGATTTTTCTACCCCGGAAACATATAAAATATGTGGGCTTTGCAACACAAAATAATGCCACACATTAATGCGAGATAAATCCTATATACGGAAAAATAAATTACCGGCAAATCCTATACGCAAAAATACGGGTGACCGCTCTAAAATACATGGAAAAATAGTCCCTCAAACATAGGCATTTCTATCATGGCATTCGAGCAATTCGATCACGCGCGGAACATAAATGCGGGCACTCCACGCATACGATACGTCAAACAACGGCAAATAAATATGCAAGTTGGATAATCGTGTTCTACTCGCGAAGCTACCCCAAAACCATATAAAGATCACCTCGATCCGACTTACGAAATGGAAACTACGGTCGTTTTAAAATACGGTTATTTCTGGAATTGAAATAATTCCGAAAAATCACCTAAATAAATAATGGGCCTAAACAGGGCGCAACATAGACTAATCTCTACCTGGGCAAGAAAAAAAATAACAAGGCCAGGGGATTCACCTTGCGGGCCGGCCTGGGAGGAATCGGCTGGAGGAGGAGGCCGAGTGGGCCGTTGCGGGAGCTGGGCCAGATCTCGGGCTGGCTAGCTTGGGATCCCGCTGGGCCGAGGCGGGGCAAGCCGGCCCAGGAGCGCGGGGCGCAGCGGGAGGCGAGGCGGCTCGGGTCAACGGGGCGTGGCGGCGGGGCTCCTCCCGATCCGATCTCGATCGGGGCTCCCAGGCGGCGGTGCGACGGTTCCTGCAGCGGGCATGGCGACCGGCGATGAGGGGCGACTGGGCCGGCGACCAACGGCGGCAGGCGACGGGTGGCGGCCGGAGGGGACCGGATCCGGGGGTTCCCGGCCCGGATCTGGCGACGGGAGGCGGCGACAGCAGTTCGCCGGCAGCAGGGAACGTCGGCGGCACTCCGGGCACTGGATCGGTCGCGGCGGCGGAGGACGGCCAGCGGGGACGGTGCGGGGGGCGAGGGCGGCGGGCGCGCAGGCGGACGGCGGCGGGAGGCGGCGCGACGGGGTCTCTTCCGGGCAGGCGCGGCCATGGCCACGAGCTCGGGGCCTTGGGAGCACAGGGGCTCGAGCCACGGCGGCGGCGGCGCGATGCGGGCTCGGGCGGGCCCCGGATGGGCCTGGCAGGCCCACGGCGGCTGGGGCTGGTGGGGGAGAGAGTGAGTGTGGGGGATTAGGGTTAGGTGGTGCGGATTTCGAGGATGAGAGAGGAGTGGCTCTCTAATTAATGGCATGGGGCTACATATAGACAAACGGGGGGGGGGGGGGGGGGGGCTCGGTTAACCGGAATCGCGCTCCGGATCCAACCGCGGGGTCGGATTCGGACGATTCCGAACGCGGGTATGGGTACGCGGCCGTGTAGAGGGGATGTCCGTAGACGAGAGGGAGAACGGGCGGCGCGGCGACACCGTTTTAAACACCGGAACACGTTCGACGGTAGACCGAATACGGTGCCGCTACGGTCGACCGTTCGGGTACCAGACGGACTCCGATCGCGACGAAATTCGACAGGCGGCCTGGCTATATTAAAATAAGACCGCATGTTAAATCGCAACCCGATCAGAGAAAGTTTTAAACGCACTTTAAAAACAGGGTTTTGACGGTGCCGCGGGCGCGTGCGAGTGCGGTCAGGCTCGGAACGAACGTCGACGATAACCGGCAACTAACAACGGATGCAAGTTTTGGAAACGGGTGGCAAGGGAGACGCCGATGCAATGCAGATGATGTGAATGATGCGACGATGATGCGACAAATAAAAACAGACACACGACGAAAACGGAAAGAGAGGGGAATCTTCTGGAACATCGGCATCGGGCTCTCACACTGATGGAGTAGTATATAAGTACAGATTTCATGACTTTGTTGATTTGTTCTTGTAAACATGATAACTTATCTTGCTTTGTTTGCAGTTTGCAAATACGCCTATATGTTGCAAGAGATGATCACTATCAATCTCTCTGGCTTTGTTGCTCTGTTCATATTTGCCTTGTTGAGTTACCTTTTTGTTTGCAATTTCCATATATATGCTGATGCAGATCTTTGTGAAGACTCTCACCGGCATGACCATTACCCTTTAGGTCGAGTCATCTGACATGATCGACAATGTCAATGCAAAGATATAGGATAAGGAGGGCATCCCACTGGATCAGTGGCAGTCTTCTTTGCTGGTAAGCAGCTCGAGGATAAGGGGACGCTTGCTAATTGTAATATCCAGAAGGAGTCTACCCTCATTGGAATGACCATCACTCAGACAATGTCAGGACAAGGAGGGAGTCCCCCCAGACTATCAGCTCTCATCTTTGCGAGTAAGCAGCTTGAGGATGAGCGCACTCTTGCAAATTATAGCAATCCAGAGAGAGTCCACTCTCCACCTGGTTCTCCATCTTTGTGGTTGCATCCAGAAAGACCTTGACCGACATGACCATCACCGTGAACAGATCCGGAGCGTCATGTGTGGTTTGTCCAACCACATGGCCTAGTTTATATTCCACTCGTTGTGGAATTTGATCGATAAAGAGAGGCTTTTCCCTTGAAGAAGAAAGAAAGAAGAAAAGCAGGGACAAAACAAATAGTTATTGTGCCCTCAAGCTAGACATGTTGACATGCTAGAGTGGGATTATCTTCAAGCCATGATGGTGAAGCTGGGCTTTGCCTCCTCTTGGATCCACACAGTTATGAATATGGTGAGACCAGTGTCCTTTTCAATCCTTTTTAATGGAGAGAATCTAGAAGAATTTACACCCACCAGAGGTATTCGACAGGGAGATCCAATCTCTCCTTACCTTTTCTTAATTCCAATAGAGGACCTTTCGTGCCTTTTAAAATCCAGTTCTCAGTCGTCTGTTCTTGAAGGGATCAAGGTGGCACCTACAGCTCCACCTGTAAATCACCTCCTTTTGCAGACGATAGCCTGCTTCTTTTTAAGCAAGTGTTGAAGGGCCCACGATGGTATCAAACCTATTGGAGATATACTGTAATGTGTCGGGACAACGGTTAACCATGAAAAACACTCATTTTTTTTCCAGCAAGGGATGCCCACAAAATAGGAGAGATGGTGCAAAACAAATCCTGCAAGTACACAATGAAACTTTAAGTGACGGGTATTTGGGCATGCCCACAGATGCTGGTCAGTCCAAGATGGGCACTTTTTAGTATTTCACATATAGAGTTTGGGAGAATGTGAGAGGATGGATGGAGAAGCTACTATCTGCTGCAGGAAAATAAGTGCTTATCAAATTAGTAGCTCAAACAATCCTAGTGCATTCAATGGCCTCATTTAGACTACCAAGAGGACTTTGAGAGAATATTACATCGATAATACGATAGTTTTGGTGGGGAAGCAAGCAGGGAAAGAGGAAACCATGTTGGGTCTCATGGGATGTGATGCTAAAACCAAAACATCTTGGTGGTTTGGGCTTCAGATACATTGAAATATTCAATCTTGCCTTACTCGCAAGGCAAGCATGGAGACTATTGGAGGGCCCTACCTCTCTTAGCGCAAGAATTTTGAAGGCTTCTTACTATCCAGACCAATCAGTGCTTGATGCTCAACTTGGCAACCATCCGTAACAGATATGGAGGGCAATAGTAGATGACAGAGATATACTTAAGCAAGACATCATACGATGAAATGCAAATGGACACACAACTGACATCTAGGAGAACAATTGAATCCCCAGGGTCGGCCCTTTACGCCCTGTCACATCTCTCATACAGAACCCACCGCAGCTGGTCTCGAAGCTGATCGACGCCACTACATCATCTTGGTGGGAGGATCTGAGACGTGGGGTGTTTTTGCCTCTTGATGCGAACACAATCCTAGCAATTTCGTGATGTACACGGAATGTGGAGGATTTGTGGTCATGGACCAGTGAGAGAAGTGGGATTTTTTTTCAGTAAAATCAGCTTACCGTATGATCCTGAACACCAAGGAGCATAGAGAGAACCGGCTGCACGAGAATGCGGGCTCTTCGCACACGATCACAAACAACAATGCGTTGACGTCTTTGTGGCATATCCACTAGTGGGGACAGGGCCTATAGTCCCGGCCCGTAAGGGGCTTTAGTCCCGGTTCACCAACCGGGGCTAAAGGGGCGGGACTAAAGGCCTAACCTTTAGTCCCGGCCCTGTTCCAAGCCGGGACCAAATGTGCTCCACGTGGCCGCCTCGGAGGGAGTACCTTTAGTCTACTTACGAACCGGGACTAAAGGATCCGTCTGTTTTTTTTGTTTGTTTGACCCGAAAAGGTAGATTTTTTTTTATTTTTTTCAAATTTTATTTTTGAATATTTTTTATGTTTTATTCCAATTTTATAATCTTTGAATTATTTGACAATTTAATCTCTAATCACCCATCCTCACTGCTCTAGCGTGGATCACTCATTTCAAACCGTCTAACTTCTCGGCCGATCACCCATCCTTTCACTACTTCAGCCCGAGCACGCTTAACTTTCTGGTTCTCTCGCCCATAGTTGCCAAGTGTGCACTTATTGATGATTATTCAAAAAAGGTTTGGCCTTATTTCTTGAAGCATAAATGGAAACCTTTCTCAGCTTTTAAGGAGTGGAAGATTATGATTGAGAGACAAACTGAAAAGAAGGTAAAAATACTTCGCACTGATAATGTTATGAAATTCTGTTCTAAGCAATTTGGGAATTATTGCAAGTTTGAAGGCATTGTCAGACACCACACCGTTCCTTATACTCCTCAACAAAACGGTGTTGCTGAGCGTATGAACATGACCATTATTCCCAGAGCCCGTTGCATGTTGTCCAATGCAGGTTTGCATAGGCGTTTTTGGGCTGAGGCCGCTTCCACTGCTTGTTATCTCATCAACCGTTCACCATCTATTCCTCTTAATAAGAAAACTCCAATTGAGGTATGGTCTGGTTCACCTGCTGATTATTCACAGTTGAGAGTTTTTGGTTGCACTACTTATGCTCATGTTGATAATGGAAAGTTGGAGCCTAGGGCTGTTAAGTGCATCTTTCTTGGTTATAAATCTGGTATTAAAGGTTTTAAATTATGGAATCCTGAAACACAAAAGATTGTTATTAGCAGAAACGTTATCTTTAATGAATCTGCTATGCTACATGATGTTCCATCTACTAATGTTCCTGTTGAGAGTGAACAACAGTCTACTGTTCAACAACCTACTATTCAGGTGGAGCATGTTATTGATTCAGGTGATACTTCTGATAAGGAAAATATTGGTGCACATGATGAACCCATCTTTGATGATGAACATGTCACTCCAAATCAGCCTATTGTTCCACCCAGTTGGAATCTCGCACGTGACCGAGTTAGGCGGGGTATTAATGCACCTGAAAGGTTAATTGAGGAGTGCAATATTGTTTCTTTTGCTTTATCTATTGCAGAAGAAATTGAAGGTAATGCCGAGCCTTCTTCATATTCCGAGGCTATTATTTCTGGTGATAGTAATAAGTGGATGACTGCTATGCATGATGAGATGGAATCACTTGAAAAAAATGGCACCTGGGATTTAGTAAGATTACCTAGAGAGAAGAAACCTATTCGTTGCAAGTGGGTTTTCAAAATAAAGGAAGGTGTTTCTCCTAATGATGAGGCAAGATATAAAGCAAGGTTGGTTGCTAAAGGTTATAGCCAAATTCCAGGTATTGACTATAACAAAGTCTTTTCTCCTGTTGTGAAGCATAGCTCTATTCGCACTTTACTTAGTATTGTTGCCATGAATGATTTTGAGCTTGAATAATTGGATGTTAAAACTGCATTCTTACATGGAGAATTAGAAGAGGATATTTATATGGAACAACCTGAAGGTTTTGTTATTCCTGGAAAAGCTTGTCTGTAAGTTAAAGAAATCTCTTTATGGATTGAAACAATCCCCTCGACAGTGGTACAAGATATTTGACACCTTTATGCTCTCTCAAGGTTTCAATCGGTCTAGTTATGATAGCCGTGTTTATTTGAAAATTGTCAATGGTTCAGCTATTTATTTGCTCTTTTATGTTGATGATATGTTAATTGCTGCAAAGAGCATGTGAGAGATTGATGAACTAAAGAAGCAATTGAGTAATGAATTTGAGATGAAGGATTTGGGTGCAACAAAGAAAATACTTGGCATGGAAATATCCAGAGCTAGACCGTCTGGAAAATTATATCTCAGTCAGAAGGGATATATTGATAAAGTTCTTCGTCGTTTTAATATGTACTCCCTCCGTTCCTAAATATAAGTCTTTCTAGAGATTTTACTAGTAGACTACATACGGATGTACATAGACATACTTTAGAGTTTAGATTCATTCATTTTGCTTCGTATGTAGACTCCTAGTGAAATCTCTTAAAATACTTATATTTAGGAACGGAGGGAGTATAATGCCAAGCCAGTAAGTACTCCGTTAGCTGCACACTTCAAATTATCATCAGCCTTATGTCCTGAGTCAGATGCAAATATTGAGTACATGTCTAGAGTTCCCTATTCGAGTGCAATTGGTTCACTTATGTATGCCATGGTTTGTTCTCGTCCGGATTTATCTTATGCACTGAGTGTTGTTAGTAGATACATGGCTAATCCTGGAAAAGAGCATTGCAATGCAGTTCAGTGGATTTTCAGATACCTGCGAGGTACTTCTAATGCTTATTTACAGTTTGGGAAAACTGGAGATGCACTTGTTGGTTTTGTTGATTCTGATTTTGCTGGTGATTTGAATAAGAGAAGATCGCTCACAGGTTATGTTTTCACCATTGGTGGTTGTGCTGTGAGTTGGGGAGCAACTTTGCAGTCTATTGTGGCTTGTTCCACTACTGATGCCGAGTATATGGCTATTTTTGAGGCATGCAAAGAAGCTACCTGGTTGAGAGGTTTGTACACTGAGCTTTGTGAAATTCATCTTGCCCTACCATATTTTCTGACATTCAAAGTGCTATATATCTTACAAAGAATCCAATGTATCATGAGAGAACAGAGCACATTGATGTCAGATTTCACTATGTTCGAGCTGTTGTTGCTAAAGGTGATTTGAAGGTATGCAAGATAAGTACTCCCTCCATCACAGTTTGTAGGGCGCCTTTCCAAAAACAGATTTTTTCACAATCCATGGAAATAGGGCACACCTCCTTAACTACTCCTATTAATTGGGCGCATTAGTACTACTCCTTCAAGCGCTGGTTAGTGGGAACGTGATTTGCTTTGTCCTCCCGCATCAAGTGTGAACATGAGTGCATGTGAGGCATGCAAGTGTGAACACAAGTGCTAGTGGGAATTGTTTTGTTCTCGCATGCAAGTGTGAACATGAGTGCAATGTGAGGCATGCAAGTGTGAACATGAGTGCATGTGAGGCATCCTCTCTCTCTCCTTCGGCTGCCATGTGAGGTATCACTAGTGGGGATAAGGCCTTTAGTCCCGGCCAGTAAGGGGCTTTAGTCCCGGTTCACCAACCGGGACTAAAGGGGCGGGACTAAAGGCCTAACCTTTAGTCCCGGCCCTGTTCCAAGCCGGGACCAAAGGTGCTCCACGTGGCCGCCTCGGAGGGAGTACCTTTAGTCCCGGTTCTACTTACGAACCGGGATTAAAGGATCCGTCTGTTTTTTTGTTTGTTTGACCCGAAAAGGTAGATTTTTTTTTAATTTTTTCAATTTTTTTTTTTGAATTTTTTTTTTATGTTTTATTCCAATTTTCTAATCTTTGAATTATTTGACAATTTAATCTCTAATCACCCATCCTCACTGCTCTAGCATGGATCACTCATTTCAAATCGTCTAACTTCCCGGCCGATCACCCATCCTTTCACTGCTTCAGCCCGAGTACGCTTAACTTTCTGGTTCTATCGCCCCTAGTTGTCAAGTGTGCACTTGTTGTTTTCCTGACAATAGTAAGCTATCAATCCTAAACAACTTGGGTCTTGATGTCATGTCACATGATTTAATTTTTTGAATTACAAACAATTATTAAAATAAACTTAATAAGTAACAATAATAGTGAATTTCAATGAAAACAATCTAATATTTTTAAATAAAATTATTTTTCTTTTTTTTTGGAAAAAACTTCTTTTTGAAATAACTTCTTTTCCATTTGTAATTTTGAGCATTGTGAGAAAACTTCACCGGGCAAGCCCGGGTGAAATCGAGTACCAATTTTTTGTTGTTTTTTTTTATATATTAATTTTTTTTGGACGTCGAATGCAAAAGTTATGGCCGTTTATTTTTTTTCCTTTTTTTGTAAAAACGGTCAAAATTCATATCTCAAAATTTCTATACCGACTATACACTAAAACCTACCAACATCTCAAAGGATTTTATTTTTTGAAGATTTTATCATTTTTGTTTATTTTTTGAAGATTTTATCATTTTTGTTTATTTTCTACAAAACTCAAAGTATCAAGGTTTCAGACGAACACCCATCTGCTACAAAGGCATTTTTTGAAATTAATTGAACTGTAGATTTTTATGTGCATTAAATATGCACCATACTACAACATGTTAAAATCTACAGAAAGAACTAACTAAAAATAATAAAAACAACAATTCAATGACTAAACCAACTATATAAGCAAAACAATATTTCTTTAATTAAAATCCTAATTTAAATTATTCTAAAAATAACCAAATAAATCTTACTGTGACAACAATCTAACACATGAGTGGGAGCAAAAAGAATTAAATTAAAAACTATTTGTAAACTCAAGTTATTCAAAAACTGGGTTTGAAGCAAATTTAAACAAATTCAAATTTAAACCATTCAAATTTGAAAACTAATGGCACAAACAGAAACTAGACAAAATTTTGAATCTAATGCAAAAAGAATCAATCAAAAACATCAAAATATCCTAAAAGATATAAGCAATTTAAAACAGAAACTACAAACAAGAATTTAAAAACAGAAAAAAAAAATCTGAACACCTTTAGTCCCGGTTCGTGTCGCGAACCGGAACTAAAGGTCTATCCTTTAGTCTCGGTTCAAGACACGAACCGGGACTGAAGCCTTCAAACCCTTTAGTCCCGATTCGAGACATGAACCGGGACTAAAGGTCCAAGACACGAACCGGGACTAAATCCTCCAAACCCTTTAGTCCCGGTTCGAGACACGAACCGGGACTAAAGGTACCATTTGAACTGGGACTAATGCCCTACCGGCGCCTTTACCGCTCGAACTAGGACTAATACTAACATTAGTCCCGGTTCGTAAAGGAACCGGGACTAATGCGTTTTTCGAGCTGGAACGAAAGCCCTTATTTCTACTAGTGTATCAAGGTGCCATCAAAGCTCAAATTCTTCCTTTAGCGACTCGCACAACACTTGATTTCGACGGCAATATTACTGCATCACCGTCACATGTCCACCACAGCAACATTGGAAGTGGCGAAGCTAGCTCTATGGCATGGTTTGGCCATCTCCATAGCTAACCAGATGTGCAAATACGTATATATACTACTACTAGTATTACTGAATTAGCCAGCCTAGGGTCACAACATAATGTAATTTCAGCTTTCAGGTAGTGAGGCGTGTGACGTGCCTCCTATTGGGATGTGACATGTTAATTACAGCAGAAGCCCACACAATTAATTAATAACTTCTCCCTGGCTAGACCAAGAAGAGGAAAAAACCAAGAAACATCATTGGCTAGACCAGGAGATACAAGTTGGGGCTCTCGTTATAAAAACTAGCTCGTATTGAATCAATGTGGGATGCAGTCATAAAAGTGCTAGCTATTGTGCATGAGGATGAGCGTAATCCATCAAGGGTGGGAGGTTTGGTGCAGATAATGGAGTCTTTTAGCTTTGTGTTCATCATGAAGTTGATGTTGCAAATCCTTCACATTACAAATCAGTTGTCACAACTCCTCCAACGGAAGGATCAAAATATCATGCAAGCTATGTCTTTGGTTACAGACGTGAAGTCTTCCTTGGCCAACTTGAGGAACCATGGTTGGGAACAACTTTTTGAAGAAGTCAAGATCTTTTGTAATGTTAATGATATTCCAGTACCAAATATGGATGAAGGTGTACCGAGATTCAGTCGATCAAGAAAAGGAGGGAGAAATAATGTTACTCAAGATTATTTTTTTCGTGTTGATACCTTCTTTGCAGCGATAGATGCTATCATCAGAGTGCTTGATCATCGCTTTAATGACATGGCTTCAGAACTGGTTTGTGTATTTGCTTGTCTTGACCCAAGAGACTCATTTTCCAAGTTTGATTTGGACAAAGTTGCTAAGCTTACATACATTTATGATGCAGATTTCTCCACTCATGATCGTAAGCGTATAAAAATTGAACTCCAGCTGTTCATCAACCATACGAGAAGACATGATGACTTTAGAGTTTGTCATGATCTTGCAATCCTAGCCAAAAAAAATGTTTGAACTTGAAAGAAATATTATGTTCCCTATGGTTTATTGCCTTATTGAGTTGGGGGTTGTTTCTACCGGTGGCAACGACATCGGTTGAAAGGCAATGAAGATCGACCGATTTGCGCAGCAAGATGTCCAATGGTTGGCTTGATAACTTAATGGTGTGCTACATCGAGAGAGAGAGAGAGAGAGAGAGAGAGAGAGAGAGAGAGAGAGAGAGAGAGAGAGAGAGAGAGAGAGAGAGAGAGAGAGAGAGAGAGAGAGAGAGAGAGAGAGAGAGAGAGAGAGAGAGAGAGAGAGAGAGAGAGAGAGAGAGAGAGAGAGAGAGAGAGAGAGAGAGAGAGAGATTTAAAGGAATTGATCTTGTTGAAATTAAGAAAGAATTTCAACATGAAGGTAGAAGAATGCCATTGCCATGTTCTATTTAAGGAAAGTAAATCTTCATTATGGGCATGTATTCTTTCTAACTATGTTGATACATTGGCAATCAATCATCCATGTTATCTCCATGAGATGAGGTATTTAGAGAGTCAATACTTATGTTTTCATTTTGGTTGTATGTGTTGGACACCAATTAATATATATATATATATAGAGAGAGAGACACACACACACACACACATATAGTATTTTACTGAACACTTTCATAGTTGAGTTGTACATGTTTTTTCGTTCATACATTCCGCCACACCTTGAAATTGTTCCTGCCTTCGCCACTGGTGGTTGGGAGGATTCTTGGAGGCATTCCCTTCTCGATTGCACCATGTCTCGATGCATATGGGCGCTAGCTGATGAAGCATTGGTGGAGAAGAAGAGCTTAAACCAGGACTCTAGTGCTAATAACTGGTTGTTTGGGTTGCATGTAGAGCTATCTCATAAGGATTTTGTGCTAATGGTGATGACACTTTGGGCAGTGTGGAGAGGAAGGATCAAGGCCATTTATGAGGACATATTTCAGAATCCTTCATCAACAATTATTTATATTCTATCATACATTGCTGATCTAAACGCCAATGGCAAGCCGCGGGAGAACATAAGGAGGGAGCCAGTTGTGCGCCCAAATAAATGGATCCAACCGTGAGAGACGCTTTTCAAAATTAATGTAGATGCTTCGGTGGCAAGCAACCAAGGGCGCGTTGCTGCTATATGTCGTGACTATGAAGATAATTTTCACGGTGCTTCATCTATGGTGACAAGAGGTGTCACGTATCCTCCCACGTTGGAAGCACTTGCCGCTGATCTAAGGGGCTGTTTGGTTGTTGGCCGCACCTCGCCACGCCACACGTGCGGCACGCCATAGCTGCCTAGGCTGCCGTTTGGTTTCCTACAAAGATTTGGCTCGCCACAACCTGCAGCCTGTTTCGCAGTAGACTTTTTTATTAAATGTGTGGTGTCCGTTTTGCTCGCCACAATCTGCGGCGTGCCACAAAGTATGGCTTCATAAGTGTGGCAATTTAAGTCAGGAACCAAACAGCCCCTAAATTTGCAAAGAATTCATGTGGCTTCTGACATCAAGCATGAGAGTTTTACTAGCTATAGAGCTATCATGCACGAGATTAAAGAATATAGTGTTTCTTTCATCACATGCAATTTTGTATGTGAGTTTAGGAGCTCGAATTTCGAGGACCATAATTTAGTGAGGCGAGGTTTAAACTTAAGTATGGGCCATCATGTTTGGTTAGGGCATCTAAGTGATCTTTGACTTATCTCCTAAACTATGCGTTCAATTCTTGAACCATTTTCACTGTTGGGTTTCTCGCGTCGAGATCTTCGAAACTAGATCCCATGTTGTTAGATTTTTACTAGTTTTTTTTCACGAAAAAAATGGACCAAAAAACGGTGCATCTCGCGTTAGAAAAAAATTTAATAACTTGTTTTTTTTCCTTTCCGAGAGCACGGTCCAAAACGTGCGAAAAAATAAAAAAACGAAATCATTTAGCAACCCGTGGAGACGCTTTGAGAGACTGGGTGGTGGGGACGGACTCCGCAACCGCCTATCCGAGGCGGTCTCCTTCCCCAAGACCCCACCTGTAAATTCCCCACACACGGATCGACGGCGCCCTTAACCAAATCCAATCGCCCGCTGATTCCGATCGAGAAAAATCCTCCGCCGAAACACACCGATCGATCTTTAGCCCTCGCGAACCTCCCCCTCCTTCCAAGGTATGCGCACGCCACCGATTCCTGTTCTATACCAAGCTATTTTTTCATGTTGTGGGATTGATCTTAGATATCCCTATGTCCGATTCTCGGTTTAGTGGTGCGCTCGTACAATTTAACAGGGCGATTTCCATAGATCCGTGTAGATCGATGCACCCATATTATGATTTGGTCTTTATGCCGGTAGATTTTAAAAATAATCGAGCTACCATTGAAGTGTAGAGGATGAGTTGGTGCTCTCAGTCAATTTTATTCGTGTAGATTTCAATTGGATGCAATTGTTGTACCGTGATGGTTCATTTGTAACTGTTGAATAAGATGAGTGGGTGCTCAGTCAATCCGATGTTGTAGATTCTTGTCTATTGCTGCATCAGATTATTCCTCGTCTAGCCCATGGTCTCATGCTGAATCTTCTGATTATTATTGGCCCATCTTCTGCCGTGTCAGTCTTTGTTTTACTCTTCTGCTAAGTTGATTCTCGTTGTACTGGTTATTAGCCTTATTACAATGTACCTTCTGCAGTTCAATCGACTTGTTGCACAAATCTGCCTAATTTAAACTGGAAATAGATCTTAACAGTTAGGTTGTCATCCAGTTCCTTTTTTCATTATCGCTCTGCGGCTATTATTTGTAAATTCTGAACTACGGATTTACTATTTGTCATGAGGTTTCATTATCTATGTCTTTCTTATTGATGGTTAATTTTAACTGCAAAACACCGAAGTCTTTGTTCTGTCACCCTTGTTCTGTTTATAGACCCTCTAACTTGGTCAATTAAAGATGCTTTGTTTGTAAATTTTCAACATGCATGCCTATCAAAGAATTTTTATACTATATATTCAGAAGAGTGCAGATTTCCCCTGCAGCTTAGGCATGTTCAGAATGCAGATAACTTCATGCAGTACAGAATGCAACCTGTCGGTGACAGACCTCGAGCCAATTTCAGCTTGAACGAAGAAAATTCGAACAAAATAACTAACAACGACACCCAAGAGGGCCTCAGCTTCAAAGTTGATAGAAGAGGTTTTTAAAACTCTAGAAAATAGTCTAATCTCCTTCATGTGACGCACTTCCATTTGTGCCGGTTGTGGCAATTTGTATCTTTATTTCTTTGAGGCTTTGTTTAAAATCTGATATCTTTCTTTACCTAATAATAAAGAGGCTATCGTTTTTGTCGAAAAACCACCGCAGCTGATTTGCATAAAGGCCCCTGAGATTTTAGGTATTCAACTCGCACTCCCTTTTTAAATAAAAAAACGATTCAGTCATATTTTGTTCGCAGAAAGGCCCCTGTTAGCTTCACCAGGCCTTGGCCCGCACTTCGGTTGTTCCTATTGGGTCTGCTCGTCAGCCCGTCAAATCTAAAAAATAAGGCGTGTTGGCATGGAATCAAACTTCCGACATTCTACGTCGGGCTTGCAGGCTGCGACCAACCGGGCTAGCTCATCGTCGTGTAAAATTTAAGCTTTTCTACATAAATAGTACCACCTCGCTTCTTTACATGGTACTTTACCAATTTATATAGGTCTATGATTTTCAGTCAACAAGCAACATTGAGAATCAATAATTAATATTAAAGGGTCCCATTTTGTGAGATTGATTCGGACATGAAGGTCATGTGTAAAACGAGGGAGAGAGAACAGAAAAAATTTGCTCCTCTGGTCTTATACCTTGATATAAGAGGTATTTATGTGGTTAAAAATAATTAGATTAATTGCAAATCATGTGCAAAAAACATGGATTAATTATGATAAAATCTATAGTGCCAAACTTTTGCTTTGTTTATTGTATTCATAATATGGAATTTGTAGGGCAGCACCATTTGCATATAATTTGTGTAGAGTTACGTATGTTTGATTCACATAATGGTCGAGGCAACCTTATACATAAAAAATGACTATAACGTGAATGCTCTCAGGAGATCAGGCCATGACAACGGCATCACATCTTTAGTTTTCTGAATGGAATTTTAAAAATCCCCATCTTATTTCTTGCACATGTCCAAAAGTTCCTTTTATATATACCATATCTCTATAGCTTGATTAAAGTGTTACAGCATGTATACTTTTTGTATAAAAGGGCGGGGTGATATGGGGAGAAAAAAAAACTTCCTTATACACCAAAAATTACTATAACATGAATGCTTTTAGGAAATCAGGCCGTGACAACGACACCACATTTTCAGTTTCCTGAATGGCCATTTAAAAATCCATATCTTATTCTCGCATATGTCCAAAAATTATTTTTATGTCTAATTCTCAAGGGTTGCACCATTTATTCTTTTACTATAACAGGTGCAGCAATACAGAAAAAGTTTTTCTCCCGTTGGAACGCACGGACATTTGTGCTAGTTTTTAATAATATGGCTCTGTGCATCAAGAGATGTAGAGGCCAGGGGTTATCCTATTTTTCAAAATAAAAAATGTGACGCACCTCCAGGCCCCTAACCTTCCTTACTATGGACTTGTAAACATCCAGGCACCAAGATATGGCACTATAGGATCCTATCTCTAATTAATCGACCAAAATAGCAAGCTGGGGAACCAGCATCGTGCTATTACACCTGAATCTTCTTATCCTGTAACGATCTTGTTTTGCGCCGGTTTGCTCATCACAGATCATTACTTACATATTAGTTGTATATTATATTGTTTTCCGGACTCGTCTGTTGTGTTGGTTGCTTTTGTATTCAAAACTTTAGAACGTAGTTTATGCTCAGAGCCTCAGAGAGAAACAAGACTCAACTAAATTACTAATAATGCTAAAAAAGAAAAGACATCTGCAGACTGATAATGCCGAAATTTGTGCTGAGAGAGAAACACGACCCAATTAAATTACTAATGCTCCTCATATGACAAACTATATTCAGTGCTAAAGGAAAAAATATGACATCTGCAGACCGATAATGCCGAAATTTGTCCAAGTACTCATTGAGCTACTCCCTCTATAAACTAATACTCCTATAAAAGCGTTTAGATCACTACTTTGATGATCTAAACGCTCTTATATTAGTTTACGCCTTTACGGAGGGAGTACTAATGATCCTCGTATGGCAACGATATATAGGCTATCTAGATGACGATGATCATCTCTACTGCGATTCGACGGACGGCGGCGTGTTGCTGGAGTCACCCTTGAATACGCCCAAGATGGGCTCGCCGAGCCTGGAGCTGACCTTGTTCTTGATGCACGCCCAGTGCTCCGTCACCGGCGCCTCCGTGAACTGCCGGTACTGGTCCTTGGCCAGATCCACCCACCTCGCGTCATCGCCCACCGTCCTCTTGAAGCACGACGACGCTGGAGCCGTCACGGCCTCCTTCTCCGGCACCGCCGCTGCCGCTCCCTTGTTCTCCATCTGGTCCCGAAAACTGAGATCGGTTGGTGTGCTTGAAGATGAAGAAGATGCTGCTGCCTGTGTTGCTATGGTGGCCAGGGGTTCGCGAGGTCGTGCCTACTTATATGGTCGATGGACGGGGTCGGTCATGAGGCGCTGACTGTCTTGAGGAGGAAGCCGGAGGTGTCGCAGCCTTGGAGTAGGGGGAAGGAAAGAAACAGAAACCGTTCCTTCCTTGTCCCCTGCTCCAAGCTAGGTCCAGGCCGCGATCGAGGTTTCCTCTCTCAAGAAAGCACCCTCCAATATAAGTGCAGCTTGCCCCCCATAGCAGCAGCAATATCCATCCACATCTCTTTTCTCGATCGATTCCCTAGCATTTCTTCATTGACAACTTCGACCTCTCTTGCCGGCGTTGGAGTGCGATATGGGTACCAAGGGAGCAGCGGAGGCCATGGTCAAGACGGCGGCACCCATGGGAGCGGAAGAGGAGGCCATGCTGAAGGCGCTGGCGCAGAGGGAGGAGGGGCCAAGGACGGAGAGGACCAAGGGCGCGGCGTCGGCGGCGGTGGAGCGCTACTGGGCCAGCCTCAAGAGCAAGACCCGCGCGGCCGGCGAGTACGCGACGCTCAGGACACGCCAGGGCGTCGCATTGTTCGGCGAGCCCAACATCGGCCCCATCAAGAGCATCGTCGGTCGTTCTTAGTAGATTGTTTTGATATGCCAGTAGGTTGGAGGTTTTGTTGGTCGCTCAAAGGTTTTTGTCGATGATAATTACAGTTCTCTGTTCTTCAGAGTCGAATAATTGGCTGTTGATCCTGTATTCGGACGGGGCAACATTGTCCCTAATTAGTAGTGCATGTCATCAATGTTAGATAAAACGAGATCAACGAGAAGACACGGATTTTTACGTGGAAACCCTTGCGGGAGAAAACCACGGACGCATGAAGGCGCAATCACTATGAGGATGAGTATTACAAGCACGAGACACTGTCTTTAGATGCGACTACATGGAGTATATATGAGGGGCAATACATGAGAGTCCTTGAAGGACAAGTAAACGAGTTGTACTCGTACGCGTCGGTACCAACGCAAAGGCCCACACCGTTTGTACTACGTCTAGTCCAATACGGTAGAATTTGGATCACAATTTAACAATCTCCACCTTGAGCCAAATTCCCTCCACTAGTCAAAGAAAAGTGAATAACTCCATCCAAATCAGCTTAAACACCTTGTGCGTCAAAGTCCAAAGGACTAGTGAGAAATACCAACTAAGCCTGAGCAAAGCTCAAACTTATTGATAGGAACTGGCTTTGTCATCATATCAGCTGGATTATCATGTGTACTCCCTCCATCACAGTTTGTAGGGCGCATCTCGTTCAGCACTGGGCCCAAGGTGCGTCCTGATAGGCAGGAAATAAGGAGGCTCCATCGCTGCGAAAGTAAAGAAGAGGCGCCTAATGATGCGTTAAACCAGCGCTTCGTAACCTCCTCCTCCAATAAAGGAAGGAACCGACCGCATGCATTGGTGGAGCGAAATTGTAGCCAGTTTTCTTCTTCCTCCCGCGACCTCCTTTCTCCCCGCGCGCTTTCCTTTCTCCCCGCGCGCTTTCCTTTCTCCCCCGCTCGGTTTCCATCTAAATCTCCCCGCGCTCTTTCCTTTCTCCCCCACTCGGTTTCCATACAAAGCTCCCGCCGATTTCGGAGTATAAGTAGCTGCGGCGATGGAGCGACACGAACAGACGGCTCCATCTTCTCTCCTCTCTCCTCTCTCCAACGGCGCCGCCGCAGCAAGGTGCAGAAGATCGCCGGCCTCCTCCTCTTGGCCTCTGTGGGCTTTCTAGGGTCACTTTCCAGCCGAGAGCACCGCCGCCCGGAGGTCTTCCTCCTCTTGGTCTCACCGGACGCTCGGGTGCTTCTTCCTTCTCCATCGGCACGGCTGGTTCCGAGCGTCTTCCTCCTCCGACTACTTTGCCTCGACGGTGCGTCGGCCTCGCACGGCCATCTCGCGCTCCGGCACCTAACGAGGCGGGTTCCTCGAACTGGAGTGCCTCCGTCGGCGAGGCGGGTACAGGCAGCGGAGGGATCGGCAGTTCTACATTCGTCGGGTTTAACCTCATCAATGGCAGCGATGGGATCTCGTTTGGCGGTGGCGCTGGCGGCGTGATCTCGTTTGGCGGCGGCGGCAGCGAGTCCCTGGGCTTCACGTTCAGTACCGGCGCCGGTGGCAATCGGAGAGAAGGATCCTCCCATGATGGAAGCACAGAAGGTAAACAGATCATGCATGTATAGCGAGTCCCTCGGGCTTCACGTAAAGTCCGTAGATCATGCAATTTTTTTTGCCGTAGAACATGCATGTATAGAAGCTGTGATGGAGGGAGTATGCAAACAAATCATGCATGTATAGAAGCCGTAGATCATGCAGTTTTTTTTTACGTAGATCATGCAAATTTTTTTGACGTAGATCACAGCTTTGACGTAAATCATGCAATTTTTTTTGACGTAGATCATGCATGTATAGAAGCTATGATGAAGTCCGTAGATCATGCACAACCCCACCATAAACAGACTTGACTGATGAGAATGGAAGCTGGAGATTTCTTTCCACAACCCCACCATAATCTACGTACTCCTAGAGATTTTCTGTTTTTGCTGTATAGATTTTCTGTTAACTGATGAGAATGGAAGCTGGAGATTTTTCTGTTTTTGCTGTATAGACAGATCATTTTCATGCACATTATCAACAAAAAAAACATGGTTAATATGCTTCATTTTCTGTTACAACAAGGTATTGGTGGAAATGAGGGTACCATTGGCTACCGAGGGTCTGGATACAACCCAAATTTTTCCCATGCCGACGAATACCCTCCTAGTCAAGAGGTTGTTCCAACCCAAAGACAACCTATCGATTTGAGTAAGCTCATTTAGCACATTTTTCTCTTTCCCTAACATTCCATATGTTTTGTTTGTCTAATTATTTTTCCAGTGCATCTAGATGTTTTGTCGAACAAGGAGACAGTACCGTATCGATGACAGGCGTCACATATATAGTGAGATCATTGCCCGTAATGGTACGGGTAATAGGTTGAAGCATGGAGTTTCTAAAGCTGTTGCACTAGCTTGTAAATGTCCTAGGAGGATAGTGCAAAGGGTATGGCAGCAGGCTAAAAAAGGTGGCGGCATTACTGGGGTAAAAAACAATCGGAAGTTCAAATCAGGAAGGAAGAAGATTAATTTTGACTTAGATGCATTGGAGGCCATCCCACCTGGAGAGAGAACAACATTAGAACAAGTTGCTGGACATATGAACGTGTCTACTTCCACTGTTTGGCGGAGGTGAGTGTTATACATTGATATATGTCAATTTTCTACATGTCAAATGTGTATGTCATTGATATATTGGTTGTTATATTTTCTTGTAGGTTGAAGATGAAGGAAATTAGACGAATAACGAGTGAATTGAAGCATGCCTTGACTGCTGCAAATGAAAGGGCTCGTGTGGAGTATGCTCTAAAGCATCTTGAGCCATGTAGCCTAACGTCCCTAGGCGGTATCAATCCCACATTTAGGGCTGATATGGATGTGGTTCATATAGATGAGAAATTGTTTTATCGCACGCGGAAGACCCAAAACATGTATTTGAGCCATAGAGAGAATGCACCACACTGGGAATGTAAACATAAAAACCACATTCAAAAAATTATGTTCTTGTCCGCAATGGCTAGACCGAGGTATGATGCTCAAGGCAATTGTGTTTTTGCTGGCAAGATTGGGGTTTGGGCTTACACAGTGTGGGTGCAAGCTAAAAAGAAGAGTCAAAACAGGTCCGCACTTGTTCTTGTTATTACTCCTACTTTGTTCTAAATTTTTATGCGCACATTACTTAGAGTACTTTGTTTCTATATCCATAGATTGAGAGGGACATGGGAGTTGAAGCCTTGCCATACAGTGGACAGGGAGAAAAGTCGGGAATACTTAGTGAAATACGTACTGCCGGCTATAAAGGAAAAGTGGCCTCAGAGCGATAGATGGAACACCATCTATGTACAGCAGGACAATGCTAGGACTCATATAAAACCAGATGATCCACTTTTTTTACAGGAAGCTGCTAGGGGTGGTTGGGATATTAGGATGATATACCAACCTCCTAATTCTCCCGACACAAACATATTAGATCTTGGTTGGTTTGCCTCAATTCAAGCCATGTTCCATAAAAAGATGCCCAAGACCCTAGCCGAGATTGTCCAAAAGGTCTTGCAATGTTCCATTTCAGTATTTATATGTTCCATTTGCTTATGTACTGATTTGAGTTTTCTTGCTGTCATGTGTCATAGGTTAATCAATCCCTAGCTGAGTATCCCCATCAAAAGCTCAATAGGATCTGGTTGAGTCATCAAGCGTGCATGAGAGAGATCATCAAGCACAAGGGGTCTATCCACTACGCGGTTCCTCACTTGAAGAAAAAAAGCATTAGAGAGACAAGGACTTCTCCCGGTTCGTTTGACGATTGATCTAGAATATGTTGAGCAGGCAATTGAGTTCTTGAACTCAACATAATTTGTACTACCTCTTGTGATGGTGCTACTCCATATATTGTGATGGTGCTAATTTAGTACTATTCGAGTATTAGTTTCACTAACCTTATCAAAAAAATTGTGGACTGTTTTCATATAAAATTACATGACAAAATCATATAAAACAGCTCTTCATATAAGATCATAAGATCATATACAACCATATTCATACTCATTTTCTTACATAAGATCATGTAATGTTATAAACTTGAAGCATATATAACCATTACAACTCACTTTTTTTTCATCATCCGGCGAATCTAAACTTGACTATCCGGCACATCATGCACTTTCTTTTCCTCCTCCACATAGATAGATGGGTTGCGACGGCACCTTATGCATATCCCATCTTTGTTTATCGCCGCCGTAATCGCACAATCCTTGCACCAATAATTGTCATAGAGGCAAGGATTTCCACACGAGGTGCAAGAACGCAAATCTTTTGGTACCGGAAGCCTACACCCCGGGCAAAGGAATATGGAAGCCTCACCACGGATGCCACACTTGAGGCACAAAGCCGGATGAATGCACACCTCACAAGTTGAGGTCGGGTTGGAGTAGGTTTTGCATACCATCTCTTGCTCTTGCACCATCTCCTTCACGGCATGAACTTCCACCATGCCTTGCACCTCCTCCATGGCAGCAACTTCCACCACGCCTTGCACCTCCTCCATGGCAGCAACCTCCACCACGCCTTGCACCTCCTCCATGGCAGCAACCTCCACCACGCCTTGCACCTCCTCCATGGCAATCTCCACCATGCCTTGCACCTCCTCCATGGCAATCTCCACCACAAGGGAGCCGAAGGAGAGAGAGAGAGGGAGAAACTAGAAGGGAGCAATCTCCACCACGCATGGCACCGGTTTTATACACTAGTAGAAAAAGGGCCTTTGGCCTGGACTAAAGGCCCGGCCACGTCGCCCCAAATCGCACGAGGCTTTGGTCCCGGCCCGTAAGCAGCCTTTAGTCCCGGTTTGTGTCTCGAACCGGGACTAAAGGGTTTGGAGGATTTAGTCCCGGTTCGTGTCTTGGACCTTTAGTCCCGGTTCGTGTCTCGAACCGGGACTAAAGGGTTTGGAGGATTTAGTCCCGATTGGTGTCTTGAACCGGGACTAAAGGGTAGACCTTTAGTCCCGGTTCGTGACACGAACCGGGACTAAAGGTGTTTAGATTTTTTTTTCTGTTTTTAAATTCTTGTTTGTAGTTTCTGTTTTAAATTGCTTATATCTTTTAGGATATTTGATGTTTTTTATTGATTCTTTTTGCATTAGATTCAAAATTTTGTCTAGTTTCTGTTTGTGCCATTAGTTTTCAAATCTGAATGGTTTAAATTTGAATTTGTTTAAATTTGCTTCAAACCCAGTTTTTGAATAACTTGAGTTTCCAAATAGTTTTTAATTTATTTCTTTTTGCTCCCACTCATGTGTTAGATTATTGTCACAGTAAGATTTATTTGGTTATTTTTAGAATAATTTAAATTAGAATTTTAATTAAAGAATTATTGTTTTGCTTATATAGTTGTTTTAGTCATTTAATTGTTGTTTTTTATTATTTTTAGTTAGTTCTTTCTGTAGATTTTAACATGTTGTAGCATGGTGCATATTTAATGCACAAAAAAATCTACAGTTCAATTAATTTTTTAAAAATGCCTTTGTAGCAGATGGGTTTTCGTCTGAAACCTTGATACTTTGAGTTTTGTAGAAAATAAACAAAAATAATAAAATCTTCAAAAAATAAACAAAAATGATAAAATCTTCAAAAAATAAAATCCTTTGAGATGTTGTTAGGTTTTAGTGTCTAGTCGGTATAGAAATTTTGAGATATGAATTTTGACCGTTTTTGCAAAAAAAGGAAAAAAAATAAACGGCCATAACTTTTGCATACGACGTCCAAAAGAAATTAATATATAAAAAAACTAGAAACAATTGGTACTCGATTTCACCCGGGCTTGCCTGGTGAAGTTTTCTCACATGCTCAAAATTCCAAATGGAAAAAAGTTATTTCAAAAAGAAGTTTTTTCCAAAAAAAAGAAAAATAATTTTATTTAAAAATATTAGGTTGTTTTCATTGAAATTCACTACTATTGTTACTTATTAAGTTAATTTTAATAATTGTTTGTAATTCAAAAAATTAAATCATGTGACCCAAGTTGTTTAGGATTGATAGCTTACTATTGTCAGGAAAACAACAAGTGCACACTTGGCAACTATGGGCGAGAGAACCAGAAAGTTAAGCGTGCTCGGGCTGAAGTAGTGAAAGGATGGGTGATCGGCCGGGAAGTTAGACGGTTTGAAATGATGAGTGATCCACGCTAGAGCAGTGAGGATGGGTAATTAGAGATTAAATTGTCAAATAATTCAAAGATTATAAAATTGGAATAAAACATAAAAAATATTCAAAAATAAAATTTGAAAAAAAATAAAAAAAAATCTACCTTTTCAGGTCAAACAAACAAAAAAAACAGACGGATCCTTTAGTCCCGGTTCGTAAGTAGAACTGGGACTAAAGGTACTCCCTCCGAGGCGGCCACGTGGAGCACCTTTGGTCCCGGCTTGGAACAGGGCCGGGACTAAAGGTTAGGCCTTTAGTCCCGCCCCTTTAGTCCCGGTTGGTGAACCGGGACTAAAGCCCCTTAATGGCCGGGACTAAAGGCCCTATCCCCACTAGTGATACCTCACATGGCAGCCGAAGGAGAGAGAGAGGATGCCTCACATGCACTCATGTTCACACTTGCATGCCTCACATTGCACTCATGTTCACACTTGCATGCGAGGACAAAACAATTCCCACTAGCACTTGTGTTCACACTTGCATGCCTCACATGCACTCATGTTCACACTTGATGCGGGAGGACAAAGCAAATCACGTTCCCACTAACCAGCGCTTGAAGGAGTAGTACTAATGCGCCCAATTAATAGGAGTAGTTAAGGAGGTGTGCCCTATTTCCATGGGATTGTGAAAAAATCTGTTTTTGAAAAGGCGCCCTACAAACTGTGATGGAGGGAGTACTTATCTTGCATACCTTCAAATCACCTTTAGCAACAACAGCTCGAACATAGTAAAATCCGACATCAATGTGCTCTGTTCTCTCATGATACATTGGATTCTTTGTAAGATATATAGCACTTTGAATGTCAGAAAATATGGTAGGGCAAGATGAATTTCACAAAGCTCAGTGTACAAACCTCTCAACCAGGTAGCTTCTTTGCATGCCTCAAAAATAGCCATATACTCGGCATCAGTAGTGGAACAAGCCACAATAGACTGCAAAGTTGCTCCCCAACTCACAGCACAACCACCAATGGTGAAAACATAACCTGTGAGCGATCTTCTCTTATCCAAATCACCAGCAAAATCAGAATCAACAAAACCAACAAGTGCATCTCCAGTTTTCCCAAACTGTAAATAAGCATTAGAAGTACCTCGCAGGTATCTGAAAATCCACTGAACTGCATTGCAATGCTCTTTTCCAGGATTAGCCATGTATCTACTAACAACACTCAGTGCATAAGATAAATCCGGACGAGAACAAACCATGGCATACATAAGTGAACCAATTGCACTCGAATAGGGAACTCTAGACATGTACTCAATATTTGCATCTGACTCAGGACATAAGGCTGATGATAAATTGAAGTGTGCAGCTAACGGAGTACTTACTGGCTTGGCATTATACTCCCTCCGTTCCTAAATATAAGTCTTTTAAGAGATTTCACTAGGAGTCTACATACGAAGCAAAATGAATGAATCTAAACTCTAAAGTATGTCTATGTACATCCGTATGTAGTCTACTAGTAAAATCTCTAGAAAGACTTATATTTAGGAACGAAGGGAGTACATATTAAAACGACGAAGAACTTTATCAATATATCCCTTCTGACTGAGATATAATTTTCCAGACGGTCTATCTCTGGATATTTCCATGCCAAGTATTTTCTTTGTTGCACCCAAATCCTTCATCTCAAATTCATTACTCAATTGCTTCTTTAGTTCATCAATCTCTCACATGCTCTTTGCAGCAATTAACATATCATCAACATAAAAGAGCAAATAAATAGCTGAACCATTGACAATTTTCAAATAAACACGGCTATCATAACTAGACCGATTGAAACCTTGAGAGAGCATAAAGGTGTCAAATCTCTTGTACCACTGTCGAGGGGATTGTTTCAATCCATAAAGAGATTTCTTTAACTTACAGACAAGCTTTTCTTTTCCAGGAATAACAAAACCTTCAGGTTGTTCCATATAAATATCCTCTTCTAATTCTCCATGTAAGAATGCAGTTTTAACATCCAATTATTCAAGCTCAAAATCATTCATGGCAACAATACTAAGTAAAGTGCGAATAGAGATATGCTTCACAACAGGAGAAAAGACTTTGTTATAGTCAATACCTGGAATTTGGCTATAACCTTTAGCAACCAACCTTGCTTTATATCTTGCCTCATCATTAGGAGAAACACCTTCCTTTATTTTGAAAACCCACTTGCAACGAATAGGTTTCTTCTCTCTAGGTAATCTTACTAAATCCCAAGTGCCATTTTTTTCAAGTGATTCCATCTCATCATGCATAGCAGTCATCCACTTATTACTATCACCAGAAATAATAGCCTCGGAATGTGAAGAAGGCTCGGCATTACCTTCAATTTCTTCTGCAATAGATAAAGCAAAAGAAACAATATTGCACTCCTCAATTAACCTTTTAGGTGCATTAATACCCCGCCTAACTCTGTCACGTGCGAGATTCCAACTGGGTGGAACAATAGGCTGATTTGGAGTGACATGTTCATCATCAAAGATGGGTTCATCATGTGCACCAATATTTTCCTTATCAGAAGTATCACCTGAATCAATAACATGCTCCACCTGAATAGTAGGTTGTTGAACAGTAGACTGTTGTTCACTCTCAACAGGAACATTAGTAGATGGAACATCATGTAGCATAGCAGATTCATTAAAGATAACGTTTCTGCTAATAACAATCTTTTGTGTTTCAGGATTCCATAATTTAAAACCTTTAACACCAGATTTATAACCAAGAAAGATGCACTTAACAGCCCTAGGCTCCAACTTTCCATTATCAACATGAGCATAAGCAGTGCAACCAAAAACTCTCAACTGTGAATAATCAGCAGGTGAACCAGACCATACCTCAATTGGAGTTTTCTTATTAAGAGGAATAGATGGTGAACGGTTGATGAGATAACAAGCAGTGGAAGCGGCCTCAGCCCAAAAACGCCTATGCAAACCTGCATTGGACAACATGCAACGGGCTCTGGAAATAATGGTCATGTTCATACGCTCAGCAACACCGTTTTGGTGAGGAGTATAAGGAACGGTGTGGTGTCTAACAATGCCTTCAAACTTGCAATAATTCCCAAATTGCTTAGAACAGAATTTCATAACATTATCAGTGTGAAGTATTTTTACCTTCTTTTCAGTTTGTCTCTCAATCATAATCTTCCACTCCTTAAAAGCTGAGAAAGGTTTCCATTTATGCTTCAAGAAATAAGGCCAAACCTTTTTCGAATAATCATCAATAATAGTCAACATATAACTAGCACCACCTAGTGACTTTTTGCGAGATGTTCCCCATAAATCAGAATGCACATAATCAAGAATACCTTCAGTTGTATGAGTCGAAGTGTTGAACTTCACCCTCTTGTGCTTGCCGAAGATACAATGCTCACAAAATTTCAATTTACCAGTTTGATATCCTTTAAGAAGACCTCTCTTATTTAACTCTGTCAAACCAAGTTCACTCATATGTCCAAGACGCATATGCCAAAGGTTAGAAGTATCACAATCAGAATTCTTGGAAATAGCCGGAGTAGCGTTACCTGAAACGGTAGAACCTCGAAGGTACTCATATGTCCAAGACGCATATGCCAAAGGTTAGAAGTATCACAATCAGAATTCTTGGAAATAACCGGAGTAGTGTTACCTGAAACGGTAGACCTCGAAGGTAATAAAGACCATTGGTCGAACTTAAGTCACCTTTCATCACAATGAGAGAAACTTTGATGACCTTCAAAACGTTATCTCCACCTGAATACTTGTACCCCTTTCCATCAAGGGCACTCACAGAGATAAGATTTCTCTTCATCTTCGGAATATACCGAACATCTGTCAAAGTTCTGATTGTGCCATCAAACATCTTGATTCGAATGGAACCAATGCCTTCAATCTTGCATGGTGAATTATCAAAACCCAAAACGGAACCAGCGGCAATAGTAGAATCAAAAGTAGTAAACCAATCTCTATGCGAGCATATATGAAATGTACACGCAGTGTCAAGTACCCACTCATCATTGGTCTCAGCACATCCAGCAATAACAACAAGAGCATCATCGGAACTTTCATCACGAGCAACATTGGCAGAATTTTCACCTTGTTTGTTACCTCTCGGTTTATACGTACCATTCCTCTTTTCCTTGTTCTGCAACTTGAAACATTCTGAGATGTCATGTCCGTCTCTCTTGCAATACCTGCAAGATTGCTTCTTGTCTCTGGATTGCGACCGGCCCCTCTGGTCGTTCTTACTTTTGCCATGGTTTCCATTATGTGAGTTCTTCTCCTTTGTCCTGCCACGAACAGATAATCCCTCGGCTTGGGATGAACTTGAACCATCATGAGGCACCATTAATTTCATCTTCTCCTTAGAGTTCAAAGCTTCATAAACTTCATTAAGCGTGAGAGTATCACGACTGTATAATATGGTGTCTCAAAAATTGGTATAAGAACTTGGCAGCGAACAAAGTAACATTAAAGTAGTATCTTCTTCATCATACGTAACCTCCATTGCAGCTAGATCGAATATGATCTCTTTAAATTCTGAAATATGATTCAAAACGTTACCTCCCTCGGGTAACCTGTGCATGAATAATTTTTGCTTTAGATGCATCTTGCTGGTGAGATCTTTAGTCATGCAAATCCCTTCCAGCTTTAACCATAGAGCGGCGGCGGTTTTCTCGCTCAAAACTTCCTGCAAAATATTATTATGCAAATGGAGTTGAATTTGTGACAAAGCCTTACGATCCCTTCTTTTCTCCTCAGCAGTCCAATCCTCAATTCTATTCTTCCCAAAACTATCCAGTGCATCATCATAGTCGGCCTGCGCCAACAACGCCCGCATCTTGACTTGCCATAGGGTAAACCTTGTGTCACGATGCAGCAACGGAAGATCGTACTTCATGGATGCCATGAGTAGATAAATCTGGTACTATTGGGCAGTGGATGTAGCAATTGGGGATGACAAAGTCAAACTAGTAACCAGCCTGCTCCTCCACGTGAGTAGTATTTTGTACTAGCTGCAGCCTTGGCCCTGTAGCGCTTCGATCTTCACGTGGACAGCAGCAGCAACTTGAGGAAACCGAGGCGAGGGCGTGGAGCGAACAGGAATCAGGATCAGGGAACAGCGGTTCGGCGACGTAGGAACAGCTGCGGCCTCGGTACTCGGCGGATCGACGCACAGGAGACAGCGCACGGCTTCGGCCGATACGCAGCAACAGCGCATGGCGGATTTAGAGCAAGTACAATAGTAAAGCAGGCTGCCGGCTGTAAGATCATGCCATGTCACCTATAACCCATCTTATAACTAGCATGTATAATAGTTGGTTAGAAAAGTGTACTACTTATTTATTATATGACCTTCTTTTCATTTTCACAAAGTGCCAAGGAGCACGTGCTAGAGCTGGCTCTTAACTAAGAGCCCGCTTACCTTCTCTCTCCTCTTCATACTCCTTCAACTAAGCAAAAATATACTATTTTCATTCCTTATAGCCAGCTGACTCAGCTCTATTGTACTTGCTTTTATACACCTGGTGTACTGCGGCTCGGCGGAAAACCTGTCGAACTCGGCTTCGCGTACGGCTGCAGGAGCGGAAATCGAATTCGAGTCGGAATGGACGGAACGCCCGACGGACGTAACCCTTGCTTCTCCCGTCTCAAACGATTCTCGTATCTGTAGAACCTCAACTCTGTATACCACTTGTTAAATAAAACGAAATCAATGAGACACGAGAGACACAGATTTTTACGTGGAAACCCTTGCGGGAGAAAACCACGGACGCAATCACTATGAGGAGGAGTATTACAAACACGAGACGACATGCCGTCTTTAGATGCGACTACATGGAGTATATATAAGGGGCAATACATAAGAGTCCTTGGAGGACAAGTAAACGAGTTGTACTCGTACGCGACAGTACCAACGCAAAGGCCCACACCGTTTGCACTACGTCTAGTCCAATACGGTAGAATTTGGATCACAATTTAACAATTAAGATGATTCATATATATAGTCCTTCATCAATTTGTGTTTCCTTGATTTTTCTTTTACTGGAAGCTTTCTGTTGATTAAATGATAAAACCAAAAAAAGTACAGATCTTAATAGACATGCATGGAACATAATTCTTTCTTCTAGTCCTGGTGTTGCCTCTGTTTGCACCCTGCAGCTGGGGCAGCAACCTTTTCTCAACCCACATTAGCTGCTCCCTCTGTTTAGGTAGGTGTGTTGGGCACATAAGAGAATTCTAAAATTTCAAAAGCATGAGTGGCCTATGTCATTATAGGTGCATTAATCTTCCTAATTAACCCTTTCATGATAAACGTTGGACCACAGCATGCAATCCTTCTCTTCTTAAACTTAATCCCAATTAATTACTCTAGCATGGGATTGATTGCATGTTATAAATTAAATTCATGGGTTAGCCAAACCGCCAACTATAATTGTTTGATTTATTGTAGTGTTTTGTAAAGAAAGACTTAGATGGTGATTGGTTTCTTTTATGATTTAAATTATTTACCCAGCCCAAACTTTTTGTGCCTAGATCGCGGTGCTCCTCCTTAGGTGCCCAACACACCTGAACAGAGGGAGTACTACTGTTCCGTAGCTGACAAATCCATGCTCGGGAAGAATCAATTCTCTGGGGATAACAATCGTTGCTGTGCTCATATTTGAATTTCATGATAACCCCTTATTTAATTAATGAACTCTGCATAACGTTCTTTAGCATTAGTATTTGAGTTAACCACCTTACCATACATCACAATATCAACAAAAAAGGATTTTTTTTTCTTGCTTTGTATTACAAAGCAAACACTCAGAACATCAAACGATAGGTGTTGAAACGAAAACAACACAGTCACATCCAAAAAAAATGAAAAGAAAATACAAAAGAAACAAATGCCGACACCGGCGGATCGACAAAAAACGCAAAAGACTCGCGACCGCTGCGTCCACCAAAAGTCTCCCACCAAGCTCCAGGACTCCAAAGCGCTGGTACCGATCAACACCTCCAAAAAGAAATGCGACGATGACGACACTGCTGCCAAGAGTTTCCCCCGATACGCGACGAGGCGCGAGGAAGGGTAGCCCCGACGCCCTCCAGGAAGGTTCGGGGACACCCAAAGGCGTCACCGCGGGCATCGAATCACAATATCAAATCATCGATGTTATTAATTATCAGTCCCCGGATTTTGGACACTTGGTAAATTTGCAAGGAGTTCATTCTATTTCTCACCCTCTAGTTTCTCTTTTGTGACAACTTTGACCCAATTTACTCAATTTAGGGAAACCTGTGTCACAAATTATTCCTTATATTTTTGTTTCCCAATTTCCTGCTGATTGCACATGGCTTATTATTTCTGGTTTTTCGCTTGTTTTCTTTCACAGAAGTGAACCGAGCCGCCTTGGCAGTCATATGATTGATCAAAGTAGTGACAAAGATTGTACCCTGGCCGCTTGCACATTCCCCTGCAGCGGTCCAGGGAGGGGTAGCTCAGGGTGCCCGTCGGATTCTCGGCCTTCTATGAAGAACCACCGCCGACGGGCATTCCACCATTAATGTCACTCCATCTAATTTCCTTGGCCGGCCCATTGGATGCCTGTCATACTGCATCATCTCCTGCCTTGTGTGTGAGCAGGCAGGAAAAATTCATGTGTGGTGTCGCTGCAGTCTAAGAGCATCTATAGCTGGACCTTGCAAATCCGGCTTTTTAAATACCCGCGGACGTGTCCGATTAGTAAGTGTTTTCTATTTGTCCGTCCACGCAGTCGCATTTCTCCTTTTTTTTCTTCCTCATATGTTCGGTCACTTGCACGTGATTGGTGGAGAGAGAGAAAAAAATGAATAAAGAAAAGAAAAAGATGGTTTGGAGTGGGGTCGCGTCCTATGTAACACACTGACCGGACACATCCGTGAACCCTCATACCCTTCTCATATTTGAGATGAATACGAGGGTTCGCGGACAGTACGGTCATATAGAAACGATATGAGGGGTCCGGTTGAAAACAGTCCGCAGACGTACGAGGAGTTATTTAAAGGGTCCGTCTATAGATGCTCTAAGAAAACGGAAGGCATGCAAGCAGCCCACGCTAGCGTTTGTTACTCTAGGACTCGCCATTTGACTGTCCATAGTCTCCCGTCTGTCGCCTCGCCAGCTGCCTCCTTAGAGCATCTCCAACAGCCTTATTATGTTTGCACTCATCTATTTTACAAATCTTGGTCAAAAAACCTTCTCCAACAACCTTTGTATAAGTAGTTCCCTACCAATTTTTTTTACAAAACTTATTATATTTGCACCCACACTTTGCATATTTGCAAGCCAAATGCCACTTTGTAAATTTTCAGCAGGCCTCACTTTGTCTCAATGACAGGTGGGTCCGTATACTAGTGTGTGTTGCGCGCGTGTTGTGTGTGTGCGTATGTGCGCGCGTGTGTACGTGTACGTGTTTTTTGTGTACGTGTACCCGTGTGTGCTGCATGTGTACGCGTGTGTGCTACATGTGTATGTGTGTGTGTTGCATGTGTGTAAGTGTATGCGCGTGTGCATGTATACATGGACGCGAGTTGTGCTAGTATACATATACATGTACGTATGCTAGTGTGTAATGTGTCTATGACAAACTGTCTCCACATGTCATTATGTGTTTTATGCAAATATAGCAATCTAATATTCATAGGCTACCAAAACAAAAAACATGTTAGCTTTATAACCCCTCTCTCTTCTCTTGGTATAACAAGTTTTTAGCAATGCAATATACAAAGGTTGTTGGAGATGCTTTTAATGAAGTACACGACGGCCAATAAAAGGATGCCGCCCTCCACTCTTTTGCTTCAGTTCTCTCGCCAACACCTTTGAAAGTGTAATTTTCTTCCTTAGTATTTTTTGGTGATGATGACAATATGAATTGGAGACCAATCTTGTGTGCTCAGTATACCTGAGGAAACCCAAAGCAACCTCAGGAAGACACACATAAGTACATGTGTACACAGAGACAATGAAACACGGCGAGGATCAATCAAATAAAACCTAGCCATATCCTTCATGGGAGGGGGAAATTAGAAAGTGGCTTGCTGCTACTCAACGAGCAGGGAAGGGCCACCACCTTGCGGGCAACAGCTACCCACTGCTTGAGAAACAAATCCCCTTATTGTCATAAAACCAAATGTTGATAGTTGATAAATAATCACCAACCCATAAATTTTATAAATCCATAGATCAATTATCACCAACACACAAATCTATAGATCAGTCATCAATAACACACAAATTCATAGATCAATTATCGATTAATCTCAATTATCACCAAGCACAAGAATATACCAGCAAGGTCTGAGTGAGTACCAGTTAAGGTCGTAGAGGAGGATCGACCTAGGACAGAGGGATGGAGCAACAGTGAGGCCGGTAAGGAAAGAGAGACTCAGCTCGGGTTTGAGAGGAATGACATCACATCGTTTTACATGGAGGAGCAGCACCGATGAGTGGTCATAGGGGAGTGGCAGCATCATGCCTTGCCACCGGAGTCGCAAGGAGCAGCCGTGTCGAGCCTTGTCATGAAGTTGAGAAGCCAGCTGGGGAAGAAGTGGGTCTCACGAGTCCAGCGCCAGAGGATCCTGGATGAGGCGCCAAACAGCGGGAACGATGGCAACTCTAGCTGCCACTTTCGGGAGGAAAATACAAGAAGAGGGAGGAGGATGCATGTGAGATTAGGGCTCTCCCAATGCAAGTTTCCTAGCACAATTATATTTTCGCTGATGTGGCATATTTCTTATTGAAGAGAGAGATGAAGGTTGTATCTTAGCTAATATACAACCTTTGTACGTGGTTGTAGGCAAATAAATTGTTAAAGCAATCATATATATGCATGCAACTGAAATCACTAAATTGTGGTACAACTCCTCAGAAACAATGAATTGGGGTAATTGTTTCTTAAGTATTTATACCTCCTATGATAACATGCTATAAGACATGATCCGTTGGGAGAGCCCTTAAGAACGGATACTCTCTCTATCTTGCTCTCTTCCTCTCTCCCCCTCTCTCTTTCTCCCTCCCACCCTCTCCAACTCCAATGGCGAATGGGTATACGACTCATGGGCCAACCATGATAGACATCGTGTGCTTCCTTTCCTTGCCTCGTCCAATTGCTAGGTACTTTCCCGGTCGGTCCAACGTAGCTAGCGCGAGAGGGCGCACAAGTCCCTCTTATTGGGTGTAATACCCACTGCGCAATATTGTGGGCTTTTGCTGTCTTCTCTAAATATCCAAATTGAAATTACCACCACAACACACATAAATGTGTTTTAGCGTCTGGGATCTAGTGTCAACGGTAGTCAACCCTCTCGTTTGCTACACCGGTAATTCACCTTCAATAGTTCAATTTGTAGCAACTAAAAAAATGATCCAGTGATTCCATTTTTTTGTTCACCGTGATTTTGTTTGTGGCGCTGCTGCCAAACAATTTGTTTGAAGTTCATTCTATTGAAAGTTATACCGTATTTCTTTCTGTTTTTTTCTGAACAATTAATAACCATGAGTACAAAACAGGTAAAGATATGGCAACACCAGTTGTATATTGAAATAAAATCATTCCCATATTCCATCATCACCACAAAACATGTCGGCCAAGAAGCAGCAAACCAAAACAAGTGGCGATATATAGTACTATACCAGATCATACAATAACATTACACAATGACAACAAAACATAATAGTGCTAATTAGGGAAATTATTGATAGCTCGACATTTGACAACGATATATAGCTGGTACAGGTAAAACTTAATTTGAGACAATAATATTAGCTATTGCCACTGATTATTTCTCCTCATTGCAACACTCATACTTCCATGCATGACAACAATTCAAGGTAGACACTTGAGGATGTCAGCCAGGAAGGAAGGAGTGTAGCATGCACCACTCTCGCAGCCTGTACCACAGTAATCTTTGCCAAGCCCGCAAAATCCATACTGGCTACAACAATAGTTGTTGGTGCACCGTGCACCATTAGCATTTTTGCCACACGGCTTGTCTGTGCTGCAGGCGCCGTTTTGACAGGCACCACCGCAGAACTCCGGTCCTAGGCCACAATAACCTTGTCGGCTGCAGCAAAGATTATTGGGGCATTGCTTACCATTGGCCAGGTGGCCACACTTGAGGTCAGCCCAACAAGGACCGCTCTGGCAGCCGCGGCTGCCACTGCAGTATTCACTGCCATAGCCACAACGACCACTCGAGCTACAACAGTGGTTGTTAGGGCACAATGCACCACCAGCCTGCGCGCCACACATCTTGTTGTTGTAGCAGGCGCCGCTCTGGCAGCCGGCGGCAGCGCTGCAGTAGTTGGCGCCCAGGCCGCAGTATCCATCCTTGCTGCAGCAGAGGTTGTTGGGGCACTCCATGCCGTCGGCCTGCTTGCCGCAGCGCTTATCACAGTACTGCAGCTGGGCGTGGGTGGTCACCGCCGCAAAGGCAAGTGCAAGCGTGCACAACAAGAGGCCCTTCATCGCTAGGTTTCTTCCTGGATGTGTGCTTTACTGGATGTGTTGACAAGGTGTGTTGATGGAAATGCCGAATGCAAGGCTCCATTATATAGGGAGTCGGTGACACCTCGCCATGTGCCTGGGAATATCTATGCATGTGTTACCAACGGAAAATATGATCTGATAATTAAAGCGCCATGTGAAGTGATATGCTTAAAAATGATCATATATGATACGATCTATTTTCGGGAGCTGAGTTGAGATCTTATCTTTCCCAGCAAGCTATGCTTTGACCTCATAAGCTCTAAAATTGAGATTATATTTCCATTAGTTTATTATACTAGACAATGCCGGCGCATTAACCTTATATTAATTAATGTATGGATAAGTGGTAGAAGACTAAAATTAATGAAAAAATAAATATAAAACTTTCTTACATGACTTACTTTTCTGGGAAAAAATAATGCATGAGGTGATATATTTTACATGAAGAGATTAATGGACAAACTAACTTATGATTTCATGCATGACTTTATGACGTGGCATTGTTGCATGGAGAGGAAAATTAACTAGTGGGTTGCATCTATAACTTAATTCCCTGAGAAAAATGAGGTGATATATTTTACATGAAGAGATTAGTGGGACTTCATGCATAACTTGATGATGTGGCATTGTTGCATGAAGAGGAAAATTAGCTAGTGGGTTGTAGCTATAACTTAATTTCCTGGGAAAAAATAATGCATGAGGTGATATATTTTGCATGAAGATATTAATGGAAAAAGTAACTTATGACTCCATGCATAAATTAATTATTTGGCATTATTGTATGAAAAGGAAAAATCAGCTAATGGGTTATAGCTATTTAAGAATAGGGGATTAGCATATGATACCAAGTGTGTCGATGAGGTAATATACTGCAGCAATGAATGCAAAAAACCGGTCACCAAATCTCTCCACATGCTCGTTTGATTCTCCATATAAATTAAAGATTGATTCATGAAATGAAGGTTGTGTCTTGTGTGCAGTGCAATTTATTTCAAATGGGGATAACATATAATAAGTACTTCACTTTGCCTGCTTGTGAAGCCAAATGTCTATGCAAATCGTAAAGCTTTAAAGGATTTTAGAATTTCTAATTGCACTTAACTATATATTTTTCGAAAGGGGATAGCCCCTGGTCTCTATATCGAACGACGCATGCAGTCATAAATTATTTACTTTCTCCGTTATAAAATAAGTGTTACAAATTTAATACTAAGCTAATATAATTTTATATTATATAACTGATACTTATTTTGAAACGGAGGGAGTGTAACTTAAATTATTTTGAAACGATGCATGTGTTACCAACGGAAAATATGATCTGATAATTAAAGCGCCATGTGAAGTGATATGCTTAAAAATGATCATATATGATACGATCTATTTTCGGGAGCTGAGCTGAGATCTTATCTTTCCCAGCAAGCGATGCTTCGACCTCATAAGCTCTAAAATTGAAATTATCTTTCCATTAGTTTATTATATTAGCATCTGATACCCAGTGTGTCGATGAGGTGCAGCAATGAACGCAGAAACCGGTCACCAAATCTCTCCACGTGCTAGTTTGACTCTCCATATAAATTAAGGGTTGATTCATGAAATGAAGATTCGCTAGTAGAAAAAGGGCTATAGCTCCGCTTCGGTTGGGATTTTAGCCCTGGTTCGGTTCAGATTAGCAAAGCGGGACTAATGCTAGTCCGGTTCTGTCACAAACCGAGGCTAATTTTCCTCCACGTGACGGGGGGGGGGGGGGGTGTAATTAATCCCGGTTCTTATTACGAACCGGGTCTAGAGTTTAGGGTTTAGGGTTTAGAATTAAAAAGTGCCAACAATTTAATGCTGCCTTTTTAAACACTTTTTAGGGTTTAGGATTCTGCACTAAATTGGATGGGGCTATTTTGCTGCCCCTTATTTTCTTATTTATTTGTTTTGGGTACTTTTTAATTCTTATTTTGCACTAAATTGGATGATACATACACAACAATAAAGGAACAACTATATTGCACATCATCGTCACGAATATATTACACCATCTCATGTGTCGTGCTTTGTCGAACATATTACAAAATGTAGACACAAGTTACACATGCACATATGCATCTCTTTTACACTTTTAACATTTCATCTGAATTGCATCGACGGGCAATAATATTCTCCCTTCACATCTAGGACATCTGCATCTAAGAATCCGGCAATTTTCTCTTGAATTGCTCGTACACGTTCCTGTGGTAGAAGACCGTCCCGCAACCGTTCAATCTAATTTATAGAAGGGGTCAATATATATCAATGAAACCGAACACAATTGACGGTAATAAAATAAAGTTGTGAGTATTGTTTATCGTACTTCAATTTTTTTTATGTCCCGGTTTTTGCCCGTCTCATGGATCGTCTGGCGAATGAACTCGCAAACATAGTATTCACATAAATTGTTCTCATGTTCCCGCCTCAAGCACTTTACGAGAACAAAGTTCAATCAAAAACATAATCAAGAACGATAATGGTATTGAAACTAGAATAAAGAGATGCGCGAATCTAGCTAGTAGTTACTTACATCCATTTGTTTAAATGTAAGCTCTCGCTTTCAAACACCCCAACACTTGGCGGTGAACCGTTTCCAAGCCCTGCCAAGAAAATGAAATGAATAACGGAGTTCTTTATTAATTGCTTGCTATCAGGAAATGAACGAAAAGTTGTCGATATAGTGCCATAATTATTGAAATTATCTCTGAAGGCATTCCTGCATGTTCGTCCATTCAGCGAGGGATGTGCGTTTCGGATCCATGACTTTTACTAGCCCCTCGTCAGGTACAATGATTAACAGAATAAAGTGGAACTGCGCACGTATAACGAGTCAATTATACACTTAATAACATCGAGTAAGCGAAAATAGAATTTGTGTATAGTAACACTCACTTGAAGTTGTAAGGAAATAGTATTTCCCTTTTGTTAGCGAAAAGCCTTAACCCTTGTACCAACTTATTCTCTGTCTCACTGGGATCCAGTGCGAGACTTTTGTCATGAATGAAATATGGGTCAATGAACCCAATGTCATAGATTCGTGCTCTTTTGCATTCGAGAATCTTCAATCTGCAAAATTAATATAGTGATGAGTAAGATTATACATGCAACGAACGAGCTGAGTAAGACTTAATGACATAAACTAATAATACTTACAAACAATAAACACCGATGATAGATTTGTCGAGGGCGTCTTGTTTGTATAACTGAAATAATTCGTCGAATTCAATCATTAGCACGTCATCTCCATGCCCAAAATGCTCGTTTTTATATGCACAATAGATCCAGCTTTGTTGTTCAGCACATTCTCGCATGTACCAGTCATGCAATCTTCGTATTTTTGTTGGTAGCTCATTGAGTAACTAAGGTTTGACGAGAGGAGCCCCGTGCCGGTACACGTATGTTATGTCAGCGAATTCCTGCATATGGTTTAAGTACTCATCAATATACATGCCATGAGCCTTGGTCGCTTCTCCGTATAATGCAACAAACTCCGGATTGATACCAGTTGTTTCATCATTCCTCTACTCAACCGCAGCTCCGCTCGAGCACACCTTTGTATCGGAATACACTTTGAGCCGGGGGCACGATCGGTTTTTCTGTTGTCCGAGCTGGGCAACTGATTTCCCGCTGGACGTACTACTCTTCAACCGCTGCTTTTTTGCCTCACCCGACTTGAGGACAGAGCGTTCATAGTCTGCTGGCAACGGTGGGGAGGGATCTGCAAGGGTTTTCAGGATTTTCACGCACGCGGCGTGATCTTCTGGGGTGACCAGGAACTCTGTCTCTTTCGGCTTATTCTTGTTAGCCTTGTCAACCATTCACTGTTATTGCTGGGCGTCTGTCCTCTTAATATTGTCCTCTCCAGTATAGTCCCAAGGTCTCATCTCCATATCCTTATGAGGTATTTTTGGGAGGGGCGACAACTTATGTTTCGGTGATCGGAACCCCTTTCTGCCGCCACTATTAGCGGTGGTACGTTCCCACTTTTTGCTCTGATCCTCAGTGGACGGAGACGGCTGACGGGGCGGTGGAGACGGCTGATGCGGCGGAGAAGACGGCTGCGCTGGAGACTGGTGAGGCGGCGAAGACGATGGTTGCGCTGGAGACTCGTGAGGCGACGAAGACGACGGTTGCGCTAGAGACTGGCGAGGTGGAGGCGAAGAAGCATTGCTGCTCTGAGGAGTCGGTGGCCTTGGTGGCCAATTTAGAAGCAAGATGTGCTCATCTGATGGCGGTTGTATTTCACCTTCTTCTTCTTCATTGTATTCCATTACAGTATCACTGCATTCTTCAATGAACATAGGATAGTTTTCATCTTCATCTTCTTGTTCATTGTCTTCCATCATAACCCCTCTTTCTCCGTGCATGATACAACAATAATATGTGGGCATGAAACCTATCCGAAGCACGTGGCCTTGAATGGTTTTCGAGCTAGAGTACTCCTTCATGTTTCGACAGTCAACACATGGACAAGGCATAAAATTATCCACTTTGTTTGCCTCACCCACATCGATAAATTTATGCAGGTCTGCAATAAATCCGGAACCGCGTCGTTCGTCGTACATCCATCGCTTCCGTGCATCGATCTGCATCATACATGAATAGTGAAATGACCACCGTACATGGACACATGCAATATTTTTGTATCAATTATAGATGAAAAGGATAAGGTTGCTAACCCCGGTCGAGGATACCATTTTGTGTGAACTTAAGTGTGACTCAGGCATTAGTCCCGGTTCGTAATGTACTCCGAATTGCGTCGGTCACCGTACATCCATTGGCGGTTCATCTGTATTATAAAATTAAGTATATCAAAAAACCATTGCAGAACATCATGAATAGAGAAATGACCAAATTAATACAGGTTCATCATCATATTAAAACCAAAGCACAATAGTGATCAAATGTTATTATTGCAAAAATAATAACATAAAGTTCTCTCATAAAACAACATACAACTATGTAAAATGTTTAAATGCAACAACAAATGCGATCAAAATCGCAACTAAGGTAACAATTGACCCAAGAGCATAATGATACCAAGCCTCTTTATCAATGGCATATTTTCTAATATTCCTAATCTTCAAACGCATTTCATCCATCTTCAAACACATTTTATCCATCTTCAACCGCATTGCATCCATCTTCATCTTGTGATCATCGACGACATCGGCAACATGCAACTCCAGTTTCATATTCTTCTCCTCAATTATTTTCTATTTTTTCTTCGAGTAATTGTTTTCTTTTTCAATCAAATTTAACTTCTCGACAATAATTTCTATGTGGGTTGGAATTTCCGGTTCACATACCTTGTAGATTAAAAAATATATGTCACGTTGGTCGTCATAATTGTCATAAACACTAAATAAAACAAATAGTTATAAAAGATAATATAAACCACATCCGAATCATAGACAGGGCGAGGGCCGACGGAGGCGGATACCAAAACCATCGCACTATATAATAACAAAAAATAATAAAAGTAAGTAATTTATACAAGTATCTATCTAAATCATAGAAGTAAGAATTATTTTTTCTTTTAAAAAGAAAATAAGAACAAGAGGCTCACCACGGTGGTGCTCGCGACGAGATTGAAGCGGGCGGTCGACAACGATAAGGACGGACACGGGACGGCACCGTACACATGTGCAGACTCTAGAAGTTAATTTGAGCTCAAATTTTGCATCTAGATTAAAATAACGGTGAGAGATGAAAGGATGAAATAGCCAACCTTTTAGAACACTGCGTAATTGGTGCACCGCCAAACCTAGACAAATATTGAGGAAAATGGAGCTTGGAGAGGAGAAAGCTTAAGTAGCGTGGCTCGGGCATTTCATCGAACACCTCATGTGCATGCATAGAAGGATGGCAAGAGCATGGCATGCACACCTCACACAGCCAAAAAACAAAGGAGAGGGTGGACAAGGGCGAGATATATAGGCATCTCTTTGGTCCCAGTTTGTGGCCAGAACCGGGACAGAAGACTAACTATTAGTCCCGGTTCTGGCCACAAACCGGGACTAATGCCCCGCAACACGCTACGTGTCAGTCGTTGGATCTTTAGTCCCGATTTTTGCCCCAAACCAGGACTAATGAAACAAAACGAGTCGGGACTATTGCCCTGGCAACTCGAACCGGGACCAATGCATGGCATTGGTCTCGGTTTTCATTTGAACCGAGGTTAATGGTCTTTTCTGCTCCGGCCGGAAGACCCATTTTCTACTAGTGGTTGTGTATTGCATGCAGTGCAATTTATTTCAACTCGGGATAACAAATAATAAGTGCTTCACTTTACCCGAGAATGGTAACCAATACCTGAGACACGCGTCTCTCGCGTCCCCCCCATGCGCGGGCGACATGGGAGATCCTAGCCGCCGCAGCCTAGTCCTCCCACGACGTCCACATCCCCTATGCCACTGTCGGTGGTCGGCGTCGGGCAAAGCCCGTGCGTCCGATGGCGGCGGTGGAGCGCCTATCCTCCCTCCCTCGGATCCACGGACGGTGCGGGCGCGCAGATCAGCGGGGTGCGACCCTCCGACGGTGCGGCAAGTCCCGGCGGTGGTGGGTTTGCTACGGTGCATGGATGCCCAGATCCAAAGGGTGTGGGTCTTCCGGCAGCGTGGCGGCTCCCGACGGCGGCGACCTCGGGCGACGACAGGTTAGAGCGACTGTGTGGGGCGTGCGGTGGAGGATCTCGTCGCTCCGGTCATCGTGGAGGATTCTGGATCTGGGGCGGCGGCCCCGGTAGGCATGGCGACGGCGCCCTTGGTTGGTGACACTTGCGGGTGGTGTCGTGGTTTTTGTCACGGCAGATGTCCTCGTGAGAGAACTTTAGGTGTGAGGCCATCGCAACCATGTGGCGGCTTGAAGGGGTTGGTCGGAATCGAGAGACGCGAGTTTACCCAGGTTCGGCCCCTCCGATGGAGGTAAAAGCCTACGTCCTGCTTGTGTTCCATTGATGGAGATGATGATCTTGATTACAAGGGTGCAGACTCGCCACCTCTAATCTCGTGGGTGTTTAATCTGTCTATCCCATGATTTGTCTTGTCTAGACCTAAGTTGTGAATCTTGTCCCTCTTGGGGCGCCTTACCCCTCCTTATATAGGTGGAAAGGGTAGGTTTACATGTAGAGTCCTACTAGGAGTAGGAATAAGACTAGTCTCTCTTGAATCCTAATCCGGGTCTTGTTTCCTTTGTGAGGGAGTCTCTTATCTTCTTGGGCCTTGTGTGTGAGTCGGCCCTCCTGGCCTCTCTATGAGTCGCCTTATGCCTGGGTGCACGCCGGGCCTTGGGCCCTTGTCGTTTATCTAAGTCGCCTGTGGGGACAAGTATGAGTCGCCCGCCAGGTCACTGATGAGTCGCCGGTGAGTCGCCAAGTCCTTGGCGGGTCATACTCCAAGACGGGTTACACTGCGGGGTATATCCCCGACATTAGCCCCCAGGGTTATCTTGAATTTATTCATGATAAGCTCCTGAAATAAGAATAATAAACAAGTTAAGGGACCGGCTTGCTCCTCTGGCCGGCTTGATTTACTGAAGTGGCTCCTTGAAAAATCCGGGTTTCTTCGAACCGCCTTCAATCATCTCGTAGGTACGTGTCCTTTGTAATAAAATACATATGCCATTGAGTCGGCCTCCAATGTTTTAGCTTGATGAAATTTGGGAAATAAGAAATCCACACAATGTTGAACTAGCTTCTCTTGCTTTGGCGGGTTATGATTGACAATGGCGGGTCATGATTGACAATGGCGGGTCATCATAATTAGTAGTGCCCCATCAAACAACTGAACTCCAATTGACAAATCCGTGTGATGTTGAGCCGGTCCTTTAGTGCTTCAACTAGATAAAAATATGCTGAACCGGTCTCCCAATACTTCACCTCCATGACAGAATGAAATGTGCTCTTCAATTTTTTGATATATCCATATTACCTGTAGCCCCCAAGGGCCGGGTCATCAGTGTGTGATGGGCCGGGTCTCCAATTTAAACCTCATGATCTATGAAACAACTTAATGATGTAGCCCCCAAGGGCCGAGTTGTCTTGCCTGCAGCAACCTAGGACTTTAAAAATTATGATCTGAATAGTGTAGCCCCCAAGTGACGGGTCGATTACTTGCGGCGACTCGGGACTTCCTTATTCTTCTCCTTGAGCAGCAATATGTAGCCCCCAAGGGCCGAGTCATTATAAAAATGATAAGTCGGTTCTTCCTTGAATCCATACTTGAATAATGAGCGACCTGTAGCCCCCTAGGGCCGGCTTATCTTCTTGAAATAGCCGGGTCTGTTGATGATGTGATCATTTGAAAAGCGGATTGCATTAGCCCCCAAGTGTCATGGTGCATGCTTGCAGCGACATGGGACTTTCATACTTTGATGTAATCTTGATTTGAATAATGTAGCCCCCAAGTGTCGGGTCGTGTGCCTGCAGCGACTCGGGGCTATTCCTTCCATTGTAGAATAAAATCATATCCACTCTGTGAGCTGATGATGCCTTTGTGATAAAAGAAATCCTTGACCGTGGTTGCAATGTAACCCGGCAAATATATCCTTGAGAAATCCATATGTCGGAGAAATCCATAAGTGTTGTAGTTTACTACAGAACACAAGTTGAAGAAATCAAAGGGCCGGTCAATTAGATGACTCCGCATTATATGTGATAGGGCGGCTCTTTGACAATAATCAATTCTTCCGAGCTGGCTTTAAAAACCCCCCAATCATTTATCACTGGTTATGATAAACCATGATAAAAATCCAGCCAAATTGGCTATTCAAAGATTTATTTGCACCTGCAAGAATTTATGCTTTGACCCGGTTTGAAGACCGGCATGACATGTATGTATGATGTGTGATGCAATGCAATATGATGCATGTATATGATATGATAAGTATGGCCCAAGATATTTTGAGGCGAGTCAGAAAAAAGCCTGAAAAACCTTGTGGCAGTGCCAGGAAGGTAAAAAATAGTAATTTCGTCGGCTCATAAGGTCGCGACAGGATAGGGCGAGTCCGAAAGCTCAAGCGCCACCCTAAGATGATGGTTTTGTCGGCTCATAAGGTCGCGACAGGATGAGGCGAGTCAGAAAGCTCGAGCACACACCCTAAATGCAGGTTTCGTCGGCTCATAAGGTCGCGACAGGGGGAGGCGAGTCAGAAAGCTCGTGCACCCACCCTAAATGCAGGTTTCGTCGGCTCATAAGGTCGCGACAGGGGGAGGCGAGTCAGAAAGCTCGTGCACCCATCCTAAATGCATGTTTCGTCGGCTCATACGGTCGCGACAGGGGGAGGCGAGTCAGAAAGCTCGTGCACCCACCCTAAATGCAGGTTTCGTCGGCTCATACGGTCGCGACAGGGGGAGGCGAGTCAGAAAGCTCGTGCACCCACCCTAAATGCAGGTTTCGTCGGCTCATAAGGTCGTGACAGGGGGAGGCGAGTCAGAAAGCTCGTGCACCCACCCTAAATGCAGGTTTCGTCGGCTCATACGGTCGCGACAGGGGGAGGCGAGTCAGAAAGCTCGTGCACCCACCCTAAATGCAGGTTTCGTCGGCTCATACGGTCGCGACAGGGGGGAGGCGAGTCAGAAAGCTCGTGCACCCACCCTAAATACAAGTTTCGTCGGCTCATATGGTCGCGACAGGATGAGGCGAGTCAGAAAGCTCGAGCACACACCCTAAATGCAGGTTTCGTCGGCTCATAAGGTCGCGACAGGATGAGGCGAGTCAGAAAGCTCGAGCACACACCCTAAATGCAGGTTTCGTCGGCTCATAAGGTCGCGACAGGATGAGGCGAGTCAGAAAGCTCGAGCGCACACCCTAAATGCAGGTTTCGTCGGCTCATAAGGTCGCGACAGGGGGAGGCGAGTCAGAAAGCTCGTGCACCCACCCTAAATGCAGGTTTCGTCGGCTCATAAGGTCGCGACAGGGGGAGGCGAGTCAGAAAGCTCGCGCACCCACCCTAAATGCAGGTTTCGTCGGCTCATAAGGTCGCGACAGGGGGAGGCGAGTCAGAAAGCTCGTGCACCCACCCTAAATGCAGGTTTCGTCGGCTCATAAGGTCGCGACAGGGGGAGGCGAGTCAGAAAGCTCGTGCACCCACCCTAAATGCAGGTTTCGTCGGCTCATATGGTCGCGACAGGGGGAGGCGAGTCAGAAAGCTCGTGCACCCACCCTAAATGCAGGTTTCGTCGGCTCATAAGGTCGCGACAGGGGGAGGCGAGTCAGAAAGCTCGTGCACCCACCCTAAATGCAGGTTTCGTCAGCTCATAAGGTCGCGACAGGGGGAGGCGAGTCAGAAAGCTCGTGCGCCCACCCTAAATGCAGGTTTCGTCGGCTCATAAGGTCGCGACAGGATGGGGCGAGTCAGAAAACTCAAGCACCACCCTAAGATGATAATTTTCCTGTAATGACCCATGGTTCTTGATTTATTCATCCGAGTTGAGTCTGCCGAGCCATGTCCATGTAGCCCCCGAGTCTTAAGTCGACTCAAGGAGGCGGCTTGAGAGTCTCCATACTTGATTTTGGGATAAACCGGCAGAGAAAAGATACTGGTACTCGCTCCATCTCCGAGATATAAAGCCACTGCACCAGCAAGTTAATGTTATCCGGACCGTGAGGGTGGCGACTTGCGTCCTTCTGTTAGGCGGCTCGTACAGGCAAGTATTGCACCGGCAGGTTCATGTAATCCGGGCCGTGAGGACGGCTTCTTGCGTCCTTCTGTTGGGCGGCTTGTATAAGCGAGCACTGCTCCGACGGGTTGATATAATCCGGACCATAAGGACGGCTTCTTGCGTCCTTCTGTTGGGCGGCTTGTATAAGAGAGCACTGCTCCGACGGGTTGATATAATCCGGACCATGAGGACGGCTTCTTGCGTCCTTCTGTTGGGCGGCTTGTATAAGCGAGCACTGCTCCGACGGGTTGATATAATCCGGACCATGAGGACGGCTTCTTGCGTCCTTCTGTTGGGCGGCTTGTATAAGCGAGCACTGCACCGGCGTGTTGAGTTGAATGTGAGAGTTGTGTGGCGTTTTGGCACGGTTCGAGAATCGCTCGCGCCATTGCAAGCCATCTTGGTTGCGCCGCCGTGAGAGTTGCCCACGTCATTGTAAACCGACGATGATGGCGAGTTTGATCACTACGTTGTAAACCGGTGCGGACATGGTCATATTGGCGCAAACTCCATAGCCGCGGTATAACTCCTTTTTTCAACAAATAAGTATCCTGTAAAAATATTACAGGAAAAGTAATAGTTCTCAAGGAAATTAATGTATGCTTTTAAAATAAATTGGATGAATATCACCTGATTTTTGTTGTAAGAATACAAACGCTGGTGCTTGATAATGCTTGATGTAGTACCGACAGAAACAAATATATGTCCAACTTCGGTTGATCTAGTGTCTCCTCAAAACCGATGTAATCTCCCTTTGTCTCTGGGATGAGCAGATGCTTTGATGTCTTGATTCGGTGGAATCCAGCCGGGAAGAGCAATGGTTGCAGCGACCATATTTTAAATATCCAGTGTACCATCCTAGTCAGTTTGTGCACTTTTGTTCTGATTGTTGGTAAACAGCAGCAACATAGCAACCGGATTTGTGTTGGGCTTTTGTGGCATTAGTTTTTTCAGAAGTATAACAGCCACGAGGTGCATCAAAGGCAAGTGGCATCCAGAGTACCCATCGGTGATCCTCAACTCCTTGATGGGGTGCACCGTCGGAGGGAAAGTGAGTCAGCATCCACGCCGACGCCGACACAACAGTTGTACTTGTCCCGGTAAGAAAGCTCCAGTCGCTGTTGGCCTTGTCACAAAAACTAAACCTTGTGTCTAGACCTCTGTCGGCAACGGCAGCTCGAAGGCCCGACCTGTCTCCGCAGATAAAGCGCAGAGGCGACTCGTGGTGCGGACGGGGATTAGCCAGAGCAAAAGGCGGGCGGAAACGGAAACAAGGTACAGTTGCGGTGGGCATTGTCAAGCCCAGGCGAGGTGGCTCGAGGAGAAACAGAAGGTGTGACCTATCTGATGGCTTGATCTCATACGTGACCTCTTTTCAGCACAGTACGCCATGCATGGACTGCCACCATGTGCCATCCGGTGACTTTATGAGCTGATGCTTCTCTTCTTTCCTTTTTGTTTGTGACCTGGTGATGCTGACCAAGCCTGTGTCTCCTTTGCTTGCTTCCTCGTGTCCACTAGTCGGTCTTGGAAACTTTATTCTTCTACTGATCGAGCATGTATACGTATTTATTCTGCATACTTTGAGTTGCAGCGAGTGGACAGAGCATCAGTCTCCCTGGATTCTGCGTACAGGGATCGTCGAGTGCACTTCGTCAGCTTGGAGTCTAGCAACCGGTCTAAGTCTTGTGCATTTAGGAGCCCTGGTGTGTAGCTGTCCAGGAGCTTGCCGCGCAAGAGCAGCCATCCTTTTCCTTTTCTGACAAAACAAGCTGCTTTCTCTTCTCCACATGATCTCTCTTTCCTCCTTTTTCCTTGGATTATAGTAGCTTCCTAACATAACGAGTACTGGTTGGATGGGAGGTTCAGCACAGGCCCAGGCCGCTCGGAGGTGAGGACTGCGACTGAAACAACGACGGCTCAGCGACAGGAAGCCGACAGCAGCTTTATCAACGACGTGTGATTGGAAGCGAGGCAGCTGAGGCGGCCAGGCGGCTCAACGCGCGATGGCCGGAGCAACCAAGATGGCCCACGGCGGCTCGGAGTTGGCTGGCTCAATGCAATCAGCATTTTTAGTCTCCACGAAGCACAAGTGCTCATTTAATGTTTGTCCTCTCATCGTGGCGCCGATGCACATATGACCTCCGATGCAGGCGCGCGAGGACCAGATGGTCCTCTGGCCATGAATTAATTGACCAGTTTTGTATCAGCATTGCAAGTACTTTGCTTTAGCTCGGGTCTTTATATTCAGATGATTTGACTCAACCTCAGGGCTTGTGCAATGCTGGAGCATCCTTCTTTCTTCAACATATTTCCTTGCTGACCAGCTGAAACCCTAATTCGTTGAGATTGTACAAACAAGCCGGCGCCTCAAGCGACGATAACTGGAGGTGGCGCTGTGCGACGCGGCCGATGGGAACAGGACGCCGATCATGAGCATGCTGAACAAGGCGTGCGTCGAGGGGGTTGGCCTGCTGAACCTTTTCACGGAGAAAATGTACTGCATATTCTTTTCTAATCCGTCATAATTCTCCTCTCCAGCCTGATTACACACAAGCATGTAATTCCATCAAGTACGTATCATTTTGCCTTGTTGATCCTTTAATACTGCTTCATGCTTTTAGTTTGAGACGGACCCTTCCTCGGTTCCTTGTCATGCTACGTCACGGTACTGCGGGTGGAGCAGGTAGAGCGTGGCACCAGAGGTGAAGCCGACTCGACGAGTGGGCGAGACGGGAGCGGCGGCCGCAGCGGGTCGTGGCATACTTCCGCGTATGAACTTGCTTTGGAAGATTCGATCCTGCCATCTTGGTAGTTGATGATTAGGCTAAACCTGGTTGCCTTGTTTGCTTCGACGACCTTCACGAAAAGAACAGGTGCTGATTGTTGCAGCCGTATTCGTCTGGGTCTCGACTTGATCTGGACACGGATGACGGAGCGATCAAATCATGTCAATCTCGGCTGTCTGTACCTTGTCTTGATCTATTTCGGATGTGAGACTTCCGACTTGCGGTGATAATGGAAAATAATCCAGCTTCAACGGAGCGCTTGATCGCGTACAGCAGCTCGTAGGAGCAACCCTAATTTTTCACAACCGTTGAATTCACCCACTCTGTCCAAAGTTAATGGCTCCATGTCGAACCTTTGCCATCTTGAACTTGATCTCATCTCATATTATCTGCTCTGACTGCTCATTATGGTGATGATGTAGATCCTTCCGTGCCGACTCTTACAGATTCGGCGGGTCATAAACTTCTCGCATCATTGTAAGAGTTGGCCGCATCATTGTAAGCCGGTGTCGACTGCGAGTCGCCCGCGTCGTTGTAGACCAACGCGGACGATGAATCGTCCATGACATTATAGGCCAATACAAATAGTGAGTCGCCCGTAGCGTCGAGTGACATGAGCTTTATACTCGCAACATGACGTCACTCTTATATTGAGTAATTGTCCTGCGTAGTAAAATATTACAGGTCAAAGTAATTTGCTTTAGGTAAATAATGTGTATGAAAAATAGATAGGGAGGATAGCACCTGATGTTGATTTGCTATATCAATATCAATATTTGAAATTGTTGACCGGGCCTGTTGTTGATTGCTGATACGATTGCTCATACAGCAACCGTACGGCCGCTCGAATAATACCAGCTATAGTTTGACTATGCAATGACCGGCGAAAACTGCTACTTGACGGATTGTAGGACAACGGGGGCGTATAGATGGCCACCTGATTTCTCTTGATCTCGTATCTGGTTATTTTGATCGTTCGTCTTGGAGATGACGCTAGATCCATTATGGCGACTCTTTTTCATCCATCAAATCTTCAAACTTCTCGATCCCTAATAAAGATCCCTCCAAGAACACAATTCCACCGTACGATCGGCCCCACGATGGGCGCCAACTGTCGTGGTTTTTGTCACGGCAGATGTCCTCGTGAGAAAACTTTAGGTGTGAGGCCATCGCAACCATGTGGCGGCTCGGAGGGGCCGAACCTGGGTAAACTCGCGTCTCTCGATTCCGACCAACCCCTTCAAGCCGCCACATGGTTGCGATGGCCTCACACCTAAAGTTCTCTCACGAGGACATCTGCCGTGACAAAAACCACGACAGTTTACCCCTGTTTCACTTGGTGGCTTTCGATTCCGGTCGTCGGCCTCGGTGCATTCGCGGGAGCTGGTAGTGGTGACATCGGACTGGAGGAAACTCTGGATGTTTTGCTCATCCCGACGATGGCGGCGACCAAGGTCGTCGTTATCCTCCTTGTAGGTGTTGTCGAGGTCCCTTCCCTCCACCCCGACCCCATGAGTGGGTGAAGACCCAAAATCCCCTCAGATTGGGCGGCGACGACACTGTGTCTGTCGTGTTCTTCTTGGAGGCGCCGCCTGGGGCGTTCGGGGTGCTCGGTTAGAGAAACTGCAGGCGGAGGCGGTGCGACAAGTGGCAACATGTGGTGTTCGTATTGAGGGAGTGGCGTGGCATCTGGCACGTCGACAACAATAGATCTCGACAGCATGGGGCAACGGGGTCTCGACGGTGGGCGTGTGATGATAGACGAGCGCAGGATGGTGGCGTTGTCTAGCGTCGTGGTGGCGTCAATGGCAGGTAAGCCTCCCATGGTCGATGCATCAGTACATATCTGAAGATGGATCAGTGGAAGACGGCGGTGACGGTTTCTGAGAGTGCGTCGGACCGGCGTGCGCCCCAGACTCGGCATTGTGGCTCAGTTGGGGCCTTCGGTTTAGATGTTAGGCTATGGTGCTAAGTCTGTTTGGTATTCGGCTCAGACTATCGGAATCCCTTCATCAAGGATAAGAGTAGCGACATATGTTGTCAAGATGGTGACTTCAGATGTACTGATGTATTACTCCCTCTGTTCCAAAATAATTGTCTCAACTTTGTACTAACTCTAGTACAAAGTTGTACTAAGCTTAAGACACTTAATTTGAAACGGAAGGAGTATTTTGTAAGGCTTTTGTGAATAATTAATAAAGTGGTTGCATGCATCGTCCAGATGCAGAGGCCGGGGACCTTCCTTCTTTTCCAAAAAGAAAGCTAAGCCTTCGAGAAGAAATCGCCGCACGTACGCCGATGGCCGATGATTACCAGTCCAACCCAAAGTCGATCTTGATGTTTTCATCTTCAAAGCTAAACTTCGATCCACCACCTTCAGCAAGGGCAAACGCAAGCGCGTTGACATAGCCTGATTGAAGATCTGGTGTTTCCAGCGGAGTGTGCATGCTCATCGTTGAAGTTGCTAGTAGTAGGTCGATACTATACTCACAATGATAATTTAGATGCTCTTCGGATTGGCATGCTTCACGTGATAAATGGTATGTATCATATATCATTGATGAATAGTCATTCACCAATTTCAACCATTCTTTTTTCTCAGCTTATTTTCTCTTTTCCCAGCTTCTTTTCCGATGATAGCCACTTGTGGTGTATTTGTGTAGTCTCTCATTCACTCATGCAAGATATCCCGATTAACCATCTCAAATGACATGATTAATATTTTTTTGTTTGATGTAGGGAAAAGCTGAACCGTAAATAACAATTAACAAAATAAACTACTCCCTCTCTAAATAAATATCGGAGCATTTAGATCACTAAAGTAGTAATCTAGACACTTTTATATTTCTTTACGGAGGGAGTATATGTGAGTGGGAAGGCAGAGTGTTTTGCTCCCTATCAATGGCATCAAAAAATCTTGATGACCTACAAGGGCACATGGCTATTGCAATTAGCGGTAAGCACAGTATGCCGATCCCACAAGGAGAGATTGCATAGGTAACTCCTGCATCTACATCATCACATATGTGGCCACGTTTACGCCCGAAACATTATGTGAAAATAGTCTATTCATCAGCTGTTAGCGAAAACGACAATAACGGTGATTCTAAGGAAACTACAAAGCAAAGGTAAAAACATAAATAAAACAATGATAAAACGGTTGAGTAATAAGAGCGAGGTGTTCGAAATCATTAGTACCAACATGGTCTACAGATGCCTAAGCGACTTCTCATGTATATACATTTGTGGGCAGACGCTGATACTGTGTATTGAGCTACACTTAGTCAAGTGTATCATGCACGCCATCACCGTTGCTCCCCAAGTAGGTTATGGCGACGATGATTAAGAGTTTCTTTGTGGACTGACAAATTGGTGATCTTCGTTATTCCCATATTCCCATATCGAATTGGTAAAGACAGGAAAAGGGAGGTTACTAGTAGAAAATAGAGCTTTCGTCCTAGCCCCGATTAAGCAATAGTCCCGATCGATTTATCAATCGGGATTAATGCGTGCATCAGTCCTGATTCGAACGGCCAGAACGCTGGTCGGGCCTTGGCGGGCACCAGTCCCGGTTCCTACCATGAACCGGAACTAAAGGGCCTGGCTCCTCGCGCAACCCCTTTAGTCCCGGTTTGTGTTTGGAACCGAGACTAAAGGTCAGTCTTCAGTCCCGGTTCTAGACACCAACCGGGACTAAAAGAATGCATATATATATATGCTCGTCCCTGCTCGCTCACTCTTATTTTTTTTGGCCGGCCAGCGTGCGGGAGGTGTGTGCTACTCTGTTCTCACCTCATGTGCACATGAGGTGTTCAATGAAATGTCCGAGCCACACTTAAGCTTTCTCTCCTTTCCAAACTAGGCCTCCAAGCTCCATTTCTCCCAAGTTTTGTCTAGATTTGGCGACGCACCAACTATCCAAGTGTTCTAAAAAGGTTAGCAACTTCATCCTCATTTCTCACTTTTAGTTTAGCTCATTTCAAATACTTTAGAAGTAGTGTGGTTTTTGGGTTTTAGTGAAGGGGTGTATGTGTGAGTTTATTTGATTTAGATGCACAATTTGAGCTCAAATTTACTTTCTAGTTTGCACATGCTATAGGGTGTCGTCCCATCCCCGTGCCCATCGTCCTCACCCCGTCGATTGCCCGTGCCGATCTCGTTGCCTACACCACCGGTGTGACCCTCTTGTTGTTAATTATCTTTTTTTAGAGAAAAAATTCGGACTTGTATGATTTATATAGCTACTCGTATACGTTTCTTACTTTTATAATTGTTTGTTATTACATAGTTCCATGATTTTGGTATCCGCCCCCATCTGCTCTTGTCCGGTCTATGATTCAGATGTGGTATATTATCTTTTATAAATATTTATTTCATTTAGTGTTTATGACAATTATACCAACCCACTTGGCATAGATGTTTTTATCTAGGAGGTATGTGAACCGGAAATTCCAACCGACCCTCTTGTCGAGAGGTTAAATCTAGTTGAAAAAGAAAACAATTATTTGAAAGAAAAGTTGAAAAGGGTTGAAGAAGAGAAGATGAAATTGGAGTTGCATGTTGTCGATGTCGTCGATCTACACAAGATGGAGATGAATGCAATGCCTTGAAGATTAAAAAGATTAGAAAATATGTCATTGATAATGAGGCTTGGTATCATTATGATGTCGGATTAATTTTTACCTTAGTTACTAGTTGTCTTCTGCATATTCTGTTTCGCTTACTGATTCGCGTTCGTTACTTTGATAGTTTGATATGTGGGTGGACCGGCGCTTGGGTACTGCCCTTACTTGGACAAGCATCCCACTTATGATTAACCTCTCGCAAGTATCCACAACTACAAAAGAAGAATTAAGACAAAGTCTAACCATAGCATTAAACTAGTGGATCCAAATCAGCCCCATACGAAGCAACGCATAGACTGGGGTTTAAGGTTCTGTCACTCCAGCAACCCATCATCTACTTACTACTCCCCAATGCCTTCATCTAGGCCCAAATATGATAAAGTGTTATGTAGTCGACGTTCACATAACACCACTAGAGGAAAAGACAACATACAACATATCAAAATACCGAACGAATATCAAATTCACATGACTATTATTAACATGACGTATCTCATGTCCTCAGGAACAAAAGTAACTACTCACAAAGCATAATCATAATCATGATTAGAGGTGTAATGAATAGCATCAAGGATCTGAACATAAACTCTTCCACCAAGTAATCCAACTAGCATCAACTACAAAGAGTAATCAACACTACTAGCAACCTTACAAGTACCAATCGGAGTCGTGAGACGGAGATTGGTTACAAGAGATGAACAAGGGATTGGAGAGGAGATGGTGCTGATGAAGATGTCTCCCCTCCGACGAGAGGAGTGTTGGTGATGACGATGGCGACGATTTCCCCCTCCGGGAGGGAAGTTTCCCCGGCAGGATCGTCCTGCCGGAGCTCTAGATTGGATCTGCTCAAGTTCCGCCTCGTGGCGGCGGCGAAACCACGAAAAAGCTCCCGAATGATTTTTTCTGGACCTAAACCCTTGATATAGCAAAAGAGGGGGGCTAGTGGGCCGTCAGGGAGCCCACAAGCCCCCACTCCGCCACCAGGGGGTGGCGGTGGCAGGGCTTGTGGAGCCCTGGTGGGCCCCCTCCGGTACTTCTTTCGCCCAGTATTTTTTATATAATCCCAAAAAAATCCACGTAACTTTTCAGGGCATTTGGAGATGTGCAGAATAGTGGACTAAGATTTGCTCCTTTTCCAGTCCAGAATTCGAGCTGCTAGAATTCTCCCTCTTCAAATAAACCTTGCAAAATAAGAGAGAAAAGGCATAAATATGGTACCACAAAGTAATATAACAACCCATAAAGCAATAAATATCAACATGAAAGCATGATGCAAAATGGACGTATCAACTCCCCCAAGCTTAGACCTCGCTTGTCCTCAAGCGAAAACCAAGTTCCATAAACATGTCCACGTGTTGAGGGACGAAGGTGTCGATAAAACATAATACGGACATGAGGGCATCATGATCACACATAGAACAGTAATACATCATAAAGACTCTTATGGGAAAGTAACAATTCCTTCACAAAGCAAAGCATGAAGCAAAAACCTTACCGAGAAGTAACCAACAACAGTCCAAAGTCATTGAAGCAATTGCAATTTATCACAACATCAGAAAGAGTCAAATAAGAGCGTGTAAGGCAAATCCACATACTCAATCATCTCTTTTATTTTCCACACTTGTTACAACTCACGTGGTACTCATGGTGTCAAAGTTTCAGTTGGACACAAAGGAAGATAGGGGCTTATTGTTTTTGCCTCCCAACGGTTTACCTCAAGGGTAAAGTCAACAATACTAAAGCATGAGTACTCAACTCCAAGTTGATATATGAATATAGATCTTTCCCAAGCATGTGACGGTAGCCAAGACAAAGGCAAAAATAGGGAATTGGTGAAGATCACCATGACTCTTACAAGGGTAAAAAGTAAAGCTACAAGATAGGCCCTTCGCAGAGGGAAGCAGAGGTTGTCATGCGCTTTTGAGGTTTGAATGCATGTCCTCTTAGTGCGGAGGAACGTCACTTTATATTGCCTCCTGTGATAAAGAACTTTATTATGCAGTCTGTCGCTTTTATGTCTTCCTCATCACAGGTTCGTACAAAGCTTATTTTCCACACACACTAATAGATCATACATATTAGAGAGCAATTTTTTATTGCTTGCACCGATGACAACTTACTTGAGGGATCTTATTCAATCCATAGGTAGGTATGGTGGACTCTCATGGCAAAACTGGGTTGAAGGTTTATGGATGCACAAGTAGTATCTCTACTTGGTGCGGGAGTTTTGGCTAATATGAGGTGGAAGCAATCGTTACATGCTAAGGGATCTCTAATCATATAACATTGTTTGGAACTAAGCAAACACAATTCATTATGTTGTCTTCCTTGTCCAACATCTACTCCTAAGCATGTAATAGTTTGGTGAGTGCTCACAACTGTAAAAAGTGTCTAAGATGATATATTTATATGTGAACCTCTCTTTCCTTATTACTTCTTATTAATTGCAACAATGGCTGAGGTTTATGTTGATTTATTCTCAAGAGGTTTCAATCATCATACGTGTCATATGTGAAGCTATCAATTTTCATAAGATCGTCTCATGATCTTTCATGCTATCGTTCTTTTCATACTTTTGATCATGGCACAAAGGAAAGCCCTTGACTAAGATACTCTTTATTAGATAGCTCGTAAGCTCGAATACATCGGGGGAGAGACAAAAGCAAAAGACTCAAACTAAACACTAGAGACTTATTCCTCTAAGAGAAGAAATAAAAACTGAAAAAGGAAGAACTAAAACAAAGGTAAAAGCAAAATATATAAAGGTGATACGATACCAGGGCAACTCCCCCAAGCTTGGCAGAAGCCAAGGGGATTGCCCATACCAATGCTTAATTGTCTTCCTTCGGTGGTGATGGTGGTGGAGTAGTCTGATCCTCCGTCTTCCAAGGCATAGGTGGTCCATTGCTTCGAGCCTCGTCTCCACGCTTCCGGTCTTCTTAGGCCCCTCAACATCACGGATGTGCAACATCCCCTCGCTCATCTTGATAGATTGAGGGTGTTTCAGCACTTCCGTGAGGTAGGGATTGATGACCTTCTCAAAGATCTTGTCCTTAGGAGCGTTTGGGGAAGTCATGATGATCTTGATCTGTCACAGAAACAGGCTCGAAACGAAAACACAGGAAAACTGCGCGATACGGAGATCAAAACCTTCGGGCGAATATATATTGATTTTTTCTGGACCCGAAGGAGTGCTCCGCAAGAAAATGGAGTCCGGGAAGCACACGAGATGCCCACAAGCCATCCCTCCGCCACCAGGGGGGTAGGGGGCGGTGTCCAAGCTTGTGGCCGCCTCGTGCGCTCTCCGGACTGCTTTTTATTTTTCCAATTTTCCAAAAATTCCAAAATGGAGGAAATTTCCTATTGGAAAAGCATCGGAGTCCAATTTCTTACCGAAACAGATACATCTTCGTTTTCAAGGTCTGAAATAGGCTGATAAACATCCCTTATGTACTCCTCTGGAGTTATGACATTGATGATATTGGTCTCAACATTTATGGGAGTACTAGAGATGTAATGATTGATTATTTGCCCATTAACCACTCTAGGAAAATTGAAAAGGGTTGAAGAAGAGAAGATGAAATTGGAGTTGCATGTTGTCCATGTCATCGATCTACACAAGATGTAGATGAATGCAATGCCTTGAAGATTAAAAAGATTAGAAAATATGTCATTGATAATGAGGCTTGGTATCATTATGATGTTGGATTAATTTTTACCTTAGTTACTAGTTGTCTTCTGCATATTCTGTTTCGCTTACTGATTCGCGTTCGTTACTTTGATAGTTTGATATGTGGGTGGACCGGCGCTTGGGTACTGCCCTTACTTGGACAAGCATCCCACTTATGATTAACCTCTCGCAAGCATCCCCTACTACAAAAGAAGAATTAAGACAAAGTCTAACCATAGCATTAAACTAGTGGATCCAAATCAGCCCCATACGAAGCAACGCATAGACTGGGGTTTAAGGTTCTGTCACTCCAGCAACCCATCATCTACTTACTACTCCCCAATGCCTTCATCTAGGCCCAAATATGATAAAGTGTTATGTAGTCGACGTTCACATAACACCACTAGAGGAAAAGACAACATACAACATATCAAAATACCGAACGAATATCAAATTCACATGACTATTATTAACATGACGTATCTCATGTCCTCAGGAACAAAAGTAACTACTCACAAAGCATAATCATAATCATGATTAGAGGTGTAATGAATAGCATCAAGGATCTGAACATAAACTCTTCCACCAAGTAATCCAACTAGCATCAACTACAAAGAGTAATCAACACTACTAGCAACCTTACAAGTACCAATCGGAGTCGTGAGACGGAGATTGGTTACAAGAGATGAACAAGGGATTGGAGAGGAGATGGTGCTGATGAAGATGTCTCCCCTCCGACGAGAGGAGTGTTGGTGATGACGATGGCGACGATTTCCCCCTCCGGGAGGGAAGTTTCCCCGGCAGGATCGTCCTGCCGGAGCTCTAGATTGGATCTGCTCAAGTTCCGCCTCGTGGCGGCGGCGAAACCACGAAAAAGCTCCCGAATGATTTTTTTTCTGGACCAAAACCCTTCATATAGCAAAATAGGGGGCTAGTGGGCCGTCAGGGAGCCCACAAGCCCCCACTCCGCCACCAGGGGGGTGGCGGTGGCAGGGCTTGTGGAGCCCTCATGGCCCCCCTCCGGTACTTCTTTCGCCCAGTATTTTTTATATAATCCCAAAAAAATCCACATAACTTTTCAGGGCATTTGGAGATGTGCATAATAGTGGACTAAGATTTGCTCCTTTTCCAGTCAAGAATTCGAGGTGCCAGAATTCTCCCTCTTCAAATAAACCTTGCAAAATAAGAGAGAAAAGGCATAAATATGGTACCACAAAGTAATATAACAGCCCATAAAGCAATAAATATCAACATGAAAGCATGATGCAAAATGGACGTATCAACTCCCCCAAGCTTAGACCTCACTTGTCCTCAAGCGAAAACCAAGTTCCATAAACATGTCCACATGTTGAGGGACGAAGGTGTCGATAAAACATAATACGGACATGAGGGCATCATGATCACACATAGAACAGCAATACATCATAAAGACTCTTATGGGAAAGTAACAATTCCTTCACAAAGCAAAGCATGAAGCAAAAACCTTACCGAGAAGTAACCAACAACAGTCCAAAGTCATTGAAGCAATTGCAATTTATCACAACATCAGAAAGAGTCAAATAAGAGCTTGTAAGGCAAACCCACATACTCAATCATCTCTTCTGTTTTCCACGATTGGTACAACTCACGTGGTACTCATGGTGTCAAAGTTTCAGCTGGACACAGAGGAAGATAGGGGCTTATAGTTTTTGCCTCCCAACGATTTACCTCAAGGGTAAAGTCAACAATAATAAAGCATGAGTACTCAACTCCAAGTTGATATATGAATATAGATCTTTCCCAAGCATGTGACGGTAGCCAAGACAAAGGCAAAAATAGGGAATTGGTGAAGATCACCATGACTCTTACAAGGGTAAAATGTAAAGGTACAAGATAGGCCCTTAGCAGAGGGAAGCAGAGGATGTCATGCGCTTTTGCGGTTTGAATGTGTGTCCTCTTAGTGCGGAGGAACGTCACTTTATATTGCCTCCTGTGATAAAGAACTTTATTATGCAGTCTGTCGCTTTTATGTCTTCCTCATCACAGGTTCATACAAAGCTTATTTTCCACACACTAATAGATCATACATATTAGAGAGCAATTTTTATTGCTTGCACCGATGACAACTTACTTGAGGGATCTTATTCAATCCATAGGTAGGTATGGTGGACTCTCATGGCAAAACCGGGTTGAAGGTTTATGGATGCACAAGTAGTATCTCTACTTGGTGCGGGAGTTTTGGCTAATATGAGGTGGAAGCAATCGTCACATGCTAAGGGATCTCTAATCATATAACATTGTTTGGAACTAAGCAAACACAATTCATTATGTTGTCTTCCTTGTCCAACATCTACTCCTAAGCATGTAATAGTTTGGTGAGTGCTCACAATTGTAAAAAGTGTCTAAGATGATATATTTATATGTGAACCTCTCTTTCCTTATTACTTCTTATTAATTGCAACAATGACTGAGATCTATGTTGATTTATTCTCAACAGGTTTCAATCATCATACGTGTCATATGTGAAGCTATCACTTTTCATAAGATCATCTCATGATATTTCATGCTATCGTTCTTTTCATACTTTTGATCATGGCATAAAGCAAAGCCCTTGACTAAGATACTCTTTATTATATAGCTCGTAAGCTCGAATACATCGGGGGAGAGACAAAAGCAAAAGACGCAAACTAAACACTAGAGACTTATTCCTCTAAGAGAAGAAATAAAAACTGAAAAAGGAAGAACTAAAACAAAGGTAAAAGCAAAAGATATAAAGGTGATATGATACCAGGGCAACTCCCGCAAGCTTGGCAGAAGCCAAGGTGATTGCCCATACCAATGCCTAATTGTCTTCCTTCGGTGGTGATGGTGGTGGAGTAGTCTGATCCTCCGTCTTCCAAGGCATAGGTGCTCCATTTCTTCGAGCCTCGTCTCCACGCTTCCGGTCTTCTTGGGCCCCTCAACATCACGGATGTGCAACATCCCCTTGCTCATCTTGATAGATTGAGGGTGTTTCAGCACTTCCGTGAGGTAGGGATTGATGACCTTCTCGAAGATCTTGTCCTTAGGAGCGTTTGGGGAAGTCATGATGATCTAGATCTGTCACAGAAACAGGCTCGAAACGAAAACAGAGGAAAACTGCGCGACACGGAGCTCAAAACCTTCGGGCGAATATATATTGATTTTTTCTGGACCCGAAGGAGTGCTCCGCAAGAAAACGGAGTCCGGGAGGCACACGAGATGCCCACAAGCCCTCCCTCCGCCACCAGGGTGGTAGGGGGCGGTGTCCAAGCTTGTGGCCGCCTCGTGCGCTCTCCGGACTGCTTTTTATTTTTCTAATTTTCCAAAAATTCCAAAACGGAGGAAATTTCCTATTGGAAAAGCATCGGAGTCCAATTTCTTACCGAAAGAGATACATCTTCGTTTTCAGGGTCTGAAACAGGCTGATAAACATCCCTTATGTACTCCTCTGGAGTTATGACATTGATGATATTGGTCTCAACATTTATGGGAGTACCAGAGATGTAATGCATGATTCTTTGCCCATTAACCACTCTAGGAAAATTTCCTTCCGTGTTATTAATTTTGATGGCACCGGAACGATATACTTCCTCGATAACGTAAGGACCTTCCCATTTAGAGAGAAGCTTGCTTGCAAAGAATCTCAAACGAGAATTGTATAGCAAGACATAATCACCTACATTGAACTCTCGTTTCTGTATTCGTTTATCGTGCCATCTCTTAACTTTTTCCTTGAACAACTTGGCATTCTCATATGCCTGGGCTCTCCATTCATCTAACGAGCTGATATCAAACAACCGCTTCTTACCGGCAAGTTTGAAATCAAAGTTGAGCTCTTTGATTTCCCAATAAGCTTTGTGTTCCAGCTCAAGAGGTAAATGACAGGCCTTACCGTAAGCCATTTTATACGGTGACATGCCCATGGGATTCTTATAAGCAGTCCTATAAGCCCATAATGCATCGTCAAGTTTGCTAGACCAATTCTTTCGAGATCTATTGACGGTCTTTTGTAGGATCAATTTGATCTCCCTATTACTCAACTCCACTTGACCACTAGACTGAGGATGATAAGGAGATGCAACTCTATGGTTGACATCATACTTAGCGAGCATCTTGCAGAAAACACCATGAATGAAGTGTGAACCGCCATCACTCATCAAATATCTAGGGACTCCAAATCTTGGGAATATGACTTCTTTAAGCATCTTAATAGAGGTCTAGTGATCAGCATTTTTAGTGGGGATAGCTTCTAACCACTTAGTAACGTAATCCACAGCAACTAAGATGTGAGTGTACCCATTGGAACTCGGGAAGGGTCCCATATAATCAAAGCCCCAGACATCAAATGGTTCAATGACAAGTGAATAGTTCATAGGCATTTCCTGACGCTTACTGATGTTCCCTATTCTTTGGCATTCGTCACAAGACAAGACAAACTTACGGGCATCCTTGAAGAGAGTGGGCCAATAGAAACCTGATTGCAATACCTTATGAGCAGTTCTATCTCCAGCATGGTGTCCTCCGTAGGCTTCAGAATGACACTTCTGCAAGATTTGTCCCTCTTCATGTTCAGGCACACAATGTCTAATAACACCATCTACTCCTTCCTTATAAAGGTGAGGATCATCCCAAAAGTAGTGTCTCAAATCAAAGAAGAATTTCTTCTTTTGCTGATAGGTGAAACTGGGTGGTATGTATTTGGCTACGATGTAATTTGCATAATCGGCATACCACGGTGCACTATGTGAAGTGCGGATGACATTTAATTGCTCATCAGGAAAGCTGTCATCAATAGGTAGTGGGTCATCAAGGACATTCTCTAGCCTAGACAAGTTATCTGCTACAGGGTTATCAGCACCCTTTCGGTCAACGACGTGCAAACCAAATTCTTGTAGCAGGAGAACCCATCTGATTAGCCTAGGCTTAGTGTCCTTCTTCTCCATAAGGTACTTAATAGCAGCATGATCAGAGTGAATAGTGACTTTGGAGTCAACTATATAAGTTCTGGACTTTTCACATGCAAACACGACTGCTAAAAATTCCTTCTCCGTAGTGCCATAGTTTCTTTGGGCACTGTCTAGAGTTTTACTAGCGTAGTGAATAACATTCAACTTCTTGTCAACTCTTTGTCCTAGAACAGCACCAACAGCATAATCACTAGCATCACACATGATTTCAAAGGGCAAGTTCCAGTCAGTGGTTGAACAATAGGTGCGGTTATCAAAGCCTTCTTAAGTATTTCAAAGGCTTCCTCACCATCCTCATCAAAAACAAAAGGAACATCCTTCTGCAAGAGGTTGGTAAGAGGCCTAGAAATCTTAGAGAAGTCTTTAATGAACCTTCTATAGAAACCATCATGACCTAGGAAACGTCGTATACCTCTGATATTTGTGGGACAATGCATTTTCTCAATTGCATCAACCTTAGCCTTATCAACTTCAATGCCTCTCTCAGAAATTTTGTGTCCTAAGACGATACCTTCATTAACCATAAAGTGGCACTTCTCCCAATTCAAGACGAGGTTGGTATCTTCGCATATCTGTAAGACTCGATCAAGGTTGCTGAGGCAATCATCAAAGGAAGACCCGTAAACGGAGAAGTCATCCATGAAAACCTCGACAATCTTTTCACAAAAGTCACAGAATATAGCCATCATACATCTTTGGAAGGTGGCAGGTGCATTGCATAAGCCAAAAGGCATACGTCTATAGGCAAAGGTACCGAAGGGGCAGGTGAAAGTGGTTTTCTCCTGATCAGATTGTGCAACAGGTATTTGCGAGAAACTTGAATAACCGTCTAGAAAGCAGAAGTGTGTGTGTTTTGATAGCGTTTCTAGCATTTGGTCGATAAAACGGCAAAGGATAATGATCTTTCCTGGTTGCCTTGTTCAGTTTTCGGAAGTCTATCACCATCCTATAGCCAGTAATAATCCTTTGTGGGATTAGTTCATCCTTATCATTAGGAACGACGGTGATACCTCCCTTCTTAGGTACGCAATGTACTGGACTTACCCAATCACTATGAGCAACAGGATAAATGATTCCTGCTTCCAGAAGCTTTAATATTTCTTTTCTAACGACCTCTTTCATCTTAGGATTTAATCTCCTTTGATGATCATCAACTGGTTTAAAGTCAGGATCGGTTTTAATCTTGTGCTGACATAGAGTAGGACTAATACCCTTAAGATCATCAAGAGTATATCCAATAGCAGCACGGTGCTTCCTCAGAGTTCTTAGTAACTTCTTATCTTCGTGCTCTGAGAGGAGGGCACTAATAATGATAGGATATATCTCCTTTTCATCAAGATAGGCATACTTAAGAGTATCAGGCAACTGTTTAACCTCGAACACAGGATCACCCTTTGGTGGGGGAGGATCCCCAAGCAGTTCAACAGGCAGATTATTCTTGAGAATAGGATATTGTTCTAAGACAATTTTATCTATCTCATCTCTCTCCTCCATATGCATATCATTTTCATGCTCAAGCAGATATTGCTCTAAAGGATCCGTAGGAGGTACGGCAATAGAGGCAAGAGCATTAATTTCATCTTTACCAGACGACTCCCTTTCATGGGGTTGTCTTCCAAACTTGGAGAAGTTAAATTCATGAGACACACCCTCAAAACTAACTGTGAGAGTCTGCTTAATGCAATCGATGTGAGCATTGACAGTGTTGAGAAAGGGTCTACCAAATATGATGGGACAAAAGCTTTCTTGTGCAGTACCAAGGACGAGGAAATCAGTAGGATACTTCGTCTTACCACACAGGACTTCTACGTCTCTCACAATTCCCAAAGGGTAGATGGTGTCTCTATTAGCTAGCGTAATAGTAACATCAATGGGTTCTAACTCAGCAGGTGCAAACTCATCTTTGATTTCATCATATAGAGAACGGGGTATTGCGCAAACACTAGCTCCCGTATTAACCATGGTAAAAGTGATTTCCTATCTTGAAAGAAATAATGGGCAGGCCAACTACAGGTCCGTATTTGTCCTTCGCGTGAGGTTTAGCAATTCTAGCGGAGTCCTCACAGAATTTGATAACATGCCCATCTATGTCTTCGGCTAAGAGATCTTTGATAATAGCAACACTAGGTTCAACTCTAATCTCCTCAGGGGGTGCAAGTGGTCTAATATAACCCCTACGTATCACGGTTGGAGCTTTAGAATAATCCTTTATCCTAGCACGGTATGGTGGTTTCTCAGTGTAAGCACAAGGAACAACAGGATCACTAAAAGCAATGACTTTCTCCTCAACTAGATTGGTTTTGGCTATGTTGCTTTCTATGGGAGGAGGATACTTAAACCACTTAGCTTTGGGAAGATCAACATGAGCAGCAAAATATTCACATAGAGAAGCTACTATCTCAGTGTCAAGTCCATACTTAGCGCTAAAATCTCTAGAAGTGTTTGTCTCAACAAAAGATTTAACGCAATCAAACTGGAAATTCATACCTGACTCCTTACCTTCCTCTAGCTCCCAATCTTCAGAGTTGCATTTGATTCTCTCCAATAAATTCCACTTGTGATCAATATCCTTCTTCATAGAAGAACCGGTACAAGAAGTGTCAAGCATGGTACGATCTTCATGAGAAAGCCGAGCATGAAAGTTTTGAGTGATGATTTCTCTCGAGAGCTCATGATTGGGGCATGAATATAGCATTGATTTAAGCCTCCCCCAAGATTGAGCTATGCTTTCCCTGTCACGAGGCCAAAAGTTACAAATAAAGTTCCGATCACGATGTACTAAATGCATAGGATAGAACTTTTGATGAAATTCCAATTTCAACCGATTGTAGCCCCATGATCCAGTATCATCACATAGCCTATACCATGTCAATGCCTTATCCTTCAAAGATAAAGGAAAGACTTTCTTCTTTACCTCATCCTCGGGCAAACCTGCAAGCTTAAATAAACCACAAACTTACTCGAGGTAGCACAAAGTAATATAACAGCTCATAAAGCAATAAATATCAACATGAAAGCATGATGCAAAATGGACGTATCACTTACTCGAGGTTAAGTGTAATTGATGAGTTATGCGTGTGCAGGTTTCACTTTGTTCTGCTAATCACTAGGCTTGAGGAGGGACTAGTAATTGTCTTGGACTCATTACGTAATCACAGAGTTGGCGCCGATTATGAAAATGCTCCACAAGTAAGTTCAATCATTATCGCATCATATCGATAACTTTCTTTCATTTCCTGATATCAAGTAATCATTTTCTTTGCCATGGAGGGTTTGGAAAAAGTTCATCCGCACCATTAGGGGCGAATGGAATAAGGAGATGCGATTTTCCTTCACCAAAGTAAGTAGTACTATCTAGTTCCGCGCATCTCGCATTCATTCTAGTTTCAATATCATTAGTATGCTTGATTTTTATTTTGATTGAACTCTATTCTCGTAAAGTACTGCTCGAGGTAGGAATCCGGGAATAATTTATGTGCATACTATGTTTGCGAGTGGATTCATCAAACGACCTCTGAGCAGGGCAATTATTTTAAAGAACATGAAATACGTAAACAATATCAACAATTTTATTTTATTACCATTGATTGTGTTAAGTTTCATTCATATATATATACATATATTGATCTCCTTCTTTAAATTAGATCACACGGATGCGGAAAGACCTCCTACCAACTGATCCCATACGAGCAATTCAAGGGGAATTGGCGGGATTCTTTGTTAAACATGTCATACCTACGTACGGGTAATATCATCAGAATTTCCTTATCGATGTTGGTAGACAGATATTAGCTAGTTAGGGATCGCAAGAGATTTTATGTATTGTATATATGCATGATCTGTACTATATGTAGTTGCCCGAGTTGATCGATCAAGCACGAAGAAAGAGAGGTCACTTCTCTTTATATATGTTCATGATGATGTTGTGTAATTAATGGTCCCTTCATTGCTATATGTAGTAGCTAGCGTCTAGTTGAATGAACAACATAAAATAAGAATAAAACCCTAAATGTAAAAGAATTGAAGGGTAAACACAAAAAGAAAAGGGTGAAACACAATATGAAACCCTTAAACCCTTTTTCAAAAAAAACCTAGCGTCTCGCGGCCGCTGATGCGTGGCTGCCTTTTAGTCCCGGTTGGTGTTACCAACCGGGACTAAAGGTCCTCCTGCCATCGTGCCCCACAGCTGCCATGTGGAGCACCTTTAGGCCCGGTTCGTAACACAACCGAGACTAAAAGTTTCGGCCTTTTGTCCCGATTGTTTAGTGCTGGTTGCAGAACTGGGACTAAAGGCCCTATGAAACTGGGACTGAAGCCTTGTTTTCTACTTGTGTATTGTCATTCTTTCATCTTCATTCCCTAGAGATTGCATTGTCACGACTTTCTGCTCTCTGCTCTTCATCTGATAGTAATATCCTTGTGTTCATAATTGGCAAATGTTGGGTGATGCACTTCACCCAACATCACGAAGAATACTAACAATACACAAAATGGAGGATTTTATATCGCGCAGAATTATTCGATGTAGTACAAACTAGAGTTCATCATATTCCTCAGGAACTAATAATTTACTCAAATAGATGGAGTACAAAAAGGGTAGAGATAAGTTACAAGCCAACATGGTATTTGATATGGAGAGGAGCATGGGGAATATATCTGGTGCACCGGATGCCATAGAATGTTTTAAAAAAACTAGGAAAAGTTCTAGCACGTTAATGCAACATCAATGTATGATGTCACAAAATTTCATATAAAAATCTGAAATATTTTTGGAGTTATAAAAATGACAAATTTGACATTAGTGTGATAATTGGCCAAATCTAAAGCCCAAGTTATGTTATATACTATTTAGTGTTGAATTTGACTTTTTGTTTTTCGAGTTATGTTTCGAATTTTGACTTGATATTTTGTGACAACCTACATTGGTATTGTGTGAGTGTGCTAAATTTCTTTCAGATTTTTAAACATTTTAAAAGCACAATGTGAGTTCGGTGTACCGGTAGCACCACAAGCTCTGGTGCACCAGATATTTTCCCGAGGAGCATGGCGGCGGTGTTGATGGAGATGGCGTGACCGGATGTAGGGGGCATCTCCTCTCCCCCTTCTTTTTGTCTTGTCCCTCTCTCTATGGTGGTGTTGCTGCTATGGAGGTGTGGCGACGACTGATGAAGGTTATGGAGGATGATGGACGAGATGGCTAGCACCTAGAGTTGGAGTTGAACTTTATAGGAGGCCTTCTCGGGTCTCCTCCATTGATGTAGAGACTCTGCCATCATCCAAGGGATCTAGGAAGCTAAATCTATGCCCAATACAATCCTTGATCGTCAAAGATCCCATCGGAACGAACGGGGACGAAATCAGAGCAAAATCAGCGTAGTTATGGCCAATTTACGAAGCTGTCAGGCTCCGGTACGAGTGCTGGTACGACCGATATTGCACTCTAGAAGTTCCAGGTGCTTTAGTGTTCTAGTCGTCATTTCTATATATGAACTCTGCTTTTGACATTCTTAAACTTGTTGGATTCCCCTCAAAAATCATGATGCGTGAGTGGCATCTTCAATTTGGACACTTTGATAAATGTCAAATCACCAAACTCTGCATAAGGCCTTAATCCAGTGCCTCAAACTTCTCTGGTTTGACCACCAACTTGGTTCTTTTAATGTGCCAAGTACATTAACATGCCAACGCATCTACAAAGAGCATAAAACTAAGGAAAACTAAAAAAATATACAACGGACTTGGTAAAACGAGTAAATATCGGGAACTATGCATTAGGGACATGAATAAATGCTAGATTGATATAATGTTTTGAGAATCAGTGCTAGATGGATATGACATGAGGAATTGTGGCACTAAAATATATTCTAAAAAATATGCATAAAATACACTCATCAGAAAGTGCCATGCTCATGCTTGGGACTATCGACTCATAAACATGATTTATTCAAGCATGTTCCTTACTTACGAGATCTGTGGCGAGCTTCAGTAGATGCCAAACACTGCTAGTATTGATTTTCTTTTGAAAAGTTTGGGCTTCGGTGGATGTAATATTGCACTTTTCTCGCCGCCACTGCTATTTCTATCTCACGACTAATTATGTGAGAATTTAGGAGTGGCGGATGATGAACTACTACCCTCCACTATTGAATACTTCATTTGTTCTTAAATATAAGACATTTTAGAGATTTTACTAGGGACAACATAAGAATGTATATAAACATGTTTTAGATTATAGATTCATTTATTTTGCTTCGTATGTAGTTCATAGTAAAATCTCTAAAATGTCTTATATTTAGAAAGGGAGGGAGTATTTAGCACTCGTGGACACTTTTCTCACCCGTAACTAAAGTTTCCCAAAATAGTTGTGGTGGGTTTCAAGTTATGACTGCTATTAGTGTGATCCCATCTATAAGCATTTTTCCAGTGATGTTTGTATTTGCCCATTTCCGGAGAGAGGTGACATGACGAGGACATGAGGAATCTCTATCACATTCAAACCGGCTCCCGTCCGTCCGCCGGCATTGACACACACGGGGAAACCTACTCTGGCGACTGAATTGACACAACTTTTGCTTAGCCTGGCTGATAATCTCTATGTAGATGTTGCCTCCTCACCCGGCACGACCCGCACCACACTGCACCATGTCCACCATGAACACGAGCTCTAGAGAGATGTGGGAGAGTCTCTCGAGGGAGCAAATGCACGAGTTGGCTGACATTGCACCGACTGGCAGGACCATCATGCGCGACACATATAGGATGGTTTGTCGGCGAGCTCGCCGGAGGTCAACGGCGAGGAATAGAAGATAGAGGTGGAGTATGACGACAAGCCGAAACCACCACCTGCACATGCGCACTTCAACACTGCCATGGCAAAAGAGCAGTCGATACTGATGATGTTCACATTTGGGCAGGTGTAGGAGGACCAACCCAACAAACTCCGGCTCATCGACGAGCACCGGCTCGTGGAGGGACAAATTTGTGGTGAGTAGGCAAACGGTGATGCGCCATGGTTGCGGAGGATCCGAGGTTTCTGAATGAACGGTGGGGGTTGTACCAATCCATATGATGGGCGCGTGCGACATCCACCACGAGAAATAGCGGCTTCACGTCCTGTGGGCAGAGACAAATTCTGATGAGAGCATGACCTCAGCCGTGCCTCTGATTTGACTTGTTCTTTTACGCTGCAATAACCTCCAAGATCCACTGATGCAGAACTACTCCATGTTACGACCGCATGGGTAACCTGAAGCTTTTTAAGCCGGGCTATTCCCCATTCCATTATCAAGATAACGGAAATGCAACCGAATTCGAACAGGTCTAAAGCAAAGCGAGAGAAAAAAAAGGAAAATATCGAGCTCAAGCACTCCAGGGAAACCCACAGCGAGCATTCGCAGTCGTAATGCTCACCACGAGGCGAAAATCGTGCAGCACCATCACAATGCCAAAAGCTATCCAACATCATACAATTTTCAAGTAATTGTAAGAGCAAAGTCTATGCACACCCATGCGAAACAAATAGCAACAGCTTGCAGAAGTTATCCAAGCTCCTCTAACAGCTACTAGACACCATCAACAGGGAGCCAACATCAGCTAGGAGATGTAGCAGCTTCCAGCAACTTAGGATTCAGCATCGGTTCTCATCAGCACTTGCTGTCGCACAGATCAGCACCATACTTTTGGCATTCTCCTTCAGTATCTCCGTACCCTTCAGCATCATCTCCTGGTCTTTCTCCTTTAGCAAACCTGCCCAATATTGAAGATGAACACAAGCTGTGAATACAATCTCGAAAGGAGATGCAAGTTTCTTGAACTCAAATGTTTCCTAGTTCCTGCAATTCCAGATTGCCCAGCTGATCACTACCAATCCCATAGTAAAAAACTGCTCCCCGTTAGGAAGGAAGGCATAACACCAGGAATAGAATTGACAGAGGTTGTTTGGGCACAAATCAGTGTCCAACATCGAGCTTATCGTTCGCGAGGCAATCCTGGCAACCGGACACAAAAAGAACAAGTGCAAATAGGTTTCTCTGCTCTTACAGAAGGAGCACTATGGGTTAGCAGTCCACTTCCTTCGACACATCACTTCCCTAGTGAGTACCGCATCTTGGAAAAGTTGCGAGAGAAAGATTTGGATCTGGGAAGGTAACTTAGCCTTCCAAATCCATCTATAGTCACATCCTGCGAGATTCCTCTCAAGATAGGAATACATCGCCATCGTTGTGTATCTGCCTTTGGGACCAAGAATCCACTCAATTTTATCACATATGTCCTCTGGATTCACCTGCCCAACACTTTTTCAAGTTGAGGGGCAAGGTCTCCTGTAATCCTTCGTCTGAATTTCGTTGTACTATGTCGAACACAAAATTGCGCAATAGTATCTTTCGGATAGTTTGAAATACCAAAGAGGTTAGGGTAAGTTTCCCGTAACGGTGGATGCTCCCCAATGGGGTCGTGCCAGACTCTTACCAGCATTAACCACAACTTTCCTCCCAGCCATGTAGTGTTCTTTCACCTTAAGCAAGGCTTTCCAAATAGGAGAATCATTAAACTTCCCACTAACATTGGCAATTGAATTCCTTTTCAGGTATTTAGCCCTAACCACCTCCTCCCGAAGTCCTAGGGCATTATCCAATTTCCACCACCAGTTAGCAAGAAGGGACACATTCTGTCTATGTAGATTTTTGACTCCCAAGCCCCCTTTTTTTAATCTACAAACCCGCACCCATGTGACTATGTGATATCTTTTCTTTCCTCTACATCGGCACCAGAAGAATTTGCGGCGGTACTTGTCCAGTCTTTCTATAAAGGTTTTAGAAATAAGAAACATTAACATATAATAGTATGCAATGCTAGACAGAGATGAGTTCAACACGGTCAATCTGCCCCCCCCCCCGAAGAGGGAGAATCGCCAATCCAGGATTCACACCTCAAAAGATATCTAATGGCAACAAATTCCCAATCGACATTCTAAGGGTTGAGTAGCTCACAGGAACCCCTAGGTATTTCATAGGGAAATGGCCCATCTGACAGCCAAACAAGTCTGCATACTGCTGAAGGGTTGAGTCATCCCCTCCAACACAAAGTACCTCACTCTTCGCAGAATTAATTTTTAGCCCAGACATGAGTTCAAACATGTAGAAAAGAATTTTAAGGTTTTTTGCTTTATCAAAGTCATCCTCTATGCATAGCACTGTATCATCTACATAATGCAGAATAGCAACCCCATTGGGGACCAGGTTAGAAGCTAACCCAGTAAGCAGCTTATTTTTTTGTGCATTAGTAACCATCTTAGTTAGGCACTCGGCAGCTATGTTAAACAAAAAGGGGGACATAGGATCCCCTTGTCGGACCCCCTTGTAACTTTGAAAGTAAGACTTCGTGGTGTTATTGATTTTGACATTAACGGTGCCTTTATGAAGGATTTTCTCCACCCATTCGCACCACTTGGGGCTAAATCCACGAAGTTTATGGCACTCCAAGAGGAAGTCCCAATTTACTTTGTCGTATGCTTTCTCGAAGTCGAGTTTCACCGTAATCCCAGTTTTTTCTTAACATGAGTATGATGAAGGATTTCATGCAGTGTCAGAGTACCATCCATAATATTTCAATTTATAATAAAAGCATTTTGATGGCGGCTGATCAATTTATTAGCAAAAATAGCAATTCTATTGTCCAAAACTTTGATAATTAATTTGTAGGGGCACCTAAGAAAGCAAATGGGACGAAACTCCTGGATTTTTTTTTTGCACCATTGAGTTTACAGATAAGAGTGATGATACCATAGTTGAGTCTCTCCACATCCAAGGTACCTTTATGAAAAGCCAAAAAAATTCATAATATCAGGTTTGACAATATCCCAACAACAGCGGTAGAACTCTGCTGGGATATTGTCGGGGCCCGGGGCTCTATTAATGTCCATAAAAACGCAGATTTCACCTCTTCTTCACTAAAAGGTCTAACCAAAAAATCATTATCCTCTCGCGATGGTTTCTCATCAACAGACCAGGTGCGAGAGTCTAAGTGGAAAACATTACCCGGAGTTGGGCCAAAGAGTGATTTATAGAACGATGTGGCATTACGGAGTAAATTATCCGTACCTTTTATTTTCAACTCTCCATCAGAGAAGGAATGAATGGTATTTTTCCTCTTTTGTCCATTGGCAATCCTATGGACATAAGAAGTATTTTTTGGTCTCCTTTCAGCAACCATGTCTCATGGGATTGTTGTAGCCAAAATATTTCCTCATTGGCCTGAATCATTTGGAGCTCACCTCGCAAGGTGGATCTTCTATCTAATTGCTCCGGAGTAAGTGGTCCTTGTTCTTCTAACAACTCAATATCATCTAGCTCAACCTTGATATCAGCTTTCCTCTTTTTCTCACGCCCAAATTTATTAGACCCCCATCCTTTAAAAAAATTCTTAAAGCGCTTAAGCTTAATGTTAAGCACATCGATGGGATCAAGCAATTTAACCGGTTCTCTCTAGATTTTATCAACGAGAGGGACAAAGTCCTCATGGGCCATCCAACTAAGTTCAGACCTAAATTCTCTACGTTTTGGTGTTTCGGGGCCATTAACATTAGTAGATAAAAGCAACGGATTATGGTCAGAAGTATCTCTAACCAATTTCCTAACTGTGACCAGAGAATAATATACAATCCATTGAAACACAAAGAACTTTCGGCCATAGTGAACGTAACCAACATGTATCCCATCGACGATGACGAACCTCAAGCCAAATGCAACTTCCGCATAGAAATTCACACAAAATAAATAATAGCGACACCCAAGAGGGCCGCTTCAAAGTCGACACAAGAGGTTGTGAAAACTCTAAAAATGGTCTAATCTTCTTGCCGGTGACGCATCTCCGGCCGTTTATATGGGTGCACACGCCCTAGCCGTCTTATCTTTGCTATTTTGACTGTTGAAATGAGTTCGGGCATTGCGGTGAGCACGTGCCCAATCGGCAATTTGGTGGTGTGGCATTTAGTTTGGCAACGATGATGATGGTCAACCGTGCAGGGTTGCGGCAGAGCTTTGGTTCTAGGACTATCCTGGCATGCGTGACAGGTTTCTTCTTTGTCTCATCATGTCGTCGTGGAGTCGGAGCTGCCCTGGAGGTGCCCAGGTGGTAACGATGACATGTGATTGGAGATCTTCGAAGAGGCGTTGGTTAGCGCCAACTTTGCACATTTCTCCTATGTTTCGTGGTCTTAAGAGTCGAAGTTGTTTGCGCGGCGTCGTTGGTGGCCTATCGTTTGGCATGGGTCGACATGGATTTCAACATTCCTTGCAATGAAGACTTTGCTGGTGGTACTCGATGCTGAAGTCAGAGTTGTTGGCTCCTGGAGGAGTGATGAGGATGATAGTTGGCGACGAGCCGACGACCTTGGCTTTGTGTTTTCTATCTACCTTGTTTTGTATCTTCGTGTGGGTAGCCAGGTCGGCCGGACACTAGTGGGGACAGGGCCTATAGCCCCGGCCCGTAAGGGGCTTTAGTCCCGGTTCACCAACCGGGACTAAAGGGGCGGGACTAAAGGCCTAACCTTTAGTCCCGGCCCTGTTCCAAGCTGGGACCAAAGGTGCTCCACGTGGGCGCCTCGGAGCGCCCTCAGCGGCAGGCCCTTTAGTCCCGGGTCTTAACACGGACCGGGACTAAAGAGTTTCTGCAGATTTTGTTAATTTTTGGGTTTTAGGGTTTTAAGGTTTAGGTGTTTGGGAGATTAACGTGATGCCTCGTTTGGTGTTCGGGAATTAGTTTTCATATAATTCTAAATAGAAATAATTAGGCATATATATATATAATATTAACTTATCTTACAAGCGAGCATATATATACAATTATATGGAGATCTGAATTATCGGGACTAGAGCCCGTCTATTCAATTACATGGACCAACATCAGTAATGGCCCCTAGCTACACTAAATCGTCATTTGTCATCTATAGCTTCCGTCCTCAGAAAGGTCGCAAGCTCCTCTGCAACAGCAATCGCGCGTTGCTCTGGTAGGGACTTCTCCCTCATGGTCGTGTACTATATAAGAAGAGGAGATGAATATGAATATCAATCATGATAACAAAGAATGACGGGTAAAAATAGAGGTGTGAATGTTCATTGCTTACGTCGTATCTGTGATCCTTGTGCTCAGAGGTAAACGTGTGAATGGTCTCGCAAACATAGTATCCGCATAGATGCGTCCCCCGTGGCTGCTGGTCGCACTTTACGAGAATATAATATATATAATCAAAATAATAATCTAGCATCATAAATGTATTGAAAATAGAAGTATATCATACTACTACTTACCAGAGCCGCTCTAAAGGTCAGCTTCTCAGGCTCGATACCGGGAGTCACGCACTTGAACCGCTTCCAAACCCTGCCCGACAAGGAAAATGATTTGCTAAGTTTTTCATTAATTGATATATCATAAAATCATCGAAAGAGACCGATAGAGCGCAAGAATGATTGAAATTACCCTTGGAGCATGTCCTGCAGGCTTTGGAACTGTTCCAATGGTCTCGATAATGGGTCGAAGGCATCAACTCTTCCCTTATCAATTTGAATGTCCAACATAATCCAATGGAAGCTGCACATGTATATATATATATATATGTGTGTGTGTGTGTGTGTGTCAGTAACTTATCAATTACACTTATAAGTGAATGGACACAACAGAGTAAAGACCCTCACCTGAAGTTGTATGGAAACAGTATGTGGTCATAGAAATTTTGATCTGTTAGAAACCTTAGAAGGTTTTCCTCCGTCTCCTTGGGTTTATCAGTTAGCGTCGCTAGATGTATTTTATCTGGGTCAATAAACCCAATATTTAGGCTGTTCCTATTTTTACAATCCAGAATCTTCATTCTGCATAATAGAGTACAAGTTATATGTAGACAATGAATTGAAATAACTAAACAAGTTATATGTAGACAACGAATTGAAAAACTTACAGACAATAGCAACTCATAAGCGATTTGTCGAGGGCGTCGGCATTGTACATCTAGAAGAGTTCATCAAAGTCGATATGGATTTCTTCGGGGCGGCCGTAGTACTCTCGTGGGACACTCACCACGATCATCGTTCTCCCACTCTTTGATTCACTTAAGTACCATGTATGCAAGTAACACATATTTGTTGGGAGATCATCTTTGCTGACCAAAGGCGCTCCCATGACAAACTGTGGCTTAGGGGCTACCATAGCCTTGGGTAACCTGTCGTCTTGGGAAGCCAGAACGTCTTCAACCGGGATACCCCATTCATCCGCCCACTTCTTTGCTAATTCCAAATCTTGCCCCTGCACCAGAGGGGGACATTCTCGGGTAACACCCTGAGGGGTGGGATCGACTGTTTGGCCTGTTGTCCAAGCTGAGGAACGTCTGATCTTTTTTTGCTTGTAGTTGAACTTGATTTGCTCCCACTTGCACTTGCATGTGATCTGCTCTTTTTCACTTACTTCTGCAATGTGCGTGTATAGTCATCAGGCTTATGGTGTAAGTCATACTGTGATGGAAGGTTCGTGAAGTATTTTGCAAATGCTATTTGCTTCTCGGTGTATTCCGGGCGGGGCTTGGGTTCCTTATTTTTCATTTGCGCATCATGATGTTCCTTTGCTATCCTGGCGTTTTCCTCGGCGGTACGATCATAAGGTCTGATAGGAAGATTAGCATGAGGTACCTTTGGGAGGGGCGACAGTTTGCGCTTTGGGGAGCTCCGTCGCTTAGAAATCATCGGCGGAGCATTCTTGTTGGCACGCTTCCGCTTAGTATCCGGAGCGGGCGGCGGCGGAGACGGACGACCCAAGTCCGGCGGTGGTGATCGAGATGGACTCGTGTTGTGATGGCTGTCGTCATGTGGAGGGCTTGGACGTGATGGAGGTGTAGGTGACCTGCGACGACTCGGAGGCGGTGTTGTCCTTGGGGCCGAGCCTAGAAGCTTGATGTAGTTCTTGTCCCATAGGATGACTCCATCCAGTACTTCTTCGAGTGTCCTCTCATCTTCGGGTCCAGCTATGTCGAGCTCCATATCATGAAACCCCGCCATGATTTCATCCACCTCCACTTTAGCAAAGCCAGCTGGAATCTCACGGCCATGCCAGCGTGCATCAGGGCCAGAAGGTAAAGCTTGTCCGACGGCCACCTTCATGGATATGTTCTTGAATTTCTGATGGAGTTCACATGATGTTGACTCCTTGATTCCATCCATGGGGTAGCCGGGACCGCCCTCTATCATTCTTCGTGCATCGTCGGGCGGGGCCTCAGATTCAGCCACGCTGCTTTTCCGCTTAGATGGGGTGCCGGTAATTTCGAGTGTAGGATCTTCCTGGCGCACTACTCCTCTAAGCTCATCAATCTGCTTCTGTTGCTCGTTAATCCTGGCAAGCAACTGGTTGAACTTGCCATTCTCCTCATCCTGCTGTAGCTTATCTGCTCTCGCTCGGCTTCTGTAAGTGTCTTGGTCTCTGGCAAACCCAAGACACCACGGGTAAGAAGGACCGAAGCCTCGCGTTCGTCCTCCATGTTCGTCATTGCCGAGGACCAGTGTGAGCAAATCTTTCTCTCTATATGCAGTGAACTGTCTTTTTCCCTCCTTAATTTCTTTCACTATCTTTTTCCAATTCTCCCTGGGTATCCTAATTAAGACCGTCACTGCAGATGAGGTCCCCTGTTTCTTCGTCGTATGAACCACCATGCGCAAGGAACCAATTTCTTGCTCTCAATTCCCACTCATCACGGAGTGGTTCAGGTATGATGCCTTTAGCTAGCAGATCTTGCTCTTTCTTATCCCACTTTGGGATGGCAGTCTCATAGCCCCCTGGCCCAGCTTGTGGTGATATTTCTTCTTGTCAGCATTTTTCTTGTTCTTTTCTGATAATGCATGGGCATCTTCTGACTCCTTGTACTCTTGAAATGCCTTCTAGTGATTCGCCTGCTTGGCTAGATACCCCTCGAATACTGGCACTTTCTTTGTCTTCAGATAGTTTTTCCATAGCTTCTTTTTCCAGCTACGGAACAGTTTGGCCATCTTCTTTAGAGTCCACTGCTTGACTTTGGCCCTCAGTTTTTTTGCGGCGTCTTCATTCTCACATTCTCGCAGGTTGAAATGTGACATGAGATCATTCCAAAGATTATCTTTGTACCTTTCGGCGACATAGTCACTATCGGCTGCCCCTTTGCGCTTGTTCCACTCCCGAACGCTGATCGGGACGTGATCCCTAATGAGAACTCCGCATTGCTTCTTGAATGTGTCAGCAGCATTCTTAGGAAGCTTGGGTTCGCCCGTAGGCAATATCACCTCAAAGGTGTAATGCGTCCGTGCATCCAACTTTCTAGTCGGGCCTCGTTTCGTAGCTTTGCTCGATGTGGAGGCCTAAGAGGGAGAAACATTCGTCAAATGAATGTATATGTATACAATATAGAGCTATCTCCAATATTTTTCACATATTACAAGTGCTTGTTGAACTTCATATGTATACCTCGCCGGACTTTATCATTTCTCCACCGGCTTCTCCATCGGCTTCTCCATCAGTGGAGCTATCACCTTCTCCGTCATTGGACCTATCTCCTGCCCCATCGGCTTCATCTTCGTGTCGGTCGACCTCCATTCCATATCCGGAGGGGTTTAGATATGACGACGGAGATTCAGATGGTTCAACGTCGGGGCCGTCTTTGATTATATCTTCAAGAAGTTCTTCCTCTTCGAGGTTCCTGATATGTGGATCCATAGTTCTGCAAAAACGGACATTTGATTAACTAATAAACTAACAAACTATATAAGTGGGGTTGGAAACTTCGAAGTGTCGTTTTATATAGGAGGACCTTTAGTCCCGGGTCTTGGCTAGAACCTAAACTCTAAAATATGTCTAACGGATTCTCTTAACCTTTAAGGATTTAACAAAATGGCAACATTCTAGATGTGTAGAAAATGATCCTATTTTTCCTGATCTCATCTACCCTTCTATATGTCACATTGTCTAGTGTCAAAGGACTTTGTTGAACTTTGTACCAAAAAAGAATTATTCTATCAGGAACTCCGTTCCAAAACAACTTTAGTCCCGGGTCGTGGCTCCACCCGGGACTCCTAGATTTCTGCATAGTATTCAAAGTAGGAGTACTTTTCCAATTTGAGCATTCAATAAGCAAAACCAAATCGTAAAATAAAGTAGTATTCAAATTAGCATGCATTCAATTATAAGAAAAACTACATCATCTCTTTTGTCCGTACATCGTCGAATATTATCACTAATACTCCTCGAATACTATCATACATATAGCATCACTGATACAGCTAGAACCGTAGCGCCCGACGGGTATCGTCGCGGGCGGTGGACACCCAAAAAGAAGGAACCATCACAGGATCATAGCTCCAGTGAGATCCCTGAAGAACCTGCGAGGTATGCTCGAACCTGCCCTCCAACGCAACCATGTAGCGACGGACGTGCTCATCCTCCTCGTTGACACGGTGACGTACCACCTCCGCGGTGTCCGGAAGCCTCGGCACCGTCACTGGCCCTCGCGACCGCCACCAAACAAGGATCGGGTCAACAACGGGCTGGCTCCTCACCAACCTACGCCCCCCGGAAGGTAGCACCTCCCAATACCAGCCGGGCGGAGCCCAGTCCCGGACATGGCCCCTTTGATCAAGCAGGTGTCCTCCGCCGAGTCGACGACGAGGATGCGGGATAGGCATCGTAAAATGAACTAAAAAATAAACTAGTTCTATTAATTTTCTTGCTAAAAATAAACTAATTGTATATATAGTAAAATAAACTATTAACACTTAAGCATATACAATAGCAAAATTAAGCAATAATCTAAGAAACACTAATTAAGTATCTATATACATAGAAATGTCTTCTTCTTCTTATTCTTCTTTCTTATTTTCTTCTCCGCTTCTTCTTCAACTTCTCTTCTTCTACTTCTCTTCTTCTACTTGTCCTCTTCTTCTATTTTTCCTCTTCTTGTCCTCTCCTCCTCTTCTTATTCTCCTTTTTCTTCTTTTCTTCTCCTCCTCTTCTTATTTTCCTTTTTCCTAATCTTATTTTCTTATTTTTGTTCATCTTTCTTCTTCTTGTAACCCTGACCTAATTCTAAACATTACTAACCCTAATAATCTAGCACAAACCTAATAACAATAGGAATTAAATGACAAAAAAATCTTTTCTTCTCCTTTTTCTTCTTTTCTTCTCCTTTTTCTTCTTTTCTTCTCCTTTTTCTTCTTTTCTTCCCTTTTTCTTCTTTTCTTCTCCTTTTTCTTCTTTTCTTCTCCTTTTTCTTCTTTTCTTCTCCTTTTTCTTATTTTCTTCTACCGGCCGGAGTGTTGGGGAGGAGGGGGCGGGGGGCTTACCGGCCGGAGTGGGAGGGGAGGGCGTCGACGACGGCGAGGAGGACGGCGGCGGCGAGGAGGACAGCGGCGGCGAGGAGGACGACGGCGGCGGCGAGGAGGACGACAGGCGGCGGCGAGGAGGACGGCGGGCAGCCTGGCGGCGTCGAGTTCGTCGATGTCGCCCCGGGCAGGAGAGTCCGAGGAAGAAGAACGAAATGGCGATTTGGGTTGGAAATTTCCAACTCCCGCTTATATAGTAGGATCATTGGTCCCGGTTCGGGGCTCGAACCGGGACTAAAGACACCCTTTAGTCCCGGGTGGAGCCACGGCCCGGGACTAAAGGCCCTTTTTCGGCAGACCAAAAGGCGGGAAGCAGGGGCCTTTAGTCCCGGGTCGGGGCTCGAGCCGGGACTAAAGACACCCCTTAGTCCCGGGTGGAGCCACGACCCGGGACTAAAGGCCCGTGCTCGGCAGGCGGCAGGCGAGGGGCTTTAGTCCCAGGTCGTGGCTCCACCCGGGACTAAAGCCCCTCCGCTGGCTACACTATAAGTTTAGTCCCACCTCGCCCAGCGAGGGGGACTAACACTAGTTTATAAGCCCCGTCGCAGCATCTCCATCGAGCTCCTCTCTAAAGTAGACTTACGGGCCTAAACTGAATGTAAATTTAAAAATTGAAACTATATTTGAAATTATGGAGAAAATTATCGAGGTCACTTTGAATTTAGGTCTAATTTTCTCTATAAATTCTCATATAGTTTCAATTTTTTTCTATTTTCAAATTTAACTATTTTGTTATTTTCAATTAAAAACTATGTTTATTAAAATTCTTTTTGCATATTTGAGAATTTGACAAAACTATGATAATGAAAAGTGTTTGAAATTGAATAAATAATTCAAAACTATTTTTTATTTTCAAAATTAATTATTTTGACTATCCAAACTATTAACTATTTTGTTATTTTCAATTAAAAACTATGTTTATTAAAATTCTTTTTGCATATTTGAGAATTTGACAAAACTATGATAATGAAAAGTGTTTGAAATTGAATAAATAATTCAAAACTATTTTCTATTTTCAAAATTAATTATTTTGACTATCCAAACTATTAACTATTTTGTTATTTTCAATTAAAAACTATGTTTATTAAAATTCTTTTTGCATATTTGAGAATTTGACAAAACTATGATAATGAAAAGTGTTTGAAATTGAATAAATAATTCAAAACTATTTTCCATTTTCAAAATTAATTATTTTGACTATCCAAACTATTAACTATTTTGTATTTTCAATTAAAAACTATGTTTATTAAAATTCTTTTTGCATATTTGAGAATTTGACAAAACTATGATAATGAAAAGTGTTTGAAATTGAATAAATAATTCAAAACTATTTTCTATTTTCAAAATTAATTATTTTGACTATCCAAACTATTAACTATTTTGTTATTTTCAATTAAAAACTATGTTTATTAAAATTCTTTGTGCATATTTGAGAATTTGACAAAACTATGATAATGAACTCCATACTTTTTGTGTGTTCAAAATGCACCATTCAAAGGCACATCACAAAATTTCAACAATTTCTCACTTCATTTGGTATTCTTCGTGCATTTACTTTTTTTTTGAGCTAGTTGACCCTGAAATTGAAAAGCACTACAAATGAACTCTGAAAATGTTGAAAGTTGGCATGCTATCATCATTTCACCCACATAGCATGTGTTAAAAAGATGAGAGGGCTACGACAAAAACTGGATGCACTTCGTGTACAAAACGGACAATCTCTCTCGAAGTATGAGGGTTTCGAACGAGAACTCATCTCTTACAAAGGGATTTCATTTTTTTGAACTTATTTGAACTCCATACTTTTTGTGTGTTCAAAATGCACCATTCAAAGGCACATCACAAAATTTCAACAATTTCTGACTTCATTTGGTATTCTTCGTGCATTTACTTATTTATTTTTTTGAGCTAGTTGACCCTGAAATTGAAAATCACTACAAATGAACTCTGAAAATGTTGAAAGTTGGCATGCTATCATCATTTCACCCACATAGCATGTGTTAAAAAGTTGAGAGGGCTACGACAAAAATTGGATGCACTTCGTGTACAAAACGGACAATCTCTTTCGAAGTATCAGGGTTTCGAACGAGAATTCATCTCTTACAAAGGGATTTCATTTTTTTTGAACTTATTTGAACTCCATACTTTTTGTGTGTTCAAAATGCACCATTCAAAGGCACATCACAAAATTTCAACAATTTCTGACTTCATTTGGTATTCTTCGTGCATTTACTTATTTTTTTGAGCTAGTTGACCCTGAAATTGAAAAGCACTACAAATGAACTCTGAAAATGTTGAAAGTTGGCATACTATCATCATTTCACCCACATAGCATGTGTTAAAAAGTTGAGAGGGCTACGACATTATTACATTGTTGCACCAATATTCCTATCTATTATTTCTGTTTTCTTCTGGGTCGTAGCCATGGAGAATCTTCATCATTCAGTAGGATGCTTGGGTCAGTTTTTACTTTGAAGGGCGGAATTTCATGAAACTTATTATAATCTACTGACATGTCTGTCTTGTCATCTACTCCCTCGATGTTTCTTTTTCCTGAAAGAACTATGTGGCGTTTTGGCTCATCGGACGATATCTTCTTTTGCTGATTTCTTTTTCTCGTTTTTGTAGACATGTCCTTCACATAGAAAACCTGAGCGAGATCATTGGCTAGGACAAATGGTTCGTCCATGTACGCAAGATTGTTGAGATCCATTGTTGTCATGCCATACTTTTGGTCTACAACTACCCCGCCTCCTGTCAGCTTCACCCATTTGCACCGAAACAAAGGGATCTTAAAAGTAGGTCCATAGTCAAGTTCCCATATCTCCTCCATGTACCCGTAATATGTTTCCAAACAGTGCCCATTCTCGTCTGTTGCATCAAAGCGGACACCACTATTTTGGTTGGTGCTCTTTTTATCTTGGGCAACCATGTAAAATGTATTCCCATTTATCTCATGCCCTTGGAAAGTACATATAGTCGAAGATGGTGGCCTGGCCAAACAGTACAGCTGATCTCCAACGGTGTCGTCATTCATGAGATGTGTCTGCAACCAACTGCCGAAAGTCTTCTCGTGTTCCCCTTTAATACAAGAGTCAGCCTTCCCCAGGTTTTCGGAGCGTAGAATATTCTTGTGTCTCACGATATACGGAGCCACCACGGTGGAATTGTGTAGAACTGTGTAGTGTGCTTGAGAGAAAGAATGCCCGTCCATACATACTTTTGCTTTCCTTCCTAGTGTGCCTTTTCCTGTTAGCCTACCCTCATACCGAGATTCAGGAACACCAATCGGCTTAAGGTCAGGAAGAAAGTCCACACAAAACTCAATGACCTCCTCTATTCCATAGCCCTTGGAGATGCTTCCTTCTAGCCTAGCACGGTTACGAACATATTTCTTTAAGACTCCCATGAACCTCTCGAAGGGGAACATATTGTGTAGAAACACAGGACCGAGAATTCTAATCTCTTCGACTAGGTGAACTAGGAGGTGTGTCATTATATTGAAGAAGGATGGCGGGAACAACAACTCAAAGCTGACCAGACATTGGACCACATCAATCTGTAACCCTGATAGACTTTCTCGATCGATTACCTTCTGAGAAATTGCATTGAGGAATGCACATACCTTCACAATTGCCAGACGAACATTTTCCGGTAGAATTCCCCTCAATGCAACCGGAAGCAATTGTGTCATAAGCACGTGGCAGTCATGAGACTTTAGGTTTTGGAATTTTTTGTCTTTCATATTTACGATTCCCTTTATATTCGACGAGAAGCCAGTCGGGACCTTGATACTGAAAAGGACTTCAAAGAAGATTTCCTTCTCTTCCTTAGTAAGAGCGTAGCTGGCACGCCCTTGAAACTGCCCTGGATGCATGCCATCTCTTCCTTTATGACGTTCCTGGTCCTCCCGTGCTTCCGGTGTATCTTTTGACTTCCCATACAAGCCCAGGAAGGCTAGAATATTCACGCAGAGATTCTTTGTCAGGTGCATCACGTCGATTGCCGAGCGGACCTCATGGACTTCCCAGTAGGGTTGCTCCCAAAATATAGATTTCTTCTTCCACATGGGTACGCGCTTATCAGGGCCGTTACGAACAGGTTGGCTGCCAGGACCCTTTCCAAAGATTACTTTTAAATCTTTGACCATATCAAATACTTCAGCACCGGTACGGATGACAGGCTTCCCCCGGGGTTCTGCCTTGCCATTGAAATGCTTGCCTTTTTTCTTTAAGGGATGCTTGGGCGGAAGAAAACGACGATTGTACGGGTACACATTCTTCCTACATTTGTCCAGATATATACTTTCTGTCTGATCCAAACAGTGCGTGCATGCATTGTATCCCTTGTTTGACTGTCCTGAAATGTTACTAAGAGCAGACCAATCATTGATGGTTACAAAAAGCAACGCTCGAAGGTCAAATTCCTCTTGTTTGTGCTCGTCCCACACACGTACACCTGGTTCGGCCCACAGCTGTAAAAGTTCATCAACTAATGTCCTTAGGTACACATCAATATCGTTGCCGGGTTGATTTGGACCTTGGATAAGCACTGGCATCATAATGAACTTCCGCTTCATGCACAACCAAGGAGGAAGGTTGTAGATACATAGAGTAACGGGCCAGGTGTTGTGACTGCAACTCTGCTCCCCAAAAGGATTCATGCCATCTGTACTCAGACCTAACCATAAGTTCCTTGCGTCAGCTGCAAATCTCGGGAACTCTCTCTCGATTTTTCTCCACTGCCGACCATCAGCGGTGTGCCTCAACTTATCGTCTTTCATACGATCTTCCATGTGCCATCGCAACAACTTCGCATGATCTTTATTTCTGAACAGACGTTTCAACCGTGGTATTATAGGAGCATACCACATCACCTTGGCAGGAACCCTCTTCCTGGGTGGCTCGCAATATCACCAGGGTCATCTTTTCTGATCTTATACCGCAATGCAGTGCATACCGGGCATTTATCCATATTCTCGTACTTCTCACCGCGGTAGAGGATGCAGTCATTAGGGCATGCATGTATCTTCTGCATGTCTAATCCTAGAGGCAGACAAGCTTCTTTGCTTCGTACGTGCTGGTGGGCAATTCGTTCTTTCTTGGAAGCAGGTGGCTCTGAATGAATCTTGAGGAAGTGTAATCCTTCTCATTTCGACATTCAACACATGGACAAAACATATAGCCACCACCATGCTTGTTCGCATCGGCTGCATCTCGAAAAGAATGCACGCCTTCTCTGTAAGCGGTTGTGCGTCGATCACCGTACATCCATGGATGGCTCATCTGCGTTATACGACAGTATATCAAATACAATCACGATCCTAAAAATTAGTACCTCACGGTCTAAACGAGGAAATATAGTTGCTAACCTTTTAGAATAAGTAGAAATAAAGAGGAAGAGGTTTAAGCGTGGCTCGGGCATCTCATATCGTAGTTGTGTTCGGTGAACTGAAGCGGCATCGCTCTAACACACATTTCAACAAACACCTCTAGTGCATAAAAAAAATGGAGAGCTAGCACACACCCACACTCTTCCATCCAAGAAAAATGCAAGGAAGAGGGGAGAGGGGGGCTGTTCTATATATAGGCAGAGGACTTTAGTCCCGGTTTGAGACACAAACCGGGACTAAAGGTGGCGCACATGCGGGCTGCACACCGCGTTGCCCTTTAGTCCCGGTTTGAGACACAAACCGGGACTAAAGGCTCCTTACGGGCCGGGACCAAAGCATCGTGGGCGGCATTGCGATTTGGGGCGACGTGGCCGGACCTTTAGTCCCGGCCCAGAGGGAGGCCGGGACTAAAGGGTCCAGGCCAAATGTCCGTTTTCCACTAGTGGGTGTTGTCACGTGTGGGTTGTTGTGACGGTTTTATCCTAGTTTTTCGTATATTAACCGGATAACTCTTCTTTTCTTTTTATAATGGAATCGAGATCCTTCGGATCCGACTAACAAAATGCATTTTGGGTCTCAACACAACAACTTCTCGACTGTTTACTAGTCTCTCTGTAAACTCATATACAACGATTTAGGGACTTTAGTTTACCGAGTGTCCCTTTTCTATTGGAGCTGGGCAAACCTTGTTGTGCTCCCTCTGTAAATTAATATAAGCTACACGGCACCACGGCATGGTCAAATACCAAGGGGGTATATTTATAAGCATGTCGGCATGCTTATTTTTGTTTTCTACTCTCTTTGTAAACTGATATAGAACGTTTTGCATCACACTACAAAGGTAGTACTTCCAGATTTCAAAGACCTTGGCAGGTATATTTCATACTCCAGCTTCATGCTATTTCCCATCCCTCGTACATTTGTAAGAGTATATATTTAATGTAGCAACCAAAAAAGGAACGTGGAAGATTTGAACTAAAGTCACATGCTCTCCAATAAACAGTAAACTGAAAATACTGTAATCATTTTTTAAAATCTGAATTATTTTTATAAGCATTTATGACTGTTTTAACTGCATGCAAAAAATTGTGATGAAATAACAGTCATGTAAGTCTGGGCAAAAAAGATAAAACTAATGTTTCGAAAAGACTATAGTTAAAAGCATTTTGGAGCATCTTTTTTTTGTCCAGCCCTCGCAAATGTCATTTCGTCATAAAAAAAGCTACACGGACTTATAACATTCATTAATGTTGATAAAAAATAGATTTTTTAATCTTTTTACTATTTATTTAAATTTTACTGTTTATCAGTAAGCATGTAAGCTCGGGATCAAAAGAGCACTTTCGCCAAAACAAATGTACAAGATGCTTCGAGACGCAAAGTATCTAAGCTCGAGCTCAAATGAGCTTGGATAAACAGTAAAATAAAAGTTGATACAAAATCTGACTTCCTTTGTGGCAAACTTTGATAAATTGTCTAAGTTCTTGCAAATGTTCATCATAAGATCACATACATTAGGGGTGTGACAAAAAAACGATGCTCCAAAAATGCTACTTTCTCGGGTCAAGATCTTCGAGCGAAAGTAAAGATCATTTTAGTTGGATCGGGCGGCGGCGGGATCTCTGTGTCGCTTTCCCTCTTGGGGATGTCGTCTTTGAGACCTTGGTCCCTTTGGGACTTTCGGCAGGCTGGACGTGCACGGCATCGCGGTCCTCAGGTGTCCGACAGGCGATGCGAGGTTGTTGTGGCGTTGCGACGAGCGTGGCAAAGACAATGGTGACGAGCAGAACCGGGTCACGGCTTGTCCTTCTGTTGCCGACGGTCTGGTGCGTCAATGGACGCATCTATGATGATTTCTGGCCGTGACAGAGAAGACGATGTTGCGGGCGGTGGGGCCACTACGGCAACGATGACCCCATGAGGGCGGTTTTTAGCGGACTGTGCTCTCCGGATGTTGCGCTGGACTAGGTCGGTGTGAGGCTTGCAACTTTCTTCGTGAAGCTTGTTGAATAAATCGGAGTTGTCTTACTCTCGATGCTTCGGTCGACTGTTTGACGTTTGTGGCCAGGTCGTCCTCATGCCCGCTGTGGGGTTTGTAATCTTGACTTTTGCCCAATTTTCCTTTAATTAACCGGTCAACTCTTTTCCTTTTAATCAATAAAAATGGCAAATCTTTTCCCTCGTCTCAACAAAGAACCATTTTGGGGCATGTATTTTATTTTTTTGCCATGACTTTTGAGAATGTGACTCATGATGAAAATTTACAAACACATAGAATATTATCAAAGCCCACCAAATAGAATCAGAATTTTCTGAACTTATTTACAAAAAATCGATTTTACTGTTCATCCAAGCTGAGAAAGAGTTCTCTCGCTTTCAAGTAGCATTTCATTCTTTGTTTTCTAAAGTAAAACTGAAACACACACACAACACAGACGAGCAACTGGCATGGCATGGCCTCCCGAACAAAACGAATGTTCATAGACAAACTGTTTTATTGCATCACACTCCACCTGCATCGCTCGGTGGATGCTCACCTCGTCCTCATGGCGACGGAGACGGGCTCGGCGCGTCCTCCGCCCCGACCACCGGGACCGGGACATCAATCAACCCTGGCTTGAAGCTGCACGGCGTGCCGGCCGGGACCGCGCCCTCGGACACCAAGAACGCCAGCGTCGAAGCGTCGAAGCGTGCACCCCCGGCCCCGGCGAGGCCGGCGCCCTTGGCCCTGGCAAACAGCGCGCCTTCGTCCGGGAAGCCATGCGCAAAGGGTCGCGCCAGCGCCGGCGCGACGGCCGAGGCCACGATCACGACGAGGGCGAGGACGAGGGCGAGGCCGGATGCCATTTGGACGGCGGGCGGAGGACCACAATCACAAGTCACAACTCACGCCACAATCGATTGAGCTGTTGATCTTCGTTGCTGGAGTGAGTTGCTCTGGGTTTCATTTATCTATAGAACCCGTTTGTGAAAAGTGTAACGCGCTTCGTGAATGAAGATGTGCGCAAGTTTCATGCTCGCGTGCAGTAACTGCGATGGCGCTCCGCGCTCTTGTGGATCAACTCAACATGGGGTGACGTTACACACCTTGCTTTTTCCATATAGAGAGAGGGAGTTACAGAGTGTTGCTGAACCATGCAAAGGTTTACAGAGTGTTGCTGAACCATGCAAAGGTTTAAGCTAAATGATCAGGGGCTGCTACATGTTGGCCGACGGATCTTTCCGCCCGGCGAGCCGTCGGATGTGACAATTGTTCCCTGCAACATATGTCTTGTTGCGGAGACATTTGCAACATATATTATGTTGTTTGTTTTTTATAATATGGGTCGAGTTGCGGAGATTGCTTTTGCAATATGAATCGTGTTGTGGGATATTTATGCAACATGGGTTGTGTTGTCAAATTTGTTTTTGCAACATGAGTTGTGTTACGAGTTTTTTTTTTTTTTTTTGCAACTGTTACGGAATTTGTTTTATAACATAGGTCATGTTGCGCGGCCTTGTTCTTGATCTGTTTGTAACAAAAGGCTAGTTGCAGAAACAATGAATCAGTTGCAAAACGTAGATATGAAAGGATTGGCTCCTGACTATTTGACGAAGCCGATCTAGCGGACATGAATGCGGTGAACGCTTACGTAAGATCGGTTAGTTGAAAGAAATCATTTTCCAAATGATCATATCAACTAAATTGTGGATCTAGCATTAGTATATAGTAGCAAAACAACACGTGCGTTGTAACGGGGAGGGAAAACACATGTCTCTAACCCATTAACCATGACTGCAGACCACAATAGGTCCACATACATCTTGTATGTGTTGGCGTTTATGTTCTTTCCCACCCTCATCGACGGTGGTCTCAGTGCTCACACAATCAAAACGTGTTTGAATATGATCAATCCTACGATCTCTATCTATTTCCGCATAAGATGAGAAATCTACTTTCCTTTTCCCTTGTGGGATTTTACCGAGGTGTGCATGCATGGTTATAAATGGGTTTTTTTCGTCTCCAATTTAGCTTTGTTGAGGTGTTGATTATGAATTATCGGTACAAAAAAAAGACGAATCGTGCACTATTGATCAAGAATGCAACCTAAACAATATTTACATGATTACCAGGTAAAAAATATCATATTCAGATCATACACATCTTTCTAATAAATTTCCATATATAATATGTTGAAATTAGAGTGAAGAATAAAAAATATGGATATTTTCAAAAACTATTTGAATGTGTCACTAAGCATCAATTTCAAAATATTTAACTGATAAAACAACGCTATATTCATATTTCACACATTTTTCTAATCAATTTATATATATAACAAGTTAAAATTAAAACTAGGCTTTGAAAGTTATGAATATATCAAAAATCTATTTGAATCTGTCCAAAATAATACGTTATTTTCTGAATGTTGCTGGCTGATTAACCGAAGGATCATGGGATTCTCTGCAAAATTTGATATGTTTTTGGACTCATTTACCGCCGGACTGTAGGTTGATTAATGAAAGAACACGCGCGCGAGGGGGGATACAGAAACCGAAATGTTTTTCTATTCTCACTTAAAACAAGAACACGGGACGCACTTTTGCACAAAAGCCCCTATAGTCTTGGTTATTCAACCCGCACTCCAGATGTAAGTTATTCGTACAACAATAAAAAAACAAATCGCTCATTCACAGGATCCGGCCGGCCACAACACTCCCATCGCCCCCAACGCACCGAGGCCGCCGCCTGATAGAAAACAAAGGTGGTGATCTCCGGTGGTCGGCATCCAGATCCCCGCCGACTGCGAGGCTGGCCGGCATCCACATCTCCGACGACTGCGAGGTGGTCGACGCACGCCCACTGCCGGTGGCCCTCCTCTTCCCTGCTGCTCGCGCCTTCCCCGCCCAGGACCTCCTCCGCCTCTTTGCTGCCGCACCCGTGAAGCTGATCTAGGCCAAGTCCTGAACCGCTAGATCCAGAGGCTCCCGTTCGAGGAGAAGAGGCAGGAGCTGCTCTTCGGTGCCGATGGAGGAGGGAACGAGGAGCCAGCAACGGCACCATCAGGTGTTCATTCTCTATGGTGCTAATGGAGGCGGCATCAACATCAACAGGTAGTATTCAAGAGGATGAAGGGGGCATGCATGGCACAGTTGGCCGCGGTCAATGCGAGCCACGAGCAGGGGAAGCAGTCAGGATGAGTGGCGCAGAACCGGTCAGACCTGGTGTGGGCACCATGGCGCGCAGGTGGTGGAGGGTGTGGCATGTGGGCGTCCGAATCGGGTCGAAGGCGAGGCAACTGATGGTCGGAGGCAAAGCTGCTGGCCTGATCCGGAGCAGTCGACGGGCAGGCGGCCAGGTCGCGCGACGACAGAGGAGCTCCAAGGCGCCTTCTATGTTGTTCTCAGTTCATCACCAACAGGGGAGGGGGAGATTGATGTGTGGCTCTGGCCAACCACCACGACCGCGCATTCCAGGAGTGGTGAGGCGACGCCAAGCCGTTCCTGCGCACCGTCTCTGAATAGAGAAGGGGCAGCACGCATCGGGTAGAATGGAAAAGAGATCCAGCAATGTGATTGTGATGTGTTTTGCTGGATGTTGTGTGGATAAGGGACACGTGGTGGGTAGTGTGTGTTGTGCTAGATGTTGCGCTGGACCGATCGGAAGTTGCTGGATCATCCATGGATTATAATTTTTTTGGGGATGAGCACCTACTGTGTGTTGATTGTTTGTTAGTTTAATAAATATTCATGCCTATCACATCTTACTTCCTCCGTTTTTAAATATATTTTTTAGAGATTTTAATATGTACTAGATACGAAACAAAATGAATGAGTAGTCTATATTCATCCGTAAATAGTTCATATTTAAATCTTTAAAAACACTCACATTTAAAAACGGACTGAGTAATAATTAAAAGTGAGTGAAATATTGAAAATAGATTCTTAAGGAGAAGATATTTAGGGTTTACGTGTATTTTCTGAACATCATGATATTCCTCAACTTTGAATGCCATTGACGTCTTGGTGAGATTGTGAGGAGAGAGGGAGGGATGAAGAGTAGAGATAATGCAACAACACTGCATCTTGCTCTTGTCTTGTTTCGTCCTTTACGACAGCTGGGAGGAGGAAGCACTCCCTTCCGTTGTACCATCTATCATGCGGCTCTGTGTACCCTAATCCTGATCACCATTGAGACCCATTGATAATGTACACTGGTCATGTTGACATGAAGGGTGTGCTTATACTACTGGAGGCAGCGAGTCGATAAAAGAGCACCAACCAATGTAAACTCTTGAATACCACGTGAATTCTTGGATTTATTTTATACTCGTTGCAATACACGGGCATTTTTACTAGTAATAAAAAAAAGTAGAAATAGATAACCAGACGACACAAAAATGTTTGTTGATAGATCCATTATTTAGACGGCCCATGTTGTCGTGCCACTTTATTTCTCGCTCAGGCCGACTCGTAAATAAGTCTCCCGTCTACCACGGTGCTACTCAGCTGGTCCAGTACTATTGTAGCGCCTTCATTTTTTTAGCAATGTTTTCTTTATCCGTTTTCACCAATCATTAACGAAGGTGTACAACTTTCAAAGGTCACTATTATCTCATCATGTTACGACAAGTGATGCACTGCATGTGTGCCACTTGTCGTAACCTAATAGTTTTTCTTTTTTTCATAGACCCTTTTATTTCTTAAACCGTGCGTCCAAATCTCGAACCGTTTTCATCGTTGCATTTTCCGCATTGAGATCTTCAAAACTAGATCCCATGTTGACAAGTTCTGACAAACTTTCTTTTCAAGACAAAACTGTGCATCTCACTAAAGAAAAAACACATTTTATTTTCGTTTCCGAGAAGGCAAATTCATGCCTCTCAAGGAAGAAAAAAAATAAGGTTTTTTTCGTTTTTGAGAGCTTGCCGAAAAAAATGCATGCCTTTTACGAAAACAAAATCATGCCTTTCGAGGAAGAAAAAAAACTTTATTTTCGTTTCCTAGAAGGCAAATTTATGTTTGTGCCTCTATAGGACGGGGAAAATGCATATTTTGTGCACAAAATTTTATTTTTTCTCATCCAAAAGCTAAAAAGACCGGTGGAAAACTGGAAAGACGGAAAAAAAACCTTCTAAAAAGCTGAAACCGTGTTCATAAAAAGCTGACTCGTGACGGTGGTTGAGAACACGCCAATTGGCGGCGCCCGAGAGTGACCCTGGGGAGCCTCCGGAACGTGCGCTTCTCAGTTAGTTTCTCAGTTGTTTTCACTGTTTTGAATGATTTATTCGGTTTTCTTTAATTTTTCTTTTTTCCATTGGTTGTTTCTTCTTTGATTTTAAATATTTTTATTGTTTTTCTTTGTTTTCTTTACTTGTTATTTCCTTTTTATTTTATTCAACACATGGCTACATTTTTTGAAAACATTGCACATTTTTCATATACATCACAAACATTTCTTTGCATACGTAGATCTTTCTAAGTATTATTATTTTTCAATATACATGTTTATCATATATATTTTACATAGATTTTATACATTTAGGAAAAATATACAAGTTTAGAAGATTTCAAATATATGATTAACATTTCTTGCAAATACATGTTTTCGTAACAAAAAAAACAAATATAATTTATATATTTTTGAAATAGAGCTTTTTTTCTTGAATGATCCAAAACAGTTTTTTTAGCAATGGAAATATTACGTTTGCATTGTATAAACAATTTTATAAAATCTCACAAACAAAATTTTGAAATACTTGTTTTTTTTAAATGTAATGTACTTTTTTCTGAATGGCACAAAACATTTTTAGAAAATTTGAAAATATAGATTTTAAATTAGGTAAAATTTCCCAATATTAAAAATATACTCATTTTAAATGGTTGAGATTATTTTAAATATATTGAACATTTCATTTAACCAAAAAAATCCATTGCCTTTAATTTCTTCCAAATCATGGTGAACATTTATAGAAGTTCTATATACATTTATATTTTTGGAATATTTTTATTTATAACATTTTATAGATATTTTTTGTAGGGGTATCATCAAGTTTTATTGCTCAAAGTCCACATGTAGTGGCATTACAAAGGGATCACCGGGTTGGATCAACCAAACGTGTCTCCCCTGATCGAGAAACTTGGAAAGCTCAGCGAACCTATCGGCATCGCTGTTAGGAGCTCGGCCTTCGGAAATAAACTTACAGTTAAAAATAACGCCTTGTTTTCTATCTATGATGATAGAGCCATAAGCACCATTGGTGCCCTTGTGAATGTCATACTGTCATTCACTATCTGCTTCGAATCAGATGCTATTACGAACCTTTGGATCAACGGATCATCCGCCAAGACTAGGGCCTCGTGACAAGTAATGACTTCCATTCTCTCTACATCAGTGATTCGATGTATTGCCAGGGAGAGCTTCCCATAAGATTGCCCCGCCATCTCTACATCAGTGATTCGATGTATTGCCAGGGAGAGCTCCCAGGTTCTGATTCCTTGCAATGTCAGCATCTACATGGATCCTCATATAGTCTGTAGGTCGAGGCGTCGAGCCCTGGGCTGCACAGCTGCATTCCTGTTAGCATTGGGTAAAATTTTGTTTTTGATCGACGTGAGTTCTCACTCCCGAATAAAGCTGTTAATGACCTCATGAGTTGTCGCTGGACTTTGGAAATATAAACAGAAGGGAAAAATATATGTACGTGAGTCTGCGTGATAATCGACCGCCCATTTAAAGTTTCCTTTAGGTGGAGCCCTGGGGCAAACCTTATATGGCACCGGCTAGTTCAGTTTCTGCAAATGTGCGCTTGGCTGACCCATTTAACCTTTCACTGTTCTGTGCAAGCTACACTAACCAACCAGACAGCTCGCCTGGTGTGATTACTCACATCATTTTTTATTCTTTCCTCTATTCTTTGTTTTTATTTTTCATTTTTTATTTCTTTTTTCCAAAAATGCGTAGTTTTCAAACTTGTGAAAATTTTATTCAAAATCGATGAACTATTTTTCAAAATTGATTTACTCTTTTTGTACTTTATTTTCATTTCCAAAGTTGACGAACTTCATTTTTGTGATTTCTACGAATTTATAATGTTTTTCAAAATCATGAACTTATTTCAAAAATCAATAATCTTTTTAAGAATGTTCTGAATTCTTTTCAAATTCGTGTATTTTTTGTGAACTTTATTGAGTTTGGGGACTTTTCCGATATTCTAGTTTTTTTGTAAAACTGTTTCCTCAAAAAGTCAACGGTCCATAGTGAAACAGTCAACCGCGACCAGTAAACCAGAAAAATCGGTGTCCTGATCAAGGACACGATCGATGGGACTTCCTAGGCGCCGCTCAATGCGGCAAACTGCCGAGCAGCCGCACATGAGGTCGCCGACTGGCCGGCCCAGTTTCTCTACTTTTTTTTCTAGTCCTCCTTTTCCTTTTCTGCTTATTTCTTTTTTTCTTTTTTGGTTCGGTTTTTCTTTCTTTTTTCCTTTTCATTTAGAATTTGAAGCAAAACCATTTTACGGATTTTAAGAAATACTTTTTGAAAATTTATAACATTTTTAAAAATTCAGAACATCTTTTTGAAATCATGAACATTTTTTGAATTGCGAATAAATTTTGAAACATAAAAAAATTTCAAATTCCTGAAAATATTATAAAACCATGGTCATCTTTGAATCTGCGAACATATTTTGAAACCACAAAATTTTTCAAATTGTGAACAAAAATTGAAATATGAACAAATTTTGAATTGTGAACAAATTTTGAAACCATAAACATTTTTCGAATTGTGAATAAATGTCAATATCATGAACAAGCTTATCAAATTGTGAACATTTTATGGATCTGTTAACAAATTTTGAAAGCATGAACTTTTTTGAATTGTGAACAAATTTGGAAACACGAACAAATTTCAAATTCGTGAACAAAAATTATAAAGTTCTGAACATTTTTCCTTCAACCACGAACATTTGTCGAATCTGTGAACAAATTTTGAAACATGAACAAATTTCAAATTCGTCAACAAAATTATGAAACCATGAACATTTTTTTAATCTGTGAACAAATTTGAAATTCGTGACCCAAATTACAAAACTGCAAACATTTTCCCAATCTTTGAACAAATCTTGAAACCGCACACATTTTTCAAATTGTGAACAAAATTTGAAACATGAACATTTTCCAATTTGTGAACAAATTTTTAAATCATGAACATTTTTTTAATTGTGCACAAATTTTAAAATCATCAATATTTTTTAAATTGTGCAAAAAATATAAATTAATTAGAAATTAAAATATGAAAAAAAAAAGAAAAAAAAAAGAAATGGGAGAAAAGAAAAAAAGAAATTATAAAAAAGAACAAGGAAAAAAAATAGTTCAGGAAACCTTCTAAAAGTTTCTGAAAACCAGAAAAAAAAACAGGCTGGAACCTCGAGAAGGTTGGCAAAACCAGGGGCGTTGGAACCTTAAACAGGCGGGCCCACCCCCAAATGATCGCTGGCATATCCCTATGTGAAGCCCCAACATTATGATGCAGTGAGCGTCCAATAGGATTTTCCTTGAGCACTGTGCTCCTTCTATGCCCCAGACACAACTACTCCCTAGTTTTTCTGTTTACTTTCGTTTTCCGCCCAAGTATTGCACGGGCCTTCATAATACATTAGTGATCGCTTCAATATTTCATGATACTTGAAAAAAAACATATCTCTTTTGTTTTGAAATATATATTTTAATTTCATTGTAACACTACAAAATTAAAGAAGATTTTGTGTTGGTATTTATCTTCAGAATGATAGAGGATTGGTTTTTATCAGGGATTTGACGACATCACAGTGGTAGCAACTAGCAAGTTGGCTTCGATGGAAAGGAAAGCCTCCTTGACGGCAGAAGGCATGTTAATAGGTTGGTTGATGCGTTCCATAGGGTGGGGCGTGTGGCGCATGAAGAGTCTGATGAGACCAAAATCAATCACTTCCTCTATAACACTAAGCTTTCTGTTTTTAGAAAGCTCACATTTAATTGAGGTCTTTAATAAGAATTGGGTCACCTGATTATCATCCGGTCAATAATTCCTCGAAGCTCTCTCGTTCAATTGGTTTATACTATACACTATGCTTTTTAATTGTTAAGACCTCACAATAAATTGAGGTCTTAGAATTAGGTCAATCAATTTTAACCGGATCAATAATTTCTCAGGGATCTCTCCCGTAGGAGTGCCATATGTTTTTTCTCTAATTTTGAAGCTCTTTCATTGAGTTGAGGTATCCAATTTTGGATTTGCTTTATGATTTTGACCGGGCCAACTATTTAATAAATCAATCAACAACAATCGACTTATAGAAACATATTAATCCCACACACTATCTCACCATCTAGAAAAAATAAGGAACCATATGATATTATAGAACCAATATAGTCATACAACCACCGTCGCAGAATTTTTTTTCATACAAATATATGTTGGTTAGCAAATAACACATATCACATATCACATTACGAAAGTCCCACCAAATCACCTCATTATAAATAAAAATAAACACACTCTACCATCTCCTTACCTGTCAAACTAAATATTTTATAAATTTCAAAATATAAATGGTTTTAGTTTTTTTGAAAAAATAAATCTCTTTAACTTTGACCAAGTTTAGAGAAAAAATAGTGACATCCACAATATTAAGTAAAAAATATGAAATTCATTTCATAATAAATCTATCATACTTATTTCATATTATGGACTTTCAAATGTATCTCTACAAATTTGATCAAAATGTAAATGTTTGACTTATCAAAAAAGTTATATACCTTATACTTTGAAACATAATAAGTTTTTCAAAGAAACTTAACAACACTAACAACGCAGCAAAGTCGATTGTTGATGGTGAATTCGGATGTCGCCACGCTACGCTCAATTGTCGCACTATGTACCATCTCCTACGGTTGTGGTGGAGCACTGACCAACAAAAAATGTGCAATGGCCGCCTGGCCCAATAAAAATTCCCTAGGGATATAAGAATAAAATGGACCATGAGATGGCCCGCCCAGATTTTCAAGCACTCCGCCACTGATCTCGTGGGAACGTATCTGGTGCAACGGTGAATTTGATGCTACCGATGCACCGATGTCCGTATCTCACTTTATAAACTGGAAAAAATAGAAATTTTGTGAATGTAAGTATGCCACATATCTACCATAGTACAAAATTTTAGATTCAAATTCAACGTACAAAGTTAGAAATCAAAAAAAGACAAAGCATGCTGTTAATAGTACCTAATGCAACCTGGGCCTTGAATTCAGCCCATTTTGTATATAATTGTAAATTTTTCTTTTGTGTTTACTAATGCCGTGTTTTTAATTTGAACCTAAAACTTCGTAATATGAAAGATTCTTGTTGCTAGTACAACATATTTTTATTTAGAATTTTTGACATTCCTAAAATGGATTTTGTTAGACAGGTAGCACAAAATGGCTAGGTGCGCTAGATATTTCCCTCTAGTCAGCAAGTTTGGCATGACCAAATCGTATGGGCGGTGCAGCTTATCCGATGGTTTGTGTGCGGTTAGATGGCCAAGGGAAGCCTTTGATCAGTTCCACTTGCGTGTTGGCATCCGACACCTGCCACATGGACTTGTAAAAATGGATAAAGGAATAAACCACCACATCACATGTTCGGGGTAAAAATGTTGCATTTTTTTTTTGCACAACCACTGTTTTACAATTATAAACAAGCACTAAAATTGAGGAATGCACTTATTTGCCTTTTGAGATCCTGTAAAATTTATAAAATATGGGATCTAAGAGCATTTACAACGAGAAACCCCGAATCCGCCCCAAATGCATGGACGAACGACCTGGTCAGTGACCAATCAAAAACACAATTCACACGAAAGCCACAAATCGGCCTCAAACGTAAGGACTGACGGACACCCTTAATATCCATCCCAATGCAGATATTAGAAGTCCCAAGCGTGATCGGGCGCTTCCGCCACGTCAGATCCGGGCCACACTGGACCACCTAACCCCTACATATATTCGTTATGATCCGTTTCTCAGACGAAATCCTAACCACTCCACTCCACTCCACTCTCCTCCGCTCCATTCTGCCATCCAAGCTCCCGCCTGGCGATCTCCAGCATGGCGGGTAGCGGATGTGAGTCCTACACATCCCGATCCGTCGATTATGAGCTCATCCCACTCAGTCCTGAGAAGGAGATGTTCGTACGGCTTGCGCTGCACCGCTACCGGGAGGAGCAGTGGCGGAGCCAGCGTGTAGTCACGGTGGGCCATGGCCCATCCAGAATTTGAAGAATTTTATTTTAATATGTACTTATTTAGCCTAAAAAATCTGGTTGAGTTTTTTTTCTGAGATGTGCACACCCTCCATTTCCCTCCTGGCTTCGCCACTTGGGAGGAGGCCGCCCGAAGACAGCGCGTGGACTCATTTTGTCAGGAATCAATTGCGTCCTCCCAACCGGTGCATTGATTCGTCGACATGGGTACCATATAGCTGCTTCACCGGAGGCAGTGCGGTCCGTGTGGCGTCAGAAGTGATGGTGGACGCGCAACTCCTTCGTTGGTGTGTCAAGCTAGAGGACGCGCAACTCCTTCGTTGGTGTGTCGGCTCCTCCCAGGAGGAATCCATCATTGATCTCACGTCCACGGGAATCGTTCGGTTTGTGAGCTGGGACGAGGAAAAATAGGGCATGCATGGGAGACATCGGGAGCTCGACTCCTGTGAGCCGGCTAGTATCGCATGTCCTACTCTACCTCCTAGACGAACCGGCAAACACTACGACTGGCGCAGCCGCCCATCGGATATGAGCACGACGAAGCCGGACGAGCTCAATTTACTATTAGAATTACGTTGCAGGCAAGAAAATGGATTTAAAGTTTTTAATTTAAATTTTTTGATTGTAGAATGCATTATTTAAGGGTTGATTAGTCACTGTCCACGGACGTTTGATATGTCGAATTTGTAGTCTGTTTGTAGATGCTCTAATCTAAGCGCAATAACCGCAAACAGGACAAAGGAATACAAGATGCTACAGCATTATCACATTCTACAAAATGTCATCCGTGAACACACCGCGTTACTTGATCCGTGTGCTTAAACAATATAGTCTCAAAACCAACCTTCGTTCCATCGACCGTTACCAGGCTCTGCATGAGGACGAGGAAACAGGAAAACCTCCCCGATCTCGCCCGTCACCACATACACCCAGCCAAATCACGAGCCATCGGAGAGAGAGAGAGAGCGCCAAATCATGGACCGGGGATTCTCGCAAGATTTCCCCACCAAACCGCCGCCTCGGGCGGCCGTCACGTCCCGTCCGCCGCATTTGTTTAAGCACGCCGGCGATGTGGCCTCCGCGCATCCATTCATCCTCCGAATTGTTTACTCGGCGGTGAACTCGAGCCTGCCCTGCGCCCATGATTAAAGACAAGACGCCTCCCCACTCCCACCACGGGAGGCATGCATACGCAGACGCGGACGTACGTACGCAGGAGATCTCGGGCTGGCTCCTGTCGCCTCTCGCGATTTTACTTTGGAGAAATGTACCTTGTACTACCACACTCACACGCCGGCAGTAGCAGGAGTACCAATTGCTAGCTAGGCTTTGCTCGGCACGCATGCACTTTGGTGGGTGGCCTTTGGGGTGCTGAAAAGACGAGCACAATCTCAAGCCACACGCGGGCTGGCACCGGCAGCCAGACATGCATGGAACAGCCCCGTACGCTCACTAATTTGTTTCTTTGGATCAAATCTGCACCTCAAAGTTAGCCCGTAGGATGAGACGGCTAGGCGCTTATTCTAGTCCTAGGCCGAGCTGATTTGTTCAGACCGGTTGCTGCCGGATCCAGTTTGGCGAACCAGGCGTTGCTCGTACTAGGAGGGATCTCACTTGACGCTCAAATTATTCATGAGAACTCGTTAATCATTGGGGCGGAACCGCCGGACGGTGGTGCTGCAGTCCCTTGGTTGATCGATCCGTCAGGGAGCGGTGTTGCTTTCGGGGTGTCGCTCGGATGGTCAGAACTCTGTAGGGGAAGGGGAACCGATCCGGCCTGATCCGCGTGACACGGCTTAGTTCCGTGCTGTCAACTCGCGCGCGCCTAACCAGGTCGTTGTCTAGCTCGATCAATCGTCTCCCCCACCGCACCAGCTAGGGGCAACTTGGAGCTGTCGCTACCGTTGGGGACTAGGGGCGACCGGAACATTTTTCTACCTGGCGTTCTCACAAAGTCAGAAACGGAGGGCTGGACCGGAGAACATGCTAGATCTATCTGCAGATACATACTGAGGCAGACATGCTACGATCGATGAGGCCCGCCTGATGGAGTGATGGATTGCCGGCTGCGCGATCACGGATGAAGGAGAGGGACCCTCACCCTATGGAAACAATCAAGCTGGCGATGAACAAGAGAGACAACATACTCCTTCAGAATTTCATGAACAATGCGACATCTACGTAAATACATTTACGTCATAGTCTAACTTGGCAATAACTGATTGGATTAAGAGGAGGATGAGGCCCAGCCACCCCTGAAAATCAAGGGGGGCATGTTTAGATTACTTGAAAAGTTTAGTAAACTTATGTAGGCTTTAGTAGGTCCAGCATTTTTGGAATTTCATACATATGCTACGCACACACAGTGCAAGTATACTTTTCTGCTTAGGGTGTGTCCTTGTTTTTTTTTTTGAAAAGAAGGAACTTAGCCCTCGGCCTCTGCATCAACCGATCGATGCATGCAGCCATTTTATTAAAATAGTTTGAAAATAATGTCTTAGCTCCACAAGTCTTTGAAGCAAAATAATGAAAACAAAGATATAATAAAAAGCAAACTGTCATATCCAGCGTCACTAAAAACAGACTACGATGTCTATACATCTAATTTATTATTAGCATCCCCATTCAAATCGACTGAAGATAGTCCGTGCGACCATCTCTCATCGGTTCCATCCAATATCCATAAGCTCCATGGAGTCCGCATGACTGAGTAACGACCACGTACGGATCCAAGACGTCGCTCTGAAGATAATCTGCAAAAAGTTGATGAAGTTCTTGCCATTAAAGATGGTATCATTCCTGGTATTTCATATAGCCCAAAATAAAGCACATACCCCAATTCTGATAATTTTCGATATTTCAACGTCCACTCTATTGAGCCACGTTGTAAATAACGAACTAATGCATAAAGAAGGAGAAACATTAAAGGCTATATAAACAGTGCGCGATAGTAGTTTTGCAAGATTGCAGTCAATATTAATAAGGATGGTTGTTAATATCCGTGCGTTGCCACGGAACAATAAAATTAGACACACACGTTGATCAAACATAGCTCCACATGGTACCCCGAACCCGATGATTTTTCCGGTGAGGCTTTCACTAAATATAGAAGTTGCTGATGCGTTCATAGAAGACAAAATATATTGAAATAAATAAATTAGATCAAAGTGTATTTAAATATAGTAAAAACACATGCCAGACACGACAATAGTGAATGTTTTGTAATAAACATCACTCTCTTGTGTTTGTCCATTTTCCTCTTGAAGAATCATCATCACCCGACTCTTTCAGGCTGGTTCGTTGAGCCACAAGAGCGTCAATATTAATAAGGATGGTTGTTGGTTGCTTCCAAATGCGGCGGGTTTGGCCACCCTGCTGTTGTGGCAAACGATCCTATGGCTTGCTTCGGTGCTATCGGCGAGTAGGTCATGGTCGTTTCAGCCTTTCAGCGAAGTTTTGCGGACCATGCAACTAACCTGCGCATGACATGCATGCCGGATGAACCCTGCCATATATTAATCTTTTTTGGGTGGGTGTGGGTGACAACCGTGATGATGATTACATAAAAATAATAAAGGGGAAGATACAAGCTTCTCTTCCTCTCCCACACTATGTGTCGTCATTGTGGCCAGACTTTTTCATATTGCCAAATGCGCAAACATAACTTAGGAAATCCGTTAATGAGTATAGGTTCATAATTAGCTGCAGTTTCTGCATTGGAATAGATGAGCATATAAGATAATTATTAGATAAAACAATTCAATTCTTATAATTGGAATATTTCATATCAATACAAAAAACATGCTCCAAAAATTAAATCATAGCAGTTCAAGGCCTTCCCAATCAAACATGCGAGTGAACCAAAATGCGATGTACAATATTATAATACATAAAGTAAAAAAAAAAGTCAGTCTATATGATAATTTTAAAATGTCAACATACTTCAGCCTAGTCTCTTTGCAATAAGTAAACCAAGTGCGCATTAAAACTTCACCATTTAAATTTGCATGCTATGTTTTTCTTGAGACTTAAATGTCTTTTGGCTGATTCCTTGTAAAGACGACAAACTTTGTGTATGTTATAAAATTAACGAGTGGCCACCCAGTCGCTGCAAGGTTTCTAAAAAAAAACAATATTTTCACAATCTTACCTTTGCCAACGAACTATGACCAAACAAGCCTTTTTAAAGTTACAATTGTGGCATTTCTTTCAGTTTTTCTTTTGGCGCCATCATCAACACAAAACAATTGAGTTGTTTCACAAATTGAGGTCTGTGAAGTAACCAGATATGAAAATAGTTTTAATACGAGGGAAAAGTGGAGAAAAAGCTGAACAATTTGAAACCTATGAATTTCTTTTTACCTTTGCAATGCCATTCAACTTTCAAATGAAGAAATCACACTTCAGTATTGATATGACATTTTCCTATGAAATGAAATGGTCTAATTAAAATGAGTTTCGGAGAAGAAACATGAGGTCTCAATCTCATGGAAGTTTTCTCTGGTCTCTTGGGAACTTCTCTATCCTAACACCTGCGGAGTTCTTATAGAACTTCCTAGATGAACAATATTGAAAATTCATGTACGTACTTCACTTTCCTGTATCATTGCACAAGGCATGGCACTATAGTTCCTGCATTTTCCCTAAACTCTGGTTTTCAATTCATGCATTTCAGAGGAGGCCTTGAGCAGTATCAGGCGTGCTACATATATCTTCAGTAGCCTTGTTGTGGCTTCTCCCTTGAAACCTTCACTCGAAGGGTACGTCCCTCCACAGTCTGCAGAGATTCAAAGTGAAAATCAGATTTTTTTAGCTGACACTGAAACCAACCAGTTGTTACACTGACCTACTTGTTGAGAGAATTTATCGCGCAGTAGGATTGCTCCTTTGTCGCCATTGTGACAAACAAAATCCCCTTGAATGCCTGGCCCCTCCTCTGCACTCATAGTATACTACTCTAGCATCAACCACTTTGCCGTGCGTGCTGAACAACTTCTCCAACCACGAGTCGTCCACTTGCCACGGCAGATAGCACACGAAGATTTCGAATGGACACCCAGATTGACGGGGAGTTGTGATATATACTGTCAAAGGTCTGACACTGCCATATATCACCTTTAATGTCCACATGAAAAGTTAATCAGCGAAGCCTAAAGCATAAGGTTTCCACAGCCTGCCTTTAGCATATGAAACAAACATTTCCAAAAGCAACCAAAAATGAAACAGATTAAAGAACATTCAGGTGCACATACTTCATACCACCCATGAATGAATAAGCTATTGAACAGGGTTAACACTTGACAGAATGAAGGGACCGATTAACTTGGCTCGTATTAAAGTATATACAAGCCCCCATGAAGCTACAGAAAGTACTCACATATACATGGTATGTTCTAACAGCCTTCTCAGCCTCCTCAACAGTAATCATGGTAACATACCCAAATCCACGGCTCTGGCCCGTTTTGTCATCGTAAATGACCTGCACAATCTGCATTTTAGAACAGGGAGAGAAAATATATATATACATATATACATCCTGCTAGCTGCATCTCAGCAGTACTGATGACATTCTAAAAAAAACAGTACTGATGAAACAGATTGCCAAACAAACAGTCCATTCTTGCCGATGTTGGATTTGGGCCATATTTGTCATATATCATAGAAAGAACAAGGATGATGAAGAGCTGAAAAGGCTAACCTCCGAGAACACCACTACTCCGGCATGGTCGAAGCTTAGTGTGAGGGACTCGTCGTCAATGTGGTAGGGTAGGTTTCCCACATACACTGTGGACCCCTTTGATGCATATTCTGTTGGTGTGTCCTCCCCATAATCTTCATACTGGTCCGGCTCTGGCTCCGGCAGGTAGTTGCTGGTATTGGTCGGGTAAGTAATTTGAGCTGTGTGAGCATTGCCTCTTTTAGCCATTGCCGTAGTGTAAACTTTTGGTGCACTTACAGTTGGTTCTACTGGGTGAGTAATTTGTGCTTTCTGAGAGTTGTTTGAACCTCTTCCTGGCCTTGGTGCACTGACTGTTGGAGCCACAGGATAAGTAGCTTGATAAGTGTGAGCGTTGTTTGAACCTCTTCCAGTTCTTGCCGCAGGGTGTGGCCTTGGTACACCGCCAGTTTGCACTACAGGATAAGTAACTTGAGAAGTGTGAACATTGCTTCTACTACCAGCATCCCTTGTCGCACCGTATGCTCTTGGTACACCAATAGTTGGCTCTACAGGGTGAGTAACTTGAGAAGTATGAGCATTGCTTATGCTACCTTCAGCTCTTGTCGCAGGGAATGCTCTTGGTGCACTGACAGTTGGAGCTACATGATAAGTAACTTGAGAGGTGTGAGCATTGCTTGTGCTACCTTCAGCTCTTGTCACAGGGAATGCTCTTGGTGCACTGACAGTCGGGGTTACATCCAGTGCAGTTCTAACCGAAGTATGCATTTGCTGGTTTTGGTTCACAACATTCTGAAGAGGATTCTGATTGGCAAGAGAAAGGCGGTCGACTGACGCCATTGCTAGGTACATGGCATTTTCCTTTTCTGGATGAGATGCTCGTAGCCATTTGCACTTGAACGCAAGCCTTAATGTTTTCCACTTAGTTTCCTTATCAGTAGCATGGCAATGATCATCAACCGAGAGACTGCAGGCTATGTATATCACACCAAAAAGAGCGCGAGATTGTTCTGCATCCAGTTGTGCTCGGTACCTCGGCGATCTGGTTGCCGCCGAGCACATACCTCTCCTCCTCCTCCTTGACCTCCCGACCCACGCACCCCCCGTACCTTTCCTCTTCATTGACATATGTCGCCGCCTCTACTGCCATGACATTTGACCTCCCGACCCACGCACCCCCCGTACTTTTATCAGAAGGTTTTGATTCTGATGTTCTTCTATAGCCTAGGTGTTGGTTCATTTGCAGATGTTATTTATAGTTTTATATTCCCATCTGTTAGGTAGGAGATGTATGCTACATAAGAAATTGCAAAGGTCTCACCAACTAATAGCAAGAACCAGTACGATTGACTCATCGATGGTAAAAAGTTGGATATTAACAGCATATGCAAACTTATCTCGTTTCTTTTCACACACACACATACGCACACACACATCTGCAGGTAATAGTTTTGAAATGGCAGAAACACAGCGAATGGATCTAAATAAACATTACTATGGCTATTGCCTAAAGAGCTGGGTGGCAGCATTTGACCAAAGATGAATAAGTGTTAGGAAGAATTACGTCGCCATCCACAAGATTTAAACCGATGGTGTCTATGACGGCCTGATGTGGTGAGGAGCGACATGTAGAATCGAATTGTTGAATCCCTTGATTGCTAGGACATGAGCACAAAGTATAATAAACCAAATAACACTTGTGGTGTTAAAAAAATCCTCAAAGATACTCAAGGGAAGCTTGCTATATTAAGGGAGAACCAATATAGGAAAAAATTCAAAGAATTACCAAAAGAAACAACCAGTAATATGAAACAACAACAAACGCTATATTCGAAAAACTAAGAGTTGTCACATCATCAAGTATATTCGAAAAACTAAGAGTTGTCACATTATCAAGTACACCTCACCTAAGATAACAGAAGACGTGCAACCTCACCGTTGAACAATCATACAAAGGGTCAGGAGTACACATCTGGAATTTCTCTTTCAGTTAACATGTACAATGTTTCAATGATTTAACCCGACATGTCTTATTTTGCTCTCATGTAAACAGAAGGGAGAAACATTCATGTATATACAGAACTGGAGATACGAACTGAACTGGAGCTAGCAAGGAAATCTTACTTTTAAAGTGGATGGCCTATTTATCAGAAGAGAAGGGCATCTATGCAGAACTGATAGGAATATTTAACCAGTTTTAATGTAAAATATGAGCTTTGATTGTCGAAAAAAACAGTGTAACAGATAATGAACAGTAGGACTGGGACACGTTTGTTAATTTGCCATGTATGATTTCACGTTGTTTGTCACTGACTAAATCTGATCTTCACTCTTAAATTTTTTGGGACTGCTCTTCACTGACAAATGTTAATATGCATACCACTAAGCAAACTTGACTTCACTTAATAAACCTAAATTGGCAACATCTAAGCATGTCAGAAAAGTGAGAGTACTTCCATGAGAAGTTATTTTTCTCCTTCTCACTTAAGAAACTTACATTGGCATCATCAACATCTCACTATAGTAGACAAAAATAATCTAGTCACGGTACCTAATCAGATAATCAAGTTCTCCTATGTCCTGAAGACTTAGGACAAAGATTAGAAACGGAAGATAATTGAGAGTTGGTGGGTATTTACTTGTTCAACCTGCATGCCAAAGGGAATGTAGAGGTCAATAATACTTTCTGAGATATCGATCGGTCCACCAAAAATTTCTGCAGCACCCTGAATAGTTGTCTCCTCGTTCAGGGGACAATGCATATCCATAAACTCCGCTCTGCATTTTTTCCTAAACAATGTTTTGCCTGAATATAATATGTCATATGCCTTGTTAGCACAACAATTTGGTTTTTTATATGCAGAGCAATGTAAACAGAAACTAACCTTAGTGAACTAAGGCCATTTTCTAAATTTAAAAGCCAAACTATTAGTTATATCCATGCTACTAAAAGAGCCAACCACACAATCAACTATTGCATTAATAGTAGTACATTTCCAAGGTATGTCCAAGCTTCAGAGAGGTACGTATCCAAAGACATTGCCTGATAAGAGAATGCTGCTGACCCAATGTTACGCAGAAGTTCTTATTAATTGGTTAACAAATCAAACCACCTTGAAGCCCCCTGTTGTTAAAAAAATAGTAGAAACATAAGATCTATATCCTCAGGCCAAGGTACGAGTGTGATCGGACAGAAGATGTACTGCATCTGCTTCTAGGTTAATTTGTCACAGCCTAACAAGTTCATACTGGTAAATGGTTTATCAGTTAATATAAAAAGTGATTTAGCATCTCTTCTTCTGTAATTTTTGACCTACAACCATATAATTTTACCCAGTACTTCTCTTTGCAGACATGAACAAGTGACAAAGATAGCATGTTCCACTCAACATGAGATCATCATGGGACATTATAATTTATAATTCAAAACGGTGCCTGTTTAAGGTAGTCATACTGAATCCAGATATGCAATTTTATTTTATTTATGCATTGACCCCAAACTGGTAGAAATTTTCATTTCATTTGATAGCTTGGTGATTGGTGAAATGGTAAGTTTCAACCCGACCATTATAACTTCACTGTTATGACCCTTTTACAACCTACGTAAAAATGCTTCATCTTAACAATGTTCTGCAACGACCATCACTTGATGGCACTACCGAAATATAACTTCTGAATCTGGAACCCTTTTCATTATTCTAACATGACTGAAACTAATTAGTCTAAATGACACTTGTGTTTGACACAATTGCACCCACTATAAACTTCCCAACTGCCATAGGAGAATCTCCCGTGAATCAGGGCGCCTTAACGTTCCTCTTGATGAGTGATGTTGATGCCGAAGAAGCCGACTCCAAGCTAGGGAAACATAGCACACGAGCCAGCCATGGTGCTCTTCTGTCTTCTCAGGTAAGGATACTCTACCTGCAGTCGAACTGTCGAGTATAACAAGTGCTTCAGGTTCCAGCTCCAGAAGCTGTATCGCAGAATTGTGCACCTCAGCACCTGGGACTGGGAGGCAGCGTTGCTGATTGCTGATTGCTATTGACCCGCGTTGCTTGTTCCTCCTTCCGCATGCTGCAGATCAAGACTGTACAAAGGGCTGGAGGCGTCGCCGACGGCTTGGCGCTGCCGAGCGTCTTGAAGGCATGTTCGTGCGAGGAGGGCTCGTGCCTCGGCGCGCAGCTCCATGCGTGTGCGTGCAAGGCTGGGTCTGACGCGGAGAAGGCTGCCTACAGCGTCCTCATCACCATGTACCTGAAATGCGGAGGAGGGATGCGCTCAGCTGTCGCAGCCTTCGACGGCATCTCGGAGCCAAACATGATCATCTAGACGACGTTGATGGCCGGGCTGGCATAGAATGGCCTCGCCGCGGAGGTGGTGGGCTTCTACAGAGAAATGGCGAAGAACGGAGGAAGGGAGAAACATGTTCATGTGCTTCAAGCTCCACACAAATTCTAAATAAAATCAGATCTCACACAACTGAGAAACAAAGGGAGGTCAATATTTTCACCCTTGCTTGAGTAGTCAAACTGGTCGCGGTGACGCCGCCCATGTAGAGAAGCACATTTGGACAGTGAGGGGTGTCTTCACCTGGCGCTTGAATCGATATGGCCATGTGGGCACCAATTGGGGGAGAAAAGCACCCGGCGTGCCGACGGCGCCCGCCCAGTCACCTCCCGCGCCGGCCACGCCCGCGCCCACCGCCACCCCCGTCGCGCCCGCTAAGCCGCCAGCCGCAGTCGCGCCGGTCAAGCCGCCTCCGGTTGTCGCGCCCGTGTCCGCGCCGCCGCCCGTCGTGACGCCTCCTCCCGTGTCACCACCGTCCGTGAAGGCGCCTCCTCCCGTGACGCCACCACCGGTCATCGTGCCTCCGCCCGCGACGACACCCCTGCCGGCGGCTGCACCGGCCGAGGCGCCCGCGGTGCTCCCTCCCGTGGCGGTCAGTCGGTCGGTCGGCATGGCCGGCGGCTAGGGTTCCCGTCGAGAGGAGGGATGGAGGATCTAACCGTGGGCTTCGCTGCTTGAGCGGATCTACGAGCAGGGAAAGGAGGGGAGGCGGCGCCGGCGGTGGAGTGGAGGCCGCGGTTGGGGGAGACCACGGAGGCCGAGAGGAGGGGATCGTGAGAGCGTGGGGAGGCAGGTGCGTGCGTGGGCCGCGTCTCTTTTTTTTGCCTTTTGACGGGTTGGGTGGACGTGGGTGGACTTCTCTTCTCTCTAACGATCGAAGGGGGATTCCTGCTGGTCGAACCATCACGACGATGGCAGATCCCCTTTTAATAGTAGAGATGTTTACGTACGTTTACGTCATAGTCTGACTTGGCAATAACTGATTGGATTAAGAGGAGGATGAGGCCCACCCACCCCTCAAAATCAAGAGGGGCATGTTTAGATTACTTGAAAAGTTTAGTAAACTTATGTAGGCTTTAGTAGGTCTAGCATTTTTGGAATTTCATACATATGCTACGCACGCACAGTGCAAGCATAGTTTTCTGCTTAGGGTGTGTCCTTGTTTTTTTTTGAAAAGGAGGAACTTAGCCCTCGGCCTCTGCATCAACCGATCGATGCATGCAGCCATTTTATTAAAATAGTTTGAAAATAATGTCTTAGCTCCACAAGTCTTTGAAGCAAAATAATGAAAACAAAAATATAATAAAAAGCAAACTGTCATATCCAGCGTCACTAAAAACAGACTACGATGTCTATACATCTAATTTATTATTAGCACCCCCATTCAAATCGACTGAAGATAGTCCGTGCGACCATCTCCCATCGGTTCCACCCAATATCCATAAGCTCCATGGAGTCTGCATGACTGAGTAACGACCACGTACGGATCCAAGACGTCGCTCTGAAGATAATCTGCAAAAAGTTGATGAAGTTCTTGCCATTAAAGACGGTACCATTCCTGGTATTTCATATAGCCCAAAATAAAGCACATACCCCAATTCTGATAATTTTTGATATTTCAACGTCCACTCCATTGAGCCACGTTGTAAATAACGAACTAATGCATAAAGGAGGAGAAACATTAAAGGCTATATAAAAGTGCGCGATAGTAGTTTTGCAAGATTGCACTCTAGAAATAAGTGTCTTATTGTTTCATTGTTATCACAATAACAGCAATAAGGTCACCCTCCCCATCTTCTTTTTATTAAGCTATCTTTGATTAATACCACCCCTTTGTGTATGAACCACATAAATTTTTTAATCCTGAGAGACACTTTGATATTGCAAATATGTACTGATCTGCGTGGTGGTCCAGTGTTAGTGAGATGCGTGTACATGGACAGAATTCACCATTCACAGCTAAAGTCCAGCGAACACTATCTGCCTGGTCAGATAACTGTATGTGCATCAGTCTGCTGACCATATGTAACCATTCGTTCCAACACGCTCCCAACAAAGCTCTCCTGAACTGCATATTAAAAGGTACCGACTGTAGTATCATAGACACATAGTCCTGTTTACATTGTGCAATATTATAAAGCATTGAATATTGTAGTGTTAAAGGAGTGTCCCCAAGCCAAGTATCTTCTCAAAATCTTGTTGAGGTACCATCCCCCACCACAAATTTGACCTTCTGAAAAAAGTGACATTTATCTTCATTAATCCTTTCAGAATGGTGAGTCGTTTCGTCTAGATGTAACCTGCGCTAAAGTCTTGGAATGTAGGTACTTTTTCCTTAATATTTGAGTCCACATTCCCTCGGTCTCCGTGGATATCCTGTATAGCCTTTTGCTAAGTAGGCATTTATTCTTTACTTCCAGATTTTCTATTCCCAAACCCCCTTGATCTTTTGGTCTACATATAATATCCCAATGTGTCAACCCGTATTTCTTCTTAGCCTCATCACTTTGCCAGAAGAAAGGAGATCTATAGAAATCTAATCTTTTTCGTACCGCTACTGGTACTTCAAAGAAAGACAATAGGAACATAGGCAGGCTTGTTAACACAGAGTTTATTAGTATTAGCCTCCCCCCTATGACATAAGCTTGTCCTTCCAGCAACTTAGTTTTTTCTTGAACCTATCTTCAATACATATCCATTCCTTATTCGTCAGTCTTCTATGATGAATAGAAATCCCCAGATAACTAAACGGCAGTGATCCCATTTCACATCCAAATAGTTGTCTGTAAGCATTTTGCTCCTCTTTTGCCTTCCCAAAGCAGAAGAGTTCGCTTTTATTGAAATTAATTTTCAGCCCCGAAAGCTGTTCAAATAAACATAAAAGTCTTTTCATATTCCTTGCTTTAGGCATATCGTGTTCCATGAAAATTATCGTATCATCCGTATATTGCAGTATAGATACACCCCCATCTACCAGATGCGTAATAAGGCCTCCCACTTGGCCCTTTTCTTTAGCCCGATTAATGAGTATTGTCAACATGTCTGCTACAATGTTGAACAACAGTGGGAACATGGAATCACCCTGTCTTAACCCTTTGTGTGTTTGAAAGAAATGGCCAATGTCATCGTTAACTTTAATCCCCACACTGCCTTTCTGAATAAAAGTATCAACCTGATCTCTCCATCTTTCATTGAATCCTTTCATATGTAAGGCCTGTTGAAGAAATGGCTATTTCACTTTATCATATGCTTTCCCGAAATCCACTTTAAAAATAACCCAATCTAGTTTCTTTGAATGGATTTCATGCAGCGGTTCGTGCAAGACAATAACACCCTCTAAGATGTGTCTCCCAGGCATAAACGCCGTCTGTGTTGGTTGGACTACTGAATGAGCTATCTTCGTTAACCTATTCGTGCCAACATTTGCAAAAAATTGAAGCTGACATAGAGCAAACATATCGGTCTGGACTGCTATATGCGTACAACCTCCCTCTTCTTGGGCAACAACGTAATTGTTCCAAAGTTAAGATGGAGTAGCTGTAACTGGCCATTAAATAAATCTTGGAACATAGGTAATAAATCTCTTTTAATGATATGCCAAAATAATTTATGAAATTCCGCCGGAAACCCGTCTCGCCTCGGGGCCTTATTTTGTTTAATTTGTAATATTGAGTCGTACACCTCCTGCTCGGTAAATTGTGCTGATAGCACCTCATTCTCATCTGAATTGAATTGAGGTATATCATGAGTTGTGCTTTCATCCAAAGAGACCCAAGTCTCGTCAGGTGCACCAAATAATTTCTTGTAATATTCAGATATATATAACTTTAAGTTCTCGTGAACTATTATTGTTCCTTCGTCTTGCTCAAGTTGGATTATTTTTTTCTTTCGATGTTTGCCATTTGCAATCATGTGAAAGAATTTTGTGTTATCGTCCCGATAAACCACCTTTGACACCTTCGCTCGAAGTGTCCATTTCATCTCCTCTTCTCTCAATATTTTTTTGCAAATTCTTCTCAGCATCAATATTTTTCTTCCTATCAGCCATATTAAGTTGACCAGACTCAGCTTTCACATCTAATTCATCAATCAGATGAATGAGTCTTTCTTTTTCCTTTTTATATATACCACTATGATTCTTTGCCCATCCTCCCAAGAACTGGCGCAAGTTTCGGAATTTGTTTTTCCATCTTTCTATATTCGTGGATCCACCCAAATCCCTAGCCCATTCAATAGCTATGAGATCCATGAATCCTTCTCTTTCAAACCAGCTTAGCTCAAAAGAGAAAAGATTTCTATTTCCCGCATAGTTGGCATCCCCTGAGTCAATATGAGTGGCGTGTGGTCTGAGATTGATCTTTGTAAATCCCTAACTGAAAACAGTGGGTACTTCTGCTCCCACTCGATACTTGTCAGTACCCGGTCCAACTTCTCATATGTTGGTACAAGTAATGAGTTAGCCCATGTGAATTGTCTCCCAGTGAGGTCAATCTCCCTCAAATCGAGACTCTCAATAACCATGTTGAACATAAGTGACCACCGTGCATCGAAATTATCATTGTTTTTTTTCATCTTGCCTTCTATTTATATTAAAATCTACCCCACCATAATTGGTAGTTTTTCATCTCCACAAATTCTTCCTACATCGGCGAGAAAATCAGATTTGAGCTCCGGTTGTGCCGCCCCATATGCGGCCACTAGAGCCCATCTAAAACCATCAAGTTTCGACCTCACTCGAAATTTGACAGAAAACTCGCCATACACCACACTCAACACCTCCAAAGTTTCACACTTAACCCCAAGTAGGATCCCACCCGATCTACCCCTTGGTGGTAAGCAGTGCCAATCAAAATCCACCCCTCCTGATAGAGCTTTTAGGAATTACGATGTGAAATTATCTCTGCCCGTTTCTTGTAATGCCATAAAGTCAAGCTTATGGTGGGGTCCATTGCAATTATCAAATAGTTTATCAAATAGTTGTAAAAATTTATTTCAATGTAGTGTATTTCAATGTAGTTGAGTCCATTGCAATTATTCCATAAACACGGAAATGTGTGACGACGATTATTGGGAGTGTGAGCTCCGCGGCGACTATCGGGGTGTGTGTGACACGCCTCACCTCCGAGACTACAGGTTCTCCACCATCAAGCTTGACGAGACCTTCGATGTTTGTACGGTACGCAAAGATGACAAGTGTTTTTTCGTAATTAAGCATGACTTCTGTTTCCTTGCTTCAACGTGTAATTTTTGTTTTATACAATTTGACTAGTTCCTCCCGTGCCATGCAAGAAGGTATGTCTTGGAGAGGCTCGGCTTCGAAGACCAGAGAGTATGGAGACGAGGAGAGATAACCTGAGGACTAAACATGGTCACGCATTTCTGGTCAAAGTAATGAATGCACTTAATATCACAGAATTAGGATGCTCAAATTGGCAAGCTCTAGCTAAGGCATATGGATTTCACGAGGATATGGACATAACCTTCGATCTTCCTCCTGAAGATCATATTGAAGGTAATATCGAAATTTGGGTGGATGCCGATATGCTTCCAGTTTTACCTCCATGTGAGTTTGTCAACCATATTTGTCAAGTAATTTGCATTCTATATTTAAAAATAGTTGGTTTTTATCCATACTAAATTTGTTAATTTATAATTTATAGCTTATTTCCTTTCTTTGAGTGAAACACGGAACATTGTTGACACGACACATTACACTTATGGATCACATTTAACTTGGCGGAGAAGGATGTTTTTATCACCTTTGTTATTGGTGTCCTGTTTGGTAGCGACAACTTCCCGTATAATATGGGAGCTGGCATAAATTATACTTCCTACATGGCACTAGTGCGTAGGTGGAGGGCTGATGACATTCGCGCAAATATCTTGGTAAGAGTTTTTAATTAAGTACACCACTATTGCATAAATGGTGTTGATTACATTGCTAACTAGGCTACTATTATGTTCTTCAACAGAAACTGCCAAATGATGTTGTGCCTCCGTTGATGCATGGCAAATGTCATATGATAATTGAAAGCCCTATGAGGGCTCAGTTCGATTGCCCATACTCGAGTGAGCGCAAATCACAAGGAAGGCTCCAAATTGAAGCATGAAGAGAAATAAAGAAGGATCGCAAGCCATAAGTCGGAGACCGTTGGATCTCTCTGCTTCATCATGGAGACATAGGTGTTATTCTGTTTTATGATATTTTACCTAGGAGAGAGGACTACATCCTGTGAGAGAGAAGTTTTTCTGGGTTATATTAACTTGGCATAGCCGATTAGGATGATAATTATTATGATGTTTTTTGTTTTATGAGATTTTAACTTGGTATGATTAAGATGATGATGAGTTATTAGTTCACTAAGACGATGATGAGTTATATGACATAATATTTGATTAAAGTGGATGGATGCAAGTGATCGATATATGAAACCCCTAAACCCCTACTTTCAAAAAAGCATAAAACCAAACTGCCATTTTGTCCCATCTGATGTTACCAACCGGGACTAAAGGTCCCCGTCCCCCGGGGCGCGCTACCAGCCACGTGGAAGGGCATTAGTCCCAGGTCATGGCCAACCGGGACTAAAGGAGGGGGGCTTTAGTTCCAAGTTATTAGTCCTGGTTGGTGACCAGGGACTAAAGTCCCTTACCAACTGGGACTAATGCTCGTTTCTCCACTGGTGTCACTCTTCTACCCCTGCGCTTTCTTCGCTGTAGCCGGCTCGCTGACCATGCTGTAGCAGCCACCATAGAAGGCGGCTTTGTTGCAGCCATCTTCTCGTGTGCAGCAACTAACTTTCACGCAGGCGGCTTCACCGCCGATCACCACTTCTTGCTGCTTCCCGCTCGTCGTCATTCACCACTCTCTTGACACCTCCTCACAGTAGTCGCCTCGCTGGTAGCCATAGTTGCCGCGACCGTCGTTACAGTAGCCGACCTCTCGTCATCCCGATGCTCCCCGACGAGTGGCCTTGCAACAGTGGTGCTCCCCTCAGCGACGACTTCACAACATCTGGTACTCCCGGCGAGCAGTCTTGCAGCACTAGTGCTTCGGTCGGCGAGCGACTTCACAACATCGATGCTTCCGGCAAGCAACCTCGGAGCACCTGCCCCGTCATGCTCGTTTATGTCATCGCAACATCACCACGGTGAATGGTGTGGTTGCAACATCATCGTGGTGGTTCGACTCCGACGGCCGCGACCATTGGTGTGCGCCTTGTAGTATGGATGAAGTTGTTCGACGTTTATGCAGCATCGCCGTGGTGCGGCGTCACCAGAAACAGTCGTCACCCTCAACCACGGTGCCCTGGAATGTCCGATGGTGAGATCCATGAGAATCAAAGAGAGACGAGACGAGTGTGCGTTGTGCTGGAGACGTGTGGCTGGAATCGGGGATAAGGAGGAACGGGAAAAGTGGTGTGTGAGCCCTACGACTGATGTGTTGGCAGTCTGCATCCGGATGTAAAAAATTAGTTTCCTAAATTGTGACTTTTTTGAAAATAATAGAGACGCGCGCGCTCATATACACGCGCACACACTCACCCCTATGAACGCACACACGCACACCCTATCTCTATGAGAACCTCCGAGAGACTAAGCCGACATATCATCTTGAGATTTACGAAGTCGTCGTAGGTGCCTCGTCGTCGATGAGAACGTCTCCTCCCACTTAAAGTGTATTGCCCGAAATCCTAAAATAAATCCATGAATAATGCAAGCACCAGGATTTGAACCCTGGTGGGCTGGGATACCAGTCTCCCTCTAACCATCCAACACAGGTTGGTTTGCTCCTAAATTGTGACTGTGCGTCGTGGTGTGTCAAACCCAGTCGGGCCGAACACTTTCTTTTTAACACAATACATACGCAAGCATTCATATACACGCGTGTGCACTCACCCCTACGAACGCACACACGTACACCCTATCCCTATGAGCATCTCCGAGAGACCGAACCGACATGTGTTCTTAAAATTTACGAAGTCATCGTAGGCACCTCGTTGTTGATGAAAACGTTTCCTTTCATTGAACCTAAAATCGAAAAAGTGGCCCATCACCTTTTCGCGACACCGAGCGGTCGGCTGAGAACCGCAAGATTTCTATTGCGCGTGTGCTCCCCCACTCTAGGTGCCACCTTCATGTGCATTTATTTCAGTTTTTCGAATTTGTAAAAAGCCATATCTTTCAAACCGTGCATCGGATTTCCGATCCGTCTTCACCATTGGATTCTTCACGACGAGATCTTTGAGACTTGATCCTGCATGGTATGTTTCGGCGTATTTTCTATGCCAACTTTGGTGCTATATGGTGCAACTTTAGTACTTCATTATGCAACTTTAATACTACAAGGTGCAATTTTTTCAAAACCAGTTGTTGGAGGTGTATGATCTAAATTCACATGAGGTTGCAACCTAGCAACATGAAAACTTGATATGCAACTAGTCTACTGTCCCGACCAACTATGTAGTAGTCGATGTGCAAGCCTTGTCCCTATTTGTGGATGTTTAGTTTTTTTAAAGTTGACAAACCCTTCCCCACCTTCCTTACCAATGATATGTGCAACTTAGTTTGTTGTTTGAGCCAACTTTCTATTACTTGATGTGCAACTTCTTTCCCTTCCTACTTGTGGATATGTAGTTTTAGTTGGCGGGGGTAACAAACGGAGTTGCACAAAGTCTGTTAGGCAGTTGGCCGGACCAACATATAAAGTTGCACATCTCGCATTCACGGGGTAGTAAAAAGTTACATATTCATGAGGGTAGTAAAGTTGCATTTAAACGGGGGCGCTAAAGTTGCACATCCCACTAGATGGATGGTTTGGAGTGCTGGTAGGGAAATTACACATCCATGAGGTATGAGGGATAGTTGCACATCATTGGTAGACAGTTGGCGGTGACATTATCCGAAGTTGCACATCCACTGCTAGACAGTTGGCCGATGCAGCAAACAGAGAAAGCTCAACCATAGACAGGAGAGAAGTTGCACATGAATTACTAGTCAGTTGGCCTGGGCAAAACACAAACGAAGGCTAAATTACACAGTAAAATTCATTGAAACATACCTATACGGGATCTAGTTCGAAGATCTCGTCGCAAAGAATCCAACGATGAAGAGGGATCTGAATTCCAATGCGCGGTTTTTAAGATGTGTCTTTTTCAAAATTCGGGGAACCCTAATTAAGTCCATTTACACCTGTTCACGTGGCTGGTTTACATTTACTTTTTACTTTTTCTATTCACACATATTCACTCGTATTCACTTTCTTTAATATGAACTTAGAGGACAAACATTTTCTATTTATAGGTTATTAAAGAGATTAAATATTTTCTTTTGTAGAGTAAAGGATCAAAAATTTCCATTTTTGACCGACCTCTCCGGGCGGCTAGCGAGCAGCCGGCCGCTCGCTAGACGAATCCTTTTTTCTTTTGTAGATTTAGGGGACGAAAAATTCTATTTTTGGCCGGCCGTTCGGGCCGGCTAAGGAGCAGTCGGCCGCTCGCTAGACCAGTCCTTCATTAAATATACATCAACAAATTTTTTAAACTAAATTCAAAAATAAATATGAACACGAGGATTTAAACACATGATGGATTAAAGATAGCACAATTCGTGGCGTCCGAGATCCAACAAACGCGGGTGTTTGCGGCGACAAGGACGAGCGAGATTGACGATGCCCGTGCCATATCGAGCCCTCGACGCGACGTGGCTCGTCGGTCAGCGTACGGGGCGGGAGACACCCCCTCGCCGTGCTGCACTGCTGCACACGTCCCGTTGCACCCATGCCCTATGCATGGCCCTCGCGGCCCGACCCGGCCGCCAGTCAATAGCACGACTGGACTTCCCATTTACAACCAGTACAACCTATTCCTACATATAGCATCGACAGAGGATCAGAAATTCAGAATAATGCATCATCGGTGCAGCATTCACAAGCGATTGAGGTCATCACCACAGTACGTGCACGGACACACCTGGTGCAAACGGACGGACGTAGAGGCAATCCATCCATCTATCCGTCAACCTGGCCCGGTTCATCAAATGGACGGACGGACGTTTGAGGTGAGCAATGGCCAGTCAGTCGGGGCAACCTCGTCAAACCTTCGGCGCGTATCTGGACGCCCATGTCGGGGCGGCGGGCGACACGGCGGACCTACCCCCACGCGGCCACCGGCGACTAGCCCGCCCCGCTGCCTGCAACGACCGATCACATCGCCATAAAAGCCTTTGGCAATACACGTTGGCCTGTTCAAAACTGATCCAATTCTTTTAACGATCGGCAGGCAAAGAGAGAGAGATAAAAGAGATTGATTAGAACAGGTGGCCAACGCACCCACATTTTAAAATTTAGGGCGCCGACGAGCGTTCGTTTCATCGAAAGCGCCTTAAAATTTAGCGTGCTCCGTAAAAGCTCAACGCATGCAACATGTAATTTTTATATCATAGGATATTTTAAACGATATATAACATAATTGCATAGATAGCCTACATAGATAAAAAACGATAAAAAACGATAAAAACTACATAGCATAGCATAGATAAAAAAACTACTCCTCATCATGGTCGTCGGACTCCGACGCGCCGGTGTCCGATTCCTCCGTCGTGATAAAGATGTCTGTCCAGCATTCATCGTTAGAGGATCAAGTCGACGATTCCTTCAGCGTCATCTGAAAGAGTGCGGCTTGCTTTCGCGTACGCCTATTCACAATTGGCGGCTTGCTTCGCCCTCCTTTGTGCTCGTCGAGGACGTCCTGCGGAAACAGTCGGCGCCACTCCGTCATGGCATTCTCGTCCATCTCACCAATGGAGAGGCGGCGCTCTTCCGGTTCTGACGACGATCTTCTTCGATGACAATCCGTGGATGAGGCACGAGGCTCTGCGCCCACTCCAGCGTCATCACCTCGGGGAAATTCATCTCCCTTCCAGGCCTGTTGAGGCGCCACGCCGCCGCGTCGTCCGGACGGGCGGTCTCTTGGGCGCTTTCGAACGTGCCGAGGCCGAGGCGCATGTCGTTGGATCGTATCTCGATGTAGAAGGTGCAGGTGCGGCGTGACGACGCCGCGGTAGCCCGAAGTTTCTCGACGACGCGGTGGCATGGTGACGCGACAACGGCGAGGAGAGAAAAGAGGCAGAGGGTCGCGTGGCGAGGAGGGCGCGTGGCAACACGAGGGACGACTGATTGGTGAAAGGGCTTGTGACGGATGCTGTATTTTATAGACGTGCTCACGCCGCGCCTGAAATCTAGCACCCGTTCGTGTTTTTTTCTCCGCGTGCACAACCATTTTTCTCGCGCGAGACTTTAGGCCAACTCCACCGCGCGACCTCATACTGTCCGGTCCCGTCCGTTTGGGGTAAAAGGGACAAACCGGTCGGTCCAGCGCGAGACGGCACGAACCCATCTTGTCCGTTTTGTGTCCGGGGCCATCCATTTTGAGGGCAAACTTGCGCGGGGTTTGGGTCGCGGCGGACAGCAAACGGACGCGCGCTCATCCGCGTCGGGGACGCATGGCAGGCGGCCACCTCCCATCCGTCCAAATCAATGTGCACGTGCGGCCGGGCCCGCGTGTCATCCGCCCAGAAAACGGTCGCGGTCCTTCTTAAATGGGAAAGTCGTGGACCGGTCATCGTCCACACTTCCCATTACACCCCGCGGCCTCCTTTGTGGCCGTGACCCTTAATTTTATGTTTTAATTTTTTTTAACTACGTTTATTTATATTTTATTTAAGTTTTTTAATTTTTTTAATCACGTCCAACATGAACATTGTTTAGGATGAGGTCGTGCGGTGAACGCACGCACAACCCAACAGACAAAAACGGACATGGACAAACCCATTACCGCTTTAAACGAACAAAATCCTATCAATTAGACGTCCGTTTGACATCGTGCGGTTGAGTTGGCCTTACTGTCTTCGCTGAAGGCGTGGAAGATGTTCTTAGCGCGCGAGTATTCAAACCACGAGAGCACGGGGTTCCACAGAGAGTGAGAGAGAGATCCTCTGAGGTCAGCAGGAGGGCAGGCAGATTGGTCTGCTCTCTACGACCAGTCCTCGTCAATTTATTTTACTCGATCGCCATGCATGCAGCTTTATGCATATGGAGCGATCAGTCTGTGCCTGCAGCTGCAAGTGTAAGCAGCAGCGCTCGCCGTCGTTTGCACCTGGTACAGAGCTAGTCTGACGCTCTGATTCTGTGTAGTACTCCTATCTGATATTCATCAATAGTTTATATTTAGTTTTATCTAGTTATGGAGGCCCTTTTTTCGTGGACATGCCAGTATTTGATGTTTTCTCCGATAATGCATGTTCCTGCAATTAAGTTACGTCGGCATCGCGCAACTGTTTGGCGGAGAGCGACGTTATTCGAAGCTGATACGCGACGGGGACTCCGGTTTGCAAATTGTGTATACATTAGATGCATCTGGGGCTCGCTGATCTGACGAGTCACCCTCATGGTCTTTTTCGTGATAACAGCTATCGATGCTTGATGCCGATCGACAGTAACAGCTTGAGATTTATGCTGATCGATGCACACCTGAACCGTCTACTACGTACTACTGACCGTACTGTTTATATATGTGTCAGGCACACATGGTTGGAGATGATAAAAAAGGGTAGCATGTTAGTCGGAGATCAAATCATACCTAAAAATCCACCGTGCCGGCTTGATCTGTCCTAAGACTATCCATAATGAAAGTAACATACATAGTAACACAGATGTTACTTACTCCCTCCGTCACGGTTTAGAAGGCACGCTTGGAAAATCTCTGGAACCAAGATAGTCGCCAATTGGTTGTGAGATGTAGTAGGTGTAGATGCTAATGCGTCTAATCAGCTGAGAAAATATTAGTACTAATACGTAAGCAGCAAATTAGGAGGACACATGCATGACTAGTACTAGTACTAATTAATGAGAGTGATTGCTTTCATGCCTTAAACCATGTCTGTTTTAGAACGCAAGTTTAACTATGCTTTTTAAACCGTGATAGGGGGAGTAAGTAAAAAATATGATGTTGCAACTAATTAATGAGAAGAAAATGAAATTAAGTAACTTAACATGTTACTCATACTATTAATAGTAACATTGCGGATATCAAGATAAGATGAGTCTATAGACTAATAAATAAAAGCCTCAGTATTACTATCGCTATGTTATTATTCATTTTGAAGTTAGTAACTTAGATTAGTAGTAATAGATATATGTTACTTTACTTTTCATTATGAGTAGCCTATCTTGGTTCGTTGCCATGTTTCTAGCCAACATATCTTCAGGTCTTTTCGTGTATAATCTATAAAGTCGCCAGCACTCCCGTGACAGCCTCAACCGGGCCAACAAGCTGGAGCCGGCACTGTTTATAATTTATGCTCGATCGGCATAAATCCCTACAGCTAGCTCCGGTCAAATCAGCCATGAAGGCCAGCTAGCTCACCTCTGTACGTCGTCTCAAATCAAATCGTATTCCATTCTCTCACAGGTGAGGTGAGGCGAGGACAGGTACGCCCGCAGCCCGCCGGTGATGAGCATCAAGAGAGGCCGGCGCTTAAATGCGGCGTATTTCTATTTCTTCTTCGGAGGCTGGCGCGCTCTTTCCGGCAAATCATGTCCCGGGCTAGCTAGGTCGACGCGACATGCCGGAATCTGTGGTGATCAGTTCGCCGGTGACCGGGCGATGACCTTTCATCCGGAGCTTTACTCCGATCGGATTTGGGACCAGGATTAATGTGAATATTTGTCCAACTTCCAACGACTAGGAGCGCACGTGGCATGACCAGGATTAGGCCCTGTTGGTTTAAGAGGAATTTTTTTGGTTTTAATTAAAAAGTTCCTAGTCTCTACCTATTTGGTCCAGCGACTAAACATGAACTAAATATTTTTAAATAACGGCCATGTTTGGATCCTAGGGTTAGAGTTAGATTTGGTTAGACTGAACTCATCTAACCCTCAAAAATCCAAACAGGGTGGGTTAGAATGGTTAGATGCATCTAACCCATCCAAGAGGTGCTTTTTGGGGTTAGAGTTAGGTGGGGCCTAGAAAAAGTTACTTTTCCCTCTCCGTCCACCACACAAAATCCTAGATAAAGGAGCCAAATGATTGGAAAAAGTGCATTTATTGGCAATCTAACCCTTCCATCTAAACACCTCTTTGGTTAGAGTTAGTTCAGGGTTAGTCTAGAGTTAGAATCTAACTCTAACCTCTAACCGAGTTAGAGTATCCAAACGGGGCCAACATGCTAAAAGATCATGTTACCCCTATTAATGTAATAGAGGTTATTAAATGACACGTTAAAAGGCAGGGCATTGTTGAAAAAAGTTCTAAATAGTCCGAAAAAGACCTCACAGGGACTTTTTTCTTTAGTCCTGAATGCCCATTTTTAATCCTTAAAAGTTTCTCCTGTTTGGTTTAGATGGGACTAAAATAGACTTTTCTTAGGCCCTACACCAAAACGTCCTTCTAAACAAACACCCTCTCAGTTCCGGTTCAAATGACACCTCTAATCTCGTTTGGTGAAGCCAACCGAGATAAAAGTAGTTGCGGCCCGTGTGAGCCCTTTTGGTCTCGGTTGATATCGAATCATGACTAAAATTTTCCTATATAAAGTTGCTTCGTCCAGCTCGAGTCCAAACTTTCTCTTCTCTATGTATTCTTTCCCAAGCTCGAGTTCATCATTCTTCATTTTTACCAAAATTTGTCAAGATTGACGACATCCATCTATCCAAGGTTTTTAAAAGGTTAGCAACTTCATTCTTTCATCTCTCATTGCTAGTTTAGCTCGTTTCATGCTCTATAAGTATAGTGATTTATGGTTTTAGTTTGAGAGTAATTATGTGGGAGTTTATTTGATTTATATGCAATTTGAGCTTCAATTAACTTCTTAGTTTGCATATGCGTAGGCGTGGTTTACTTTGTGTCTTTTCGTCTTCGTCCTCGCCGTTGTCGATCGTCTGTGTCATCCCGTCGCCGACACCTCCTTAGTGAGCCTCTTCTTTTTATTCTTTTTGTAAACAAAAACTCAATTATATGATTTACATAGTTACTTGTATAATTTTCGTATTTGTATGATTGTTTGCTATATATAGTGTCATGGTTTTGATATCCGTCCTCGTCGGCTCTCGTCCGGTTTATGATTCAGATGTGGTATATTATATTTTATAACTATTTGTTTTATTTCGTATTTATGACAATTATGCCCATCGAATTGACATTTGTTTATTTAAAATAGTTGATGTTCATCCTTACTTAATATGTTTATTTATAATTGATAACTTATTTCATGTCTTTGAATGAAACACAAAAGATAGTAGACAAGACACACTACACTTATGGATTACATCTAACTTGAGAGGAAAATAATTTTTTTTACCTTTGTTAATGGTTGCCTATCTACTAGGAACGAAACGAATTATGGAGTTGACCCAAATTATAGATCATACATGCCACTAGTGCATTGGTCGAGGGCTAATGACATCCGCGCAAATATTTTGATAAGAGTTGCTAACTACACTACTATTACGTAAATTACATTGCTAATTATTGCATTGCTAACTAGGCTATTATTATGTTCTTTAACAGAAATTGTCAAATTATGTTGTGCCTCTGTTGATGCACGGTGATGGTGAGATGGTAATTATAAGCCTTCCATGCGTCCCTTTAATTTTTAAATACTCGACTCAGCGCAAACCATAAGAAAACCTTCAAACTGGAGCATGAAGAGAAATACAAAAGAATCATAAGCCATACGTTGATGAACGTTAAATCTCTTTACTTTATCATGGAAACTTAGGTGTTTTTTTGGTTTATAACATTTTACCCAGGAGAGAGGACTAGGTCGTATGATATATATTAACTTGGCATGAAAGATTAGAATAATGATTATTATGATATTTTTTTGTTTTATGACATTTTAACTTGGTATGTTTAAGATGATAATGAAATGTTAGATTTAAAGGATCCTGAGTTCTTATATGATTAAAAGGATGATGAATTGTTAGATGATTAAGATGATGATAAGTTATATGATACATATTAGATTATAATGCCTCGCGAGAGATAGATCAGTACTCCACCACCCCCGTCGCTGATTTTGCCGCTTTTCGACCGCCGCTCGCTGCAAATCAGGCGATTTTCCGCCGCCCCATGGCCGCTGCCTAATTTGTCGACGCCGTCACCGTAGCCACCACCTGACCGCCAAACACCCGCTCAGCCCCCACCACACTGTTGCACGCCCGCAACCCCGCGAATCAGCCATAGTTTATAAAATTAATCTTTACCTAATAATAAAGCAAATAATATTTCTGGTTGTCCGTCATTCACATTACCCCTGAAGTTGGCTAAAATTACCCACCAATATCATTCATAAGTCAAAAAAAAGATTTGTTCTTCGGTTTTCAAAAACCGGCACCCTCCTTTGTTATTATACAAACTGATAAATTAAAAGAACTATAACAGAAGAGTAGAGCGATGGCTAACGGTACAAGGTTCCACACGGGAGACCAGGGTTGATCCCTGGTTCTCAACTGTTTCAGGGCGCCCCCTGTTTTTTGTTTTTTGTTTTTCGTTCTTTCTTCTCTAAATTAATTCCAGATTTCAAAAGAACAAAATATCGAAAAGCAAGAGTTTAAAAAATGTAGAAAATCACAAATTGTTTGTGTATTCAAAAAATATTTGAAAAGTCATAAAATGTTCACAAGTTCCAAAATTGCTCACATATTATAAAACAAATCTTGATTTAAATAAATTGTAATGAAATAAAAAATGATCATGATCTTTAAAAAAAATATTCGGTATTCAAAACATATTCATGAATTTGAATAGCTTGGTCATCATCTTTTAGAAAATCTTCACAAAAATTAATACACATCCATAAATAATGAACAAAATGAATTGTCGCTTGCGTAAAGGTTTTATTAGGAGATCTGTAAAGGTCGTTTCATGATTTTATCAAGACCCTCGCATATCAAAAAGTTTTGAGTTTTGAAAAATTAGGAAAATGATAAACCGTTTGTGAATTTGGAAAAATATTCGGAAAATCATAAAAAGTTCATGAGTTCAAAAAAAGCTCACACGTTATAAAAAAAGAACAATTTCAGATAAATTTTCATGAAATGAAAAATGTTCATGATTTTAAAAAATGATCCAATATTCAAAGCATATTCAGGAATTTGAAAAACATCTCCATTTATAAAAAATGTTCGGAAAAACTAAAACACATTCGTAAACAATGAACAAAACTAGCTGTCGCTTACATAAAAGTTTTATTAGAAGGTCTCTGGAGGTTGTTTTATGATTTTATTTAGTCCCTCGCATTGGGTTAAAAACGGTTTCCGTGTTTTCTATAATGCTGAGCCCCAACAAAATAGACACAACTTTCTATGGATTAGTTTTGTACACAATTATGTTTATTTCCGTACAAGAATACTGGTTATGATAAGCACTGCCACGCTAAGTTAAGACGAGTGACATTATTCATCTGTATAGTTCAGGCAGGGTCCGTAAATGCAGTTTGCTCAGCCACAAAATATTATGCCGTGACGCGTTAACAAATCAAGTCACGATGAGCATCATATTCTTTGTTTTTGAAATTACATTTTAAAAATGCCTTATCTCATCATGACATCACTAGATATACTTTGTGAAATGACATTTCAAAAATCCTAATGTCATTATTGCATTTTATTCATACTTTTTATATCTATTACATCTATATAATCTGATATTTTTTTCCGTTACAACGCATGACCATATTTGCTAGTAAAAACATAAATTAAACATGTCTGGGTTCGCTTGGACGCCTCTTGCGAGAGCGACGCAGGCGAAGTTTTTTTTCTTGCCCTCTCAACAACATGATCTAGAATTCTAGATAACGCACAAGTTAATTAGCATGTTGTGTTTGTTTTAGCAGCACCCGAACCTAGACTACCCTGACGTATCCTGAGCGGATTTCCGTGCTGTTTTTGCAATAAGAAGAACAAACAACATAATACAAGTGGTAGAAATCTGATAGGATACTGTACTTCGTTTTCTTGAAGAACATGAGGATCTGCGTCTCTGCGAGATCGTGAGAGCATGTCCCACCGGGTAGCGACATTACTGCAATACTTGGTCGCATCCGAGCTGACAAGACTTCTATGCCGGTTAATTAACCAAATCCAAACTAGCTCTCTGCCCCACGATGGACATGACATATGTGTATGCAATAATAAAATCAAACAGTGCCTACCAGGGAGCATAGTACACGAAGGAAGGCGACACAGAACAATTGGGTGCATGGCCAATTAATTGTTTTTACAACAACAAAAGCACAATCAAGATCACCATCCAAAGGCTATCCGGTTGCACCATGCAATATAAATGCAAGCACCAACACCACCTACTAGATTCTACATTATGCACTGCAAATTACTCCATCCGCTTTCTAAATATATTTGTTTAGAAATTTCACTATTAATTAAATATAGATGTATATAACATATTTTAAAGTATAGATCTTTTAGTATGTAGTTTAATAAAATCTATACAAAATTTATATTGAAAAAGAAAAAAGTATATGTTAAAAAACTACAGAAAAGATAATATTCACACGTGTGGACGTTTTGCATCTCGCCCACATGCATGGATCGGCGTCCGTTTGTGGTTGCACGAATCTTATCAAGTTTTGCCAGATTTTCTACGCCACGTAGGACTAGGCTCGTGTGTTAGCATTTCATCCGGTCACCCACACGTTCGTTTTTCGCACATAGAGGGGCTAGTGCGTGGGCGTTTATCAGTTCGCCCACACGCCTGTTTTCATGTACGCAGATGAGCTTGTGTGTGGGCATTTATCAATTCGCTCACACGTTTGTTTCACGCACACACATCTGCACGATCGCCACCCGTCTCCTCTCCCATACCCCAAAACTGCCAGTTGCCATGTTTTTTGTAGTCGTACATGATAACTGCCTAGTGTGTTTGTAAACAAATGGCAACTCTCTCTCTTACCCGAATATGTCATTTTGTCATGTCTTTTTTGCTGTGTTTCTATCGCAACTGCCTAGTATGTTTAGAAGCATATGTCAACTCCAAGATATTATTTTTCCTTGTCTTTCAAGCGTTATATGGCAAATGCCTAGTGTTAGTAGGTGACAACTCCTAAAGTTTTCAAATCATGGTAACTGTAGTAGACCAGACCATACATGACAACAGCTGCAGTTGTTCATAAATGACAAATGCACTTGATTTGAGATGGCAACTGCAGTTTGTTCAGACATGACAACTCCAGTTGAACAACCACGGCAACTGTAGTTGTCCAGTCATGGCAACTGTTTTTCAGCAACCATGACAACTGTAGTTAATCAAACATGAAAGAGGGGGCAGAAAGGTTCGGAGGTGAGGGCGCGTGCTGACTATCACGCGGGTGTGCACGGCCGTGGGGGTAGGGGACAGGACATGCAGACGTGTGGGTGTTACCTCTTTTTGCCGGACGTAGGCGTCTCGGCGAGTCCGTGAGACAGGAGGTCAAATGTATGGGCATTATCAGTTTGGCCCACACGTAGGCATGCAGGCTGCTTCCCTTAGATACCACACAAAAATTGTGGCAAGACCCCTTAATGCCCATACGCGTGGACGTTATCACGGCCCAAAGGCTATGATATTCACACATGACAATTATATGTGTGCAACGTTGTTGGCTGTGTGGGAGGGTATTGCCTAGCGGCAGAAACCCTAGCCACCGCCACAAAGAGAGTCAAATGCTGGTGCCGTTTTCCGACGGCTCTCCTCCGTCGGTGACTTTTTGTTTGCCGATCGTGAGGGGAGTCGCCGGATGCCGTGCGCGTGGATCGTTTTTGCTTTAGGTTTTAGGGACTTAGTACCTTAGGTTTTTAGATCTTCCGACGTCATGGCTTCGGCGACGACGACGGCGATGCCGAATAGAGAAGCTCTGGATTTTCCCCGGTGAGGCAATCGTCACTATGGTCGGTGATGAATTTGGGAACCAGTCTGTTTAAGCGGGGATATCGCGGTGGCGATGACATCCTTGTGGTGTACTTGTGTCCTCGGGCTCCGCTGTTGCGACGTCGTCTGCTCCAGCATCGGCGTGGAGCTTGAGAGGTAGTCCAGGTGCGGATGCAGATTGTGGTCTGCGTCAACGACATCTGGAATACAGAGCGTGTGTTGGGTCCGTGGTTGATGGATATTAGGTATGATTTCCTACTTCGACATCTTAGTAGTGGTGGGGTGCGAGATCTGGAGTTCGATGCCATGTTCGGGGTGTTGCCCCGATCTGATTCGTTCAACGACAATGACTTAATCTTTGGTGAGCCATCTTGGAGGTCTTCAAAGCTGCATATCAGCGATGGGGCCGCGTTGAGCTCGGGTAAGAAGGTAATCCGTCATTTTTTCTTTGGTGGCTCCTATGGTGGTGCCGGAGACAGGTGAGAGATGTTGGTGATGGGGTTATAGTCCTAGGGTAGGGTCATAGGCCTGCCCTGTAAGTCCTACCCAAGGACTACCCCTCATAAGGGACAAGGCCCTTAGTCAGTTCCGACTGAATTAAGGAGTCCCCATCGTCCAGTCGGCAACAGGTCTTCGACCATCCAGTCGGAGACTAGCATTCGGAGAACATCCAACTAACCGACTGGCTGCCACTCGGAACATCGTAACCCCCCTGGAGGGAAACGGTCGTACGTTTCCCTGTGCATTTATTAGCATTGAGGACGTACGTTACCGGCAACGTACGCATTCAGTAGCCACTACCCCACCCCTGTACCAGAACCGTTGTGGAGGGCAGCGCACTCTATATAAGCCACCCTCTCCCTCTGGTGCAGGGGTTAGAAAATCATTGTATTCCATATTCTACTCGACAACAAGCTCCCAGAGCACTGAGACATAGGGCTATTACCTCCACCGTAGAGGGGCCTGAACTCATACAACCTGGCCGTAGCTGGGACTCTGCTCATCCTTTTCATACCCTACACATCTACTGTCAGGCTTATACCCACGACAGTTGGCGCCCACCGTGGGGCAGGCGTCTAAGCGACTTCCGGCGAGTTTGCGACTACTTCCTTTCGTCATGTCGTCCTGTGGAGATTCGAGCATGGGTCACCAGATCTTCTTCGGCGCTCTATCCTTCATCGGCGGCGATTCGGCGTGGCTTCGAGATGCGCCTCTCGACGTCGAGGCGCTTCCCCGTCGTGGGGCTACGCACTTCCGTGTCGGCGCCCGCGGCATTCTTCTTCTCCAGCAGTCGGCTCCGATGTCGACCTACACCGTCAACACGCGCCGCAGCAAGCGGTCCCGCCGTCCGCGACTTCAGCGTTGGGTGCAACACGCCCAGGCGCGCCAGAACGCGTCTTCGCAAGTGGCGATTCTAGAGTCTGTTGTGGTTGCCCCGCTGTCCCAGCACTCGGGCTCGGTTCCGACTGAGTTTCCTTCCGAGTACGCGGGTCGCGGGCCTGCAGCTGAAGTACACATGGCCAACTCTCATGAAGATCCCCGTCAAGCTGGCCAGAACGAGCACGAGATCGGCGAAACGTCCGGCGCGCGTCGTCCGCCTCGCCGTTCTGCCAGTCGACACACTCGGCGGAGCAATGTGGAGTTGTTCCGCACGCCCCTCCTCAACTTGGCTGCGGCTGCCAAGATAGCCGATTCCCTCCAGCCGACTAATTCAGAGGCTGGTAGGGGAATCGAGCAGATCCGAGCCCTGTTGCACACGGCGCAGCAGCAGAATTCGGCAGTCTCCTAGTCGCATAACAGGATCCATAATAGTTCTGTTCATGCGAATACGCATCGGTCGGTTCACAGCCCAGGTTCCCATCAGCGGCACAGAGGAGGCAGCCGTTCCATAAATCACGAAGATCGCCGCCATTCACGCACCCCTCCGCGGGGCGGGCCCTACGGGCCCCGACATCATGATGATCGGCGTTCAGTCGGTGACACTTACGATCCAAGGCCCGACGCAAGAGGGCATATCGCCCAGCGGAGGGTCGACAGGGGCCGGGCCCACCACGACGGTCACGACATTGACCGTCCGAGTGGAAGCAGGGCCATCGTTTTTGGTCCCGAGTGTTTCAGTCGAGCCATCCGTTCGGCTGACATCCCTCCCAACTTCCGATTGGCGACGGGAATTAGCAAGTTCACAGGGGAGTCCAAGCCAGAAACGTGGCTGGATGATTACCGAGTAGCAGTTCAGATCGGAGGAGGAGACGACCATGTCGCCATGAAGCACCTCCCTCTGATGCTCGACGGCTCGGCGCGAGCGTGGCTGAACCAGTTGGCCCCCTCAAGCATCTACAGCTGGGCAGATCTGGCCCGAGTGTTCATCAGAACCTTCGAAGGGACGTGCAAGCGCCCTGCTGGCCTCGTGGAGCTCCAGCACTACGTCCAGAAGCAGAATGAGCCCCTGCGAGATTTCATTCAGCGTTGGACAACTCTCTACCACACGGTGGAGAACGTCACCGAGCATCAAGCAGTCTGCGCCTTCAAGGCAGGCGTGCGGTACAGAGATCTGTACCTGAAGTTCGGCCGAACAGGCGACATCTTCATGAGCAAGATGATGGAAATAGCGACGCGCTATGCTAATGGCGAAGAAGAAGACCGCATCCGAAGCGGCAAGCACAAAACAGTCGCTGATGGAGATGGGGGCAACACTCGGAAGCAGAAGCAGAAAGCTCCGACTGCTCCGCAAGCAGAAGCTGCAGCCGTAACCAATGCCAAGTTCAAGGGCAAAGGGAAGGCTCAGTTCACCCCCAAGAAGAAGCAGTTCAATAACCCCATCCTGGACCAGCCATGTCCGGTTCATACGAAGATGGATGAAAAGGGCAACTCCATATATGCGAAGCATACCACTCGAGAGTGTCGCCTCCTGATCCAGAGGTTCGGCGAAGGGCAACCGAGTGGAAAGGACAACGAACAGGATGAGGAGGATTAGGAAGATCCGTTCCCCCAAGTCGATGCAACTCTCATGATTTTTGCTGACGTCGAGAGCAAGAGTCGACTGAAGTTGGTGAACACGGAGGTGAACATGGCCACCCCCATCAACCCCAAGTTCCTCAAATGGTCTCAGACTGCGATCACCTTCGACCAGTCGGATCATCCAGCACACGTACCCACCCCGGGGAGACAGGCTCTGGTCGTCGACCCGGTGGTGGAAGGAGTTCGACTGCGCAAAGTCCTCATGGACGGCGGCAGTGGCTTGAACATCATGTACGCCGACACACTCAAGGGGATGGGCATCCCGATGTCCAAACTCAGCGAGAGCAGCATGCAGTTCCATGGAGTCGTCCCTGGACGGAAGGCCAAGTCACTCGGCCAGATCACGTTGGACGTCATTTTCGGCTCCGACAAGAACTTCCGCAAGGAAAAGCTGGCGTTCGAAGTGGTCGACTTCCAGAGCGCTTATCACGCAATTCTGGGCCACCCAGCGTATGCACGTTTCATGGCCCGTCCATGTTACGTATACCTGAAGCTGAAGATGCCAGGCCCGAAGGGTGTGATCACCATCACAGGTGATCGGCGGCGAGCCGAAGAGTGTCTGCAGCAGGGATCAAGAATCGCCGACCAGCAGATGGCCGTCCTCGAGCTTGACGAGTACAAGAAAACAGTCGACCCCGCCGACTGGATGCGCTCGAAGAAGCCAGCTTCAGAGTCTGCATTCCAGTCGACGGGAGAGACGAAGAAGGTCAGCATCCACCGGACGGACGCCACTGCTGCCCCGACGAACATCTCCACCACCCTCGATCCTAAATAGGAAGCCGAGCTCACCCAATTCCTCCGTGAGAACTGGGACATCTTTGCATGGAAACCCTCTGACATGCCAGGTGTACCCAGGGAGTTGGCTGAGCACCGACTGCACGTGGATTCCATCGCTCGGCCTGTCCGAGAGCACCTGCGCCGGTCCGCCGCGCACAAGAGGAAGGCAATCGGGGAAGAGGTGGCCAAGCTGCTGGCGGCCAACTTCATTCGTGAGGTTCACCACTCCGAGTGGCTCGCCAATGCTGTCATGGTGCCCAAGAAGGATAAGTCGCTCCGAATGTGCATCGACTTCAAGCATCTCAATAAGGTCTGCCCGAAAGACCATTTTCCGCTCCCCCGCATAGATCAAATTGTCGATTCGACTGCGGGTTGCGAGCGTTTGTCATTTCTTGATGCCTATTCGGGCTATCATCAGATCCGTCTGTATGGTCCCGATGAGTTAAAAACAGCCTTCATCACCCCATTCGGGTGCTTCTGCTACATCACTATGTCATTCGGTTTGAAGAATGCATGAGCTACCTTTATGCGCATGATCCAAAAATGTCTCCTCGACCAGATCGGTCGAAATGTGGAGGCGTATATGGATGATATCGTAGTCAAGTCACGCAAAGGTTCCGACCTGCTGACTGACTTGGCAGAAACATTCGCCAACCTTCGTAGGTACGATATCAAGCTCAACCCTGCCAAATGTTCATTCGGCGTTCCCAGCGGAAAGTTACTCGGTTTCTTCGTTTCCGAACGAGGGATCGATGTCAACCCCGAAAATATCGGGACCATCGTCCGAATGGAGAGGCCGGTCAGAATACACGATGTTCAACGGCTCACAGGTTGCCTAGCGGCTTTAAGCAGGTTCATCAGTCGACTCGGCGAGAAAGCACTTCCTCTGTACCGACTCATGAAGAAATCAGATACTTTCGAGTGGACATACGAAGCCCAAGTCGCATTCGACGACCTCAAAGTCCTACTTTCCACCCAGCCGGTTCTTACTGCTCCGCTCAGTAAAGAGCCCCTTCTTCTGTACATCGCGGCTACAAATCAAGTCGTCAGTACTGTTCTTACAGTCGAACGAGAAGAAGAAGGCAAAGCATACAAAGTTCAGTGGCCAGTGTACTACGTCTCCGAAGTCCTGACTCCTTCCAAGCAGAGGTATCCCCACTATGAAAAGCTTATCTACGGGATCTACATGACTGCGAAGAAGGTGGCCCATTATTTCCAAGACCACTCGGTGTCTGTCGTTTCTGATGCTCCGTTGTCGGAAATTCTCCACAATCGAGACGCGTCAGGCCGAGTGGCGAAGTGGGCGATGGAGAGGTTGTACTGCGATATCAAGTTCGAGGCCAAGAAAGCTATTAAGTCTCAAGCTCTGGCTCACTTCATAGCAGAATGGGTAGAACAACAGCAACCGACCCACATCTACCCGGCCCATTGGACAATGTTCTTCGATGGGTCCAAGATGTTGAATGGCTCCGACGCTGGCGTTGTGATCATATCACCAAAGGGCGACAGACTCAAGTACGTGCTACAGATACACTTCGATTCCTCCAACAACGAGGTAGAGTATGAAGCTCTCCTCTACATATTGCGCATGGCCGTCTCACTCGGCGTCCGTCGCTTGATGGTCTACGGAGATTCGGATTTGGTGGTCAATCAAGTGATGAAAGAGTGGGACGTCAGGAACCCCACCATGACCACATACTGCAATGCAGTGAGGAAGCTTGAGAAGAAGTTTGAAGGTCTAGAACTTCACCATGTTCCGAGACTGAAGAACCAAGTAGCTGATGAGTTGGCAAAACTCGGATCCACTCGAAGACCAGTCCCGAGTGACGTCTGCCTCGAGCACCTTCACCTTCCCTCAGTCAAAGAAGATCCTTTTACAGAGGAACCAGTACAACCAAAGAGTTCAACAGATCCGACTGAAGTCGATGTACCTGCTGTGGTTGATTTTGATCATGGAGATTCTTGCTGTCATCCCCGATTGGACTGTGCCGGTCATTGCATATATCCTGAGGCAGGAATTACGAGAAGACGAAGTCCAGGCCAGGCAGATAGTCCGAAGGTCGAAGTCATTCACTGTCATTGATGGCCAATTGTACAAGGAAAGCGTTTCAAGCGTTCTTCAACGATGCATCTCTCCAGAGGAAGGGCAGCTGATCCTGGAGGATATTCACTCGAGAACCTGCGGTCATCACGCCTCTTCGAGAGCAATCGTCGCCAAGGCATTCAGGGCTGGTTTCTTCTGGCTGCAGGCGAACGAGATGGCTAAAGATATGGTTGACCGATGTGAGGGCTGCCAATTCTACTCCAACAAGTCCCACAAGCCGACGTCTGCGTTGAAGACAATCCCTCTTGTGTGTCCGTTTGCAGTGTGGGGATTAGATACAGTCGATCCATTCAGGACAGGCCAAGGTGGATACACACATTTGTTGGTGGCAGTCGACAAGTTCACGAAATGGATCGAAGCCAAGCCCATCAAGAAGCTCGACGCCTCAACAGCCATCAAGTTTGTCAGGGACATCATCTCCAGATTCGGTGTACCTCACAGCATAATCACGGACAACGGGACAAACTTTGACTCGGACAGATTCAAAGGTTTCTGTACAAGCCAAGTTATCCGAGTGGACTTTGCTTCCGTGGCGCACCCGCAATCCAATGGACAAGCAGAGCGAGCGAACGAACTTATTCTGCAAGGTTTGAAGCCCCGACTCCTGCGAGAGGTATGACACGCTGCTGGCGCTTGGGTCACCGAGCTACCTTCAGTGCTTTGGGGTCTTCGCACAACCCCGAACAGATCTACAGGGCGATCACCGTTCTTCCTCGTCTACGGAGCAAAAGCAGTCCTTCCGAGTGACTTACTTCACAACGCTCCACGAGTCGAACTCTTCTCCAAAGCTGAAGCAGAACAAGCAAGGCAAGACGGAGTGGACCTTCTAGAGGAGGAGCGCGAGATGGCACTGACTCTCTCAACCATTTATCAACAAGATCTGCGGCGTTTTCACGCGCGACACGTCAGGAGTCGTACGTTCCAAGCAGGCGACCTGGTGCTCCGAGTGGATCGGCAAAGACCTCACAAATTGGCTCCTGCCTGGGAAGGACCCTTCATCATCTCAAAGGTGCTGAACAATGGAGCATACAGACTCTACAACGTCGACACGGAGATAGACGAGCCGCGAGCATGGAACGAAGACCTCCTGAAGCGCTTCTACACGTGACCGTCGACTGAAGCAATGTAAAGAACAAGTATTGGTGAAATAATATAAAGCAGATTGAGTTTTTTGCAGGTTCAAAGTTCTTCCACGGTCGTAGACTCCGGTCTCAAAAAAAAACTTAGCTGCGATCCAGAATCGCCTAAGTATTAACCCTCTCCGAGTGTGCACTTAACGTCACACTCGGGGACTTAGCTGCGATCCAGAATCGCCTAAGTATGAACTTTCTCCGAGTGTGCACTTAACGTCACACTCGGGGACTTAGCTGCGATCCAGAATCGCCTAAGTATGAAATTTCTCTGAGTGTGCACCTAACGTCACACTCGGGGACTTAGCTGCGATCCAAAATCGCCTAAGTATGAACTTTCTCCGAGTGTGCACTTAACGTCACACTCGGGGACTTAGCTGCGATCCAGAATCGCCTAAGTATGAAATTTCTCCGAGTGTGCACTTAACGTCACACTCGGGGACTTAGCTGCGATCCCGAATCGCCTAAGTATGAAATTTCTCCGAGTGTGCACTTAACGTCACACTCGGGGACTTAGCTGCGATCCAGAATCGCCTAAGTATGAAATTTCTCCGAGTGTGCACTTAACGTCACACTCAGGGACTTAGCTGCGATCCAGAATCGCTTAAGTATGAACTTTCTCCGAGTGTGCACTTAACGTCACACTCGGGGACTTAGCTGCGATCCAGAATCGCCTAAGTATGAAATTTCTCCGAGTGTGCACTTAACGTCACACTCGGGGACTTAGCTGCGATCCATAATCGCCTAAGTATGAACTTTCTCCGAGTGTGCACTTAACGTCACACTCGGAGACTTAGCTGCGATCCAGAATCGCCTAAGTATGAACTTTCTCTGAGTGTGCACTTAACGTCACACTCGGAGACTTAGCTGCGATCCAGAATCGCCTAAGTATGAACTTTTTCCGAGTGTGCACTTAACGTCACACTCGGGGACTTAGCTGCGATCACGAATTGCCTAAGTATTAACTTTCTTCGAGTGTGCACTTAACGCCACACTCGAGGACTTAGATGCGATGCAGAATCGCCTAAGCACCCACATGCCTTCGACTGTATCCTACATGTACACTCGGGTAATCAACTGACAACTACATGAGTTGCAGACCCTCATTGAGGCTCATGTGGGTGTCAAAACAGCTGACAACTACATGAGTTGCAGACCCTCATTGAGGCTCATGTGGAGGTCAAAACAACTGACATCTACATGAGTGGCAGACCCTCATTGAGGCTCATGTGGAGGTCAAAACAACTCACATCTACAAGAGTTGCAGACCCTCATTGAGCCTCATGTGGAGGTCAAAACAACTGACATCTACATGAGTTGCAGACCCTCATTGAGGCTCATGTGGATGTCAAAACAACTGACAACTACATCAGTACCAACTCGCCCCGAGTGCGACCTCATAGTCGCACTCGACAACCTAGCGGCGATCCTACCGATCCACTCGGTGACAATACAGATCCAATCGGAAATTCCACGGACCCTCAATGAGGCTCATGCAGATGTCAAGACAACTGACATGTTCCGAATGTTTGCCTTTGTTCACCAAGAAACGCCAAACAAAAACTCGAGTCAAAATTGCAACAGAAGAGCACAAGATTCGATTCAAAGTTCAACCAAAGATAGTGCCTCGGTGTGGGTCAAGCTTACCCACACCGAAACAAGAATGTGACGGCCAATAGCAGTGGCCAAAGTTTCTTACAAATCAACACTCGGCATACCGAGGATCAAGTTTTCTTACGCGTCGTCTGGAGTAGCGCTAGGACTGGAGGGCTCCACGAAGGTGTCCAGGTCGATTCCGTCGGCGATGCGGGTGGTACTTTCAAGGAAGGTTTCCATGAAGTCTTCGAATCGAAGTTTCTTCGTGTTGGCGACCTTCAACGCTTTCAGCTTCTCCTCGCGCACCTCCTTACAATGCACTCGGACCAAGGACAGAGCAACATCTGCACCACAGCGAGCCGCCGATTTCTTCCATGACTGCACTCGGTAAGGGACCTCCTCCAGTCGACTCATCAAGTTCTCCATCTCCTGCCACGACTCATCTTCCGGCCAAAGCTCCTTGTCGATCCGGCCGATGACTTCTCTCAGTCGACCGATGAAAGGACCAACTTTGCCCACGCGAATGTGTGCTGCGAGCAGATCTCGATTGGCGTCCTCGTCGAGTGGAACGTTCTCACGAATCGACCGCTCCACATCAGCTGCTTCAGCTTCAGCGTCAATGCAAAAATCTGCAACAACAGGACAAGCAAACAATAAACGCCGAGTGTGACGCACATACCACAACCACTCGGAAAAAGCAGGACTTACCAGCCAGACGCGTCATCATCTGCCGAGCCCAGTCACTGACGTATTTCTCCTGCGCTTTGCACCGTTTGTTCAACACGTCCATTTGTCCCATCAGAGCAGTCCTTTGTTTCCCCATCTTCTCAACTTCCTCAGTTAGCACTTTGTTCGCTTCACGAGCCTCCTCCAACGACTTTTCTCGTTCCGCCAGAACCTCCTTCATACCTGCCATTGCAAGCAGTGCCGCATCTCGCTCACCAGCAAACTGAATCTTCTCCGCCCTCAGAGTCTCATATGCTGTCCCCATTTCACAAGTTTTCTGCCAGCCAGCACCAAGAGAAATCAGACAATTCAACAATAAAACTCTAAGTTCTTCAGACCCCTGCCGACGCAAGCAGTCGACAGCGGTCTCGGGGACTACACCCAGTGGGTTCACTAAGAGTGACCCCACTGGCATGCAACTCAAACAGGCCCGCCCTATTGAGATACATGTTACCACCTACGCCTACGAGGCTCATACTACCCGACCTGAGTAAAATTACTCTCGGAAACTCTTACAGTAAGTGCACCCCGACTGCCACAACTGTTTGCAGTCGACCATATTATTTCCAGATCTGACCAAGGCAAAGACAATATGTATAAAGACAACTGCCGGTGCAAGCACTCGACAGAAGTCTCAGGGACTATACCCACTGGGTTCACTCAGAGTGAACCCATTGCAAACATCATCCGATAACCGAGAACACCCAGTGGGTTACAAGAGAAAAGTAAATACTTACTAGCCCACTTACTCGAATATCTTCCCGCAGCTCCAAACTCCGCTGGTACAGGGATGCGATGGAGTCGTATGCTTTTTTGGCTTCTCCCGCCATCAGCTCCGCCTGCACCATGGCCCCCTTGGCCGCTCCCACTTGCTCCTCCGGGAGACGCTGGATGTTGAACTCGACATTCGACGAGCCTGGCATCCCAAGACCCGCTCCGGTAGGTTCATCAGCCACCAGCGCCGTTTCAGTCGACGGCATCGCCTCAGTCGGCAGCACGTCTGCGGCGAGAGCAGTGACTGGCGGAGCAGCCTCGAGAACAGGCTCTGCAGCTTGCTCAGGTCTCCCCTGGTCGCCTTCGTCCGCGCAAATCGCCCCTGATAGACCGAACGACACGAGATCTCAGAAAAAGAAAGAGGCAAGACTTAAGATAGAATTCGCGTCGCGATAGTATAACACTCTCGGAGTCGCTACAACGCACCTGGCTGGGACGAGACGACGTTGTCCGCGTCCATGGGATCATCCTCGTGGCGCACCGGAGAGGTGGCAGAGGTGGCAACCCTGTCGAGTGAAATTCATTCGACCTTCAAACAGGAGTTCAACCGAATATCATAAGAAGTTGGAGGAACAGAGCACTTACGTCGAGGTGACAGGAACGACGACCCTTATCCGCGGCAAACCTTCCGAGGTTTAGACCCACTCGGTTTGGCCGCCTTGGAAGGCTGACCCACGGGCTCGACAACAGCGTCCCTGGCCCTCTTGGTGCTTCGAGCACTCGGAACCACAGGAGCAGCAGGCGGAGCACTCGAGGATGCCGGAGGGGCCGAAGGAACCGCATGTTCATGTCGGCGCTTGGTCCGGTGCTCTGGCAGCGGAGGCGGCGAGTCCTGCTCTTCGTCATCCTCCTCTTCTTCACCAGACTCCTCCTCCGTCTCCCCACTGTCGGAGACATACTCGCTGTTCTCCACACTGCCCTCCTGGCTACCTTCTTCCTCTTCCTCGTCCGGGTCCCCGTTCGAGACAGGAGAAAACCAGTTGGTCCACTTCTGCGTGAAATACAGTCGGCGACATCAAACGACAGGCAGAGGTTCAAGAAAACGACGAAACTAAAACAAATACGTGAACTCGACAAATGGTACCCACCAGGTTCGGAGGAGGATTGTCCGTGCTGAAAGCCCTCACTCGCCGAGACCCTCTGGGGTTCTCACAGGCGCCTGTGATCTGGAGCACCCACAACGCCACCTTCTCCTCGGTCACGCTCAAGACGTTGGTCCGAGTGGAGTCTTCGGGCCCCGTGTAGTGCCACATGGCGTTGTCGCGAGCCTGCAGTGGTTGTATGCGCCGACCAAGGAAAGTCTCCAGCAAATCCATGCCGGTGACTCCCCTTCTGACGATGTCTACGAGTGCGTCGACCAGGGGCTAGATGTCGATCTTCTCCGCCTTCATAAGCGCGAGCTGCTTAGGTGGAGCGGGACGATCTAAGCTCAAAGGAGGCAACCCTGTCGAGGCATTCGGGCAGGCAACGTCTTGGCAGTAGAACCACGTCGACTGCCAGTTCCTAACCGACTCACTCAGCTGAAGAGCATGATAACTACTCCGACTCTTTTTCTGGAAACCTAAGCCTCCGCAGAGTTGGAGAATATGCGTTTTATCATCCGACTGACTGAGTCGTTTGATAGTTTGAGATCTAGCAGAGAATATATGTTTGAACAACCCCCAGTGGGGAGGGCAGCCGATGAAGCACTCGCACATAACTATGAAAGCAGAGAGATGGGAAATAGCATTCGGGGGAAAGTGGTGAAGCTGTGCCCCGAAGTGGTTCATAATGCCCTTGAAGAAAGGATGCGGGGGCAGAGAGAAACCTCGATAGACATGGCTGAGCAGCAAGACGCGCTCCCCCTCCCGGGGCGCCGTCTCGACGTCATTCTCCGCCGGCAGCCTCCAAGACTTGTGCACGATCATCCCGTGCTCCACCAGCTGCAGCAGATCCCCCTCCGTCACCGTGGAGGGGAGGAAGTCGCCTTGGATCCACCCCGCCGGCAACGGCCGCTGCCGCCACTGAGCAGGAGCCGCCGCCTTCCCCTTCTTCTTCCTCGCCTCCATCTTGCTGGTCTGACCCTTGGTCATGGCGGAAGCTACAAATACGCGGAGAGGAAGGAAGAGTGGAGAGGTTAGGTGCGCTGGAGGCGGCGAGGAGGACGAAGCAAAGGCAAAAGATCCGGCGGGCGTAACGAAAAACCCTCACCGCTGGGATTTAAATAAGGTTCCGACTTGGCCGCTGGCAGGTGGCCCCGAAACCTTATCCCCCGACCGACCGCGGCGATATCAGTGGAGAAGTTGAAGGCGCGAGAATCGAGGCGTCAGGCGCTACTCGAGCGCGCTGGCGTCATCCCCGCTGAGCGCGCGGAAACCGAAATTTGAGGATCCCGGAAAATCCGCTGTTGTCAGTTGACTGGTCACGTCAAAAGATACCCTGGGAGCACTCGGTTTCCGACAGTTTGTTCCACAAAGATTTCCACTCGGATCGTTGGTCAGAGAAGATAAAATGGATCGAGGCAGACAACGCCAAAGTCGCATCCCTTCCAGTCGGATCCAGACTTCAAGCATCGCTTCGTCGTTCCAACCCCAATCCATTCGGGGACTAATGATGGGGTTATAGTCCTAGGGTAGGGTCATAGGCCTGCCCTCTAAGTCCTACCCAAGGACTACCCCTCATAAGGGACAAGGCCCTTAGTCAGTTCCGACTGAATTAAGGAGTCCCCATCGTCCAGTCGGCAACAGGTCTTCGACCATCCAGTCGGAGACTAGCATTCGGAGAACATCCAACTAACCGACTGGCTGCCACTCGGAACATCGTAACTCCCCCTGGAGGGAAACGGTCGTACGTTTCCCTGTGCATTTATTAGCATTGAGGACGTACGTTACCGGTAACGTACGCATTCAATCGCCACTACTCCACCCCTGTACCGGAACCGTTGTGGAGGGCAGCGCACTCCATATAAGCCACCCTCTCCCTCTGGTGCAGGGGTTAGAAAATCATTGTATTCCATATTCTACTCGACAACAATCTCCGAGAGCACTGAGACGTAGGGCTATTACCTCCACCGTAGAGGGGCCTGAACTCATACAACCTCGCCGTAGCTCGGACTGTGCCCATCCTTTTCGTACCCTACACATCTACTGTCAGGCTTATACCTACGACAGTTGGTGTCAAACTCAGCGATGTTTTACTATTTTTTTAATTTTATCTTGTCCGTTTTTACGTAACTCGTAATTTGATCTTCATGATATGAATGAGACACGTATTACCATCCAAAAAAAATTACATGTGTGCATGCGTGCAATTGCTTCCCATGACCTCACCACTACATGTTGTCTTGCTACGGTATACAGGTTTTGTAGCCCATTGGTATGTTGTCTCTCCCTCAGGACCACTGTGTACCCCTGTATTGCATTTTGCATGGTGCACAATGTCATGGATGTGTAGTACCTGGTCAACTCGAGTCTAATAGTACTACGGGTGGCTACCTAGGGTCCTGCTCCGCTGTGGCTCTTCCCTCTTGGAGCAAGCGGACAGAGAAAGAGCACTGTTGGTCACAAAGACATAAAACAGTGCAAGCTCAGGGCCTCCCAATAGTGTACCCATCTTATTCTGTTTGAATGCATCACAATACTAAATAATTAGGACCGAGGGTTTGGGCATGCGATGCATTGCAATGAGCAACTTGTTGTTTTGGATGTTTGCAATTGTTTTACCAGCAGTACAATGATGTGCTGTGTGCTTAGACTGTGCTGTTTGAAAAGGAGAGGGTCCTTGCTTTGTTTGTACTCCACAAATGTGTTTACAAAGACTCTCAGGTGGGTGAGATAGGTCCTGCCTTCCGTTTATGTTGTTTGCGCTTTTATATTCGATATTACTCCAAAGCATATGCAAATGTCAAGCTGGAAAAAGTTACATGCTTAACTATGTAGTAATAGGACCTGCGTCAAAGCACATGGAGATGACAGATATATGGCTCAAACGTTCGTACGTAGTACTACCAACTTAAATGTATGACATATGTAAATGACTAGCAGCAAGAAAGTTACATGCTTAACTATGTGGTAGACAAATGTATGACTCAAACGACTGTGTACAATACCAACTTGTAGCATATGTGATGTCAAATTTTGAAATCTCTGACCTCTACATAGTAAAATGCAATTTACGTGTGTTAAATAGAAATTGTACTCTTAACATGTTGATGAAAAATATATTTATAGGTTTGTATTCCCTCCATCACAGTTTTTTTTTAGAAAAAGGAGGATGATCCCCGGTCTCTGCATCTGGGAGATGCATGCGACCATTTTATTGATTATCCTGCATCACAGTTTAGAAGACACGATTAAATTTACTTGCATTTTTCATAATAAACAAAGTTTAAGGCACATTGCATTTATTTCTAATAGCTAATTAGTACACCGTTGTATTATTTCTATATGCATGTATAGTATAAATGATATTTTTAAGCCCATCTCACAACCAATCAATAACCAAGTAGGTTCCAAAGAATTTTCAAATATGCCTTCAGAACCCGACGGAGGGAGTACATGTGTGCATCATATATATTCATGCAAGGATTAATCTTTAAAGTTGATCAGTAGGCCATCTCCAACGCGGACCCTTAATACATTTATATGTCCACATGTATTTGTCCTGATGTAGTTTGCCATTAACATGGTATCCCAGACTGACCCAAATGTCCGTTTTCTCGTGAACCGGAAGCAAACTAGGTGGGTTTTATTGGAGTTTGGACATTCACACGACCAGGCAAAAGTCATCACGTGTCCTCTCTTCATCCGAATGGTGAAACGTTGATGCTAATCTTTTTTGCTTTGGTAGAAGACTTTGAAAGTTTCTAGCATATTTGGCAGAAATTACTTTTAATCCATGCAAGTGTTTGGGGGAAACTACTTTTAATACATGCAATGTTAGTCGGAAATTACTTAGTATAGTTTTGGTGGAAGCTTATCCATGGATGAGCAAGGTTTGTTTTAAACCTTAAATCCATACACCTTGTCGAAATCAAATCCTAATCTTTTAATCTCTGAAATTGACATCCTATACTCTCTGATCCCGATCAATCCCAACCCTACACATGTAGAAACTGGTTTGCTGGACTGGAAAGATAACAATCTCGGCCGGGATATCTTTCTGCTCCCACTGACTATATGGTCCACGTGTCATATGTATCTTCTTTGTCCCAATCAGTATTTTTCTATCTTTATTTCCAGAGAACTGCCAGTGGAGAAGAGCCGAAGACGACGGTCTCGGGCGCGCCCATGTTTGCGCCTCCTCGCGTATCATGCACCACGGTGACGGCGTGGCTGTGGACGGGCATGCCTATATAGTTCTAGCTGGGTGGGGAGGTTTGAATTGAGCTGCTAGCTTCAGTACGTGGACTCCGCCTGCCGATAGAGCGCATGCATGCAAGTGCAATGCAAGCATGGCATGCGACCTGCATGCACTTTTCTACGGCACAGTAGGAATTAACCTGATTAATTATTCGGGTTACTTTCATGGATTGATCAGCTGCCGGCAAAGCGACCGCACAGAACGAATGAGATTCTAGCTAACACCCACGAGAGTGCTCAACCATTCCGGCCGGATACCATGAAAAATTTAGGGTGACGCTGACACTCCCGGCCGGCCGTTCCTCATTGGGAATTCAATCGCAGGTGCTTAGCACACTGCCGAACTACCGGCGATCACGCTTTACAATTCAGGCCGGGAACGACATTTTCCCGGTGCACCAAACGAGCTCAGGTTAGAACTGATTGGAATGACAGAGTATAGGGTGCCGGTTCCAGGGATTTAGCGTTGGGGGGTTTGAATCCAACGAAGTTTATGAATTCAAGGTTTATTTTAGACTTCACTCTCCATGGATAGATTGGTACTATAGTTCCATGGATAGGTGGTAAGCATGCATGTAATTTGCTCGCAGGTGATTTGGCGGAAGGTAACATTTAAACAAGAGTGGGAATTTGGCGGAATACAATTTCTTTTTTTTTTATGGCGGAATGCAATTTTTCTTTTGAGGATTGCTGAATACAATATTAACACACTTGATTTGGCGGAGGATCAAGTTTGCACGTGTCGCCTGTGAGCTCAACTGTGGCACACTACAATTGAATGTAAGGTGTTTGGCGGAAGCAACAATTTAACGTGAGTTTATGATCTGGTGAAAGATGTTTTATTTTACCAACACAAGCAACACCAAAAATGTTTGGGTTTTTTCTTTGTGTGTGTGTGTGGGGGGGGGGGGGGGGGGGGGGTGGGGGGTGGGGGTGTATTTTACTACACACAATTGTTGTTCAACGGTCCTGTTTAAGAGGTGTTTATTTGTGTTAACATACAGGACCGAACTAATTCCAAAATATCCAAATAGGAGGGTTAACCAATCTAAAAGAACTAACCCATTTAAGAGGTTTAATTGTGTTAGAGTTAGGTGAAGCCCAGAAAAAGTTACTTTTCTCTCTACCCCAATCCTGATTAAAGAATCCAAATGATTGAAAAATAATGCATTTGTTGACAATCTAACCCTACTATCCAAACACCTCTTTGGTTAAAGTTAATTTAGTGTTAGTCCAAAATTAAAATCTAATTCTAATCTTTAATCAAGTTAAAGTATCAAACAGGGCCGATGAATGCGGCACAAGTAAATGGCCTGCTCCCGCATTAATGTCTCCTGATTGGTCCGGACCAATACGCGGACAATATGGTGTTTGTTTAAGAGTCGGTGTTGGAGATGCTTTTGGACACTGTGTATTTTTCGAACCATGCAAAAGGAGTTTGTAAATTGATACATATTCTGTTTTGCAAATATAATTGGGATACATAAATATAATCTGGCAGACAAGGCAAATTCATGTATCATCATCCTAAGGTCCTATTTAAAACCACAATAGATTATGATAATCTAGATTATGAAGATAGATTATATAATTTGGTTTATGAAAATAATTTATGTAAACATGTTTGAAGGTCAGATTATATAAACTGTAATCCAGGTTTTACATTGCATAATTACCTGTCTGCCCTGTGTTTTAAAAAAATGAAGGGTGGCGGTGGTAGAAATGTAATTATCTCCAACTTTACAAGGATAATAAGTCATTAGCAATCCATAATCCGACTTTAGCTGGTGTAGAGTAGATTATGAGTTTTTAATAATCAGTTCATCTAGTTTTTATAATCTACATCATAATCTGTCATGTTTGAAGATAGAATAAATTATAAAAACTAAATTATATAATCTTGATCGTTCCAAACAGGTAAACTGAAAAATTACTACACTCTGTACATGTAATTGACTTGGGTAAGTAGTACTACCAGACTACTGAGACTTTGTACTGCTTCCTGGACTAGAGTTCACTCATCAGAGGTCACATCGACTAGCCCTGGGCAGGCCAATGTGAACTGTGCACCTAACGTAGGGTACCCCAGGACCGCCCATGCCTATCATCAAAAGACAAGACACCAACAATCCTTTGAAAATTACTTTTTTCTGGAAAATGCATAGATAATTCACCGGCCATAAATAGGCGATCGATTGGGATTGGACGTGGTATACCAAAAGACTAACTCGTTTTGCTCCTGTTAAGAACATCACTAATAGGGTCGTCAAATCCTCAAACCAGTTTAAAAATTGAAAATTATTAATTTTTGATAGTTTTAAGAGTTAAAAAAGAAAGGCAAAAACTAGAACCCTCAAACCCAACCTTTATAACGGAATATTCCGTTATAAGAGTTGAGTTTGAGGGTTCTAGTCTTTACCGCAACCCCAACCCTTAAAACTGTCATTTGACATATCATAATTTTCATCATCTCAATGACGGTTTGAAGAAAACAATAATCATTGTAGTTATTATTACAACAATGTTTTCAAGCAAATTACAATAATTGTTCGAATCAAATAGGACATAGAAAAGAAACAAAGGTAGATCATGGGCCTTGGCGCCGCCCAGCCAACTGCCACTGGTGCTCTACTAGATCATACCGGAGCTGACCATGAGTGTTTGCATCCTCAATCTGACGATGTGCTTGAAGAAAAGCTTGTACGCGATAAGGGTTTCTTTCCGGTTGCACACGGGTACCAACATTGTCATAGAAACAAGACAATTTTAACCTCTCTCATCCTCGAGGATCATGTTGTGTAGAATCACACAACATTTCATGATGTTCTCCAAGGTTTTTTTGTCCCAAAAACGAGCTGGACCCCGAACTATGGCAAACCTTGCTTGCAAAACACCGAAAGCTCCCTCAATATCATTGCGGGCTGCCTCTTGTGCCTTGGTGAAATGAGCCTCTTTTCTGGTTAAGGCCACCCCATTTTTCTCATTGATGGACTTCACAAGAGTTGCCCAATCGGGGTAAATTTCATCGGTGAGATAGTACCCCATTGAGTACTCATTGTCCATGATTTTGTAGTTGCAAGTTGGAGCATCCCCAGAAACTAATCTTTTGAACAAAGGAGATCTATTGAGCACATTGATATCATTGAGTGTTCCCGGCAAACCAAAAAATGCATACCGAATCCATACCGACGGCGGATCTACGACGCTTGAAGTAATCTGAGGTGGCCTCACAATCAGTGACAATCTTCAGAAACAAACTACGGCGCATTCGATACCTTCTCCGGAAGAGGCGATGTGGGTATGTCGGTACCTCCGTGAAGTAGTCCTGCATCAGATGCTCATGTCCGAGACCGCGGTTCCGGTAGATGGTGACTCGCACCATCTTCGACCCTCTGCTCTGTTCCATCAGCTTCGCACGGTCTTCAAACTCTTGCACGTCAAGGAGGAGGCCCATCATCTCGACGTCATCGTCTTGAAGCAACTCCTCAACGTCTGAATCGTCCGATGACGACCAACCGGAATCATCGGACAACGCCTCCATCTACACAACACAAAACAAAAAACTTTAGAGTGCCAACAATGAATCAAAAAGGAAAAAATTAAACAAAAAAAGAAAAGAAAGCATACCTTTGGGTCGGCGAGGAGAGCTCGGGGCAGCGCGGGGGCGGGAGGCGGAGGGCGGAGGGCGTGGGGGCGGGCCGACATCTTGTTGCGGGAGGTGGAGGGCGCGCCCGCCTCGGGTCGGCCTGCTGCGGTTGGAGGGCGGGAGGCGGAGGGCGACCAGGGGGCGGGCCGCGGGCGGGAGGAGGTGGAGGGGGCGGGCGGCGGCCGTGGGGTGGGGAGGGGCAGGCGCGGGCGGGAGGAGTGAGGAGAGGTGGTCGGCCTGCTGCGGGCGGAGGACGGGCGGCGGCCGGGGAGGCGTGGGGCGGGCGCGGCATCCGGCCTGCTGTGGGCGGCGACTAGGGGGTAGGGAGGGGCGGGCTCGGACGGGAGGAGAGGCGATCGGGGGGCGGCACGGAGGCGACGACTGGAGAGGCGGCTCGCGGTGGCTAGGGTGGGCGCGGGCGGGAGTTGGGGACGGGAAATCTCCCTCCCGCTCTCGGATGGCTTGCAAGTGAGGGTTGGGGTAGGTTTTGCTCCCCAATCCTGACTTGTACAGGTTGGGAGAGGGTTTGAAGGTCGGATCCTCAAATTGTTTTTAGGGTTTGAGGGTTAAGGGGTTCTAGTCTACGCGTTTTTGCTCGCAAACAGTAAAAAAACTGTTATTTTTAAGGATTTGAGGATTTGAAGGTACTACTAGGGATGCTTTAACGAGTGTTAGAGCATCTAAAGCCGGACCCTTAACCCCACCTCAACCGTTCGGATAGAGGCCCTCATAAAAAAAGATCCAGTCGGATCCCTTAAATGAGTCTTAAACGTACGAGCTGACCGACACCCTTATAAGCCCAAATATGAGATGGATATACGAAACCCGGGCACGCACGCACGCCCTCCTAGACCGCACTGGCCCACATCGACCCTACATATGTTCGTCCCCATCCGCTTGCCGGATCAAACCCTACCCACTTCATTCCACTCCTATTCGCCATCCAAATTAACCTCCGACGATCCCCAGCCTTCTTCGGAATGGCGGGCAACGGATCCAAGTACTTCGGCTCCAGACGCGTCAACCACGAGCTCATCTCACCCGGTCCGAAGGAGGAGATGGTTGTCCAGCCTGCGCTCCGCCGCTCCCGGGAGGCGGCTGCCCTTCGACACCGGGGGGACTCGCAACAACGGGAATCCATTGCGTCGGCTCAGCCGGTGCATGGACCCATCTCCGCTGTTGGAAATATGCCCTAGAGGCAATAATAAATTAGTTATTATTATATTTCTTAGTTCATGATAATCGTTTATTATCCATGCTATAATTGTATTGATTGGAAACACAATACTTGTGTGGATACATAGACAAAACACTGTCCCTAGTAAGCCTCTAGTTGACTAGCTCGTTAATCAAAGATGGTCAAGGTTTCCTGGCCATAGGCAAGTGTTGTCACTTGATAACGGGATCACATCATTAGGAGAATCATGTGATGGACTAGACCCAAACTAATAGACGTAGCATGTTGATCGTGTCATTTTGTTGCTACTGTTTTCTGCGTGTCAAGTATTTATTCCTATGACCATGAGATCATATAACTCACTGACACCGGAGGAATGCTTTGTGTGTATCAAACGTCGCAACGTAACTGGGTGACTATAGAGATGCTCTACAGGTATCTCCGAAGGTGTTAGTTGAGTTAGTATGGATCAAGACTGGGATTTGTCACTCCGTGTGAACGGAGAGGTATCTCGGGGCCCACTCGGTAATACAACATCACACACAAGCCTTGCAAGCAATGTAACTTAGTGTAAGTTGCGGGATCTTGTATTACGGAACGAGTAAAGAGACTTGCCAGTAAACGAGATTGAAATAGGTATACAGATACTGACGATCGAATCTCGGGCAAGTAACATACCGAAGGACAAAGGGAATGACATACGGGATTATATGAATCCTTGGCACTGAGGTTCAAACGATAAGATCTTCGTAGAATATGTAGGATCCAATATGGGCATCCAGGTCCCGCTATTGGATATTGACCGAGGAGTCTCTCGGGTCATGTCTACATAGTTCTCGAACCCGCAGGGTCTGCACACTTAAGGTTCGACGTTGTTTTATGCGTATTTGAGTTATATGGTTGGTTACCGAATGTTGTTCGGAGTCCCGGATGAGATCACGGACGTCACGAGGGTTTCCGGAATGGTCCGGAAACGAAGATTGATATATAGGATGACCTCATTTGGTTACCGGAAGGTTTTCGTGCATTACCGGAAAAGTTTCGGGCTCATCGGTAGTGTACCGGGAGTGCCGGGAGGGGTGCCGGGGACCATCGGGAGGGGTGTCACGCCCCAAGGGGTCTCATGGGCTATGGGAAGAGATAAACCAGCCCCTAGTGGGCTGGAATAAGTTCCCACTAAGGCCCATAAGGTTTGAGAAGGAAAAAACACAAGGTGGAAAGAGTTTCCAAGTGGGAAGGTGGAATCCTACTCCAAGTAGGATTGGAGTAGGACTCCTCCACCTCCAATTTCGGCCAAACCTTTAGGTTTTGAGGCTGCCTCCTCCCCTCCCTCCCACCTATATATACGGAGGTTTTAGGGCTGATTTGAGACGACTTTCTCACGGCTGCCCGACCACATACCTCCATAGTTTTTCCTCTAGATCGCGTTTCTGCGGAGCTCGGGCGGAGCCCTGCTGAGACAAGATCATCACCAACCTCCGGAGCGCCGTCACGCTGCCGGAGAACTCTTCTACCTCTCCGTCTCTCTTGCTGGATCAAGAAGGCCGAGATCATCGTCGAGTTGTACGTGTGCTGAACGCGGAGGTGCCGTCCGTTCGGTACTAGATCGTGGGACTGATCGCGGGATTGTTCGCGGGGCGGATCGAGGGACGTGAGGACGTTCCACTACATCAACCGCGTTCACTAACGCTTCTGCTGTACGATCTACAAGGGTACGTAGATCACTCATCCCCTCTCGTAGATGGACATCACCATGATAGGTCTTCGTGCGCGTAGGAAAATTTTTGTTTCCCTTGCGACATTCCCCAACATCCGCTGCCTCACCGGAGGCAGTGCGGTCCGACTGACATACGAACGCCATGGCGGATGCGCAACCCCTTTGTTGGCGCGTCGAGGACGCACCATGGGCTTCCTTGGAATCTAACATGGCACGACATGCCCGCCGTGCGAGGCAGTGGGCACGGGAGGTGGCGAAGGCCCTGGCGGTAGTGGACGTTGGAGAGGCAGAGTCGCACTCTCCGGTGCCCCGCATAATGCACGGGTGCGGGCACGACAACCGCATCGTGGTCGACACCATCTCCTCCTAGGAAGGATCCGCCATCGACCTGAAGTCTACCGGCACCGTCCGGGTCACGGGTTTCGACGAGGAAGAGTAGGACATGGGAGATGGTGGGAGCTCGACTAGCGTGAGCCGGCTAGTGTCACATGTGCTACTCTACCTCGTCTGCGACCGAACCGACACTTTAAAGGGTGTAGCCTGCTACCGGGTATGGGCACGACTGAGTCGAGTGTGTTCTTCTTACTATTAGGTTCACATTGCACGTAATAATATGGATTTAAGGTTTTTTAATTTAATGTGTCAGATTATAGAATGTATTATTTGAGACGTGACTGATCAATATCTACGAATGCATCCGGACATGTCTGAACGTTTGAAAGGTCGAATTTTAAAGTTAGGGCTATAGATGCTCTTACCCTCGCAAAAAGTTAGGGCTATAGTGCTACTCCGGCCGGTCTCTTGAGCAATTAAATAATTTGAGAATCCATTGCCCATTTGGTGCTAATCATCAGCAACAAGGAAAGCACATAGCCAGGCTCCCATCCCATGGCTAGATAGATAGTCTAGCAATACTTCGAGCTGCTGGGCAAATACGACATGTCAAACGCCTACGGACGCGTCTCGTTGCATCCGTAAACATTAACCGTGCGTCTGTAAACATTAACCGATCATGGTTTAAACCGTATAAGACACATTTGTGCATCTTATATTCAATGATGTATATTCATACTTAGCCATGCAACGTCAATCAAACTACATAGATCATCAAACAGACAGACAGATGCACAATTTATTCACCAAAAAAGCATCAACGGATCTTTAAAAGACTAAGGTGGCGTTTGGTTCACGGGCGAGGTTGGCTTGGCTGAGAATATACATAACCATGTGGTTGGGGATACCCTCGTTCTTGTGTTTGGTTGTAAACAAATAGGTGGTTACGAATAGCCAATTTTATGTTTGGTTAGAAGATGGGAGATGGAACCGATGGCCATCGCGCACGCGCATTCACTCTGCCGCCCGCACGGCCAGGACGGCCAGCACCACCGCATCCCGCCGGCGGCGTGCGCCCACCGGAGCCGAGCGCGAAACCCCGATCCACCACCAACGCATGGCAAGCCGTCGGTCCTCCACCATAGGAACGAGGCAGAGGAGGCCGCCACCGCTGCCTGGGGCCGCCGCCCCAACGCCTAGTTCCGCCGCACCGTAGATGTGGCCAGACGACTAGATCCACCCTGGAGTGACCTACACTTAGCTCGCGTCGTCATCCTAGGCGGCCTCTACACGCTAGGAGAGAGAAGCTAACCACCGCCGGCTGCTGCCCAGCGGAGAAGCCCAACAACGACAAGAAGGGAGGAGTGTGAGAAGAAAATAAAACTTTTCGTTGCCTCGGGAGGTCACTGAGCGTGGGTGGCTGCCACAATCCGCGAGATTTTTGCGGATGAGCTCAACCACATTTTAAAAGCATATTGCGAGAATCTTGGTTTCCCATATCCCTAACCATCTCTCAACCAAACGCTCGGCAACTACACAAAAAGTGGCTATTCCTAGCCACCCGAGGGATAAAAACGGAACCAAACGCCACCTAAGTGGTTCACATAGTGCACATAAACGACGGAGAACTTTTAACTACATTTAAAAACATGAAATTAAAGTGAAGAAAGAAGATCTTCATCACTTCCTCGCCAGCCCTTTTCGCTTTTGGTCGCGACGCAACTGTAGGCACCGGCGGCTAGTGGAGGATCGTGTGAGTTGTCGGACGACGCGTCGTGGTCGTCACCATTGGAGGAGCAAGAGAGGATGACAAGCCCATTGAGTCGTGGGACATCCCAGTCCTGTTGCCGCCTGAGCTTCGCCAGTCGAGCTGTCTCCGTCGCTTCCTCCTTTGCCCCGCATTCAGACTGCTCTATGGAAAGCCGAAGCTCCTTGGCGTTCTTCCGGCGGAGCCGTCGAGTGTCCATCTCCGCCGTCGTAACTGACCGGCAATAGACCCAAGCGAGGAGTCGCTCGTCTTTCTCAGGCACCGTCGAAAACCTGCTGCGGCGCGAGCAGATTTCTCCATCATTTTCCTATCCCTTTCCCGTTGCCTCTTGATAACCCACAAGTATAGGGGATCAATTGTAGCCTTTTTTGATAAGTAAGAGTGTCGAAATCAATGAGGAGCCAAAGGTAGGACAAATATTCCCCCAAGTTCTATCGACCGCCGATACAACTCTATGCACACTTTACGTTCGCTTTACCTAGAACAAGTATGAAACTAGAAGTACTTTGTAGGAGTGATAGGATAGGTTTGCAAGACAAGAAAGAACACGTAAATAAAAACTATGGGCTGGTTAGATACAGAAACAATTACGTTAGTTTGACGAGTGTGGAAAAGTGGTGGTAGGAGTTGCGGAATTATCCCTAAGCAATTGACTACGTCACTAGACCGATAGCAAGTTTCATGTGGGAGAGGCCACTGCTAGCATGTCATCCCTTACTTGGAATTCTATGCACTTATGATTGGAACTATTAGCAAGCATCCGCAACTACTAACATTCATTAAGGTAAAACCCAACCATAGCAATAAGATATATTGGTCCCCCTTCAATCCCGTATGCATCAATTTCTATGCTAGGCTGAAGCTTCTGTCACCCTTGCCCTCCAATACATAGTCCTATCAACATATTACTAACCCTATGGTGTGATCCATGCGCGCGCCTATATGATGGGCACCAAAGGACAGCAACATAACCACAAGCAAATTAAACCAATCATAGCAAATCATCAACCACCGATAGGAGAATGAAAATCTACTCAGACATTATAGGATGGCAACACATCATTGGATAATAATATGAAGCATAAAACACCATGTTCAAGTAGAGGGTACAACGGGTTGCGGGAGAGTGGACCGCTGAATATAGATGGGGGAAGGTGATGGACGTGTTGGTGGAGATGACAGAGGTGTTGGTGTAGATCGCCGTCACACGATGATGTCCCGGGCGGCGTTCCGACGCCGCCGTGAGAGAGGGGGAGAGAGCCCCCCTTCTTCTTCTTCTTCTTCCTTGACCTCCTCCCTAGATGGGAGAAGGGTTTCCCCTCTGGTCCATGGTCTCCATGGCGGCGGAGGGGCGAGAGCCCCTCCGAGATTGTATCTCTCTCTGAGTGTCCTTCTGTTTCTGCTCTCCCAGATTTTGGCTTTCACCACTTCTTAAATTCCCAGAGATCCGTTACTCCGATTGGGCTGAAATTTTAACATGATTTTCTTCTGGATATTAGCTTTCTTGCAGCGAATGAAGGGCACAAACCGCCTTAGAGATTGGTCACAAGCCTGCCAGCCGCGCCCTAGGGGGGGGGGTGGGCCGCGCCTCCTGGGCTTGTGACCTCTTCGGGCATCGTTTCGCGTAGATTCTTCTTCCCAAAGATCATAAATATTCCAAAAAAAAATCCCCGTAGGTTTTTTATTGCGTTTGGACTTCGTTTGGTATGTATAATCTGCGAAACAAAAAACATGCAACAAACAGGAAGTGACACTGGGCACTGGATAAATAGGCTAGTCCTAAAAATAGTATAAAAACTTGCCAAAAGTATATGAAAGTTGTAGAATATTGACATGAAACAATCAAAAATTATAGATACAATGGAGACGTACCAGCATCCCTAAGCTTAATTCCTGCTCGTCCTCGAGTAGGTAAATGATAAAAAAGATAATTTTTGATGTGGAATGCTACCTAGCATAATCTTGATCATATAATCTAATCATGGCATGAATACTAAACCACGAGTGATTTGAAACAATAGTCTATCATTTGATATAAAGACAATAATATTTCAAACATACTAACAAAGCAATCATGTTTTCTCAAAATATCATGGCCAAAGAAAGTTAGCCCTACAAAATCATATAGTCTGGTTATGCTCCATCTTCCCCACACAACGTTTTAAATCATGCACAACCCTGGTTTTAGCCAAGCAATTGCTTCATACTTTAGTGTTCTCAAACTTTTTCAACTTTCACGCAATACATGAGCGTGAGCCATGGACATAGCACTATAGGTGGGATAGAATGTGGTGGTTGTGAAGAAGACAAAAAGGAGGAGATAGTCTCACATCGACTAGGCGTATCAACGGGCTATGGAGATTCCCATCAATAGATATCAATGTGAGTGAGTAGGTATTGCCATGCAACAAATGTACATGAGCTATAAGTGTATGAAAGTTCAAAAATAAACTAGCGGGTGTCTATCAAAATCGCTTTCTCACGAAGAGTTAGGCAATTTGTGGAAGCCCATCATTGGAATATACAAGCAAAGTTCTATAATGAAAAATTCCCACTAGTATATGAAAGTGACAACATAGGAGACTCTCTATCATGAAGATCATGGTGCTACTTTGAAGCACAAGTGTGGTAAAGGATAGTAGCATTGTCCCTTCTCTCATTTCTCTCATTTTTTTTACTTTTTTTATTATTGGTGGGCTTCTTTGGCCTCTTTTTTTGGGTCTTCATTGGCCTCTTTTATTACTTCCTCACATGGGACAATGCTCTAATAATGATGATCATCACACTTTAATTTACTTACAACTCGATAATTAGAACAAAATATGACTCTATATGAATGCCTCCGGTGGTGTACCGGGATGTGCAATGACCTAGCGTAGCAATGACATAAAAAAACAAGCCAGGAAAACATCATGCTAGCTATCTTACGATCATGCTAAGAAATATGACAATGATGGTGCGTGTCATAATAAACGGAACGATGAAAGTTGCTTGGCAATATATCTCGGAATGGCTATGGAAATACCATAATAGGTAGGTATGGTGGCTGTTTTGAGGAAGGGTATATGATGGGTGTAATGCACCGGCGAAACTTGCGCGGTACTAGAGAGGCTAGCAATGGTGGAAGGGTGAGAGTGCGTATAATCCATGGACTCAACATTAGTCATAAAGAACTCACATACTTATTGCAAAAGTCTATTAGACATTGAAACAAGGTACTACACGCATGCTCCTAGGGGAAGGGTTGGTAGGAGTTAACCATCGCGTGATCCCGACCACCACACAAAGGATGACAATCAATAAATAAATCATGCTCCGACCTCGTCACATAACGGTTCACGATATGTGCATGCTACGGGAATCACAAACCTTAACACAACTATTTCTACGAGTACACAATTACTCACTAGCATGACTCTAATATCACATCTTCATGTCGCAAAACTATTGCAAGGAATCAAACATATCATATTCAGTGATCTACAAGTTTTATGTAGGATTTTATGACTAACCATGTGAATGACCAACTCCTGTTAACTCTCTAAATAGGTATAAGTGAAGCATGAGAGTTTAATTCTTTCTACAAATATAAGTGAAGCAAAAGAGCATTCTACAAATGGCGATTTTCTATATGTAGGGAAACAGGCAATCTAAACTTCAAATGATATAAGTGAAGCACATGAAGCATTCTATAAAGCCAAGGACTATCTCATACCAGCATGGTGCATAAAATAAAAAGGAAAAATAAACACAAAAGACGCTCCAAGCATTTGCACATATCATGTGACGAATAAAAATATAGCTCCGAGTAAAATTACCGATAGATTGTAGACGAAAGAGGGGATGCCTTCCGGGGCATCCCCAAGCTTAGACGCTTGATTCTTCCTTGAATATTACCTTGGGATGCCTCGGGCATCCCCAAGCTTAGTCTCTTGCCTCTCCTTATTCCTTCATCCATCTGGTCTCACCCAAAACTTGAAAACTTCAATCACACAAAACTCAACAAAACCTTCGTGAGATCCGTTAGTATAATAAAGTAAATCACCACTTTAAGTACTGTTGTGAACTCATTCCAAATTTATATTAGCATTATATCTACTGTAATCCAACTTCACCATGGTTTATATTCCCCGATACAACCCATAGATTCATCGAAATAAGAGAACAATGCATAGAAAACAGAATCTGTTAAAAACAGAACAGTCTGTAGTAATATGAGAACATACGATACTTGTGATACTCCAAAAATTCTGAAAAATTATGAAAATTAGGGAAATTTGCATATCAATCAGAAGCAAAAAGAATCAACTCAAAATCTCTTTCTAGATAGGAATTAAAAATAATTTCGTGAGCACAAAGTTTCTGTCTTTTTCAGCATGATCAAACAACTATCACCCAAACTAATCATAAAGGCTTTACTTGACACATTATTTTTATAATACAATGGAATTTTACAAGGGGATAAATATTTTTGCAAGAAACTTCCATGAAAAATTCTACATTGTTTCCATGAGCATGAACACAAGTGTTCAAGGTCGACCCTCACCTCCGCAATGCATCGCCTTTCAATCGCTTCTCTTTTTGAAAAAGTTTTAAGTTCCCCTCTATTTTTTGTTTTTAAACTATATAAAAGCACTCAACAGAAATAAATAACTCTCTAAAACTTCCGGGTTGTCTTCCAGGCAGCGCTTTCTTTAAAGCCATTAAGCTAGGCATAAAGGGCTCAAGTAATGGATCCACCCGGATCCCAAGGTATATCAAAGCCAAATTTAATTAACAACGATTTTTAATTTATTAGTGAGCAGAAGGTAAAATATATCATGCAATGACGAAGTCTAACTCTCTTCCTATTCCTTGGCATGTCATAAAAGAACAATTCATGCACATCAAGTAAAGGCCAATACATAGCATAAGCAGTTTCTTGCAATTTTATCATATTGGAAACATAGAGAGGTGGAGATGTAGTTCGTCTCTCATAATAATTGCAAGTAGGAGCAGCAAGAACATGCATATTATATTCATCAAAATCATCATGTGTTATAGTAGAAGGCAACCCATCTATGTAATCCCAAATAAGAGAAAACTTCTCCAATATAGTGTAGTTGGGAGAGTTCAAAACGATAATAGGACTATCATAAGTGGGTGCGATAGCAACAATTTCATGTTTAACATAAGGAACTATAGCAAGTTCATATTCATAAGCATCATTCATATTGGCATCATGGCCACAAGTATAGCAAATATCAAGTTCATCAAAAAGGGATATTTCAAACGAATCCAAGGGATCATAGCAATCAACATAGAATTCATCCTTCGGTAAGAACGAATGGGGGAAATTAAACAATGTATGAGTTGAAGAGTTACTCTCATTAGAAGGTGGGCATGGGTAGCTAGTTCACTCTTCCTCCTTTTGTTCTTCGCTCTCCTCGTCATCTTTTTCATCTAATGAGCTCACAGTTTCAACATTTTCTTCTTCCATTGTTTCCTGCAAAATATTAGTCTCTTCTAGGGAAGCGAATAATTTCTCCATAAATCGATAAATATGGGCATTATATTCATAATTAGTATAACAATAACGAAGCATAACCAAATTTTCATATCGGTAAGCATCATCATCATTATCATCACACCTTTTAAACAGAGCTTCAATTTCATAAGCACCCATAAAAGCAACAAACTCTTCTATTTGTTCCGCATCATATTAATCATATATACCATTAGCATAAGAAGCCAAGGTTTCATTAGCATTAAATTTACAAGAAAAGGGAAGGTGTTGAGCCTTCATCCTAGAGCAACAAGTAATATCATATCTCAATCATAGTTCCCAAGCATACCATTTCAACATATGAATTTGATCCCATAATAGTTTCCCTTTTTGAGTCAAGCAATAATCCCTAAAGTATTCACGTTGATCCAACGTGTATCCCATTATATAATTGAATGGGGTTTTCTCAGGATTATTAAAGAAGTGCATAATATTTTCCACATAACGAGCATCGAGGGTTTTAAGAGGTTCCCCATCTCCTTGAGTAGCAAGTACACCTAATATTTTTGGTATTTCGTGTCCCATATCCATAACTAAAGATAGAGAACAACTTAGAACAGACAATAAATCTACTTAGTGATAAAGCAAACAAGCACACACGAGAATATTCACCTCACGCTATCTCTCCCCGGCAACGGCGCCAAAAAAAGGTCTTGATAACCCACAAGTATAGGGTGGTATCAATTGTAGCCTTTCTCGGTAAGTAAGAGTGTCGAACCCAACGAGGAGCTAAACGTAGGACAAATATTCCCTCAAGTTCTATCGACCACCGATACAACTCTACACACACTTTACGTTCGCTTTACCTAGAACAAGTATGAAACTAGAAGTACTTTGTAGGAGTGATAGGATAGGTTTGCAAGACAAGAAAGAACACGTAAATAAAAACTAGGGGCTGATTAGATACAGAAACAATTATGTTAGTTTGACGAGTGTGGAAAAGTGGTGGTAGGAGTTGCGGAATTATCCCTAAGCAATTGACTACGTTACTAGACCGATAGAAAGTTTCACGTGGGAGAGGCCACTGCTAGCATGTCATCCCTTACTTGGAATTCTATGCACTTATGATTGGAACTATTAGCAAGCATCTGCAACTACTAACGTTCATTGAGGTAAAACCAAACCATAGCAATAAGATATATTGGTCCTCCTTCAATCCCGTATGCATCAATTTCTATGCTAGGCTGAACCTTCTGTCACCCTTTCCCTCCAATACGTAGTCCTATCAACATACTACTAACCCTATGGTGTGATCCACGCGCGCGCCCATATGATGGGCACCAAAGTACAGCAACAGAACGACAAGCAAATTAAACCAATCATAGCAATTCATCAATCGCCGATAGGACAACGAAAATCTACTCAGACATCATAGGATGGCAACACATCATTGGATAATAATATGAAGCATAAAGCACCATGTTCAAGTAGAGGGTACAACGGGTTACGGGAGAGTGGACCGCTGAATACAGATGGGGGAAGGTGATGGAGGTGTTGGTGAAGATGACAGAGGTGTTGGTGTAGATCGCCGTCACACGATGATATCCCGGGTGGCGTTCCGGCGCCGCCGTGAGAGAGGGGGAGAGAGAACCATTATTATTCTTGTTACTTCACCTCCTCCCTAGATGGGAGAAGGGTTTCCCCTCTAGTCCATGGTATCCATGGGGGCGGAGGGGCGAGAGCCCCTCCGAGATTGGATCTCTCTCTGTGTGTCCTTCTGTTTCTGCTCTCCCAGATTTTGGCTTTCACCGTTTCTTAAATTCCCGGAGATCCTTAACTCCGATTAGGCTGAAATTTTAACACGATTTTCTTCTGGATATTAGCTTTCTTGTGGCGAAAGAAGGGCACCCCCGCCTGAGGGATTGGTCACAAGCCTGCCAGCCGCGCCCTAGGGGGGTGCGCCTCCTGGGCTTGTGACCTCCTCGGGCATCGTTTCGCGTAGATTCTTCTTCCCAAAAATCATAAATATTCCAAAAAATCTCTGTAGGTTTTTATTGTGTTTGGACTTTGTTTGGTATGGATAATCTGCGAAACAAAAAACATGCAACAAACAGGAACTGACACTGGGCACTGGATCAATAGGTTAGTCCTAAAAATAGTATAAAAAGTTGCCAAAAGTATATGAAAGTTGTAGAATATTGGCATGAAACAATCAAAAATTATAGATACGATGGAGACGTATCACCTCTCACGACAGGTGTCGCATGTCTACGATTCCGGCGTGTCCATTGTCTGGCTGGCGGGCAAAAGCATCCACCGCTACGCGCATGGGGAGCAGCGGCCAGGGGGAAGGGGGGCAGGGGATGGCGTGGGGGAGTCACAAACTGTGCAACCGCGGAGTTGTGCGCGGACCGGTAAAGGCCAGCACTAGCGTCCTCGCTGCGCCGTCGGGGGAGAGGTGAGACGGCAGATTCAAAACTGGCTCCCGTGTGCACCTTGGAACTCTCGAAGAGAACTTAGACAACCATCTCCATGTTGGCATCGAGGTTGGAGTCAAAGCGGCTACAAGAGCTCGACATGGTCACCGGACTGGATTGAATGAGAGAAATAGAAGGAGGAGAAGAAGTGACGAAACGAGAGCGGAGTGATTTTTGATTTATGAATTTTGGGTTGGAGATATTTATGGGGAGAGAGTAGGGTCAGGGTGGGTCAGGATGGCATTTTAAACACGTCCGGACGAGCCTATATCTGTTCTAAATTTGGGGTAGGTAGCAAGAGTGCGAGATGACTTGGACACTTAACACCCCTTTGAGACATCCTTCCTGGCCGTTTTTTTTATTATCAGTCAATAATCGGGTCGTTCTTTCAAAAGTTTGAAGAGGATTTGAGGCAGACATTGTAAATGCTCTTACGTGCTCCATCACATATATGAAGGGAGAAATACTGTATGCAAATATAGTGTGGTGTGTCCGCCATGGGAGACAATGGGCATGGGAGGCCGCGCCATCCCTTACGGCGGGTGTCGGTGAGGCGTAGTCACACTCTCTAGTGGCGCAATAGGTGACCAACATCCCCTGTCACTGTAAACGAGTCGTGGTGGACGTGCCAATCCCCGACCATGAAAAATCAATTGTTGATCTAACGTCCAATGACGACGCGAAGGCTCTGGGCTCTCACGAGAAAGATGAGGGCATGCAAGATGTTGCCGCCTTGAGTCCCGTGAGCTGGCCTGCTTCCCATGTCCTATTCTACCTCGCCGGTGACGGCATCACCTCTTCGAAAAGTGCACCCGACCTATGGATATGAACATGACTAAAACAAGGCGTCCGGACATCAATGAAAATGTAGAGTAGCTTTAGAGCATCTCCAACGCCGACCCGCAAATTCCTCGGTATATGTCCATTTTTGTGTCCGAATGTGGTCCGCGGACATGATATAGGAGGGAACCATCCAACTCTAATTACAAAGTATCCGGCTAGAACGAGAAAAACTAGGTGAAGACCAGGCATCTCATGGGGATATTTTTAGTTTAGTGTTTGGTTCTGAGGAGAAAGAATAGGGGCACCATGCATGTGCGGATGGGAGAAGAGAGAAAAGAGAAGGAGAGAACATGGGGATCATGCATGTGTGGATGAGAGAAGGGAGAAGAAAAGGGACATGCATATGATTGGTTAAATGCATGTCCGAACTCTCATAGTGTTTCCTCACATTTATATTTGATTTACCAGAAAACCACTTCGCTGGCCGATGTTGGACTGTGCTGGATTAGGAAAGCACATAAAATTGTCCGATCGGACATATAACGGAGTTCTGGACATATACAGAGTTTACCGGTTTTCATTGGAGATTCCCTTACATTGCATGTAAGAGCATCTACAGCCGGACCCCTCAAACCCTCCTTAAACGTTCGGATAGTCCGCCCGGTCATTGTCCGGTCACAAAAATTTGACCTAGGCGGGCCCCTGAAACAGGTCTCAAACGCTCGGGCTGATCGGCACCCCACATTTCCAAACCAAATATGGGACGAATATGGGGGAGCCCGAGAGAGCACGGGCATGCCCGCCACGTCAGCTTGATGGCTCGGCTCCATGCAGACTCGTCGGGAAACCCGAAGATCTGACGGGGCGCCTCTACCCTCGACGCTGTGTGAATCGCCAATTTGTGACGTGCCTTTGAATGGTGCATTTTGAACACACAAAAAGTATGGAGTTCAAATAAGTTCAAAAAAATGAAATCCCTTTGTAACAGATGAGTTCTTGTTCGAAACCCTCATACTTCGAGAGAGATTATCCGTTTTGTACACGAAGTGCATCCAGTTTTTGCCGTAACCCTCTCAACTTTTTAGCACATGCTATGTGGGTGAAGTGATGATACCATGCCAACTTGGAACATTTTCACAGTTCATTTGTAGTGCTTTTCAATTTCAGGGTCAACTAGCTCAAAAAAAAAGTAAATGCAAGAAAAATACCAAATGAAGTAAAAAATTGTTGAAAATTTATGATGTGCCTTTGAATGGTGCATTTTGAACACACAAAAAGTATGTAGTTCAAATAAGTTCAAAAAAATAAAACCCCTTTGTAAGAGATGAGTTCTCGTTCGAAACCGTGATACCTCGAGAGAGATTGTCCGTTTTGTACACGAAGTGCATCCAGTTTTTGTCGTAACCATCTCGACTTTTTAGCACATGCTATGTGGGTGAAATGATGATACCATGCCAACTTTGAACATTTTAAGAGTTCATTTGTAGCGATTTTCAATTTCAGGGTCAACTAGCTAAAAATAAATAACTAAATGCACGAAAAATACCAAATGAAGTCAGAAATTGTTGAAAATTTGTGATGTGCCTTTGAATGGTGCATTTTGAACACACAAAAAGTATGGAGTTCAAATAAGTTAAAAAATGAAATCCCTTTGTAAGAGATGAGTTCTAGTTCGAAACCCTGATACTTCGAGAGAGATTGTTCGTTTTGTACATGAAGTGCATCCAGTTTTTGTCATAACCCTCTCAACTTTTTAGCACATGCTATGTGGATGAAATTATGATACCATGCCAACTTTGAACATTTTCAGAGTTCATTTGTAGTGCTTTTCAATTTCAGGGTCAACTAGCTCAAAAAAGTAAATGCAAGAAAATACCAAATGAAGTCGGAAATTGTTGAAAAATTTGTGATGTGCCTTTGAATGATGCATTTTGAACACACAAAAAGTATGGAGTTCAAATAAGTTCAAAAAGATGAAACCCTTTGTAACAAATGAGTTCTCGTTCGAAACCCTCATACTTCGAGAGAGATTGTCCGTTTTGTACACGAAGCGCATCCAGTTTTTGCCGTAACCATCTCAACTTTCTAGCACATGCTATGTGGGTGAAATGATGATACCATGCCAACTTTGAACATTTTCAGAGTTCATTTGTAGTGCTTTTCAATTTCAGGGTCAACTAGACAAAAAAAAAGTAAATGTACGAAAAATATCAAATGAAGTGAGAAATTCTTGAAACTTTATGAAAATATTTAATAGAAAACAAAGTAAATGCAAGAGATGATTTTGCGACACTTACTTGGATGAGTTCTTGACTTGATCCTCCCCGGCAACGGCGCCAGAAATTGGCACGTTGACGGGAGGCTATTCTTAACTTGATTCTCCCCGGCAACAGCGCCAGAAATCCTTTTGCTACGTCAACAAAAGTCCTTCCCCGACAGTGGTGCCAGAGATCCTTCTGTCGTCTCTTGAGCTTGCGTTGGGTTTTCCCTTGAAGAGGAAAGGGTGATGCGGCACACGAGCAGTAAGTATTTCCCTCAGTTTGAGAACCAAGGTATCAATCCAGTAGGAGAATCTCGTCAAGTCCAGAGTACCTGCACAAACACAAAAGAGCTTGCACCCAACGCTGTAAAGGGGTTGTCAATCCCTTCAAGATTGTTTGCAAAGTGAGATCTAAAGGCGGAAAGTGCAACGAAGTAAAAAGTGTAAGGCTGAAAATATGGTGTGGAGTAGACCCTGGGGGCCATAGTGTTCACTAGAGGCTTCTCTCAAAATAGCAAGTATTACGGTGGGTGAACAAATTACTGTCGAGCAATTGATAGAACCGCGCAAAGTCATGATGATATCTAAGGCAATGATCATACATATAGGCATCACGTCAGAGACAAGTAGACCGATACTTTCTACATCTACTACTATTACTCCACACGTCGACCGCTATCCAGCATGCATCTAGTGTATTGAGTTCATGACGAACAGAGTAACGCCTTAGGCAAGATGACATGATGTAGAGGGATAATCTCAAACCAATGATGAAACCCCATCTTTTTACCCTTGATGGCAACAACATGATGTGTGCCTCGCTACCCCTTCTGTCACTGGGTGAGGTCACCGCACGGTATGAACCCAAAACCAAGCACTTCTCCCATTGCAATAATCATAGATCTAGTTGGCGAGACAATACCCACAACTCGAAGAGAATTACAAGGATATGAAATCATGCATAAGAGAGATTAGAAGAAACTCAAATAAGATTCATAGGTAATCTGATCAGAAATCCACAATTCATCGGATCTCGACAAACACACCGCAAAAGAAGATTACATCGGATAGATCTCCATGAAGATCATGGAGAACTTTGTATTGAAGATCCAAGAGAGAGAAGAAGCCATCTAATTACTAGCTATGGACCCGTAGGTCTATGGTGAACTACTCACGCATCATCGAAGAGGTCATGGTGTTGATGAAAAAGCCCTCCGTATTTGAATCCCCCCTCCGGCAGGGCACCAGAACGTGCCCGAGATGGGATCTTGTAGAGACAGAAGCTTGCGGCGGCGGAATAGTACTTTCGATGATCTCCTGATTTTATATGGAAATTTTTGGGGATATATAGGTGCAAACCCTAGGGCAAAGGAGGTCCAGGGGGCCCACAAGCCTGTGGGCCGCGGCGTCCCCCCTGGCCGCGGGGTGAGGGCTTGTGGGGCCCCCCTTCCTTGGCTCTCAAGTCTCGTGTTCTTCTTCTGTTACGGAAAAATTCTTTTCGCGGATTTTATTCCGTTTGGACTCCGTTTCAAAATCTCCTATGAAAGGGGTCAAAAACTTGGAAAAAACAGAAACTGGCACTTAGCACTGAGTTAATAAGTTAGTCCCAAAAAATATATAAAAGGCATGCAAAACATCCAAGGTTTGACAAGATAATAGCATGAAACCATAAAAAATTATAGATACGTTGGAGACGTATCAATACCTTCCCGTATAATTTTGGAATTGGTCAAAATTATACATTTTACATGCCACTAGTGCATAGGTTGAGGCCGGATGACATTCGCCGAAATATCTTGGTAAGAGTTTCCTAATTAAGTATGCTCTACTATTGCATAAATGGTGTTGATTACATTGCTAACTAGGTTACTATTATGTTCTTCAACAACAACTGCCACATGATGTAGTGCCTGTGATGATGCTCCCAGAAGGTCAAATGAAAATTAGAAGCCCGCTGAGGGCTGAGTTCGATGCTCCATACTCGAGTAACCTCAAATCAAGATAAAAAAGGCTCCAAATTGAAGCATGGAGAGAAATAAAGAAGGTTCGTAAACCACAAGCTCGAGACCGTTGGATCTCTGTGATTCATCATGGAGACATAGGCGTTATTCAGTTTTATGACATTATATCTAAGAGCGAGGACTAGGTCTTATGAGAGACAAGTTATTCTAGTTTATATTATTACTTGACATGATCGATTAGGATGCATGCATATGATGACTATATATATTATGATGTTTCTCTATTTTATTTTATGTGTATCATATGCTAACTTGGTATATGATTAAGATGATGACGAGTTGTTAGATGATCGATTAGAATACTATTGCCAATCGACGGAAATGATATGAAATGATAAAGTGTAAAAAAGATGCATATATGTGCATGTAACTCGTGTCTACATTTTGTAAATATGTTCGACAAAGCACGACAGATGAGATGGTGTAATATATTCGTGATGATGTGCAATATATATATAACAAATAAATGGGAAAATAGGGGGCAGTGCAAAACCCTAAATCCAAAAATTGCTAAAAAAAACAGCGATGAAATATCCCCGGTTCGTAATACGAACTGGGACTAATACCCCTCCCCCTCACTCCCAGCCCCGCCACGTGGAAGGCCATTAGCCCCGGTTCGGGGTCGAACCGGGGCTAGCATTAGTCCCGGTTGATTAGTCCTGGTTCACGAACCGGGACAAATGGCCCAACCGAACCGGGGCTAAAGGCCCTTTTTCTACTAGTGAATGCCGCGTGGCGCCGCTCCGGGGTCAGGGCCGACTATTTAAGCCAACACGCCACCGGCATTACTCAATCCAGCACCGTCTCTTCCTATTTCAGTAGGTCCGAATCCGAAGGGAAGCGCGGCTACCTTTGGAATCGAAGGAGGATTTCAAGGAGCGGAGAAGGTGAGGGAGGAGCCCGAGGTGGAGCCACATGTGCTGGAGGAGGAGGCGCCGCCGCAGGAGCCGAAGGAGGAGGCGTCGACGATTGTCGATCTGTGGCCGAAGCAGATTGCCATCCTGAACTCCATCCGCTCAGAGTCGGCTGCGGTGGCCACGCGTCGGATCACTAGTAGAAAACATGGCTTTGGATCGGGCCTGGCCAGCCCATTAGTCCCGGTTCTTCACGAACCGGGACCCATGGGGGGCATTAGTCCCGGTTCATGACCCGGGGGGGCCGGCTGGTGCCCCGTGGGCATTGGTCCCGGTTCGTCTAGACCCATTTGTCCCGGTTCTAGGCACGAACCGGGACCAATGGGCCGCGGTCCTGGCCCACATCCATTGGTACCGGTTCGTGCCTTGAACCGGCTTAGAAGGCCCCGGTTTATGCCACGAAAACAATCAGTAAATGCTTTTCAAATGCTTTTCAATTTCATGGTCTTATAGCTCAAAATAATCAGTAAATGCATGAAAAATAACAAATGAAGTCAGAAAGGGTTGTAAATTGATGATGTGGCTTTGAATGGTGCATTTTGAACACAAAAAAAACTCTGGAGTTCAAATAAGTTCAGAAAAATGAAATCCCTTTGTAACAGACGAGTTTCCGTATGAAACCTTGATACTTCGAAAGAGATTGTCCGTTTTGTACACGAAGTGCATCAATTTTTGCCGTAACCCTCTCAACTTTCTCGCACATGCTATGTGGGTGAAAAGATGATACCATGCCAACTTGGAACCTTTTCAGAGTTCATTTCAAATGATTTTCAATTTCATGGTCTTATAGCTCAAAATAATCAGTAAATGCAAGAAAAATAACAAATGAAATCAGAAAGGGTTGTAAATTGATGATGTGGCTTTGAATGGTGCATTTTGAACACAGAAAAACTATGGAGTTCAAAGAAGGTCAAAAAAAATCCCTTTGTAATAGACGAGTTTCCGTATGAAACCCTCATACTTCGAAAGAGATTGTCCGTTTTGTACACGAAGTGCATCCAGTTTTTGCCGTAACCCTCTCTACTTTCTCGCGCATGCTATGTGGGTGAAATGATGATACCATGCCAACTTGGAACCTTTTCAGAGTTCATTTCAAATCCTTTTCAACTTCATGGTCTTATAGCTCAAAATAATGAGTAAATGCATGAAAAATAACAAATGAAGTCAAAAAGGGTTGTAAATTGATGATGTGGCTTTGAATGGTGCATTTTCAACACAGAAAAAACTATGGACTTCAAATAAGTTCAAAAAAATGAAATCCCTTTGTAAAAGACGAGTTTCCGTATGAAACCGTGATACTTTGAAAGAGATTGTCCGTTTTGTACACGAAGTGCCTCCAGTTTTTGCCGTAACCCTCTCAACTTTCTCGCACATGCTATGTGGGTGACATTATGATACCATGCCAACTTGGAACCTTTTCAGAGTTCATTTCAAATGCTTTTCAATTTCATGGTCTTATAGCTCAAAATAATCAATAAATGCATGAAAAATAACAAATGAAGTCAGAAAGGGTTGTAAATTGATGATGTGGCTTTGAATGGTGCATTTTGAACACAGAAAAACTATGGAGTTCAAATAATTCAAAAAATGAAATACCGTTGTATCACACGAGTTTTCGTATGAAACCCTCATACTTCGAAAGAGATTGTCCGTTTTGTACACGAAATGCTTCCAGTTTTTGCCGCAACCCTCCCAACTTTCTCGCACATGCTATGTGGGTGAAATGATGATACCATGCCAACTTGGAACCTTTTCAGAGTTAATTTCAAATGCTTTTCAATTTCATGGTCTTATAGCTCAAAATAATCAATAAATGCATGACAAATAACAAATGAAGTCAGAAAGGGTTGTAAATTGATGATGTGGCTTTGAATGGTGCATTTTGAACACAGAAAACCTATGGAGTTCAAATAAGTTCAAAAAAATGAAATCCCTTTGTAAGAGACGAGTTTCCGTATGAAACCCTCATACTTCGAAAGAGATTGTCCATTTTGTACACGAAGTGCATCCAGTTTTTGCCGTAACCCTCTCAACTTTCTCGCACATGCTATGTGGGAGAAATGATGATACCATGCCAACTTGGAACCTTTTCATGGTTCATTTCAAATGCTTTTCAATTTCATGGTCTTATAGCTCAAAATAATCAGTAAATGCATGAAAAATAACAAATGAAGTCAGAAAGGGTTGTAAATTGATGATGTGGCTTTGAATGGTGCTTTTTGAACACAGAAAACTATGGAGTTCAAATAAGTTCAAAAAAAGAAATTCCTTTGTAACACACGAGTTTTCGTATGAAACCCTCATGCTTCGAAAGAGATTGTCCATTTTGTACACGAAGTGCATCCAGTCTTTTCCGTAACCCTCTCAACTTTCTCGCACATGCTATGTGGATGAAATGATGATACCATGTCAACTTGGAACCTTTTCAGAGTTCATTTCAAATGCTTTTCAATTTCGTGGTCTTATAGCTCAAAATAATCAGTAAATGCATGAAATAACAGATGAAGTCAGAAAGGGTTGTGAATTGATGATGTGGCTTTGAATGCTGCGTTTTGAACATAGAAAAACTATGGAGTTCAAATAAGTTCAAAAAAATGAAATCCCTTTGTAACAGACGAGTTTCCGTATGAAACCGTGATACTTCGAAAGAGATTTTCCGTTTTGTACACGAAGTGCTTCCAGTTTCTGTCGTAACCCTCTCAATTTTCTCGCACAAGCTATGTGGGTGAAATGATGATACCATGCCAAGTTGGAACCTTTTCAGAGTTCATTTCAAATGCTTTTCAATTTCATGGTCTTATAGCTCAAAATAATCAGTAAATGCATGAAAAATGACAAATGAAGTCAGAAAGGGTTGTAAATTGATGATGTGGCTTTGAATAGTGCATTTTGAACACAGAAAAATTATGGAGTTCAAATAAGTTCAAAAAAATGAAATCCCTTTGTAAGAGACGAGTTTCCGTATGGAACCGTGATACTTCGAAAGAGATTGTCCGTTTTGTACACGAAGTGCATCCAGTTTTTGCTGTAACCCTCTCAACCTTCTCGCACATGCTATGTGGGTGAAATGATGATACCATGCCAACTTGGAACCTTTTCAGAGTTCATTTCAAATGCTTTTCAATTTCATGGTCTTATAGCTCAAAATAATCAGTAAATGCATAAAAAATAACAAATGAAGTCAGAAAGGGTTGTAAATTGATGATGTGGATTTGAATGGTGCATTTAGAACACAGAAAAACTATGGAGTTCAAATAAGTTCAAAAAAATGAAATCCCTTTGTAAGAGACGAGTTTCCGTACCATGATACTTCAAAAGAGATTGTCCGTTTTGTACATGAAGTGCATCCAGTTTTTGCCGTAACCCTCTCAACTTTCTCGCACATGCTATGTGGGTGAAATGATGATACCATGCCAACTTGGAACCTTTTCAGAGTTCATTTCAAATGCTTTTCAATTTCATGGTCTTATAGCTCAAAATAATCAGTAAATGCATGAAAAATAACAAATGAAGTCAGAAAGGGTTGTAAATTGATGATGTGGATTTGAATGGTGCATTCTGAACACAGAAAAACTATGGTGTTCAAATAAGTTAAAAAAATGAAATCCCTTTGTATGAGACGAGTTTCCGTATGAAACCGTGATACTTCAAAAGAGATTGTCCGTTTTGTACACGAAGTGCATTCAGTTTTTGCCGTAACCCTTTTAACTTTTTCGCACATGCTATGTGGGCGAAATGATGATACCATGCCAACTTGGAACCTTTTCAGAGCTCATTTCAAATGCTTTTCAATTTCATGGTTTTTCAACTAAAATTATATAGAATTTATGCAACTAAAATTAACAAAGTATTTTCTGTTCAAAACGTTAAAAACAAAAAATAATTATCATAAAAGAAAATATATAAGTAATTAGAATTTTGTTACAAACTTTAATAGCAAAAAGAATTATCATAAAAGAAAATAAATAAGTAATTAGAAACAAAAAGAAAGCAAAAAGAATGTGTACCAAATAAAATGCCTTTGTAACAGCTTTAGAACTCGTACTAAAGGAATCAACTAAAAAGCTTTTATAAACCTCTAGTATTATTGAAACTAAAATTATATAGAATTTGTGCAACTAAAATTATCAAAGTATTTTTTGTTCAAAACATTAAAAGCAAAAAAGAATTATCATAAAAGAAAATAAATAAGTAATTAAAATTTATTTACAAACTTTAGTAGCAAAAAGAATTATCATAAAAGAAAATAAATAAGTAATTAGAAAGAAAAAAGAAAGCAAAAAAAACTGATTTAAAAAAAAAGTGCCACGTACACGGCCACCACGGTGTGCATACGACTAGAAGCCCATTACTAGGGCCAGGATGCAGGCCCGTAGTAGGCCCAATAGGTCCACAAGCACACAGAATGATTTTAGGCCCGTAAGCCTGCAGTAGAGAGGAGCTCGAAGTGGTTGGTTGGCACGGCTTATAAACCACTCCGATCCCCTCTTGGCTAGGGAGGTGGGACTAAACATAGCACCGCACCGCGCAAAGGCCTTTGGTCCCGGTTGGTGGCACCAACCGGGACTAAAGGGGGCATTGGTACCGGTTGGTGCCACCAACCGGGACCAAAGGCGTGTGCTTCCCGCCCTTCGGCTGCTGAAAAGAGACCTTTAGTTCCGGTTGGTGGCACCAACCAGGACCAATGCCACCATTAGTCCCGGTTGGTGCCACCACCCGGGACCAAAGGACTCTGCTTTCCGCCCTTTGGGCTGCTGAAAAGAGACCTTTGGTCCCGGTTGTTGACACCAACCGGGACTAAAGGTGTGGCTATATAAGCGGCAGTTTAGAAATTTTGATCTCTCCCCCTCTCTCCATTCGATCCCGACGCCGGCGCCGCCCCTGCCGCCTCGACGCTGCCCCTGCCCCATCGACGCCGTCGTCCCTCTGCCCCGTCGAGGCCGTCCTCGTCGTCGCCGCCACCTACGCCGGTCGCCTGCGCCTCCTCCATCTGCGGTCGCCGACGAGCAGCGCCCGACCCTCCTCCCACGGTGAGATCCGCCGCCGCCACTCCTCCCTCTCCTCTAGATCCGGTGCCAACCGGATGATGCATACATGCGTGCCATCTTTGATTTTCAAATCAGTGATGAGATAAATCCTGTGTACCGGTGCTTGCAGCTAGCGAAATGCGACTCGTGTTTTTCATTTGTATGTAGGTAGCTTCCTCATTGTGTGGTTGTTGTGATCAATATTCATGACCTGAATTCATTTTTGTTTGCTGTTGGCTTCATTTTAGTAAAGATGGGGTGGAGAAAAACTATAGCCAATATATGTAAGTTAACTGAATTTATTTCTGTTTGTTGTTGGCTTCATTTTAATAATATGTTTCAGTAGCTATATTTCTTTGGTTCCTAACATGGTTGTAGGTTAGATGTTCCTGTTGGTTTGTCTTGTTGTAGAACCTACCCCTATTCGTCTACTCCCTTCGTTTCTAAATATTTGTCTTTCTAAAGATTCAACTACGGTTAGACACGAAGAAAAATGAGTGAATCTACACTTTAAATTATGTCTATATACATCCGTATGTAGTCCGTAGTGAAATCTCTAAAATAAGAAATATTTAGGAATAGAGGAAGTATTACACTTTATTTGTAGCTATTAAGGAAGAAAGTAATGGACATTCACATGTCAGAGTCTCCCCATAATTTAGCATTTGATGGCTGGGGCCGCTGCTTTATAGAAGATGGATGTGAAACCAAAATCATATTCTACTAACTTTTGTTTAGTGCATATTATCATTTAGCAGTATGTTGGTTGTGCCTCTCCATGATCAACGGAGATATTTTATAGATGTATTGTAGTTTTGTCATGCATTAATCTTCTGAATGGTTGACCATAGAAAAATTATGTAGTTCTCATTTTCTTTATATATTTCTGGTTCCAAGGAGAACTCTAACTCCTTTCGGAATTACCACTTTAAACATTGTAGATTCCAATCTCTTGTGTATTTACATCAAAGACTGTTTTTAAACTTCTAATTGCAAGTTCTTTTAGAATGGTGGACCTACTTAATGATTTTAGTTTCTGAGAAATGTATTCATATGCCTATTTGACAATCTCCCTTTCAATCTGAATGAATCACAACAAATGATGAGTTTTACTAAGTCCGTGGAGAAATATGTGTGCTATGACGTCAGGTGTGCTTCTCTGGCAATGGCTCCAAAAAAGGGTTGATCCTGCAATCTCTGGCGTTAGCTAGACGAATGCTTATGACAACGAACCTTCTCCTGCAACGGCACCAGAAGAATGCTTCTAGCACTCCCCGACAATGAAACTGGAAGAATCTTGTTGATGGCCCACCAGTGCGTGGGTTCGCAACAGTTTTCGAGGGTAGAGTATTCGACCCAATTTGTTGATAAGCCCGTCAGGAGGTGAGAGTATACTCTCAAGTATTAGCAGCTGAATTTGTCAGATTCAACCACACGTGAAAGATTAGTATCTGCAAGCAGAGTAGTAATAGCAAAGTAGCGAGTAACGACAGTGTAACGAGCAATAGCAGTGGCAAGGACCAGCAGTAGTGACAGCAGTAGCAAGTAGCAGCAGAGCAAGACAAGTAATGACAGTAGCAACAGTAGGACAAACTCGTAGGCAATGGGTCGGTGATTTGTTTGGATGATATCCATCATGCAACAGCTATAACACGGAGAGATATGGGGCTAGCTCTCGTTCATCAATGTGATGTAGGCATGCATTCCGTGTGTCGTCATACGTGCTTAGGGAAAAGAACTTGCATGACATCTATTGTCCATCCCTCCCGTGGCAGCGGGGTCCAAAAGTAAACTATGTGATATTAAGGTTCTCCTTTTAATAAAGAACCGGACCAACGCATTAGCACTTGGTGAACACATGAACTCCTCAAACTATGGTCATCACCGAGAGTGTTTCCGGTTATTGTCACTCCGGGGTTGCCTGATCATAAAACATAGTAGGTAACTACAACTTGCAAGATGGGATCTAAAACACACATATATTGGTGACAACATAATAATTTCAGATCTGAAATCATGGCACTCGGGCCCTAGTGACAAGCATTAAGCATGGCAAAGTAGTAGCAACATCAAATCTCAGAACATAGTGGATATTAGGGATCAATCCCTATCAAAACTAACTCGATTACGTGATAGATCTCATCCTACTCATCACCGCCCAGCGAGCCTACGAATAGATTACTCACGAACGACGAAGAGCTTCATGGAATTGGAGAGGGAAGAAGGTTGACGATGACGATGGCGATGATTTCCCCTCTCCGGAGCCCAAGACGGACTCCAGATCTGCCCTCCAAATAAAGAACAGGAGGTGGCGGCGCCTCCATATCGAAAACGCAACGAAAACTTCTCTTTTTATTTTTTTCTGGGACGAAAGGTAACTTATAGAGCTGGAGTTGGGGGCGGCAGGTGCCTGTGGGCCCCACAAGCTTGCCCACCACCACTAGGGGGGTGGTGGCGGAGCAAGGGCTTGTGGCCCACTGGCCCACCCCCTGAGGTGGAACTTGGCGCAGATATTTTTGATATTTTCCAAAACCGCTCCCCGTAAATTTTCAGGACGTTTGGAGAACTTTGATTTCTGCACAAAAATAACACCAAGGCAATTCTGCTGAAAACAACGTCAGTCCAGGTTACTTCCATTCAAATCATGCAAATTATAGTCCAAAACAAGGGCAAAAGAGTTTGGAAAAGTAGAGACGTTGGAGACGTATCAACTCCCCCAAGCTTAAAACCTTGCTTGTCCTCAAGCAACTCAGTTGACAAACTGAGAGAGAAAGAAAAACTTTGACAAACTCTGTTTGATCTTGTTGTTGCAACTATGTCTAACTCATAACCAGAATTTCAGCAAGATCATAAGTTAACCACATAAGCAAATGACACAAAGATCTCACGGTAAACTAATATCAATGGCATAATCAGCTAACGAGCAAATAATAATGAGTTCAAATACCAACACTTCAATCAAAACAAGCATGAAGCAAAATGAATAGGTGGTATCTCGCTAGCTCTTTCTGAGACCGCAAAACATAAATGCAGAGCACTTTCAAAGATCAAGGGCTGACTAAACATTGTAACTCATAGCAACGAAGATCCAGTCATAGTCATACTCAATATCAATCAAAAGCAAAGCATAAAAATGACAGAGGTGCTCTCTAATTGGTGCTTATATAAGAGGAGGATGGCTCAACAGGAAAATAAATAGACAAGCCCTTCGCAGAGGGAAGCATTGATTTGCAGAGGTGCGAGAGCTCAAGCTTTGAAAACAGAGATAATAATTTTGGGTGGCATGCTTTCATTGTCAACGCAATGACCAAGATTTCTCAATATCTTCCATGCTACTCATGCTATAGGCGGTTCCCAAACAGAAAAGTAAAGTTTTAACTCCCCCACCACCAATCAATCACAATCCACGGCTAGCCGAATCCTCGGGTACCGTCCATACTAACATCAATCCGGGGGGAGTCTTGTTTTACATTTATGTTTTCGATTTAAGCATGCAGCTGGGCATCCCAAATACCGGCCCCTTTCTCGTGAAGGACTGTGAATAAACACATGTCGAGGATAACACTCCTAGCATGGAAGATACCAATAGCCCTCTGTCACCACATGAGCGGTTCGGGCATGCAAAACAGATTTATTTCTTGAAGGTTTAGTGAATGGCACATGCAAATTTACTTGGAACGGCAGGTAGATACCGCAAATAGGTAGGTATGGTGGACTCTCATGGGAAAACTTTTGGGTTTATGGAAGTGGATGCACAAGCAGCATTCCCGCTTAGTACAAGTGAAGGCTAGCAAAAGAATGGGAAGCGACCAACTAGAGAGCGGCAACAGTCATCAAGATGCAATGAGTTTGACTAACATTGAATGCAAGCATGAACAGGATATAAATCACGATGAACACGAACATCATAGAGGCTATGTTGATTTGTTTCAATTACATGCATGAACATGCGCCAAGTCAAGCCACTTGAAACATTCAAAGGAGAATACCATCCTATCATACTACATCATAGTCATCTCAAAATCTATGTTGGCAGTCAAGACAAACCATTATAAGCTCTCAGCTAAATAAGCATGGCATCAGAAACTATGATCTCTAAGTTGTCATTGCAAACATGGTTTTCTCACAACAAAGCTAAATCTGGGTCGACAAGCTAGTCATATTTACAAAAACAAAATAGATAGAGTTCATACCAGCTTTTCAGTCTCAGTCACTTCATCATATATCATCATTGTTGCCTTTCATTTGCGCGATCAAACGACGATGAAAACGATAATAAGCGCATTGGACTAAGCTGAATCTGCAGGCAAACACAAAGGAGAAGACAAAATAATATGGCTCTTTGAAAGCTAAACAGGTAAGCATGTAAGAACCACTAAGCATTGTAACCAATATCTTCTACCTTGACACAAAGAAAAAGAAAACTATTTACACGGGAAAGCTCCCAACAAGCAAAAGAAGAAAGAAAAATCTTTTTGGGTTTTCTCAAAAGGACACAAAACAAGAAAACAAAAAGAAACTAGCATGGATAATACAATGGCAAAGTGTAAACACCGGCTAACAAAGCGAGAGCATAAACATGAATGTAAAGTCGGTGAGAGCACGTACTCCCCCAAGCTTAGGCTTTTGTCCTAGCTTGGTCTACTCCCATGGATGATCCTGGCGAAACCCAAAGTCATAATGGGTGTTATACGGGAGTGCTGCAGCCACGGCCTGAATAGCTGCCTCACGATGTTGAGCAGCAGTCGCCTCGCTCTCATACTCCTCTGCCTCTCCTATGGTTATGTAGTATCTTTGTTTAACCTGAAAGTCAAAGAAAGCACGAGCAGGAAGGGTAATATGGAAAACTCGCTGCCGGTTAAATATCAAGCGGTATAGAGGGATCCATGATCTCTGTCAAGGAACTGGTAGCGTGTTAGAGCGACACGATCAAGGTGGGTTGTACGGAGAGGAGGGTCTTCTGGACGGATGGATGCTCCAAGAAAATTTGCTAAGCGTGTAGCATAAACTCCACCAAAGAAATCCCCCTCACTGGCATTTTTATTCAGCCTCCTTGCTATAATTGCTCCCATATTAAAGCTCGTGTCACCTGTTACTGCGCTCTTAAGGATACTAAGGTCGGAAGCGCATAGGTGAGAATGTGCACCCTTGCCATTAATACACCTACCTATGAAGAGGGCAAGGTAGTGCAAGGCAGGGAAATGGATGCTTCCGATGGTGGCTTGCGTGATATCTCTGGTTTCTCCAACAGTTATACTGGAGACAAAGTCTCTGACCGAAGACTTAGGAGGATCAATAACACTACCTCCATCGGGTATCTTGCAAATCCTATTGAAATCCTCCAGACCCACGGTATAGGATTTATCGTACAGATCAAACATTATGGATGATTCACGGCCAACTAAAAATTTAAATCTACGCACGAAAGAGGCAGTGAGCATAGCATACTGGTCACATTTATCTGAGAGGAATTCTTCTCACCCGGCATTGCGGACAAGTGCATCAAACTCATCCTTGAAGTCTGCTTCGATCATGAACTCATCGGAAGGCCATTCACATGGTTGCACCGGTGCGTCCCTTAGTTGAAAAGGTTCGGGCTCCCGAAAAGAGAGACGGGGACCCTTCTTACTTGAGGAACCACCATGAAACTTCCTCCTGAACATAATTTCTTTTTGCTGAAATTTTTGAAGTTCAAGAGAAAAGTGAATAAAGACCCACCACACCTTGTAGAAACTACTCCTACTAGTGCCTAGAGACCGTATCACGCGCTAAAACTACTTGGGACCAGCTAAAATCAACTTTTCTAGCTCAAGAACAGGGTCACCAAGGTAGCAAGAATTCGCGAAGGATAAAGCACTAGAGAAAAAACTAATTGGACAATGGAGGAGTCACTTACCAAGGAGTAATTTCCCCAAAACGGTTCGGAGAATGGTGCTTTGAGCAAGGAGATCGAAAATAACAGCCAAATGAGCAAGAACACGAGTTTGAGCTGCGAAACAATTTTTTCTGGAGGTGGAAGAAGAGGCTGGGAGCTGGAATGAGTGGCGGGGATGCCTGTGGGCCCCACAAGCTTGCACCCCGCCACCAGGGGGGTAGGTGGCGGTGGGGGGCTTGTGGCCCACTGGTGAGGCCCCCTGACCAGCTCTCAGGCCCAGAAATTTTCAAAAATTCCAGAAAAAATCATACTAAATTTTCACGACCATCGGAGAACTTTTATTTTCGACGTATTTTTCTCCGGAACGCTAAAACAGAAAACAGGAAAAACTAAACTAGTTCTATCATTTTTCTTCTAAGCAACAGAAAATGAAGACTCAAAACAAAGGTATGTGACTCTCTGATTCATCCATTTCATGGTCATCGGAAGAAATTCGTCAATGGGGTTGATCAAGTCCTTATGACAAAACCTTCTCGAATCGCAAGAGAGAACGGAGAATTTTCGAATAGCCACTAAGTCACCTCAATGGGGATATGTATCTCCCCAACAAGCAAATCATACTTCATATTGACACGAGGAATAGGGCATTCAAAGCTCCCAATGAGAATCGATGGAGTCTTTTCGATAGCATTGATGCAATGTACTGGATATCGTTTCTTCGGAAAGTGCACTGTGTGCTCATTACCGTTGACGTGGAAAGTGACATTTCCTTTGTTGCAATCTATAACAGCCCATGCGGTGTTTAAAAAGGGTCTTCCGAGGATGATAGCCATGGCATCGTCCTCGGGAATATCCAAGATAATAAAGTCTGTTAAGATAGTGGTGTTAGCAACCACAACAGGCACATCCTCGCAAACACCGATAGGGAAAGCAGTTGATTTGTCGGCCATTTGCAGAGAAATTTCAGTGGGTGTCAACTTATCCAACTCAAGTCTATGATAAAGAGAGAGTGGCATAACACTAACACCGGCTCCAAGGTCACATAAGGCAGTTCTTACGTAGTTTCCTTTAATGGAGCAATGTATAGTGGGCACTCCGGGATCACCAAGTTTCTTAGGAGTTCCACCTTTGAAAGTGTAATTGGCAAGCATGGTGGAGATCTCAAGATCTGGTATCTTCCGTTTATTAGTCACGATATCTTTCATGTACTTGGCATACAGAGACATCTTGAGCATATCAGTTAACCGCATCTACAGAAAGACGGGTCTTATCATCTCAACGAAGTGCTCAAAATCCTCATCATCCTTTTTCTTGGATGGCTTAGGAGGAAAGGGCATAGGTCTCTGAACCCATGGCTCTCTTTCTTTACCATGCTTCCTAGCAGTAAAGTCATTCTTGTCATATCTCTTAGGTTGTGGATTATCAGGATTAACTGTAGGTTCAATCTCCACATCCTCATCATGGCTAGGTTGAGCATTATTATGAACATCACTGTCCACATTGTCACCAGGTTCATGTTCATCACCTGATTGTGTTTCTTCATCAGACTCAGAAATATCATTAGGTTCTTCAGGTGTGATAGTATTTGGTGAACTGGCGTGCAGGTTTCTATCATCCTTCTTCTTCTCCTTAGGATGACTAGGTGTATCCGCATTGATTCCTTGAGAATCTTGATCAATTCTCTTAGGATGACCTTCAGGATACAAAGGTTCCTGAGTCATTTTGCCTCCTCTAGTAATGACTCTGACAGAGTTGTCATTTAATTCATTGAGCAGGTCGTTCTGAGCTTTAAGTACTTGTTCTACCTGAGTAGTACTTATAGAGGCATGTTACTCAGAAGCTTCAGAGCATTGACATTTCTGTCTACACAAGCACTTAAATGGCTAAGCATACGAGTACTTTGTTCCAAATGTCTGCTAACATAATCATTGAAACTCTGTTGTTTGGCAACAAAGTTGTCAAATTCATCAAAGCATAGGCTAGCAAGTTTATCAAAAGGAATATCACTCTCGTCAAAACTACGCAGAGAATTCACTTCTACTACCTGTATCGGGTTATCGAGACCGTGGATCTCTTCGATAGGTGGTAGATTTTTGACATCTTCAGATCTAATGCCTTTCTCTTGCATAGATTTCTTGGCTTCTTGCATATCTTCGGGACTGAGGAATAGAATACCTATTTTCTTAGGAGTTGGCTTAGGAGGTGGTTCGGGAATAGTCCAAGCATTATCGTTGATCAAGAGGTTATTCAGTAGAGTCTCATCTTGTTCTACAGTTTGTTCCCTAAAAACACAACGGGCACAACTATCTAGGTAGTCTCTAGAGGCATCGGTAAGTCTGTTATAGAGGATATCAAGTATCTCATTCTTCTTAAGAGGGTGATCAGGCAAAGCATTCTGTAGCTGGACGAGCCTTCCCCAAGCTTGTGGAAGACTCTCTTCTTGGAGTTGAGCAAAGTTCTATATTTCCTGCAAGGCAGCTTGCTTCTTATGGGCAGGGAAATATTTCTCACAGAAGTAATAGACCATCTCCTGGGGACTACGCACACATCCAGGAGCAAGAGAGGTGAACCAGGCTTTAACATTATCCTTTAGAGAGAAAGGAAATAGCTTAAGGATATAGTAGCTAGTGGCGGATCTTCTCCTCATTAGTGAAAAGGTCGGCTATTTAGGATAGTTTGGCAAGATGGGCTATGACCGTCTTAGACTCATAACCATGAAAAGGATCAGATTTGACTAGAGAGATTATCTCAGGGTCGACAGAGAATTCATAATCCTTATCGGTGACAAAGATAGGCGAAGTGGCAAACTTCGGATCATTTTTCATCCTAACTTCCCAAGATTTTTCCTTCCACTTGAGAATTAATTTCTTAGCATCATAGGCATCCTTACACGCAAGAAAATCCTCAGCTATCTCTCCCTCCATAACGTAATCCTCAGGTATATCAGGCAATTCATATCTAGGAGAGCTAGATCTAGCAGGAGCAAAAGCAGGTTCTATCTCAATAGTATCGGCAGTTTCAGAAGCATCACGAGCATTGACAGTAACTCTAGCAATATGAGCATCAAGGAACACTCCTAGTGGAATAGGCAAAGGAGCATCTCTGGCAGTATCAAGCATAGCATCATCAGGCAAAATAGCATCTCTAGCATCATCACGCAAAGCAGTATCAAGCATAGCATCTCTAGCAGTATCAGGCATAACATCTCTAGCAGTAGTTTCAAGCATAGCATCTCTAGCAGTAGTATCACAAGCATCATCAAGCACACGCGATATATCAAGATTTCTAGCAAGAGGTGAAGTCGCAAACTTACTCATAACTGAAGGTGAATCAAGTGCAGAGCTAGATGGCAATTCCTTACCTCCCCTCGTAGTTGAGGGCAAGACTTTGGTCTTCGGATCCTTCAGATTCTTCATAGTGATCAGCAGATATAAATCCCAAGTAACTCAGAGAATATAGCAATACCTCCCCCACAACGGCGCTAGAAAAATGCGGACGTCAGTTGTGCTTCCCTGGCAATGGCTCCAGAAAAGGGCTGATCCTGCAATCTCTGGCGTTAGCTAGACGAATGCTTATGACAACGAACCTTCTCCTACAACGGCACCAGAAGAATGCTTCTAGCACTCCCCGGCAATGAAACTGGAAGAATGTTGTTGATGGCCCACCAGCGCGTGGGTTCGCAACAGTTTTCGAGGGTAGAGTATTCGACCCAATTTGTTGATAAGCCCGTCAGGAGGTGAGAGTATACTCTCAAGTATTAGCAGCTGAATTTGTCAGATTCAACCACACCTGAAAGATTAGTATCTGCAAGCACAGTAGTAACAGCAAAGTAGCGAGTAACGACAGTGTAACGAGCAATAGCAGTGGCAAGGAACAGCAGTAGCAAGTAGCAGCAGAGCAAGACAAGTAACAGCAGTAGCAACAGTAGGACAAACTCGTAGGCAATGGGTCGGTGATTTGTTTGGATGATATTCATCATGCAACAGCTATAACACGGAGAGATATGTGGCTAACTCCCGTTCGTCAATGTGATGTAGGCATGCATTCCATGTGTCATCATACGTGCTTAGGGAAAAGGACTTGCATGACATCTATTGTCCATCCCTTCCGTGGCAGCGGGGTCCAAAAGGAAACTACGGGATATTAAGCTTCTCCTTTTAATAAAGAACCGTACCAACGCATTAGCACTTGGTGAACACACGAACTCCTCAAACTATGGTCATCACCGGGAGTGGTTCCGGTTATTGTCACTCCAGGGTTGCCGGAACATAACACGTAGTAGGTAGCTACAACTTGGAAGATCGGATCTAAAACACACATATATTGGTGACAACATAATAATTTCAGATCTGAAATCATGGCACTCGGGCCCTAGTGACAAGCATTAAGCATGGCAAAGTAGTAGCAACATCAAATCTCGGAACATAGTGGATACTAGGGATCAATCCCCATCAAAACTAACTCGATTACATGATAGATCTCATCCTACTCATCACCGCCCAGCGAGCCTACGAATAGATTACTCACGAACGACGAAGAGCTTCATGGAATTGGAGAGGGAAGAAGGTTGATGATGACGATGGCGACGATTTCCCCTCTCCGGAGCCCAAGACCGACTCCAGATCTGCCCTCCAGATGAAGAACAGGAGGTGGCGGCGCCTCCGTATCGAAAACGCGATGAAAACTTCTCTTTTTATTTTTTGTGGGACGAAAGGTAACTTATAGAGTTGGAGTTGGGTGCGGCAGGTGCTTGTGGGCCCCACAAGCTTGCCCACCGCCACCAGGGGGTGGTGGCGGAGCAGGGGCTTGTGGCCCACTGGCCCACCCCCTGAGGTGGAACTTGGCGCAGATATTTTTGATATTTTCCAAAGCTGCTCCCCGTAAATTTTCACGACGTTTGGAGAACTTTGATTTCTGCACAAAAATAACATCAAGGCAATTCTGCTGAAAACAACGTCAGTCTAGGTTAGTTCCATTCAAATCATGCAAATTATAGTCCAAAACAAGGGCAAAAGAGTTTGGAAAAGTAGATACGTTGGAGACGTATCATGCTACAGTTAGGAAAAGAGGGAGTAATCTACAATATAGGATATTGAATAGTGTAAATAGTAGTTGCAGTGAATCATGTTGTATTAGATATCACGCTGGAATTAGCTTGTCGAGTGACTCAATCTATTTTATCATAGGGATTTGGAGGATCAATCACTATTGTTTATATGCAACAGCATGCCTTTAATGACGTCTCAGTTTTGAAAATATAACTTGAGCAAAATATCGTGTATCTATTTAATTCATATATACTTGGGATCATTGTTTTATATTGATGTGGTCTCATTTGGTCAACATTTAGACGTGCGTTGCACGTGCACATATTACTAGTTTATAATAAGTGCTTAGTAGTTGAACTAGTTGATTTAATAAAACTACTTTATTAAATTTTATTATATATAGAAGTAGTTTATTTTTAGTAAGAACTACTTTATTTTATTTATTTATAGTAACTGCTTAGTAGATGAACTAGTTGATTTAATAAAACTACTTTATTTTACTATATATAGAAGTAGTTTATTTTTAGCAAGAAAACTAATAGAACTAGTTTATTTTTTAGTTTTTTTACGATGCCTATCCCGCATCCTCGTCGTCGACTCGGCGGAGGACACCTGCTTGATCAGAGGGGCCCTCTCCGGGACTGGGCTCCGCCCAACTGGTATTGGGAGGTGCTACCTTCCGGGGGGCGTAGGTTGGTGAGGAGCCAGCCCGTTGTTGACCCGATCCTTGTTTGGTAGCGGTCGCGTGGGCCAATGACGGTGCCGAGGCTTCCGGACACCGCGGAGGTGATACGTCACCGTGTCAGCGAGGAGGACGAGCACGTCCGTCGCTACATGGTTACGTTGAAGGGCAGGTTCTACAATACCTGGCAGGTTCTTCACGGATCTCACTGGACTCATGATCCTGTGATGGTTCCTTCTCTTTGGGTGTCCACCGCCCGCGACGGTACCCGTCGGGCGCTACGGTTCTAGTTGTATTAGTGATGCTATATGTATGATAGTATTGGAGAGTATTAGTGATAATATTCGACGATGTACGGACACAAGAGATGATGTAGTTTTGCTTATAATTGAATGAATGCTAATTTGAATACTACTTTATTTTACGATTTGGTTTTGCTTATTGGTCCTACCTAATACTGATGATCATGTGCTAAGAACAATTAAGTAGGGTTGGTTAGATGACTATGAGGATGATGATCGTATGACTTGTTATTAATAACAAGTAGAAGTTGTATGATGATGATTAATTAGTAGGACTTGTTATTATATATGATGATGCATTATGCGAGCATGAAGAGTTATTATATATAGATGTTCAATTCTTTGGATATATATAGTGTGTCACGATTATATTGTTGTTTACACACATTTACCACATTAAAACAGGAAATGTTTGACATGGATATTGGAAGTGTGAATATTGCGGTGACTCTCGGGGTATGTGCGACATGCCTCACCTGCGAGACGATAGGTTCTTCAGCATGAAACTTGACGAGAACGGCGATATGTGCCTCCCTTGCCATGCAAGAAGATATGTGTTGGAGAAGCTCGGTTTCGAAGACCACGAGAGAATTGAGACGAGGAGCTCTAAGCTGAGGACTATACATGGTCACACATTTGTTATCCAAGTATTTAATTCAGTTTTTCAAACAGAATTTGGGTGCCCAAAGTGGGAAGATCTTTGCAAGGCATATGGATTTCAGAAGGGAATGGAAATCACCTTCGATCTTCGTCCTGAAGATAATATGCCAGACAACATCGACATTTGGGTGGTTGTCGATGATATGCTTCCTGTTTTACCTCCATGTGGGTTTCTCAACCATATTTGTCAAGTAATTTGCATTTTTATTTAGAAATAGTTGGTGTAGTCAACCTGTTTTTCTCTCGCAATTTACATGTCATGTGGTGTTCATCGTCTATTAAAACTTTGGCCACACGTTGCAGGTTCCTAGTTATTGGGCCATACTTATAATTGTCTCATGTTACATGTTCTACAAACAACAACATCAACCTAAATTGTCCTTTGAATGATCGTAGCACATGTGGTCGTTTTGAATGGTTTATATAATGTCCACATTGTGTGGAACTGTTTAGAGCTCAAGGTGTACTATTACAAAATTGAATTTGATATTTTAACAAGTTATACTCATATCTTGTGGACAATTACAAAATTTTTAAGTATTTTTGAAACATTAAGTTATTACAAACTTTGGGTGGTTGTCGATGATATGCTTCTGTTTTACCTCCATGTGAAGTAATTTGCATTTATATTTAGAAATAATTGGTGTTTATCTATATACTAAATTTGTTAAATTATAATTTACAGCTTATTTCGTTGCTTCGACTGAATTACGAAAATTAATTGGCACGACACACTACACGTATGGATCACATCTAACTTGGGAGGAGAACGATGATCTTCTCCACTTTCTTGTTGCTGGTGTTCTGGCTTCTAGGGATACCTTCCCGTATCATTTTGGAATTGGCCAAAATTATTCATTTTACATGCCACTAGTGCATAGGTTGAGTCGAGATGACATTCGCCGAAATGTCTTGGTAAGAGTTTCCTAACTAAGTACGCTCCACTATTGCATAAATGATGTTGATTACATTGCTAACTAGGTTATTAATATGTTCTTCAACAGCAACTGCCACGTGATGTAGTGTCTCCGGTAATGGACCCCGAAGGTCAAATGAGAATTAGAAACCCGCTGAGCGCTGAGTTCTATGCTCCATATTTGATTAACTTCAAATCAAGATCAAAAAGACTTCAAATTGAAGCATGGAGAGAAATAAAGAAGGTTCGTAAGACACAAGCTGGAGACCGTTGGATCTCTGTGATTCATCATGGAGCCATAGGTCTTATTCTGTTTTATGACATTATATCTAAGAGCAAGGACTAAGTCTTATGAGAGACAAGTTATTCTAGTTTATATTATTACTTGCCATGATCGATTAATTACGATGCATGATGCATATGATGACTATATATATATTATGATGTTTCTCTGTTTTATTTTATGTGTATAATATGATAACTTGGTATATGATTAAGTTGATGATGAGTTGTTAGATGATCGATTAGAATACTATTGCCATTCGACAGAAATGATATGAAATGATATAGTGTAAAAAAGATACATATATGTGCATGTAACTCGTGTCTACATTTTGTAAATATGTTCGACAAAGCACGACGGATGACCAAGCACGGAGATATATAAGAGAGGACGCTTTTCTCTATTAGCTAGCTAATAACAACCTAAATTAACCCCTAAACCACACCCTTTCAAAAAAAAACTCAGCTCCAGCCAGGTGCTCACGCGTGGATGCCTTTTGGTCCCGGTTGATGTCACCAACCGGGACTAAAGGCCCCCCTGCCTGGCCTGGCCGCAGCGGTCACGTGGAGGCCATCTGTCCCGGTTCGTGTAAGAACCGGGACTAAAGGCAAAGGGCATTAGTAACGACATTTTTGTCCCGTTTCCAAAACCGGGACACAAGGCCCTTACGAACCGGGACAAAATGCCCTTTTTCTACTAGTTGGTGGAAGAAGCGCGGGCGGCGCAGGCGACGGAGGAGGCGGCGCAGGTGGCTTAGGCTCCGGCGCAGGCGGATCAGAGCATGTCCGACAAGGAAAAATCTTAATACACTTGTTAGTTCGTAGGATGTATTCTGTCTATTTTTATATTATTATGAGGGATGAAATATGGAAAAATTGGATGTGGAGATGAAAATTTAAGACGTGACCGCGGGTGTTTGAGGGACCGATAGATGGTCTAAATGTATGAATTTGACGATTTGCAAGCCGGATATCCGGTCGTTGATGCTCTTGCTCATCACCCTCCCCCCTCCTCCCCGCTGTTTCAGTTGTGGTACCAGACACATTCACGGGTTCCTTGATTCATCCCACGTATCCATGATCCGTCGAGTGATTCATATTTAGTTTCTTAGCACACAAATAATGTGACTCCTACGTTGCCTGATACGTTGCAGAGCACACGTCGAATTTCGACGTGCTTCCCTTTACAAGTGAAGACAAGGGCCATTGGGACAGAGGGCAGGCGTATGCCAGCCGCATGAAGAGACTTTGAGACCAAGGAGTAGTCAGACAAAATATCGGTCAGGCACATGCACCACCCTCACCCGTCACCATGCTCGCTCGTGCTCGCGAATTGAAAGGCTGACACGCGTAGGCCCCTGAAGCAGCAAGCTCATCAATTACACACAGTTCAGACTATTTATAATAACGGGTAAAATAAAGTAGTAAAATACATATATATTACTAATCTAAGTTACTATCTTCACAATGAATAATATCATAGGATAATAATATTGAGCCTTTTATTTATATTAACCTATAGACTCATCTTAACTTGATATCCGCTATGTTACTCATAATATTGAGCCTTTTATTTATATTACCTAATTTTTCACTTTTTTTATTAATTAGCTGTCACATTATATTTTTAATTATATGACATCTATGTCACTAACTATGTTACGTAGTCTCCGTGAAGAAACCCTGACTCTGATCTGCTGGATCATGAAGGGCGCGGACGAGTCGAACACGATCAATTATGCTAGTGTGGCCATAGCTTTCCGCCATGGACTTTGGTGGCAACGTACAGCATGCATGCAGCTGCCTAGCTCAGCGGCACAGGCGCTCTGGCTCACGTGCGGCGAAGCGTCGCTTGCCCCGGCAGCTGGTCCAAGCAGAGGAGAGGTCAGGCAGGCTTTGAAGTTTGCTCCGGTCTGATGTGATCGATCGGTCAGCAGGCAGGCACGCATGCTCGCGTCCACCCACACGTGTGGTTCGCAGGCCGGGAAAAGTGATAGATGCATGCGTTGCAGCGAGAGAGAGACACGACGGAACCGGAGAAAGTGCTGCTGCGGCCATTGATCCAGCTGCAGGCCGACTACCAGTTAGAGTCCTGCATGCATGCGCTACGCCACGGCCGTCTCATCGACTTTACCGTGTACGGATCAGTGACATTTATAAGCGCGTCGAGATGCCCTCTCTTCCGCTTCAGAAATTCAAATATTTTGTCAAATACTCTGCGTTCGGACATATTCAACGGGTAACCCATAAATTTTCTCTTGCATTCATCCACGGATAACAGTAGTTGCCTGCATTTCAACCCATATTTTAACAAGCTGAACGATATTCATGCAAATCAGACGGTATTTATCAAGGTACGGATAGAAAAAAACACAAATCAGCTATAGATACCATGCAAATTAACTCTAGTATGATATGGTGTCAAATTTGACTACATTAAATAGATATCTAACAAGTTTTTGATCAAGTTTACGCAAACCCAATAAGCTTCATCTAACAATGTGTGCGGGATGCGAAACATTTTGGACGTGTCGGTGTTGGTTGCCGGACATCCGACAATACCTTTATGCCGGCCGGAGACGTACAAGGAGCCACGACGACGAAGGAGGAGGATGCGGATGTAAAGTAAAGGAAAGAAGGGGCGGAATGCAAAGAAATGAAACAAGGAGGGGGATTGGGTTGGTTAGGGGTGTCGAATAGCAACGTTTTTAGTGTCCATACTTTCGTAAAGCTTTTCCATATTTGTCTTTAATTTGTGAGAATAATCGCGACCGAATCACGTTGTAGACCGATATAAAATCACGTTAGATAGCTTTCGTGATCCGGACAATGTTAACCAGACGGTTGTAAGGTTTAAAGGTCGGCATCGGATATGCCCTCGTACTCCAACCCCTTATTCTTTGACGTATGTACCTTGATCCAGAAACGTATACTGTATATACCATTTATACAGCGACGTATATACCTTGGCGGCTTAGCCAACATTTGCATGTGGTATTGGTGGCAACGATACTCCGACCACAGCACGAAACAAACGTGCACGTACGTACGGTGGACCACCGTGCATGATTAGCGCGCCAGACCGGCCGATACACTTTCTACGGTGGAGCACTGTGTAACCTGGACCAGCACTGAAGATCTAAGAAAACTTTTGGACCAGCACGTCTGCACCAAAACCAACATACCGATTAGATGCATCCATGCATGGGATTGGGATGTATCGAGCATGCAGCTAGTACTACGTACACTACCAGCAACGTCGTTAATGCAGCCCTGCGGCGCCATCGTCAGGCACACCATTCTCCGGGGCCATCTGGAACAGTGCAACTTTTTACGTGCGACTGTAGGTACGTGCAAGATGAGCCGCCACAGAGAGAAAAGGAGATTGCCATGATGTTTTCTTTTTCTTCTATCACATTTGATCTTGACCGGACGTAGGATTTAAACAGAGAGGTGGGCTTTTGTTTGTTTTAACACGCAGACACGTTCCTACTTCTAGGGTTTCTCCATCTAGGCACGCATTTCTTCAAAGTGATGGCCGCTCGGACGGATGGCACGCATTTCTTCAGAGTTGATATTTCGGGCGCTTCAGATCAATTAAAGGGTTCAAGGACTATGACTGGGCCTTCAGGACACTATTAAGTGGGCTGATTGACTGTTAATAAGCTCAGGACGACACCGGTAGTGGAGCAACAATATCAATGCAACAATGGCTCATTGGCAGTAATACTAGTTGCTCATGGTCCGGGATTCATTGACCAATCACTGGCTACGAAATAATTGGCCAGAGATTCATTGAGCCTTTGCTGGCAATAATATCATGGTAAGATTTGTGAAGACAATGTTAGGTGAGTTGGCAAGATTCCATAGACAACAAGTGGCTAGCAACCAACCAAGCTAGAGCCAAGTGTCTTGCTCAAAAAGGGCATCCCATCTATAAAACGCTTCACGAAACACAATCTTGTTATCGTCCTTTTCGCAACAATTCGAGAGCTAAACATTAATAGGCAGCCCCTAAACCCTAACCAACCTTTGCTACCTTGTCACCTTGGTCGAAGCTCTCTCCTATTGTCCTTGCTAATTTTGTCCAAGCTCATCTTTGTCGGCTACATCCGCGTGGTATTGCTGGCTCGGCCTTGGTGGAGCGAAAATCACGAAGAAACCACAACGTTCGAAAAAACAGTTGGAAAATTCCCATCAAATGAAAGAAAATTTACTCTTTGGTCGTAGGAAATAGATTTAGGTTGTACTTATGATACCCAGTGACGAAGCCACACTTAGGTTGTGCAGTCATTTGACTACACAGCTCTTCGCAAAAAACGTAATATGGCAATTATAAATCATGAAAAAAACATAAAAACATGTACATCTGACTACACTATTTTGGAGTGACTACACATGATTTTATTTCTGGCACCGCCACTGATGATACCTGGTACTAAGAGCAACTTCAACCGGTCGACGCAAACAGACGGCCATTTTGTTCGCTTTTTGTCCGTTTGGATCAGCCCAGCGGACACATATATCTGTTTCGTCGTTTGGATCGGCGCATGCGCTTAACGCCGCGTACTATATATATACATACATACATACATACATATATATATATATATATATATATATATATATATATAAAGTATTTGAAAAAATATTAAACAGGCATAATCAAACATTAAAAGTCGGCCAGGAAGGCCGGCGAGAGTCCTTGCATCTGCATTAAAAAACTAAAACTACGAGGTAGTCCTAGGCAGCGTCGGCGGCGGCGGCGGCGCCGGTGAGGTTGACCAGCGTAGGCGCAGGGCCGGCCCAGGGGACCTCCATGTTCCAGAGCGCAGCTGCTTGCGCCTCCGTCATCTGTCCCGCCGACGCGTGTTGTGCTGGTGGCGGTGGTGAAAGGACCACGATGACGCCTAGAGGGGGGGGGGTGAATAGCCTATTTAAAAACTTCTTCAGATTTTGCTTAAACCAAATGCGGAAATAAACTAAGAGGATACTTTTCAAGCACAAATCCTAAATGCAATAGGCACCGCAACGTGCACCAACAACACGATCTACCAAGATGGACACAACACGGTTACTAACAAGCACAAGTAAGTTACACAAACTTACTTGAGCTATATCACAGGACGGGTAGGTGAACGACACAAGATACTAGATCACACTATAGCACATGATATATCAAAAGCTGCAAGTGTGAACGTGTGGATATAGAGGGTATGCTTGAACGATTAATCTTGTACAAAGAAATAGCCAACACAATATAATGAGCACAAACAATATGCAATGTATGTATGCTCAAGTAACGCAAGTAAACCACAAGTAAGGAGATAGGGTTAGGGATAACCAAGGTCACTGTGACAAAGATGTATCCCGATGTTCACTTCCATGGAGGGAAGCTAGTCACCGTTAGAGAGGTGGATGTTACCACGAAGGCACACCAACGCCACGAAGGCTCACCCTATTCTCCCTTTGAGATAACACCACGAAGGCGTTTGTCAATCACTAGTGGTAAGCCTTTGAGGTGGCTTCCAAACCCTCACAAACTTTTCCGGGGGTAATCACACGGATTGATTCCTCTCTGAAGAACTCCTACCGCCTAGGAGTCTCCAACCTCCAAGAGTAACAAGATCATGGGGAATGCTCAAAACTTGCTCAAATCTCAAATAGCTTGGGTTGAGAGGAGGAGAGGGAGACGATATATCTTTTGATTGGAACAACTCTCAAAGGGGCTCACAAATTCTCTTCGGATCTAAGATTTGGTGTGAGCAAATGTGTGTGAGGTAGAAATGTGTTCTTATGAAGATATGGCTGTGTTGGACGCCCTCTCACGAAGTGGGAGGGGGGGTATTTATAGTAGAGAGGGGAAAGTGACCGTTTGGTCACTTAAGTCTGACAGTGGTCGGACGTCCGACAGTTCTTGGATGTCCGGACGCCCACAAGGGGTCGGAAGTCCGACAGGGGTCGGTCGTCCGAGGGATGTATATATATATCAAGAACCACTGTATAGATATCAGGAATCACTGTATAGATGAACATGGACCGGATGTCCGAGAGGGGGCCGGACATCCGAGGCACGGACATCCGAAAGTGTTCGGATATCCGACAGTTCGGCTGTGTTGGCAAACAATCTATCCTCCGAAGGGGCCCGCACGACCGGAAGTCTCCGGATGTCCGAGAGTTTGGATCTGATCAAAGGCTCCGGATATCTGAAGGAGGTCAGACGCCCGGCCCTCGGACGTCCGGAGGGAGCCGGATGTCCGAGATTTTGACTCTGTTACAGGGCTCCGGAATACCGAAGGGGTCGGTCGTCTGGCCCTCGGACGTACGGAGTGAGCCGGATGTCCGAGAGTTTGTTACTGTTGGGTTCTGTTTGGAAGATCTCAAATGAGAAGTGGAGATGTAGTTTTGAGCAAATTTATCACAAGGCCCGTGATCCCCTCTTAATAGTGCGGGATCCCTAAAGACTCAAGAATCATAGAAAGGGTACTGATGATCCATACTTGAGTGTATACTTTTATTCGCTGATCATCACTCCGCACCACTAACGTCAAAGGAACTGATACCTTTGAGTTAGCCCTTATACTTGAGCTTGATGTTGTTGTTCCTTCTTGGCTCAAGTTGAAAGCAAGGCATGATGAAGTCTTCAAGTAGCTCTCCCATACACAATGTGGAAAGCCTAGCTTATGTATTCATCTTCATTTGTCCACCATGTGAACATCCACAAGAATCAAGCATGTAGTGCTCAGGAATGCTTATCATGATCTTGTCCTTGTTAGCACATGAGCTTGTCCTTATCAACACATGATCATTAACAATAGCTTAAGAGGGGATTAGTGATTAGTCGTCTATATGTGTGTTGTCAGCAACATCAAAACATGATAAAGGGCATGATTGCACTTTCAATCTCCCCCTTTTTGGTAGTTGATGATAACATACATATAGCTCTCAAAAATAGTAATAAACATGTGTGGTTTAGGAGAGATTTGTTAAGATGCTTATGAAGCCCCCCCTGATTATATGCATGGTAAGAATGAATGGGAGAGTTTTGTCGAAACTCCCCCTGATTATATGCTTTGTAAAATAGGTAAGTGAGGGAGCTCCCCCTTAATGCGTGCTTTGAAGATAATAGCATGATATAACATTACACCATAATAGTTCAACAATACATTGCATATCATATGAATCAATAATACATAGCATATCATATGAATCAAAGCACATCATATGAATCAATAGGATAGCTTAAAACTCATCATCATATGACACAACGATAATATCATGATATCTCATCACCACATGATAGTTTAACAATACATCATCCATAAGTGATGGCATAGCACATCATCCATAAGTATCGTTACATGATGACACATTATTAAGTTTGACATACTACATCATACCATACATTATGAGAGAAATAAAAATCAAAACTAAGATAACATAATGTCCTCCCCTTTGGCATCAAGGACCAAAAAGGAAGGAACCCGGCAATGCTACGACATACTCAAATATCACCCTCATTAACATCATGATCATCAGGCAGGACACTGCCACCAGCCTCGTGAAGAAAGTCAGCCCACTCAGGGCCAGATGGGAAGCCAAAGTCAGAAGGAGGAGCAGCAGGAAGATCCTCATCGTCACTCACATCAAGAGCGCCGGAGTCTCTCAGACGAGCCTTGAGGGCATTCTTGGAGGAGACGAGGCAAGAAACCACATCATGAGTTTGACCGCACTGGAAAGAGAAAGCCTTCATCATGGCAGAATGTGCCTTGCCAATGAATTTGGCAAAGCGACCGAGAGGAGCTGAGCTGGATGAAGGGGTTGCTGACCGGGCAGCAGTGCGGCGAGTGGAGGTGGATGAGGTTTTCTTAGGAGCATAGTCATCCGCCATGTGATTGGGAATGGCCCACTTGTGATGTGTGTGAGTGGGAGCAATAGTGAATTCAGCAACATGGTGAATAAAGGCCTGGATGAAGGGGGCATGAGGGAAGGCTCGCTTGTATTGAAGACTAGCGAGCCGAATCTCATGCCAGAGAAAGTGAGGCACATTAATCTTGCGCTTGGGGAAATCGTGTAAATGTGACATGATATAAATACAGTAGCCGCTGCAGGTTCCCCTGTCACCCATCTTGGGCTAGATGGTGCGGATAAGACACTGAAATATGATAAAGAAGGGAGAGCGCCAGATGGATACTTGGTTAAGATCCTTCATCTGTTCGTCTGCATCAAGTTCACGAAGTGGTTTGAGGAGAAAGCCACACGCCTCAATGGGCTTAGGTGCATGGTTAGGATCACTCTTATGGATTTTGGTGCCGGAGTCGGGGAAACCGAGTGCGACAACAAACTCAGCATAAGAGGTTGTGAACTCAACATCAGAAGTCATCCAGCTAACAGTGTTGTTTGAGCCAAAGAAACACGTGCCATAAAATTGATGAATAGCGGCACTGTTAAAATCGCACCGAAAAGCAAAGCGGGCAGCGAGCCCCGATGACTCAATGAGCTCAATGGCACCGGGGTATTTCACCGGGTGAGTGCGAATATGCTCAAGATCAATATAATGATGTACTGAGAGACCCTTAGGAACGATGACAGTAGAAAAGATGTCCGCTTGGACGTGTGTGTGGAAACGTGAGTCCATAGAGTCACATTCAACAGAAAATTGGTTAACATCGCGGCGGAATGTAAAGTAGGAAGACTTAGGAACCTTGGTGAAGTCCTTGACATCACGACCTAAAGCAGGAGGAGGTTCAAGGGAGATGCGACGAGCATCACCTTCGGGCTGTTCGATAGGAGGCGAGGGCATGTAAGATGGCTTGCGAGAGTCCGTCTTCGGAAGATTCTTCCGCACAGCTACAAATTCCGCCCGTTCTTGAACTTCAAGTTCGTCCTCAAAGTCTGAGCCTTCCGAGGGAGACGAGCGAATCGGACGCCGGGCGACCCGTTTGACGGGACGACGGTATTCGTCCGAGTCATCCGACCCCGTACCATGAGTGGCACGAGCGGAAGAACCGGCAACGGGCTTGCATGTTGAGTGCTTGATCCGAGGCATGGCGGAAGATCCTGGCTGCGAGGAGCGTCTGGAGGTGGATCCGGCCAGGGTGGTGACCGGAGGGAGATAAATCCGGTGAAGAACGGCCTACCAGCGGCGAGGACGGGCTAGGGGACGGCGCGGCGGCGGCTGGGGCGAAATAGGGGAGGAGGAGGTGCGTGGTGGTTAGGGCAAAGCCCAGACCCGCGCCCTCTAGCCTCTATTTATAAAGGATCCCCGATGTGTCGGACGACCGACGGGTGCCGGACGTCCGAAAGCCGTCAGCGGCCGGACGACCGAGCCGTGCCGGACGTCCGAGAGGGAGGCAGACAGGGCTGAACATGATGGTGAGATGGTTCAAGTGAATAGAGCGGAGGTAACATCCAACAGTATTTCATATAGTGACTATACCTTCCCAACGCTCGAACAATGGAGTGTGTGGTGGGTTTAACCACCAAGTTCGAGTGCTACCTCGAGACAGGGACACTTAAGCATTTTCTGTCTAGCTCATGATGGTGAGGTGATAAGGAGTATTCTCGCATGGGTAGCAACCAAGGGCCTCTCAACTAACATATTTTGGATATGGTATGATGTAAATCTTCTAACTCGATTACTATGATAAGTGTGGGTCCAAAATACGGTCAAACGCATGAGTGCATAGGATCATGCACAAGTTATCCTATTATAAGAGCAAGGCACATGACACAAGGGCCATGGCACAAATTTGTCTCATTCATATGACCATGAAGTGCTAAGAGAACACCAACACTAAGCATTTCATCAGTGTGATTGACAAGGACATGCAGGAAATTACAAAGTGGAAAAAGTATTATGTTCATGCAATGATGCAACCTACACAGGGTTGACTCTAATGTTATACATGCATGAAGTAAATACTTGTTACCGGAAAAGCATTGGTATGGCGTAGAAGTAGCCGAGTCCTGTCTTGACTCTAATTTCTTCGTGACCAGCACCATCTTCTTCTGAGAATAAGTCAAGATAGCAATGCTTCTCCAAAGTACCTAAACCACCATTTAAGCACAATATGGTCCCCAAACTTATTGGGTCCGAAGTAGTTAGTCCAACTACAATATATATAGGGTAAGATCACTCAATTATGTGCATATAGATATAAGTTTTACTTTCAAGCACACCTTAACCTTTTAATGGATACGTCTGATTTACCATATACATATATTGGATCAAAGATACGATAGACACGGTATGTGCATCTACACATAGTAGATATGCCTACACAAGCCTATCAAAATCCAAGGATATACAATTTGGACAAATGAACACATAATTGTCAATTATAGAACATTCATGTCGTCCAAAATGGATCAGGGTGACAAATCAACATATGATAGCACCCCAAGTTCAACACATGAACCGGTCAAAGCATCAAACCATGTAAGGTATGCATTTTGCACAACCTTACATGCATGTCTCACCCCAGTAGATGTATAAGTGTAGGTAATATGATTATAACTCCGACAACATTATGAAATAAATAGTACAAGCTCAAAGACATGCATGGGAGATTACCGGGAGACACATGAATTTCTCGGCAAGTTATGTAGGTCAAATGAAGGCAAAGCCGAAATAGAATGACCATGAAAAACACTACCAAGCCAGAGATACCATGTGTGAGAGAACACAATGGTATTTAGAATTATCAGTGGTGGTAGATGCCAAACTAGCACAAAGATCGTTTTATACTCACACAAGTGTGATATGGGAGTTTAACCATAATCATAATGTTTAGATGTCGTACGCTAACATCCCAATTAGTTAGATCATAGTGTAGAGAAATAATTCGAAAGGCATGCATCAACTATGCCCTTCTTTTAAGTACGATCTAGCGGCTAAGCCATGAGTATTGGTGTAGTAGAACGTCATACTCACGCACATCTAAGGGATTTAGACACCAACAGGGTTATTATGCGAATTAAGACATGTGGAGCATGACACGCCACACAGTTATAGAATAACCCCATGTGGTAGATCCCGAGTGGTATACATCGGATGTTTATCTTACCAAGGGATGTGACGTGCACAAAGCATATCACACTCCCTTAATGTGATAATCCATGTATTTATCATACAAGGCAATCAATCATCCAACTAAGCTGATAAGTGGATGCCAATTTGAACTTCGGATGGCTTTGACATCCAACGAAATGATTGGATAATCTTGCACCATGAATACTAGATGGAGTCCAATACATATATACACATTTTGGGTTAGTGATGTGCGTAGAGTAGAACACTCCCCCTTAATGTGATGAGCTATTAACGTCTCAAAAGACCCACACAACGGTGCAACTAGCATGCAAGTAATGATCAGGACTACACACAACTATATGACATACATAACGACCTACACATGATAGATAACACATAACAATCATACTAGTAGGCGCAACATGTCAAAGTACATGCTAGGTACCAAACCTAGACATGAGAAGGAGTGGGGCAGGCAACTTTCAGTGTAAACAATTTAAGTACAAGTTACCGCAAAGAGGCACATTGGATATGGGATATGGGCTCGATAATCCAAATGACTTGGCTTGAGATAATACAAATGATGAGGAGTCCTCAAATCTTCATTGTGTATCCAAGTCTCCAATGTCCTCCAAAGTCACCTATTGATCAAGTTTGAGCTTGTTGGTCCCCAACTACGTTGGGTCCTAAGAGGTTAGTCACAATAGGCTTGGCAACCCAAATGGTTCTTTTCTTGACACCATTTTGAGTACCAACAAACTTGGAAAACACACTGCCAACCTTATCCTTCCCAAGGGAATAGATATCATCAATATTGATTGGGTTGGATAAGTTACCTCTCGTGCAAGACGAAGCGATGTGACCCTTCTCATGACATAAGTAGCAACATCTACCTTTTGCTTTCTTCCGAGTTGATTTCTCACCTCGGGGAGTGTTGGCTAGGGTCTTATTGGGAAGAGGCCTTCCTTCAACTTGTAGTTGAGTATGTGATTGAGTTTGTGGCCGCTTCCCTTGTTGCTTCTGACTTTGAGACTTCGTCTTCAAAGGGCAAGATCTAACATGGTGCCCTTTAACTTTGCACTTGAAGCAGATGATTTTGGCCGAATTCTTGACTTGTCACTAGTGGGGACGGGGCCTTTAGCCCCGGCCCGTAAGGGGCTTTAGTCCCGGTTCACCAACCGGGACTAAAGGGGCGGGACTAAAGTCCTAACCTTTAGTCCCGGCCCTGTTACAATCCGGGACTAAAGGTGCTCCACGTGGGCGCCTCGTAGCGCCCCAGGGGCATGACCTTTAGTCCCGGTTCGTTACACGGACCGGGACTAAAGATTTTCAGATTTTGCTTATTTTTGGGTTTTTTTTAATGAAATTATTTTTGGGTTTTAGGGTATTAGGGTTTAGGTGTTCGGGAGATTAACGTGATGCCTCGTTTGGTGTTCGGGAATTAGTTTTCATATAATTTAAATGGAAATAATTATGCATATATATATAAGATTAACTTATCTTACAAGCGAGCATATATATACAATTATATGGAGATCTAAATTATCGGGACTAGAGCCCGTCTATTCAATTAAATGGATGAACATCAGTAATGGCCCATAGCTACACTAAATCATCCTTTGTCATCTATAGCTTCCGTCCTCAGAAATCCCGCAAGCTCCTCTGCAACAGCAATCGCGCGTTGCTCTGGTAGGACCTTCGTCCTCATGGCCGTGTGCTATATAAGAAGAGGAGATGAATATGAATATCAATCATGATAACAAAGAATGACGGGTAAAAATAGAGGTGTGAATGTTCATTGCTTACGTCGAATCTGTGATCCTTGAGCTCAGAGGTAAACGTGCGAATGGTCTCGCAAACATAGTATCCGCATAGATGCGTTTCCCGTGGCTGCTGGTCGCACTTTACAAGAATAGAATATATATAATCAAAATAATAATCTAGCATCATAAATGTATTGAAAATTAATAGAAGTATATCATACTACTACTTACCTGAGCCGCTCTAAAGGTCAGCTTCTCAGGAAAGTTACCGGGAGTCACGCACTTGAACCGCTTCGAAACCCTGCCCGACAAGGATAATGATTTGCTATGTTTTTCATTAAATGATATATCAGAAAATCATCGAAAGAGACCGATAGAGCGCAAGAATGATTAAAATTACCCTTGGAGCATGTCCTGCAGGCTTTGGAACTGTTCCAAGGGTCTCGATAATGGGTCGAAGGCATCAACTCTTCCCTTATCAATTTGAATGTCCAACAGAATCCAATGGAAGCTGCACATGTATATATATATATATATATATATATATATATATATATATATATATATATATATATATATATATATATATATATATATATATATATGTCAGTAACTTATCAATTACACTTATAAGTGAATGGACACAACAGAGTAAAGACCCTCACCTGAAGTTGTATGGAAACAGTATGTGGTCACATAAATTTTGATCTATTAGAAACCTTAGAAGGTTTTCCTCCGTCTCCTTGGGTTTATTAGTTAGCGTCGCTATATGTATTTTATCTGGGTCAATAAACCTAATATTTAGGATGGTCTTACTTTTACAATCCAGAATCTTCATTCTGCATAATAAAGTACAAGTTATATATAGACAATGCATTGAAATAACTAAACAAGTTATATGTAGACAACGAATTGAAAAACTTACAAACAATAGCAACTCATAAGCGATTTGTCGAGGGCGTCGCCATTGTACATCTGGAAGAGTTCATCAAAGTCGATATGGATTTCTTCGGAGCGGCCGTAGCATGAGGTACCTTTGGGAGGGGCGACCGTTTGCGCTTTGGGGGGCTCCGTCGCTTAGGAATCGTCGGCGGAGCGTTCTTGGTGGCACGCTTCCGCTTAGTATCCTGTGCGGGCGGTGGCGGAGACGGACGACCCAAGTCCGGCGGCGGTGATCGAGATGGACTCGTGTTGTGCTGGCCGACGTCATGTGGAGGGCTTGGAGGTAATGCAGGTGTAGGTGACCTGCGACGACTCGGAGACGGTGTTGTCCTTGGGGCCGAGCCTGGAAGCTTGATGTAGTTCTTGTTCCATAGGACGACTCCACCCAGTACTTCTCCGAGTGTCCTCTCATCTTCGGGTCCAGCTATGTCGAGCTCCATATCATGAAACCCCGTCATGATTTCATCCACCCCGACTTTAGCAAAGCCAGCTGGAATCTCACGGCCATGCCAGCGTGCATCAGGGCCAGAAGGTAAAGCTTGTCCGACGGCCACCTTCATGGATATGTTCTTGAATTTCTGATGGAGTTCACATGATGTTGACTCCTTGATTCCATCCACGGGGTAGCCGGGACCGCCCTCTATCATTCTTCGCGCATCGTCGGGCGGGGCCTCAGATTCAGCCACGCTGCTTTTCCGCTTAGATGGGGCGCTAGTAATATCAAGTGCAGGATCTTCCTGGCACGCTACTCCTCTAAGCTCATCAATCTGCTTCTCTTGCTCGTTAATCCTGGCAAGCAACTGGTTGAACTTGTCATTCTCATCATCCTGCTGCCACTTCTTTGCTCTCTCTCGGCTTCTGTAAGTGTCTTGGTCTCTGGCAAACCCAAGCCACCACGGGTAAGAAGGACCGAAGCCTCACGTTCGTCCTTCATGTTCGTCATTGCCGAGGACCAGTGTGAGCAAATCTTTCTCTCTATCTACAGTGAACTTTCTTTTTCCCTCCTTAATTTCTTTCACTATCCTTTTCCAATTCTCCCTGGGTATCCTAAGACCGTCATTGTAGATGAGGTCCCCTGTTTTTTCGTCGTACGACCCACCATGCGCAAGGAACCAATTTCTTGCTCTCAATTCCCACTCATCACGGAGTGGTTCAGGTACGATGCCTTTATCTAGCAGATCTTGCTCTTTCTTATCCCACTTTGGGATGGCAGTCTCATAGCCCCCTGGCCCCAGCTTGTGGTGATATTTCTTCTTGTCGGCATTTATCTTGTTCTTTTCTGATAATGCCTGGGCATCTTCTGACTCCTTGTACTCTTGAAATGCCTTCCAGTGATTCGCCTGCTTGGCTAGATACCCCTCGAATACTGACACTTTCTTTGTCTTCAGATAGTTTTTCCATAGCTTCTTCTTCCAGCTACGGAACAGTTCGACCATCTTCTTTAGAGTCCACTGCTTGTCTTTGGCCCTCAGTTTGTCTGCGGCGTCTTCATTCTCACATTCTGGCAGGTTGAAATGTGACATGAGATCATTCCAAAGATTATCTTTATACCTTTCGGCGACATAGTCACTATCGGCTTCCCCTTTGCGCTTGTTCCACTCCCGAACGCTGATCGGGACGTGACCCCTAACGAGAACTCCGCATTGCTTCTTGAATGTGTCAACAACATTCTTAGGAAGCTTGGGTTCGCCCGTAGGCAATATCACCTCAAAGGTGTAATGCGTTCGTGCATCCAACTTTCTAGTCGGGCCTCGTTTCGTAGTTTTGCTCGATGTGGAGGCCTAAGAGGGAGAAGCATTTGTCAAATGAATGTATATGTATACAATATAGAGCTATCTCCAATATTTTTCACATATTACAAGTGATTGTCGAACTTCATATGTATACCTCGCCGGACTTTATTATTTCTTCACCGGCTTCTCCATCAGTGGAGCTATCACCTTCTCCGTCATTGGACCTATCTCCTGCCCCATCGGCTTCATCTTCGTGTCGCTCGACCTCCATTCCAATGTCGTGGTTTAGATATGACGACGGAGATTCAGCTGGTTCAACGTCGGGGTCGTCTTTGATTATATCTTCGAGAAGTTCTTCCTCTTCGAGGTTCCTGATATGTGGATCCATAGTTCTGCAAAACCGGATTCTCTTAACCTTTGTACCAAAAAAGAATTATTCTATCAGGAACTCCGTTCCAAAACAACTTTAGTCCCGGGTCGTGGCTCCACCCGGGACTCCTAGATTTCTGCATAGTATTCAAAGTAGGAGTACTTTTCCAATTTGAGCATTCAATAAGCAAAACCAAATCGTAAAATAAAGTAGTATTCAAATTAGCATGCATTCAATTATAAGCAAATACATCATCTCTTTTGTCTGTACATCGTCGAATATTATCACTAATACTCCTCGAATACTATCATACATATAGCATCACTGATACATCTAGAACCGTAGCGCCCGACTTCTCCTTTTCTTCTCCTTTTTCTTCTTTTCTTCTACTGGCCGGAGTGTTGGGGAGGAGGGGGCGGGGGGCTTACCGGCCGGAGGTGTCGATGGCACGCGGCGAGGAGGACGGCGGCGCGCGGCGAGGAGGACGGCGGCGACAGCGAGAAGGACGGCAGGCGGTGGCGAGCAGGACGGCGGGCAGCCTGACGGCGTCGTCGAGTTCATCGCTGTGCCGCGCCGGGCAGGAGAAGGAGAGGAAGAAGAAGAGAAATGGACGATTTGGGTTGGAATTTTTCGAAGTCCCGCTTATATAGGTGGATCTTTAGTCCCGGTGCGTGGCTCGAACTAGGACTAAAGACCCCCTTTAGTCCCGGGTGGAGCCACGGCCCGGAACTAAAGCCCCTCGTTTCCCGCCTCCTCGCGTCCCGAAAAGGGGTCTTTAGTCCCGGGGCGTGGCTCCAACTGGGACTAAAGGGGGTCTTTAGTCCCGGGGCGTGGCTCCACCCGGGACTAAAGCCCCTCCTCGGCTGCACGATAAGTTTAGTCCCACCTCGCCCAGCGAGGTGGACTAACACTTGTTTATAAGCCCCGTCGCAACTTCTCCATCGAGCTCCTCTCTAAAGCAGGCTTACGGGCCTAAAATCACTGAAAATTGAAACTATATTTGAAATTATGGAGAAAATTCAATCTGAATTTAAAGTGAACTCACTTTGAATTTGATTGAATTTTCTCTCTAAATTCTCATATAGTTTCAATTTTTTTCTATTTTCATAATTAATAATTTTGACTATCCAAACTATTATCTATTTTGTTATTTTCAATTAAAAACTATGTTTATTAAAAATTCTTTTTGCATATATGAGAATTTGACAAAACTATGATAATGAAAAGTGTTTGAAATTGAATAAATAATGCAAAACTATTTTCTATTTTCATAATTAATAATTTTGACTATCCAAACTATTATTTATTTTGTTATTTCAATTAAAAACTATGTTTATTAAAAATTCTTTTTGCATATTTGAGAATTTGACAAAACTATGATAATGAAAAGTGTTTGAAATTGAATAAATAATGCAAAAATATTTTCTATGTTCATAATTAATAATTTGGCTATCCAAACTATTATCTATTTTGTTATTTTCAATTAAAAAAATGTTTATTAAAAATTCTTTTTGCATATTTGAGAATTTGACAAAACTATGATAATGAAAAGTGTTTGAAATTGAATAAATAATGCAAAACTATTTTCGATTTTCATAATTAATTGTTTTGACTATCGAAACTATTATCTATTTTGTTATTTTCAATTAAAAACTATGTTTATTAATTTTTTTTTTTGCATATTTGAGAATTTGACAAAACTATAATAATGAAAAGTGTTTGAAATTGAATAAATAATGCAAAACTATTTTCTATTTTCAAAAGTAATTATTTTGACTATGCAAACTATTAACTTATTTTTTTTGAGCTAGTTGAACCTGGAATTGAAAAGCACTACAAATGAACTCTGAAAATGTTGAAAGTTGGCATGCTATCATCATTTCACCCACATAGCATGTGTTAAAAAGTTGAGAGGGCTACGACAAAAACTGGATGCACTTCGTGTACAAAACGGACAATCTCTCTCGAAGTATCAGCGTTTCGAACGAGAACTCATCTCTTACAAAGGGATTTCATTTTTTTGAACTTATTTGAACTCCATACGTTTTGTGTGTTCAAAATGCACCATTCAAAGGCACATCACAAAAATTCAACAATTTCTGACTTCATTTGGTATATTTTGTCCATTTACTTATTTTTTTTGAGCTAGTTGAACCTGAAATTGAAAAGCACTACAAATGAACTCTGAAAATGTTGAAAGTTGGCATGCTATCATTATTTCACCCACATAGCATGTGTTAAGAAGTTGAGAGGGCTACGACAAAAACTGGATGCACTTCGTGTACAAAACGGGCAATCTCTCTCGAAGTATCAACGTTTCGAACGAGAACTCATCTCTTACAAAGGGATTTCATTTTTTTGAACTTATTTGAACTCCATACTTTTTGTGTGTTCAAAATGCACCATTCAAAGGCACATCACAAAATTTCAGCAATTTCTGACTTCATTTGGTATTCTTCGTGCATTTACTTTTTTTTAGCTAGTTGACCCTGAAATTGAAAAGCACTACAAATGAACTCTGAAAATTTTGAAAGTTGGCATGCTATCATAATTTCACCCACATAGCATGTGTTAAAAAGTTGAGAGAGCTACGACAAAAACCGGATGCACTTCGTGTACAAAACGGACGATCTCTCTCGAAGTACTAGCGTTTCGAACGAGAACTCATCTCTTACAAAGGGATTTCAATTTTTTGAACTTATTTGAACTCCATACTTTTTGTGTGTTCAAAATGCACCATTCAAAGGCACATCACAAAATTTCAGCAATTTGTTACTTCATTTGGTATTCTTAGTGCATTAACATATTTTTTTTGAGCTAGTTGACCCTGAAATTGAAAAGCACTACAAATGAACTCTGAAAATGTTGAAAGTTGGCATGCTATCATCATTTCACCCACATAGCATGTGTTAAAAAGTTGAGAGGGCTACGACAAAAACTGGATGCACTTCGTGTACAAAACGGACAATCTCTCTCGAAGTATCAGCGTTTCGAACGAGAACTCATCTCTTACAAAGGGATTTCATTTTTTGAACTTATTTGAACTCCATACTTTTTGTGTGTTCAACATGAACCATTCAAAGGCACATGACAAAATTTCAGCAATTTCTGACTTCATTTGGTATTCTTCGTGCATTTACTTATTTTTTTTGAGCTAGTTGACCCTGAAATTGAAAAGCACTACAAATGAACTCTGAAAATGTTGAAAGTTGGCATGCTATCATCATTTCACCCACATAGCATGTGTTAAAAAGTTGAGAGGGCTACGACAAAAACTGGATGCATTTCGTGTACAAAACGGACAATCTCTCTCGAAGTATCAACGTTTCGAACGAGAACTCATCTCTTACAAAGGGATTTCATTTTTTTGAACTTATTTGAACTCCATACTTTTTGTGTGTTCAAAATGCACCATTCAAAGGCACATCACAAAATTTCAACAATTTCTGACTTCATTTGGTATTCTTCGTGCATTTACTTATTTTTTTTTGAGCTTGTTGACCCTGAAATTGAAAAGCACTACAAATGAAGTCTGAAAATGTTGAAAGTTGGCATGTTATCATCATTTCACCCACATAGCTTGTGTTAAAAAGTTGAGAGGGCTACGACAAAAACTGGATGCACTTCGTGTACAAAACGGACAATCTCTCTCGAAGTATCAACGTTTCGAACGAGAACTCATCTCTTACAAAGGGATTTCATTTTTTTGAACTTATTTGAACTCCATACTTTTTGTGTGTTCAAAATGCACCATTCAAAGGAACATCACAAAATTTCAACAATTTCTGACTTCATTTGGTATTCTTCGTGCATTTACTTATTTTTTTTTGAGCTAGTTGACCCTGAAATTGAAAAGCACTACAAATGAACTCTGAAAATGTTTAAAGTTGGCATGCTATCATCATTTCACCCACATAGCATGTGTTAAAAAGTTGAGAGGGCTACGACAAAAACTGGATGCACTTCGTGTACAAAACGGACAATCTCTCTCGAAGTATCAGCGTTTCGAACGAGAACTCATCTCTTACAAAGGGATTTCATTTTTTTGAACTTATTTGAACTCCATACTTTTTTTGTGTACAAAATGCACCATTCAAAGGGACATCACAAAATTTCAACAATTTCTGAGTTCATTTGGTATTCTTCGTGCATTTACTTTTTTTTTGAGCTAGTTGACCCTGAAATTGAAAAGCACTACAAATGAACTGTGAAAATGTTGAAAGTTGGCATGCTATCAACATTTCACCCACATAGCATGTGTTAAAAAGTTGAGAGGGCTACGACAAAAACTGGATGCACTTCGTGTACAAAACGGACAATCTCTCTCGAAGTATCAGCGTTTCGAACGAGAGCTCATCTCTTACAAAGGGATTTCATTTTTTTGAACTTATTTGAACTCGATACTTTTTGTGTGTTCAAAATGCACCATTCAAAGGCACATCACAATCTCTCTCGAAGTAGAAGCGACCCCCACAATAAGAGACGACATTCTTCTTCTCTCATATATGGTGGACACTAGCTCACCTGATTTTTCAACCGTCGATGATGGTCGCTACTCCTACTTCCCCTAGTGCATAACCAATATCTAGCACAAGGAGAAGAAGGAGAAACGACCCCCCACAGCAACAGTCGACATTCTTCTTCTCTCATGTATGGTGGACACTCCCTCACCTGATTTTTCGACCGTCGATGATGGTCGCTACTCCTTCTTCCCCTAGTGCATAACAAATATCTAGCACAAAGAGAAGAAGGAGAAGCAACCCCCACAACAACAGTCGGCATTCTTCTTCTCTCATGTATGGTGGACACTCCCTCACCTGATTTTTTGACCGTCGATGATGGTCGCTATTCCTTCTTTCCCTAATGCATAACAAATATCTAGCACAAGGAGAAGAAGGAAAAGCGACCCCCACAACAAAAGAGGTTCCGCGGCACGCCACGTGGTTCCGCTGCACGCCACGTGGTTCCGCTGCACGCCACGTGGGACTAATGGTCTTTCATTTTTAAATGACTGTTTTAATAAAAAACAGATCTGTTACAAAAGGGATTTCATTTTTTGAACTTATTTGAACTGAAGACTTTTTGTATATATATGTGGTCGAAATGCATGATACCATGAAGTTAGAAAGGGCTAAACCATTCAAAAGTAGCAAATGAAGTTAGAAAGGGCTAAACCATTCAAATTTGGAAACTATAATGGCACAAACAGAAACTAGACATATATAAATTGGTCCAAGCAGTACATGATACTAGTCCAAACAGTACATAATAATAGCTACCATAGATATATATACAAGTGTTCGACGTTGAGAACACTACTCGTCTAAATCGTCTGAATCACAATGTCCACCTTCCTCGAGGTGACGCTGGCCATAGTTGACGACTCGAATCTTGCGGTACAACTCGTATGAAACGTATGCATCTTTTGGTGCATACTCAATGTTGATACGATCAAGTGGGCCCTTCTCCCAAAGTTTGTGATGAGACTTTGGGAAACTGGTCTTCATATCACCATATTCCTCGTCGATCAAGGCAACTGCCATATGAGCCATCGAAGTCCTGACATGTCGAAGCCTGAATACTGTTTGGAGATCAATGAAGCAACCAGTTGGTATCTCAATACCGAAGTTGTGCCTCATCTTCAGCTTGTCGTTCCTTATGTCAACGGTAGCAAAAGTGATGCCGCTGCGAAGGAAGTCCATGAGTTCTGGACAATGCTTGTCACTTCTGCAATAGAAACAAATTAAAATGGAACAAATGTTACATACTGCTGCAATAAGGAAACATGTTTCACTATAACTAAAGAGAAAATTATCTTTAGGATTCAAATAGAACATATGCAATGGAACCTAGAGAGATCACTATAGCTATCCAATGGAACCTAGAGAGATCACTAGCTATATGCAATTTTCATGACTATGACATATCATATTGCTATCCATTGGAACCTAGAGAGATCACTAGCTATATGCAATTTTCATAACCCTGGATCAAAGAACACCGCATAAAATTGTATCACTACAACTATGATTTCAATGGAACATATTGAACCAATCAGATTTTTCAGATTGTGGAACACTATTCCAATCAGATTGTGTTCCCTTCAACTAATCAAAATTGTTTCACTACAACTATTTGAAGCGAACCAACTATGATTCCAATGGAACATATTAAACACTAGTTGATTCTAATACGATTTTTCAGATTATGGAACACTATTCCAATCAGATTGTGTTCCCCTTCAACTAATCAAAATTGTTTCACTACAACTATTTGAAGGGAACCAACTATGATTCCAATGGAACATATTAAACACTAGTTGATTCTAATACGATTTTTTAGATTATGGAACACTATTCCAATTAGATTGTGTTCCCCTTCAAGTAATCAAAATTGTTTCACTACAACTATTTGAAGGGAACCAACTATGATTGAAACAAATAAACTTACAATGTCATTATCTTGGATCAAAGAAAGCCTCAAAACTTACCTCGCCCATTGGAAGATCAAGACATGGTGTTTGAAACATAGTTGGATGACGGCAACACCGTGTTGATAGGCCGTGTACTCCAGATCAAGCCCCAAGAACTTCTCATGATCCATTGCGGCGTCAAGCCATTGTTCCTTCAACTGTTCAAGAAAAAACGGCATCTCCCTGCTCTCGTTCGTGTACACGACATCGAGCATGGTCGTGCCATGTGCGAGCACCTCTTCAAAGCGAGTTGGCATGGTGGAAGAAGAGAAGGGAAGAAGAGAGGAGAAGAATAGAGAGCGAGAGCGAGAGAGAAGAAGAAACAGAGAAATGACGACTCTGCTTCGGTTCGTGCTTTTCATCGCCCGAAACGACGCGGGATGCAAACCGTTTGGGCCTTTAGTCCCGGGTTGAGCCACCAACCGGGACTAAAGAGGTATACCAACGGTTTCCACCACTACGGCAGGCCACGTGTTAGGCCTTTAGTCCCGGGTTGAGCCACCAACCGGGACTAAAGGGGGATACGAACGGTTGCCACCACCACTGCCCACCGCGTAGCCCTTTAGTCCCGGTTTGGGACACGAACCGGGACTAAAGGCTCCTTACGGGCCGGGACTAAAGCCTCGAGGGAGGCATTGAGAATTGGGGCGACGTGGCCAGGCCTTTAGTCCCGGCCCAGAGGCAGGCCGGGACTAAAGGGTCCCGGCCAAAGGACCGTTTTCCACTAGTGTGTTCTAGGCCCCTCTTGTTCTTGTTTGAGTTTACTCCAACATCATTTTTGTCATTCGGAGATGTTTGCTCACACAGGACGTTGTTGAGTGTGGACATCCCTTCATGACACTGTTCCAAGTCTTTCTTCAAAGAAGTGACTTGGGCCTTGAGCTCTTCGATTTCCTCTGCACGGTTAGTATCAACGCAAGTACTAGAGGAAGTGTAAGCTTCAATGTTAGAGCAACAAGGCAAGGAAAGTAATTCATCACACGAGGTAGCAACATTATGAGTAGACGAATTACGAGGACTAGCACATGGAAATATAGTACTTTGACTAGAAGTAGTGCCATTGTCCACATGAGGCTCACTTGATGTTACCTTGGTGATGATAGCCTCATGAGCTAACTTTTGCACATTATGGGATGTTAGAAGATCGGCATGAGAGCTTGTGAGCATTACATGGTTTTCTTCCAACTTCCCATAATTGCTAGTTAGTAAATCAAGTTGAGCACGTAGCTCAATATTCTCCTTCAATGTTGATACTTCAAATGAGGTAGAGTTAGATGTACAAGTATCATCAAAAATATGAGAGGAGTAAGTAGCAAATAGAGACTTCTCATGAGTAGATTGAAGCTCCTCATAGATCTTAGAGGTTTTGATGAGCTCTCCCTTGACATTTTTGCATTCAAGGAGAAGGACCTCAAAATGCTTTTTAACTTTAGCATGAGCAACTTCAATCTCTCCTTTTGAAGATCTTAAGTCTCTACATGCTTGATGACTCTTCTCAAGTTCATGTTCAAGTTGTTCACTTTTAGCTTGTACATGATTAAGTGAATCATTACAATTTTCAAAGTAAGCAAGAACATCTTGGAATCTTTGAAGAGCGTTATTTTTAGCTTTATGAAGAATTTTACTGATCACATAGATATTTTCAGTCAAGTCATTATCACCATCCTCATCACAAATATCATCGTTATTGCAAAGGGAAGATGATACCTCATTATTACCTCTTGCCACGAGGCACATGTGAACTGGAGGAGTTGATGATGATTCTTTTGGTGAATCAGATTCTTCATTAGTCAAAAGTACTTCATATTTCTTAATTTCCCCTAAATGATTAGTCATAGAGCAACTAGGGAGAAACAAGATATTTTGATCAAGAGGACACGGGAAAGCAGGCATATCACCACAGACATTTGTCGAGGGATCTTTAGGTGAAATGCATGACCTATCAGCACAGTAATTTACACTATGTGTGGTTCTAGATATGCTCGTGTCCATAGAGGCTATGAAATTTTCATCAACATATATTCCTTCACTCACCATGTCATTACCTTGTGAGATTGAAGATGTTGAGGTATGCAAGCAATCGGATATGGAAGTAGTGGTGGACTCTTTATGATCGAAAAGAGTGAAAAGCTCATGCACCAACTCCTTCATCATAATATCGTCTTCATCAAGATTGGACCCACCATATATATCTTCAAGTTTAGTCCAAACTTCATGAGCTGACTTGCAAGTCGAGATAGACTTAAACACTTCAGGACTTATGGTTCGATGAATGGCAAGAAAAGCCTCACAATCAAGATACATTTCATTAGTAGATGAAGATGGATCATCCTTTTTGTCGGCAATCCCTACAAGAACAATTCATAAAGTATTTGGACCCATGGCCCGAAAGTGATGAAGCATACAAATTCTCCATAGGGTATAATTTGTGCCATCAAAGTCAAAGATGTCATTGTGCACTAATCCAATAGTCGACATCGATACTCTCTAGGTCGTGAAACCTAATTAAAGAGAGACGCCTAGAGGGGGGGGGTGAATAGGCTATTTAAAAACTTCTTCGGATTTGGCTTAAACCTAATGCGGAAATAAACTAAGAGGATACTTTCAAGCACAAATCCTAAATGCAATAGGCACCGCAACGTGCACCAACAACACGATCTACCAAGATGGACACAACACGGTTGCTAACAAGCACAAGTAAGTTACACAAACTTACTTGAGCTATATCACACGATGAGTAGGTGAACGACACAAGATACTAGATCACACTATAGCACACGATATATCAAAGGCTGCAAGTGTGAACGTGTGTCTATAGAGGGTATGCTTGAACGATTAATCTTGTACAAAGAAATAGCCAACACAATATAATGAGCACAAACAATATGCAATGTATGTATGCTCAAGTAACACAAGTAAACCACAAGTAAGGAGTTAGGGTTAGGGATAACCAAGGTCACTGAGACAAAGATGTATCCCGATGTTCACTTCCTTGGAGGGAAGCTAGTCACCGTTAGAGAGGTGGATGTTACCACGAAGGAACACCAACGCCACGAAGGCTCACCCTATTCTCCCTTTGAGATAACACCACAAAGGCGTTTCTCAACCACTAGTGGTAAGCCTTTGAGGTGGCTTACAAACCCTCACAAACTTTTCCGGGGGTAATCACACGGATTGATTCCTCTCCGAAAAACTCCTACCGCCTAGGAGTCTCCAACCTCCAAGAGTAACAAGATCACGGGGAATGCTCAAAACTTGCTCAAATCTCAAATAGCTTGGGCTGAGAGGAGGAGAGGGAGACGATCTATCTTTTGATTAGAACAACTCTCAAAGGGGCTCACAAATGCTCTTGGGATCTAAGATTTGGTGTGAGCAAATGTGTGTGAGGTAGAAATGTGTTCTTATGAAGATATGGCTGTGTTGGACGCCCTCTCACGAAGTGGGAGGGGGGGTATTTATAGTAGAGAGGGGAAAGTGACCGTTGGGGTCACTTAAGTCTGACAGTGGTCGGACGTCCGGCAGTTCTCGGATGTCCGGACGCCCACAAGGGGTCGGACGTCCGACAGGGGTCGGTGGTCCGAGGGATGTATATATATCAGGAACCACTGTATAGATATCAGGAATCACTGTATAAACGAACAGAGACCGGATGTCTGAGAGGGGGTCGGACATCCGAGGCACGGACATCCGAAAGTGTTCGGATATCCGACAGTTCGGCTGTGTTGGCACACAATCTATCCTCCGAAGGGGCCCGGACGACCGGAAGTCTCTGGATGTCCGAGAGTTTGGATCTGATCAAAGGCTCCGGATATCCGAAGGAGGTCAGACGTCTGGCCCTCGGATGTCCGGAGGGAGCCGGATGTCCGAGATTTTGTCTTTGTTACAAGGCTCCGGAATACCGAAGGGGTCGGTCGTCCGGCCCTCGGACGTCCGGAGTGAGCCGGATGTCCGAGAGTTTGTTACTGTTGGGCTTTGTTTGGAAGATCTCAAATGAGAAGTGGAGATGTAGTTTTGAGAAAATTTATCGCAAGGCCCGTGATCGCCTCTTAATAGTGCGGGATCCCTAAAGACTCAAGAATCATAAAAAGGGTACTGATGATCCATACTTGAGTGTATACTTTTATTCGCTGATCATCACTCCGCACCACTAACGTCAAAGGAACTGATACCTTTGAGTTAACGCTTTCACTTGAGCTTGATGTTGTTGTTCCTTCTTGGCTCAAGTTGAAAGCAAGACACGATGAAGTCTTCAAGTAGCTCTCCCATACACAATGTGGAAAGCCTAGCTTATGTATTCATCTTCATTTGTCCACCATGTGAACATCCACAAGAATCAAGCATGTAGTGCTTAGGAATGCTTATCTTGATCTTGTCCTTGTTAGCACATGAGCTTGTCCTTATCAACACATGATCATTAACAATAGCTTAAGAGGGGATTAGTGATTAGTCGTCTATATGTGTGTTGTCAGCAACATCAAAACATGATAAAGGGCATGATTGCACTTTCAGGTGGCAACGCAGCAGCACGGACGCGCTCCTCCTCCTCATCTCCCGTCGTTCGTCCTCCGCCTCCTTCTCCAGCTCCATCAACCGAAGTACTTCGGCGCGCTCCTGATGCGGTGTCACGCCCAGCCAGGCGGCACGTACTTCGGCGCGCTCCTGCTGCGGTGTCACGCCTAGCCAGGCGGCACAGTGAAAACTCGCGAACGCAGCCGATCCACTGGTAGACCTTCCGCGGCTACGTGGGCTTGGGCTTCAGCGGAGGTGGAACGACGCAATCGCCGGTGATCGTCAGCGTGCTGGCCTCCGCGAGCTGTTGCTGGTACGCCACCTCCTCGTCGGCGTTGCCCTGCTCTTCCTCCTCGCTCTTGCGGAGCACAACTACCAGCGCCGCCTGGTAGGCAGCCTCAGCCTCCTGGTTCTCGTCCATGACGATAGGCGGGGGCGACGGTGGGCCTCCTGGCTGCACGCCGCGCACGCCACGACGGTGCTGCTCCTCGTGCTCGATCACAAACCAGACCTCACAGTTGGGAGAACTGACCGTGTATGCAGGGTTTTGCCGCTGCTTTGGTGTCAGCAGACGCCGACGGTGGCTCACCTCCTTCGCGTGCACCCGCGCCGACTGCGGCAGGGCCGGCACCGGGATCCTCTCCGGATTTGGGTGCTAGTGGTGCGGGACGGTGACGTCGGGGTAAGGCAGCGGCACGCGGTGCTCCCAGTGCCACCATGCTAGGTGCACCGGGACGTTCACACCTGGCGAGGCCGGCGGGAAGACGCGAGCGGGGAGACGGCGCGGGGGTAGAGCGGGGTCTTACCCTTGTTTGGGAAGGAGCTGGCCATCGTGCTAGGATTCGGTCGCTGGCGAGGTGGCGAGATGGGGACGGGTGGGATCTGAAAGCAGATGAGGCGGAATACACCGCACGGACGGATTCAAAAAGACCGACCACGGCCGGTGACGCGTGTGCCCGAGAAGGGCGGCCGTCATTAATAATGTTGATCATGGATGGTTGGGGCGGATACCGAAAGGACGCGCCGACACATTTCAGTCCTAAATTTGGGCCGGAAATGAGTCGGTTCATGTCCACGTTATGACAATGGATCGGTGCGTTGGGCCATTTGTTTTGTCCGCACGACACCAAACGAACAACGATGGACGAAATTGATCACCCTGTTGGGAGTTGCTCTAAGTTTATGTACGAACACTATGTTTGGTATGTGGTATGTCGTGTGTAGTGTGGGTGATATGACTTTGTTCGTGCAAGCCAAAAACTGAAGCTATTAGTAATGCTGATTACACGTAAGTACGAGCACGAGGAGAGGAAACACATGCAGCAGGCGAGAGAGCATGCACGACATAGCTACAGTTTGCTCTCTCACTCTGAAGTGCATTTTGCTTTTCTTACGGTGAGCACTGCATATACGTACGTGCTATGCGACTGTAGATGTAATCTGCTAACCTGGAGAACAGGATGCAATCAAAGGACATGACAGGGCAATGGGAGTACACGATACATTTTGCCCGTATGCTCGAAAACTCCAGATCGGAACAGGATCGAGACTGAGGGAGAGAGAGATAGTAGTCTGTGCGGTGGTGGTTTTGAACTGGTAGACGGAGGCGACGCCGACCGGGCGGTGGAAGCCCATGCGTACCACATCCACACGGAGCAGCATCGGCGACAGTGTGGCGCAGCGGCGGTTTGTTGGCTTGCGCCGGTGACGGGACGTCTCCATGCCCCCACGCATCAATGCCCCCGCCCTGCATGAGAGGTGGTGGTGAGCGAGTCAAGGTGAAAAGACGGGTGAAGGTGACGACCTTTTCCTTGCCGTGGAAAGAATCACCGCCCCCTCTCACTCACTCACTCCGCCTGTCCGCCATCACGCCCACGAGGTGGATGACTACGTTCGGGACCCATGCGTGTGTACGTCCGGCTCTTCTTCCGTCGGTCTCCCAGGCTTGTGCGTCTGCAGGGCCTGTTTGGTTGTAAGCCGTTGAAGTATGGCAAGCCACAAAGTATGGCTGAAAAAACGAACGTTAAACTTTGATAAAAGTTGGTAAATTTTTTAACTCTATGACAAATGGGTCATAGCGATAATAAAATGTGGCAAGCCAAATTGTCGTAAAACCAAACATATGCCAACTAAACTGTGACTGTTAAATTTTAATTTAGCAAAGTGTGGCTGTGAATCAAACAGACCCGCACTTGTGTTTGTTCGCCCTGGCTTGGCCGCAAGCATCGATCCTACCCATTCTCACGCCGACGGCTCCTCTTTTGCAATAATGTCTTCGCTGTGATTTCTCATAATTTCCATACAAAATGTCACACGATTCAGTTGTGTAGAAGCATCTACAGCCGACGCCCAAACACGTATTAAACACCCCGAGCGGGTTGACCGGTCATTAATCAATCTTAACAAGTCAACCCACTTAGACATTTCAAACCGGTCACAAACGTTTGGATTGTTTGATGCCCTCATATCCAATTCAAATCTAAGAAAGATATGGAAGGTCCTCGCATATGTCTTATCGTGTCCGTCATGACATATCTGACACGCTCAGCCCACTACCGACCCATCAATGCCCCATAAAATCCCTAATCCGACACCTCGTTTCGAACCGTAGCTCACTCATTCGCCTTTCTCGCTCTGTCTTCTTCTCTTCTCTCCTGGTTTCTGATCCAATACGACGCAATGTCGAGCTTCGATAGCCACTCTCGCTCCGACCTCGACTACGAGGAGTTGACCCTCCGTATTGCCTTGGAGCGGTCCAAGGTAGACACCGGGGCAGCTCCAGATTTGCAGCATTGCCGCAGCTCCTGCGTCGGTGTAGCGCGAACACTGGAGCTAGACCCTCCCGGCCCACACACAACTCCTTCAAGAGATCGCAGTCTGTATCACCCCACGTCGTCCCCTTCCTTGCCGAACGCTCCTCCCCGGGGCGTAGCGATGGGTGCTAGTGTCCGCGCCACTTGCCCGCATGCGCACTCCGAAATCGAAGGTGCACTCCGCCCGCAACGTGAGGTAGCAGGAAAGGGACAAGGACACGACGGACTAGTCCGTGCATCGTCGACGTGGGATGCAGACAAAGCCCGACAAAGACGGGCGGCTCCTCGCATGGGTCTACCGCCAATCGCTGACGACGGCGGAGATGGATGGTTGTCGGCAACGATGGAAGAACGCGAAGTTACTCTGGATGAGCAGTCGAAGCATGATGCGAAGGAGGTAGCGCAAGAGGCGTCTCGGGTCATCAAGTTGAAGCTGCAACAGGACATGGCCGTGCGGAAGATGAAGGGGTTGGTCGTCCTCTCCAACTCCGACTCCGATTCCGACTGCAACGACGACCAGAGCTCCACCCCCTTCGGCGACGACCTAGACCTTCCACCACTCGCGGACGCCTACAGTTACGCCGGTGATCGGAAGGGCAAAGGCTCGACGCGGAAGTGGTGATCCTGCTCCTCCTAATATGTTTATATCATTTTTAGTCGTTGATGTTTAAGAACTTGTCCGGCGATGAGTTCAGATTATCTTTTGGATGATGTAAAGTTTTTTTATGTCCGTTTGCACTCGATCTTGTTGTCCATTTGCAGCTGATTTTGTTGTCCGTTGTTTGATCATGTAGAGTAGTTCACGTTGCATTTATATTAAAGATATAAGACGTCAAATATAAGATATGCAGGTGCGGAGACGAAAATATCATACGTGCGAGGTTAGTGTCCGTGGACATGTCCGGAGACGTTTCAAGGGCCGAATTAGCCCATCATGGTTACAAATGTCATGCGCCTCATATCGGTCTCAAACGGCCTGGTCAAAACAACAACCTAGCTAGGCCTCAAATACCGACACTAAGAGCATCTACAGCCGGACTCCTCAAATGTTTCCTCATATGCCCGCGGACACGTCCGATCAGTGACCGGACATAAGAGAGAAGGAAAAAAGTGATCTAATCGGACCCCTTATATCATCCCTATATGCCCGGGCTGTCCGTAATCCCTCATATCCATCTCAAATATGAGGAGGATATAAGGGCTCGCGGACGCGCCCGACACGTCCGGCTAGTCCATCACATAGGACACGATCCCACCCGAGACCATATTTTTCTTTTCTTTATTCATTCTTTCGTTTCTCTTTCTTCCTCTCCATCAATCACGTGCAAGTGACCGGACATATGAGAAAGAAAATAAGGAGTGTGGTTGGACGCGGACAAATAGGGGACACACTCGGTCACTGAATGGGCGCGTCCGCGGACGTTTGAGGGCCTGAATTGCAAGTCATGGCTGAAGATGCTCTGAAGCGTTCATACTGATCGATAGTCCTCAGATCTAGCCCAAACTTATAGCGGATATGGAGAGGTCGGGCGCCACATCCGAACCGGCCCATGCTGGTTCACCCCGATCCCACATATATTGTCCCATCCGCTTAGTGAACCAAATCCAAACCACTCCACTCCACTCAATTTCCCTCCTTCCGCGTGTAGCTCACTTCCGACGATCTGCAACTTTTTCTGACATGATGGGCAGCGAACCCGAGTCCTCGGGCACGTGATCTGCGAACTTGGAACTATCCTAGTTGGTCCAAAGGAGGAGATGGTTGTCTACATTGCGCGCCGCAATGCTCGTCAAGAGAACGCGCCACAACGATTGGACTCGATCCAGGGGTCCATAGTTTGTCCAAATGGTGCTTGGATCTGGCGCTAGGCGCGTCGCCCCTGCCTCACCACAACCAGTGCACTCCGTTTGGTGTCTGAACGCTGTAGAGGTGGAACCCGTTTGTTGGTGTGGTGATGACGAGGCCTTCCGTGGCCCGTCTTTGTCGGAGGCTAATATGGTACAGCGTGCCCTACGTGCAAGGCACAAGGCGCGAGAGGCCGTAGCTGCCCACGCAGCGGACAACAAAGAGGCGGAGTCGGACACTCCAGAGCCAATATGGGTGGCCAGCAGCCCCGGGTGTCGCAACTATATCGTTGTGGATGTGTCGGACTCCAACCATGACAAATCCATCATCGATCTCACTTCGACCGGCGACATGCAGGTCACAGGCTCCGACGAGAAGAGTAGTGCATGAGAGATGGAAGCGCCTCAAGTTCCGTGGGCCGGTACGTGTCCCATGTGCTACTCTACCTCGTCAACGACCGCACTAATATAAGGGCGCAACCAGCCGCCACACATGGAGACGATGATGCCGGGCGAGCTCTGCTTAAGATTATGTTTCATGTGCATGTAATTATATGGATATGACGGTTAGTAATTGTGGTATCCGCTTGTGGAGATGTTAATTTGAGGTCTGTTGGTCGCCGTATGCGGGCGCGCCTAAACGCGTTCACGGACGTTTAAGGGATCAAATTTGATGAACTTGTAAGCCAAAAAAAAGACAAGGCTAAGACATCACACGTTACAATATACGAGGTCTCGTATATATACTATAGCATTTTCTAAACACATCTAATCATTAAATGTGCATAAATGATAACACCCACATGTGTTTTATGAGCCAATACGGTTCACATGCCTTCATAATTATACATCTTGTCACATCAAATATATGACATCACCATAATATTTTATTTTTTTGGACTTAAAAATATTGTATCTCTTAATCTTTTTTAATTAAAAATCCATTTTCATAATTAAATTCGCCTCGATGAGATTTTTAAAACTAGATCCCATATGGATATGTTTCGATGACATTTTTTGGGGTTAAAAGTTGCCGTGATGTTTACACTGAAATTGCTATAGTGTTTACAATAGTGTTGTCATGACATATTTTATCTAGTTTTATCCATCTAGATTTAAGGCTATCATTGTATTTCAACTACTTTTCACGATAATTTTTATTAATTGACTATGAAATTTTTTGTAAATAACCACGACAAATTTAATTCAAGAATAATGGTAATTTTTAGTATTCATCACAACAAATTAAGTTTACATATCATGGCAATTTTAGTACTTTGATTGTGTCAATTCTAGTACTTTGAACATGGAAAATGTTTTTTTGTATGAACCATGGCAAATTGAAGTACTTGTATCATCGAAAATTTAAGTTATTCACCATGGCAATTCTAGTTTATGGCTCATGGCAAATTTCACCCACTGACCAAGCATTTTTAAAGTAATTGATTACATATTTATTTTTACTTATGCACCATATCAAAATTATTTCATGGATCATGACAAATTTTAGTAATTGTTCATGGCAGGTTTAGCTTCTTATTTTTTATAACATGTCAAAATTACTTTGAACATAGAGAAAAAAGTAGTCAAAATATATCATGAAAACTTTAATATAATCATGATGAAAATTTATATGCAATAGTCATGGCAACTTTTAACTCTAAAAAAGTCATCGAAACATATCTATATGAGATCTAGTTCTGAAAATCTCGTCACGACGGATTAATTGGTGGAAATGGTTTTTGAAACGGAATTTTCATTTAAGAGATAAAATATTTAAAGTTTGAAAAATACATTTTTTTAGATTATCTATTTTTGTTCCTATTTGCATGCAATTTTTTAGAAATAAAAAAATGATTTTTTGTAAATTAAAATAAAAAGACTGATGTGTCATAATGGATGATTAAAAGAACGTTTGGCCCGACCCCTTTTAGCCCATACGTTTGTGTGGGATTGATTCGTGCCACATGTGTAGCATTTATCACGATAAACCATTGTATATGTTAGTGTATAAATTAACTAATCTAGTATATACTATACTGTAACTCAAGGAAACAACTAAATAGTACTAGTACTAGTTCTGGTAGATTGTGTAGACCGATTTGATTGAAAATTCAGTGCTACATCAAGTCGACATATAGGTATACAACTAGTACAAATGCCCGTGCGTTGCATCGGGCGAAGAAAGACGCCCAACCAGCTTTATATTGCATCGTGTATTATTTTAATAGACACCAATAATAAGGTAAAACTGATTATTGCTTTTTGTATAATCAAGTTTGGACCTGAAAAAGCCAACTTAACCCGTGGGCAGCGCCGGCTCCCCGCTATGGAGTTAAAACTGTAGTGCGGGTTGAATAACAAAAATGATAGGGGCTTTTCTGCAAAAGAGCCGCAACGGACGAGAGAAGCCTTCGATGCTTTATTATTAGGTAGAGATTGATCTAGTCGTGATGGTCCCCCTTCACTGCCCAGTTTTTCTAGAACATGCATCCTTTTGTTCACAAAATAGCAGACATGCGTATGAGATTCCTTAATCGGTTTTCTAAACATTCTTGCCCAATAGCTCCTCATTAGCGATCTAGCTTTTAAAGCCTCGCAACCTGTAGCAGCTATCATGCCCTGCAAATTGTTTCGATGTAACGTAATTTCTTTTTTCGCTCATTTTGGGAGTACTTAGTTGATTGATATGATGCCCTTAATAAATTTTGTTACTCCAATGCGATTCCTGCATGGTAGGGTTGTACTATCAACTCCACTTTCGTCTCTTCTGATAATTCTATTATTATTTCTTTTGATTTCAACAATTCACATGTTGTCTCATTAGCCATCGCTCAGGGGAACTCGATAAAGAGATCAAATTCGAATTTGAAATAGACTTCATGCATGGGGATTGGAAAGTCATCAATTATGAGGTTCCTTTGAGAGAGTTACATATGGGTGGGCTGCTCTTCTACTACCATGAAAACACTTCACAGCTACATCTAAAAGTATATGATCCTCTTTTGGGGAGATTTACAGACGTGAAAACACCGGGTGGGCTGCTCTTCTACTACCACGAAAACACTTCACGGCTACATCTAAAAGTATATGATCCTCTTTTGGGGAGATGCACAAACGTGAAAACACCGGGTGGGCTGCTCTTCTACTACCATGAAAACACTTCACGGCTACATCTAAAAGTATATGATCCTCTTTTGGGGAGATGCACAGACGTGAAAACACCGACCAACCTCATCGGCAAAGTCCAACTTCGGATCCTAGCTAGATTGAGAGATGTCTTGTCACTTAAACTAAACATATATGTACTTCGTGTGTATGGTGATATGCAGAAACAATCTGTGGTTTGTGCTTGAAATGCAATCAATCACTACGCAACGATCGAACAATCACAGTGCGAGATAACAACCGAGGGATCGCCACAAAGTACGGTTAAAACAGTTTATACTTTTATAAGACAGAGTCCGAGTGATAGTTTCTGCGAGAAAGATAATCCAGGGTTGCATTGCAAGGCATTGGTAACCTCAACAAGAAGGACAAGATTTGTGCTAAAATTATATTCAAAGATCGTCCTTGACACTGATGTTCAGAAGTTTAGCCATCTCGCCACTTCCATATGCGTCAGCAGTATCTGCATTTTCCCATGAATGAAAATAAAAAGGTGAGGAGTCGGGACGGAACAAGAATTCACTGAAATACTTGTTCTAACTGATCTATGTACGAGAACACTATGTACCATCAGAGCCTCCCAAATGATTTCCACGGATGAAAACCTGAGGAACAGTACGGCTCCCAACCATGTCAGATAAGGCGTTCTGGATTTCCCCACCATCCTCTACATCACAACCGGAATACATCTTTTCATTGAAAAAATTCTATGAATTGTAAGCATTTACAACATGTTCGGAATGTTGGTATTCCCAGTCTAAGAACCAATGCAATGTAACTAAAAGAATTATGTGCATCTTTTCATCAAAAGGAGAAAGCCAGTTTTTGTTGCAAGAGAATAGCAGCAGGGCAAACATGTGCCCACTGGCACCCATAAGTGCAGAATAACACACAAACAAACACCTATTCCATCACGTGCTACCAAAGAGTAATTTGAACCCTGTTGTTTCAGTATGCGATATCATTCTTAAAAATTTATTTCATAGATACCACCAGGTTAGTTTCTATGGAACTTCCACTGGTGGTAAAATCATGGCTGAATGCCCTAGACATATATACCCCAAGATGACCCGATTCTGAGAACAAAAGGACATAACCAACTGTACTTGTAGTAGAGGACATGACAATATATATTTAAGGCAAAATCTTTACAGATAAAGAAAAAAAGAGACTGATAAGATACAACAAACAAGTGAACAAGGATGTACCTCGCTGATCAAGCTCGACGACATATGGATCCTTCTTCAGTTCAAGCTCCTTGAACATAACCTTTGCCCTTCTACAATACCTGCAAATTTTGAGTACTTAAACTGTTAACATACTGTTTCTTGTGACAGTACGAAAACACTAAAATGTGGTAAGTCGGTAGTTGTTAGGTTCTGCAACTATGGGCAATTCATAGCTTTTCATATAGCAATTCAGATAGATGAAAGGAGTAGCACGACCTCGTCCATCTCTTCCTTGGTGGATCTGAATTGCAGAACGATCTGTTGCTGTTTGTTTATAACGGCTGGATCTCATCTACAGAAAATTCAGCTCAGAGAAAAATAACATCAAGGTCTGCTGCTATTTGTTCATCACGGCTAAATCTCATCTCCATCCACACAGACTGGCCACCGAACACATGCGTCCGCTCCCGCGCTGTGCAGCCATGGCGAGCCGCCACCGGTCGCCTTGTCCAGCCTTCCGACAAGGCTAGCGCCTCCATCAGCTGTCCCAAAGTCTCCATAGCCCGCCCCTTCCCTAATCCTCCCGCGAGCGCAATGACGCCGTGCTCGAGTCCATCGAGCCTCCTCCCTCCGGCGTTTGTGAGGCTGCTATGGTTCACACGGGTAGGGGAAAATCACGCCGGCGGCTGCAGGGTCAACGACATCATCCTCCACGATCCTCCCGAGGAAGCACTCCTCATGTCTTCCTCGTCTTCACCGGCGACCCCCGCCGTGCCGCCCGCCTCCAGATCCGCTAGATTGGGATGGGCGAGGGGAGGGAGCAGCGGGGTTGGCGGGGCGTGTGACGGGAAGGGGTAGGGGTGGAGGTTGAGTGGCCTCCTCCAGTTCTTCGGCGCGCGACAAGGCGAGGCGGACGACGGCGGGGTGGACTGACGCCGGTGTGAAGCGAGACCCATGGGCAGCACCGGCTCCCTGCCATGGACTTAAAACTGCAGTGCGGGTTGAATAACAAAAATGATAGAGGCTTTTCTGCATAATAGCCGCTACGGACAACAGAAGCCTTCGGTGCTTTATTATTAGGGAGAGAAAATAGTTATACGGTAATGAACGACCTGATGGCCGGACAGCTGGTGGGAGTGCAAAATTAACCGAGTGCATGAATATATAGCACCACGGTTGAATCACGGCGCGCGGTGTCCTAGTTTGGTCGTTTACTGGGGCATGCGGACTGGGTGCAGCGGCAGGCATCTAGATGATTTTTCCCTAGGCTCTATCGGCGAGATACAGATACGATCGACTGTGTTTTTAGTGCGGATCGACTGATTGTTCCAATGGCGCCGCCAGAATGCTTTGTGGAAAAACGGGCAGTTTGCAAGCCTCGATGGCTTTGGAGTTAAGTTGGTAGGCTTCTATTGGGCTTGGGCTTGTAGTTATCTACTACTCCTATTCACAACACGGTTAATAATAATGCCAACTGCTGATTATAATATGTTTTTTGATAAAATAAATATATTAGTATCACATACATATCAATTACATCCAACCTCTTCAGCAATGCAATACCCTAATGATATTACCCTAATGATATTACGGATACAAACATCCAAAAAATGAAGAAAAAGAAGCTAAAGAAAGAAAAAAAGCCTCACTACACAGTTCTAGTCCTTACAAGAGGAGTACAACCACCACCAATACAACACCTGAAGTTCAAGTTCTTCAAAAGCGACACCCAAAGAAGGAAACAATGTACAAGTGCCGTCGTCACCCGATCGTAGATCTTAGGTTTTCACCCTGAAGATAGGCCCCACCCTTAAAACAATGCCTTCAACAAAGCCATCGACAAGCACAACCAATTAAGGCGAGACCGTAGATTTTCATTATCAGAGACAAGACTTCGAACGCATCTGCGTTGTCACCCCCACTTACCTACTACTGCTACAAAATCCGAAACACCAAGCAAGTTCCTCATCGCAACAAAGGCTCCAATCACCATTTCTAGTCCTCTGATCTCGGCTTCCATGACATTCTCCGCCTCTGACTTACTAACACTTGAACCAGATTAAGGAGGGCATGCGTTAGGCATATCTTCATCTTGTCGCTTGAGGAACCCATGACAGATCGGAGCGGTGATCCGATGGGGCTGGACGGACTGACACATTTAAACATGTTTTCGTTGTGTGAGCACTGAGGTCATCATTGGTAACACAAATGTGAGGCCATGTGAAAATAAAGGATGTGGAGAGAGTGAGAGACGCCTTAGAACTAACACATTTAAAAGCTTTTTCATTGTGTGAGCACTAAGGCAACCATTGGAAACACAAATATAATGTCATGTGAAAATAATGGACGCGGACTATTATGGTCTTGAGTCATGATTATTTCGTTAAAAACGTGTGTTATTTTGTTTTCCATTGCAACGCACGGGCTTTTATGCTAGTAAACACGAAAATCTCAAGGGACGACGACTGGCTAGAAGGCAAAAGTGGTGCTTCAGGCCATGTGTCAGCTTCGAAGCAATGGAGAGATCCGTGCGAAGTATCGGTTCCTGCAAAACTAAATGTGTTCTTGTGACGTCCCACACAACATTCAGTCCCCACCTTCGAAGTTTTGTATCACACGAAGCCTACGCTAGTCAGAGTGCTCTATGTCCAGGTCAGTATGGGCACTAGCAAAGGATGATATGGTGGAACACCTGATACCCATGAGGATTAAAAATGAAAAATTATGGCTATCGACAATGCATGATTCTTTGCAGCGGGAGGATTTTACAGAGATGGTATGCATGATGGAATAGTATATATGAGCAAGAATTTCAGCCACCGGTGCCCACTCATCTTTCTATTAAACACTGCATATGCATGCAAAAAATCAACATCTGCATGTTGATTGGTTGCTGCATTGCATCAAGGCCCAACTCGGTGCATGTTGTTTGGTTGTGTGTGTTTATGCTTTAGGTGTAAGCAGATGCAAAACACAATTGTTTCGTTGGGTGCAAATACTTGATCTGTTAACCCATTTCAAATATGGTGGACTTATCACCCATTTGTCAGCACACAACACACACTGCACACCCAACATACTCATTATCAGCAACAAGAACACATCACCAATAAATCAATAACAAAGAAAGAACACGCAACTCTTAAGTACTACTAGGCAAACGTTTAATACAAGAGGGCATCCGATGCCCCTGCAGGCCCCAGGGTGCTAGTCCATGGCCAAAATATAGACAAGTTCACAACAAAAGAGACGGTCGGACTTCAGTTCAAATCTACACTAATTTAGTCCATTTCAGACTAGAAGGAATAAACTACATTGCATGAGCGATGTTGCCAACACGGCTCGGCTAGGAGCACAGGACCCTGCAGATGTTGGAGTTGTTGGCATTGAAGATCTGCACCTTATGCCCCAGGATGGAGAGCCTAAAGACTACAAGGTCGCCGGGGACGATCTTGTGCCGGTGGCAGAAGTACTCCCAGCCACACCCCAGCACCATGTGCCCACTGAACATCTACACGTGGACCCACAACACGCACCACTTGTTGGCGGAGAGACTCGTGACACAAAGAGGGACGGTGACCAGCCATTGCTTCATCACTGACCTGAATTTAGGCGGGATGATGAGCATGGCGATGTTCACTTGGTCATGGATCTGCACATAGAATTTGATAGCCCCCCCACACCCTCCTCGTGGCCGGTCCTCAGCCTCCTGCCAGTGCCGAGCGGCATGCTCATCTACTCCCTCCTGCCAGGAAGCACCACCCTCCTAAACCATCGGTTTGTGGGGATGAGGTCCTCCGCCCCCTTTGCGCCGACGACGACATGCGCACCACCGCCAACTCTGTCTCACCCTGTCTTCATTATCTTGTAAGCAAGTTGGACATTAGTTAACAATATATGGCACAGGATAAGAGCTAACAAGTAGGACATATTGAAAGGACGTGGATGTCGCCTAGAGGGGGTGAATAGGAGATTAAAAAACTTATGGTTTAGGCTTGAAAAAATGCGGAATAAAACAAACATTTAATTTGTCAAGCACAAAACCTAAAACAACTAGGCTCACCTATGTGCAACAACTTATGCCGAGAAAAATAAACAACTATGTGATAGCAAGATATTTAATAAGAAACAATATGGCTATCACAAATTAAAGTGCATAAGTAAAGGGCTTGGGTAAGAGATAACTGAGGCACGCGGAGACGATGATGTATCCCGAAGTTCACACCCTTGCGGATGCTAATCTCCGTTTGGAGCGGCGTGGAGGCACAATGCTCTCCAAGATGCCACTAAGGCCACCATAATCTCCTCACGCCCACGCACAATGCAAGATGTCGTGATTCCAGTAAGGGATCCTTGAGGGCGGTCACTAAACCTGTTGTGATTTTGTCACGGCAGATGTCCTCGTGAAAGGACTTAGTGATGGAGCCATCGCACCTTGGTGGCGACTCAAAGGGGGTGAGCGGAAGAGAGACTTAGGTTTACCCAGGTTCGGCCCCTCCGGTGGAGGTAAAAGCTTACGTCCTGCTTTGTGTATATTGATGGTGGATTCGATTACAAGGAGGGCGTAACTCGCCTGACCTAGCTCTCGATGGATTTTAACTTAACTTATCTGCCCTAGAGATTCGCCTTTATATACAGGTCGAGGCCCTAGGGTTTACAAAGTCCTGGCCACATTACAAATTGTTGCTTTCAATATCTCTAAGTCACCGTGTCTTCCAAGCTAGGAAACCTCCTTGGCGACTTATCTTCTCCATTAGTCTTGAACCGCCATCTGGTCCTATAGGCCCTGTCCGGCTCTTCGTCGAGGTTCTCCTCGCACATCTCAAACCTTGGGCGACGCTTATCTTGATCATGAATGTAGAATCGCCATTTACCTGACCTGACCCAAGAGGGCGGGTCATACCGTGGGCAATATCCTTTACATTAGGCCCCGGATTGACTTGAATTTGTTCACGCCAATAAACCTTCATACTTGTCTTCGGCGATTCGTACACGATCTCTGACCTTTCTTCAACAAGTGACAAGCCGCCTATCTTTCTGAATTACCTGAGTCGCCAGGTCTTTTATTGATGATGCCATCTTTTCCATTATTCCATGGATCTTGATGATATCACTTCCAACGGATCTTTTGTCTTATCTTGTCATCCCGAAAATCTAGGCGCCATCATTTCCGGTTTTCAATGCACGTACTTGACTCCCGCGCCTGTCGTTTCGATTTTACCCTGGGTCATTAAATAGCCGTGGGGGGAGGGGGCATCCCCACCTACCTCTATTCCATCTCCTCCAATGTGTCTTCTTCCTCGAGCTTGCGTCACGAACGTCGTGCCACTGCCGAACCTCTTCTCCGGACCTAGGGCTTCTCGGGCTGATCAAGGGCGTGGTCTTCTGCGCAAACCTCCGCGTCATTCTTCCGTTGTCGCCTTCCCTCAGCACGCAACTCCGCCTTCTCCATTAAACCTAGATCTCGGACCCCCGTAGTTCTTAGAGTAGCATCGAAACTCCATGAGCGTCATCTCATCATGCCATCAACCCATATAGGTACGGTCTTTAGATCCCTCTTTTTAGCAATGAACTGCGGTAGTCCCATCAACAACCCACAGCAAACATATCATTCCCCCATTGTTCTATAGGACCACCACACTCATTCCACAGTGTTCTTGTGTTCTTAGCATTTTTATTTCGGAAAGTTTATTTTCCTCAATAGAATCACTTGTAGATCCATAAATTATGTCTTGGCATTGTAAACATGTTTGTCATTGATTAGGAATATCCTAAGGAAATGTTTAGAGTCGCAACCCGCCCTCAATGCTGTGGCGAGTCACAACTCCCCCTTAGACATGCTCTCAGCTGTTGGCTAGGGAGCTACCATGCCATATGTCCCGACGACCCGCCAATCCTTCTTATGCAGATCTTCGTCCCCCTCCTTTTAAACTTGTAATCATGGGTTCCATCTCCAAATGCAACTCGTTGCCAACAGAAGTAAATGACGCCTATCTTGCAAATTTGGTGAAAGTGGGCAATCTTGCATCCAAAGAAGCGATCGGCTGACGAACCGCCTTTGGAGAGCAACGTCCACAACCTACCGAAGGGGAAGTAGTCGTTTTCGCTGATCACCTCGAGCGAGGCTTCACGCCGCCCAGCTCAAAGTTCTTCAGGGACGCCTTGAATTTCTTCAACCTCCATCCCCAAGACTTAGGGCCAAACTCCATCAGCAACCTTTGTCAGTTCCAAGTGTTCTGTGAGGCTTACGTGCAAATAGAGCCCACTGTACTTTTGTTCAGGAAGTTCTTTTATCTTTACCGCCAAACCGAGTTTGCCAACGGGCCCTGCCTAGAGCTTGGGGGAGTTAACATCCAGCGACGGCGAGAATGCGGGTTCTCGGCTGTTACATTGCCCAGTCATCCCAAGGGTTGGGCAAAGACTTGGTTCTACTACCGCGACACTTCTCCACCCAACGAGAACCCCTTACCAGGCTTCAGGAAGGAACGTGTGCCCATGGATTTCAAGTTTCCTGAAAAGCTAACTGAAGAAGAAGAAGCTACGTTTGTCCCTATCTTCGCAAAGCTCAGGGCTCTTACTGTCAATGGTCTTACTGGGATCGATCTGATCCGCTGCTGGGTGGAGTGGAGAATCATGCCTTTGAGCCGCCAGAATGGCTTGATGTGTGAATTCAATGGCGACTTAAACCACCCCCAATGCTTCTATAACGTGAGGCTTGAAGAAGAAGACATTGTTGAAATTGTGAAGAAGCCTAGTGGCGAGCCTGTTGAGAACTGCTCCAAAATCGGGATTAAACCTTTCTACGTTTCTAACCCGGCTCGAGAGGTAAAACATCCCAAGTCACCCTTCTAGCTTTTTAATATACTCGTGCTTGTTTCTGATATGAGCTTTAATCATGTCAATCAGAGGAATTCGGCCTTTTGGAACCGAAGGCCCAAGACAGTCGTCAAGAAAACGACCAAACCCGCCCCAAAGAAGAAGAAAAACAAAGGCAAGGCCAGTGTAAAGGAATCATCCGTTGTTGGCGAGTCTCGGACGCCGAAGAACAATCAGAGGTAAATGCTCCTTTGTCTTTATTGCTTTAATATGACTTGTACTCATGCTTTGCTACCTACGTTTATAGGATGATGACTTTGAGAGCCAAGATGAAGATGTCGAGGTAATTTCCATTTCTTCCGACTCAAACTCTTCTCCTCCCAAGCCGGCCAGGTGAATCTGTAGGAAAGTTCCCCTATCTTCCCCGGATGCTTATCTAGATCCCAATTTCTTTTTGAAGAAGGCGAGTTTTACGCCCAAGCGTCTTACTCGAAGCCACTCTGGGTACCTCTTGTCCTTGCCCGAGAAAACAACTGGTCGCAAACGACTGGACGAGGTACATTGCTATAAACATCTTTTCTTCCTGCGCAACTATTCTCGTGATTTACCCAATCTTTGAATCCTTCACCCAACAGGTTTCACCTCCTTCATCTGGCGACTCAGCTGCCTCAACTCTTCCCCCATCGATCCCTCTTCAGGGGTAAGTTACTTAATTAACATGTTCCTTCGGGTGTCAATGTTTCTGTTTTAATATTGGCACCATCGTTCCTTAGGGCTCAAGCAAAAAAGAGGAAAACCGGCGAGTCATCTTCTGATCCCAAAGCGGCTGAAATGTTTGGCATGAGTACCTCCATCCCAGAGGCTCAAGAAGAACCAGCTGAGTCTCACGCCGATGCCTTTGATGATTTCCCTAACATCCGCGGCGATCTTCCAAGCCCTCAAAAGTAGTTAACTCAAGACAACAACCCTCCCAGTTCTCATAAGGCGGATGAAGATGGGATACCTGACCCGGATTCAGTCGTCGTCACTGGTACCGCCTATTCTAAGCCTGCAACCACGGTTTTAACCAAACATGTACCAAAAGATGCCCAAGTCTTTTCAGAAAAAGATATCACCAAACTGAAGCTTCCCAATTATGATAAATTGGAGTTTGATGAACTGTCCTCTGGTTTTGTGAGCTGCCTAGATACGAGCCATGAAATGGAAAAGAGCTTGGCTAACATGATGCGAATAAAACATGAGGTATGATACCTTTTGACCTTCTTGACATGTCCTCCCATTAGCCCTCCAAAGGACGAGTCATCCATGACGAATCGTGCTTTGTGTAATCTTTCAACCTGTAGCCCCCAAGGACCGGGTCATCTTTTTAAAGATGAGCTGGGTCTTCAGTTTGTACTTGAATAAAAGCTTCAACCTGTAGCCCCCAAGGGCCGGGTCATCTTTTTAAAGATGAGCCGAGTCTTTAGTTTGTACTTGAACAAGAGCTTCAACCTGTAGCCCCCAAGGGCCGGATCATCTTTTTAAAGATGAGCCGGGTCTTTAACTTGTACTTGAAGAAAAAACTTCAACCTGTAGCCCCCAAGATCCGGGTCATCTTGTTAAAGATGAGCTGGGTCTTTAGCTTATAATTGAAGAAAAGCTTCAACCTGTAGCCCCCAAGGGTCGGGTCATCTTTTAAAGATGAGCCGGGCCTTTAGCTTATAATTGAAGAAAAAAACTTCAACCTATAGCCCCCAAGGGCCGGGTCATCTTTTTAAAGATGAGCCGGGTCTTTAGCTTATAACTGAAGATAAAACTTCAACCTGTAGCCGCCAAGGGCCGGGTCATCTTTTTAAAGTTGAGCCATGTCTTTGCTTGAAGATATTACCTCTAGAAAAAATGAATCGTACATTAGCCCCCAAGTGTCAGGATGTTGCTTGCAATGGTCCTGAAACTTGCTTTCCCTGATGTTTTTGTAGGAATCATTGACTCGGGCCGACTCAACTATAGCCGGCTTGAAACAAAGCCTGGCTGAACAACAGGATACTCGAGCTAAATTTGAAGAGAGGCTTTGCCTTGCCCTGGCTGACATGGAAAAAATTAAGGTAGAGCACAAAAAGTTTGAAGACAAAGCCCACACTGAGCAAGCTGCCATACTGAAAAGGGCGGAACAATTCGAAGAAAAACTGAAAGTCGCCGTGCAAGAGCTGTTCGGATTAAAACGTCACATCTCAAAGATGGCCCATGTTGTGTTCAGTAAGTATCGATTACTCCCTTCTGAAAGCGTATTGTCCGACCTTGCAGCGACTTATGATCGTGCTTCTTTCCTGCAGGTCCTCGAGCCGCCACTCTTCAGAATGATTGCATTTTGAAGCTGAAGGCAATCTATACTTTGACGGAGCAGATGTACACTGGTGGTGTGATGACTATGAAGGCCATCATGGGCAACAAAGAGCCCGTAATATCCATCCAACATATGCTGGGCTGTTTGTCTACGCTGCCACCCCAGATAGAGGAGCTGAAGAGGTCAGCCACCCGCAAAGGAGCACTAACTGCCTTAAGCCGGTGCTTGTCCTATGCTCCAGAACTTAAACCGGCAAAAATAACTCGGGGATTTCCAGAGCTAAAAGACGACGGGTCAGAGTTCACCGAAGAAGATTACCATCGCTGTGTAAAAGAATCTCGCTTCGCGACAACTCAACTAGCAGCCGACCTAGATTTTGGCAAATATCAGGCGGCTTATGATGAGCACAGCAAACGGGTTACTCCTCCTTCATAGGAAATCACCGTCCTGACTCCGCAACGCCGTAAGCATCCTTTTGACTCTGATGCTGATCTGTCCACCATCTTGACTGACGAGGACGAGTTCCATGCCTTGACTAATTGCAATTGGAAATTGGGCGACTTACAGATCCAAGATGGCGAAAGCTCGAGGCAGGATAATCCGGAGGCGGCTTGTGTCAAGAGTGACATGAAGATCACCCGCGGAATTTAGTTTGATCATCCATGGCCGGGTTATGTCTCCTCATATGGCCTTCTGAGCCATGTAATAGTCTAGAAATTTGAAAACAATATTATAACTGTACCTTGTGATGACGTTAAAGTATCAACCTTTTATTAATATGAATCGCCTTGCCAAGTGCTTTTGCCATATCTGACAGAGAACCTCTTTCCCTGTTTATCAGTGAAGAAAAAAGAAGCCGGCTCAATGAGTCGCGGCGGTTTGTAATGGAGTTTTTATGAAACTCTTTGGCTATGCTACAAAGATACTTTATAGTCATAAAGTTTGTCGGCTCAATGAGTCACGACAGGGTAGGACGAGTTTGCAAGACTCTAGTGCTACCCCAGGAAGGCTTTTGCAACAGCCTGAGTTGTTTAGACCGGCTGATCAGGCGCGAGTCAAGCTTCAGTGAAGGAGGTTAAGTTCAGGGTCCACAAAGTGGATTGACTCGCCAAGAGTACATGGGACCATAGGGCGAGTAGCCCAACACACGGTCCAGTATAACCATTGTAATGCGTTAATTTTTCTCTAGCCAAGTGGGTATTCAGGCTGAACTCAATGAGCAGAAGCCCCCAAGTGACCTATGATTAGGGAAAAACCACACATAGGATTACATAAGCCTTTACGCTCTTACTGCAAAACAACTCGGGAACTAATAGCCCCCAAGTAAGCCGGCTTAATTCTCAAAACCATATAGGGTGCCTATGTTTGAACCGTGCAACGTGGCAACTTTGGTCCTCTTTGGCGTACCAGCATCCAGTTTTGAAATAAGCGCAGCATGGTGACTTTTTCTCTTTGATGCTGATATCATCCATGTTTGGACGACTTATGAAACAATAAAGACTCATGATCTCAAGAAGCTGAAACGACAGAGACCCCGAAGTTCGTGGGCGCCGACTTTATAGCTTTATTTATATATGAAAAGAGATTACAATGAATGAATTTTGTACAGAGATAAGGAGCCAGTGGCTCTAAGTATAGTAAGGCCGTAAGTGGGCAATGTTCCACGGTCGGGTTGTCTCAACCTCTGTTGTTGGCCTATCTCGGGGAAGATTCACTAGGTAGTAGGAACCATTGTGAAGATTCTTGGTGACGACAAAAGGTCCTTCCCACGGAGGGGATAACTTATGCATATCAGTATGATCCTGAATCAACCGGAGCACTAAGTTGCCCTCCTAAAAGACTTGACTTTTGACTCGGCGGCTATGATAGCGTCACAAGTCTTGTTGATAAATCGTCGATCGTGATGCTGCCAAGTCGCGTTTCTCATCCAAGGCGTCTAACGAATCTTGACGCGCAAGCTCATTGTCTTTCTCTACATAAGCGACAACTCGTGGCGAGTCGTGCCTGCTACCTCTTGAGCTTGCATTGGTTTTTCCCTTGAAAAGGAAAGGGTGATGCAGCACAGTAGTAGTAAGTATTTCCCTCAGTTTGAGAACCAAGGTATCAATCCATTAGGAGTATCAAGCCAAGTCTCCAAAGTACCTGCGCAAAAACAGCAAACTTGCACCCAACGCTACAAATGGGTTGTCAATCCCTTCACGATTGATTGCAAGGTGAGATCTGAAGGCGGAAAGTGCAACAAAGTAAAAGTGTAAGGCGGAAAATATGACGTGAAGTAGACCCGGGGGCCATAGTGTTCACTATAGGCTTCTCTCAAGATAGCAAATATTACGGTGGGTGAACGAATTACTGTCGAACAATTGATAGAACCGCGTAAAGTCATGACGATATCTAAGGCAATGATCATACATATAGGCATCACGTCCGAGACAAGTAGACCGATACTTTCTACATCTACTACTATTACTCCACACATCAACTGTTGGAAATATGCCCTAGAGGCAATAATAAAATGGTTATTATCATATTTCCTAGTTCATGATAATCGTCTATTGTTCATGCTATAATTGTATTAACAGGAAACAGTAATACATGTGTGAATAAATAGATCACAATATGTCCCTAGCAAGCCTCTAGTTAGCTAGCTCGTTAGTCAATAGATGATCATGGTTTCCTGATCATGGGCATTAGATGTCATTGATGAAGGGATCACATCATTGGAGAATGATGTGATGGACAAGACCCAATCCTAAGCATAGCACTAGATCGTATTGTTCGTATGCAAAAGCTTTTCTAATGTCAAGTGTCTTTTCCTTCGACCGTGAGATTGTGCAACTCCCGGATACCGTAGGAGTGCTTTGGGTGTATCAAACGTCACAACGTAACTGGGTGACTATAAAGGTGCACTACGGGTATCTCTGAAAGTGTCTGTTGGGTTGGTACGAATCGAGATCGGGATTTGTCACTCCGTGTGACGGAGAGGTATCTCTGGGCCACTCGGTAGAACATCATCATGAGCTCAGTGTGACTAAGGAGTTAGTCACACGATGACGTGCTACGGAACGAGTAAAGAGACTTACCGGTAACGAGATTGAACAAGGTATTGGTATACCGACGATCGAATCTCGGGCAAGTTCTATACCGACAGACAAAGGGAATTGTATACGGGATTGATTGAATACTTGACATCGTGGTTCATCCGATGAGATCATCGTGGAGCAAGTGGGAGCCACCATGGGTATCCAGACCCCGCTAATGGTTATTGGCAAGAGAGGTGTCTCGGTCATGTCTGCGTGTCTCCCGAACCCGTAGGGTCTACACACTTAAGGTTCGGTGACGCTAGGGTTATAGGGAATTGTTATACGAGGTTACCGAAAGTTGTTCGGAGTCCCGGATGAGATCCCGACGTCACGAGGAGCTCCGGAATGGTCCGGAGGTAAAGATTGATATATAGGATGGATGGTTTCGGACACCGAAAGTGTTTCGGGCATCACCGGTAACGTACCGGGACCACCGGAGGTGGCCCCGGTGGGTCCACCGAAGGGGGGCAACGACCCCGGGAGGTAAGATGGGCCAAGCAGGGGAGGGAACCAGACCCTAGGTGGGCTGGTGCGCCTCCCCACTCAGCCCAATGCGCAGGGGAGAGAAAAGGGGGGGGGCAAACCCTAAGCGAGGTGGGCCTAAGGCCCACCAGGGGTGCGCCACACCCCTCCTCCCCCCTTGGCCGCCGCACCAGCCCCCATCTAGTGCTGGCGCCCCCCAGGAGGGGGAAACCCTCAAGGGGCGCAACCCCTCCCTTCCCTTATATATACCGGGCACTTTTGGCCATTGGGAGACAGACTTCTCCCTCTCCCTCGGCGCAACCCTGCCCTTCTTCCTCCTCCTCTCTGCCGGTGCTTGGCGAAGCCCTGCCGGGAGACCTCGTCTCTCCATCGACACCACGCCGTCGTGCTGCTGGAGTTCTTCCCCAACCTCTCCCTCCTCCTTGCTGGATCAAGGTGCAGGAGACGTCACCGGGTTGCACGTGTGTTGAACGCGGAGGTGCCGTAGTTCAGCACTAGATCGGAATCCCTGCGAGTACGACTCCATCAACCGCGTTCTAGCAACGCTTCCGCTTAGCAATCTTCAAAGGTATGAAGATGCTCTTACCCCTCTCTTGTTGCTGGTCTCTCCATAGGAAGATCTGAATATGCGTAGGAAAATTTTGAATTTATGCTACGTTCCCCAACAGTGGTATCATAGCCAGGTTTTCTATGCGTAGATTCTATGCACGAGTAGAACACAAAAGTTGTGGGCGATGATTTGTCAATTTGCTTGCCGCTACTAGTCTTATTATTTTCCGGCGGTATTGTGGGATGAAGCGGCCCGAACCGACTTTACACGTACGCTTACGTGAGACTGGTTGCACCGACAGACATGCACACCGTGCATAAAGGTGGCTAGCGGGTGTCTGTCTCTCCTACTCTAGTCGGATTGGATTTGATGAAAAGGGTCCTTATGAAGGGTAAATAGCTTTGGCATATCATCATTGTGCCTGTCACGTAGGTAAGAAGGCTTTCTTGCTAGAAACCCAAATCAGCCACGTAAAACTTGCAACAACAATTAGAGGACGTCTAACTTGTTTTTGCAGGGTTTGACATGTGATGTGATATGGCCAATGTTGTGATGTTGCATGTATGATGTATGCGATGATCATGTTATTGTAATAGGTTTCACGACTTGCATGTCGATGAGTATGACAACCGGCAGGAGCCATAGGAGTTGTCTTAATTTATTGTATGAGATGCAACGCCATGTGCTTACTAATTTTACTTCATTGCTAACGGTTAGCTATAGTAGTAGTGATAGTAGTAGTTGGCGTGACGACTTCACGGAGACACGATGATGGAGATCATGATGATGGAGATCATGGTGTCACGCCGGTGACGATGATGATCATGCGATGCCTGAAGATGGAGATCGAAAGGGCGAAGATGATAATGGCCATATCATGTCACTATATGATTGCATTGTGATGTTTATCATGTTTTTCATCTTATTGCTTAGAATGACGGTAGCATAATAAGATGTTCCCTCTTAAAATTTCGAGAACGTATTCCCCTAAGTGTGCACCGTTGCGAATGTTCGTTGTCTCGAAGCACCACGTGATGATCGGGTGTGATAGATTCTAACGTTCGCATACAACGGGTGTAAGCCAGAATTACACACGCGAAACACCTAGGTTGAATCGACGAGCTTAGCATGTACAGACATGACCTCGAATACAAGAGACTGAAAGGTCGAACATGAGTCGTATGGTTGAATACGATCAACATGAAGTTGCTCACCATGGTAACTAGTCCGTCTCACGTGATGATCGGACACGGGTTAGTCAACATGGATCATGTATCACTTAGATGACTAGAGGGATGTCGATTTAAGTGGGAGTTCATACTTAATATGATTAAATGAACTTAACTGTCATGAACTTAGTCTAAAAGTTGTCTTTATAAATATTGTAGATGGCCAACGTCAACCTCAATTTCAATGCACTCCTAGAGAAAAACAAGCTGAAAGGAATAATGGAGAGAGCAACCGACTTATTGGAAATAATACATACTGATGTGTGTGGTCCAATGAACGTTGAAGCTCGCGGTGGCTATCGTTATGTTCTCATTCTCACCGATGATTTGAGTAGGTATGGGTATATCTACTTGATGAAGCACAAATCTGAGACATTTGAAAAGTTCAAGGAATTTCAGAGTGAGGTTGAGAATCAACGTGACAGAAAAATTAAATGTATACGATCTGATCGTGGAGGAGAATATTTGAGTCACGAGTTTGGCACACACCTAAGGAAGTGTGGAATCGTTTCACAACTGACGTCGCCTGGCACACCGCAACGCAACGGAGTGTGTGAACGTCGTAATTGCACTTTATTAGATATGGTACGATCTATGATGTCTCTTACCGACTTACCGCTATCATTTTGGGGATACACATTAGAGACTGGAGCATTCACTTTAAATAGGGCACCGTCTAAATCCGTTGAGATGACACCGTATGAACTATGGTTTGGCAAGAAACCTAAGTTGTCATTTCTTAAAGTTTGGGGCTGCTATGCTTAATTATGTGAAGAAACTTCAACCAGAAAAGCTCGAACCCAAAGCGGAGAAATGCGTATTCATAGGATACCCTGAGGAAACTATTGGGTATACCTTCTATCTTAGATCCGAAGGTAAAACCTTTGTTGCCAAGAACGGATCCTTTCTAGATAAAGAGTTTCTCTCGAAAGAAGTAAGTGGGAGGAAGGTAGAACTTGATGAGGTAATTACACCCCCTCTCTAATAGGATAGTAGCGCAGCGCGGGAAGTTGTTCCTGTGGTGCCTGCACCAACTGAAGAGGAAGTTAATGATAATGATCATGAAGCTTCAGATCAAGTTACTACTGAACCGCGAAGGTCCACAAGGGCACGCTCCGCACCAGAGTGGTACGGCAACCCCGTGATGGAAATCATGTTGTTAGACAACGGTGAACCTTCGAGCTATGAAATCCGAGATAGGATCCATGTATGAGAACAAAGTATGGACTTTGGTGGACTTGCCCGATGACCGGCGAGCCATAGAAAATAAATGGACCTTCAAGAAGAAGACTGATGCAAACGGTAATGTAACCGTTTATAAAGCTCGACTTGTCGCAAAGGGTTTTTGACAAATTCAAGGAGTTGACTACGAAGAGACTTTCTCTCCCGTAGCGAAGCTGAAATCAGTCCGAATCATGTTAGCGATTGCCACCTTTTATGATTATGAAATTTGGCAAATGGACGTCAAAACAGCGTTCCTTAACGGGAACCTTAAGGAAGAGTTGTATATGATGCAACCAGAAGGTTTTGTCGACCCTAAGGGTGCTAACAAAGTGTTCAAGCTCCACCGCTCCATCTACGGGCTGGTGCAAGCATCTCGGAGTTGGAACATTCACTTTAATGATGTGATTAAAGCATTTGGGTTCATACAGGTTTACGGAGAAGCCTGTCTGTACAAGAAAGTGAGTGGGAGCTCTGTAGCTTTCCTCATACTGTATGTGGATGACATATTATAGATGGGGAATAATATAGAGATGTTGGAGAGCATAAGGGCCTATTTGAACAAGAGTTTTTCAATGAAGGACCTTGGAGAAGCTCCATACATATTAGGCATCAAGATCTATAGAGATAGATCAAGACGCCTCATAGGTCTTTCGCAAAGTACATACCTTGACAAGATATTGAAGAAGTTCAATATGGAAAACTCAAATAAAGGGTTCTTGCCAGTTTTGCAAGGTATGAGATTGAGTAAGACTCAGTCGCCGACCACGGCAGCACATAGAGAGAAGATGAGTTCTGTCCCCTACGCTTCAGCCGTAGGCTCTCTAATGTATGCCATGCTATGTACCAGACCTGATATAAACCTTGCCATAAGTTTGGTAGGGTGGTACCAAAGTGATCCCGGTATGGAACACTGGACAGAGGTCAAGAATATCCTTAAGTACCTAAAAAGGACTAAGGAAATGTTTCTCGTTTATGGAGGTGACGAAGAGCTTGTCGTAAAGGGTTACACCGACGCTAGCTTCGACACAGATCCGGATGACTCTAAGTTAGAGACCAGATATGTATATGTTTTGAATGGTGGGGCAGTGAGCTGGTGCAGCAGCAAGCAAGAAGTCGTGGCAGCATCTACATGTGAAGCGGAGTACATAGCTGCTTAAGAAGCGGCTCATGAAGGAATTTGGATGAAGGAGCTCATCACCGACCTTGGAGTGGTTCCAAGTGCGTCGGGTCCAATGACACTCTTCTGTGATAACACTGGGGCCATTGCCATAGCCAAGGAGCCCAGGTTTTAGCGGAAGACGAAGCACATCAAACGCCGCTACAACTCCATCGAGGACTATGTCCAGCGTGGAGTAATAGATATTTGTAAAGTACACACAGATCTGAATATTGCAGACCCGTTGACTAAACCTCTTCCACGAGCAGAACATGATCAACACCATACTGCTATGGGTGTTCCATACATCACAATGTAACTAGTTTATTGACTCAAGTGCAAGTGGGAGCCTGTTGGAAATATGCCCTAGAGGCAATAATAAAATGGTTATTATCATATTTCCTTGCTCACGATAATCGTCTATTGTTCATGCTATAATTGTATTAACAGGAAACAGTAATACATGTGTGAATAAATAGATCACAATGTGTCCCTAGCAGGCCTCTAGTTAGGTAGCTCGTTAGTCAATAGATGATCATGGTTTCCTGATCATGGGCATTAGATGTCATTGATGATGGGATCACATCATTGGAGAATGATGTGATGGACAAGACCCAATCCTAAGCATAGCACTAGATCGTATTGTTCGTATGCTAAAGCTTTTCTAATGTCAAGTGTCTTTTCCTTCGACCGTGAGATTGTGCAACTCCCGGATATCGTAGGAGTGCTTTGGGTGTATCAAACGTCACAACGTAACTGGGTGACTATAAAGGTGCACTATGGGTATCTCTGAAAGTGTCTATTGGGTTGGTACGAATCGAGATCGGGATTTGTCACTCCGTGTGACGGAGAGGTATCTCTGGGCCCACTCGGTAGAACATCATCATGAGCTCAATGTGACTAAGGAGTTAGTCACACGATGACGTGCTACGGAACGAGTAAAGAGACTTACCGGTAACGAGATTGAACAAGGTATTGGTATACCGACGATCGAATCTCGGGCAAGTTCTATACCGACAGACAAAGGGAATTGTATACGGGATTGATTGAATACTTGACATCATGGTTCATCCGATGAGATCATCGTGGAGCAAGTGGGAGCCACCATGGGTATACAGACCCCGGTGATGGTTATTGGCAAGAGAGGTGTATCGGTCATGTCTGATTGTCTCCCGAACCTGTAGGGTCTACACACTTAAGGTTCGGTGACGCTAGGGTTATAGGGAATTGTTATACGAGGTTACCGAAAGTTTTTCGGAGTCCCGGATGAGATCCCGAACGTCACTAGGAGCTCCGGAATGGTCCGGAGGTATAGATTGATATATAGGACGGATGGTTTTGGACACCGGAAGTGTTTCAGGCATCACCGGTACCGTACCGGGACCACCGGGGCCGGGTGTCCACCGAAGGGGGGAAACGACCCCGGGAGCTAAGATGGGCCAAGTAGGGGAGGGAACCAGCCCCTAGGTGGGCTGGTGCGCCTCTCCACTCAGCCCAATGCGCAGGGGAGAGAAAAGGGGGGTGGGCAAACCCTAAGCCAGGTGGGCCTAAGGCCCACCAGGGGTGCGCCACACCCCTCCTCCCGCCCTTGGCCGCTGCACCAGCCCCCATCTAGGGCTCCCCCCCAGGAGGGGGAAACCCTCAAGGGGCGCAACCCCTCCCTTCCCCTACATATACCGGGCACTTTTGGCCATTGGGAGACAGACTTCTCCCGCTCCCTCGACGCAGCCGTGCCCTTCTTCCTCCTCCTCTCTGCCGGTGCTTGGCGAAGCCCTGCCGGGAGACCTCGTCTCTCCATCGACACCACGCCATCGTGCTGCTGGAGTTCTTCCCCAACCTCTCCCTCCTCCTTGCTGGATCAAGGTGCGGGAGACGTCACTGGGCTGCACGTGTGTTGAACGCGGAGGTGCCGTATTTCGGCACTAGATCGGAATCGCTGCGAGTACGACTCCATCAACCACGTTCTACAAACGCTTCCGCTTAGCAATCTTCAAAGGTACGAAGATGCTCTTACCCCTCTCTCGTTGCTGGTCTCCCCATAGGAAGATCTGAATATGCGTAGGAAAATTTTGAATTTATGCTACGTTTCCCAACATCGACCGCTATCCAGCATGCATCTAGTGTATTGAGTTCATGACGAACAGAGTAACGCCTTAAGCAAGAGGACATGATGTAGAGGGATAAATTCATGCAATAGATATAAACCCCATCATTTTACACTTGATGACAACAACACGATGCGTGCCTCGCTACCCCTTCTGTCACTTGGTGAGGTCACCGCACGGTATGAACCCAAAACCAAACACTTCTCCCATTGCAAGAATCATAGATCAAGTTGGCCAAACAAAACCCACAACTCGAAGAGAATTACAAGGATATGAAATCATGCATATAAGAGAACAGAAGAAACTCAAGTAAGATTCATAGATAATCTGATCATAAAACCACTATTCATCGGATCTCGACAAACACACCGCAAAAGAAGATTACATCGGATAGATCTCCATGAAGATCATGGAGAACTTTGTATTGAAGATCCAAGAGAGAGAAGAAGCCATGTAGCTACTAGCTATGGGCACGAAGGTCTATGGTAAACTACTCACGCATCATCGGAGAGGCAATGGTGTTGATGAAGAAGCCCTCCGTATCCGAATCCCCCCTCCGGCAGGGCACCAGAATGTGCCCCCAATGGGATCTTGTGGAAACAGAAGCTTGCGGCAGCGGAAAAGTATTTTCGTGGATATCTCCCGTGGTTTTGCATTTTTCGGGGATTTATAGGTGGAAGAAGTAGGGCAGAGGAGCCACAGGGGGCCCACAAGCCTGCTAGGTGCGGGCCCCCTGGCCGCGTCTAGGGGGCTTGTGGCCTCCCGTGTAGCCTCTGCCTTGGTTCTCACGCTCCCTGCGTATCTTCTGTTCCGGAAAAATCTTTTCGGAGGTTTTATTCCGTTTGGACTCCGTTTAATATTCTCCTCTGAAAAGGGTCAAAAACATGGAAAAAACAGGAACTCGCACTGAGTTAATAAGTTAGTCTCAAAAAAAGATATAAAAGGCATACAAAACATCTAAAGTTTGACAAGATAATAGCATGGAACCATCAAAAATTATAGATACGTTGGAGACGTATCAAGCATCCCAAAGCTTAACTCCTGCTCGTCGTCGAGTAGGGAAGTGATAAAGAATGAATTTTTGATGTGGAATGCTGCCTAGCTTATTTGTCCTTTGTAACTTCTTTCATGTGACATGAATGTTCACATCTGTAAGATTCAAAACTATAGTTTGCTATTGACATGAAAACAACAATACTTCAAGCAAACTAGCAAGGTAATCATGAACTTTTTAAATAACAAGGCCAAAGAAAATTATCCCTACCAAATCATATAGTCTGCTATGCTCCATCATCCCCACACAACGAATTTAAATCATGCACAACCCCAGTATTGGCCAAGTAATTGTTTTTGCACTCTTACTTTCTCAAACCTTTTTGAACTCTCACGCGATACATGAGCGTGAGCCATGGATATAGCACTATAGGTGGAATAGGGTGTGGTGGAGGTTGTGAGACAAAAAGAGGAGATGGTCACATCCACTCGGCGTATCAAAGGGCTATGGAGATGCCCATCAATAGATATGAATGTGAAAGAGTAGGGATTACCATGCAATGGATGCACTTAGAGCTATAAGTATGTGAAAGCTCAAAAGGAAAACTAGTGGGTGTGCACCGAACTTGCTTGCTCACGAAGACCTAGGGCAATTTTGAGGAAGCCCATCATTGGAATATACAAGCCAAGTTATATAATGAAGATTCCCACTAGCATATGGTGGTGACAAAACAAGAGACTCTGAATCATGAAGAACATGGTGCTATTATGAAGCACAAGTGTGGAAAAATATAGTAGCATTGTCCCTTCTCTCTTTTTCTCTCTCTCTCTCTCTCATTTTGTTTGGGCACTTTGGCCTCTTTCCATCTCTCTCTCTCTCTTTTGTGTGGGCAACTTTGGCCTCTTGATTTTTATTTTTTTCCACACATGGGACAATGCTCTAATAATGATAATCATCACACTTTCATTTACTCAAAGCTCAATGTTTAGAACGATGATGACTCTATAGGAAATGCCTCCGGCAGTGTACCGGGATGTGCAACGATCTAGCTTGGCGTATGATGTTGAAAAATCTCACTAGCTATCTTACGATCATGCAATGGCAATATGTAAGTGACGGAACAAGTCATGAGACGGAACGGTGGGAGTTGCATGGCAATATATCTCGGAATGGCTATGAAAATGCCATAGTAGGTAGGTATGGTGGATGTTTTGAGGAAGGTATATGGTGGATTTGTGTACCAACAAAAGTTGCGCGACACTAGAGAGATAAGCAATGGTGGAAGGTGAAAGTGCATCTATACCATGGACTCATATTAGTCATGAAGAACTCACATACTTATTGCGATTTTTTTATTAGGAATCGAAAGAAAGCGCTAAATGCATACTCCTAGGGGAAGGGTTGGTAGGTGTTAACCATCGCGTGATCCTGACCGCAACACAAAGGATGACAATTAATAAATCAATTATGCTCCGACTTCCTAACATAGCGGTTCAGCATACATGCATGTTACGGGAATCACTAACTTCAACACAAGTATTTCTAGATTCACAACACCCTACTAACATAACTCTTAATATTACCAAATCCATGTCTCAAAACTAATTGAGAGGAATCAAACTTCTCTTTCTAATCAATGCACATGAATATGGAAGTTTTACCTATCATCTTTAGGACTATTTTCATAGCACAAGCCAACTACCAACTTACTCAGAGAGAGCACTCTCAAAAAGATATAAGTGAAGATCGAGAGTTCTTATTTCTCCAAAATATGACACCGCCGTGCTCTAAAAGATCTAAGTGAAGCACATAGAGCAAAGTTATCTAGCTCAAAAGATATAAGTGAAGCACGTGTGAGCTAAATTACCTTAATCAAAAGATATAAGCGAAGCTAAACGAGTATTCTAGCAAATTCACGATGAGTGGATGTCTCTCTCAAAAGGTGTGCAACAAGGATGATTGTGACACACCAAAAAGAAATGACTCCTACGATACAAGACTTTCCAAGCAAAACATATATCATGTGGTGAATAAAAATATAGCTCCAAGTAATGTTACCGGATTGGAGACGAAAGAGGGGATGCATTTCCGGGGTATCCCCAAGCTTAGGCTTTTTGGTGTCCTTGAATTTGGCTTGGGATGCCTTGGGCATCCCCAAACTTGAGCTCTTTCCACTCTTTATCCCTTCGTCCATGAGAACATCACCCAAAACTTGAAAACTTCACAACACAAAACTTAAACAGAAACTCGTGATATCATTAGCAGAAGAAAACAAACTACCACCTCTTGAGGTACTGTAGAAAACTTGATTTCTATTTATATTGGTGGTAGATTACTGTATTCTCACTTTCCCATGGGTAATACCCCCCGATACTATCCATAGTTTCATCAACTCAACAAAAACATAATCTGTCAAAAACAGACCAGTTTGTAGCAATCTGTATACTTCGTATACTTCTGGTATCTAAAAAATTCTAAGAACTTAAGACAGTTTAGGCAATTGGCATATCAACCATCAGCAAAAAGAATCAACTCAAAATCTCGTTCTGGATAAGAATGAAAAATAATTTCGTGAGCGAAAAGTTTCTGTATTTTTCCAGCCGGGTCAAACAACCATCACCAAACTAGTCATAAAGGTTTTACTTGGCCCCAACACAAAAAGAAGCACAAAAATCACAATCATAACAGAATTATGATGCTGTGGACACAACAAAACAGAAAGCAAAAAGCAAAGTTAAATTCATTGGGTTGCCTCCCAACAAGCGCTATTGTTTAACGCCCTTAGCTAGACATTGATAATTCAATGATGCTCACACAAAAGACAAGAATTGGAGCACAACGAGAGCATCATAAAGCATGTGAAAATCAAATCTAAGTCTAACATACTTCCTATGCATAGGCATTTTATAGGAAAACAGATTGTCAAGACAACTAATAGTTACCATATGCAAGGAAGAAGAAAGAGACAATATCAATCTGAACTTAACGAGAGGTGATTTGGTAACATGAAAGTTTGTACCACAATATTTTCCTCTCTCATAGCAATTACATGTGGGATCACAATCAAATTCAACAATATAGCTATCACAAAGGATATTCTTTTCATGATCCACATGCATGCAAAGTTGACGCTCTTCAAAAATAGTGGGATTATCGTCAACTAAAGTCATGACTTCTCCAAACCCACTTTCAATATTATTGCAAACATCATAATCATCCTGAGGGTTAAACAAAATTTCAAGATCATAAGAAAAATTATCACCCCAATCACGATCATTGCAATAAGTAGTGGACAAAGCAAAACTAGCATCCCCAAGCTTAGGGTTTTGCATATTTTTAGCATGATTGTCATTAATAGAATTTATAATGAAATCATTGCAATCATGCTTTTCATTCAAGGAGCCCTCGTGAATCACTTCATAAATTTCTTCATCATGATTTTCAGATTCACGCATCTCAAGCAAAACTCCATAGAGAAAGTAAAGTGCACTCAAGTCACTAGCAAATGGTTCAACATAATTGGATCTCTTAAAGAGATTAGCAAGTGGATGAGGATCCATATCAATAGATTTTCAGCAAGCGAAGATGCAAGCATATTGAAGGCACATAACACACAAGCGAACATAAAGCAAGCGAAAGAAAAGGGCGAACGAAAAAGGCAAATATTTTTTTTGTAAATTTTTGTTTTTCAGAAGTGGGGGAGAGGAAAATGAGAGGCGAAAAAGGTTAATGCAAGAGATGAGTTTGGGACAGCTACTTGGATAAGCTTCACTTAGAACAGTCCCCGGTGCCAGAAATTGACACGTTGGAGGAAGACTATTCTTGACTAGATACTTCCCGGCAACGGCGCCAGAAATTCTTCTTGCTACCTCTTGAGCTTGCGTTGGTTTTTCCCTTGAAGAGGAAAGGGTGATGCAGCATAGTAGCAGTAAGTACTTCCCTCAGTTTGAGAACCAAGGTATCAATCCAGTAGGAGTATCAAGCCAAGTCTCCAAAGTACTTGCACAAACACAACAAACTTGCACCCAACGCTACAAAGGGGTTTTCAATCCCTTCACGATTGATTACAAGGTGAGATCTGAAGGCGGAAAGTGCAACAAAGTAAAAGTGTAAGGCGGAAAATATGATGTGAAGTAGACCCGGGGCCATAGTGTTCACCGGTTGTTCTCTCAAGATAGCAATTATTACGGTGGGTGAACGAATTACCGCCGAACAATTGATAGAACCGCGCAAAGTCATGACGATATCTAAGGCAATGATCGTACATATAGGCATCACATCCAAGATAAGTAGACCGATACTTTCTGCATCTACTACTATTACTCCACACATCGACCGCTATCTAGCATCCATCTAGTGTATTTAGTTCATGACGAACAGAGTAACGCCTTAAGCAAGGTGACATGATGTAGAGGGATAAATTCATGCAATAGATATAAACCCCATCTTTTTATCCTTGATGACAACAACACGATGCATGCCTCGCTACCCCTTCTGTCATTGGGTGAGGTCACCGCACGGTATGAACCCAAAACCAAGCACTTCTCCCATTGCAAGAATCATAGATCAAGTTGGCCAAACAAAACCCACAAATCGAAGAGAATTACAAGGATATGAAATCATGCATATAAGAGATCAGAAGAAACTCAAATAAGATTCATAGATAATCAGATCATAAATCCACAATTCATCGGATCTCGACAAACACACCGCAAAAGAAGATTACATCGGATAGATCTCCATGAAGATCATGGAGAACTTTGTATTGAAGATCCAAGAGAGAGAAGAAGTCATCTAGCTACTAGCTATGGACCCGAAGGTCTATGGTGAACTACTCACGCATCATCGGAGAGGAAATGGTGTTGATGAAGAAGCCCTACGTATCTGAATCCCCCCTCCGACAGGGCACCAAAACGTCCTCAGATGGGATCTTGCGGAGACAGAAGCTTGCGGCAGCGGAAAAGCATTTTTATGGATCTCTCCCGTGGTTTTGGATTTTTCGGGGATTTATAGGCGAAAGAAGTAGGGCAGAGGAGCCACAGGGGGCCCACAAGCCTACTAGGCGCGGCCCCCCTGGACGCGCCTAGGGGGCTTGTGGCCTCCCCTGGTGGCCTATGCCTTGGTTCTCACGCTCCCTGCGTATCTTCTGTTCCGAAAAAAAAACTTTTCGGAGGTTTTATTCTGTTAGGACTCCGATTAATATTCTCCTCTGAAAAGGGTCAAAAACACGGAAAAAACAGGAACTGGCACTTGGCACTGATTTAATAAGTTAGTCTCAAAAAAAGATATAAAAGGCATACAAAACATCCAAAGTTTGACAAGATAATAGCATGGAAGCATAAAAAATTATAGATACGTTGGAGATGTATGAGTGCCTGATGTCACTTGGTAACACCGCCTCAGCTCCATAGACCAAGAAAAAGGGCGTGTAACGAGTAGAAAGATTAGGGGTGGTCCTAATGCACCATAAAACCGAAGGCAGCTCTTCAACCCAACATCCCGGAGTACGATCCAAAGGCACCATAAGACGGGTCTTGATCCCCCGCAATATTTCTTGATTCGCCCTCTCCGCCTGTCCGTTAGATTGGGGGTGTGCAACTGCACAGACATCAAGCCAGATGTGCTCCTTATCGCCAAATTCTTGCATGGCGCCTTTGGACATAGTAGTACCATTATCAGTAATAATACTATGAGGATACCCGAAGCGGAAAATCAACTTCTTGAGGAATTTTACGGTCGTGTCTGCATCGCAACTGCTGACCGGCTCTGCTTCAACCCACTTGGTAAACTTGTCAACCGTCACCAATAGGTGAGTCTTTTTGTTAGATGATATCTTGAAGGGGCCAACCATGTCCAGTCCCCAGACCGCAAAAGGCCATGTAATTGGGATCATCCGCAATTCTTGAGACGACACATGCATCTGACGCCCAAATTTTTGGCACCCATCACATCTGCGTACTATGTCCTCAACATCTGCATGGGCTGTCAACCAGTAAAATCCATGCCTAAAGGCTTTGGGTACCAAAGAGCATGACCCGACGTTATGACCACAATCACCTGCGTGTATCTCGTTAAGAATCGCACGCCCTTCTTCAGACGAGACACACATTTGAAAGATTCCAGAAGTTCTTCGCTTGTGCAACTCGCCTTTATGTATAATCATGGATTTGCATCGCCGAATAATTTGGTGGGCCAGCAAATCATCAGCAGGTAACTCGCCTCGCGCTAGATATGCCATGTAAGGGACTGCCCAATCCGGGGTAGCGCGGACAGCCGCCACAAGTTGAGACTTAGGGTCAGGAACCACTAAATCCTCCTCCGAAGGCAATTTCACTAACGGGTTATGCAACACATCCAAAAAGACGTTAGGAGGAACTGGCTTACGTTGTGATCCGAGTCGTGAAAGAGCATCAGCTGCCTCGTTGAGTCGACGGTCAATATGGTCAACCTGATAACCATGAAAGTGACCCGCCACGTCTGACACGGCACGCTTATAAGCCGCCATCAAAGGGTCTCTGGAATCCCACGTGCCAGAGACTTGCTGTGCCACCAGATCTGAGTCGCCCAAGCATCTGACTCGACTAAGATCATCTCTTTGGCTATTCTAAGCCCATGGAGCAAAGCCTCGTATTCCGCCGCATTCTTGGTACACGGGAACATGAGTCGGAGGACATAACAAAACTTGTCACCCTGAGGTGAGGTTAATACCACGCCAGCCCTCGAGCCCTCCATCTGCCTAGACCCGTCAAAATGGATAGTCCAATACGTGTGGTCAAGTATGTCTTCTGGAATTTGCAACTCAGTCCAATCGTTGATGAAGTCCACTAAGGCCTGAGAATTAATAGCCGTGCGGGGGGTATATTTCACATGATGGGGACCAAGCTCAATGGCTCACTTAGCAATCCGCCCAGTTGCTTCACGATTTTGTATAATATCACCGAGCGGCGCGGAACTGGCTACCGTGATCGGATCCTCCTAAAAATAGTGCTTTAATTTCCGACTCGCCATGAAGATCCCGAAAACCAATTTCTGCCAGTGCGGATAACCCTGTTTGGATAGGGTGAGGACTTCGCTGACAAAGTAGTCCGACCTTTGAACCGGGTATTCCTGTCCTTCTTCCGTGCGCTCGACGACCACTGCTACACTTACTGGTTTAGAGTTGGCAGCAATGTACATGAGCATAGGCTCTTTGTCAATTGGAGCAGCTAAGACACGTGCCTCGTCCAGTTGTTTCTTCAAGGCCTCGAAAGCTTCATTGGCTTCATCTGTCCAGACAAAACGGTCAGTTTTCTTGAGCAGGTGATAAAGAGGGATGGCCTTCTCCCCAAGGCGACTTATGAAACGGCTTAGAGCTGCAATACGACCCGTCATGCGCTGAACTTGGTTGATATTGGCCGGCTTGCCAAGTCAAGTAATCGCCTTGATTTTGTCCGGGTTAGCCTCAATGCCTCGTTCTGATACCAAGAAGCCCAATAACTTTCCTACAGGAACGCCGAAAACACAATTGGTCGGGTTAAGCCTCATCTGATACACGCGCAAATTGTCAAAGGTCTCCTTAAGGTCCTCCAAGAGTGACTCTTTCTTCTGGGATTTCACCACTATGTCATCGACATAGGCATGAACATTGCACCCAATTTGACTGTGCAGGCAATTCTGGATGCAACTTTGATAAGTCGCCCCCGCGCTCTTGAGCCCGAACGACATAGACACATAGCAAAAGGCTCCAAAGGGAGTTATGAACGATGTCTTCGCCTGATCCTCAAAAGCCATTTTGATCTGGTGATATCCTGAGTAAGCATCCAGGAAACATAGTCGCTCGCAACCTGCCGTTGAGTTAATGATTTGATCAATACGAGGGAGGGCGAAAGGATCTTTTGTGGCAAGCCCTGTTCAGGTCGGTGTAGTCATTGCACATGCGGAAGGTACCATTCTTCTTGAGTACCAGAACCGGATTGGCCAACCACTCAGGATGAAAAACCTCGGCAATGAATCCAGCGGCCAAGAGCCGTGCGACTTCCTCCCCAATTGCTTTACGCCTTTCTTCGTTAAACGGGCGAAGATACTACTGAACCGGCTTCATCTTAGGATCAATGTTAAGGTTTTGCTCGACGAATTCTCTCGGCACACCCGGCATGTCAGAAGGTTTCCATGCGAAGATGTCCCGATTCTCACGGATGAATTCGATGAGCGCGCTTTCCTATTTGGGATCCAAACGAGTCCCAATGGTGAATTGCTTGGAGGAGTCGCCGGGCATCAAATCCACCAACTTAGTGCCATCTGTCGGCTTAACTTGAGGGTAGGCTCTGAATCGATTGTGGATTTCTTGAGCGTGTCATATCCGCTGGGGCAACATTAGCTTGATGAAACTTGAGTTCCTTAGCTGCGCAAGCCGACTCAGCATAAGCTGCATCTCCCTCTTCGCATTCTTGAGCTATCTTACGGTCTCCATTCACCGTGATAGTTCCTTTAGGGCCCGACATCTTGAGCTTAAGGTAGACATAACATGGGCGGGCCATGAAACGGGCGTAAGCCGGCCGACCGAAAATCGCGTGGTAAGGACTCTTGATCTTGACCACCTCATACATGAGGGACTCGCTCCTATAGTTAGACTCTGTGCCAAAGGCCACATTAAGATTGATCCGTCCAACAGGGTATGCCGACTTACCCGGGACAATGCCGTGGAAGACCGTTGAGGATGGCATCAAATTGCCTTCCGATAAATTCATCCGTCAAAAAGTATCAAAGTATAAGATGTTGATGTTGCTGCCTCCGTCCATAAGGACCTTGGAGAGGGTATAGACCCCTACCTGGGGCGCCACGATCAAAGCTAAGTCGCCAGGGTTATCAACCCGTGGCGGGTGATCCTCCCTACTCCAAACAATGGGTTGCTCAGACCAGTTGAGGTACCTGGGGAGCGCTGGCTCAATAATGCTGAAGGTTTTGTGCCGAACTTTTTGGTCCCTTTTGCAAGTACTGGTGGTGAACACATGATACTTTCTACTGCAACAAAAGACCTTCCAACAGCGCCAGAAATAGGCACGTCGACGGGAGAATACTTGGCTTGATCTTTCTGGTGCGGCTACGCCTTAAGTGACTTCCTAGGCTAGTGTGCAAAGGATTTCCCCCGTGGCCTTGGAGCCTTGCGTTGGTGTTCCCTCGAAGCGGAAAGGGTGATGTAGCGTAGCGGTGGTAATTATTTCTCTCAGTTTGAAAACCAAGGTATCAATCCAGTGGAGGAGTATCTCAAGATCCTGCACAAACACAAAAACTTGCTCCCAACGCTATGAAGGGGTTGTCAATCCCTTATAGATTGTTTGCCAAGTGAGAACTGAAAGCAACAAAGTAACAAAGCAAAGTAAAAGCAGAGATGTAAACGATGGATGTGAATAGACCGGGGGGCTGTAGTGTTTACTAGTGGCTTCTCTCATGAAAGCAAGTAGACGGTGGGTGAACAAATTACTGTCGAGCAATTGATAGAACCACGCAAAGTCGTGACGATATCTATGCAATGATTATTTCTATAGGCATCACGTCCAAAACAAGTAGACCGATACTGTCTGCATCTACTACTATTACTCCACACGTCGACCGCTATCCAGCATGCATCTAGTGTATTGAGTCCATAAGAACAGAGTAACGCCTTAAGCAAGATAACATGATGTAGAGGGATAATCTCAAACCAATGATAAAACCCCCATCTTTTTACCCTTGATGGAAACTACTTGATGTGTGCCTTGCTGCCCGTACTGTCACTGGGAAAGGTCACCACATGGCAGAACCCAAAACCAAGCACTTCTCCCATTGCAAGAATCATAGATCTTGTTGGCCAAACAAAACCCAAGACTCGGAGAGACTTACAAGGATATCAAATCATGCATATAAGAAATCAGCAAAGACTCAAATATATATCATAGATAATCTGATCACAAATCCACCATTCATCGGATCTCGACAAACACACCGTCAAAGAAGATTACATTGGATAGATCTCCATGAAGATCATGGAGAACTTTGTATTGAAGATCCAAGAGAGAGAAGAAGCCATCTAGCTACTAACTACGGACCCGTAGGTCTGAAGTGAACTACTCACGAGTCATTGGAGGGGCGATGATGATGATGATGAAGCCCTCCAACTCCAAAGTCCCCTCCGGCAGGGCGCCGGGAAGGGTCTCCAGATGAGATCTCGCAGAAACGGAAGCTTGCGGCGGCGGAAAAGTATTTTCGAGGCTCCCCTGATTTTTTGCGGAATATTTGGGAATTTATAGGCCAAAGATCTAGCTCAGGGGGCGGCCAGGGAGGCCACAAGCCTGTCCACTGCCGCCTCCCCCAGGTGGCCGAGTGGGGGCTTGTGGGATCCCTGGAGCCCACCTCGCTTGGCCCAAAGGCCCCCTGATCTTCTTCCGTTCGGGAAAAAATCATTTCGGTGTTTTTCTTCCGTTTGGACTCCCTTCCAAAATCAGATATGAAAAGAGTCAAAAGCACGGAAAAAACAGGAACCGACACTTGGCACTGAATTAATAAGTTAGTCCCAAAAAAGATATAAAAGGTACATAAAACAACCAAAGAAGACAAGATAACATCGTGAAACCATCAAAAATTATAGATACGTTTGAGACGTATAAATACTGCCCGCCGTTTAACTGCTTAGGATTGTTTTGAAAGACGTCGTTGTCATTCTGCTGCTGGGAGCTGCCATGCGGGGGTTGCTGCTGAAAAACACCCTCACATTATATTGTTGACTGGTCTGGACCTCATATTGCCCGACATTAGCCAGTGACCAGCCCTGCGGGCCCGGGTTAGGAAAACCACCGAACGGGTTTCTGTGTGAGCCGCCCGCACCAAATTGATCCGGATGTCTGCCATGGTTGCATCCTTGCCCGTTTTTAAATGCTTCGGCATGAAACTCCTGCATCAACAGAACAATCTTCCTAAGAATGGGTAGATGGACCTTTCGTGGTGGTATGCTGTGGCAGGGGCCCTTGAGCATCTCATGATAGTTGCGCGGCTTTTTCCCGCTGAAGCCCCTTTTCTTCTGACGCTGGTTCCCGTTCCCAGCGTTAGTATTGGCGACGAAATCGGTGGCGCCTTCCTGCTGCCTCTTCTTCCCTTGTCCCGCGGGGTTGTAGTTGCCTCGCCCTGGAACTGAGGGTGGCCTTTGGATGACACGCCACTCCTGGCGGTGCTGATTTTGTCGTCATCCTCCCCGGGATCTTTGGTATCATCTGATTCCGCATACCTAGTGAGAGGTTCCATCAATTCACCCATGTCTTGCACCTTACGCTTGAGCCGCCCAAGTTTCAACACCAAAGGCTCATAGTGACAGTTTTTCTCCAAGATCAGCACGGCCTGAGTCGCCGAAATACCATCCGATGAATGGATCACCTCTACAACTCGTCGCGTCCAGTGGTGGGCCGACACATCCGGGTGCTGGACATAGTGTTGTAAGTCGGCGATAGTCATAGGGCGCTTGCAAGTCCCTCTGAAGTTTTTAACAAAATGTTCCTTCAACTCGGCCCAGGTGTTGATGGAGTTGGGCGGCAGGTTCTTCAGCCAAGTGTGTGCTGTCCCTTCAAGCATCATTTTAAAATACTTGGCGCACACTGCCTCATTCACATCGAGCATATCCATTGCAAGCTCGTAGCTTTCAATACATGCCCCTGGCTCTAGATCCGACGCGTAATTGGGAACTTTACATGGGCCTTTGAAATCTTTCGGCATACGGTCGTTGCGGAGGGCGGGTGACAGACAAGGTATCCCAATGTTCCTGCCACCTGACTCGGCCTGCGCGGGGGAAGGAAACACATAAGTCGGATAACCTTGACCCGCCGCGGCTGCCGTCTCCATCAGGCGGGCGGCTCGTGCTGCATCCACGAGTTCTTGAGCCAGTGTGTCGGGTATTCCGGGCGGGTTGATCTGCGGTAGACGTCATTGTTCGCTGCTAGACACCGCGGGTGGGTCATCATGACGACTCCTGGTGTGACTTGCCTGGGGCGTGGTGTGTAGCCACTCGCGGCTATACGAATACTGTGCCTGTTGGACTACCGCCATTTTCAACATCTCAATGGCATTCCTTGCCTCTACCTCATCCGGAGAGTTTATGTGAATGGGAGAGATTCAAGGTTGCGGGTTGCTACTAACACGTTGTCAACGGTGTTTGAGAAGTGACCCCGCGGTGTCTGGAAGCGCGACGCATGAGCCGCCGCCGGCTGAGGTGCCTCTGGGTTGGGCGGCAGCTGAGCTGGATCAACACGCGGGGCGACTTGCCATGGTCGGTTGGGCTCGATGATAACCCACAAGTGTAGGGGATCGCAAAATTTTTCGCGGGTACAGTATTCAACCCAAATTTATTGATTCGCCACAAGGGGAAGTGAAATAATATTCTCCAGTATTAGCAGCTGAGTTTGTCAGATTCAACCACACCTGAAAGATTAGTGTCTGGAAGCAAAGTATCACTAGCAAAGTAGTATGATAGCAACGGTGCAAGAAAAAGATCTGTTGATGGCAGATTATTCCTAACTGTTGTATCAATGGCGCCAGTAAATAGCACGTTGACGGCGGACTATTCTTCCCCGGTAACGGCTCCAGAAAAGTCTTGCAACTAGTAACAACAAAGTAGCAAGTAACATCACTAGTGACAGCAGTAGCAAGGAACATCAGTAGTGACAGCAGCAGTAGCAGCAGAGTAACAGTAGTAGCGACAAAGTAACGTAGCAAGGACCAGTTGTAAAAGACTCGTAGGCAGTTGATCGGTGATGGATGAGTATGACGGATGTGATTCATCATGTAACAGCTATAACACGGAGAGATAAGTAACTAGCTCCCGTTCGTCAATCTAATGTAGGCATGTATTCCGTGTGTAGTCATACGTGCTTAGGGAAAAGAACTTGCATGACATCTATTGTCCGTCCCTCACGTGGCAGCGGGGTCCTAATGGAAACTACGGGATATTAAGGTTCTCCATTTAATAAAGAACCGGACCAACACATTAACACTTGGTGAATACATGAACTCCTCATACTATGGTTATCTCCGGGAGTGGTTCCAGCTATTGTCACTCCGGGGTTGCCGGGTCATAACACATAGTAGGTGACTACAACTTGCAAGATAGGATCTAAAACACACAGATATTGGCGACAACATAATAGGTTCAAATCTGAAATCAAGGCACTCGGGCCCTAGTGACAAGCATTAAGCATGGCAAAGTAGTAGCAACAGCAATCTCAGAACATAGTGGATACTAGGGATCAATCCCCGTCAAAACTAACTCGATTACATGATAGATCTCATCCAACTCATCACCGTCCAGCAAGCCTACGATGAGATTACTAACGAACGATGAAGAGCATCATGGAATTGTCGATGGAGGAAGGTTGATGATGACGATGGTGACGATTTCCCCTCTCCGGAGCCCAAAACGGACTCCAGATTTGCCCTCTAGATGAAGAACAGGGGGTGGCGGTGCCTCTGTATCGTAAAACGCGATGAATCCTTCTCCCTGATTTTTTTTTCGGGCGAGACAGAAGACATAGAGCTGAGTTTAGAGGCGGTGGTGCCACGTGGGCCCCACAAGCCCTCACGGCGCGGCCAGGGGGGGGGGGGGTGGCCGCGCCCTATGGGCTTGTGGCCCACTGGCACGCCTCCTTCGGTGGATCTTTGCGCAGGTATTTTTCTATTATTGCAGAAAAATTCTCCGTAAATTTTCAGGACATTCCGAGAACCTTTATTTATGCACAAAAACAACACCATGGCAATTCTGCTGAAAACAGCGTTAGTCCGGGTTAGTTCCATTCAAATCATGCAAATTAGAGTCCAAAACAAGGGCAAAAGAGTTCGGAAAAGTAGATACGACGGAGACGTATCAACTCCCCCAAGCTTAAAGCCTTGCTTGTCCTCAAGCAATTCAGTTGACAAACTGAAAAAGACAAAAGAAAAAACTTTGACGAACTCTGTTTGATCTTGTTGTTGCAACTATGTCTAACTCATATCCAGAATTTAGCAAGACCACAAGCTAACCACATAAGCAAATGACATCTAGGTCTCACGGTAAACTCATAACAATGGCATAATCAACTAGCGAGCAAATAATAATAAGTCTCAAATGGCAACACTTCAATCAAAGCAACATGAAGCAGTACGAATATATGGTATCTCGCTAGCTCTTTCTGAGACCGCAAAACATAAATGAAGAGCACCTTCAAAGACCAAGGGCTGACTAAACATTGTAATTCATGGCAAAGAAGATCCAGTCACAGTCATACTCAACACAGTTAAAAGCAAAGCATAAAAATGATGGAGGTGCTCTCTAATTGGTGCTTTTGTAAGAGGAGGATGACTCACCAGGAACATAAATAGATAGGCCCTTCGCAAGGGGAATCATTGATTTGCAGAGGTGCCAGAGCTCAAGCTTTGAAAACAGAGATAATAATTTTGGGTGGCATGCTTTCATTGTCAATGCAATGACTAAGAGTTCTCAACATCTTCCACGCAACTCATGCTATAGGCGGTTCCCAAACAGAAAAGTAAAGTTTTGACTCCCCCACCACCAATCAAGCACACTCCACGGCTAGCCGAATCCTAGGGTACCGTCCATACCAACATCAATCCTGGGGGAGTTTTGTTTGCAATTATCTTTTCGATTTGAGCATGGAACTCGGAATTCCAATTACCGGCCCCTTTCTCGTGAATGATAGTGAATAAACACATATCGAGGATAACACGCCTAGCATGGAAGATACCAATAGCCCCCTTTCACCACATGAGCGATTCGGGCATGCAAAATAGATTATTTCTTGAAGGTTTAGAGAATGGCAAATGCAAATTTACTTGGAACGACAGGTAGATACCGCACATAGGTTGGTATGGTGGACTCATATGGAACAACTTTGGGTTTATGGAAGTGGATGCACAAGCAGTATTCCCTCTTAGTACAAGTGAAGGCTAGCAAAAGACTCGGAAGTGACCAACTAGAGAGCGACAACAGTCATAAAAATGCATTGAGATTAGCTAACATTGAGTGCAAGCATGAGTAGGACATAAATCACCATGAACATGAACATCATAGAGGCTATGTTGATTTTGTTTCAGATACATGCGTGAACATGCGCCAAGTGAAGCCACTTGAAACGTTCAAAGGAGGATACCATGCTATCATACTACATCATAGTCATCTCAAAATTCATGTGAGCAACCAAGACAAACCATTATAAGCTCCTAGCTAAGTAAGCATGGCATAAGCAACTATGATCTCTAAGTTGCCATTGCAAACATGTTTCTCTCACAACAAAGCTGAATCAGGCATGATGAGCTAGTCATACTTACAAAAAAATAGATAGAGTTCATACCAGCTTTTCCAGGCTCAGTCACTTCATCATATATCGTCATTATTGCCTTTCACTTGCACGACCGAATGATGAGAACAATAATAAGCGTGCTCATGCATTGGACTAAAGCTGAAATCTGCAGGCAAACACAAAGGAGAAGACAAAGTAATATGGCTCTTTGAAAGCTAAACAGGTATGCATGCAAGAGCCACTAAACATTGTAACCATGATCTTCTACCTTGACCCAAAGAAAAAGAAAACTATTTACATGGGAAAGCTCGCAACAAGCAAAAGATGAAAGAGAAAATCTATTTGGGTTTTCTCAAACTAGACAGACACACGAAAAGAAAACGATAAAAAAAATAAACTAGCATGGATGATACAGTGGCAAATTGTGAACACCGGCTAACAAAGTGAAAGCATAAGCTAGAATGTAAAGTCGGTGAGAAACACGTACTCCCCCAAGCTTAGGCTTTTGGCCTAAGTTGGTCTACTCCTAAGGAGGGAAATAAGCAGCTCCGGGGTACTCCGAAGTGGACTAAGAATGCCACTGCTGTGTGAGATCCTCTGGCTCCCACTGATAAACTAGCGTCTGCTACTCCACTGGCGGCTCGGGCACGGGCACCTGTGGTTGGGCCAAGCCCCCATATGCGTAGATGTCCGAGGGCATAATAGTGTACTTTCCTGCATGAAGATTGAACAAAGAAGGGGCAGGCAAAGTAATAGTCTCACGAGTACCCTGACTAAATACCAGGTTATAAACCATCCTTCTCTTTATATCTCTATCAAGAAAGTCATGGCGAACCATGCTATCGTAATCTAGATATCTCTCGGGAAAAAGAATCTCTTCTTCCTCTTCTAGTCTAATAGGTATCTCAAAGTGTCTGGCAAGACGAGTAGCATAGTACCTCCATAAACAACACCTTTAGAACGGTTCAGGTTCAACTGTTGAGCTACTATAGCACCCAAGCTATAAGTTTTATCATTATAAAGGGCTTCACGCAAGACCGCAAGATCTGGGGAACTAAGTGACCCAGCTTTCCCACGGCCAATCAAACATTTTCACACAAATAGTGAGAAGTACCGAAGCACGGGAAAATGAATGCTAGTAGCTCTAGCGCAAGACACTCCTCTCTCCTCTCCTACATCAATTGTATCGATGAAAGCCTCCAAGTCCCGTGGATGAGGTTCATGAATATCCCCAACATAAGGTAATTTGCAAACATTGCAAAAATCCTGGAGTGACATGCGCTCGGGGATATCATAAAGTTTAAAATCAACCATAGGAGGATTCTTCATCGGATAGAAGTTAAAACTTTGTACGAAGATATTAGTGAGGAGGAGGTATTGCGGGCACTTATCTTCAACGAAGGCGGTAAGGCCAGCGTTCTCGACCAAGTGATAAAAGTCCTCATAAATTCCAGCGGCGCGAAAGAACACGTCGCTTGGCCACTCGCACACGCAAACTTCTACGACTCGATGGACTAGATACGTGGGCTTCTTCTCACTCCCATTATTCTTGGGGTCACGACTTGAAGAGCCTCTTAAGAACCTCCTCATCTTTTCCCTTTTCTATCACTGAAAATTTCTGAAATTTTAGTGACTCTAAGGAAAAGTGAACAAGGCTCAACAAAACTCATAGCAACTACTCCAACTAGTGCCTAGAGGCCATATTACGCATCAAAACTACTTGGGACCAGCTAGAATCATCATGGAAAGCTCAAGAACATGGTCACCAAGGCAACAAAAATACGCGGAGTATATGGCACTCAAGCAAAAACTAATTGGACCAATGGAGGAGTCACTTACCAAGGAGTAATTTCCCGAAAACAGTTTGGAGAATGGTGATTTGAGCAAAGAGATCGAAAATCCCAGCAAGAGGAGGAGGAACACTGGTTTGAGCTGCGAAACGATTTTTTCTGGAGGTAGGAGAACCAGATGAGAGCAAGAATGAGTGGAGGGGGTGCCTGTGGGCCCCACAAGCCTGGGTGGCACGCCCAGGGGGGTTGCCCGCGCCCCAAGGGCTTGTGGCCCACTGGTGCAGCCCCCAGACAAACTCTTCGTCCCAGAATTTTTCAAAAAATCCAGAAAAAATCATACTTGATTTTCAGGACGTTCGGAGAACTTTTATTTTCGGGGTACTTTTCCACGGGACGCTAAAACAGAAAACAGGGAAAACTAAAATAAATCTATCATTTTTCTTCTAGGCAACCTAAAGTGAAAGCTTGGAACAGAGGTTTGTGACTCCTCGATTCATCCATCTCATGGTCATCGAAAGAAATCCGTCAATGGGGTTGATCAAATCCCCTCGACAAAACTTTTCGAATCGCAAAAGAAGACGGAGAATTTTCAAATAGTCACTAGGTCACCTCAATGGAGATGTGTATCTCCCCAACAAGCAAATCATACTTCATCTTGACACGAGGAATAGGGCATTCAAAGCTCCCAATAAGAATCGATGAAGTCTTTTCGATAGCATTGATGCAATGCACTCGATATTGTTTCTTCGGAAAGTGCACCATATGCTCATTACCGTTGACATGGAAAGTGACATTGCCTTTGTTGCAATCTATAACAGCCCCTGCAGTGTTTTCAAAGGGTCTTCCGAGGATGACAGCCATGGCATCGTCCTCGGGAATATCTAAGATAACAAAGTCTGTTAAGATAGTGGTGTTAGCAACCACAACACGCACATCCTCGCAAATGCTGATAGGGAAAGCAATTGATTTGTCGTCCATTTGTAGAGAGATTTCAGTGGGTGTCAACTTATCCAGTTCAATTCTATGATAAAGAGAGAGAGGCATAACACTAACACCGGCTCGAAGGTCGCATAACGCAGTTCTAACATAATTGCCTTTAATGGAGCAAGGTATAGTGGGCACATCAGGATCACCTAGTTTCTTAGGAGTTCCACCCTTGAAGGTATTGTCGTGGGTATAAGTCTGAGAGTAGATGTGTAGGGTACGAAAGGATGGGCAGAGCCTTAGCTACGGCGAGGTTGTATGAGTTCAGGCCCCTCTACGATGGAGGTAAAATCCCTACGTCTCAGTGCTCTTGGGAGCTTGATGTCGAGTGGAATATGGATTACAGTGAAATGCTAACCCCTGCACCAGTGGGGAAGGGCGGCTTACATAGAGTGTGCTGCCCTTCCCAACGGTTCGGTGCACAGGGGTGGAGTAGTGGCGAATAAATGCCTACGTTACAGGTAACGTATGCCTTAAATGCTAATAAAGGTATTTGAAAACGCATGACCATTGTCCTCCAGGGGGGTTATGATATACACAGTGGAATATAGTCGGTAAGTTTGATACGCTCCGAATGCACGTCTCCGACTGGATGATGGAGGGATCGTCACCGACTGGATGATGGGATGACCTTAATTCAGTCGGAACTGACTAAGGGACTTGTCCCTTATGAAGGATAGTCCTTGGGTAGGACCTATAGGACAGGCCTATGACCCTACCCTGGGACTATAACCCCATCATTAGTTCCCGAATGGATCGGGGTTAGAACGACGAAGCGATGCTTGGAGTACGGATCCGACTGGTATGGATGCGACTTTGGCGTTGTTTGCGTCGATCCATTTTATCCTCTTGACCAGTGATCCGAGTGGATATATCTATGAATCGAACCGTCAGAGACCGAGTGCTTCCGCAGAATCTTTTGACGTGACCGGTCAACTGACAGCGGCGGATTTTCTGGGATCCTCAAATTTCGGTTGCCGCGCGCTCAGGGGGGATGACGACATCGTCATCGAGTAGTTTCTGCCGCCTCGATTACCGCGCCTTCATCTCCTCCTCTAATATCGCAGCAACCGGTCGGGGGATAAGATTTCGGGGCCACCTGCTAGTGACCCACTCGGAACCTTATTTAAACCTCTCCAGCGAAGGTTTCACATTGCGCTCGCCTCATAACTCGCACTCGCCCCACTTCTCCCGTGGCTTCCTCCGCACCCCAAGCTTCTTCATTCCTCTCCTCCCTCGCGGATCTGCAGCCTCCACCATGACGAAGGGGCAGACGAGCAAGCTCGAGGCACGGAAGAAGAAGAAGGCAGCGGCTCCTGCTCAACGGCGACAGCGGGCACTGCCGGCGGGTTGGATCCAGGGGGATTTCCTCCCCTCCACGGTGATGGTGAACGACATGCTGGAGCTGGTGGAGCAAGGTATGATCGAGAACAAGTCATGGAGGCTGCCGACGGAGGGTGAGACGAAGCCGGCGCCCCAGGAGGGGGAGCGCGTCTTGCTGCTCAGCCACGTGTACTGACGCTTCTCTCTGCCTCCTCATCCCTTCTTCAGAGGTATCATGAACCACTTCGGGGCGCAGCTCCACCATTTTCCTCCCAACGCAATAGGTCATCTTTCTGCCTTCGTCGTGCTTTGCGAGTGTTTTATCGGTTGTCCTCCCCATTGGGGGCTCTTTAAGCACATCTTCTCCGCTAGATCCCAAACCATCAAAAGACCTAGCCAGTCGGACGACAAAACTCATATCCTCCAGCTCTGCGGAGGCTTAGGCTTCCAGAAGAAAAACAAAACTAGCTATCCGGTCTTCAGTTGTCTGCGTCCATTAGGAACTGGCAGTCGACTTGGTTCTACTGCCAGGACGTCGCTTGTCCGAATGCCGCAACCGGACTGCCACCTTTTAGCCTAGACCGACCGGCTCCGCCCAGGCAGCTTGCGCTCACGAAGATGGAAAAGATCCAGATTCAGCTTCTGGTCGAAGCGCTGGTAGATGTCGTCCGCAAGGGAGTCACTGGCATAGATTTGCTGGAGATTTTTCTGGGTCGGCGCATCCAGCCTTTACAAGCTCGACACCACGCCATGTGGCACTACACGGGGCCTGAGGACTCCACTCGGACTCACCCCGAATGCGTGACCGGGGAGGTTGTGACGGCGTGGGTCCGCAACATCACAGGCGCCTGTGATAACCCCAGAGGAGCCCGACGAGTGAAGCCCTTCCGCGCGGACAACCCTCCTCCGAATGAGGCGAATATATCTTGTCGAGTGCTCACAATTGTCTTAGATTTATAGCTTTTTCTTGTATCACTGTCTGACGTCTGATGTTGTCGACTGTATCTCATGCAGGCGTGGACCAACTGGTTTTCTCCCGTCTCGAACGGGAATCCGACTGAGGAAGAGGAAGGCAGCCAGGAGGGCAGCGTGGAGAGCGTCGAGTACGTCTCCGACAGTGGGGAGACGGAGGAGGAGTCCGAAGAGGAAGAGGGGGAAGATGAGGAGCAGAGCTCGCCACCCCACCACCAGAGCCTCGAACTAAGCGCCGTCACGAACCCGTGACTCCGTCGGCTCATCCAGCGGCCCCGAGTGCCCCACCAGCTCCTCTCGTGGTTCCGAGCGCCTTGCCAGCCACTCCCGTGGTTCCGAGTGCTCGGAGCACAAAGAGGACCAGGGACTCTGCTGCTGAGCCCGCGGGCCAACCTTCCAAGGTGGCCAAACCGAGTGGATCCAAGCCTCGGAAGGCTTTGCCTCGGATGAGGATCACCATTCCCGTTGCCTCAACGTAAGTGTCTTGTTCTCCTATCTTCTTTCAGTATTTGATTGAATTCATGCTCATTGGTCAAGTGGATTTTACTCGACAAAGCTGCTACCTCCGCCACTTCTCCGCCACGCCAGGAAGACGATCCCATGGATACAAACAACGTTGCCACATCCCAGCAAGGTACGTCGTGATGACTCCGAGAGCTTACATTATTGTTTCGCAAATTCAGTCTTTGATCTTGCCCTTTTTTCTGTGGTCTCACGTCTTTTAGTCGGGCTTCCTTCAGAGGTGATTCATCTGGAGGAGGACGACCAGAAGAGGTCCGAGCAAGCTTTGGTGCCTGTCCTTGAGGTTGTTCCATCTGCTACCGCTCCCGCCATGGACGCGCCGCCAACCGAGACGATCCCGTCGACTGAAACGGTGCTGATCGCGGCTGAACCGACTGGAGCAGGACTTGGGATGCCCAAGGAGTCTCTTGTCGTGCCAGGTCCGTCGACCATCCAGTACAACGCCCAACGCCTCCCCGAAGATCAAGAGGGAGCTGCCAAGGAAGCCATGGTGCAGGTGGAGTTGATGGCGGGTGATGCCAAGAGTGCGTACGACTCCATCACATCTTTGTACAAGCGAAGCTTAGAACTCCGGGACGATATCCGAGTAAGTGCGCTAGTAAGTATTTACTTTCCTCTTGTAACCCACCGGGTGTTTAAGCGATATACTCGGATATAGTAGGATTATTTTGCAGTGGGTTCACTCTGAGTGAACCCAGTGGGTGTAGTCCCCGAGACTTCTGTCGAGTGCTTGCACCGGCAGTTGTCTTTATATACATTTTCTTTAACTTGATCAGATCAAAACTAATCTGTCCGAATGTTACCGGTGGGGGCACTCCGAGTGCACCTACTAGAAGTAGTCCCCGAGAGTAATTTTACTCAGGTCGGGTAGTAGTAGCCTCGTAGGCTTGTTTTTTGTTATGTAGCTCAATAGGGCGGACCTGTTCGAGCTTCATGCCAGTGGGGTCACTCTTAGTGAACGCACTGGGTGTAGTCCCCGAGGCCGCTGTCAACTGCTTGCGTCGGTAGGGGTCTGAAGAACTTTGATCTTTTATTGTTTTCCTTGTTGAATGTGTCTGATCTTCTCTTCGCGCTGATTTGGAGAAGACTTGCGAGATGGGATCAGCGTACAATGCTCTGAAGGATGAAAAGATTCAGCTTCCTGCGGAACTGGACGCAGCTGTGCATGACTTAGCTGGTGTGAAGGGTGCTCTTGTTGAACGAGAGAAGTCCTTGGAGGAGTCCCGTGAGGCCAACAAGGCATTGGTGGCCGAAATTGAGAAAATGGGGAAGCAAAGAACTGAGCTGATGGGGCAGATGAAGTTGATGAACAGTCGGTGCATATCGCAGGAGAAGTACGTCAGTGACTGGGCTAGGAACATGATTGCGCTGCTCGGTGGTAAGTTTATTCCGAGTGCTTCTTGACTTTGTATTTCATTCTACGCTTACTTTCTGCTCGTCTTGTCTTTGCAGATTTTTGTATGGACGCTGAGGCTGAAGCAGCTGACGTTGAGTGGTCGGTTATTCCGAACGTTCCAATCGGCGATGACGCCAATCGAGACATGCTCCGAGCGCACATTCGCCTTGGCAAAGAGGGATCTTTCATCGGTCGCCTGAGAGAGGTCGTCGGCCGAATCGACAAGGAGCTGTGGCCCGAAGACGAGTCCCGGCGGGAGATGGAAGGGTTGATGACTCGGCTGGAGGACGTCCCGAACCGAGTGCAGGCGTGGAAGAAGTCTGCTGCTCGCTGTGGTGCGGACGTGGCGCTGTCGCTGGTCCGAGTGCACTGCAAGGAAGCTCGCGAAGAGAAGCTCAAGGCGTTGCAGGTCGCCAACACCAAGAAGCTTCGATTCGAAGATTTCATGGAGACCTTCCTTGAGAGCGCCACTCGTATCGCAGACGGGATCGACCTCGACACTGTCGTGGAGCCTACCAGTCCCAGTGCCAGTCCTGACGACTCTTGAAAAACTTTACCTCGGTATGCCGAGTGGTACTTTTATCAATGTTTGGCCACTCCTGCTGGCTGTCACATTCGTGGTTCGGTGTGGATAAGCTTGACCTACACCGAACGGACTATCTTCAATCCAACTTTGAATTCGAATCGAATATTTTTCTCTTCCTTTGCCAAAAAATTCTTGACACGATTTTGGCTCGTGGTTTCTGTTTGGCGTTTCTTGGTGAAGCCAGTGGAAAACATGCGAAGCATGCAGTTGTCAGTTGTGTTGACATCTGCATGAGCCTCAATGAGGGTCTGCTAAGCCTCCAAGTGGATCTCTAGGATACACTCGAAGGGAATTCTTTATTTAGGCGATTCGTGATTGCAGCTAAGTCTTCAAGCGCGACTGTAAGGTCGCACTCGGAGCGAGTTGGTACTCATGTAATTGTCAGTTGTCTGGACATCTACATGAGCCTCAATGAGGGTAGTTGCTACTCATGTAATTGTCAGTTGTCTTGACATCTACATGAGCCTCAATGAGGGTAGTTGCTACTCATGTAATTGTTAGTTGTCTTGACATCTACATGAGCCTCAATGAGGGTATGCTAAGCCTCTGAGTGGATCTCTAAGATACACTCGAAGGAAGCTTCTTACTGAGGCGATTCTTGATCGCAGCCAAGTCCTCGAGCGCGACGTTTAGAGCACACTCGGAGAAAGTTCGTTCTTAGGCGATTCTGGATCGCAGCTAAGTCCCCGAGTGTGGAGTTTAGTGCACACTCGGAGAAAGTTTGTTGCTTAGGCAATTCTGGATCGCAGCTAAGTCCCCGAGTGCGGCGTTTAGTGCACACTCGGAGAAAGTTTGTTACTTAGGCGATTCTGGATCGCAGCTAAGTCCCCGAGTTTGACGTTTAGTGCACACTCGGAGAAAGTTTGTACTTAGGCGATTCTGGATCGCAGCTAAGTCCTCGAGTGCGGCGTTTAGTGCACACTCGGAGAAAGTTTGTTACTTAGGCGATTCTGGATCGCTGCTAAGTCCCCGAGTGTGACGTTTAGTGCACACTCGGAGAAAGTTTGTTACTTAGGCAATTCTGGATCGCAGCTAACTCCCCGAGTGTGACGTTTAGTGCACACTCGGAGAAAGTTTGTACTTAGGCGATTCTGGATCGCGGCTAAGTCCCCGAGTGCGACGTGTAGTGCACACTCGGAGAAAGTTTGTACTTAGGCGATTCTGGATCGCGGCTAAGTCCTCGAGTGCGGCGTTTAGTGCACACTTGGAGAAAGTTTGTACTTAGGCGATTCTGGATCGCAGCTAAGTTTTTTTTTGAGACCGGAGTCTGCCAACGTGGAAGAATTTTGAATCTGCAAAAAAACAATCTGCTTTGTATTACTTCAATGATACTTGTTTTTTACATTGCTTCAGTTGGCGGTCACGTGTAGAAGCGCTTTAGGAGATCTCCGTTCCACGCTCGCGGCTCATCTGTTTCCCTGTCAAGGTTGTAGAGTCGGTATGCTCTGTTGTGCAGCACCTTGGAGATGATGAAGGGTCCTTGCCACGCGGGAGCCAATTTGTGAGGTCTCTGCTGATCCACTCGGAGCACCAGGTCGCCTGCTTGGAATGTACGACTCCTGACGTGCCGCGCGTGAAATCGCCGCAGATCTTGTTGATAAATGCTTGAGCGAGTCAGTGCCATCTCGCGCTCTTCTTCTTGAAGATCCACTCTGTCTTGCCTAGCTTGCTCTGCTTCGGCTTGGGAGAAGAGTTCGACTCGTGGAGCATTGTGAAGCAAGTCACTCGGAAGGACTGCCTCTGCTCCGTAAACGAGGAAGAACAGGGATCACCCTGTAGATCTACTTGGGGTTGTGCGGAGACCCCACAACACCGAAGGCAGCTCGGTGACCCATGCACCGGCAGCATGTCCCACTTCTCGCAGGAGTCGAGGCTTCAATCCTTGAAGAATAAGTGCATTCGCCCGCTCTGCTTGCCCGTTTGTTTGGGGATGCGCCACAGATGCAAAATTCACTCGGATACCTTGGCCTATACAGAAACCTTTGAATCTGTCTGAGTCAAAGTTTGTGCCATTGTTAGTGATTATGCTGTGCGGTACTCCGAATCTGGAGATGATGTCCCTGACAAACTTGATGGCCGTAAGGGCGTCGAGCTTCTTGATGGGCTTGGCTTCAATCCACTTTGTGAACTTGTCGACTGCCACCAACAGATGTGTGAATCCCCCTTGGCCTGTTCTGAATGGACCAACTGTATCTAATCCCCACACTGCAAATGGCTAGACAAGAGGGATTGTCTTCAGCGCGGATGTTGGCTTGTGAGACTTGTTCGAGTAGAATTGACAGCCTTCGCATCGGTCGACCATTTCCTTCGCCATTTCATTCGCCTGCAACCAGAAGAAACCAGCTCTGAATGCTTTGGCGACGGTTGCTCTTGAGGAGGCCTGATGACCACAGGTTCCCGAGTGAATTTCTTCCAGGATTAACTGTCCCTCCTCAGGGGAGATGCATCATTGAAGGACGCCTGAAATACTTTCTTTGTACAACTGGCCATCAATGACGGTGAATGACTTCGACCTGCGGACGATCTGCCTGGCTTGGACTTCGTCTTTTGGTAATTCTTGCCTCAGGATGTACGCAATGAATGACACAGTCCAATCGGGGATGATAGCAAGAATCTCCATGATCAAATCAACCACATCAGGGACTTTGACTTCAGTCGGATCTGTCGAGCTCTTTGGTTGTACTGGTTCCTCTGTGAAAGGATCTTCTTTAACTGAGGGAAGGTGAAGGTGTTCGAGGCAGATGTCACTCGGGACTGGTCTCCGAGTGGATCCAAGTTTCGCCAATTCATCAGCTGCTTGGTTTTTCAGTCGCGGAACATGTTGGAATTCCAGACCTTCAAACTTTTTCTCGAGCTTCCTCACCGCGTTGCAGTATGTGGTCATGGTGGGGTTCCTTACGTCCCACTCCTTCATCACTTGATTAACCACCAAATCTGAATCACCATAGACCATCAGGCGACGGACGCCGAGTGCGATGGCCATGCGCAATCCATAAAGGAGAGCTTCATACTCTGCCTCGTTGTTGGAGGAATCGAAATGTATCTGCAACACATACTTGAGTTTGTCACCTTTTGGCGATATGATCACAACCCCAGCGCCGGAGCCATTCAACATCTTGGACCCATCGAAGAACATTGTCCAATGAGCCGAGTAGATGTGAGTCTGTTGCTGTTGTTCTACCCATTCTGCTATGAAGTCAGCCAGAGCTTGGGACTTTATAGCTTTCTTGGCCTCGAACTTGATGTCGCAGTATAACATCTCCATTGCCCACTTCGCCACTCGGCCCGATGCGTCCCGATTGTGGAGGATTTCTGACAACGGAGCATCAGAAACGACAGACACCGAGTGGTCTTGGAAATAATGAGCCACCTTCTTCGCAGTAATGTAAATCCCGTAAATAAGTTTATGATAATGGGGATACCTCTGCTTGGAAGGAGTCAGGACTTCGGAGACATAATACACTGGCCGCTGAACCTTGTATGCTTTGCCTTCTTCTTCGCATTCGACTGTGAGAACAGTGCTGACAACTTGATTTGTAGCCGCGATGTACAGAAGAAGGGGTTCTTTACTGAGCGGAGCAGTAAGAACCGACTGGGTGGAAAGTAGGACTTTGAGGTCGTCGAATGCGATTTGGGCTTCGTCTGTCCACTCGAAAGTATCTGATTTCTTCATGAGTCGATATAGAGGTTGTGCCTTCTCGCCGAGTCGACTGATAAACCTGCTCAAAGCCGCTAGGCAACCTGTGAGCCTTTGAACATCGTGTATTCTGACCGGTCGCTCCATTCGGACGATGGTCCCGATCTTTTCGGGGTTGACATCGATCCCTCGTTCGGAAACGAAGAAACCGAGTAACTTTCCGCTGGGAACACCGAATGAACACTTGGCTGGGTTGAGCTTGATATCGTACCTACGAAGGTTGGCGAATGTTTCTGCCAAGTCAGTCAGCAGGTCGGAACCTTTGCGTCACTTGACTACGATATCATCCATATACGCCTACATATTTCGACCGATCGGGTCAAGGAGGCATTTTTGGATCATGCGCATAAAAGTTGCTCCTGCATTCTTCAAACCAAATGGCATAGTGATGTAGCAGAAGCACCCGAATGGGGTGATGAAGGCTGTTTTTAATTCATCGGGGCCATACAGACGGATCTGATGATAGCCCGAGTAGGCATCAAGGAATGACAAACCTCGCAACCTGCAGTCGAATCGACAATTTGATCGATGCGGGGGAGCGGGAAATGGTCTTTCGGGCAGACCTTATTGAGATGCTTGAAGTCGATGCACATTCGGAGAGACTTCTCCTTCTTGGGCACCATAACAACATTGGCAAGCCACTCGGAGTGGTGTACCTCGTGAATGAAGTTGGCTGCCAAAAGTTTTGCCACCTCTTCTCCGATTGCCTTCTTCTTGTGCACGGCAGACCGACGCAGGCGTTCTCGGACAGGCCGAGCAGCAGGATCTTCATGGAGTCGGTGCTCAACCAACTCCCTGGGTACACCTGGCATGTCAGCGGGCTTCCATGTGAAAATGTACCAGTTCTCACGGAGGAATTGGATGAGCTCGGCTTCCTATTTTGGATCGAGGGTGGTGGAGATGTTCGTCGGGGCAGCGGTGTCGTCCGTCGGGTGGATGCTGACCTTCTTCGTTTCTCCCGCCGACTGGAATGCGGACTCCGAAGCTGGCTTCTTCAAACGCATCAAGTCAGCGGGGTCTGCTGTCTTCTTGTACTCGTCGAGCTCGAGGACAGCCATCTGCTGATCGGCGATCCTCGATCCCTGCAGCACACACTCTTCGGCCCGCTGCCGATTGCCTGTGACAGTGATCACACCTTTGGGACCTGGCATCTTCAGCTTCAGCTATATGTAACATGGACGGGCCATGAAACGTGCATACGCCGGACGGCCGAGAATCGCGTGGTATGCACTCTGGAAGTCCACCACCTCGAATGTCAGCTTTTCCTTGCGGAAGTTCTTGTCGAAGCCGAAGACGACGTCCAACGCGATCTGGCCGAGTGACTTGGCCTTTCGTCCAGGGACGACTCCATGGAACTGCATGCTTCTCTCGCTAAGTTTGGACATCGGACTCCTTCCACCATCGGACTCCATGGAACTCCTTGAGAGTGTCGGCGTAAATGATGTTCAAGCCGCTGCCGCCGTCCATGAGGACTTTGCACAGTCGGACTCCTTCCATCACCGGGTCGACGACCAGGGCCTGCCTCCCTCGGGTGGGCACGTGTGCTGGGTGATCCGAATGGTCAAAGGTGATCGCAGTCTGAGACCATTTGAGGAACGTGGGGTTGGTTGGGGTGGCCATGTTCACCAGCTTCAGTCGACTCTTGCTTTCGACGTCAGCAAAAATCATCAGTGTTGCATGGACTTGGGGGAACGGATCCTCCTTGTCCTCCTCATCCTGTTCATTGTCCTTTTCACTCGGCTGCCCTTCGCCGAACGCCTGGATCAGGAGGCGACATTGCCGAGTGGTATGCTTCGGAAATATGGCGTTGCCTTCTTCATCCATCTTCGTGTGGATTGGACATGGCTGGTCCAGGATGTGGTTTCTGAACTGCTTCTTCTTGTGGGTGAACTGAGCCTTCCCCTTGCCCTTGAACTTGGCATTGGTAACGGCTGCGGCCTCTGCCTGCGGAGTGGACGGAGCTTTCTGCTTCTGCTTTCGAGTGTTGTTCCCATCTCCATCGGCTACTGCTTTGTGCTTGCCGCTACGAATGCGGTCCTCTTCTTCGCCATTTGCATAGCGTGCTGCTATCTCCATCATCTTACTCATGGAGATGTCACCTGTCCGACCAAACTTCACGTACAGATTTCTGTACCGCACGCCTGCCTTGAAGGCGCAGACTGCTTGGTGCTCTGTGACGTTCTCCACCGTGTGGTAGAGGGTTGTCCAACGCTGGATGAAATCGCGCAGGGGCTCATTCTGCTTCTGGACACAGTGCTGGAGCTCCACGAGACCAGCAGGGCATTTGCACGTCCCCTCGAAGGTCCTGATGAAGACTCGGGCCAGATCTGCCCAGCTGTAGATGCTTGAAGGAGCTAATTGGTTCAGCCACGCTCGTGCCGAGCCGTCGAGCATCAGGGGGAGATGTTTCATGGCGACCTGGTCGTCTCCACCACCGATCTGGACTGCCACTCGGTAGTCCTCCAGCCACGTTTCAGGCTTGGATTCTCCTGTAAACTTGCTGATCCCCATCGCCAATCGGAAGTTGGGAGGGATGTCAGCCGAAAGGATGGCTCGACTGAAACACTCGGGGCCAGAGACGATGGTCCTGCTTCTACTCGGACGGTCTCTATCGTGACCATCACGGTGGGCTCGGCTCCTGTCGACCTTCCTCTGGGCGATGTATCTCCTTGCGTCGGGCCTTGGATCATAAGTGTCACCGATCGAACGCTAATCATCACGATGTCGGGGCCCATAGGGCCCACCCCGCGGAGGGGTGCGTGAACGGCGACGATCTTTGAGATTCATGGAACGGCTGCCTCCTCTGTGTCGCTGATGAGAATCGGGGCTGAAAACTGATCGATGCGTGTTCGCGTGAACATAACTGTTGTGGATCCTCTTGTGCGACTGGGAGACCGCCGAATTCTGCTGCTGCACCGTGTGCAACACGGCATGGATCTGCTCGATCCCTCTGCCAGCCTCTGAATCAGTCGGGTGGAGGGAATCGGCTATCTTGGCGGCGGCGGCCAGGTTGAGGACGGGTGTGCGGAACACCTCCACGTTGCTCTGACGAGTGCGCCGACTAGCAGAACGGCGGGGCTGACGGTGAGCGCCGGATGTTTCGCCGACCTCGTGCTCGTTTCGTCCGGTTTGGCAGGGACTTTCATGGGAATTGGCCATGTGCACTTCGGCTGCAGGCCCGCGACCCAAGTACTCGGAAGGCAACTCAGTCGGAACTGAGTCCGAGCGCTGGGATGGCGGCGCAACTACAACCGATTCGAGGACCGCCACTTGTGAAGACGCGTTCTGGCGCGCCTGGGCGTGTTGCACCCAACGCTGGAGCCGCGGACGGCGAGACCGCTTGTTGCGGCGCGTGACGGGGGCGTAGGTCGACACCGGAGCCGACTGATGGAGAAGAAGGATGTCGCGGGCGCCGACACGGAAGTGCGTAGCCCCGCGACTGGGGAGCGCCTCGACGTCGAGAGGGGCATCCCGAAGCCATGCCGAATCGTCGACGATGAAGGAGAGAGTGCCGAAGAGGATCTCATGACCCATGCACAAATCTCCACCGGATGACATGATGAAAAGATGTAGTCGCAAACTCGCCGGAAGTGCTTAGACGCCTGCCCCACGTTGGGCGCCAACTGTCGTGGGTATAAGTCTGACAGTAGTTGTGTAGGGTACGAAAGGATGGGCAGAGCCTTAGCTACGGTGAGGTTGTATGAGTTCAGGCCCCTCTACGGTGGAGGTAAAAGCCCTACGTCTCAGTGCTCTTGGGAGCTTGATGTCGAGTGGAATATGGATTACAGTGAAATGCTAACCCCTGCACCACTGGGGAAGGGCGGCTTATATAGAGTGCGCTACCCTTCACAATTGTTCGGTGCACAGGGGTGGAGTAGTGGCGAATAAATGCCTACGTTACAGGTAACGTATGCCTTAAATGCTAATAAAGGTACATGAAAACGCATGACCATTGTCCTCTAGGGGGATTACGATATACACAGTGGAATCCAGTCGGTAAGTTTGATTCTCTCCGAATGCACGTCTCCGACTGGATTATGGAGGGATCGTCACCGACTGGATGATGGGAAGTCCTTAATTCAATCGGAACTGACTAAGGGCCTTGTCCCTTATGAAGGGTAGTCCTTGGGTAGGACCTATAGGGCAGGCCTATGACCCTACCCTAGGACTATAACCCCATCATGTATAATTAGCAAGCATGGTGGAAATCTCAACCTCAGGTATCCTCCTCTTATTAGTCACAATATCTTTCATGTACTTAGCATACGGAGACATTTTGAACATATCTGTGAAACGCATTTGCAGAAAGACAGGTCTGGTCATTTCAAAAAAGCGCTCAAAATCCTCATCATCCTTTTTGTTGGATGGTTTGCGAGGAAAGTGCATGGATTTCTAAACCCATGGTTCCCTTTCTTTACCATGATTCCTAGCAGTGAAGTCATTCTTATCGTATCTTCTATTCTTAGGCTGTGGGTTATCAAGATCAACAGGTTCAATCTCCACATCCTTATCATTGCTAGCTTGAGCATCTTCATGAACATCACTTTTGATATTATCATTGGGATCATGTTCATCACCAGATTGTGTCTCAGCATCAGAGACAGAGGCATCGTTTGGACTCTCAGGTGTAGCATCAACGGGGTTGCTAGCGTGCAGGTTCCTATCATCTTTCTTCTTCTTTCTAGGATGACTAGGTGCATCAGTGCTAACTACTTGAGAATCTTGTTCAATTCTCTTGGGATGTCCCTCAGGATACAAAGGTTCCTGAGTCATTCTACCGCCTCTAGTGACGACTCTGACAGAATTATCATTCAACTCATTGAGCAAGTCATTCTGAGCTTTAAGTACTTGTTCTACTTGAGTAGTAACCATTGAGGAATGTTTACTCAGAAGCTTAAGATCGTTGACGTTTCTGTCCACACAAGCACTTAAATGACTAAGCATACAAGCATTCTGTTCCAATTGTCTGCTAACATAATCATTAAAACTCTGTTGTTTGGCAACAATTATCAAATTCATCCAGGCATAGGCTAGCAGGTTTATCAAAAGGAATATCACTCTCATCAAACCTATGCAGAGAATTTACTTCTACTACCTGTATCGGGTTATCGAGACCATGGATCTCTTTGATAGGTGGTAGATTTTTGACATCTTCAGATTTAATGCCTTTCTCTCGCATAGATTTCTTGGTTTCTTACATATCTTCGGGAATGAGGAATAGAATACCTCTTTTCTTCGGAGTTGGCTTAGGAGGTGGTTCGGGAATAGTCCAAGCATTCTCATTGCACAAGATGTTATTCAACAGAATCTCAGCTTGTTCTACAGTTTGTTCCCTAAAAACACTACCGGCACAACTATCTAGGTGGTCTTTGGAAGCATCGGTAAGTCCACTATAGAAGATATCAAGTATTTCGTTCTTCTCAAGAGGGTGATCAGGCAAAGCATTTAGTAGCTGGATGAGCCTCCCCCAAGTTTGTGGGAGACTCTCTTCTTTAGCTTGAGCAAAGTTGTATATTTCCTGCTAGGCAGCTTACTTCTTATGGGCAGGGAAATATTTTTCAGAGAAGTAGTAGACCATATCCTGGGGGCTACACACACAACCAGGATCAAGAGAAGTGAACCAGGGCTTAGCATCATTCTTTAGCGAGAAAGGAAACAGCTTGAGCATATAGTAGTGGCAGATCTTTTCCTCACTAGTGAATAGGGTGGCTATATCGTGCAGTTTGGTAAGATGGGCTACAACCGTTTCAGACTCATAACCGTGAAAAGGACCAGACTCGACTAGAGTGATTAACTCAGGGTCGACAGAGAATTCATAATCCTTATCGGTCACAAAGATAGGCGAAGTGGCAAACTTCGGGTCGTATTTCATCCTAGCGTTCATAGATTTTTCTTTCCACTTGCGCAATAATTTCTCAACATCATAGCTATCCTTACACGCAAGAAAATCCTCAGCTATCTCTCCCTCCATAACATAACGCGTATTAGGCATATCAGGCATAGAAGAGCTAGTTCTAGCAGGCAAAATAGCAGGTTCTACTTCAATAGTATCAGCAGTTTCAGAAGTATCATCACATCTAGTAGGAACTCTAGCAATTTGTGCATCAAGGAATGCACCTAGTGGCAAAGCACTATCAAGCATAGCATCATGAGGCATAGTATCAAGCATAGCATCATCGGGCATAGTATCAAGCATAGCATCATCAGGCATGGTATCAAGCATAGCATCCTCGGGCATAGTATCAAGCATAGCATCATCATAAGCATCATGGGAAACAGAAGTAGCATCATCAAGCACAGGCAACATATCAAGATTTCTAGCAGGAGGCGATGTCGCAAACTTACTCATAACTGAAGGTGAATCAGGTGTAGAGCTAGATGGCAGTTCCTTACGTGTCCTCATAGTGGAAGGCAAGACTTTAGTTCTTGGATCTTTCAGATTCCTCATAGTGACCAGCAGACGTAAATCCCAAGTGACTCACAGAATATAGCTGTGCTTCCCCGGCAACGGCGCCAGAAAATAGTCTTGATAACCCACAAGTGTTGGGGATTGCAACAGTTTTCGCGGGTAGAGTATTCAACCCAGATTTACTGATTCGCCACAAGGGTAAGCGAAAGAATATTCTCAAGTATTAGCAGCTGAGTTTGTGAGATTCAACCACACCTGAAAGATTAGTGTCTGCAAGAAAAGTATCAGTAGCAAAGCAGTATGATAGCAACGGTGCCAGAAAAAGATATGTTGACGGCAGACTATTCCTAACTGTTGTATCAATGCGCCAGTAAATAACACGTTGATGGGGGACTATTCTTCCCTGGTAACGGCTCCAGAAAAGTCTTGCAACAAGTAAAAACAAAGTCGCAAGTAACAACAGTAGTGACAACAGTAGCAAGGAACAGCAGTAGTGACAGCAGCAGTAGCACCAGAGTAATAGCAGCAGTAGAGTAACAACAGTAGCGACAAAGTAACGTAGCAAGGACCACTAGTAAAAGACTCGTAGGCAGTTGATCGGTGATGGATGAGTATGACGGATGTGATTCATCATGTAACAACTATAACACAGAGAGATAAGTAACTAGCTCATGTTCATCAATCTAATGTAGGCATGTATTCCGTATGTAGTCATACGTGCTTAGGGAAAAGAACTTGCATGACATCTATTGTCCATCCCTCCCGTGGCAGCACGGTCCTAATAGTAACTACGAGATATTATGGTTCTCCTTTTAATAAAGAACCGGACCAACGCATTAACACTTTGTGAATACATGAACTCCTCATACTATGGTCATCTCCGGGAGTGGTTCCGGCTATTGTCACTCCGGGGTTGCCGGGTCATAACACATAGTAGGTGACTACAACTTGCAAGATAGGATCCAAAACACACATATATTGGCGACAACATAATAGGTTCAGCTCTGAAATCATGGCACTCGGGCCCTAGTGACAAGCATTAAGCATGGAAAAGTAGTAGCAACATCAATCTCAGAACATAGTGGATACTAGGGATCAATCCCCGTCAAAACTAACTCGATTACATGATAGATCTCATCCAACTCATCACCGTCCAGCAAGCCTACGATGAGATTACTCACGAACGATGAAGAACATCATGGAATTGTCGATGGAGGAAGGTTGATGATGACGATGGCAACGATTTCCCCTCTCTGGAGCCCAAAACGGACTCCAGATCTGCAATCTAGATGAAGAACATGGGGTGGCGGCGCCTCCGTATCATAAAACGCGATGAATCCTTATCCCTGATTTTTTTTCGGGCGAGACGGAAGATATAGAGCTGAGTTTGGAGGCGGTGGTGCCACGTGGGCCCCACAAGCCCTCTCGGCGCGGCCAGGGGGTGGCCGCGGCTTGTGGGCTTGTGGCCCACTAGCACGCCTCCTCCGGTGGATCTTTGCACAGGTATTTTTCTTTTATTCCAGAAAAATTCTCCCTAAATTTTGAGGACATTCCGAGAACTTTTATTTCTGCACAAAAACAACACCATGGCAATTCTACTAAAAACAGCGTTAGTCCGGGTTAGTTCCATTCAAATAATGCAAATTAGAGTCCAAAACAAGAGCAAAAGAGATTGGAAAAGTAGATACGATGGAGACGTATCACTCCATGCCAGGAGTATGTGGGCTATTGAAGAATCAAGGTGGGTTCAGATCGGCCGGCAGACGGTTGTGATATCTTCTCTTGTGAATCGCATCGGAAGCCCGCTGTTGCCGTTCAAGACGCCATCCGTCAACATTTAGCCGCTCTGTCTCCGCGGTGATCTGGGCCCGTTGTGTTGCCATCCTGGTGGCTTCTCCTTCGACGTCGCGCTGGATTTTGGTCATCTCTTCCCTTAGTTTTGCTAACTCGGCGTTGACTTCTTCCTGATTCTCCGCCGTCACAGTGATCGCCGTGAGTTTGGCCACCTCTGCTACCAAATCCGCCATAGCTTGAGCCGGAGTCTTCCCTGATCCGCTGGCTTCGTTGTTACCTGCCGCGTTTGGCTGAGGGGCCGCCGCTCTCGCCATGTAGATGGTGACTTCACGGTGGGGTCCTTCAACGTCCTCGGAGATTGCTGCCACGGGCAATCCCGCGAGCTGTCCTTCGTGGAGAGGATAGATTGAATCTGTGTTGCCCATGGACGACTTGTCCTCCGAGTTGACAAGGGTGATCTCCTGGATCACCGGCTCGTCCGGTAGGTCAGTTCCTTGTGCAAAACCAACAAAAGCATGGTGTTTCCTGACCTGATGTTTGGTGGGATGGGCGCACCGGGCCGGCTCGACGGTGTTGGTGAAGGTGTCTGATAAGCCACAAGTATAGGGGATCGCAACAGTTTTCGAGGGTAGAGTATTCAACTCAATTTTTTTGATTCGACACAAGGGGAAGCCAAAGAATATTCTCGAGTATTAGCAGTTGAGTTGTCAATTCAACCACACCTGAAAGACTTAGTATCTGCATCAAAGTTTCAGTTGAAAAGTAGTGTGATAGTAACGATAGCAGTAGCGGTGTCAGCACTAGCGGTAAAGTAACTTAGCAAGGACTACTAGGAAAAGACTCGTAGGCATTGGATCGGTGATGGATAATTATGCCGGATGTCATTCATCATGTGACATTGTAACATAGGGTGATATGTAACTAGCTCCAGTTCGTCAATGTAATGTAGGCATGTATTCCGTATTTAGTCATCCGTGCTTATGGAAAAGAACTTGCATGACATCTATTGTCCATCCCTCCCGTGGCAGCGGGGTCCTAATGGAAACTAAGGGATATTAAGGTCTCCTTTTAATAGAGAACCGGAACAAAGCATTAGCACATAGTGAATACATGAACTCCTCATACTATGGTCATCTCCTAGAGTGGTTCCGGCTATTGTCACTCCGGGGTTGCCGGTTCTTAACACATAGTAGGTGACTACAACTTGCAAGATAGGATCAAGAACACAAATATATTGATGAAAACATAATATATTCAGATCTGAAATCATGGCACTCGGGCCCTAGTGACAAGCATTAAGCATAGCAAAATAGTAGCAACATCAATCTCAGAACATAGTGGATACTAGGGATCAAACCCTATCAAAACTAACTCGATTACATGATAGATCTCATCCAACCCATCACCGTCCAGCAAGCCTATGATTAGATTACTCACAAACGATGAAGAGCATCATGGAATTGGCGATGAAGGATGGTTGGTGATGACGACAGCGTCCATTTCCCCTCTGTGGAGCCCAAAACGTACTCCATATCTGCCCTCCAAAGGAAGAACAGGTGGTGGTGGCAGCTCGGTATCGTGAAACGTGCTGAACTCTTCTCTCTTAATTTGTTTTCTGGGCGAGAGAGAATATATAGAGCTGGATTTGAAGGCTGCGGAGCCACGAGGGCCTCACAAGCCTGCCAGGCGTGACCAGGGGGGCCCACGCCTCATGGGCTTGTGGTTTCCTGGCTCCGCGTCTCCATGTAATTCTTGCGCTAGTATTTTTTGTATATTCCACCAGAAATCCTCGTAAATTTCCAGTTCATTCCGAGAACTTTTATTTCTGCGCAAAAACAACATCATGGCAATTCTGCTGAAAACATCGTCAGTCCGGGTTAGTTCCATTCAAATCATGCAAATTAGAGGCCAAAACAAGGGCAAAAGAGTTTGGAAAAGTAGATACGATGGAGACGTATCAACTCCCCCAAGCTTAAAGCCTTGCTTGTCCTCAAGCAATTCAGTTGACAAACTGAAAGAGATAAAAGAAAAACTTTTATGAACTCTGTTTGATCTTGTTGTTGTAATTATGTCTAACTCATATTCAGATTTTCAGTAAGATCATAAGCTAACCACATAAGCAATAACATTTATGTCTCATGAAGTACTCATATTAATGGCATAATCAACTAGCGAACAATAATGATAAGTTTCAAACGTCAACACTTCAACCAAAACAAACATGAAAACAATATGAACAGATGGTATCTCGCTAGCCCTTTGTGAGACCGCAAAACATAAATGCAGAGCACCTTCAAAGACCAAGGGCTGACTGAACATTGTAATTCATGGCATACAAGATCCAGTCGGAGTCACATCAATATCAATTAATAGCAAAGCATAAAAAATGACGGAAGTGCTCTCTAACTGGTGCCTTAAATAAGAAGAGGATGACTCAACAGAAACGTAAATACATAGGCCATTCGCAGAGGGAAGCATTGATTTGTAGAGGTGCCAGAGCTCAAGCTTTTAAAACAGAGATAAATAATTTTGGGTGATATGCTTTCATTGTCAACGCGATGACCAAGAGTTTTCACCATCTTCTATGCTACACAAATTATAGGCGGTTCCCAAACAGAAAAGTAAAGTTTTGACTCCCCCACCATCGATCAATCACACTCCACGACTAACCGAATCCTCAGGTGCCGTCCACACCAACAACAATCCAAGGGGAGTTTTGTTTGCAATTATATTTTCGATTTGAGCATGGAACTGGGCATTCCGATTACCATCCCGTTTCTAGTGACTGATAGTGAATAAACACATATCGAGGATAACACGCCTAGCATGGAAGATACTGACCGCCCCTTGTCACCACAAGAGCGGTTCGGGCATACAAAACAAATTATTTCTTGAAGATTTAGAGAGTGGCACAAGCAAATTTACTTGGAACGGCAGGTAGATACCGCATATAGGTAGGTATGGTGGACCCATATGGAACAACTTTGGATTTATGGAAGTGGATGCACAAGCAGTATTCCCGCTTAGTACCAGTGAAGGCTAGCAAAAGAATGGGAGGCGACCAACTAGAGAGCGACAACAGTCATCAATATGCATTGAAATTAACCAACGTTGAGTGCAAGCATGAGTAGGATATAAATCACCATAAACATGAATATCATAGAGGCTATGTTGATTTTGTTTCTACTACATGCGTGAACATGTGCCAAGTCAAGCCACTTGAATCATTCAAAGGAGCATACCATCCTATCATACTACATCATAATCATCTTGAAATTCATGTTGGCATCCAAGACAAACTATTATAAGCTCCTAGCTAATTAAGCATGCCATCAGAAGCTATGATCTCTAAGTTGTCATTGCAAACATGTTTCTCTCATAACAATGTTGAATTAGGAACGGTGAGTTAGTCATATTTACAAAAACAAAATAGGTCGAGTTCATACTAGCTTTTGCAGGCCCATTCACTTCAGCATATATCGTCATTATTGCCTTTCACTTGCACGACCGAATGATGTGAATAATAATGAGAGTGTTCATGCATTGGACTAAGCTGGAATCTACAATCAAACTCGGAGGAGAACACAAAGTAATATGGCTCTTTGACGGATAAACAATTATGCATGTGAGAGCCAATAAACTTTTTAATCATGGTCTTCTACCTTGACCCAAAGACAAAGAAAACTATTTACATGGGAAAGCTCCCAACGAGCAAAAGAGGAACATGAAATATTTTTGGTTTTTTTAAAAACACTAAACAAGCTAGAAAGTAAATTTACAACTAATTTTTTTTGTTTTTCTCAAATTTAAACAAACACACAAGAAGAAAGCGAGAAAAAGAAATAAACTAACATGGATGATACAATGGCAAGGTGTGAACACCAACTATCAAAGTGAATGTGTGAGCATGAATATAAAGTCGGTGAGAAAAACGTACTCCCCCAAGCCTAGGCTTTTGGCCTAAGTTGGTCTACTCCAATGTCTAGTCCGGGCGATATCCAAAATCATAATGGGGGTTGTACGGGAACGCGGCAGCTACCGCCTGAATAGCTGCCTCACGGAGGCAAGCAGCCTTCACCTCCCTCTCCTCTGGTTATGTAATATCTCCGTTTTACCTGAAAGTCAAAGAAGGCAGGAGCAGGAAGGGTAATATAGAAAATACGTTGTCGGTTAAATATTAACCGGTATAGGAGGGGTTCATTATCCCTCTCAAGGAACTGATAACGTGTCATAGCAGCGCAATCAAGGAAAGTTGTATGGAGCGGGGGATCTCCTGCGCGGATGGGTATTCCAAGAAAATTTGCTACGCGAGTGGCATAGATCCCACCGAAGAAATCCCCTTCATTAGCATTATTATTTATCCTCCTCGCAATTATAGCTCCCATGTTGAAACTTCTATCACCCATTACTGCGCTCTTAAGAATACTAAGGTCAGGTGCGCAGAGGTGACAATGCTCAGTCTTGCCGTTAATGCATCTACCTATGAAGAGGGCAAAATAATGTAAGGCAGGAAAATGAATGCTCCCCATGGTAGCTTGTGTAATATCTCTAGTTTCTCCGAGAGTTATACTAGAGATAAAATCTCTAACCGAAGACTTAGGAGGATCATTGAGACTACACCAATGAGGTATCTTGCAAATTATATTGCAATCCTCTAAATCCATGGTATACGATTTGTCATAAAGATCAAACAGTATGGATGTGTCACGGCCAACTGAAAATTTAAATCTACAAACAAAAGAGGCTGTGAGAGTAGTATATTGTTCACATTTATTGGAGATGAATTCTTCGAGCCCGGCGTTGTGAACAAATGTATCAAACTCATCCTTGGAACCTGCATCAATCATGAATTCACCGGAAGGCCATTCACAAGGTTGTACCTATGCGTTCCTCGGCTAATAAGGATCGGGCTCATGAATCGCGAGACGGGGACCCTTCTTTCTTGAAGTACCACCATGATATATAGTTTTTCCTGAACATCTTCTTTTTCTGAAATTTTTAGTGACTAAAAACAAAAGTGAACAAGGCTCAACAAAACTCATAGCAACTACTCCTACAAGTGCCTAGAGGCCATTTCATGCATCAAAAGTACTTGGGACCAACTAAAATTAACATGCAAAGCTCAAGAACATGGTCACCAAGACAGCAAAAATATGCAACAAATAAAGCACTAGAACAAAAACTAATTGGACCAATGGAGGAGTCACATACAGGGAAAAATACCCCAAAACAGTTTGGTGAATGGGGCTTTGCACAAGGAGATCAAAAAATGCAGCAAGAAGAGCAAGAACACGGGTTTGAGCTGTGGATTGATTTTTTCTGGAGGTAGGAGAAGGAGATGGGAGCTGGAATAAGTGGAGGGGGCCACGTGGGACCCACAAGCCTGCCAGGCGCGGCCAGGGGGGTGCCCGCCCCTCCTGGGCTTGTGGCCCACTGGTGCATCCTCCTGACTAGCTCTCTATCTTAGATATTTTCTAATATTCCAGAAAAAATCATACTTGAATTTCAGGGCATTTGGAGAATTTTTATCTTTAATAATAATAATAAGAAGAAGAAGAAGAAGAAGAGAGAGGAGAAGAAGAAAGAAGACAAAAAAGGAACCCCGGCACCCCGACACTCACCCTCGACCCCCGACCCCTGACGCCTGACGCCACTCACCCTCGTCTCTCGACCCCCAAAATGCCACTGACCATCGACCCCCCACCCTCGACCCCCGACGCCACTGACTATCGACCCCCGACCCTCGACCCCCGACCATCGACCCCCGACCCTCGACCCCCGACGCCCGACGCCACTGACCCTCGACCCCCGACCACCGAAACCTGTTCGGCCTCTTGTTGACCGAAAAGACCCCAACCCCCGACCCCAATGACCCTCGACCCCCAACGACATTGACCCCCGACCACCGACGCAACTAACCCCCGACCCCCGCACCACCGACACCCGACACCACCGACCTTGTAAATTATGAGTTGGGCCACATATTTCCCGATTATGTTAATTATAAAAACATCATATTTGTGTTGATCGTGTGAATTTCAATGTGCAGTTGTTCGACGACCTCCACGTGCGTTGGACGAGCTCCGCCCCTGCGTTTGTTGGTGAGCACAAATGACTTCTCCTCCTACCCCTTAATTTGCTATGTTCTGGTCTTCGTGCCGATGAAACTTGCTAGCTATAGGTTTCTTCAATCATGAGTATGCGTGACCAGTATTCGTCTCCGATTCGAAAGGGCGACATCTATAAGTATGCATTTCTTTGCATATTTATAACCGCCATCCTTTCGAATTGTCCAACATTATCCATGGACAGCCCGAGTATGTGTAGATTGGGTTTGTTTTCCCGTATGCTGTGCTCCAGATCCGATGCGAAATTTCGTTAGTGCCTCCCCTGTTGTTTTCCGAGTACACATCGACTCTGCTTATTGCCGAGACATGTATCAGGAGAACAGCGGGGAGGTGCTGCCGAAATTTTGCGTATACTCGGGTGGGATTAGGACCTATCTTTACCTATTAGCATGTAGGTTGCATGGACGTAATAAAACTGACAAACTTGATTAGCGTATGAATATAGATGATGAATTATATACTTATTTCTTGTGCCCCCATAGGTAGCTAGGCAACATGAGTGATCGTGCTTGGATGTACACTGGTCACCCTAGTCAGAAAGACAGGACCCATGAATGGTTAAAAAAACCAGGGGGTTTGTGAGAGCCGCATTTGCAAATGGCCAGCAAAAAACATGGTGCCCCTGTCCCAACTGCGACAACTGGAAAAAGTAGACAGAGTTTGAAATGGGTAAACACCTGCAGAAGTGGGGTTTTACCCCTAATTATACGGTGTGGACTTTTCATGGTGAGTCTGACCAACGTGCCAGAGCTGAGGTGATTCTTCGTCGCACCGACGGGCATGGTACCGAGATTGAAGACATGGTGCAAGACTTTGATGATGCTCGGGATTCGGACGATGAGATGGAGGAATCTGCAAAGGCCTTCTATGAAATGTTGGAGTCTTCAAAACGTCCTCTCCATGAGCAAACTAAGCTTTGTCAGCTGGATGCCATCGCGCAAGTAATGGCTCTGAAGGCTCAATTCAACCTAGGCAGAGAATGCTACGACGCGATGATGACGATATTTGGACGCTTTCTACCCAAAGGCCATGTACTGCCTGCAAACCTGTACCAGTCAGAGAAAATCCTCCGTGTACTTAAGATGCCCTATGAGAAGATACATGCCTGTGAGAATGGATGTGCCTTATTTAGGCTTGAGTATGCGTCCTTGAACTATTCCCTATTTGCAATTCTTCCAGGTATATTGTGGTAGACAACGGCATGGGTGAGAAGAATCAGACCAAAATCCCCATTAGTGTTCTTCGGTATCTGCCAATCGTAGCAAGACTTCAACGTCTTTTCATGGTCGAAGAGATGGCCAGACAGATGACATGGCACAAATTGGGCAAAAGAACCGAACTAGATGCGGATGGGAACAAGATGCTGGTACACACTTCAGATGGTTTTGCGTGGAGGCACTTCGATGCATTACATAAGGATAACTCAGAAGATCCAAGGCAACCTAGAGTTGCCATCAGCACGGATGGGTTCAATGTGTATGGTATGACGGCAACACAATACAGTTGTTGGCCTGTATTTGTCATTCCACTAAATTTGCCACCCGGAGAGATTATGAAAAGAAAGAACATTTTCCTGACGTTGATAATTGCAGGGCCGAACTATCCGGGGAAGAATATGAATGTGTACATGCAGCCGCTTAAGGATGAGTTGCAAGAAGCCTGGGATAATGGGATCAAGACCTACGATGCGGCTACCAAAACAAATTTCAAAATGCATGTGTGGTACATGTACTCGACGCATGATTATCCGGCGTTTGCGCTATTTGCTGGATGGTGTGTGCATGGAAGGTTCCCGTGCACCACATGCAAGGCAGCTATTCAGTTCCGTTGGCTGCAGGCTGGTCGCAAGTATTCTTGCTTTGACATGCATAGACAATTCCTGGATCCTGACCATAAGTTCAGAAAAGACAAGAAGAATTTCATCAAAGGTAGAGTTGTCAAAAGCACTGCACCAGCTGCGTTGACAGGCCAACAGACCCTTGATCAGTTAAACGCTCTCGAGCCTGATCCTTTGCGTCCAGGATACTTCAAAGGGTATAATACGGAACACGCCTGGACTCACAAGTCATGCTTATGGGATCTGCCTTACTTCAAAGACCTCCTTTGCCCACACAAGATTGACGTGATGCACACTGAAAAGAATATTGCGGAGGCCATTTTTGGTACATTATTCGGCATAGAGGGGAAGTCAAAAGATAATCCTAAGGCTAGAATCGACCTGGAGGCTCTATGTGATAGACCGTTGCAAAACTTGCGACAACGGAAAGGAAAGCAAAGCATAGCGAAGCCAAAGGCATGGTTCAATCTTGAAAGGCTAGCTATGAGGGAAATGCTATTGTGGGTGAAAATGCGGTTGATGTTCCCCAATGGGTATGCTACGAATCTAAAGAGGGGAGCGAGTCTTGAGAAATTGAAAATATTTGGGATCAAGAGTCATGATTGGCACGTATGGATTGAGTGGGTAATGCTGGTGATGTTGCGCTGCTTTATCCCTGAGGATGAATGGCTAGTACTGGCAGAGCTGAGCTATTTCTTCCGTTCTCTTTGTGCGAAAGAACTATCGCCTAGCATGCTAGATGAAATGGAAGAGTTGGCGCCGGAGTTGATCTGCAAATTAGAAAAGATCTTTCCACCGGGCTTCTTTAATCCAATGCAACATTTGATTTTGCATCTCCTGACCGAGGCAAGAATGAGGGAGCCCGTTCAAAATCGATGGTGCTACTCAACTGACAGGATGCAGAAGACGCTTCGAGCTAAGTGTAAAAATAAACGTAGAATTGAAGCATCGATGGCCGAGGCATTCATTACTGAGGAGGCGGCAAACTTTGTGACAGCACAGTATGAAGCCAAATATCATATTTTGCATAACCCGAAGCCTCGGTACAATGATGGCGATCGACAAGAAGTTCGATCCAACCTCAGCCTATTCAAAGGTAAGCTCGCACCATCCGGTGCTTCGAAAGGGAAGTTGTTGGATGTCGAAGAATGGCGGACCATTTCATTGTATATCTTCACCAACCTAACAAAAGTGCGGCCATACATCGAGTAAGTTCTCGGTAATTTATTGTTCCGCAACTTCTAATTGCTTTGAACTACTCTTATTCCCGGATATTTGATATAGTCGATACGTCGCCGAATTCTCGGATGGAGCGGTCATCGAAAAGGATTCCGTCGAAGAGTATGAGCTTCTCGCAAAGCATGGAGGCGACTGTCGAGGTTTCATCTCTTGGTTCAAACAAAGGGTAATTAATTACCATTAAGGGCCCATTTTATTTCTTGGTCTAATTTGTGGCTAATGCATCCATTCTTTCGTATTAAACTTGTAGGCTGATGCAGAGTCTATGGACGCCGAGTTGAGACAAGTCGCTAATGGTTTTGACTATAAGGTCCATTCATTTGACCAATACAACATCAACGGGTATCACTTTCGTACCTTTGGCAAAGAGCTATCTATGCCCGACCTAAAGTCTATCAACGGGTATCACCGAGTATTATGGAAGAGTTGAAGCAATTTATGAACTTCTATTCTATGCTGAAAATCCACCGACCGTCGTACTCTTCAAATGTTATTGGTTTGAGCCGAGGGAGACTAGAAGGACTCATGAACATATAGGACTAGTCGAAATCAACCAAAACACCCACTTAGATGTTCCCGATGTCTATATTACGGCTCAACAGGCGACACAAGTTTTCTATCTACCGTGGGCCTGCCAAATTGATCCAAATCTCAAAGGTTGGGATGTCGTTTATGAAGTGCCACCATATTTTAGACCACCTACCCTCAATGAAGAGGATTACAAACCTCACATTAACCCAGACACATATGAAGGAGAAGTCTTCCAAGAAACACGTATGTCCAAGAAACATTTCAAGAACCGCTCTACTTCACCCCAGAACATTGAAGTAGACAGCGACAGTGAATCCGTCTTAACCCCTGAGCCCGAACAGGAAGAGCTGGAAGAAGAAGAGGTTACTGCTGCGGATGACCTGTCACTTCTTGACCAATTACATAATGGTGGCCTTCCACATGTTCTTCGTGATAGTGATGATGATGATGCATTTATTGATGATAGTGATGATCATGATGCATTTATTGACCCCGAAGCATATATAGACGAGCACGATTGTTATTAGTTCATGTCAGGTATTCAACTATTATACTATATACAAATTTTGAGTTCATGTTAGGTATTCAATTTTTATTAGTCATGTTGGTATTTATGACGATGATACACTTAAATTATATACATTTTATTTGCCCTGTTGGTATTTATGTTGTACTAATTTCATTTACTCTTTGTCATGATAGGTGTTGAAAGATGGTGGGAAAGGGTCGAAAGCACTCCGCGGCTCCTTCTTCGTCGGTAGGTGATGGGATGGGTACTTCCATTCCTGCCTGGCCTCTTCGGAGAATGTTGCTCTCTACTATGCAAGGAGCGCCCCCCGTGAGAGGAGATCGACCCCCCGCGAAGGTGAGAGGCACTAAAGGTACACGTTGTATTCATGTTGGTATTTATGTTGTACTCATGTTGTATGCATATTGGTATTTATATACATTTTATTACCCATGTTGGTATTTATGTTGTACTAAAGGTACACATGGCCGCGGGAGAGGTAGGGCGGTGGCTGCCACGCCTTCTAAGGTGGCGGCTACACGGTCTCCGCCACCACCCCAAGCTGATTCACCTGAGCACATGTCTTCTAGGGTGGATTCGTCTGAGGTGGAGGCTACACGGTCTCCGGTTCACGATCCTCGGGTCGAAGAGCCTCAGGTCCACGAGCCTTCGACCCACGAGACTCGTGTCCCAGAGGCTTCCTTCCAGGCGACTCCGGACCAAAGCAGGGATGAGGGTACGTCCCAAGAGACCCAGTGGGATGCTGGTAGCGACGAGGAGCTGGGTGAGGGGGCTACCGTCTACCAGCGTGGTAGTTCGGGGCTCCCGCTCATGCAAGCGACCCCCGAGAAGAGGTGGTCGATTAGGCCAAATGGGGACAAGTAAGTTAATTTACTCTTATTTAACCTTTTGCCTTCGCGTTTTCTCAAATATCTAATATTTTGGCTTTAATTTGTCATACTGTAGGGGTTGGATTGTTGCCAAGGGTGTCCGCAAGCCCAACAGCGTCCTTGGTGTTCTTTGCCGTAAAAACTTCCCAGGGTTTGTTACGTTGCCCGGTCCGGAGCGAGAGGTAGGAATGACCTGGGAGCACTACTTGGGTGCCCCGGCCCCGCCGGAGGTGGAGATCGACGGTGTTTTGTGCGACACGAGGGCGGACATGGTGATCCGAAAGTTTTGGGTAATTTGTCCTTCACACAATTATAAATCAACCATAGCTATTTATTGTACTAATCGGTGTTGTCTTGTTTGCAGACCTACTAAAGGTGTGAGGAGGGATACGAGGAGGATGCGGCAAAGGTTATCAAAACCGAACATCGCCGCCTACTTCTAAACTTTCGGCACGAGGCTCGGGTGCAGGCTGTTCGAGACTACTATGCCACGCGGCGTATTAGGCTTGACAAGGCGAAGTGCCGTGATGCTAAGATGGAGAAGGAGCATTACATGAAGGTAATTACATATTATTAAGGCTTTGTAGTTAGTTTCCTTGATTTGGTTCTTACGCGCTCAAATTTCTCTTTATTAACTTAGGTGCCCCCGAGATGGTCTGTGGATAAGATGGATTGTTGGGAGGCCTTGCTGGATCAGTGGTGCTCCGAAACGTGGGAGGCCAGCCACAACAACACCAAGGAGAGGCGTGGCAAAATGGTTGGCGTGCCACACCATCAAGGGAGCGTCAACTTAATCCAATTTGACGAGAACTGGGTATGTGGTTTGCTTCATGCCTCATGCAATTCATTCTTAATGCTATCTTGAGCCCTTTACTAATACAATTTTCGTCTCTCTCTCTTTTAGGCGCGCCACAATAAGATGGAGGCGCCACGGATGTATGACCTGTATGCGATGGCCCATACTGCCTCGTACAAGAAGGTCAAGGCATTCTCTGAGTCTGACCTCGAGCATCCAGAAAACTTCACCAACATCTCGTCCCACGCCAAGCTCGTGAAGTACATAGATCACGGGAAGGCGAGGAAAGGGGAGGACTTTAACCCGAGCGAGGGCCTATTGATCCAGAGCTGGTGATGATAGTTGGCAACGGGAGGCCCCATGGCTCGATCGCCATTGGAGACGGCCTTATACGTTGTCCTAGCACTCTCCGGCAGATAAAGGCACGCCGAACGAGCTCTTGTCCGGAGATAACACGTCGTCCATGGCAGTCGAGCTCGCCATCGAGGTTAGTTTAATGGACTCAACTATATTTCCGCATTATGTTGTGCGTTGGAACCAATATGATTACATTGCTAACAATGAGTTGTGTTGTAGGCTGCTATTCAGAAAGAGAGAGAGGCAATGCAGGCGGCTATGGCGGAGAAGGATAAGGAAATTAGGGACCTGGAGGAGAGGACGACTCCATTGGTGGAGGCGGAGAGAGCACGGAATGATGCTTCTAAAAGGGCCATATACGAGCTCTTCGTGGTATGTTTCTTATTCATGTTATTTCAAATCTTGCATTTGAATGTCCGTTTCATTAATAAATAAAAAGTTTGACTTGTCGAAACCAAATGTACAGTCTATGTGTGAGAAGAACGGCCAAGTCCCTCCGCCGATGCAAGTCATTAACGTGGCGGGGACGGTGAGTTTCATTTTAGTGCAGTGATCTTAAGAGTGTCCTCATGCTAACTACACATTGCAAACGATGTTTGGTGCAGAATATCTCCCGAAACGCATCGCACGACCCTTCTACAGTGGAGCCTTCTCCAGGGCAGCCTTCTCCAGGTGAAACAAGACAGAGCCACCGTGCTTCACCGCTGTGATGACGATAATGGTATGTTATTTATAGTGTTTTAATAACAAATAGCTAGACTTCCATCTAAATGACATAATTAGCTTAGACTCATCCAAGAAAGGCTAAATTGGCTAATTATCCTACGAAATGACATAATTAGCTTAGTTAGCTCCAAAATGACCAATTTAATAAAAAAATGACCTATAGTTAGCTAAGTTCTCTCCTAAATGACATAATTAGCTTAGTTAGCTCCTAAATGGTCTATTTAATAAAACATGACCTATCTATACTTATACTAATTAGAGACTCCCTACAAATTCCCACGTTAATTAGATTTTACGAGCCGTCAATCTGGTGAGACCAAATTATTACGGTCTAGATTGACCCTGAGGGAAAAAACTTATGGTGGGACCAATGAGTATAAAATTGTAAAAAATGTGACTTATCTCTCTCCCTTAATCCAATCACTAACATAAAAAAAACTGACCTATCTCTGAGTAAAATATCTCTCTCCCGTTATCCAATGTCACGTATAGATAAGAAACTCTCCCACGTAAAACTTCTTACGTATCTCCCTCTTCCCACAACCAAATCTGTTAATCTCTCACGTAACCCCATGAAAATCTAGCACATATCTCTCCCAAGCTCTCACGTTCAACTCAAGTTCCCATAGAAAATGTCCCCAACCGATGTGCATTTGTTCTCTCCATCTCCATCCCTCAAACTTGCATTAACCTCCCACGTTGCCCCATCAAATATCGGCCGCTGCTACAGGATAATGCGACCACTAATTCTTTCCTTTCTCTCTTGCAAATTCAGGTTCATTATTTCTCTTGCAGATCCAAGTTCGCCTCCATCTCCACTTATTCCTTCTTTTCTATCTTGGAGATCCATTGCGCCAGCACGAATTCAGTGTAATTTTCTTGCAATGAAGTAGACGGCGCTAAGCACATCTGGCTTCCAGAGACGAGGAGATTAATCCTGGTACTTATGCCCTCTTGGTGGAAATACTATTATATCTTCTTAATTTTTACAATTGTATCTATAGTTCTTCATAAATGAATATGGGGATCATGTATTATAGACAAGCAGAGAAGACCTCATGATTATTTTCAAGTATGCGATTTATTTAACCAGCTAATGTCTCTCATTACTGATTCTTTGTTAGGTCAAACACGGTCCGGCGATGAACTCCGAGTAGCCTTCGGCGACACGAACGTCCTCTCTCACGCATACAAACGCGATACATATAGGTACAAGAAGGAGAGGGACACATTGGACACAAGAATTTCCGGCAACACACGCCTCCGACGCAGGAACGGCGTTTCTTTTCTTCGAGCTCGAACTCTGGCTCGGCACATACCGGCGCTCCTTACATCAGTACACAGTGGTGGATCTTTATACCTGAAGCGCACAAACATAGCTAGCTCCTACGTCACGGCCACCACGCACGCACGTCAGCCACTAACTAGCTAACTACAACTGATTCCTACATGCATGCCCACGTACTAATATCTCCATCCCCGAAATATCTCCAGGGTCAACAACATGCGCCGGAGCAACCAAGTCGCTGCATGCATCTAACAACGTGATGTATACTACCCTACGTGCATGACGCACACATACACTAATCACGGCCATGGACGCGGCCACGGACCGACGGCTGGCTCGACCAACACGTACATGTGGGTCATCGTGGTGGCGTGGCTTATACCTTACATTTTTCTGCTCAATTTGCCAACTTTTCTAGGAGGTTGATCCAGGCAACCATGACCATAACGGCGTACGTTCAGTCGTTTTCGTTTAAATAGGTTTTAGTCTATCAAATCATTTGCAGAAACATACTGTACGTATTAAGTTGGTACGTTGGCCACTATATTGATGTAATGTACAGCTATGTAGTGACATGAAGTAAACCCAATTTCCATGTGCATGTGACTTATTTTCAAATACTGAATTCGGTATACTGTATTTGACCCTCCACGTGATTGCACTAGACGTTTTTACACTAGGTTGAACATGTTTGTTTTGCTGCTTCAGCACATGCACTTACAGGCCTAAGCATCACGTGTGTAAACTGAAAATTAATTATGTGCTCATGCTAAATTAGCATATACTCCTAACTTATTAGGAAAATGATACGAGGCTTCAACTCAAAAGGTATACATATAATGGGTATTTTATTTTTATTGCATTAAGAATATAAATTATATATATACATGGCAGTAAGGTGGAATCTTACTGAATTCGACGTTTTATATACTTTAGTGTCAGGTGGAATCAAGATTGATCATGAAATCTTGGAAAGTATAAACACGATTCTTGCATATGTCTGAACTTACAAGCAAACTCCACTAGGTGCTATGTATAACGATTTTTGACCAACCAGTTCAACGCGTATTTTTTTCTAAATGAGTTGGTATAACATCAAAATCAGAACAGTCAGAAGTTATCCAATGGAGGCAATATAGATTATTTATTTCGGGCACGGAGTTTTTGTACAAGAGAATAAATGCTCCCTCATGTGCTGTAAAATCAAAACAAATAGTCCTAAAAATAGGAAATTCATAGTTATTCATGTCGTGTTCTATTAAACTGCATAATGTCTGTTATATAAAAAAACCATATGAGCTGAAACATCATGAAACTGATGAATTAATTTTCTTTTTACATACATGCTTAGCTCGGAGAACATATATAGGGTACTAAACAGTATAATTTCTCTAATATTAAAAAATATGAGCTAAAACGTCATGAAACTAATGGATTAATTGTCCTTTGGCATGCACGATGGCTCTTATAAGCCACTACTCACCATCGCTGGCCTTTGTGATCTGCAAGGGGGGCCAATCCATTAGATGCCATCCACTTTCCTTTCAATAAATTAAAAGCTGGATCTCACCTTATTTTCAATACATGCCATAACACAGAATCTAAAAATAATTACAATATATTATGTGTTTAGGCAGAATCACTAGCCCGTGCAGGTTGCACGGGTTGACGACTAGTACTTAGCTAATTATCCTCGAAATGACATAATTAGCTCCAAAAAGGCATTCTAAGCCAATTTAGCCCGAAGAAGGGGACAAGAAGAGAAGAAAGAGGACAAATGAAAGGAAGGAAGAAGAAGAAAAGGAGGAGAAGAAGAAGGAGAGGGAGGAGGATAAGCAGAAGGAGAAGAAGGAGGAGAAGAAGGAGAAGGACCTCCTCCTTCTCCTTCTTCTTCCTCCTCCTTCTTCCTCCTTCTCCTTCTCCTTTTTTCTTTTCTTCTTCTTCTCCTCTTCCTTCTCCTTCTCCTCCTCCTCCTTCTTTTACTTCTTCTTCTCTTTCTCTTCTTCTACGTAGCTTAGACTCATCCAAGAAAGGCTAAATTGGCTTATTATCCTACGAAATGACAAAATTAGCTTAGTTAGCTCCAAAATAACCTATTTAATAAAAAATGACCTACAGTTAGCTAAGTTCTATCCTAAATGACATAATAAGGCTTACGTAGCTGCAAGATGACCTATTCCCCCTAATTTAGGTATTAAATGACCTATAATTAGCCTAGCTAGATCCATAATGGCTTAATAAGCATATTTTACTCCGAAATGACCTATTTTACCCAAGTTAGCTCCGAAACGACGTATAGTTAGCTAGGGTTCCACCTAGATGACATAATTAGCTTAGTTAGCTCCTAAATGGTCTATTTAATAAAACATGACCTATACTTAGCTAATTATCATCGAAATGACATATTTAGCTCCAAAAAGGCATTCTAAGCCAATCTAGCCCGAACAAGGGGACAAGAGGAGAAGAAAGAGGAAAAATTAAAGGAAGGATGAAGAAGAAGAGGAGAAGAAGAAGAAGGAGAGGGAGGAGGATAAGAAGAAGGAGAAGAAGGAGGAGAAGAAGGAGAAGGAGCTCCTCCTTCTCCTTCTTCTTCCTCCTTCTTCCTCCTTCTCCTTCTCCTTCTTCTTTTCTTCTTCTTCTCCTCTTCCTTCTCCTTCTCCTCCTCCTCCTTCTTTTACTTATTCTTCTATTCCTCTTCTTCTACGTAGCATGGACTCATCCAAGAAAGGCTAAATTGGCTTATTATCCTACGAAATGACATAATTGTTGGGGAACGTCGCATGGGAAACAAAAATTTTCCTACGCGCACGAAGACCTATCATGGTGATGTCCATCTACGAGAGGGGATGAGTGATCTACGTACCCTTGTAGACCGTACAGCAGAAGCGTTAGTGAACGCGGTTGATGTAGTGGAACGTCCTCACGTCCCTCGATCCGCCCCGCGAACTATCCCGCGACCAGTCCCACGATCCAGTGCCGATCGGACGGCACCTCCGCGTTCAACACACGTACAGCTCGACGATGATCTCGGCCTTCTTGATCCAGCAAGAGAGACGGAGAGGTAGAAGAGTTCTCCGGTAGTGTGACGGCGCTCCGGAGGTTGGTGATGATCTCGTCTCAGCAGGGCTCTGCCCGAGCTCCGCAGAAACGTGATCTAGAGGAAAAACCGTGGAGGTATGTCGTCGGGCTGCCGTGGAAAAGTCGTCTCAAATCAGCCCTAAAACCTCCGTATATATAGGTGGGAGAGGGGGGGACCTTGCCTTGGGGCTCAAGGAGCCCCAAGGGGGTCGGCCGAGCCAAGGGGGGAAGGTCTCCCCCCCAAACCGAGTTGGACTTGGTTTGGTGGGTGGGAGTCCTTCCTTCCCTTCCCACCTCCTTTTTTTTCTTTCTCTTTGATTTTCCTTCCAATGCGCATAGGGCCCCTTTTGGGCTGTCCCACCATCCCACTAAGGGCTGGTGCGCCACCCTCAAGGCCTATGGGCTTCCCCGGGGTGGGTTGCCCCCCCGGTGAACTCCCGGAACCCATTCGTCATTCCCGGTACATTCCCGGTAACTCCGAAAACAGTCTCCCACTTGCACTAGAGTCAATAATCTAGCCCTCACATCATCATGCGAATTACATTGTAATAAATCTAACACCCATACAGTTCTGCTGTTGATCATGCTTTGGCCGTGGAAGAGGTTTAGTCAGCGGGTCTGCTACATTCAGATCCGTGTGCACTTTGCATATATTTACGTCCTCCCCTTCGACGTAGTCGCGGATGAGGTTGAAGCATCGTTTGATGTGTCTGGACTTCTTGTGAAACCGTGGTTCCTTTGCTAAGGCAATGGCACCCGTGTTGTCACAGAACAAGGTTATTAGATTCAGTGCGCTTGGCACCACTCCAAGATCCGTCATGAACTGCTTCATCCAGACACCCTCCTTATCCGCCTCCGAGGCAGCCATGTACTCCGCTTCACATGTAGAATCTGCTACGACGCTTTGCTTGGAACTGCACCAGCTTACCGCACCCCCATTAAGAATAAATACGTATCCGGTTTGCGACTTAGAGTCGTCCGGATCTGTGTCAAAGGTTGCATCGACGTAACCTTTTACGGCGAGCTCTTCGTCACCTCCATACACGAGAAACATCTCCTTAGTCCATTTCAGGTACTTCAGGATATTCTTGACCGCTGTCCAGTGATCCACTCCTGGATTACTCTGGAACCTACCTGCCATACTTATGGCCAGGCTAACGTCCGGTCTAGTGCACAACATTGCATACATGATAGAGCCTATGGCTGAAGCATAGGGGACGGAGCGCATATGCTCTCTATCCTCATCAGTTGCTGGGCACTGAGTCTTACTCAATCTCGTACCTTGTAAAACTGGCAAGAACTCCTTCTTGGACAGTTCCATTTTGAACCTCTTCAAAACTTTATCAAGGTATGTGCTTTGTGAAAGTCCTATCAGGCGTTTTGATCTATCCCTATAGATCTTAATGCCTAGAATGTAAGCAGCTTCTCCTAGGTCCTTCATAGAGAAACTTTTATTCAAGTAATCCTTTATGCTCTCCAAAAACTCTACGTTGTTTCCAATCAGCAATATGTCATCCACATATAATATTATAAACGCCACAGAGCTCCCACTCACTTTCTTGTAAATACAAGATTCTCCAACCACTTGTATAAACCCAAATGCTTTGATCACCTCATCAAAGCGTTTGTTCCAACTCCGAGATGCTTGCACCAGTCCATAAATGGATCGCTGGAGCTTGCACACCTTGTTAGCATTCTTAGGATCGACAAAACCTTCGGGTTGCATCATATACAATTCTTCCTTAAGGAAACCGTTAAGGAACGCCGTTTTGACATCCATCTGCCAGATTTCATAATCGAAAAATGCAGCTATTGCTAACATGATTCTGACGGACTTAAGCATCGCTACGGGTGAGAATGTCTCATCGTAGTCAACTCCTTGAACTTGTGAAAAACCCTTTGCCACAAGTCAAGCTTTATAAACGGTCATATTGCCGTCAGCGTCCGTCTTCCTCTTAAAGATCCATTTGTTCTGAATAGCTTTGCGGCCCTCGGGCAGTACCTCCAAAGTCCACACTTTGTTGTCATACATGGATCCTATCTCGGACTTCAAGGCTTCTAGCCATTTGTTGGAATCTGGGCCCACCATTGCTTCTTCATAATTTGCACGTTCATTGTTGTCCAACAACATGATTGATAAGACGGGATTACCGTACCACTCTGGAGCAGCACGTGGTCCCGTCGACCTGCGTGGTTCGACAGAAACTTGAACCGGAGTTTCATGATCATCATCATTAACTTCCTCCTCAACCGGCGTCGCAACGACAGAGGTTTCCCCTTGCCTTGCGCCACCATCCAGAGGGATGAGAGGTTCGACAACCTCGTCAAGTTCTATCTAACTCCCACTCAATTCTCTCGAGAGAAACTCCTTCTCGAGAAAAGCTCCGGTTTTAGCAACAAACACTTTGCCCTCGGATTTGAGATAGAAGGTGTACCCAACTGTCTCTTGTGGGTAACCTATGAAGACGCACTTTTCCGCTTGGGGTTCCAGCTTTTCAGGCTGAAGCATTTTGACATAAGCATCACATCCCCAAACTTTAAGAAACGACAACTTTGGCCCTTTGCCATACCACAGTTCGCATGGTGTCGTCTCAACGGATTTTGATGGTGCCCTATTTAAAGTGAATGCAGCTGTTTCTAATGCATAACCCCAAAACGATAATGGAAAATCGGTAAGAGACATCATAGATCGCACCATCTCTAATAAAGTACGATTACGACGTTCGGACACACCATTACGCTGTGGTGTTCCAGGTGGTGTCAACTGTGAAACAATTCCACATTGTCTTAAGTGAGCACCAAACTCGAAACTCAGATATTCACCCCCACGATCAGACCGTAGGAACTTGATCTTCTTGTTATGATGATTTTCAACTTCACTCTGAAATTGCTTGAACTTTTCAAATGTTTCAGACTTGGGCTTCATTAAGTAGACATAACCATATCTACTCAAATCGTCAGTGAAGGTGAGAAAATAACGATATCCGCCGCGTGCCTCTACGCTCATCGGACCACACACATCGGTATGTATGATTTCCAACAAGTCACTTGCACGCTCCATTGTTCCGGAGAACGGAGTTTTAGTCATCTTACCCATGAGGCATGGTTCGCACGTGTCAAGTGAATCAAAGTCAAGTGACTCCAAAAGTCCATAGGCATGGAGTTTCTTCATGCGCTTTACACCAATATGACCTAAGCGGCAGTGCCACAAAAATATGGCGCTATCATTGTTAACTCTAACTCTTTTGGTCTCAATGTTATGTATGTGTGTATCGTTATCAAGATTCAATATGAACAATCCTCTCACATTGGGTGCATGACCATAAAAGATGTTACTCATAGAAATAGAACAACCATTATTCTCTCACTTAAAAGAGTAACCGTCTCGCAATAAACAAGATCCAGATATAATGTTCATGCTCAACGCAGGCACTAAATAACAATGATTCAAGTTCATAACTAATCCTGATGGTAACTGAAGTGAAACTGTGCCGACGGCGATTGCATCATCCTTGGAACCATTTCCTACGCGCATCATCACTTCATCTTTCGCCAACCTTCGTCTATTCCGCAGTTCCTGTTTCGAGTTGCAAATATGAGCAACAGAACCGGTATCGAATACCCAGGCACTACTACGAGAGCCGGTTAAGTACACATCAATAACATGTATATCAAATATACCTGATTTTTCTTTGGCCGCCTTCTTATCTGCCAGATACTTGGGGCAATTGCGCTTCCAGTGACCCATACCCTTGCAATAGTAACACTCTGTTTCAGGCTTAGGTCCAGCTTTGGGTTTCTTCGTCGGATTGGCAACAGACTTGCCGCTCTTCTTTGAATTACACTTCTTGCCTTTGTCGTTTCTCTTGAAACTAGTGGTCTTATTCACCATCAACACTTGATGCTCTTTACGGAGTTCAAACTCTGCGACTTTCAGCATCGCAAACAACTCGCCGGGTGACTTGTTCATCCCTTGCATGTTGTAGTTCAACACAAAGCCTTTATAGCTTGGCGGCAGTGATTGAAGGATTCTGTCAGTGATAGCCTGTTGCGGGAGTTCAATCCCCAGCTCAGCTAGACGGTTTGAGTACCCAGACATTTTGAGCACATGTTCACTGACAGACGAGTTCTCCTCCATCTTGCAAGCATAGAATTTATCGGAGGTCTCATACCTCTCGATCCGGGCGTTCTTCTAAAAGATAAACTTCAACTCCTGGAACATCTCAAATGCTCCATGACGCTCAAAGCGACGTTGAAGTCCCGGTTCTAAGCCATACAAGACTGCACATTGAACTACTGAGTAGTCCTCCTTACGTGCTAACCAAGCGTTCTTAACATCCTGATCAGCCGTAGCGGGTGGTTCATCTCCTAGCGCAGCATTAAGGACATAATCCTTCTTCCCAGCTTTTAAGATTAGTTTAAGATTATGAGCCCAGTCTACAAAGTTGCTTCCATCATCTTTCAACTTAGCTTCCTCTAGGAACGTATTGAAATTCAGGGTGACTGTCGCGTGAGCCATGATCTACAACACAAATATATTCAAAGTGGACTTAGACTATGTTCAAGATAATTAGAGTTTAACTTAATCAAATTATTCGCTAAACTCCCACTCAAAAATTACATCTCTCTAGTCATTTGAGTAGTTCATGATCCACTTACACTAGCTCAAGTCCGATCATCACGTGAGTTGAGTATAGTTTCAGTGGTAAGCATCCCTATGCTAATCATATCATCTATATGATTCATGATCGACCTTTCGATCTCATGTGTTCTGAGGCCATGTCTGCACATGCTAGGCTCGTCAAGCTTAACCCGAGTGTTCCGCGTGCGCAACTGTTTTGCACCCGTTGTATGTGAACGTTAGGTCTATCACACCCGATCATCACGTGGTGTCTCGAAACGACGAACTCTAGCAACGGTGCACAGTCGGGGAGAACACAATTTCGTCTTGAAATTTTAGTAAGAGATCACCTCATAGTGCTACCGTCGTTCTAAGCAAAATAAGGTGCATAAAAGGATTAACATCACATGCAATTCATAAGTGATATGATATGGCCATCATCACGTGCTTCTTGATCTCCATCACCAAAGCACCGGCACGATCTTCTTGTCACCGGCGCCACACCATGATCTCCATCGACGTGTCGCCATCGGGGTTGTCGTGCTACTCATGCTATTACTACTAAAACTACATCCTAGCTAAAGAGTAAACGCATCCGAAAGCACAAACATTCGTATAAAGACAACCCTATGGCTCCTGCCGGTTGCCGTACCAACGACGTGCAAGTCGATATTATCTATTACAACATGATCATCTCATACATCCAATATATCACATCACATCGTTGGCCATATAACATCACAAGCATACCTTGCAAAAACAAGTTAGACGTCCTCTAATTTGTTGTTGCATGTTTTACGTGGTGACCATGGGTATCTAGTAGGATCGCATCTTACTTACGCAAACACCACAACGGAGATATATGAGTTGCTATTTAACCTCATCCAAGGACCTCCTCGGTCAAATCCGATTCAACTAAAGTTGGAGAAACCGACACTTGCCAGTCATCTTTGAGCAACGGGGTTACTCGTAGCGATGAAACCAGTCTCTCGTAAGCGTACGAGTAATGTCGGTCCAAGCCGCTTCAATCCAACAATACCGCGGAATCAAGAAAAGACTAAGGAGGGCAGCAAAACGCACATCACTGCCCACACAAACTTTTGTGTTCTACTCGAGAAGACATCTACGCATGAACCTAGCTCTGATACCACTGTTGGGGAACGTCGCATGGGAAACAAAAATTTTCCTACGCGCACGAAGACCTATCATGGTGATGCCCATCTACGAGAGGGGATGAGTGATCTACGTACCCTTGTAGACCGTACAGCAGAAGCGTTAGTGAACGCGGTTGATGTAGTGGAACGTCCTCACGTCCCTCGATCCGCCCCGCGAACTATCCCGCGATCAGTCCCACGATCTAGTGCCGAACGGACGGCACCTCCGCGTTCAGCACACGTACAGCTCGACGATGATCTCGGCCTTCTTGATCCAGCAAGAGAGACGGAGAGGTAGAAGATTTCTCCGACAGCGTGACGGCGCTCCGGAGGTTGGTGATGATCTCGTCTCAGCAGGGCTCCGCCCGAGCTCCGCAGAAACGTGATCTAGAGGAAAAACCGTGGAGGTTTGTGGTCGGGCTGCCGTGGAAAAGTCGTCTCAAATCAGCCCTAAAACCTCCGTATATATAGGTGGGAGAGGGGGGACCTTGCCTTGGGGCTCAAGGAGCCCCAAGGGGGTCGGCCGAGCCAAGGGGGGAAGGTCTCGCCCCCCAAACCGAGTTGGACTTGGTTTGGTGGGTGGGAGTCCTTCCTTCCCTTCCCACCTCCTTTTTTTTCTTTCTCTTTGATTTTCCTTCCAATGCGCATAGGGCCCCTTTTGGGCTGTCCCACCAGCCCACTAAGGGCTGGTGCGCCACCCTCAAGGCCTATGGGCTTCCCCAGGGTGGGTTGCCCCCCCCGGTGAACTCCCGGAACCCATTCGTCATTCCCGGTAACTCCGAAAACCTTCCGGTAATCAAATGAGGTCATCCTATACATCAATCTTCGTTTCTGGACCATTCCGGAAACCCTCGTGACGTCCGTGATCTGATCCGGCATTCCGAACAACATTCGGTAACCAACCATATAACTCAAATACGCATAAAACAACGTCGAACCTTAAGTGTGCAGACCCTGCGCGTTCGAGAACTATGTAGACATGACCCGAGAGACTCCTCGGTCAATATCCAATAGCGGGACCTGGATGCCCATATTGGATCCTACATATTCTACGAAGATCTTATCGTTTGAACGTCAGTGCCAAGGATTCATATAATCCCGTATGTCATTCCCTTTGTCCTTCGGTATGTTACTTGCCCGAGATTCGATCGTCAGTATCCGCATACCTATTTCAAGCTCGTTTACCGGCAAGTCTCTTTACTCGTTCCGTAATACAAGATCCCGCAACTTACACTAAGTTACATTGCTTGCAAGGCTTGTGTGTGATGTTGTATTACCGAGTGGGCCCCGAGATACCTCTCCGTCACACGGAGTGACAAATCCCAGTCTTGATCCATACTAACTCAACTAATACCTTCGGAGATACCTGTAGAGCATCTTTATAGTCACCCAGTTACGTTGCGACGTTTGATACACACAAAGTATTCCTCCGGTGTTAGAGAGTTATATGATCTCATGGTCATAGGAACAAATACTTGACACGCAGAAAACAGTAGCAAGAAAATGACACGATCAACATGCTACGTCTATTAGTTTGGGTCTAGTCCATCACGTGATTCTCCTAATGACGTGATCCAGTTATCAAGCAACAACACCTTGTTCATAATAAGAAGACACTGACTATCTTTGATCAACTGGCTAGCCAACTAGAGGCTTGCTAGGGACAGTGTTTTGTCTATGTATCCACACATGTAAATGAGTCTTCATTCAATACAATTATAGCATGGATAATAAACGATTATCTTGATACAAGAATTATAATAATAACTATATTTATTATTGCCTCTAGGGCATAATTCCAACAATAATTAGCTTATTTAGCTCCAAAATGACCTATTTAATAAAAAATGACCTACAGTTAGCTAAGTTCTCTCCTAAATGACATAATAAGGCTTACGTAGCTGCAAGATGGCCTATTCCCCCTAACTCGGGTATTAAATAGCCTATAATTAGCCTAGCTAGATCCAAAATGGTTTAATAAGCATAGTTTGCTCCGGAATGACCTATTTTACCCAAGTTAGCTCTGAAACGGCGTATAGTCAGCTAGGGTTCCACCTAGATGACATGATTATCTTAGTTAGCTCCTAAATGGTCTATTTAATAAAACATGACCTATACTTAGCTAATTATCCTCGAAATTACATAATTAGCTACAAAAAGGCATTCTAAGCCAATTTAGCCCCAAGAAGGGGACAAGAGGAAAAGAAAGAGGAAAAATGAAAGGAAGGAAGAAGAAGAAGAGGAGAAGAAGACGAAGGAGAGGGAGGAGGATAAGAAGAAGGAGAAGAAGGAGGAGAAGAAAGGAGAAGGAGCTCCTCCTTCTCCTTCTTCTTCTTCCTTCTTCCTCCTTCTCCTTCTCCTTCTTCTTTTCTTCTTCTTCTCCTCTTCCTTCTCCTTCTCCTCCTGCTCCTCCTCCTTCTTTTACTTCTTCTTCTCTTTCTCTTCTTCTACGTAGCTTAGACTCATCCAAAAAAGGCTAAATTGGCTAATTATCCTACGAAATGACATAATTAGCTTAGTGAGCTCCAAAATGACCTATTTAATAAAAAATGACCTACAGTTAGCTAAGGTCTCTCCTAAATTGCATAATAAAGCTTACATACCTGCAAGATGACCTATTCCCCCCAACTTAGGTATTAAATGGCCTATAATTAGCCTAGCTAGATCCAAAATGGCTTAATAAGCATAGTTTGCGCCGGAATGACCTATTTTACCCAAGTTAGCTCCAAAACAACGTATAGTTAGCTAGGGTTCCACCTAGATGACATCATTAGCTTAGTTAGCTCCTAAATGGTCTATTTAATAAAACATGACCTATACTTAGCTAATTATCCTCGAAATGACATAATTAGCTCCAAAAAGGCATTCTAAGCCAATTTAGCCCGAAGAAGGGGACAAGAGGAGAAGAAAGAGGAAAAATTAAAGGAAGGATGAAGAAGAAGAGGAGAAGAAGAAGAAGGAGAGGGAGGAGGATAAGAAGAAGGAGAAGAAGGAAGAGAAGAAGGAGAAGGAGCTCCTCCTTCTCCTTCTTCTTCCTCCTTCTTCCTCCTTCTCCTTCTCCTTCTTCTTTTCTTCTTCTTCTGCTCTTCCTTCTCCTTCTCCTCCTCCTCCTTCTTTTACTTCGTCTTCTCTTTCTCTTCTTCTACGCAGCTTAGACTCATCCAAGAAAGGCTAAATTGGCTAATTATCCTACGAAATGACATAATTAGCTTAGTTAGCTCCAAAATGACCTATTTAATAAAAACAATGGCCTGCAGTTAGCTAAGTTCTCTCCTAAATTGCATAATAAGGCTTACGTAGCTGCAAGATGACCTATTCCCCCCAACTTAGGTATTAAATGGCCTATAATTAGCCTAGCTAGATCCAAAATGGCTTGATAAGCATAGTTTGCTCCGGAATGACCTATTTTACCCAAGTTATCTCTGAAACGACGTATAGTTAGCTAGGGTTCCACCTAGATGACATAATTAGCTTAGTTAGCTCCTAAATGGTCTATTTAATAAGACATGACCTATACTTAGCTAATTATCCTCGAAATGACATAATTAGCTCCAAAAAGGCATTCTAAGCAATTTAGCCCGAAGAAGGGGACAAGAGGAGAAGAAAGAGGAAAAATTAAAGGAAGGATGAAGAAGAAGAGGAGAAGAAGAAGAAGGAGAGGGAGGAGGATAAGAAGAAGGAGAAGAAGGAGGAGAAGAAGGAGAAGGAGCTCCTCCTTCTCCTTCTTCTTCCTCCTTCTTCCTCCTTCTCCTTCTCCTTCTTCTTTTCTTCTTCTTCTCCTCTTCCTTCTCCTTCTCCTCCTCCTCCTTATTTTACTTCTTCTCTTTCTCTTCTTCTACGTAGCTTAGACTCATCCAAGAAAGGCTAAATTGGCTTATTATCCTACGAAATGACATAATTAGCTTAGTTAGCTCCAAAATAACCAGTTTAATAAAAGTGACCTACAGTTAGCTAAGTTCTCTCCTGAATGACATAATAAGGCTTACGTAGCTGCAAGATGACTTATTCCCCCTAATTTAGGTATTAAATGACCTATAATTAGCCTAGCTAGATCCAAAATGGCTTAGTAAGAATATTTTGCTCCGGAATGACCTATTTTACCAAAGTTAGCTTCGAAACGACGTATAGCTAGATAGGGTTCCACCTAGATGACATAATTAGCTTAGTTAGCTCCTAAATGGTCTATTTAATAAAACATAACCTATACTTAGCTAATTATACTTGAAATGACATAATTAGCTCCAAAAAGGCATTCTAAACCAATTTAGCCCGAAGAAGGGGACAAGAGGAGAAGAAAGAGGAAAATGAAAGGAAGGAAGAACAAGAAGAGGTGAAGAAGAAGAAGGAGAGGGAGGAGGATAAGAAGAAGGAGAAGATGGAGGAGAAGAAGGAGAAGGAGCTCCTCCTTCTCCTTCTTCTTCCTCCTTCTTCCTCCTTCTCCTTGTCCTTCTTCTTTTCTTCTTCTTCTCCTATTCCTTCTCCTTCTCCTCCTCCTCCTTCTTTTACTTCTTCTTCTCTTTCTCTTCTTCTACGTAGCTTAGACTCATCCAAGAAAGGCTAAATTGGCTTATTATCCTACGAAATGACATAATTAGCTTAGTTAGCTCCAAAATGACCTATTTAATAAAAAATGACCTACAGTTAGCTAAGTTCTCTCCTAAATGACATAATAAGGCTTACGTAGCTGCAAGATGACCTGTTCCACCTAACTTAGGTATTAAATGACCTATAATTAGCCTAGCTAGATCCAAAATGGCTTAATAAGCATAGTTTGCTCAGGAATGACCTATTTCACCCAAGTTAGCTCCGAAACGACGTATAGTTAGCTAGGGTTCCACCTAGATGACATAATTAGCTTAGTTAGCTCCTAAATGGTCTATTTAATAAAACATGACCTATACTTAGCTAATTATCCTAAAAATGACATAATTAGATCCAAAAAGGCATTCAAAGCCAATTTAGCCCGAAGAAGGGGAAAAGAGGACAAGAAAGAGGAAAATGAAAGGAAAGAAGAAGAAGAAGAGGAGAAGAAGAAGAAGGAGAGGGAGGAGGATAAGAAGAAGGAGAAGAAGGAGGAGAAGAAGGAGGAGAAGAAGGAGAAGGAGCTCCTCCTTCTCCTTCTTCTTCCTCCTTCTTCCTCCTTCTCCTTCTCCTTCTTATTTGCTTCTTCTTCTCGTCTTCCTTCTCCTTCTCCTCCTCCTCCTCCTCCTTCTTTTACTTCTTCTTCTCTTTCTATTCTTCTACGTAGCTTAGACTCATCCAAGAAAGGCTAAATTGGCAAATTATCCTACGAAATGACATAATTTGGTTAGTTAGCTCCAAAATGACCTATTTAATGAAAAATGACCTACAATTAGCTATGTTCTCTCCTAAAGGACATAATAAGGCTTACGTAGCTGCAAGATGACCTATTCCCCCCAACTTAGGTATTAAATGGCCTATAATTAGCCTAGCTAGATCCCAAATGGCTTAATAAGCGTAGTTTGCTCTGGAATGACCTATTTTACCCAAGTTAGCTCCGAAACGACGTATAGTTAGCTAGGGTTCCACCTAGATGACATAATTAGCTTAGTTAGCTGCTAAATGGTCTATTCAATAAAACATGACCTATACTAAGCTAATTATCCTCGAAATGACATAATTAGCTCCAAAAAGGCAATCTAATCCAATTTAGACCGAAGAAGGGGACAAGAGGAGAAGAAAGAGGAATAATGAAAGGAAGGAAGGAAGAAGAAGAGGAGAAGAAGAAGAAGGAGAGGGAGGAGGATAATAAGTAGGAGAAGAAGGAGGAGAAGAAGGAGAAGGAGCTCCTCCTTCTCCTTCTTCTTCCTCCTTCTTCCTCCTTCTCCTTCTCCTTCTTCTTCTCTTCTTCTTCTCCTCTTCCTTCTCCTTCTCCTCCTCCTCCTCCTCCTCCTCCTCCTCCTTCTTCTTTTACTTCTTCTTCTCTTTCTCTTCTTGTATGTAGCTTAGACTCATCCTAGAAAGGCTAAATTGGCTAATTATCCTACGAAATGACATAATTAGCTTAGTTAGCTCCAAAATGACCTATTTAATAAAAAATGACCTACAGTTAGCTAAGTTCTCTCCTAAATGACATAATAAGGCTTACGTAGCTGCAAGATGACCTATTCCCCCCAACTTAGGTATTAAATGGCCTATAATTAGCCTAGCTAGATCCAAAATGGCTTAATAAGCATAGTTTGCTCCGGAATGACCTATTTTACCCAAGTTAGCTCCTAAACGACGTATAGTTAGCTAGGGTTCCACCTAGATGACATAATTAGCTTAGTTAGCTCCTAAATCGTCTATTTAATAAAACATGACCTATACTTAGCTAATTATCCTCGAAATGACATAATTAGCTCCAAAAAGGCATTCTAAGCCAATTTAGCCCGAAGAAGGGGACAGGAGGAGAAGAAAGAGGAAGAATGAAAGGAAGGAAGAAGAAGAAGAGGAGAAGAAGAAGGAGAGGGAGGAGGATAAGAAGAAGGAGAAGAAGGAGAAGGAGCTCCTCCTTCTCCTTCTTCTTCCTCCTTCTTCCTCCTTCTCCTTCTCCTTCTTGTTTTCTTCTTGTTCTCCTCTTCCTTCTCCTTCTCCTCCTCCTCCTTCTTTTACTTCTTATTCTCTTTCTCTTTTTCTACGTAGCTTAGACTCATCCAAGAAAGGCTAAATTGGCTTATTATCCTATGAAATGACATAATTAGCTTAGTTAGCTCCAAAATGACCTACAGTTAGCTAAGTTCTCTCCTAAATGAAATAATAAGGCTTACGTAGCTGCAAGATGACCTATTCCCCCTAACTTAGGTATTAAATGGCCTATAATTAGCCTAGCCAGATCCAAAATGGCTTAATAAGCATAGTTTGCTCCGGAATGACCTATTTTACCCAAGTTAGCTCCGAAGCGACCTATAGTTAGCTAGGGTTCCACCTAAATGACATAATTAGCTTAGTTAGCTCCTAAATGGTCTATACTTAGCTAATTTCTCTCTGAAATAACCTATATATACACTTCTACATCTAGTATTATTCTTCTAACTTTCTTATTTGTCATTTTGCAGATTACCTTCACTTCACGGGAAGCTTGGATTATATTGATGGAATGCTTGAAGATGATTTCTTGTACCATGGCTTGTATTGAAACTATTGTAGTATATGGATATATATATATGAAACTTTGTATGCATGTGGATGAAACTGGTGTAATATATGGTTTGGTACAGATGCAACTTGCATAATATGTATGCACTATGGATGAGAGTTATTTTAATATGGTTATGAGTACGGAAAGAAACTTATTTATGTCAAATATATATATATATATATATATATATATATATATATATATATATATATCCTGATGGCAAAGGGGGGGAATCTGCCCCCTCTCTCTCCCCTCTTTGTCGTCTGCCCCCGCATGGCAAAGGGGGGTGGGCAGACGACAAAGGGGTGAATAAGCCCCCCTCTCTCCCCTCTTTGCCGTCTGCCCCCACATGGCAAAGGGGGGGATGGCACATGACAAAGAGAGGACGCCTGCCGTTAACACTTAACGTGTCCGTTGCAGTATATGTCGTCCCAGTTAATTTGCCGTCTGCCCCCTCATGGCAAAGATTCTTTGCCGTCCGCTTTACAAAAGCAGACGGCAAAGAACCTCTTCACCGGATTTTTTTACCGTCTAGTTTGCCGTCTGCTGACCGACGGCAAATCCTTTGCCGTCCGTGGTTCCCCCCTTTGCCGTCCGCCGTGGCAGACGGCAAATTTCTGAATTTCAATAGTGCTACTTGATTGAATGCATTTCCTTGACGCAATCCATGGTAAACTCTCTGCACGCTTATAGGCAAAACAAGGCCTTTACCGATCATATCGTCGAAGCTATGATAAAATCTCTCGAAGAGAAATTGAATTGGAAGTCTCTATCCCTAGAAAGCTTCATGATGAGTGGGAACGTACTATCAAAATCAAAAACTATGAATGCAATGCTTTGTGTGATTTGGGTGCTAGTGTTTCCGCGATTCCAAAGTCTTTATGTGATGTTGTGGGTTTTAATGAGATTGAAGAGTGTTAACTTAATTTGCATGTTGCGGATTCTACTGTCAAGAAACCCATGGGAAGGATCAATGATGTTCTTATTATAGAAAATAGGAACTATGTACCCGTGGATTTCATTGTGCTTGACATTGATTGCAAACCTACATGCCCTATTATTCTTGGTAGACCTTTCCTAAGGACTATCGGTGCCATCATCGATATGAACGAAGGGAATATTAGATTTCAATTTCCTTTAAAGAAGGGCATGGAGCACTTTCCTAGAAAGAAAATAAGATTGCCTTATGAATCCATGATGAGGGACACTTATGGTTTGAGCACCAAAGACGACGATACGTGATTCTGTCGCCTTATGCCTAGCTAAGGGCGTTAAACAATAGCGCTTGTTGGGAGGCAACCCAATGAATTTATTTCTTTTTCTTTCTGTTTTGTTGCGTCCACACCATCATAATTCTGTTATGATTGTGTTTTTTGTGTTTATTTTTGTGTTTGAGCCAAGCAAACCTTTATGACTAGTCTTGATGATGGTTGTTTGATCCTGCTGGAAAAAGACAGAAACTTTTCGCTCACGAGATGATTTTTCATTTTTATTAATAAAGAGCTTTTGAGTTGATTCTTTTTGCTGATGGTTTATATGCCTTTTGCGCAGGCAGTCGTAATTTTTCAAAATTGTTGAGGTACCATAAGTATGCGAAGTATACAGATTGCTACAGACGGATCTGTTTTTGACAGATTCTGTTTTTGTTGAGTTGGTTGCTTGTTTAGATGAAACTATGGTTAGTATCGGCGGGTACTGGCCATGGAAAAGTGAGAATACAGTAGCCCAGCACCAATATAAATATAAATCAAGATTGCTACAGTACCTAAAGAGGTGGTAGTTTGTTTTCTTGTGCTAAGGTTATCACGAGTTTCTGTTTAAGTTTTGTGTTGTGAAGTTTTCAAGTTTTGGGTGATGTTCTCATAGACAAAGAGATAAGGAGTGGAAAGAGATCAAGCTTGGGGATTCCCAAGGCATCCCAAGCCAAATTCAAGGACACTAAAAAGACTAAAGATTGGGGATGCCCCGGGAAGGCATCCCCTCTTTCGTCTTCAATCCATCGGTAACATTACTTGGAGCTATATTTTTATTCACCACATGTATGTGTTTTGCTTGGAGCATCTTGTATCTTAGGAGTCTTTTATTTTTGTTGTGTCACAATCATCCTTTATGGACACCTTTAGAGAGACACATGCACTCATCGTGATTTTGCTAGAATGCTCATTGTGCTTCACTTATATCTTTTGAGCTAGATAATTTTGCTCTATGTGCTTCACTTAGATCTTTTAGAGTACGGCGGTGCGAGACTTGGTAGTTGGATTATGCTTTGAAATAGTACCAAAGGTGATAGGTACCCAAAGAGGATACAAAAACCTCCATCTTCATGTTCATTGAGTAGAAAGAGAAGTTTTGATTCCTCTCAATTAGTTTTGAGACGTGGATTCGGTAATACTAAGAGTTATATTAGTAGGGTGTTGTGAATCTAGAAATACATGTGTTGAAGGTAGTGATTCCCGTAGCATGCACGTATGCTGAACCGCTATGTTAGGAAGTCGGAGCATAATTGATCTATTGATTGTCATCCTTTGTGTTGAGGTCGGGATCGTGCGATGGTTAACACCTACCAACCCTTCCCCTCGGAGTATGCATTTAGCACTTTGTTTCGATTACTAATAAAAACTTTCGCAACAAGTATGTGAGTTCTTCATGACTAATGTGAGTCCATGGTATAGATGCACTTTCACCTTTCACCATTGCTAGCCTCTCTAGTGTCGCGCAATTCTCACCGGTGCACAAACCCACCAAATGCCTTCCTCAAAGCAGCCACCATATCTACCTACTATGGCATTTTCATATCCATTCCGAGATATATTGCCATGCAACTCCCACCATTCCGTCTCATGACTTGTGCCGTCATACGCCAAGCTAGATTGTTGCACATCCCGGTACACTGCCGGAGGCATTTCCTATAGAGTCATTTCTAAGCTTTGAGCTGTGAGTAAATAAAAGTGTGATGATCATCATTATTAGAGCATTGTCCTATGTGAAGAAAAAAAACAGGCCAAAGAGCCCAAATAAAAAAAAGAAGAGAAAAAAGCGAGGCCTAAGAGCCCAAATAAAAAAAAGAGAGAAGGGACAATGCTATTATCTTTTTCCACACTTGTGCTTTATAATAGCACCATGTTCTTCATGATTGATAGCCTCTCGTTTCGTCACCACCATATGCTAGTGGGAATCTTCATTATATAACTTGGCTTGTATATTCCAATGATGGGCTTCCTCAAAATTGCCCAAGGCCTTCGTGAGCAAGCAAGTTGGATGCACACCCACTAGTTCTCCTTTTGAGCTTTCACATACTTATAGCTCTAGTGCATTCTTTGTATGGCAATCCCTACTCCTTCACATTGATATCTATTAATGGGCATCTCCATAGCCCTTTGATACGCCGAGTGAATGTGATCATCTCCTCCTTTTTTGTCTCACAACCACCACCACACTCTATTCCACCTATAGTGCTATATCCATGGCTCACGCTCATGTATTGCATGATAGTTATAAAAAGTTTGAGAATGTAAGAGTGCAAAAACAATTACTTGGCCAATACCGGGGTTATGAATGATTTACATTAGTTGTGTGAGGATGACGGAGCATAGCCAGACTATATGATTTTGTATGGATAACATTCTTTGGCCTTGTTATTTTCAAAGTTCATGATTACCTTGCTAGTTTGCTTGAAGTATTATTGTTTTCATGTTAATAGGAAACTATTGTTTTGAATCTTACGGATCTGAACATTCATGTCACATGAAAGAAGTTACAAAAGACAACTATTCTAGGTAGCATTCCACATCAAAAATTCAGTCTTTATCACTTCCCTACTCGAGGACGAGCAGGAGTTAAGCTTGGGGATGCTTGATACGTCTCCAACGTATCTATAATTTTTGATGGTTTCATGCTATTATCTTGTCAAACTTTCGATGTTTTGTATTCCTTTTATATATTTTTTGGGACTAACTTATTAACTCAGTGCCAAGTGCCTGTTCTTGTTATTTCCATGTTTTTGACCCCTTTTAGAGGAGGATTTTAAGCGGAGTCCAAACGGAACGAAACTGCCAAAAAGATTTTTTTCCGAAACAGAAAAAGATCGGGAAGCCTGAGAATCAGGGCAGGAGGTCACCAGGGACCCCAGAAGCCCCCTAGCCGTGGCTAGGGGGGCCCGCGCCTCCCAGGCTTGTGGGCTCCCTGGGCCTCCTCTACCCTAGGTTTTCCGCCTATAAATTCCCTAAAATCCCAAAAAAAATCAGGAGATCATCGAAAGTACTTTTCCGCCGCCGCAAGCTTCTGTCTCCGCAAGATCCCATCTCGGGCACGTTCCGGTGCCCTGCTGGAGGGGGGATTCGGATACGGAGGGCTTCTTCATCAACACCATGACCTCTCCGATGATGCGTGAGTAGTTCTCCATAGACCTACGGGTCCATAGCTAGTAGCTAGATGGCTTCTTCTCTATCTTGGATCTTCAATACAAAGTTCTCCAAGATCTTCATCGAGATCTATCCGATGTAATCTTCTTTTGTGGTGTGTTTGTCGAGATCCAATGAATACTGGATTTATGATCAGATTATCAATGAAACTTATTTGAGTTTCTTCGGATCTCTCTTATGCATGATTTCGTATCCTTGTAATTCTCTTCGAGTTGTGGGTTTTGTTTGGCCAAAAAGATCAATGATTCTTGCAATGGGAGAAGTGCTTGGTTTTGGGTTCATACCGTGCGGTGACCTCACCCAGTGACAGAAGGGGCAGCGAGGCATGCATCGAGTTGTTGCCATCAAGGCTAAAAAGATGGGGTTTTCATCATTGGTTTCAGATTATCCCTCTACATCATGTCATCTTGCTTAAGGCGTTACTCTATTTGTCATGAACTCAATACACTAGATGCATGCTGGATAGCGGTCGATGTGTGGTGTAATAGTAGTAGATGTAGAAAGTATCGGTCTACTTGTCTCGGACGTGATGCCTATATGTATGATCATTGCCTTAGATATCGTCATGACTTTGCGCGGTTCTATCAATTGCTCGACAGTAAGTTGTTCACCCACCGTGATATTTCCTATTTTGAGAGAAGCCTCTAGTTAACACTATGCCCCCAGGTCTACTCCACACCATATTTTCAGCCTTACTCTTTTACTTCGTTGCACTTTCCGCCTTCAGATCTCACTTTGCAATCAATCTTGAAGGGATTGACAACCCCTTTATAGCGTTGGGTGCAAGCTCTTTGTGTTTGTGGAGGTACACTGGACTTGATGAGATTCTCCTACTGGATTGATACCTTGGTTCTCAAACTGAGGGAAATACTTACTGCTCCTGTGCTGCATCACCCTTTCCTCTTCAAGGGAAAAACCAACGCAAGCAAGTCTCCATCATCGTGTCAAATTCTGGCGCTGTTGTTTGAGAAGTAGCAAGGGCATGGGTTTCTGAACCCATGGTTCTCTTTCTTTACCATGCTTGCTAGCAATAAATTCATTCTTATCATATCTCGTGTTCTTAGGTTGTGGGTTATCAAGATCAACGACAGGTTCAATCTCCACATCCTTATCATTACTAGTTTGCGCATCAACATTAACACCAGTATCAATATTATCACTAGGATCATGTTCATCACCAGATTGTGTTTCGGCATTAGAAACAGAGACATCATTTGGATTCTCGGGTGTAGCAGCAACAGGTTTGCTAGCATGCAAGTTCCTATCATCTTTCTTTTTCTTCCTAATACCAGGATGACTAGGTGCATCAGTGTTAAATCCTTGAGAATCTTGTTTAATTCTCTTAGGATGACCCTCAGGATACAAAGGTTCCTGAGTCATTCTAACAGACTTGTCATTCAACTCATTGAGCAAGTCATTTTGAGCCTTAAGTACTTGTTCTACTTGAGTAGTGACCATAGAGGCATGTTTACTCAAAAGCTGAAGATCATTGACATTTCTATCCACACAAGCAGTTATATGATCAATCATACTAGCATTTTTTCTCAAATTGTCTACTAACATAATCATTGAAACTTTGTTGTTTGGCAACAAAGTTATCAAATTCATCTAAGCATAAGCTAGCAGGTTTATCATAAGGACTATCACTCTCATTGACTCTAAGAAGAGAATTTACCTCTACTACTTGTGTCGGGTTATCAAGACCATGTATTTCCTCGATAGGTGGTATATTCTTAACATCTTCAGATTTAATACCTTTCTCTTGCATAGATTTCTTGGCTTCTTGCATATCTTCAGGACTAAGGAATAGAATACCTCTTTTCTTCGGAGTTGGCTTCGGAGGTGGTTTGGGAATAGTCCAAGCATTATCATTACTCAAGATATTATTCAATAGAATTTCAGCTTGTTCCACAGTTCGTTCCCTGAAAACACAAATAGCACAACTATCTAGGTGGTCCCTAGAAGCATCTGTTAGTCCATCATAAAAGATATCAAGTATTTCATTTTTCTGAAGAGTGTGATCAGGCAAAGCATTAAGTAGCTGGACAAGCCTCCCCCAACCTTGTGGGAGACTCTCTTCTTCAACTTGCACAAAGTTATATATAGCCTGCAAGGCAGCTTGTTTCTTATGGGCAGGAAAATATTTCTTAGAGAAGTAGTAAATCATATCCTGGGGACTACGCACACAACTAGGAGCAAGAGAACTGAACCAAGTCTTAGCCTCACCATTTAGTGAGCAAGGAAACAATTTAAGGATATAGTAATGGCGAATCTTTTACTCATTCGTGAATAGGGTGGCTATATCATGCAGCTTGGTAAGATGTCCTACAACCATTTGAGACTCATAACCATGAAAAGGATCATATTCAACAAAAGTGATTAACTCAGGATCGACAAAGAATTCATTATCCTTATCAGTAACAAAGATAGGTGAAGTAGCAAACTTAGGATCGTATTTCATTCTAGCATTCATATATTTTTCTTTCCACTTGCGCAATAAATTCTCAAGATCATAGCTATCCTTACAAGAAATAAAGTCTTCAGCTACCTCTCCCTCCATAACATAACCCTTAGGTATATTAGGCAATTCATATATAGGACAACTAGGTCTAACAGGTGTAACAACAGGTTCTACTTCAATAATTTCATCAGTTTCAGAAGTATCATCACATTCAGGAGTAACTCTAGCAATTTGTGCATTAAGAAATGCAACCAAGGGCAAATCATTATCAAGAAAAGCATCATCAAGAACAGGTGACATATCAGAATTACCAATAGGTGGTGGTGTCGCAAATTTACTCATAACTGAAGGTGAATCAAGTGCAGAGCTAGATGACAGTTCCTTACTTGTCCTCGTAGTTGAGGGCAAGACTTTAGTTTTTGGATCTCTCGGATTCCTCGTAGTGATAAACAGACGTAAATCCCAAGTGACTCAGAGAATTGAGCTATGCTTCCCCGGCAACGGCGCCAGAAAAAGGTCTTGATGACCCACAAGTATAGGGGATCGCAACAGTTTTCAAGGGTAGAGTATTCAACCCAAATTTGTTGATTCAACACAAGTGGAAGCCAAAGAATATTCTCGAGTATTAGCAGTTGAGTTGTCAATTCAACCACACCTGAAAGACTTAGTATCTGCAGCAAAGTTTCAGTAGCAAAGTAGTGTGATAGTAACGAGAGGAGTAGCGGTGACAGCAGTAGCGGTAAAGTACCTTAGCAAGGACCAGTAGGAAAAGACTCGTAGGCATTGGATCGGTGATGGATAATTATGCCGGATGACATTCATCATATAACAGTTATAACATAGGGTGATATGTAACTAGCTCTAGTTCGTCACTGTAATGTAGGCATGTATTCCGTATTTAGTCATACGTGCTTATGGAAAAGAACTTGCATGACATCTATTGTCCATCCCTCCCGTGGCAGCGGGTTCCTAATGGAAAATGATGGATATTAAGGTCTCCTTTTAATAGAGAACCGGAACAAAGCATTAGCACATAGTGAATACATGAACTCCTCGTACTATGGTCATCTCCAGGAGTGGTTCCGGCTATTGTCACTCCGGGGTTGCCGGGTCATAACACATAGTAGGTGACTACAAATTGCAAGATAGGATCTAGAACACACATATATTGATGAAAATATAATAGGTTCAGATCTGAAATCATGGCACTCGGGCCCTAGTGACAAGCATTAAGCATAGCAAAGTAGTAGCAACATCAATCTCAGAACATAGTGGATACTAGGGATCAAACCCTATCAAAACTAACTCGATTACATGATAGATCTCATCCAACCCATCACCGTCCAGCAAGCCTATGATGAGATTACTCACGAACGATGAAGAGCATCATGGAATCGGCGATGAAGGATGGTTGGTGATGACGACGACGTCCATTTCCCCTCTCCGGAGCCCAGAACGGACTCCAGATCTGCCCTCCAGGGGAAGAACAGGTGATGGCGGCGGCTCAGTATCGTGAAACGCGATGAACTCTACTCTCTTAATTTTTTTCTGGGCGAAAGAGAATATTTAGAGCTGGAGTTGGAGGCTACGGAGCCACGAGGGCCTCACAAGCCTGCCAGGCGCGACCAAGGGGGGCGCACCTCCTGGGCTTGTGGGCTCCTGGCTCCGCGTCTCTAGGTAATTCTTGCGCCAGTATTTTTTATATATTCTAGAAAAAATCCTCATAAATTTCCAGGTCATTCTGAGAACTTTTATTTCTGTGCAAAAACCACACCATGGCCATTCTGCTGAAAACAACGTAAGTCCGGGTTAGTTCCATTCAAATTATGCAAATTAGAGTCCAAAACAAGGGCAAAAGAGTTAGGAAAAGTAGATACGATGGAGAGGTATCAGTGTCCGACTCAGGTACGGCAGCCCCGATCTTGCCAATGAAGTGGTGAATCTTGCCGAAGGGGACCCTGTATCCAGATTCGATTGAATCGGCCTCAGGCCCCCACTGAGAATTGTCGATGTAGTACTTCCCGCGGTGACTCTTTGTCATGATGCCAGCCGCGTAGCTTGCAAACCCTGGATGGGATCCCTTTGAGAACTCAACTCCACCGTGCGCTAGCCCCACGGTCGGCGCCACGTGTCATGGTTTTGTCACGGCAGATGTCCTCGTGAAAGGACTTAGTGATGGAGCCATCGCACCTTGGTGGCCACTCAAAGGGGGTGAGCGGAAGCGAGACTCAGGTTTACCCAGGTTCGGCCCCTCCGGTGGAGGTAAAAGCCTACGTCCTACTTTGTGTATATCGATGGTGGATTCGATTACAAGGAGGGCGTAACTCGCCTGACCTAGCTCTCGATGGATTTTAACTTAACTTATCCGCCCTAGAGACTCGCATTTATATATAGGTCGAGGCCCTACGGTTTACAATGTCCTGGCCACATTACAAATCATGGCTTTGCATATCTCTAAGTCGCCGTGTCTTCCAAGCTAGGAAACCTCCTTGGTGACTTATCTTCTCCATTAGTCTTGAACCGCCATCTGGTCCTATGGGCCCTGGCCGGCTCTTCGTCGAGGTTCTCCTGGCGCATCTCAGACCCTGGGCCGAGGCTTATCTTGATCATGAATGTAGAATCGTCGTTTACCTCACCCGGCCCAAGAGGGCGGGTCATACCGTAGGTAATATCCCCAACAGAACCCGTACAAACAAGGTTGGGGCAATCTCCACAACTTAATTGGAGGCTCCCAACAACACCACGAAGCTTCATCATAATGGAATATGGCTTCGAGGTAACCTCAAATGCCCGGGGCAATCTCCACAACCTAATTAGAGACCCTGAAGCTTGCCCGAAGCTTTAGACCACAATGATTGAGCTCCGAGGCACGACCAAGCTTCTAGGATGCCAGTGCACCCAAGAGGAACAAGTATTAGGGTACCAAGCACCCAAGAGTAATAAGCTTCTCAAACTTCACTTCCACGTATCACCGTGGATAACTCAAACCTATGCACCAAATGGAATGGCAAGGGCACACGGAGTGCCCAAGCTCTTCTCTCCCAAATCCCTCCACAACGACTAATGCTATGAAATAAAATGAGAGGAAGAACACCAAGAACTCCAAAATCTATATCCAAGGGGTTCCCCTCACATAGAGGAGAAAGTGACTCGTGGAAATGTGGATCTAGATATCCTTTCTCTTTTCCCTCAAGAACTATCAAGAATCATTGGAGGGATTGAGAGTTAGCAAGCTCGAAGAAGGTCAACAATGGGGGGAAAACACAAGCTCAATAGATAGGGACCATTGGGGAAGAAGGGCCCCTTAAATCGGCTCCCCCGAATCCAACCGTTATGCGCACAAGTCACGCTCAAGCGGTACTACCGCTGAGGGGAGCGGTACTACCGCTTAGCACAGTCAAAATAGCCCAACGAGACAGAAAACACGAGTGTAGTTCTACCATAGAGGTAGTACCGCTCAGGGAGAGGTAGTATCACTTGAGAGGTAGTACCGCTCGGGGGAGAGGTAGTACCTCTTATCATAGGTAGTACCGCTCGAGGGAGAGGTAGTACCGCTTGAGAGGTAGTACTGCTCGGGGGAGAGGTAGTACCTCTTATCAAAGGTACTATCGCTTGGGGGAGAGGTAGCACCGCTTGAGAGGTAGTACTGCTCGGGGGAGAGGCAGTACCTCTTATTAGAGATAATACCGCTTGGACCTTTTCACGATGGAAAGCATGAATACCAGAACTGCCATAACTTTCACATATGAGCCCCAAATTGAGCAAACTCAAGCTTGTTAGATTGAGGACGACAAGAGTTATCCAACGGCAAAAGGAACATCTTAAGAAGAGGCGGTATAAAAATGCCAATGATATAGAGATGTGAAACCTCTATGAGTGAAGAACCGGCAAAAACTCCAACACCGAAAACATCATACAAGATGCACATGAAGTTCATTTTTTATGAACTCGAGCTTGCCATAAAGATGATCATAAGCTACAATACTCACAAAGAGAAACACCAAACAAGAACCAAGAAAGATGATGCAAGTATGCAAATGGTTTGAGCTCTCAACAAACAATACGATCAAGCTACTCACTTGAGAGTCCCGCTTGATAGTACGTCAATCTATCCTGAAATAGAAAACCTATCAAGGACGAACCTATACCTTTCACATAGTACACTTGAGCTAGATGATGACGATCTTGACTTCCTCAAGATGTACGAGTTTTCTTGATTGCGCTGGCTCGATAAAGACTTGTAAATTTCTCCCCATACTCCATTATGGGTAAGCCACTCTTCACCACATCTTCAAAAGTCAATTGCCACCACAATGGACGACAAGCTTGAAGCAAGATATCTGCGTGATGCTCCACTTGAACTTGTACACCAGAATCTTGATGACGATCACCACTTGATGTCATCCTCCATCGGTTGTATGAAATCTTCCTCTTGACTCAAGCCCATGGAAATACACCTAACCCCGCATAGAACTCTCACGAAGACCATGGGTTAGTACACAAAAGCGTAATGGACATGTATTCCGAATATAGTCATACGTGATTGCGGAAAGAACTTGCATGGCATCTTTTGTCCTACCCTCCTCTGGAAGCGGGTCCTATTGGAAACTAAGGGATATTAGGGCCTCTTTTTAATAGAGAACAAAAACAAAGCATTAACACATGGTGAATACATGAACTCCTCAAACTACGACAATCATAGGAAAGAATGCCAATTATTGTTACCATGGGCTATGCGGATCAAGACACGTAATAGGTGCATACAACTTACAAGATAGAATCGAAATAACTCTTATATTCATGAAAACATAATAGGTTCAAATCTGAAATTTTGGCACTAGGACCCTAGTGAGAAGCATTAAGCATAGCAAAGTCATAGCAACATCAATCTCAGAATATAGTTGACACCAGGGATCAAGCCATATCAAATTAACTCGATTACATGAGAAATTCCAACACCGACCAGCTAGCCTACAAAGGAATTACTCACTCCCGGTGGTGAGCATCATGGAACAGTTGATGGAGATGGGTTCGTGATGATGATGACGAAGAATCCCCCTCTCCGGAGCCCCAAACGGACTCCAGACCAGCCCTCCCAAGGAAGAACATGAGGTGGCCACGGCTCTATCACGTAGATCATGATGAAATATTCTCTTTGATTTTTGTTCTCCAAATGTATGAATTTGTAGGAGTGGAGATAGTGTCGTGGGAGCCTCATGGCCCCACAACACAATGATATGACTACAACGTATCTATAATTTTTTATTGTTGTATGATGTTATGTTATCATTCTAGAATGTTCTATAATCATTTTATAGCAATTTTATATCATTTTTGGGACTAACATATTGACATAGTGCCTAGTGCGACTTGTTGTTTTTTTCCTTCGGAGAAAATCCATATCACATGAGGTCCAATTGCCACGAAACTTTACGGAGATTTTTTTGGACCACAAGGAAACTTGGGGACAAAGATTGAGCAGCAGCCAAGGCCCAAGGGGCCACTAGGCACCACGGTGCGCCAGAGGCCCCTGGCACGACCTCGTGCCTAGTGGGCCCCTCTAGAAGCTTATGCACCGCCTCCGAGCTCTATAAACACCCCAATATTACAGGAACCCTAGAGGAGTCGTTGAAAAATCATTTCACCCACGACAAGTTCCAAAGCCACAAAACCAATCTAGAGCATTTTCCAGAGAATAACACGATCATGTAGGGGCTAACCATCTGCATTGGTGCTCCTCCCATGATGCGTGAGTAGTTCATATTAGACCTACGGGTCCATAGGCAGTAGCTAGATGGTTTTCTCTCTCGTTTTGTTTCTCAATACAATTTTCTGTTAGATATCCGTATGATGTAACTCTTTCTTTTGAAGTGTGTTTGTTGGAATCCGATGAATTGTGAGTTTATGGTCACATCTATGAAAACATATTCATGCTTGATTATTATAGCCTTGTTTTTATTCTCCGATATTTGGTTTTTCTCTCGCCAACTTGATTTTTTATCTTGCAGTGGGAAGAGGTGCTTTGTGATGGGGTCGATCTTGCGGTGCTCAATCTCAATGACAGAAAGAGACATGTCATGCATCACTAGTAGAAAACAGGGCTTTGGTCCAGCCGATGAAAGGGCTTTAATCCCGTTTTTTTACAAACCGGGAGCAATGGGAGCATCAGTCTCGTTTCGAGAGGCCAGGGCGTCGGCCGGGCCAGGGTCCCGGTTCGTTTAACCCCTTTTGTCCCGGTGCCAGACAAGAACTGGGACCAGTGGTCCTCGCTCCTCGGGCAGAAGCTCTAGTCCCGGTTTGTGGCTGTCAGTCTTCTGTCCCGGTTCTGATCACCAATGCGGTTGAAGATGGATGCAATGCGCTTGAAGATTATGTATATTAGAAAATATGGCATTGATAAACAGGCTTGGTATCATTATGTTGTTGAGTCAATTGTTACATTAGTTGCGATTTTGATCACATTTCTTGTTGCACTTAAATGTTTTACATAGTTGTATGTTGTTTTATGAGAACTATATATCAACTTTATGTATTTATTTTTGTAGAAATAACATTTGATCACTAGTGTACTTTGGTTTTAATGTCATGATGAACTTGTATCAATTTGGTCATTTATCTATTCATGATGTTCTGCAATGGTTTTTGATATACTTAATTTCATAATACAGATGAACCACCAATGGATGTACAGTGACCCACGCACTTCGGAGTACATTACGGGCTTGTGTAATTTTTTTGGTGTGGACGAAGCAACCAAGCAGAATGGTTTTATGTACTGTCCATGTGATAACTGTGACAATACGAAGGATTACTCTTCCACGAAAACCATTCATGTCAACCTGCTTGAGAAGGGTTTCATGCCCCACTATTATGTTTGGACCAATCACGCAGAAAGAGGGGTTATGATGCAATACAATGAAGAAGAAGAGGATAATGACAACTATCGGGATCCTATGTTCCTTGAAGACGGTGATACTGCAATGGGGGAAGCTGAAGATCTAGAGGCACCAGACGATGTGCCCGATGATGATCTTTGTCGGGTCATTGTCGATGCACACAAAGAATGCAAAAGTGAAAGGGAGAAGTTGAAGTTCGAGCACATGTTAGAGGATCACAAAAAAGGGTTGTACCCAAATTGCAAAGATGATAACACAAAGCTCACTACCACATTCTGCAATGGAAGGCAGAGAACGGTTTATCTGATAATGGATTTGGGAAGCTACTGAAAAAATGAAGACGAAGCTTCCAAAGGATAACGAATTACCTGACATTATGTACGAAGCAAAGAAGGTTCTCTGCCCTCTAGTATTGGAGGTGCAGAAGATACATGCATACCCTAATGAGTGCATCCTCTACCATTATGAGTACGAGGATTTGAACGCATGCCCCGTATGCGGTGCATTGCGTTATAAGATCAGACGAGATGACCCTGGTGAGGTTGAGGGCAAGCGCCCCAGGAAGAGGGTTCCTGCAAAGTTGTTGTGGTATGCTCCTATAATACCACGGTTGAAACGTTTGTTCAGAGACAAAGAGCATGCCAAGTTGGTGCGATGGCACAAGGAAGACCGTAAGAAAGATGGGAAGTTGAGAGCACCCGTTGATGGGTCACAGTGGAGAAAACTCGAGAGAAGGTGGGGTGACTCTAAGTGTAGATGGCATTAATCCTTTTGGGGAGCAGAGCAGCAATCATAGCACCTGGCTTGCGATTCTATGTATCTATAACCTTCCTCCTTGGTTGTACATGGAGCGGATGTTCATTATGATGCCAGTGCTCATCCAAGGCCCTAAGCAACCCAACAACGACATTGATGTGTACCTAAGGCCATTAGTTGAAGAACTTTTACAAGTGTGGAATGGAAAAGGTGTACGTGTGTGGGATGAGCACATGCAGCAGGAATTTGACCTACATGCGTTGCTGTTTGTAACCATCAATGATAGGTCTGCTCTCAGTAACCTTTCAGGACAAACAAACAAGGGATACCATGCATGCACGCACTATTTAGATGACACCGAACATATATATTTGGACAAATGCAGGAAGAATGTGTACCTTGTACATTGTCGATTTCTTCCGACCAACCATCAATAACGAAAGAAAGGCAAGCATTTCAAAGGTGAGGCATATCACCGGAAGAAGCCCGCCCTCCATATTGGTGATCACATACTTGATATGGTCAATGATTTACACGTAATCTTTGGAAAGGGTCCTCGCGGACAATCTGTTTCGAATGATGCCGAGGGACGCGAACCCATGTGGAAGAAGAAATCTATATTTTGGGACCTAGCCTATTGGAAAGACTTAGAGGTCCGCTCTGCAATTGACATGATGCACGTGACGAAGAATGTTTGCGTAAACCTGCTAGGCTTCTTGGGCGTGTATGGGAAGAGAAAAGAAACACCAGAGGCGCTGGAGGACCAACAACGTGTGCACCAAAAAGACAAGATGCATTCAAAGCAGTATAAAGGTCCTGCCAGCTATGCTCTTACCAAAGGAGAGAAGGAAATCTTCTTTGAATGCCTGCTGAGTATGAAGGTTCTGTCTGGCTTCTCATCCAATATAAAGGGAATAATAAATATGGCAGAGAAAAAGTTCCAGAACCTAAAGTCTCATGACTGCCACGTGATTATGACGCAACTGCTTCCAGTTGCATTAAGGGGGCTTCTACCGGAAAATGTTCGATTAGCCATTGCGAAGCTATGTGCATTCCTCAATGCAATATCTGAGAAGTTAATCAATCGAGAAATCATACCAAGTTAAAAGAGTGTTTTGGTCCAATGTCCTGTTAGTTTCGAGCTTGTGTTCCCACCATACTTCTTCAATATCATGACGCATGTCCAAGTTCATCTAGTCGACGAGATTGGCATTCTGGGCCCTGTATTTCTACACAATATGTTCCCCTTTGAGAGGTTCATGGGAGTCTTAAAGAAATATGTACACAACCATGCTAGGCAAGAAGGAAGCATCTCCACGGGCCATCAAACGGAGGAGGTCATTGGGTTTTGTGTTGACTTCATTCCTGACCTTAAGAAGATTGGGCTCCCTCAATCGCGGTATGAGGGGATACTTGTTGGGGAACGTCGCATGGGAAACTAAAAATTTCCTACGCGCACGAAGACCTATCATGGTGATGTCCATCTACGAGAGGGGATGAGTGATCTACGTACCCTTGTAGATCGTACAACAGAAGCGTTAGTGAACGCGGTTGATGTAGTGGAACGTCCTCACGTCCCTCGATCCGCCCCGCGAACAATCCCGCGATCAGTCCCACGATCTAGTACCGAACGGACGGCACCTCCGCGTTCAGCACACGTACAGCTCGACGATGATCTCGGCCTTCTTGATCCAGCAAGAGAGACAGAGAGGTAGAAGAGTTCTCCGGCAGCGTGACGGCGCTCCGGAGGTTGGTGATGACCTTGTCTCAGCAGGGCTCCGCCCGAGCTCCGCAGAAACGCGATCTAGAGGAAAAACCGTGGAGGTATGTGGTCGGGCTGCCGTGGAAAAGTCGTGTCAAATCAGCCCTAAAACCTCCGTATATATAGGTGGGAGGGAGGGGACCTTGCCTTGGGGCTTAAGGAGCCCCAAGGGGGTCGGCCGAGCCAAGGGGGGAAGGCTCCCCCCCAAACCGAGTTGGACTTGGTTTGGTGGGTGGGAGTCCTTCCTTCCCTTCCCACCTCCTCTTTTTTTCTTTTCTCTTTGATTTTCTTTTCTAGGCGCATAGGGCCCTTTTGGGCTGTCCCACCAGCCCACTAAGGGCTGGTGCGCCACCCTCAAGGCCTATGGGCTTCCCCGGGGTGGGTTGCCCCCCCCCCCCCGGTGAACTCCCGGAACCCATTCGTCATTCCCGGTACATTCCCGGTAACTCCAAAAACCTTCCGGTAATCAAATGAGGTCATCCTATATATCAATCTTCCTTTCCGGACCATTCCGGAAACCCTCGTGACGTCCGTGATCTCATCCGGGACTCCGAACAACATTCGGTAACCAACCATATAACTCAAATACGCATAAAACAACGTCGAACCTTAAGTGTGCAGACCCTGCGGGTTCGAGAACTATGTAGACATGACCCGAGAGACTCCTCGGTCAATATCCAATAGCGGGACCTGGATGCCCATATTGGATCCTACATATTCTACGAAGATCTTATCGTTTGAACCTCAGTGCCAAGGATTCATATAATCCCGTATGTCATTCCCTTTGTCCTTCGGTATGTTACTTGCCCGAGATTCGATCGTCAGTATCCGCATACCTATTTCAATCTCGTTTATCGGCAAGTCTCTTTACTCGTTCCGTAATACAAGATCCCTTAACTTACACTAAGTCACATTGCTTGCAAGGCTTGTGTGTGATGTTGTATTACCGAGTGGGCCCCGAGATACCTCTCCGTCACACGGAGTGACAAATCCCAGTCTCGATCCATACTAACTCAACGAACACCTTTGGAGATACCTGTAGAGCATCTTTATAGTCACCCAGTTACGTTGCGACGTTTGATACACACAAAGCATTCCTCCGGTGTCCGTGAGTTATATGATCTCATGGTCATAGGAACAAATACTTGACACGCAGAAAACAGTAGCAACAAAATGACACGATCAACATGCTACGTCTATTAGTTTGGGTCTAGTCCATCACATGTTTCTCCTAATGATGTGATCCCGTTATCAAGTGACAACACTTGCCTATGGCCAGGAAACCTTGACCATCTTTGATCAACGAGCTAGTCAACTAGAGGCTTACTAGGGATAGTGTTTTGTCTATGTATCCACACAAGTATTGTGTTTCCAATCAATACAATTATAGCATGGATAATAAACGATTATCATGAACTAAGAAATATAATAATAACTAATTTATTATTGCCTCTAGGGCATATTTCCAACAGTCTCCCACTTGCACTAGAGTCAATAATCTAGTTCACATCACCATGTGATTCCAACGAATCCAACACCCATATAGTTCTGGGGTCTGATCACGTCTTGCTCGTGAGAGAGGTTTTAGTCAACGGTTATGAAACTTTCAGATCCGTGTGTTCTTTACAAATCTTTATGTCATCTTATAGATGCTGCTACTACGTGCTATTCGGAAAAGCTCCAAATATCTACTCTACTATACGAATCCGTTTCACTACTCATAGTTATTCGGATTAGTGTCAAAGCTTGCATCAACGTAACCCTTTACGACGAACTCTTTAACCACCTCCATAATCGAGAAAAATTCCTTAGTCCATTAGTCACTAAGGATAAATTTTGACCGTTGCTAGTGATTCAATCATGGATCACTCTCTGTACCTCTCAACAGACTTTGTGTCAAGGCACACATCAGGTGCGGTACACAACATGGCATACTTTAGATTCTACGGCTAAGGCATAGAAGACGACCTTCGTCTATTCTCTTTATTCTGCCGTGGTCGGGTTTTGAGTCTTTCTCAAATTCACACCTTACAACGCAACCAAGAACTCCTTCTTTGCTGATCTATTTTGAACTCCTTCAAAAACTTGTCAAGGCATGCATGTTATTGAAACTTTCATTAAGCGCTTTTGATCTATCTCCATAGATCTTTGATGCTCAACGTTCCAGTAGCGCAATCCAGGTATTCCTTTGAAAACTCCTTTCAAACAACCTTGTATGCTTTACAGAACTTCTACATCACTTCTGATCCACAATATGTCACCCACATATACTTATCAGAAATTCTATAGTGCTCCCACTCACTTCTTTGGAAATACAAGTTTCTCATAAACTTTGTACAAACCCAAAATCTTTGATCATCTCATCAAAGTGTATATTCCAACTCCGAGATGCTTGCACCAGTCCATTGAAGGATCACTGGAGCTTGCATACTTGCTAGTATCTTTAGGATCGACAAAACCTTCTGGTTGTATCACATACAATGTTTGCTCAAGGAAACCGTCGAGGAAACAATGTTTTGTCATCCTACATGCAATATTTCATAAATAATGCATCAACAACTAACATAATTCTAACAGACCTTTAGTATCGCTACGAGTGAGAAAGTCTCATCATAGTCAACTGTTTGATCTTGTCGAAAACATCTTTGCGCCAAGTCGAGCTTTTCTTAATAGTGACTTATCACCATCATCGTCTGTCTTCTTTTAATGATCCATTTTACTTAATAGTCCTATGACCATCAAGTAGTTCTACCAAAGTCTACACTTTGTTTTCACACATGGATCCTCTCTCGGATTTCATGGCTTCCAGCCATTTGTCGGAATCTGGGCCCACCATCGCTTTCTCCATAACTCGTAGGTTCACTGTTGCTCAACAACATGACCTCCAAGACAAGGTTATCGTACTACTCTGCAGCAGTACGCAACCTTGTCGACCTACGAGGTTTGTAGTAACTTGATTCGAAGCTCAATGATCACCATCATCAGCTTCCACTTCAATTGGTGTAGGCGCCACAGGAACAACTTCCTGCGCCCTGCTACACACTGGTTGAAGTGATGGTTCAATAACCTCATCAAGTTCTACTACCCTCCCACTCAATTCTTTCGAGAGAAACCTTTCCTCGAGAAAGGATCCGTTTCTAGAAACAAACACTTTGCTTTCGGACTTGAGATAGGAGATGTACCCAACTGTTTTGGATATCCTATGAAGATGCATTTATCCGCTTTGGGTTCGAGCTTATCAGACTGAAACTTTTTCACATAAGTGTCAAAACCCCAAACTTTCAAGAAACGACAGTTTAGATTTCTCTAAACCTCAGTCTATACTGTGTCATCTCAACGGAAATACGCGGTGCCCTATTTAAAGTGAGTGCGGTTGTCTCTAATGCATAACCCATAAACGATAGTGGTAATTCGATAAGAGACATCATAGCATGCACCACACCAAATAGTGTGTGGCTATGACGTTCAGACACATCATCACACTATGATGTTCTAGGTGGCATGAACTACGAAACAATTTCCACATTTTCTTAACTGCGTACCAAAACTCGTAACTCAGATATTTATTTCTATGATCATATCGTAGACTGTTTATCCTCTTGTTATGACGAACTTCACTCCGAAACAGAATTGAACTTTTCAATATTTCAGACTTGTGATTCATTAAGTAAATACTCTAGTATCTACTCAAATCGTCATTGAAGTAAGAACATAATGATATTCACTGCGTGCCTCAGCACCCATTGGACTGCATACATCAAAATGTATCATTTCCAACAAGTTACTATCTTATTTCATCTCAATGAAAACAAGGCCTTGCTCATGTGGTATGATTTGCATGTCACTAGTGATTCGAAATCAGGTGAGTACAAAGATCCATCAGCATGGAGCCTCTTCATGCAATTTGTACCGACATGACTCAAGCGGCAGTGCCACAAGTAAGTGGTACTATCATCATTACCTCGTGTCTTTTGGCACCAATATCATGAACATGTGTAACACTATGATCGAGATTCAATAAACCATTGAAGGTGATTATTCAAGAAAATAGAGTAACCATTATTCTCTTTAAATGAATAATCGTATTGCAATAAACACGATCCAATCATGTTCATGCTTAACGCAAGCACCAAATAACAATTATTTAGGTTTAACACCAATCCCGATGGTAGAGGGAGCGTGCGACGTTTGATCATATCAACCTTGGAAACACTTCCAACACGTATCGTCACCTCGCCTTTAGCTAGTCTCCGTTTATACGGTAGCTTTCATTTCGTGTTACTAATCACTTAGCAACCGAACCGGTATCCAATACCCTCGTGCTACTAGGAGTACTAGTAAAGTACACATCAACATCATGTATATTAAATATACTTCTTTCGACTTTTGCCAGCCATCTTATCTACCAAGTACCTAGAGTTGCTCCGCCTGAGTGACCGTTCCCCTCATAACAGAAGCACTTAGTCTCGGGCTTGGTTTTAATCTTGGGTTTCTTCATTAGTGCAGCAACTGTTTTGCCGTTTCACGAAGTATCCCTTCTGGCCCTTGCCTTTCTCGAAACTTAGTGGTTTTACTAACCATCAACTATTGATGCTCCTTCTTGATTTCTACTTTCACAGTGTCAAACATCGCGAATCGCTCAAGGATCATTGTATCTATCCTTGATATGTTATAGTTCATCACGAAGCTATCAAGGCTTGGTGGCAGTGACTTTGGAGAACCATCACTATCTAATCTGGAAGATTAACTCCCACTTGATTCAAGTGATTGTCGTACTCAGACAATTTGAGCACACGCTCAACGATTGAGCTTTTCTCCATTACTTCGTGGACAAAGAATATTGTCGGAGGTCTCGTACCTCTTAACAAGGGCACAAGCATGAAATCACAATTTCATCTCTTTAGAACATCATTTATGTGCCGTGACGTTTCAAAACGTTTTCGGTGCCTTGCTTCTAAGCCATTAAGTATTTTGCACTGAACTATCGTGTAGTCATCAGAAACGTGTATGTCGGATGTTCACAGCATCCACAGACGACGCTCGAGGTGCAGCACACCGAGTGGTGCATTAAGGACATAAGCCTTCTGTGCAGCAACGAGGACAATCCTCGGTTTTACAGACTTAGTATGCAAAGTTTTCTACTATCAACTTTCAACTAAATTTTTCTCTAGGAAGATATAAAAACAGTAGAGCTATAGCGCAAACTACATCGTAATTCGCAAAGACCATTAGACTATGTCCATGACAATTAGTTCAATTAATCATATTACTTAAGAACTCCCACTCAAAAAGTACATCTCTCTAGTCATTTGAGTGGTACATGATCCAAATCCACTATCTCAAGTCCGATCATCACGTGAGTCGAGAATAGTTTCAGTGGTATGCATCTCTATGCTAATCATATCAACTATACGATTCATGCTCGACCTTTCGGTCTCATGTGTTCCGAGGCCATGTCTGCACATGCTAGGCTCGTCAAGCTTAACCCGAGTGTTCTGCGTGTGCAACTGTTTTGCACCCGTTGTATGTGAACGTTGAGTCTATCACACCCGATCATCACGTGGTGTCTCGAAACGACGAACTGTAGCAACGGTGCACAGTCGGGGAGAACACAATTTCGTCTTGAAATTTTAGTGAGAGATCACCTCATAATGCTACTGTCGTTCTCAGCAAAATAAGGTGCATAAAAGGATTAACATCACATGCAATTCATAAATGACATGATATGGCCATCATCACGTGCTCCTTGATCTCCATCACCAAAGCACCGGCCCGATCTTCTTGTCACCGGCGTCACACCATGATCTCCATCATCATGATCTCCATCAACGTGTCGCCATCGGGGTTGTCGTGCTACTCATGCTATTACTACTAAAGCTACGTCCTAGCAATATAGTAAATGCATCTGCAAGCACAAACGTTAGTTTAAAGACAACCCTATGGCTCCTGCCGGTTGCCATACCATCGACGTGCAAGTCGATATTAACTATTACAACATGATCATCTCATACATCAATATATCACATCACATCATTGGCCATATCACATCACAAGCATACCCTGCAAACACAAGTTAGACGTCCTCTAATTTTGTTGTTGCATGTTTTACGTGGTGACCATGGGTATCTAGTAGGATCGCATCTTACTTACGCAAACACCACAACGGAGATATATGAGTTGCTATTTAACCTCATCCAAGGACCTCCTCGGTCAAATCCGATTCAACTAAAGTTGGAGAAACTGACACTTGCCAGTCATCTTTGAGCAACGGGGTTACTCGTAGCGATGAAACCGGTCTCTCGTAAGCGTACGAGTAATGTCGGTCCAAGCCGCTTCGATCCAACAATACCGCGAAATCAAGAAAAGACTAAGGAGGGCAGCAAAACGCACATCACCGCCCACAAAAACTTTTGTGTTCTACTCGATAAGACATCTACGCATGAACCTAGCTCATGATGCCACTGTTGGGGAACGTCGCATGGGAAATAAAAATTTTCCTACGCGCACGAATACCTATCATGGTGATGTCCATCTACGAGAGGGGATGAGTGATCTACGTACCCTTGTAGATCGTACAGCAGAAGCGTTAGTGAACGCGGTTGATGTAGTGGAACGTCCTCACGTCCCTCGATCCGCCCTGCGAACAATCCCGCGATCAGTCCCACGATCTAGTACCGAACGGACGGCACCTCCGCATTCAGCACACGTACAGCTCGACGATGATCTCGGCCTTCTTGATCCAGCAGGAGAGACGGAGAGGTAGAACAGTTCTCCGGCAGCGTGACGGCGCTCCGGAGGTTGGTGATGACCTTGCCTCAGCAGGGCTCCGCCCGAGCTCCGCAGAAACGCGATCTAGAGGAAAAACCGTGGAGGTATGTGGTCGGGCTGCCGTGGAAAAGTCGTGTCAAATCAGCCCTAAAACCTCCGTATATATAGGTGGGAGGGAGGGGACCTTGCCTTGGGGCTCAAGGAGCCCCAAGGGGTTCGGCCGAGCCAAGGGGGGAAGGCTCCCCCCCAAACAGAGTTGGACTTGGTTTGGTGGGTGGGAGTCCTTCCTTCCCTTCCCGCCTCCTCTTTTTTTTTCTTTTCTCTTTGATTTTCTTTTCTAGGCGCATAGGGCCCTTTTGGGCTGTCCCACCAGCCCACTAAGGGCTGGTGCGCCACCCTCAAGGCCTATGGGCTTCCCCGGGGTGGGTTGCCCCCCCGGTGAACTCCCGGAACCCATTCGTCATTCCCGGTACATTCCCGGTAACTCCGAAAACCTTCCGGTAATCAAATGAGGTCATCCTATATATCAATCTTCGTTTCCGGACCATTCCGGAAACCCTCGTGACGTCCGTGATCTCATCCGGGACTCCGAACAACATTCAGTAACCAACCATATAAGTCAAATACGCATAAAACAACGTCGAACCTTAAGTGTGCAGACCCTGCGGGTTCGAGAACTATGTAGACATGACCCGAGAGACTCCTCGGTCAATATCCAATAGCGGGACCTGGATGCCCATATTGGATCCTACATATTCTACGAAGATCTTATCGTTTGAACCTCAGTGCCAAGGATTCATATAATCCCGTATGTCATTCCCTTTGTCCTTCGGTATGTTACTTGCCCGAGATTCGATCGTAAGTATCCGCATACCTATTTCAATCTCGTTTACCGGCAAGTCTCTTTACTCGTTCTGTAATACAAGATCCCGTAACTTACACTAAGTCACATTGCTTGCAAGGCTTGTGTGTGATGTTGTATTACCGAGTGGGCCCCGAGATACCTCTCCGTCACATGGAGTGACAAATCCCAGTCTCGATCCATACTAACTCAACGAACACCTTTGGAGATACCTGTAGAGCATCTTTATAGTAACCCAGTTACGTTGCGACGTTTGATACACACAAAGCATTCCTCCGGTGTCCGTGAGTTATATGATCTCATGGTCATAGGAACAAATACTTGACACGCAGAAAACAGTAGCAACAAAATGACACGATCAACATGCTACGTCTATTAGTTTGGGTCTAGTCTATCACATGATTCTCCTAATGATGTGATCCCATTATCAAGTGACAACACTTGACTATGGCCAGGAAACCTTGACCATCTTTGATCAACGAGCTAGTCAACTAGAGGCTTACTAGGGACAGTGTTTTGTCTATGTATCCACACAAGTATTGTGTTTCCTATCAATACAATTATAGCATGGATAATAAACGGTTATCATGAACTAAGAAATATAATAATAACTAATTTATTATTGCCTCTAGGGCATATTTCCAACAATACTGACTGGAGAAGGCATGCTAAGAGTGGACTCAATAATATGCATGGACGGGCATTCTTGGGCTCAAGCACACTACACAGTTCTACATAATTCTACCTTGGTGACCCCATATGTTAGTGAACACAAGAATATTCTACGCTACAAACACCTGGAGCAGTGTGACGACTAGATGACATGTGGATACATGAGGACTTTCGGCAGTTGGTTGCAAACACGACTCATGGGAAACAAGACTATTAAAGATGAGTTGTACTCGTTGGCCAGGGGACCATCTTCGACGTATTGAGTTACAAAGGGCACGAGATAAATGGGAATATATTTTATACGATCACCCAAGATCAAAGAGCACCAACTAAAATAGTGGTTTCCGCTTTGATGGGGCAACCAAGAGGGGAAAGGACACATATTATGGTTACATAGTGGACACATGGGACCTTGACTATGGAGATGATTTTAAGGTCTCTTTGTTTCGGTGCAAATGGGTCAATCTGTCAAGAGGCGGGGTAGAGGTAGACCCACAGTATGGAATGAAAACATTGGATTTGAACAATCTTCGGTACACTGATGAACCATTCGTCCGAGCCAATGATGTGGCCTAGGTTTTCTATGTGAAGGACATGTCTACCAAACCGAGAAAAAGAAAAGATAAGGAAGAGAATACATCATACGATGAGACAAAGCGCCACATGGTTCTTTTAGGGAAAAGATACGTTGTGAGAGTGGAGGGCAAGACACACATGTGTGAAGGTTATGAAAAGTTTAATGAAATTCCCCCCTTCAAAGTGAAGGCTGACCCAAGCACCCTGTTAAGCGATGAAGATTATCCATGGTTACAGCGCAATAAGCAAAAAAAATGAAGACTTTCTCTCCAAAACTATTCTGATGATGGCTCTGATGATGGATTTGATTACACGAAGAAATGGAATCCCTATGTAGTAGATGAGTTTTCGTCCAAAACATTGATACTTCGAAAGAGATTGTCGGTTTTGTACACGAAGTGCATCCATTTTTTGCCGTAACCCTCTCAACTTTTCAGCACTTGCTATGTGGGTGAAATGATGATACCATGCCAACTTCCAACCTTTTAAGAGTTCATTTGTAGTGCTTTTCAATTTCAAAGTCGTTTAGCTCATAAAATGAGTAAATGCATGAAAAACACCAAACGAAGTCAAAAAGGGTTGAAAGTTGATGATGTGGCTTTGAATGGTGCATGTTGAACACACAAAATGTCTGGAGTTGAAATACGTTAAAAAAATAAAATCCCTTTGTAACAGATGAGTTTTCGTCCGAAACCGTGATACTTCGAAAGAGATTGTCGATTTTCTACACGAAGCGCATCCAGTTTTTGCCCTAACCCTCTCTACTTTTTAACACATGCTATGTGGGTGAAATGATGAAACCATGCCAACTTTCAACCTTTTCAGAGTTCATTTATAGTACTTGTCAATTTGAGTGTCATTCAGCTCAAAGAACAAACTAATATAAAAAAGAATGACTAAAAATAATAACAATAATATTAACTAAAATTATCAAAGTACTGATTTGTTAAAAGAATGAACTAAAAAGAACCAAAAAAATATTAACTAAAATTATCAAAGTATTTAGTTGTTAAAAATAATTATTGTAAAACAATGCCACCTACTCGGCCACCACAACCTCCATACGACTAGAAACCCACATAAGCATTAACATTTAGGTCTCATGAAGTACTCATATCAATGGCATAATCAACTAGCGAACAATAATGATAAGTTTCAAACGTCAACACTTCAACCAAAACAAACATGAAAACAATATGTACAGATGATATCTCGTTAGCCCTTTCTGAGACCGCAAAACATAAATGCAGAGCACCTTCAAAGACCAAGGGCTGACTGAACATTGTAATTCATGGCATAGAAGATCCAGTCGCAGTCACATCAATATCAATTAATAGCAAAGCATAAAAAATGACGGAAGTGCTCTCTAACTGGTGCCTTAAATAAGAAGAGGATGACTCAACAGAAACGTAAATACATAGGCCATTCGCAGAGGGAAGCATTGATTTGCAGAGGTGCCAGAGCTCAAGCTTTTAAAACAGAGATAAATAATTTTGGGTGATATGCTTTCATTGTCAACGCGATGACCAAGAGTTTTCACCATCTTCTATGCTACACAAATTATAGGCGGTTCCCAAACAGAAAAGTAAAGTTTTGACTCCCCCACCATCGATCAATCACACTCCACGACTAACCGAATCTCAGGTGCCGTCCACACCAACAACAATCCGAGGGGAGTTTTGTTTGCAATTATATTTTCGATTTGAGCATGGAACTGGGCATTCCGATTACCATCCCCTTTCTTGTGAGTGATAGTGAATAAACACATATCGAGGATAACACGCCTAGCATGGAAGATACTGACCGCCCCTTGTCACCACAGGAGCGGTTCGGGCATACAAAACAGATTATTTCTTGAAGATTTAGAGAGTGGCACAAGCAAATTTACTTGGAACGGCAGGTAGATACCGCATATAGGTAGGTATGGTGGACCCATATGGAACAACTTTGGGTTTATGGAAGTGGATGCACAAGCAGTATTCCCGCTTAGTACTAGGGAAGGCTAGCAAAAGAATGGGAGGCGACCAACTAGAGAGCGACAACAGTCATCAATATGCATTGAAATTAACCAACATTGAGTGCAAGCATGAGTAGGATATAAATCACCATAAACATGAATATCATAGAGGCTATGTTGATTTTGTTTCTACTACATGCGTGAACATGTGCCAAGTCAAGCCACTTGAATCATTCAAAGGAGGATACCATCCTATCATACTACATCATAATCATCTTGAAATTCATGTTGGCATCCAAGACAAACTATTATAAGCTCCTAGCTAATTAAGCATGCCATCAGAAGCTATGATCTCTAAGTTGTCATTGCAAACATGTTTCTCTCATAACAATGTTGAATTAGGAACGGTGAGTTAGTCGTATTTACAAAAACAAAATAGGTCGAGTTCATACTAGCTTTTACAGGCCCAGTCACTTCAGCATATATCGTCATTATTGCCTTTCACTTGCCCGACCGAATGATGTGAATAATAATGAGAGTGTTCGTGCATTGGACTAAGCTGGAATCTGCAATCAAACTCGGAGGAGAAGACAAAGTAATATGGCTCTTTGACGGATAAACAATTATGCATGTGAGAGCCACTAAACTTTTTAATCATGGTCTTCTACCTCGACCCAAAGACAAAGAAAACTATTTACACGGGAAAGCTCCCAACGAGCAAAAGAGGAACATGAAATCTTTTTGGTTTTTTTAAAAACACTAAACAAGCTAGAAAGTAAATTTACAACTAATTTTTTTTGTTTTTCTCAAATTTAAAAAAACACACAAGAAGAAAGCGAGAAAAAGAAAGAAACTAACATGGATGATACAATGGCAAGGTGTGAACACCAACTATCAAAGTGAATGTGTGAGCATGAATATAAAGTTGGTGAGAAACACGTACTCCCCCAAGCCTAGGCTTTTGGCCTAAGTTGGTCTACTCCCACGTCTAGTCCGGGCGATATCCAAAATCATAATGGGGGTTGTACGGGAACGCGGCAGCTACCGCCTGAATAGCTGCCTCACGGAGGCAAGCAGCCTTCACCTCCCTCTCCTCTGGTTATGTAATATCTCCGTTTTACCTGAAAGTCAAAGAAGGCAGGAGCAGGAAGGGTAATATAGAAAATACGTTGTCGGTTAAATATTAACCGGTATAGGAGGGGTTCATTATCCCTCTCAAGGAACTGATAACGTGTCATAGCAGCGCAATCAAGGAAAGTTGTATGGAGCGGGGGATCTCCTGCGCGGATGGGTATTCCAAGAAAATTTGCTACGCGAGTGGCATAGATCCCACCGAAGAAATCCCCTTCATTAGCATTATTATTTATCCTCCTCGCAATTATAACTCCCATGTTGAAACTTCTATCACCCATTACTGCGCTCTGAAGAATACTAAGGTCAGGTGCGCAGAGGTGACAATGCTCAGTCTTGCCGTTAATGCATCTACCTATGAAGAGGGCAAAATAATGTAAGGCAGGAAAATGAATGCTCCCCATGGTAGCCTGTGTAATATCTCTAGTTTCTCCGAGAGTTATACTAGAGATAAAATCTCTAACCGAAGACTTAGGAGGATCATTGAGACTACACCAATCAGGTATCTTGCAAATTATATTGCAATCCTCTAAATCCATGGTATACGATTTGTCATAAAGATCAAACAGTATGAATGTGTCACGGCCAACTGAAAACTTAAATCTACGAACAAAAGAGGCTGTGAGAGTAGTATATTGTTCACATTTATTGGAGATGAATTCTTCGAGCCCGGCGTTGTGAACAAATGTATCAAACTCATCCTTGGAACCTGCATCAATCATGAATTCACCGGAAGGCCATTCACAAGGTTGTACCTATGCGTTCCTCGGCTAATAAGGATCGGGCTCACGACTCGCGAGACGGGGACCCTTCTTGCTTGAAGAACCACCATGATATATAGTTTTTCCTGAACATCTTCTATTTCTGAAATATTTAGTGACTAAAAAGAAAAGTGAACAAGGCTCAACAAAACTCATAGCAACTACTCCCACAAGTGCCTAGAGGCCATATCATGCATCAAAAGTACTTGGGACCAACTAAAATTAACATGCAAAGCTCAAGAACATGGTCACCAAGACATCAAAAATATGCAACGAATAAAGCACTAGAACAAAAACTAATTGGACCAATGGAGGAGTCACATACATGGAAAAATACCCCAAAACAGTTTGGTGAATGGGGCTTTGCACAAGGAGATCAAAAAATGCAGCAAGAAGAGCAAGAACACTGGTTTGAGCTGTGGAATGATTTTTTCTGGAGGTAGGAGAAGGAGATGGGAGCTGGAATAAGTGGAGGGGGCCACGTGGGACCCACAAGCCTGCCAGGCGCGGCCAGGGGGGTGCCCGCCCCTCCTGGGCTTGTGGCCCACTGGTGCATCCTCCTGACTAGCTCTCTATCTTAGATATTTTCTAATATTCCAGAAAAAATCATACTTGAATTTCAGGGCATTTGGAGAATTTTTATCTTTGGGTCACTTTTCTAATGGACGAAAAAAGGAGAAAACAGGAAAAATAAAGATCAATTTATCATTTTTCTTCTAAACAACACAAAGTAAAAGTTGGGAGCAGAAGGTTGTGACTCCTAGATTCATCCATCTCATGGTCATCAAAAGAAATCCGTCAATGAGGCTGATCAAGTCTCCTTGACAAACTTTTTTCGAATCACATAAAACTGGAGAATTTTTGAATAATCACTAGGTTACCTCAATGGGGATGTGAATATCCCGAACAAGTAAATCATACTTCATCTTGACAGTAGGTATAGGGCATACAAAGCTTCCAATAAGAATTGATCAAGATTTTTCAATAGCATTGATACAATGAACTCGATATTGTTTCTTCGGAAAGTGCACCGTATGCTCATTAGCATTAACATGGAAAGTGACATTGCCTTTGTTGCAATCAATAACAGCCCCTGCAGTGTTTAAAAATGGTCTTACAAGGATGACCGGCATGGCATCATCCTGAGGAATATCGAAAATAACAAAGTCCGTTAAGATAGTAACGTTAGCAACCACAACAGGCACATCCTCGCAAATGCCGATAGGAAAAGCAGTTGATTTGTCGGCCATTTGCAAAGACATTTCAGTAGGCGTCAACTTATCCAATTCAAGTCTGCGATATAAAGAGAGAGGCATAACACTAAAACCGGCTCCAAGATCGAATAAAGCAGTTCTAACATAATATCCTTTAATGGAGCAAGGTATAGTGGGCACTCTGGGATCACCTAGTTTCTTAAGAGTTCCACCCTTGAAGGTGTAATTAGCGAGCATGGTGGAAATCTCAACCCGAGGTATCTTCCTTTTAGTAGTCACAATATCTTTCATGTTCTTAGCATAAGGAGACATTTTGAGCATATCTGTCAAACGCATTTGCAAAAAGACTGGTCTAATGATTTCAACAAAGCACTAAAAATTCTCATCATCCTTTTTCTTGGATGGTTTGGGAGGAAAGGGCTGATACGTCTCCAACGTATCTTTAATTTTTGATGGTTTCATGCTATTATCTTGTGAAACTTTGGATGTTTTGTATGCCTTTTATATATTTTTTTGGACTAACTTATTAACTGCCTATAAATTCCCTAAAATCCCAGGAAAAATCAGGAGATGATCGAAAGTACTTTTCCGCGCGCCGCAAGCTTCTGTCTCCGCAAGATTCCATCTGGGGCACGTTCTGGTGCCCTGCCGGAGGGGGATTCGGATACGGAGGGCTTATTCATCAACACCATGACCTCTCTGATGTTGCGTGAGTAGTTCACCATAGACCTACGGGTCCATAGCTAGTAGCTAGATGGCTTCTTCTCTCTCTTGGATCTTCAATACAAAGTTCTCCAAGATCTTCATGGAGATCTATCCAATGTAATCTTCTTTTGTGGTGTGTTTGTCGAGGTCCGATGAATTGTGGATTTATGATCAGATTATCTATGAATCTTATTTGAGTTTCTTCTGATCTCTCTTATGCATGATTTCGTATCCTTGTAATTCTCTTCGAGTTGTGGGTTTTGTTTGGCCAACTAGATCTATGATTCTTGCAATGGGAGAAGTGCTTGGTTTTGGGTTCATACCGTGCAGTGACCTCACCCAGTGATAGAAGGGGTAGCGAGGCACGCATCGTGTTGTTGCCATGAAGGGTAAAAAGATGTGGTTTTCATCATTGGTTTTAGATTATTCCTCTACATATTGTCATCTTGATTAAAGCGTTACTCTGTTCGTCATGAACTCAATACACTAGATGCATGCAGGATAGCGGTCGATGTGTGGAGTAATAGTAGTGGATGCAGAAAGTATCGGTCTACTTGTCTCGGACGTGATGCCTATATGTATGCTCATTGCCTTAGATATCGTCATGACTTTGCACGGTTCTATCAATTCCTCGACAGTAATTTGTTCACCCACCATGCTATTTGCTATTTTGAGAGAAGCCTCTAGTGAACACTATGCCCCCCCGGGTCTACTCCACACCATATTTTCAGCCCTACTCTTTTACTTCGTTGCACTTTCCGCCTTGATATCTCACTTTGCAATCAAACTTGAAGGGATTGACAACCCCTTTATAGCGTTGGGTGCAATCTCTTTGTGTTTGTGCAGGTACTCTGGACTTGACGAGATTCTCCTACTGGATTGATACCTTGGTTCTCAAACTGAGGGAAATACTTACAGCTCCTGTGCTGCATCACCCTTTCCTTTTCAAGGGAAAAACCAATGCAAGCAAGTCTCCGTCAACGTGTCAAATTCTGGCGTTGTTGTTTGAGAAGTAGCAGAAGGATTTCTGGCGCCGTTGTCGGGGAGGATCAAGTCAAGAACTCATCCAAGTAAGTGTCACAAACTCATCTCTTGCATTTACTTTGTTTGCCAGTTGACTCTCGTTTTCCTTTCCCCCACTTCACCAATTTGCCTTTTTCGTTTGCCTTTTTGTTCGCCCTTTTTCTCTCGCTTGCTCTTTGTTTGCTTGTGTGCTTGCTTGCCTGCCGCAGTTACCATGATTTGAAAACACCATACTTTGTGACTTCTCGATTACTAATAATAATGAATTTATTAGTACTCCGATTGCTCCCGCCACTAGTGCGGAGTCATACGAAATCAATGCCGCTTTGCTGAATCTTGTTATGAAAGAGCAATTTTCCGGCCTTCGTAGTGAAGATGCCGCGTCCCATCTTAATACCTTCATAGAGCTTTGCAATATGCAAAAGAAGAAAGATGTGGATAATGCTGTGATTAAATTGAAGCTTTTTTCCTTTCTCGTTGCGAGATCGAGCAAAAACTTGGTTTTATTCTTTGCCCAAAAATAGTATCGATTCTTGGGATAAGTGCAACGATGCTGATATATCCAAGTATTCTCCACCGGCTAAGATTATCTCTCATAGTAATGATATCATGAATTTTAAGCAACTTGGTCATGAATACGTTGCACAATCTTGGGAGAGAATGAAATTGATGATTAGAAATTGTCCCGTTCATGGCTTGAGTCTTTGTATGATTATACAAATCTTCTACGCTGGCTTGAATTTCGCTTCTAGAAATATCTTGGACTCCGCCCCCGGTGGAACGTTCATGGAAATCACGTTAGGAGAAGCCACGAAACTCCTAGACAATATCATGACGAACTACTCTCAGTGGCACACTGAAAGGTCACCTACAAGTAAGAAAGTACACGCTATAGAAGAAATTAACTCGTTAAGTGCTAAGATGGATGAGTTAATGAATTTGGTTGCTAGTAGAAGTGCTCCTTTAGATCCTAATGATATGCCCTTGTCTTCTTTTATTGAGAGTAGCAACGCTAGCTTGGACATTAATTTTGTTAATAGGAATAATTTTGGCAACAACAATGCTTTCAGAGGAAACTATGTTCCTAGGCCTTTTCCTAGTAACTCCTCTAATAACTTTGGCAACTCCTACAAGAATACTCATGGAAATTACAATAGGTTACCCTCTGATCTAGAGAGTAATATCAAAGAGTTTATCAACTCGCAGAAAATTTTCAATGCATCCATAGAGGAAAAACTACTCAAAATTGACAATTTGGCTAAGAGCGTTGATAGATTGTCTAGTGATATTGATGCTTTGAAAGTTAGATGTTCTCCTCCCAAGATCAATATGGATGAAACTTTGAAAGCTATGCGTGTTTCCATGATTGAGAGCAAAGAAAGAACCGCCCAAATTCGTGATAGAGATGAATGGCTTAAAAAGGCGTGCTCTCTTGATAAGAATCACAAAGATCTTAAAGTGCTTGGTGTGACTCCCATCGAATAGTTGTTTTCTTGTGTCAAACCTAATGATGATAGGAATGGATATGAATCCACCTTGGTTGAAAAACGCCCCAATGATTCGGAGTCCATCTATATTGATGCTAAAAGCATTAAAAGTGGAGTAGAAGATATTAAAACTTTGAGTAGTAATGAAATTACTACCTTGGATTTCAACGAATTCAATTATGATAGTTGCTCCACTACTGGAATTCAGAATTTTGCCGTCTGCCTTGCCTTTGCCGTCTGCTGACGCATGGCAAAGGTACTCTTTGCCGTGAGCTGTCATAGTGCTGACGGCAAAGAGGTGGCTGATGGCAAAGTTTTAATTTGCCATCGGCCACCTCTTTGCCGTCCGCTAGCGGACGACAAAGGAGCCCTATGCGGACGACAAAGGTTGGGCAGACGGCAAAGCCCCCCACCCAAACGGCCGAAACCCACCCCCACCCACCCCGCCCCTTTGCCGTCTGCCTGGGAGCACGGCGGACGGCAAAGGGGACGGCGGCCCCACCCCACTAACGGCTGTGAGCCCCCACTACCCCCCGCACGGCTTCGCCCTCCTCCCGGCTCCCGCACGCCCGCCCCTCCACCACCCTCCTCCGCTCCCACCCTGCGCTGCCACCACCCTGCGCCGCCCCCACCTGGCGCCGCCACCACCCTGTGCCTCCCCCACCCGGCGCCGCCACCACCCTGCGCCGCCCCTCCCTCCTCCGCCACCACCCTGCGCCGCCACCACCCTGCACCGCCCGCCCCTCCTCCCTGCGCTGCCGGTACATTTTTTTTTTATTTTTTTCTGTTAAATCGTATAGTTAGTTTATTAGGTAGAATAAAGTAGATAGAAAAAATAGATAGAAAAGAAAAAACTTAGAAGAAAATAATAGAAGAAAGTTAGTTTTTTTCCTGTTAAATTAGATAGTTAGATTTTTCTTTTTTCTGTTAAATTATATAGTTAGTTTATTAGGTAGAATAAAGTAGATCGAAAATAAATAATAGAAAAAAATAGATAGAAAAGAAAAACTTAGAAGAAAGAAGAAGAAGAAGAAGAAGGAGAAGAAGAAGAAAGAGGAGAGGAGGAGAAAGAGAAAAGAAAGAAGAAATAGAAGAACAGGAGGAGGAGGAGAAAAAAGAATAATAATAATAATAATAATAAGAAAAAGAAGAGAGAGGAGAAGAAGAAAGAAGACAAAAAAGGAACCCCGGTACCCCGACACTCACCCTCGACCCCCGACCCCTGACGCCTGACACCACTCACCCTCGTCCCTCGACCCCCAAAATGCCACTGACCATCGACCCCCCACCCTCGACCCCCGACGCCACTGACTATCGACCCCCGACCCTCGACCCCCGACCCTCGACCCCCGACGCCCGACGCCACTGACCCTCAACCCCCGACCACCGACACCTGTTCGGCCTCTTGTTGACCGAAAAGACCCCAACCCCCGACCCCAATGACCCTCGACCCCCAACGACATTGACCCCCGACCACCGACGCAACTAACCCCCGACCCCCGCACCACCGACACCCGACACCACCGACCTTGTAAATTATGAGTTGGGCCACATATTTCCCAATTATGTTAATTATAAAAACATCATATTTGTGTTGATCGTGTGAATTTGAATGTGCAGTTGTTCGACGACCTCCACGTGCGTTGGACGAGCTCCGCCCCTGCGTTTGTTGGTGAGCACAAATGACTTCTCCTCCTACCCCTTAATTTGCTATGTTCTGGTCTTCGTGCCGATGAAACTTGCTAGCTATAGGTTTCTTCAATCATGAGTATGCGTGACCAGTATTCGTCTCCGATTTGAAAGGGCGACATCTGTAAGTATGCATTTCTTTGCATATTTATAACCGCCATCCTTTCGAATTGTCCAACATTATCCATGGACAGCCCGAGTATGTGTAGATTGGGTTTGTTTTCCCGTATGCTGTGCTCCGGATCCGATGCGGAATTTCGTTAGTGCCTCCCCTGTTGTTTTCTGAGTACACATCGACTCTGCTTATTGCCGAGACATGTATCAGGAGAACAGCGGGGAGGTGCTGCCGAAATTTTGCGTATACTCGGGTGGGATTAGGACCTATCTTTACCTATTAGCATGTAGGTTGCATGGACGTAATAAAACTGACAAACTTGATTAGCGTATGAATATAGATGATGAATTATATACTTATTTCTTGTGCACCCATAGGTAGCTAGGCAACATGAGTGATCGTGCTTGGATGTACACTGGTCACCCTAGTCAGAAAGACAGGACCCATGAATGGTTAAAAAACCAGGGGGTTTGTGAGAGCCGCATTTGCAAATGGCCAGCAAAAAACATGGTGCCCCTGGCCCAACTGCGACAACTGGAAAAAGTAGACAGAGTTTGAAATGGGTAAACACCTGCAGAAGTGGGGTTTTACCCCTAATTATACGGTGTGGACTTTTCATGGTGAGTCTTACCAACGTGCCAGAGCTGAGGTGATTCTTCGTCGCACCGACGGGCATGGTACCGAGATTGAAGACATGGTGCAAGACTTTGATGATGCTCGGGATTCGGACGATGAGATGGAGGAATCTGCAAAGGCCTTCTATGAAATGTTGGAGTCTTCAAAACGTCCTCTCCATGAGCAGACTAAGCTTTGTCAGCTGGATGCCATCGCGCAAGTAATGGCTCTGAAGGCTCAATTCAACCTAGGCAGAGAATGCTACGACGCGATGATGACGATATTTGGACGTTTTCTACCCAAAGTCCATGTACTGCCTGCAAACCTGTACCAGTCAGAGAAAATCCTCCGTGTACTTAAGATGCCCTATGAGAAGATACATGCCTGTGAGAATGGATGTGCCTTATTTAGGCTTGAGTATGCGTCCTTGAACTATTCCCTATTTGCAATTCTTCCAGGTATATTGTGGTAGACAACGGCATGGGTGAGAAGAATCAGACCAAAATCCCCATTAGTGTTCTTCGGTATCTGCCAATCATAGCAAGACTTCAACGTCTTTTCATGGTCGAAGAGACGGCCAGACAGATGACATGGCACAAATTGGGCAAAAGAACTGAACTAGATGCGGATGGGAACAAGATGCTGGTACACACTTCAGATGGTTTTGCGTGGAGGCACTTCGATGCATTACATAAGGATAACTCAGAAGATCCAAGGCAACCTAGAGTTGCCATCAGCACGGATGGGTTCAATGTGTATGGTATGACGGCAGCACAATACAGTTCTTGGCCTGTATTTGTCATTCCACTAAATTTGCCACCCGGAGAGATTATGAAAAGAAAGAACATTTTCCTGACGTTGATAATTCCAGGGCCGAACTATCCGGGGAAGAATATGAATGTGTACATGCAGCCGCTTAAGGATGAGTTGCAAGAAGCCTGGGATAATGGGATCAAGACCTACGATGCGGCTACCAAAACAAATTTCAAAATTCATGTGTGGTACATGTACTCGACGCATGATTATCCGGCGTTTGCGCTATTTGCTGGCTGATGTGTGCATGGAAGGTTCCCGTGCACCACATGCAAGGCAGCTCTTCAGTTCCGTTGGCTGCAGGCTGGTTGCAAGTATTCTTGCTTCGACATGCATAGACAATTCCTGGATCCTGACCATAAGTTCAAAAAAGACAAGAAGAATTTCATCAAAGGTAGAGTTGTCAAAAACACTGCACCAGCTGCGTTGACAGGCCAACAGACCCTTGATCAGTTAAACGCTCTCGATCCTGATCCTTTGCGTCCAGGATACTTCAAAGGGTATAATACGGAACACGCCTGGACTGACAAGTCATGCTTATGGGATCTGCCTTACTTCAAAGACCTCCTTTGCCCACACAATATTGCGGAGGCCATTTTTGGTACATTATTCGGCATAGAGGGGAAGTCAAAAGATAATCCTAAGGCTAGAATCGACCTGGAGGCTCTATGTGATAGACCGTTGCAAAACTTGCGACAACGGAAAGGAAAGCAAAGCATAGCGAAGCCATAGGCATGGTTCAATCTTGAAAGGCCAGCTATGAGGGAAATGCTATTGTGGGTGAAAATGCGGTTGATGTTCCCCGATGGGTATGCTGCAAATCTAAAGAGGGCAACGAGTCTTGAGAAATTGAAAATATTTGGGCTCAAGAGTCATGATTGGCACGTATGGATTGAGCGGGTAATGCCGGTGATGTTGCGCTGCTTTATCCCTGAGGATGAATGGCTAGTACTGGCAGAGCTGAGCTATTTCTTCCGTTCTCTTTGTGCGAAAGAACTATCGCCTAGCATGCTAGATGAAATGGAAGAGTTGGTGCCGGAGTTGATCTGCAAATTAGAAAAGATCTTTCCACCGGGCTTCTTTAATCCAATGCAACATTTGATTTTGCATCTCCCGACCGAGGCAAGAATGAGGGAGCCCGTTCAAAATCGATGGTGCTACTCAACTGAGAGGATGCAGAACACGCTTCGAGCTAAGTGTAAAAATAAACGTAGAATTGAAGCATCGATGGCCGAGGCATTCATTACTGAGGAGGCGGCAAACTTCGTGACAGCACACTACGAAACCAAAAATCATATTTCGCATAACCCGAAGCCTCGGTACAATGATGGCGGTCGACAAGAAGTTCGATCCAACCTCAGCCTATTCAAAGGTAAGCTCGCACCATCCGGTGCTTCGAAAGGGAAGTTGTTGGATGTCGAAGAATGGCGGACCATTTCATTGTATATCTTCACCAACCTAACAAAAGTGCGGCCATACATCGAGTAAGTTCTCGCTAATTTATTGTTCCGCAACTTCTAATTGCTTTGAACTACTCTTATTCCCGGATATTTGATATAGTCGATACGTTGCCGAATTCTCGGATGGAGCGGTCATCGAAAAGGATTCCGTCGAAGAGTATGAGCTTCTCGCAAAGCATGGAGGCGACTGTCGAGGTTTCATCTCTTGGTTCAAACAAAGGGTAATTAATTACCATTAAGGGCCCATTTTATTTCTTGGTCTAATTTGCGGCTAATGCATCCATTCTTTCGTATTAAACTTGTAGGCTGATACAGAGTCTATGGACGCCGAGTTGAGACAAGTCGCTAATGGTTTTGACTATAAGGTCCGTTCATTTGACCAATACAACATCAACGGGTATCACTTTCGTACCTTCGGCAAAGAGCTATCTATGCCTGACCTAAAGTCTATCAACGGGTATCACCGAGTATTATGGAAGAGTTGAAGCAATTTTTGAACTTCTATTCTATGCTGAAAATCCACCGACCGTCGTAGTCTTCAAATGTTATTGGTTTGAGCCGAGGGAGACTAGAAGGACTCGTGAACATATAGGACTAGTTGAAATCAACCAAAACACCCACTTAGATGTTCCCGATGTCTATATTATGGCTCAAGAGGCGACACAAGTTTTCTATCTACCGTGGGCCTGCCAAACTAATCCAAATCTCAAAGGTTGGGATGTCGTTTATGAAGTGCCACCATATTTTAGACCACCTACCCTCAATGAAGAGGATTACAAACCTCACGTTAACCCAGACACATATGATGGAGAATTCTTCCAAGAAACACGTATGTCCAAGAAACATTTCAAGAACCGCTCTACTTCACCCCAGAACATTGAAGTAGACAGCGACAGTGAATCCGTCTTAACCCCTGAGCCCGAACAGGAAGAGCTGGAAGTAGAAGAGGTTACTGCTGCGGATGACCTGTCACTTCTTGACAAATTACATAATGGTGGCCTTCCACATGTTCTTCGTGATAGTGATGATGATGATGCATTTATTGATGATAGTGATGATAATGATGCATTTATTGACCCCGAAGCATATATAGACGAGCACGATTGTTATTAGTTCATGTCAGGTATTCAACTATTATACTATATATAAATTTTGAGTTCATGTTAGGTATTCAATTTTTATTAGTCATGTTGGTATTTATGACGATGATACACTTAAATTATATACATTTTATTTGCCCTGTTGGTATTTATGTTGTACTAATTTCATTTACTCTTGGTCATGACAGGTGTTGAAAGATGGTGGGAAAGGGTCGAAAGCACTCCGCGGCTCCTTCTTCGTCGGCGGGTGATGGGATGGGTACTTCCATTCCTGCCTGGCCTCTTCGGAGAGTGTTGCTCTCTACTATGCAAGGAGCGCCCCCCGTGAGAGGAGATCGACCCCCCGCGAAGCTGAGAGGCACTAAAGGTACACGTTGTATTCATGTTGGTATTTATGTTGTACTCATGTTGTATGCATATTGGTATTTATATACATTTTATTACCCATGTTGGTATTTATGTTGTACTAAAGGTACACATCGCCGCGGGAGAGGTAGGGCGGTGGCTGCCACGCCTTCTGAGGTGGCGGCTACACGGTCTCCGCCACCACCCCAAGCTGATTCACCTGAGCACATGACTTCTAGGGTGGATTCGTCTGAGGTGGAGGCTACATGGTCTCCGGTTCACGATCCTCGGGTCGAAGAGCCTCATGTCCAAGAGCCTTCGACCCACGAGACTCGTGTCCCAGAGGCTTCCTTCTAGGCGACTCCGGACCAAAGCACGGATGAGGGTACGTCCCAACAGACCCAGTGGGATGCTGGTAGCGACGAGGAGCTGGGTGAGGGGGCTACCGTCTACCAGCGTGGTAGTTCGGGGCTCCCGCTCATGCCAGCGACCCCCGAGAAGAGGTGGTCGATTAGGCCAAATGGGGACAAGTAAGTTAATTTACTCTTATTTAACCTTTTGCCTTCGCGTTTTCTCAAATATCTAATGTTTTGGCTTTAATTTGTCATACTGTAGGGGTTGGATTGTTGCCAAGGGTGTCCGCAAGCCCAACAGCGTCCTTGGTGTTCTTTGTCGTAAAAACTTACCAGGGTTTGTTACGTTGCCCGGTCGGGAGCGAGAGGTAGGAATGACCTGGGAGCACTACTTGGGTGCCCCGGCCCCGCCGGAGGTGGAGATCGACGGTGTTTTGTGCGACACGAGGGCGGACATGGTGATCCGAAAGTTTTGGGTAATTTGTCCTTCACACAATTATAAATCAACCATAGCTATTTATTGTACTAATCGGTGTTGTCTCGTTTGCAGACCTACTACAGGTGTGAGGAGGGATACGAGGAGGACGCGGCAAAGGTTATCGAAACCGAACATCGCCGCCTACTTCTAAACTTTCGGCACGAGGCTCGGGTGCAGGCTGTTCGAGACTACAATGCCACGCAGCGTATTAGGCTTGACAAGGCGAAGTGCCGTGATGCTAAGATGGAGAAGGAGCATTACATGAAGGTAATTACATATTATTAAGGCTTTGTAGTTAGTTTCCTTGATTTGGTTCTTACGCGCTCAAATTTCTCTTTATTAACTTAGGTGACCCCGAGATGGTGTGTGGATAAGATGGATTGTTGGGAGGCCTTGGTGGATCAGTGGTGCTCCGAAACGTGGGAGGCCAGCCACAACAACACCAAGGAGAGGCGTGGCAAAATGGTTAGCGTGCCACACCATCAAGGGAGCGTCAACTTAATCCAATTTGACGAGAACTGGGTATGTGGTTTGCTTCATGCCTCATGCAATTCATTCTTAATGCTATCTTGAGCCCTTTACTAATACAATTTTCCTCTCTCTCTCTTTTAGGCGCGTCACAATAAGACGGAGGCGCCACGGATGTACGACCTGTATGCGATGGCCCATACTGCCTCGTACAAGAAGGTCAAGGCATTCTCTGAGTTTGACCTCGAGCATCCAGAAAACTTCACCAACATCTCGTCCCACGCCAAACTCGTGAAGTACATAGATCACGGGAAGGAGAGGAAAGGGGAGGACTTTAACCCGAGCGAGGGCCTATTTATCCAGAGCTGGTGATGATAGCTGGCAACGGGAGGCCCCATGGCTCGATCGCCATTGGAGACGGCCTTATACGTTGTCCTAGCACTCTCCGGCAGATAAAGGCACGCCGAACAAGCTCTTGTCCGGAGATAACACGTCGTCCACGGCCAGTCGAGCTCGCCATCGAGGTTAGTTTAATGGACTCAACTATATTTCCGCATTATGTTGTGCGTTGGAACCAATATGATTACATTGCTAACAATGAGTTGTGTTGTAGGCTGCTATTCAGAAAGAGAGAGAGGCAATGCAGGCGGCTATGGCGGAGAAGGATAAGGAAATTAGGGACCTGGAGGAGAAGACGACTGCATTGGTGGAGGCGGAGAGGGCACGGAATGATGCTTCTAAAAGGGCCATATACGAGCTCTTCGTGGTATGTTTCTTCTTCATGTTATTTCAAATCTTGCATTTGAATGTCCGTTTCATTAATAAATAAAAAGTTTGACTTGTCGAAACGAAATGTACAGTCTATGTGCGAGAAGAATGGCCAAGTCCCTCCGCCGATGCAAGTCATTAACGTGGCGGGGACGGTGAGTTTCATTTTAGTGCAGTGATCTTAAGAGTGTCCTCATGCTAACTACACATTGCAAACGATGTTTGGTGCAGAATATCTCCCGAAACGCATCGCACGACCCTTCTACAGTGGAGCCTTCTCCAGGGCAGCCTTCTCCAGGTGAAACAAGCCAGAGCCACCGTGCTTCACCGCTGTGATGACGATAATGGTATGTTATTTCTAGTGTTTTAATAAAAAATAGCTAGACTTCCATCTAAATGACATAATTAGCTTAGACTCATCCAAGAAAGGCTAAATTGGCTAATTATCCTACGAAATGACATAATTAGCTTAGTTAGCTCCAAAATGACCAATTTCATAAAAAATGACCTATAGTTAGCTAAGTTCTATCCTAAATGACATAATTAGCTTAGTTAGCTCCTAAATGGTCTATTTAATAAAACATGACCTATCTATACTTATACTAATTAGAGACTCCCTACAAATTCCCACGTTAATTAGATTTTACGAGCCGTCAATCTGGTGAGACCAAATTATTACGGTCTAGATTGACCCTGAGGGAAAAAACTTATGGTGGGACCAATGAGTATAAAATTGTAAAAAATGTGACTTATCTCTCTCCCATAATCCAATCACTAACATAAAAAAACTGACCTATCTCTGAGTAAAATATCTCTCGCCCGTTATCCAATGTCACGTATAGATAAGAAACTCTCCCACGTAAAACTTCTTACGTATCTCCCTCTTCCCAGAACCAAATCTATTAATCTCTCACGTAACCCCATGAAAATCTAGCACATATCTCTCCCAAGCTCTCACGTTCAACTCAAGTTCCCATAGAAAATATCCCCAACCGATGTGCATTTGTTCTCTCCATCTCCATCCCTCAAACTTGCATTAACCTCCCACGTTGCCCCATCAAATATCGGCCGCTGCTGCAGGATAATGCGACCACTAATTCTTTCCTTTATCTCTTGCAGATTCATGTTCATTATTTCTCTTGCAGATCCAAGTTCGCCTCCATCTCCACTTATTCCTTCTTTTCTATCTTGGAGATCCATTGCGCCAGCACGAATTCAGTGTAATTTTCTTGCAATGAAGTAGACGGCGCTAAGCACATCTGGCTTCCAGAGACGCGGAGATTAATCCTGGTACTTATGCCCTCTTGGTGGAAATACTATTATATCTTCTTAATTTTTACAATTGTATCTATAGTTCTTCATAAATGAATATGGGGATCATGTATTATAGACAAGCAGAGAAGACCTCATGATTATTTTTGAGTATGCGATTTATTTAACCAGCCAATGTCTCTCATTACTGATTCTTTGTTAGGTCAAACACGGTCCGGCGATGAACGCCGAGTAGCCTTCGGCGACACGAACGTCGGATGAACCTCTCTCACGCATACAAACGCGATACATATAGGTACAAGAAGGAGAGGGACACATTGGACACAAGAATTTCCGGCAACACACGCCTCCGACGCAGGAACGACGTTTCTTTTCTTCGAGCTCGAACTCTGGCTCGGCACATACCAGCGCTCCTTACATCAGTACATAGTGGTGGATCTTTATACCCGGAGCGCACAAACATAGCTAGCTCCTACGTCACGGCCACCACGCACGCACGTCAGCCACTAACTAGCTACCTACAACTGATTCCTACATGCATGCCCACGTACTAATATCTCCATCCCTGAAATATCTCCAGGGTCAACAACATGCGCCGGAGCAACCAAGTCGCTGCATGCATCTAACAACGTGATGTATACTACCCTACGTGCATGACGCACACATACACTAATCACGGCCATGGACACGGCCACGGACCGGCGGCTGGCTCGACCAACACGTACATGTGGGTCATCGTGGTGGCGTGACTTATACCTTACATTTTTCTGCTCAATTTGCCAACTTTTCTAGGAGGTTGATCCAGGCAACCATGACCATAACGGCGTACGTTCAGTCGTTTTCGTTTAAATAGGTTTTAGACTATCAAATCATTTGCAGAAACATACTGTACGTATTAAGTTGGTACGTTGGCCACTATATTGATGTAATGTAAAGCTATGTAGTGACATGAAGCAAACCCAATATCCATGTGCATGTGACTTATTTTCAAATACTGAATTCGGCATACTGTATTTGACCCTCCACGTGATTGCACTAGACGTTGTTACACTAGGTTGAACATGTTGGTTTTGCTGCTTCAGCACATGCACTTAGAGGCCTAAGCATCACGTGTGTAAACTGAAAATTAATTTTGTGCTCGTGCTAAGTTAGCATATACTCCTAACTTATTAGGACAATGATACGAGGCTTCAACTCAAAAGGTATACATATAATGGGTATTTTATTTTTATTATATATACACATGGCAGTAAGGTGGAATCTTGCTGAATTCGACGTTTTATATACTTTAGTGTCAGGTGGAATCAAGATTGATCATGAAATCTTGGAAAGTATAAACACGATTCTTGCATATGTCTGAACTTACAAGCAAACTCCACTAGGTGCTATGTATAACGATTTTTGACCAACCAGTTCAACGCGTATTTTTTTCTAAATGAGGTGGTATAACATCAAAATCAGAACAGTCAGAAGTTATCCGATGGAGGCAATATAGATTATTTATTTCGGGCACGGAGTTTTTGTACAAGAGAATAAATGCTCCCTCATGTGCCGTAAAATCAAAACAAATAGTCCTAAAAATAGGAAATTCATAGTTATTCATGTCGTGTTCTATTAAACTGCATAATGTCTGTTATATAAAAAAACCATATGAGCTGAAACATCATGAAACTGATGAATTAATTTTCTTTTTACATACATGCTTAGCTCGGAGAACATATATAGGGTACTAAACAGTATAATTTCTCTAATATTAAAAAATATGAGCTAAAACGTCATGAAACTAATGGATTAATTGTCCTTTGGCATACATGATGGCTCTTATAAGCCACTACTCACCATCGCTGGCCCTTTGTGATCTGCAAGGGGGGACTAATCCATTAGATGCCATCCACTTTCCTTTCAATAAATTAAAAGCTGGATCTCACCTTATTTTCAATACATGCCATAACAAAGAATCTAAAAATAATTACAATATATTATGTGTTTAGGCAGAATCACTAGCCCGTGCAGGTTGCACGGGTTGACGACTAGTACTTAGCTAATTATCCTCGAAATGACATAATTAGCTCCAAAAAGGCATTCTAAGCCAATTTAGCCCGAAGAAGGGGACAAGAGGAGAAGAAAGAGGAAAAATGAAAGGAAGGAAGAAGAAGAAGAGGAGAAGAAGAAGAAGGAGAGGGAGGAGGATAAGCAAAAGGAGAAGAAGGAGGAGAAGAAGGAGAAGGACCTCCTCCTTCTCCTTCTTCTTCCTCCTTCTTCCTCCTTCTCCTTCTCCTTTTTTGTTTTCTTCTTCTTCTCCTCATCCTTCTCCTTCTCCTCCTCCTCCTTCTTTTACTTCTTCTTCTCTTTCTCTTCTTCTACGTAGCTTAGACTCATCCAAGAAAGGCTAAATTGGCTTATTATCCTACGAAATGACATAATTAGCTTAGTTAGCTCCAAAATAACCTATTTAATGAAAAATGACCTACAGTTAGCTAAGTTCTCTCCTAAATGACATAATAAGGCTTACGTAGCTGCAAGATGACCTATTCCCCCTAATTTAGGTATTAAATGACCTATAATTAGCCTAGCTAGATCCATAATGGCTTAATAAGCATATTTTGCTCCGGAATGACCTATTTTACCCAAGTTAGCTCCGAAACGACGTATAGTTAGCTAGGGTTACACCTAGATGACATAATTAGCTTAGTTAGCTCCTAAATGGTCTATTTAATAAAACATGACCTATACTTAGCTAATTATCCTCGAAATGACATAATTAGCTCCAAAAAGGCATTCTAAGCCAATTTGGCCCGAAGAGGGGACAAGAGGAGAAGAAAGAGGAAAAATTAAAGGAAGGATGAAGAAGAAGTGAAGAAGAAGAAGAAGGAGAGGGAGGAGGATAAGAAGAAGGAGAAGAAGGAGGAGAAGAAGGAGAAGGAGCTCCTCCTTCTCCTTCTTCTTCCTCCTTCTTCCTCCTTCTCCTTCTCCTTCTTCTTTTCTTCTTCTTCTCCTCTTCCTTCTCCTTCTCCTCCTCCTCCTTCTCCTTCTTTTACTTCCTCTTCTCTTCCTCTTCTTCTACGTAGCATAGACTCATCCAAGAAAGGCTAAATTGGCTTATTATCTTAAGAAATGACATAATAGTTGGGGAACATCGCATGGGAAACAAAAATTTTCCTACGCGCACGAAGACCTATCATGGTGATGTCCATGTACGAGAGGGGATGAGTGATCTACGTACCCTTGTAGACCGTACAGCAGAAGCGTTAGTGAACGCGGTTGATGTAGTGGAACATCCTCACGTCCCTCGATCCGCCGCGCGTACTATCCCGCGATCAGTCCCACGATCTAGTGCCGAACGGACGGCACCTCCGCGTTCAGCACACGTACAGCTCGACGATGATCTCGGCCTTCTTGATCCAGAAAGAGAGACGGAGAGGTAGAAGAGTTCTCCGGCAGCGTGACGGCGCTCCGGAGGTTGGTGATGATCTCGTCTCAGCAGGGCTCCGCCCGAGCTCCGCAGAAACGTGATCTAGAGGAAAAACCGTGGAGGTATGTGGTCGGGCTGCCGTGGAAAAGTCGTCTCAAATCAGCCCTAAAACCTCCGTATATATAGGTGGGAGAGGGGGGACCTTGCCTTGGGCCTCAAGGAGCCCCAAGGGGGTCGGCCGAGCCAAGGGGGGAAGGTCTCCCCCCCCAAAGCGAGTTGGACTTGGATTGGTGGGTGGGAGTCCTTCCTTCCCTTCCCACCTCCTTTTTTTGATTTTCCTTCCAATGCGCATAGGGCCCCTTTTGGGCTGTCCCACCAGCCCACTAAGGGCTGGTGCGCCACCCTCAAGGCCTATGGGCTTCCTCGGGGTGGGTTGCCCCCCCGGTGAACTCCCGGAACCCATTCGTCATTCCCGGTACATTCCCGGTAACTCTGAAAACAGTCTCCCACTTGCACTAGAGTCAATAATCTAGCCCTCACATCATCATGCGAATTACATTGTAATAAATCTAACACCCATACAGTTCTGGTGTTGACCATGCTTTGGCCGTGGAAGAGGTTTAGTCAGCGGGTCTGCTACATTCACACCCGTGTGCACTTTGTATATATTTACGTCCTCCCCTTCGACGTAGTCGCGGATGAGGTTGAATCGTCGTTTGATGTGTCTGGACTTCTTGTGAAACCGTGGTTCCTTTACTAAGGCAATGGCACCCGTGTTGTCACAGAACAAGGTTATTGGATTCAGTGCGCTTGGCACCACTCCAAGATCCGTCATGAACTGCTTCATCCAGACACCCTCCTTAGCCGCCTCCGAGGCAGCCATGTACTCCGCTTCACATGTAGAATCTGCTACGACGCTTTGCTTGGAACTGCACCAGCTTACCGCACCCCCATTAAGAATAAATACGTATCCGGTTTGCGACTTAGAGTCGTCCGGATCTTTGTCAAAGGTCGCATCGACGTAACCTCTTACGGCGAGCTCTTCGTCACCTCCATACACGAGAAACATCTCCTTAGTCCATTTCAGGTACTTCAGGATATTCTTGACCGTTGTCTAGTGATCCACTCCTGGATTACTCTGGAACCTACCTGCCATACTTATGGCCAGGCAAACGTTCGGTCTAGTGCACAGCATTGCATGCATGATAGAGCCTATTGCTGAAGCATAGGGTACGGAGCGCATATGCTCTCTATCCTCATCAGTTGCTGGGCACTGAGTCATACTCAATCTCGTACCTTGTCAAACAGGCAAGAACCCCTTCTTGGACTGTTCCATTTTGAACCTCTTCAAAACTTTATCAAGGTATGTGCTTTGTGAAAGTCCAATCAGGCGTTTTGATCTATCCTTATAGATCTTAATGCCTAGAATGTAAGCAGCTTCTCCTAGGTCCTTCATAGAGAAACTTTTATTCAAGTAATCCTTTATGCTCTCCAAAAACTCTACGTTGTTTCCAATCAGCAATATGTCATCCACATATAATATTAGAAACGCCACAGAGCTCCCACTCACTTTCTTGTAAATACAAGATTCTCCAACCACTTGTATAAACCCAAATGCTTTGATCACCTCATCAAAGCGTTTGTTCCAACTCCGAGATGCTTGCACCAGTCCATAAATGGATCGCTGGAGCTTGCACACCTTGTTAGCATTCTTAGGATCGACAAAACCTTCGGGTTGCATCATATACAATTCTTCCTTATGGAAACCGTTAAGGAACGCCGTTTTGACATCCATCTGCCAGATTTCATAATCGAAAAATGCAGCTATTGCTAACATGATTCTGACGGACTTAAGCATCGCTACGGGTGAGAATGTCTCATCGTAGTCAACTCCTTGAACTTGTGAAAAACCCTTTGCCACAAGTCGAGCTTTATAAACGGTCACATTGCCGTCAGCGTCCGTCTTCCTCTTAAAGATCCATTTGTTCTGAATAGCTTTGCGGCCCTCAGGCAGTACCTCCAAAGTCCACACTTTGTTCTCATACATGGATCCTATCTCGGACTTCATGGCTTCTAGCCATTTGTTGGAATCTGGGCCCACCATTGCTTCTTTATAATTTGCAGGTTCATTGTTGTCCAACAACAAGATTGATAAGACGGGATTACCATACCACTCTGGAGCAGCACGTGGTCTCGTCGACCTGCGTGGTTCGACAGAAACTTGAACCGGAGTTTCATGATCATCATCATTAACTTCCTCCTCAACCGGCGTCGCAACGACAGAGGTTTCCCCTTGCCTTGCGCCACCATCCAGAGGGATGAGAGGTTCGACAACCTCGTCAAGTTCAATCTTCCTCCGACTCAATTCTCTCGAGAGAAACTCCTTCTCGAGAAAAGCTCCGGTTTTAGCAACAAACACTTTGCCCTCGGATTTGAGATAGAAGGTGTACCCAACTGTCTCTTTTGGATAACCTATGAAGACGCACTTTTCCGCTTTGGGTTCCAGCTTTTCAGGCTGAAGCTTTTTGACATAAGCATCACATCCCCAAACTTTAAGAAACGACAACTTTGGCCCTTTGCCATACCACAGTTCGTATGGTGTCGTCTCAACGGATTTTGATGGTGCCCTATTTAAAGTGAATGCAGCTGTTTCTAATGCATAACCCCAAAACGATAACGGCAAATCAGTAAGAGACATCATAGATCGCACCATCTCTAATAAAGTACGATTACGACGTTCGGACACACCATTACGCTGTGGTGTTCCAGGCGGTGTCAACTGTGAAACAATTCCACATTGTCTTAAGTGAGCACCAAACTCGAAACTCAGATATTCACCCCCACGATCAGACCGTAGGAACTTGATCTTCTTGTTACGATGATTTTCAACTTCACTCTGAAATTGCTTGAACTTTTCAAATGTTTCAGACTTGTGCTTCATTAAGTAGACATAACCATATCTACTCAAATCATCAGTGAAGGTGAGAAAATAACGATATCCACCGCGTGCCTCTACGCTCATCGGACCACACACATCCGTATGTATGATTTCCAAGAAGTCACTTGCACGCTCAATTGTTCCGGAGAACGGAGTTTTAGTCATCTTGCCCATGAGGCATGGTTCGCACGTGTCAAGTAAATCAAAGTCAAGTGACTCCAAAAGTCCATCGGCATGGAGTTTCTTCATGCGCTTTACACCAATATGACCTAAGCGGCAGTGCCACAAAAATATGGCGCTATCATTGTTAATCTAACTCTTTTGGTCTCAATGTTATGTATGTGTGTATCGTTATCAAGATTCAATATGAACAATCCTCTCACATTGGGTGCATGACCATAAAAGATGTTACTCATAGAAATAGAACAACCATTATTCTCCGACTTAAAAGAGTAACCGTCTCGCAATAAACAAGATCCAGATATAATGTTCATGCTCAACGCAGGCACTAAATAACAATGATTCAAGTTCATAACTAATCCTGATGGTAACTGAAGTGAAACTGTGCCGACGGCGATTGCATCATCCTTGGAACCATTTCCTACGCGCATCATCACTTCATCTTTCGCCAGCCTTCGTCTATTCCGCAGTTCCTGTTTCGAGTTGCAAATATGAGCAACAGAACCGGTATCGAATACCCAGGCACTACTACGAGAGCCGGTTAAGTACACATCAATAACATGTATATCAAATATACCTGATTTTTCTTTGGCCGCCTTCTTATCTGCCAGATACTTGGGGCAATTGCGCTTCCAGTGACCCATACCCTTGCAATAGTAACACTCTGTTTCAGGCTTAGGTCCAGCTTTGGGTTTCTTCGTCGGATTGGCAACAGGCTTGCCGCTCTTCTTTGAATTACCCTTCTTGCCTTTGCCGTTTCTCTTGAAACTAGTGGTCTTATTCACCATCAACACTTGATGCTCTTTACGGAGTTCAGACTCTGCGACTTTCAGCATCGCAAACAACTCGCCGGGTGACTTGTTCATCCCTTGCATGTTGTAGTTCAACACAAAGCCTTTATAGCTTGGCGGCAGTGATTGAAGGATTTTGTCAGTGATAGCCTCTTGCGGGAGTTCAATCCCCAGCTCAGCTAGACGGTTTGAGTACCCAGACATTTTGAGCACATGTTCACTGACAGACGAGTTCGCCTCCATCTTGCAAGCATAGAATTTATCGGAGGTCTCATACCTCTCGATCCGGGCGTTCTTCTGAAAGATAAACTTCAACTCCTGGAACATCTCAAATGCTCCATGACGCTCAAAGCGACGTTGAAGTCCCGGTTCTAAGCCATACAAGACTGCACATTGAACTACTGAGTAGTCCTCCTTACGTGCTAACCAAGCGTTCTTAACATCCTGATCAGCCGTAGCGGGTGGTTCATCTCCTAGCGCAGCATTAAGGACATAATCCTTCTTCCCAGCTTGTAAGATTAGTTTAAGATTACGAGCCCAGTCTACAAAGTTGCTTCCATCATCTTTCAACTTAGCTTTCTCTAGGAACGTATTGAAATTCAGGGTGACTGTCGCGTGAGCCATGATCTACAACACAAATATATTCAAAGTGGACTTAGACTATGTTCAAGATAATTAGAGTTTAACTTAATCAAATTATTCCCTAAAATCCCACTCAAAAAGTACATCTCTCTAGTCATTTGAGTGGTTCATGATCCACTTACACTAGCTCAAGTCCGATCATCACGTGAGTTGAGTATAGTTTCAGTGGTAAGCATCCCTATGCTAATCATATCATCTATATGATTCATGATCGACCTTTCGGTCTCATGTGTTCCGAGGCCATGTCTGCACATGCTAGGCTCGTCAAGCTTAACCCGAGTGTTCCGCGTGCGCAACTGTTTTGCACCCGTTGTATGTGAACGTTGGGTCTATCACACCCGATCATCACGTGGTGTCTCGAAACGACGAACTGTAGCAATGGTGCACAGTCGGGGAGAACACAATTTCGTCTTGAAATTTTAGTGAGAGATCACCTCATAATGCTACCGTCGTTCTAAGAAAAATAAGGTGCATAAAAGGATTAACATCACATGCAATTCATAAGTGATATGATATGGCCATTATCACGTGCTTCTTGATCTCCATCACCAAAGCACCGGCACGATCTTCTTGTCACCGGCGCCACACCATGATCTCCATCAACGTGTCGCCATCGGGGTTGTCGTGCTACTCATGCTATTACTACTAAAACTACATCCTAGCAAAATAGTAAACGCATCTGCAAGCACAAACATTCGTATAAAGACAACCCTATGGCTCGTGTCGGTTGCCGTACCATCGACGTGCAAGTCGATATTATCTATTACAACATGATCATCTCATACATCCAATATATCACATCACATCGTTGGCCATATAACATCACAAGCATACCCTGCAAAAACAAGTTAGACGTCCTCTAATTTGTTGTTGCATGTTTTACGTGGTGACCATGGGTATCTAGTAGGATCGCATCTTACTTACGCAAACACCACAATGGAGATATATGAGTTGCTATTTAACCTCATCCAAGGACCTCCTCGGTCAAATCCGATTCAACTAAAGTTGGAGAAACCGACACTTGCCAGTCATCTTTGAGCAACGGGGTTACTCGTAGCGATGAAACCAGTCTCTCGTAAGCGTACGAGTAATGTCGGTCCAAGCCGCTTCAATCCAACAATACCGCGGAATCAAGAAAAGACTAAGGAGGGCATAAAACACACATCACCGCCCACAAAAACTTTTGTGTTCTACTCGAGAAGACATCTACGCATGAACCTAGCTCTGATACCACTGTTGGGGAACATCGCATGGGAAACAAAAAATTTCCTACGCGCACGAAGACCTATCATGGTGATGTCCATCTACGAGAGGGGATGAGTGATCTACCTACCCTTGTAGACCGTACAGCAGAAGCGTTAGTGAACGCGGTTGATGTAGTGGAACGTCCTCACGTCCCTCGATCCGCCCCGCGAACTATCCCTCGATCAGTCCCACGATCTAGTGCCGAACGGAAGGCACCTCCACGTTCAGCACACGTACAGCTCGACGATGATCTCGGCCTTCTTGATCCAGCAAGAGAGACCGAGAGGTAGAAGAGTTCTCCGGCAACGTGACGGCGCTCCGGAGGTTGGTGATGATCTCGTCTCAGCAGGGCTCTGCCCGAGCTCCGCAGAAACGTGATCTAGAGGAAAAACCATGGAGGTATGTGGTCGGGCTGCCGTGGAAAAGTCGTCTCAAATCAGCCCTAAAACCTCCGTATATATAGGTGGGAGAGGGGGGACCTTGCCTTGGGGCGGCCGAGCCTAGGGGGGAAGGTCTCCCCCCAAACCGACTTGGACTTGGTTTGGTGGGTGGGAGTCCTTCCTTCCCTTCCCACCTCCTTTTTTTTTCTTTCTCTTTGATTTTCCTTCCAATGCGCATAGGGCCCCACTAAGGGCTGGTGCGCCACCCTCAAGGCCTATGGGCTTCCCCAGGGTGGGTTTCCCCCCCCCCCGGTGAACTCCCGGAACCCATTCGTCATTCCCGGTAACTCCGAAAACCTTCCGGTAATCAAATGAGGTCATCCTATACATCAATCTTCGTTTCCGGACCATTCCGGAAACCCTCGTGAGGTCCGTGATCTCATCCTGGACTCCGAACAACATTCGGTAACCAACCATATAACTCAAATACGCATAAAACAACGTCGAACCTTAAGTGTGCAGACCCTGCGGGTTCGAGAACTATGTAGACATGACCCGAGAGACTCCTCGGTCAATATCCAATAGCGGGACCTGGATGCCCATATTGGATCCTACATATTCTACGAAGATCTTATCGTTTGAACGTCAGTGCCAAGGATTCATATAATCCCGTATGTCATTCCCTTTGTCCTTCGGTATGTTACTTGCCCGAGATTCGATCCTCAGTATCCGCATACCTATTTCAATCTCGTTTACCGGCAAGTCTCTTTACTCGTTCCGTAATACAAGATCCCGCAACTTACACTAAGTTACATTTCTTGCAAGGCTTGTGTGTGATGTTGTATTACCGAGTGGGCCCCGAGATACCTCTCCGTCACACGGAGTGACAAATCCCAGTCTTGATCCATACTAACTCAACGAACACCTTCGGAGATACCTGTAGAGCATCTTTATAGTCATCCAGTTACGTTGCGATGTTTGATACACACAAAGTATTCCTCCGGTGTTAGTGAGTTATATGATCTCATGGTCATAGGAACAAATACTTGACACGCAGAAAACAGTAGCAACAAAATGACACGATCAACATGCTACGTCTATTAGTTTGGGTCTAGGCCATCACGTGATTCTCCTAATGACGTGATCCAGTTATCAAGCAAGAACACCTTGTTCATAATCAGAAGACACTGACTATCTTTGATCAACTGGCTAGCCAACTAGAGGCTTGCTAGGGACAGTGTTTTGTCTATGTATCCACACATGTAAATGAGTCTTCATTCAATACAATTATAGCATGGATAATAAACGATTATCTTGATACAGGAATTATAATAATAACTATATTTATTATTGCCTCTAGGGCATAATTCCAACTATAATTAGCTTATTTAGCTCCAAAATGACCTATTTAATAAAAAATGACCTACAGTTAGCTAAGTTCTCTCCTAAATGACATAATAAGGCTTACGTAGCTGCAAGATGACCTATTCCCCCTAACTTAGGTATTAAATAGCCTATAATTAGCCTAGCTAGATCCAAAATGGTTTAATAAGCATAGTTTGCTCCGGAATGACCTATTTTACCCAAGTTAGCTCTGAAACGACGTATAGTCAGCTAGGGTTCCACCTAGATGACATAATTATCTTAGTTAGCTCCTAAATGGTCTATTTAATAAAACATGACCTATACTTAGCTAATTATCCTCGAAATGACATAATTAGCTACAAAAAGGCATTCTAAGCCAATTTAGCCCCAAGAAGGGGACAAGAGGAAAAGAAAGAGGAAAAATGAAAGGAAGGAAGAAGAAGAAGTGGAGAAGAAGAAGAAGGAGAGGGAGGAGGATAAGAAGAAGGAGAAGAAGGAGGAGAAGAAAGGAGAAGGAGCTCCTCCTTCTCCTTCTTCTTCCTCCTTCTTCCTCCTTCTCCATCTCCTTCTTCTTTTCTTCTTCTTCTCCTCTTCCTTCTCCTTCTCCTCCTCCTCCTCCTCCTTCTTTTACTTCTTCTTCTCTTTCTCTTCTTCTACGTAGCTTAGACTCATCCAAGAAAGGCTAAATTGGCTAATTATCCTACGAAATGACATAATTAGCTTAGTGAGCTCCAAAATAACCTATTTAATAAAAAAATGACCTACAGTTAGCTAAGTTCTCTCCTAAATTGCATAATAAGGCTTACGTAGCTGCAAGATGACCTATTTCCCCCAACTTAGGTATTAAATGGCCTATAATTAGCCTAGCTAGATCCAAAATGGCTTAATAAGCATAGTTTGCTCCGGAATGAACTATTTTACCCAAGTTAGCTCCGAAACAACGTATAGTTAGCTAGGGTTCCACCTAGATGACATAATTAGCTTATTTAGCTCCTAAATGGTCTATTTAATAAAACATGACCTATACTTAGCTAATTATCCTCGAAATAACATAATTAGCTCCAAAAAGGCATTCTAAGCCAATTTAGCCCGAAGAAGGGGACAAGAGGAGAAGAAAGAGGAAAAATTAAAGGAAGGATGAAGAAGAAGAGGAGAAGAAGAAGAAGGAGAGGGAGGAGGATAAGAAGAAGGAGAAGAAGGAGGAGAAGAAGGAGAAGGAGCTCCTCCTTCTCCTTCTTCTTCCTCCTTATTCCTCCTTCTCCTTCTCCTTCTTCTTTTCTTCTTCTTCTCCTCTTCCTTCTCCTTCTCCTCCTCCTTCTTCTTTTACTTCGTCTTCTCTTTCTCTTCTTCTACGTAGCTTAGACTCATCCAAGAAAGGCTAAATTGGCTAATTATCCTACGAAATGACATAATTAGCTTAGTTAGCTCCAAAATGACCTATTTAATAAAAAAATGACCTACAGTTAGCTAAGTTCTCTCCTAAATTGCATAATAAGGCTTACGTAGCTGCAAGATGACCTATTCCCCCCAACTTAGGTATTAAATGGCCTATAATTAGCCTAGATAGATCCAAAATGGCTTGATAAGCATAGTTTGCTCCGGAATGACCTGCAGTTAGCTAAGTTCTCTCCTAAATTGCATAATAAGGCTTACGTAGCTGCAAGATGACCTATTCCCCCCAACTTAGGTATTAAATGGCCTATAATTAGCCTAGCTAGATCCAAAATGGCTTAATAAGCATAGTTTGCTCCGGAATGACCTATTTTACCCAAGTTATCTCCGAAACGACGTATAGTTAGCTAGGGTTCCACCTAGATGACATAATTAGCTTAGTTAGCTCCTAAATGGTCTATTTAATAAAACATGACCTATACTTAGCTAATTATCCTCGAAATGACATAATTAGCTCCAAAAAGGCATTCTAAGCCAATTTAGCCCGAAGAAGGGGACAAGAGGAGAAGAAAGAGGAAAAATTAAAGGAAGGATGAAGAAGAAGAGGAGAAGAAGAAGAAGGAGAGGGAGGAGGATAAGAAGAAGGAGAAGAAGGAGGAGAAGAAGGAGAAGGAGCTCCTCCTTCTTCTTCTTCCTACTTCTTCCTCCTTCTGCTTCTCCTTCTTCTTTTCTTCTTCTTCTCATCTTCCTTCTCCTTCTCCTCCTCCTCCTTCTTTTACTTCTTCTTCTCTTTCTCTTCTTCTACGTAGCTTAGACTCATCCAAGAAAGGCTAAATTGGCTTATTATCCTACGAAATGACATAATTAGCTTAGTTAGCTCCAAAATAACCTATTTAATAAAAGTGACCTACAGTTAGCTAAGTTCTCTCCTAAATGACATAATAAGGCTTACGTAGCTGCAAGATGACCTATTCCCCCTAACTTAGGTATTAAATGACCTATAATTAGCCTAGCTAGATCCAAAATGGCTTAATAAGCATATTTTTCTCCGGAATGACCTATTTTACCCAAGTTAGCTCCGAAACGACGTATAGCTAGCTAGGGTTCCACCTAGATGACATAATTAGCTTAGTTAGCTCCTAAATGGTCTATTTACTAAAACATAACCTATACTTAGCTAATTATCCTCGAAATGACATAATTAGCTACAAAAAGGCATTCTATGCCAATTTAGCCCGAAGAAGGGGACAAGAGGAGAAGAAAGAGGAAAATGAAAGGAAGGAAGAAGAAGAAGAGGAGAAGAAGAAGAAGGAGAGGGAGGAGGATAAGCAGAAGGAGAAGAAGGAGAAGGAGCTCCTCCTTCTCCTTCTTCTTCCTCCTTCTTCCTTCTTCCCCTTCCCCTTCTTATTTTCTTCTTCTTCTCCTATTCCTTCTCCTTCTCCTCCTCCTCCTTCTTTTACTTCTTCTTCTCTTTCTCTTCTTCTATGTAGCTTAGACTCATCCAAGAAAGGCTAAATTGGCTTATTAACCTACGAAATGACATAATTAGCTTAGTTAGCTCCAAAATGACCTATTTAATAAAAAATGACCTACAGTTAGCTAAGTTCTCTCCTAAATGACATAATAAGGCTTACGTAGCTGCAAGATGACCTATTCACCCTAACTTAGGTATTAAATAGCCTATAATTAGCCTAGCTTGATCCAAAATGGCTTAATAAGCATAGTTTGCTCCGGAATGACCTATTTTACCCAAGTTAGCTCCGAAACGACGTATAGTTAGCTAGGGTTCCACCTAGATGACATAATTATCTTACTTAGCTCCAAAATGGTCTATTTAATAAAACATGACCTATACTTAGCTAATTATCCTCGAAATGACATAATTAGCTCCAAAAAGGCATTCTAAGCCAATTTAGCCTGAAGAAGGGGATAAGAGGAAAAGAAAGAGCAAAATGAAAGGAAGGAAGAAGAAGAAGAGGAGAAGAGGAAGAAGGAGAGGGAGGAGGATAAGAAGAAGGAGAAGAAGGAGGAGAAGGAAGGAGAAGGAGCGTCCTCCTTCTTCCTCCTTCTCCTTCTCCTTCTTCTTCTTTCTTCTTCTCCTCTTCCTTCTCCTTCTCCTCCTCCTCCTCCTCCTCCTTTTACTTCTTCTTCTCTTTCTCTTCTTCTACATAGCTTAGACTCATCCAAGAAAGGCTAAATTGGCTAATGATCCTACGAAATGACATAATTAGCTTAGTTAGCTCCAAAATGACCTATTTAATAAAAAATGACCTACAGTTAGCTAAGTTCTCTCCTAAATTGCATAATAAGGCTTACGTTGCTGCAAGATGACCTATTCCCCCCAACTTAGGTATTAAATGGCCTATAATTAGCCTAGCTAGATCCAAAATGGCTTGATAAGCATAGTTTGCTCCGGAATGACCTATTTTACCCAAGTTAGCTCCGAAACGACGTATAGTTAGCTAGGGTTCCACCTAGATGACATAATTAGCTTACTTGGCTCCTAAATGGTCTATTTAATAAAACATGACCTATACTTAGCTAATTATCCTCGAAATGACATAATTAGCTCCAAAAAGGCATTCTAAGCCAATTTAGCCCGAAGAAGGGGACAAGAGGAGAAGAAAGAGGAAAAATGAAAGGAAGGAAGAAGAAGAAGAAGAGGAGAAGAAGAAGAAGGAGAGGGAGGAGGATAAGAAGAAGGAGAAGAAGGAGGAGAAGGAGAAGGAGCTCCTCCTTCTCCTTCTTCTTCCTCCTCCTTCCTCCTTCTCCTTCTCCTTCTTCTTTTCTTCTTCTTCTCCTCTTCCCTCTCCTTCTCCTCCCCCTCCTTCTTTTACTTCTTCTTCTCTTTATCTTCTTCTACATAGCTTAGACTCATCCAAGAAAGGCTAAATTGGCTTATTATCCTACGAAATGACATAATTAGCTTAGTTAGCTCCAAAATGACTTATTTAATAAAAATGACCTACAGTTAGCTAAGTTCTCTCCTAAATGACATAATAAGGCTTACGTAGCTGCAAGATGACCTATTCCCCCTAACTTAAGTATTAAATGGCCTATAATTAGCCTAGCTAGATCCAAAATGGCTTAATAAGCATAGTTTGCTCCGGAATGAGCCCATTACTAATACAATTTTCCTCTCTCTCTCTTTTAGGCGCGTCACAATAAGACGGAGGCGCCACAGATGTATGACCTGTATGCGATGGCCCATACTGCCTCATACAAGAAGGTCAAGGCATTCTCTGAGTCTGACCTCGAGCATCCAGAAAACTTCACCAACATCTCATCCCACCACAAGCTCGTGAAGTATAGAGATCACGGGAAGGCGAGGAAAGGGGAGGACTTTAACCCAAGCGAGGGGCCTATTGATCTAGAGCTGGTGATGATAGCTGGCAATGGGAGGCCCCATGGCTCGATCGCCCTTGGAGACGGCCTTATACATTGTCCTAGCACTCTCCGGCAGATAAAGGGACGCCAAACAAGAGCTTGTCCGGAGATGACACGTCGTCCACGGCCAGTTGAGCTCGCCATCGAGGTTAGTTTAATGGACTCAACTATATTTCCGCATTATGTTGTGCGTTGGAACCAATATGATTACATTGCTAACAATGAGTTGTGTTGCAGGCTGCTATTCAGAAAGAGAGAGAGGCAATGCACGCGGCTATGGCGGAGAAGGATAAGGAAATTAGGGAGCTGGAGGAGAGGACGACTGCATTGGTGGAGGCGGAGAGGGCACGGAATGATGCGTCTAACAGGGCCATATACGAGCTATTTGTGGTAAGTTTATTCTTCATGTTATTTCAAATCTTGCATTTGAATGTCCGTTTCATTAATAAATAAAAAGTTTGACTTGTCGAAACCAAATGTACAATCTATGTGCGAGAAGAACGGCCAAGTCCCTCCGCCGATGCCAGTCATTAGCGTGGCGGGGACGGTGAGTTTCATTTCAGTGTAGTGATCTTAAGAGTGTCCTCATGCTAACTACACATTGCAAATGATGTTTGGTGCAGAATATCTCCCTAAACGCATCGCACGACCCTTCTACAGTGGAGCCTTCTCCAGCGCAGCCTTCTCCAGATGAAACAAGCCAGAGCCACCGTGCTTCACCGCTGTGATGATGATAATGGTATGTTATTTCTAGTGTTTTAATAAAAAATAGCTAGACTTCCATCTAAATGACATAATTAGCTTAGACTCATCCAAGAAAGGCTAAATTGGCTAATTATCCTATGAAATGACATAATTACCTTAGTTAGCTCCAAAATGACCTATTTAATAAAAAATGACCTATAGTTAGCTAAGTTCTGTCCTAAATGACATAATTAGCTTAGTTAGCTCCTAAATGGTCTATTTGATAAAACATGACCTATACTTAGCTATTTATCCTCAAAATGACATAACTAGCTCCAAAAAGGCATTCTAAGCCAATTTAGCCGGAAGAAGGGGACAAGAGGAGAAGAAAGAGGAAAAATGAAAGGAAGGAAGAAGAACAAGAGTAGAAGAAGAAGAAGGAGAGGGAGGAGGATAAGCAGAAGGAGAATAAGGAGGAGAAGAAGGAGAAGGAGCTCCTCCTTCTCCTTCTTCTTCCTCCTTCTCCTTCTCCTTCTTCTTTTCTTCTTCTTCTCCTCTTCCTTCTCCTTCTCCTCCTCCTCCTTGTTTTACTTCTTCTTCTCTTTCTCTTCTTCTACGTAGCTTAGACACATCCAAGAAAGGATAAATTGGCTTATTATCCTACGAAATGACATTATTAGCTTAGTTAGTTCCAAAATGACCTATTTAATAAAAAATGACCAAAGTTAGCTAAGTTCTCTCCTAAATGACATAATAAGGCTTACGTAGCTGCAAGATGACCTATTCCACCTAACTTAGGTATTAAATGACCTATAATTAGCCTAGCTAGATCCAAAATGGCTTAATAAGCATAGTTTGCTCAGGAATGACCTATTTTACCCAAGTTAGCTTCGAAACGACGTATAGTTAGCTAGGGTTCCACCTAGATGACATAATTAGCTTAGTTAGCTCCTAAATAGTCTATTTAATAAAACATAACCTATACTTAGCTAATTATCCTCGAAATGACATAATTAGCTCCAAAAAGGCATTCTAAGCCAATTTAGCCCGAAGAAGGGGACAAGAGGAGAAGAAAGAGGAAAAATGAAAGGAAGGAAGAAGAAGAAGAGGAGAAGAAGAAGGAGAGGGAGGAGGATAAGAAGAAGGAGAAGAAGGAGAAGGAGCTCCTCCTTCTCCTTCTTCTTCCTCCTTCTTCCTCCTTCTCCTTCTCCTTCTTATTTGCTTCTTCTTCTCCTCTTCCTTCTCCTTCTCCTCCTCCTCCTTGTTTTACTTCTTCTTCTCTTTCTATTCTTCTACGTAGCTTAGACTCATCCAAGAAAGGCTAAATTGGCAAATTATCCTAAGAAATGACATAATTAGCTTAGTTAGCTCCAAAATGACCTATTTAATAAAAAATGACCTACAGTTAGCTATGTTCTCTCCTAAAGGACATAATAAGGCTTACGTAGCTGCAAGATGACCTATTCCCCCCAACTTAGGTATTAAATGGCCTATAATTATCCTAGATAGATCCAAAATGGCTTAATAAGCATAGTTTGCTCTCGAATGACCTATTTTACCCAAGTTAGCTCCGAAACGACGTATAGTTAGCTAGGGTTCCACCTAGATGACATAATTAGATTAGTTAGCTGCTAAATGGTCTATTCAATAAAACATGACCTATACTTAGCTAATTATCCTCGAAATGACATAATTAGCTCCAAAAAGGTATTCTAATCCAATTTAGACCGAAGAAGGGGACAAGAGGAGAAGAAAGAGGAATAATGAAAGGAAGGAAGGAAGAAGAAGAGGAGAAGAAGAAGAAGGAGAGGGAGGAGGATAAGAAGTAGGAGAAGAAGGAGGAGAAGAAGGAGAAGGAGCTCCTCCTTCTCCTTCTTCTTCCTCCTTCTTCCTCCTTCTCCTTCTCCTTCTTCTTCTCTTCTTCTTCTCCTCTTCCTTCTCCTTCTCCTCCTCCTCCTCCTCCTTCTTTTACTTCTTCTTCTCTTTCTCTTCTTGTACGTAGCTTAGACTCATCCTAGAAAGGCTAAATTGGCTGATTATCCTACGAAATGACATAATTAGCTTAGTTAGCTCCAAAATGACCTATTTAATAAAAAATGACCTACAGTTAGCTAAGTTCTCTCCTAAATGACATAATAAGGCTTACGTAGCTGCAAGATGACCTATTCCCCCCAACTTAGGTATTAAATGGCCTATAATTAGCGTAGCTAGATCCAAAATGGCTTAATAAGCATAGTTTGCTCCGGAATGACCTATTTTACCCAAGTTAGCTCCGAAACGACGTATAGTTAGCTAGGGTTCCACCTAGATGACATAATTAGCTTAGTTAGCTCCTAAATGGTCTATTTAATAAAACATAACCTATACTTAGCTAATTATCCTCGAAATGACATAATTAGCTCCAAAAAGGCATTCTAAGCCAATTTAGCCCGAAGAAGGGGACAAGAGGAGAAGAAAGAGGAAAAATGAAAGGAAGGAAGAAGAAGAAGGGGAGAAGAAGAAGGAGAGGGAGGAGGATAAGAAGAAGGAGAAGAAGGAGAAGGAGCTCCTCCTTCTCCTTCTTCTTCCTCCTTCTTCCTCCTTCTCCTTCTCCTTCTTCTTTTCTTCTTCTTCTCCTCTTCCTTCTCCTTCTCCTCCTCCTCCTTCTTTTACTTCTTATTCTCTTTCTCTTTTTCTACATAGCTTAGACTCATCCAAGAAAGGCTAAATTGGCTTATTGTCCTATGAAATGACATAATTAGCTTAGTTAGCTCCAAAATGACCTATTTAATAAAAATGACCTACAGTTAGCTAAGTTCTCTCCTAAATGACATAATAAGGCTTACGTAGCTGCAAGATGACCTATTCCCCCTAACTTAGGTATTAAATGGCCTATAATTAGCCTAGCCAGATCGAAAATGGCTTAATAAGCATAGTTTGCTCCGGAATGACCTATTTTACCCAAGTTAGCTCCGAAACGACCTATAGTTAGCTAGGGTTCCACCTAAATGACATAATTAGCTTAGTTAGCTCCTAAATGGTCTATACTTAGCTAATTTCTCTCTGAAATAACCTATATATACACTTCTTCGTCTAGTATTATTCTTCTAACTTTCTTATTTGTCATTTTGCAGATTACCTTCACTTCACGGGAAGCTTGGATTATATTGATGGAATGCTTGAAGATGATTTCTTGTACCATGGCTTGTATTGAAACTATTGTAGTATATGGATATATATGAAACTTTGTATGCATGTGGATGAAACTGGTGTAATATATGGTTTGGTACATATGCAACTTGCATAATATGTATGCACTATGGATGAGAGTTATTTTAATATGGTTATGAGTACGGAAAGAAACTTATTTATGTCAAATATATATATATATATATATATATATATATATATATATATATATCCTGATTATTATTAAAAATGCTGGATATAATAAAAAATAAATTAAAATGGGGCAGATTCCCCTCTTTGCCGTCTGCCCCCACATGGCAAAGGGGGGTGGGCAGACGACAAATGGGGGAATCTGCCCCCTCTCTCTCCCCTCTGTGCCGTCTGCACCCACATGGCGAAGGGGGGTGGGCAGACGACAAAGGGGGGGGAATCTGCCCCCTCTCTCTCCCCTCTTTGTCGTCTGCCCCCGAATGGCAAAGGGGGGGTGGGCAGACGGCAAAGGGGTGAATAAGCCCCCCCTCTCTCCCCTCTTTGCCGTCTGCCCCCACATGGCAAAGGGGGGGATGGCACATGACAAAGAGAGGACGCCTGCCGTTAACATTTAACGGGGCCGTTGCAGTATATGCCGTCCCAGTTAATTTGCCGTCTGCCCCCTCATGGCAAAGATTCTTTGCCGTCCGCTTTACAAAAGCAGACGGCAAAGAACCTCTTCACCGGAATTTTTTTACCGTCTAGTTTGCCGTCTACTGACCGACGGCAAAGCCTTTGCCATCCGTGGTTCCCCCCTTTGCCGTCCGCCGTGGCAGACGACAAATTTCTGAATTTCAGTAGTGCTCCTTGATTGAATGGATTTCCTTGACGCAATCCATGGTAAACTCTGTGCACGCTTATAGGCAAAACAAGGCCTTTACCGATCATATCGTCGAAGCTATGATAAAATCTCTCGAAGAGGAACTTGAATTGGAAGTCTCTATCCCTAGAAAGCTTCATGATGAGTGGGAACCTACTATCAAAATCAAAAACTATGAATGCAATGCTTTGTGTGATTTGGGTGCTAGTGTTTCCGCGATTCCAAAGTATTTATGTGATGTTGTGGGTTTTAATGAGATTGAAGAGTGTTAACTTAATTTGCATGTTGCGGATTCTACTGTCAAGAAACCCATGAGAAGGATCAATGATGTTCTTATTATTGCAAATAGGAACTATGTACCCGTGGATTTCATTGTGCTTGACATTGATTGCAAACCTACATGCCCTATTATTCTTGGTAGACCTTTCCTAAGGACTATCGGTGCCATCATCGATATGAACGAAGGGAATATTAGATTTCAATTTCCTTTAAAGAAGGGCATGGAGCACTTTCCTAGAAAGAAAATAAGATTTCCTTATGAATCCATGATGAGGGACACTTATGGTTTGAGCACCAAAGACGACGATACGTGATTCTATCGCCTTATGCCTAGCTAAGGGCGTTAAACAATAGCGCTTGTTGGGAGGCAACCCAATTAATTTATTTCTTTTTCTTTCTGTTTTGTTGCGTCCACACCATCATAATTCTGTTATGATTGTGTTTTTTGTGTTTATTTTTGTGTTTGAGCCAAGCAAACCTTTATGACTAGTCTTGATGATGGTTGTTTGATCCTGCTGGAAAAAGACAGAAACTTTTCGCTCACGAGATGATTTTTCATTTTTATTAATAAAGAGCTTTTGAGTTGATTCTTTTTGCTGATGGTTTGTATGCCTTTTGCGCAGGCAGTCGTAATTTTTCAAAAAACTTTAGGTACCATAAGTATGCGAAGTATACAGATTGCTACAGATGGATCTGTTTTTGACAGATTCTGTTTTTGTTGAGTTGGTTGCTTGTTTAGATGAAACTATGGTTAGTATCGGCGGGTACTGGCCATGGAAAAGTGAGAATACAGTAGCCCAACACCAATATAAATAGAAATCAAGATTGCTACAGTACCTAAAGAGGTGGTAGTTTGTTTTCTTGTGCTAATGTTATCACGAGTTTCTGTTTAAGTTTTGTGTTGTGAAGTTTTCAAGTTTTGGGTGATGTTCTCATGGAAAAAGAGATAAGGAGTGGAAAGAGATCAAGCTTGGGGATTCCCAAGGCATCCAAAGCCAAATTCAAGGACACCAAAAAGACTAAAGATTGGGGATGCCCCGGGAAGGCATCCCCTCTTTCGTCTTCAATCCATCGGTAACATTACTTGGAGCTATATTTTTATTCACCACATGTATGTGTTTTTCTTGGAGCATCTTATATCTTAGGAGTCTTTTATTTTTGTTGTGTCACAATCATCCTTTATGCACACCTTTAGAGAGACACATGCACTCATCGTGATTTTACTAGAATGCTCATTGTGCTTCACTTATATCTTTTGAGCTAGATAATTTTGCTCTATGTGCTTCACTTAGATCTTTTAGAGTACGGTGGTGCGAGACTTGGTAGTTGGATTATGCTTTGAAATAGTCCCAAAGGTGATAGGTACCCAAAGAGGATACAAAAACCTCCATCTTCATGTTCATTGAGTAGAAAGAGAAGTTTTGATTCCTCTCAATTAGTTTTGAGACGTAGATTCGGTAATACTAAGAGTTATGTTAGTAGGGTGTTGTGAATCTAGAAATACATGTGTTGAAGTTAGTGATTCTCGTAGGATGCACGTATGGTGAACCGCTATGTTAGGAAGTCGGAGCATAATTGCTCTATTGATTGTCATCCTTTGTGTTGAGGTCGGGATCATGCGATGGTTAACACCTACCAACCCTTCCCCTCGGAGTATGCATTTAGCACTTTGTTTCGATTACTAATAAAAACTTTCGCACCAAGTATGTGAGTTCTTCATGACTAATGTGAGTCCATGGTATAGATGCACTTTCACCTTTCACCATTGCTAGCCTCTCTAGTGCCGCGCAATTCTCGCCGGTGCACAAACCCACCAAATGCCTTCCTCAAATCAGCCACCATATCTACCTACTATGGCATTTTCATAGCCATTCCGAGATATATTGCCATGCAACTCCCACCGTTCCGTCTCATGACTTGTGCCGTCATACGCCAAGGTAGATCGTTGCACATCCCGGTACACTGCCGGAGGCATTTCCTATAGAGTCATTTCTAAGCTTTGAGCTGTGAGTAAATAAAAGTGTGATGATCATCATTATTAGAGCATTGTCCCATGTGAAGAAAAAAAACAGGCCAAAGAGCCCAAATAAAAAAAAGAAGAGAAAAAAGTGAGGCCTAAGAGCCCAAATAAAAAAAAGAGAGAAGGGACAATGTTATTATGTTTTTCCACACTTGTGCTTTATAATAGCACCATGTTCTTCATGATTGATAGCCTCTCGTTTCGTCACCACCATATGCTAGTGGGAATCTTCATTATATAACTTGGCTTGTATATTCCAATGATGGGCTTCCTCAAAATTGCCCAAGGTCTTCGTGAGCAAGCAAGTTGGATGCACACCCACTAGTTCTCCTTTTGAGCTTTCACATACTTATAGCTCTAGTGCATCCTTTGTATGGCAATCCCTACTCCTTCACATTGATATCTATTAATGGGCATCTCCATAGCCCTTTGATACGCCGAGTGAATGTGATCATCTCCTCCTTTTTTGTCTCACAACCACCACCACACTCTATTCCACCTATAGTGCCATATCCATGGCTCACGCTCATGTATTGCATGATAGTTATAAAAAGTTTGAGAATGTAAGAGTGCAAAAACAATTACTTGGCCAATACCGGGGTTATGAATGATTTACATTAGTTGTGTGAGGATGACGGAGCATAGCCAGACTATATGATTTTGTAGGGATAACTTTCTTTGGCCTTGTTATTTTCAAAGTTCATGATTACCTTGCTAGCTTGCTTGAAGTATTATTGTTTTCATGTCAATAGGAAACTATTGTTTTGAATCTTACGGATCTGAACATTCATGTCACATGAAAGAAGTTACAAAAGACAACTATTCTAGGTAGCATTCCACATCAAAAATTCAGTCTTTATCACTTCCCTACTCGAGGGCGAGCAGGAGTTAAGCTTGGGGATCCTTGATACGTCTCCAACGTATCTATAATTTTTGATGGTTTCATGCTATTATCTTGTCAAACTTTCGATGTTGTGTATTCCTTTTATATATTTTTTGGGGCTAACTTATTAACTCAGTGCCAAGTGCCTGTTCTTGTTATTTCCATGTTTTTGACCCCTTTTAGAGGAGGATTTTAAGCGGAGTCCAAACGGAACGAAACTGCCAAAAAGAGTTTTTCCGAAACAAAAAAAGATCGGGAAGCCTGAGAATCAGGGCAGGAGGTCACCAGGGACCCCACAAGCCCCCTAGCCGTGGCCAGGGGGGCCCGCGCCTCCCAGGCTTGTGGGCTCCCTGGGCCTCCTCTACCCTAGGTTTTCCGCCTATAAATTCCCTAAAATCCCAAAAAAAATCAGGAGATCATCGAAAGTACTTTTCCGCCGCCGCAAGCTTCTGTCTCCGCAAGATCCCATCTGGGGCACGTTCCGGTGCCCTGCTGGAGGGGGGATTCGGATACGGAGGGCTTCTTCATCAACACCATGACCTCTCCGATGATGCGTGAGTAGTTCTGCATAGACCTACGGGTCCATAGCTAGTAGCTAGATGGCTTCTTCTCTATCTTGGATCTTCAATACAAAGTTCTCCAAGATCTTCATCGAGATCTATCCGATGTAATCTTATTTTGTGGTGTGTTTGTCGAGATCCGATGAATACTGGATTTATGATCAGATTATCAATGAATCTTATTTGAGTTTCTTCTGATCTCTCTTATGCATGATTTCATATCCTTGTAATTCTCTTCGAGTTGTGGGTTTTGTTTGGCCAACTAGATCAATGATTCTTGCAATGGGAGAAGTGCTTGGTTTTGGGTTCATACCGTGCGGTGACCTCACCCAGTGACAGAAGGGGCAGCGAGGCACGCATCGAGTTGTTGCCATCAAGGCTAAAAAGATGGGGTTTTCATCATTGGTTTCAGATTATCCCTCTACATCATGTCATCTTGCTTAAAGCGTTACTCTGTTTGTCATGAACTCAATACACTAGATGCATGCTGGATAGCGGTCGATGTGTGGTGTAATAGTAGTAGATGCAGAAAGTATCGGTCTACTTGTCTCGGACGTGATGCCTATATGTATGATCATTGCCTTAGATATCGTCATGACTTTGCGCGGTTCTATCAATTGCTCGACAGTAATTTGTTCACCCACCGTGATATTTCCTATTTTGAGAGAAGCCTCTAGTTAACACTATGCCCCCGGGTCTACTCCACACCATATTTTCAGCCTTACTCTTTTACTTCGTTGCACTTTCCGCCTTCAGTTCTCACTTTGCAATCAATCTTGAAGGGATTGACAACCCCTTTATAGCGTTGGGTGCAAGCTCTTTGTGTTTGTGGAGGTACACTGGACTTGATGAGATTCTCCTACTGGATTGATACCTTGGTTCTCAAACTGAGGGAAATACTTACTGCTCCTGTGCTGCATCACCCTTTCCTCTTCAAGGGAAACACCAATGCAAGCAAGTCTCCATCATCGTGTCAAATTCTGGCGCTGTTGTTTGAGAAGTAGCAAGGGCATGGGTTTCTGAACCCATGGTTCTCTTTCTTTACCATGCTTTCTAGCAATAAAGTCGTTCTTATCATATCTCCTGTTCTTAGGTTGTGGGTTATCAAGATCAACAACAGGTTCAATCTCCACATCCTTATCATTACTAGTTTGCGCATCAACATTAACACCAGTATCAATATTATCACTAGGATCATGTTCATCACCAGATTGTGTTTCGGCATTAGAAACAGAGACATCATTTGGATTCTCGGGTGTACCAGCAACAGGTTTGCTAGCATGCAAGTTCCTATCATCTTTCTTTTTCTTCCTAATACCAGGATGACTAGGTGCATAAGTGTTAACTCCTTGAGAATCTTGTTTAATTCTCTTAGGATGACCCTCAGGATACAAAGGTTCCTGAGTCATTCTACCACCTCTAGTGACAACTCTAACAGACTTGTCATTCAACTCATTGAGCAAGTCATTTTGAGCCTTAAGTACTTGTTCTACTTGAGTAGTGACCATAGAGGCATGTTTACTCAAAAGCTGAAGATCATTGACATTTCTATCCACACTAGGAGTTATATGATCAATCATACTAGCATTTTGTCTCAAATTGTCTACTAACATAATCATTGAAACTTTGTTGTTTGGCAACAAAGTTATCAAATTCATCTAAGCATAAGCTAGCAGGTTTATCATAAGGACTATTACTCTCATTGAATCTAAGAAGAGAATTTACCTCTACTACTTGTGTCGGGTTATCAAGACCATGTATTTCCTCGATAGGTGGTATATTCTTAACATCTTCATATTTAATACCTTTCTCTTGCATAGATTTCTTGGCTTCTTGCATATCTTCAGGACTAAGGAATAGAATACCTCTTTTCTTCGGAGTTGGCTTCGGAGGTGGTTTGGGAATAGTCCAAGCATTATCATTACTCAAGATATTATTCAATAGAATTTCAGCTTGTTCCACAGTTCGTTCCCTGAAAACACAACTAGCACACCTATCTAGGTGGTCCCTAGAAGCATCGGTTAGTCCATCATAAAAGATATCAAGTATTTCATTTTTCTGAAGAGTGTGATCAGACAAAGCATTAAGTAGCTGGACAAGCCTCCCCCAACCTTGTGGGAGACTCTCTTCTTCAACTTGCACAAAGTTATATATATATACTGCAAGGCAGCTTGTTTCTTATGGGCAGGAAAATATTTCTTAGAGAAGTAGTAAATCATATCCTGGGGACTACGCACACAACTAGGAGCAAGAGAAGTGAACCAAGTCTTAGTCTCACCATTTAGTGAGCAAGGAAACAATTTAAGGATATAGTAATGGCGAATCTTTTACTCATTCGTGAATAGGGTGGCTATATCATGCAGCTTGGTAAGATGTCCTACAACCATTTGAGACTCATAACCATGAAAAGGATCATATTCAACAAAAGTGATTAACTCAGGATCGACAAAGAATTCATAATCCTTATCAGAAACAAAGATAGGCGAAGTAGCAAACTTAGGATCGTATTTCATTCTAGCATTCACAGATTTTTCTTTCCACTTGCGCATTAAATTCTCAAGATCATAGCTATCCTTACAAGAAAGAAAGTCTTCACCTACCTCTCCCTCCATAACATAACCCTTAGGTATATTAGGCAATTCATATATAGGACAACTAGGTCTAACAGGTGTAACAACATGTTCTACTTCAATAATTTCATCAGTTTCGGAAGTATCATCACATTCAGGAGTAACTCTAGCAATTTGTGCATTAAGAAATGCAGCCAATGGCAAATCATTATCAAGAAAAGCATCATCAAGCACAGGTGACATATCAGAATTACCAATAGGTGGTGGTGTCACAAATTTACTCATAACTGAAGGTGAATCAAGTGCAGAGCTAGATGACAGTTCCTTACTTGTGGTCGTAGTTGAGGGCAAGACTTTAGTTTTTGGATCTCTCGGATTCCTCATAGTGATAAACAGACGTAAATCCCAAGTGACTCAGAGAATAGAGCTATGCTTCCCCGGCAACGGCGCCAGAAAAAGGTCTTGATGACCCACAAGTATAGGGGATCGCAACCGTTTTCAAGGGTAGAGTATTCAACCCAAATTTGTTGATTCGACACAAGTGGAAGCCAAAGAATATTCTCGAGTATTAGCAGTTGAGTTGTCAATTCAACCACACCTGAAAGACTTAGTATCTGCAGCAAAGTTTCAGTAGCAAAGTAGTGTGATAGTAACGATAGGAGTAGCGGTGATAGCAGTAGCGGTAAAGTAACTTAGCATGGACCAGTAGGAAAAGACTCGTAGGCATTGGATCGGTGATGGATAATTATGCCGGATGACATTCATCATGTAACAGTTATAACATAGGGTGATATGTAACTAGCTCTAGTTTGTCAATGTAATGTAGGCATGTATTCCGTATTTAGTCATACGTGCTTATGCAAAAGAACTTGCATGACATCTATTGTCCATCCCTCCCGTGGCAGCGGGTTCCTAATGGAAACTGATGGATATTAGGGTCTCCTTTTAATAGAGAACCGGAACAAAGCATTAGCACATAGTGAATACATAAACTCCTCGTACTATGGTCATCTCCGGGAGTGGTTCCGGCTATTGTCACTCCGGGGTTGCCGGGTCATAACACATAGTAGGTGACTACAAATTGCAAGATAGGATCAAGAACACACATATATTGATGAAAACATAATAGGTTCATATCTGAAATCATGGCACTCGGGCCCTAGTGACAAGCAGTAAGCATAGCAAAGTAGTAGCAACATCAATCTCAGAACATAGTGGATACTAGGGATCAAACCCTATCAAAACTAACTCGATTACATGATAGATCTCATCCAACCCATCACCGTCCAGCAAGCCTATGACGAGATTACTCACGAACGATGAAGAGCATCATGGAATTGGCGATGAAGGATGGTTGGTGATGACGACGACGTCCATTTCCCCTCTCCGGAGCCCAGAACGGACTCCAGATCTGCCCTCGAGACGAAGAACAGGTGATGGCGGCGGCTCAGTATCGTGAAACGCGATGAACTCTACTCTCTTAATTTTTTTCTGGGCGAAAGAGAATATATAGAGCTAGAGTTGGAGGCTACGGAGCCACGAGGGCCTCACAAGCCTGCCAGGCGCGACCAAGGGGGGCGCACCTCCTGGGCTTGTGGGCTCCTGGCTCCGCGTCTCTAGGTAATTCTTGCGCCAGTATTTTTTATATATTCCAGAAAAAATCCTCATAAATTTCCAGGTCATTCTGAGAACTTTTATTTCTGTGCAAAAACAACACCATGGCCATTCTGCTGAAAACAACGTCAGTCCGGGTTAGTTCCATTCAAATCATGCAAATTAGAGTCCAAAACAAGGGCAAAAGAGTTAGGAAAAGTAGATACGATGGAGAGGTATCAGTGTCCGACTCAGGTACGGGAGCCCCGATCTTCCCAATGAAGACGTGAATCTTGCCGAAGGGGACCCTGTATCTAGATTAGATTGAATCGGCCTCAGGCCCCCACTGAGAATTGTCAATGTAGTACTTCCTGCGGTGACTCTTTGTCATGATGCCAGCCGCGTAGCTTGCAAACCCTGGATGGGATCCCTTTGAGAACTCAACTCCACCGTGCGCTAGCCCCACGGTCGGCGCCACGTGTCATGGTTTTGTCATGGCAGATGTCCTCGTGAAAGGACTTAGTGATGGAGCCATCGCACCTTGGTGGCCACTCAAAGGGGGTGAGCGGAAGCGAGACTCAGGTTTACCCAGGTTCGGCCCCTCCGGTGGAGGTAAAAGCCTACGTCCTACTTTGTGTATATCGATGGTGGATTCGATTACAAGGAGGGCGTAACTTGCCTGACCTAGCTCTCGATGGATTTTAACTTAACTTATCCGCCCTAGAGACTCGCCTTTATATATAGGTCGAGGCCCTAGGGTTTACAAAGTCCTGGCCACATTACAAATCATGGCTTTGCATATCTCTAAGTCGCCGTGTCTTCCAAGCTAGGAAACCTCCTTGGTGACTTATCTTCTCCACTAGTCTTGAACCGCCATCTGGTCCTATGGGCCGTGGCCGGCTCTTCGTCGATGTTCTCCTGGCGCATCTCAGACCCTGGGCCGAGGCTTATCTTGATCGTGAATGTAGAATCGTCGTTTACCTGACCCGGCCCAAGAGGGCGGGTCATACCGTAGGTAATATCCCCAACAGAACCCGTACAAACAAGGTTGGGGCAATCTCCACAACTTAATTGGAGGCTCCCAACAACACCACGAAGCTTCACCATAATGGAATATGGCTTCGAGGTAACCTCAAATGCCCGGGGCAATCTCCACAACCTAATTAGAGACCCTGAAGCTTGCCCGAAGCTTTAGACCACAATGATTGAGCTCCGAGGCACCACCAAGCTTCTAGGATGCCAGTGCACCCAAGAAGAACAAGTATTAGGGTACCAAGCACCCAAGAGTACTAAGCTTCTCAAACATCACTTCCACGTATCACCGTGGATAACTCAAACCTATGCACCAAATGGAATGGCAAGGGCACACGGAGTGCCCAAGCTCTTCTCTCCCAAATCCCTCCACAACAACTAATGCTATGAAATAAAATGAGAGGAAGAACACCAAGAACTCCAAAATCTATATCCAAGGGGTTCCCCTCACATAGAGGAGAAAGTGACTCGTGGAAATGTGGATCTAGATATCCTTTCTTTTTTCCCTCAAGAACTATCAAGAATCATTGGAGCGATTGAGAGTTAGCAAGCTCGAAGAAGGTCAACAATGGGGGGAAAACACAAGCTCAACAGATAGGGACCATTGGGGAAGAAGGGCCCCTTAAATCGGCTCCCCCGAATCCAACCGTTATGCGCACAAGTCACGCTCAAGCGGTACTACCGCTCAGGGGAGCGGTACTACCGCTTAGCACAGTCAAAATAGCCCAACAAGACAGAAAACACGAGTGTAGTTCTACCATAGAGGTAGTACCGCTCGGGGAGAGGTAGTATCACTTGAGAGGTAGTACCGCTCGGGGGAGAGGTAGTACCTCTTATCATAGGTAGTACCGCTCGAGGGAGAGGTAGTACCGCTTCAGAGGTAGTACTGCTCGGGGGAGAGGTAGTACCTCTTATCAAAGGTACTACCGCTTGGGGGAGAGGTAGCACCGCTTGAGAGGTAGTACTGCTCGGGGGAGAGGCAGTACCTCTTATTAGAGATAATACCGCTTGGACCTTTTCACGATGGAAAGCATGAATACCACAACTGCCATAACTTTCACATATGAGCCCCAAATTGAGCAAACTCAAGCTTGTTAGATTGAGGACGACAAGAGTTATCCAACGGCAAAAGGAACATCTTAAGAAGATGCGGTATAAAAATGCCAATGATATAGAGATGTGAAACCTCTATTAGTGAAGAACCGGCAAAAACTCCAACACCGAAAACATCATACAAGATGCACATGAAGTTCATTTTTTATGAACTCGAGCTTGCCATAAAGATGATCATAAGCTACAAAACTCACAAAGAGAAACACCAAACAAGAACCAAGAAAGATGATGCAAGTATGCAAATGGTTTGAGCTCTCAACGAACAATACGATCAAGCTACTCACTTGAGAGTCCCGCTTGATAGTACGTCAATCTATCCTGAAATAGAAAACCTATCAAGGACGAACCTATACCTTGCACATAGTACACTTGAGCTAGATGATGACGATCTTGACTTCCTCAAGATGTACGAGCTTTCTTGATTGCGCTGGCTCGAAACAATGGACGACAATGGACGACAAGCTTGAAACAAATTGCTCGAAACAATGGCTCGAAACAAATTGCTACCCATACTCCATTATGGGTAAGCCACTCTTCAGCACATCTTCAAAAGTCAATTGCCACCACAATGGACGACAAGCTTGAAACAAGATATCTGCGTGATGCTCCACTTGAACTTGTACACCAGAATCTTGATGACGATCACCACTTGATGTCATCCTCCATCGGTTGTATGAAATCTTCCTCTTGACTCAAGCCCATGGAAAGACACCTAACCCCGCATAGAACTCTCACGAAGACCATGGGTTAGTACACAAAAGCGTAATGGACATGCATTCCGAATATAGTCATACGTGATTGCGGAAAGAACTTGCATGGCATCTTTTGTCCTACCCTCCTCTGGAAGCGGGTCCTATTGGAAACTAAGGGATATTAGGGCCTCTTTTTAATAGATAACAAAAACAAAGCATTAACACATGGTGAATATATGAACTCCTCAAACTACGACAATCATAGGAAAGAATGCCAATTATTGTTACCATGGGCTATGCGGATCAAGACACGTAATAGGTGCATACAACATACAAGATAGAATCGAAATAACTCTTATATTCATGAAAACATAATAGGTTCAAATCTGAAATTTTGGCACTAGGACCCTAGTGAGAAGCATTAAGCATAGCAAAGTCATAGCAACATCAATCTCAGAATATAGTTGACACCAGGGATCAAGCCATATCAAATTAACTCGATTACATGAGAAATTCCAACACCGACCAGCTAGCCTACAAAGGAATTACTCACTCCCGGTGGTGAGCATCATGTAACAGTTGATGGAGATGGGTTCGTGATGATGATGACGAAGAATCCCCCTCTCCGGAGCCCCAAACGGACTCCAGACCAGCCCTCCCAAGGAAGAACATGAGGTGGCCACGGCTCTATCACGTAGATCATGATGAAATATTCTCTTTGATTTTTGTTCTCCAAATGTATGAATTTGTAGGAGTGGAGATAGTGTCGTGGGAGTCTCATGGCCCCACAACACAATGATATGACTACAACGTATCTATAATTTTTTATTGTTGTATGATGTTATGTTATCATTCTAGAATGTTCTATAATCATTTTATAGCAATTTTATATCATTTTTGGAACTAACATATTGACATAGTGCCTAGTGCGAGTTGTTGTTTTTTTCCTTCGGAGAAAATCCATATCACATGAGGTCCAATTGCCACGAAACTTTACGGAGATTTTTTTGGACCACAAGGAAACTTGGGGACAATGATTGAGCAGCAGCCAAGGCCCAAGGGGGCCACTAGGCCCCACGGTGCGCCAGAGGCCCCTGGCACGACCTCGTGCCTAGTGGACCCCTCTAGAAGCTTATGCACCGCCTCTGAGCTCTATAAATACCCCAATATTACAGGAACCCTAGAGGAGTCGATGAAAAATCATTTCACCCACGACAAGTTCCAAAGCCACAAAACCAACCTAGAGCATTTTCCAGAGAATAACACGATCATGTAGGAGCTAACCATCTGCATTGGTGCTCCTCCCATGATGCGTGAGTAGTTCATATTAGACCTACGGGTCCGTAGGCAGTAGCTAGATGGTTATCTCTCTCGTTTTGTTTCTCAATACAATTTTCTGTTAGATATCCGTACGATGTAACTCTTTCTTTTGAAGTGTGTTTGTTGGAATCCGCTAAATTGTGAGTTTATGGTCAGATCTATGAAAACATATTCATGGTTGATTATTATAGACTCGTTTTTATTCTTCGATATTTGGTTTTTCTCTCGCCAACTTGATTTTTTTATCTTGCAATGGGAAGAGGTGCTTTGTGATGGGCTCGATCTTGCGGTGCTCAATCTCAATGACAGAAAGAGACATGTCATGCATCACTAGTAGAAAACAGGGCTTTGGTCCAGTCGATGAAAGGGCTTTAATCCCGGTTTTTTTACAAACCTGGAGCAATGGGAGCATCAGTCCCGTTTCGAGAGGCCAGGGCGCCGGCCGGGCCAGGGTCCCGGTTCGTTTAACCCCTTTTGTCCCGGTGCCAAACAAGAACTGGGACCAGTGGTCCTCCCTCCTCGGGCAGAAGCTCTAGTCCGGGTTTGTGGCTGTCAGTCTTCTGTCCCGGTTCTGACCACCAATGCGGTTGAAGATGGATGCAATGCGCTTGAAGATTATGTATATTAGAAAATATGCCATTGATAAACAGGCTTGGTATCATTATGTTGTTGAGTCAATTGTTACATTAGTTGCGATTTTGATCACATTTCTTGTTGCACTTAAATGTTTTACATAGTTGTATGTTGTTTTATGAGAACTATATATCAACTTTATGTATTTCTTTTTGTAGAAATAACATTTGATCACTAGTGTACTTTGGTTTTATTGTGATGATGAACTTGTATCAATTTGGTCATTTATCTATTCATGATGTTCTGCAATGGTTTTTGATATACTTAATTTCATAATACAGATGAACCACCAATGGATGTACAGTGACCCACGCACTTCGGAGTACATTACGGGCTTGTGTAATTTTTTTGGTGTGGACGAAGCAACCAAGCAGAATGGTTTTATGTACTGTCCATGTGATAACTGTGAGAATACGAAGGATTACTCTTCCGCGAAAACCATTCATGTCAACCTGCTTGAGAAGGGTTTCATGCCCCACTATTATGTTTGGACCAATCATGCAGAAAGAGGGGTTATGATGCAATACAATGAAGAAGAAGAGGATAATGACAACTATCGGGATCGTATGTTCCTTGAAGACGGTGATACAGCAATGGGGGAAGCTGAAGATCTAGAGGCACCAGACGATGTGCCCGATGATGATCTTTGTCGGGTCATTGTCGATGCACACAAAGAATGCAAAAGTGAAAGGGAGAAGTTGAAGTTCGAGCACATGTTAGAGGATCACAAAAAAGGGTTGTACCCAAATTGCGAAGATGATAACACAAAGCTCACTACCACATTCTGCAATGGAAGGCAGAGAATGGTTTATCTGATAATGGATTTGGGAAGCTACTGAAAAAATGAAGACGAAGCTTCCAAAGGATAATGAATTACCTGACATTATGTACGAAGCAAAGAAGGTTCTCTGCCCTCTAGTATTGGAGTGGCAGAAGATACATGCATACCCTAATGAGTGCATCCTCTACCATTATGAGTACGAGGATTTGAACGCATGCCCCGTATGCGGTGCATTGCGTTATAAGATCAGACGAGATGACCCTGGTGAGGTTGAGGGCAAGCGCCCCAGGAAGAGGGTTCCTGCAAAGTTGTTGTGGTATGCTCCTATAATACCACGGTTGAAACGTTTGTTCAGAAACAAAGAGCATGCCAAGTTGGTGCGATGGCACAAGGAAGACCGTAAGAAAGATGGGAAGTTGAGAGCACCCGCTGATGGGTCACAGTGGAGAAAACTCGAGAGAAGGTGGGGGGACTTTAAGTGTAGATGGCATTAATCCTTTTGGGGAGCAGAGCAGCAATCATAGCACCTGGCTTGCAACTCTATGTATCTATAACTTTCCTCCTTGGTTGTACATGGAGCGGATGTTCATTATGATGCCAGTGCTCATCCAAGGCCCTAAGGCACCCAACAACGACATTGATGTGTACCTAAGGCCATTAGTTGAAGAACTTTTACAAGTGTGGAATGGAAAAGGTGTACGTGTGTGGGATGAGCACATGCAGCAGGAATTTGACCTACATGCGTTGCTGTTTGTAACCATCAATGATAGGTCTGTTCTTAGTAACCTTTCAGGACAAACAAACAAGGGATACCATGCATGCACGCACTATTTAGATGACACCGAACATATATATTTGGACAAATGCAGGAAGAATGTGTACCTTGTACATTGTCGATTTCTTCCGACCAACCATCAATAACGAAAGAAAGGCAAGCATTTCAAAGGTGAAGCATATCACCGGAAGAAGCCCGCCCTCCATATTGGTGATCACATACTTGATATGGTCAATGATTTACACGTAATCTTTGGAAAGGGTCCTCGCGGACAATCTGTTTCGAATGATGCCGAGGGACGCGGACCCATGTGGAAGAAGAAATCTATATTTTGGGACCTAGCCTATTGGAAAGATTTAGAGGTCCGCTCTGCAATTGACATGATGCACGTGACGAAAAATGTTTGCGTAAACCTGCTAGGCTTCTTGGGCGTGTATCGGAAGACAAAAGAAACACCAGAGGCGCTGGAGGACCAACAACGTGTGCACCAAAAAGACAGGATGCATTCAAAGCAGTATAAAGGTCCTGCCAGCTATGCTCTTACCAAAGAAGAGAAGGAAATCTTCTTTGAATGCCTGCTGAGTATGAAGGTTCTGTCTGGCTTCTCATCCAATATAAAGGGAATAATAAATATGGCAGAGAAAAAGTTCCAGAACCTAAAGTCTCATGACTGCCACATGATTATGACGCAACTGCTTCCAGTTGCATTAAGGGGGCTTCTACCGGAAAATGTTCGATTAGCCATTGCGAAGATATGTGTGTTCCTCAATGCAATATCTGAGAAGGTAATCAATCGAGAAATCATACCAAGTTAAAAGAGTGTTTTGGTCCAATGTCCTGTTAGTTTCGAGCTTGTGTTCCCACCATACTTCTTCAATATCATGACACATGTCCTAGTTCATCTAGTCGACGAGATTGGCATTCTGGGCCCTGTATTTCTACACAATATGTTCCCCTTTGAGAGGTTCATGGGAGTCTTAAAGAAATATGTACACAACCGTGCTAGGCAAGAAGGAAGCATCTCCACGGGCCATCAAACGAAGGAGGTCATTGGGTTTTGTGTTGACTTCATTCCTGACCTTAAGAAGATTGGGCTCCCTCAATCGCGGTATGAGGGGATACTGACTGGAAAAGGCATGCTAAGAGTGGACTCAATAATATGCATGGACGGGCATTCTTGGGCTCAAGCACACTACACAGTTCTACATAATTCTACCTTGGTGACCCCATATGTTAGTGAACACAAGAATATTCTACGCTACAAACACCTGGAGCAGTGTGAAGACTAGATTACATGTGAATACATGAGGACTTTCGGCAGTTGGTTGCAAACACGTCTCATGGGAAACAACACTATTAAAGATGAGTTGTACTCGTTGGCCAGGGGACCATCTCCGACGTATTGAGTTACAAAGGGCACGAGATGAATGGGAATAAATTTTATACGATCAGCCAAGATCAAAGAGCACCAACTAAAATAGTGGTTTCCGCTTTGATGGGGCAACCAAGAGGGGAAAGGACACATATTATGGTTACATAGTGGACACATGGGACCTTGACTATGGAGATGATTTTAAGGTCTCTTTGTTTCGGTGCAAATGGGTCAATCTGTCAAGAGGCGGGGTAGAGGTAGACCCACAGTATGGAATGAAAACATTGGATTTGAACAATCTTCGGTACACTGATGAACCATTCGTCCGAGCCAATGATGTGGCCTAGGTTTTCTATGTGAAGGACATGTCTACCAAACCGAGAAAAAGAAAAGATAAGGAAGAGAATACATCATACGATGAGACAAAGCGCCACATGGTTCTTTTAGGGAAAAGATACGTTGTGAGAGTGGAGGGCAAGACACACATGTGTGAAGGTTATGAAAAGTTTAATGAAATTCCCCCCTTCAAAGTGAAGGCTGACCCAAGCACCCTGTTAAGCGATGAAGATTATCCATGGTTACAGCGCAATAAGCAAAAAAAATGAAGACTTTCTCTCCAAAACTATTCTGATGATGGCTCTGATGATGGATTTGATTACACGAAGAAATGGAATCCCTATGTAGTAGATGAGTTTTCGTCCAAAACATTGATACTTCGAAAGAGATTGTCGGTTTTGTACACGAAGTGCATCCATTTTTTGCCGTAACCATCTCAACTTTTCGGCACTTGCTATGTGGGTGAAATGATGATACCATGCCAACTTCCAACCTTTTAAGAGTTCATTTGTAGTGCTTTTCAATTTCAAAGTCGTTTAGCTCATAAAATGAGTAAATGCATGAAAAACACCAAACGAAGTCAAAAAGGGTTGAAAGTTGATGATGTGGCTTTGAATGGTGCATGTTGAACACACAAAAAGTCTGGAGTTGAAATACGTTAAAAAAATGAAATCCCTTTGTAACAGATGAGTTTTCGTCCGAAACCGTGATACTTCGAAAGAGATTGTCGATTTTCTACACGAAGCGCATCCAGTTTTTGCCCTAACCCTCTCTACTTTTTAACACATGCTATGTGGGTGAAATGATGAAACCATGCCAACTTTCAACCTTTTCAGAGTTCATTTGTAGTACTTGTCAATTTGAGTGTCATTTAGCTCAAAGAACAAACTAATATAAAAAAGAATGACTAAAAATAATAAAAATAATATTAACTAAAATTATCAAAGTACTAATTTGTTAAAAGAATGAACTAAAAAGAACCAAAAAAATATTAACTAAAATTATCAAAGTATTTAGTTGTTAAAAATAGTTATTGTAAAACAATGCCACCTACTCGGCCACCACAACCTCCATACGACTAGAAACCCTGCATGCTAGTTGGGCAAGGATCGAGGCCCGCAGCAGGCCTAGTAGGCCCATAGGTAGAGAGAGTATGTTTAGGCCTGTAGGCCTGCATAAGACAAGAGCTCGAGAGGGTTGGCACAACAGCACTTATAAACCAGTCTCGACGCCTCTGAGCTAGCGAGGTGCGACTAAACATCCACCCACCCGACGCCGTGCCAGCCAGAGGACTTTAGTCCCGGTTAGTGGCCTCAACCGGGACTAAAGGTCCCACTTTCGTCCCGGCTGAGGTCACCAACCGGGACTAAAGGGGGTCCTATCGAAGCGGGGCTTTGTAGTTTTTCCATTTTCCCCAATTCAGTTTCTTCTCCTCCCTCTCCCCTGACGGCACCGATGACCACCTCGAAGCCGCCAGGCTGCCCGACCGCAGCGTCGCCACTCGCCGACGCCCTGTCGTCCCTGAGCCCACTCATCGTCGCCGGCGCCGGACCTTGATACGTATCCAACGTATCTATAATTTTTGATTGTTCCATGCAATTATATTATCTGTTTTGGATGTTTTATATGCATTAATATGTTGTTTTATATTATTTTTGGGACTAACCTACTAATCTGGAGTCTAGTGCCAGTTTCTGTTTTTTCCACCTTTTTGAATATTGCAGATAAGGAATATTAAACGGAGTCCAAACGGAACAAAATCTTCGGAAAGAATTTTTTTTTGAACCAGAAGACACCCATGAGACTTGGAGTAGGGGGCATGGCACTTGCCGGGAGGCCACAAGCCTGCACATCGCGCCCTCGGGGTGGCTGCGCCCTCTTGGTTTGTGGGCCCCCTGTAGGTCTCCTAACCCTATTTCTTGGCCTATAAATTCCCAAATATTCTCGTATCGCCAAAAAGAGCCACGAAAATACTTTTTCGCCGTCGGGAGCCTTTGTTCCCGAGAGATCCAATCTGGGAGCCTTTTTCGGTAATCTACGGGAGAGGAAATTCATCATGGAGGGCATCTACATCAACTCCATTACCCCCTCGATGATGTGTGAGTAGTTCACCACAAACCTAAGGGTCCATAGCTAGTAGCTCGATGGCTTATTCTCTGTGTTTGATCTTCAATACCATGTTCTTCATGATCTTCATGGAGATCTATCCGATGTAATGCTGTTTTGTGGTGTGTTTGTCGAGATCTGACGAATTGTGAGTTTATGTTCAGATTATCTATGAATATTATTTGACTCTCTTCTGAATTCTTATATGCATGATTTCATATCTTGGCTGGTCTCTTCGAATTATTTGTTTGGTTTGGCCAACTAGATTGGTAATTCTTGCAATGGGAGAAGTGCTTAGTTTTGGGTTCAATCTTGCGGTGTCCTCACCAAGTGACAGTAGGGTTAGCGAGGTACGTATTGTATTGTTTCCATCAAGGATAAAAATATGTGGTTTTCATCATATTGCTTGAGTTTATCCATCTACATCATGTCATCTTACTTAATGTGTTACTTTGTTCTACCTAAACTTAATATATACTCTAGATGCACGCAGGAGTCGGTCGATGTGTGGAATAATAGTAGTAGATACAGAATCGTTTCGGTCTACTTGACACAGACGTTATTCCTATATGCATAATCATTTCCTTAGATATCTTCATACATGTTTGCTTTTCTATCAATTGCTCGTCAGTAATTTGTTCACCCACCGTATTATTTTCCTTTATGAGAGAAGCCTCTAGTGAAACCTATGACCCCTGGGTCTATTTTGCATATTATATTTTCAGATCTATACACCAAAAATACCAAAAAATACTTTGCTGCAATTTATTTATTTTTGTTTCCGCAATTTTTTATATCTATCTCTATCTGATCTCATCCTTGCAAATAACTCTGAAGGGATTGACAACCCCTTTGTAGCGTTGGGTGCAAGAGTTTGATTATTTGTGTAGGTACTACTATTGGGGCCTTTCTTGTTCCTCCTACTGGATTGATACCTTGGTTCTCAACAAACTGAGGGAAATACTTATCTACTTCGTTGCATCACCCTTTCCTCTTCAAGGGAAACCAACGCAAGCTCAACACGTAGCAAGAAAAATAAATGGCGCTGTTGCCGGGGAGGATACATACCAAGATCACGCCTACCAAGTAACCATCACAAACTCATTTCTTGCATTTACTTTATTTGCCATTTGCCTCTTGTTTTCCTCTCCCCCACTTCTAAAAATATTTTCAGAAAAATATCAAAAAGATTTGTCTTTTTATTCACCCTTTTTCCGTTCGTCTTTTTGTTTGCTTGCTTGTGTGCTAGATTGCTTTGTTTGTCACGATGGCTCAAGAGAATACCAAGTTATGTGAATTTTCCACTACTAATAATAATGATTTTATTAGTACTCCGATTGCTCCCGCTACTAGTGCAGACTCTTGTGAAATAAATGTCGCTTTGCTCAATCTTGTTATGAAAGAACAATCTTCTCGCCTTCCTAGTGAAAATGTCGTGTCCCATCTATACACTTTCGTTGAGTTGTGTGATATGCAAAAGTAGAAAGATGTGGATAATTAAATTGTTAAATTAAAGCTATTTTCTTTCTCACTACGAGATCGTGCCAAAACTTGGTTTTGATCTTTACCTAAAAATAGCATTTATTCATGGAATAAGTGTAAAGATCCTTTTATTTCCAAGTACTTTCCGCCCGCTAAGATTATCTCCCTTAGGAATGATATAATGAATGTTAAGCAACTTGATCATGAGCATGTTGCACAATCTTGGGAGAGGATGAAACTAATGATAAGGAATTTCCCCGCGCATGGTTTGATTTTATGGATGATTATACCAATTTTTTATGCGGGATTGAATTTTCCTTCTAAAAAGCTTTTAGATTCCGCCGTGGGTGCTACTTTTATGGAAAATACGTTAGGAGAAGCTACTAAACTCCTAGATAATATTATGGCTAATTACTCTCAATGGCATAGCGAAAGATCCCCTACTAGTAAAAAAGTGCATGCTATGGAAGAAATAAATACTTTGAGTGGAAAGATGGATGAATTAATGAAATTTTTTGCTAGTAAGAGTGCTCCTATTGATCCCAATGATATGTCTTTGTCTTCTTTGATTGGAAATAAAATGAATCTTTGGATGTGAATTTTGTTGGTAGGATTTTTTTGGGCAATAACGCGTATAAAGGTAATTTTAATCCTAGGCCGTTTCCTAGTAATTCCTATAATAATTATAGTAATTCCTACAACAATTATTACGGAATTTTTAACAATATTCCCTTTGATCTTGAGAATAATATTAAATAATTCATTAGCTCTCAAAAAGGTTTCAATCTTATGATTGAAGAAAAATTACTCAAGAATGATGATTTGGCTAGGAACGTTGATATTATTTCTCTTGAGATTGATTCTTTGAAAATTATATCTTTTACACCCAAGAATTATATTAATGAGTCTCTAAAATCTATGCAAATTTGTATTGATGAGTGTAAGTAAAGAACCGCTAGAATACGTGCTAAGCGTGAATGGCTTGAAAAGGTGTTTTCTCGTGATAATAATGATAAAGATCTTAAAGTGATTGCCGTGACACCTATTGAATCTTTGTTTTCTAGTATAAATCTTGAAACATATGGGACTGGAGATGAGTCAACTTTAGTTAAAAGGCGTCCTAATCATTCAGATTTTTAAGATCTTAATGATATGATTGATAAAAGTGGGATGGAAGGGGTCCAAACTTTAAATAGCAATGAGCCCACTCTTTCCGATTTCAACGACTTTAATTATGGTAATTTCTCTTTGATTTACTGTGTTTCCTTGTTAGAATCCATGTTGAATTCTCCGCATGCTTATAGTCAAAATAAAGCTTTTACTAAACACATTGTGGATGCCATGATGAAATCTTTTGAAGCAAAACCTGAGTTGGAAGTTTCTGTACGTAGAAAGCTTTATGATGAGTGGGAACCTACTATTAAAATTTAAATTTAAGATTGTGAGTGCCATTCTTTGTGTGATTTGATTGCTACGTTTGCATGATTCCCAAAGCTTTATGTGATGTGCTAGGATTTCGTGAATATGATGATTGCTCTTTAAATTTGTACCTAGCGGATTCTACCATTAAGAAACCTGCAGGGAGGATTAATGATGTTCTTATTGTTGCAAATAGGAATTATGTGCCCGTAATTTTCATTGTTCTTTATATAGATTGCAATCCCACATGTCCTATTATTCTTGGTAGACCTTTCCTTAGAACAATCGGTGCAATTATTGATATGAAGGAAGGTAATATTAGATTCCAATTTCCATTAAGAAAAGGCATGGAGAACTTTCCTAGAAAGAAAATAAGATTACCTTTTGAATCTATTATGAGAGCTACCTATGGATTGCATACCAAAGATGACAATACCTAGATCTATTGCATTATGCCTAGCTGGGGGTGTTAAACAATAACGCTTGTTGTGAGGCAACCCAATTTTATTTGTTTTGCTTCTGTTTTTTCCTTATGTTTTTGAGTGATTCACACAATATTACCTCTGTGATAATTGTGTTTTCTTGTTTTAATTACTGTTTGAGCCAAGTAAGACCTTTGGGATGGTCTATGGTGTTTGCAAGTTGATTTTGCTGAAAAACAGAAACTTTCTCTCTCTGTCCTGGAATTTTATATATTCTCTGGAATGTTCTTTTGATATTAATTTTTTACACAAGATTGGTTTACATATTTACCACATTGTCCTAATTGTTCAGAAATTTTGGAGTTACAAAAGTATTCAAAGTAAACAGATTGCTACAAACTGTTCTATTTTTGACAGACTCTGATTTCTTTGTGTTGTTTGCTTATTTTGTTGAATCTATGGGTTGCATAGGGGGGTACGAACCATGAAGAAGTTAGAATACAGTAAATATCACATAAATATAAATAAAGAATGGGTTCACAACAATACTTTAGTGGTGATTTATTTCTCTTATACTAACGGATATCATGAGTTTTCTGTTGAGTTTTGTGTTGTAAAGTTTTCAAGTTTTGGGTAAAGATTTGATGGACTATAGAATAAGGAGTGGCCAGGTCCTAGGCTTGGGGATGAAAAAGGCACCCAAATCCATATGCAATGATACTAAAGAGCCTAAGATTGGGGATGCCCCGGAAGTTATCCTCTCTTTCGTCTTCAATCCATCGATAAATTTACTTGAGGCTATATTTTTATTCACCACATATATGTGTTTAGCTTGGAGCGTCTTGTATCATATGATTATTTACTTTTTAGTTTTCCACAATAATCCTTGCCCAACACATATTTTCAGAGAGATACACACTAAATCAATAATCTATTAGAATACTGCTTGTGCTTCACTTATATCTTTTGAGCTAGGCAATGTTGCTCTAGTACTTCACTTATATCTTTTAGAGCATGGCGGTGTTTTGTTTTATAGAAATTATTAAACTCTCGCACCTCACTTATATTATTTTAGGAGTTCTTTAATAAGCATGGTAATTGGTTTAGGTTATGAATTTAGTCCTAATATAATGGGCATGCAAGAGGGATATAATAAAAACTTTCATATTAAGTGCATAGAATATGATGAGAAGTTTGATTCCTTGCATATAGTTTTGAGATATGAAGATGGTGATATGAGAGTCATGCTAGTAAGTAATTATTAATTAGAAGAAATACTTGTGTTAAATCTTGTGATTCCCATAGCACGCACGTATGGTGAACCGTTATGTGATGAAGTTGGAGCATGATTTGTTTAAGGATTGTCAACCTTTGTGTGGAGGTCGGGATCGCGCGATGGTTAACTCCTACCAACCCTTCCCCTAGGAGCATGTGTCTAATATTTTGCTTCGATAACTAATAGGCTTTTGCAATAAGTATGTAAGTTCTTTATGACTAATGTTGAGTTCATGGATTATAAACACTCTCACCCTTCCATCTTTGCTAGCCTCTCTAGTACCGCACAACTTTCACCGGTACATAAACCCAATTTCCTCAAAACAGCCACCATATATTTTCTTCAAAACAGCCACCATATCTACCTATTATGGCATTTTCATAGCCATTCCAAGATTTATTGCCATGCAACACCACCGTCTCGTTTTTATGACACGCACCATCACTTCCATATTGCTTATAAAGTCATACTTTGTTCTAGATATCGATTTGTAATCTTTTGAGTTGTAAGTAAATAATAGTTTGATGATTTGCATTATTACAGCATTGTCCCGTCTGAGAAAAAGGATGATGGAAGCTATGATTACCTCACAAGTTGCGATGAGTCTCCGGAATTTACAAAAAATAAAAGAGGCCAGGGAAGCCCATAAAAGAATTAAAATAAAAGAGGCCATAGAAGCCCATCCAAAAAAAGAAAAAAATGAGAGAAATAGAGAAGGGACAATGCTACTATCGTTTTCCACACTTGTGCTTCAAAGTAGCACCATGTTCTTCATAGAGAGTCTTCTTTTCTCTCACTTTCATATAACTAGTGGTATTACATCTTTTGCACAACCACTTATTTTTCTTTTTGAGCTTTCATACACTTATAGCTCTAGTGCATTTGTTGCATGACAATCCCTACTCACTCACATTAATATCTATTGATGGGCATCTCCAAAGACCGTTGATATGCCTATTTGATGTGAGACTATCTTCTACCTTTATTTTTGCAACCTCCGCCAGACTATATTCCACCTATAGTGCTATATCCATGGCTCACACTCATGTATTGTTGAAAAGGTTTGAGAACATAAAAGGTGTGAAACAATTGCTTGATTTTCATCGGGGTTGTGCATGATTTAGTTACTTTGTGTAGTGAAGATAGAGCATAGCCAGACCATATGATTTTGTAGGGATAACTTTCTAAGACCATGTTATTTGGAAAGCAAGCAATTACCTTATTAGTATGCTTGAAGTATTATTGTTTTTGTGTCAATATTAGACTTTGGTTTTGAGTCTTATGGATCTGCATATTCATGCCACATTAGACAATATTACAAGGATAATTATGTTAGGTAGCATTCGACATCAAAAATACTATTTTTATCATTTACCTACTCGAGGACGAGCAGGAATTAAGCTTGGGGGTGCTTGATACGTCTCCAATGTATCTATAATTTTTGATTGTTGCTATTATATTATCTATTTTGGATGTTTTATATGCATTAATATGCTTTTTATATTATTTTTTGGACTAACCTACTAATTTAGAGCCTAGTGTCACTTTCTGTTTTTTTCTCCTTTTTGAATATTGCAGATAAGACATATTAAACGAAGTCCGAACGAAACAAAATCTCCGAATAGACTTTTCTTGGACCAGAAGACACCCAGGAGACTTGGAGTAGGGGGCAAGGCACTTGCTTGGAGGCCACAAGCCTGCAGAGCGCGTCCTAGGGGGGTGGCCGCGCCCCGTGGCTTGTGGGCACCCTGTAGGCCTCCTAACCCTATTTCTTGGCCTATAAATTCCCAAATATTACCGTATCGCCAAAAACAGCCACGAAAATACTTTTATGCCACCGGGAGCCTCTGTTCCCGAGAGATCCAATCTGGGAGCCTTTTGTGGTAACCTGCCGGAGAGGGAATTGATCATGGAGAGCATCTACATCAGCTCCATTGCCCCTCTGATGATGTGTGAGTAGTTCACCACAGAACTACGGGTCCATAGCTAGTAGCTATATGGCTTCTTCTCTCTCTTTGATCTTCAATACCATGTTCTTCATGATCTTCATGGAGATCTATCCGATGTAATACACTTTTGCGGTGTGTTTGTCGAGATCCGATGAATTGTGAGTTTATGTTCAAATTATCTATGAATATTATTGGAGTCTCTTCTTAATTCTTATATATATGATTTCATATCTTTGCACGTTTCTTTTAATTATTTGTTTGGTTTGGCCAATTAGATTGGTAATTCTTGCAATGGGAGAAGTGCTTAGTTTTGGGTTCAATCTTGCGGTGTCCTCACCCAGTGACAGTAGGGGTAGCGAGACTTGTATTGTATTGTTGCCATCAATGATAAAAAATATGGGGTTTCCATCTTATTGCTTGATTTTATCCATCTACATCATGTCATCTTACTTAATGCGTTACTCTATTCTTCATGAACTTAATACTCTAGATGCACGCAGGAGTCGGTCGATGTGTGGAGTAATAGTAACATATGCAGAGTCGTTTCGGTATACTTGACACGGACGTGATGCCTATATGCATAATCATTGCCTTAGATATCATCATAATTATTTTCTCTTCTATCAATTGCTCGACAGTAATTTGTCTACCCACCGCTTGCTACTTCTCGAGAGAAGCCACTTGTGAAACCTATGGCCCCAGGTTCTACTTCACATCATCTATTTGCAATCTCTACTTTGCTATTTACTATTATACTTTATACGAACTTTTATTTTTAGATCTATATTATCAAAAACCAAAAAATACCTCGACGTGTTCCATTTTCTAACACTCTTATTTGCATCTAGCAATCTATCCTTACTTTACCCACGAGGGACTGACAACTCCTCTAGATGTTGCGTTGCGATGATTGTTATTTGTGTGCAGCTGCTGCTTACAAAGTCTTGTGGATCTTCCTACTAGATTGATACCTTGGTGGCTTAACTGAGGGAAATACTTGTCGTCGCTTTGCTACATCACCCTTTAAGCTTGGAGGTAAACTAACGCACTTGCGAGGAGTCACACAACAAGGCGCGACCTAGTGGGTGGCCACGCCCTGTTACCTCATGGGCCACAAGGACCCTCCCTCTCGTGGGTCTTTGCTTCATAAATCATTATAATTCCAAGAAAATTTTAACAAAATGTTTTTTCCAATTTCAAAAACTTTTATTTCTGTAAAAAATAACACCAAGGTAGTTGTGGTGAAAACAATGTCAGTCTGGGTTAGTTTAATTCAAATCATGCAAATCAGAATCCAAAACAAGAGCAAAAGTGTTTGGAAACGTAGATACGTTGGAGGAGTATCATCTAACATGCTTCCTAGCCACAACATATTTCTTTTATATCTTTTACTCTTAGGTGATGGGTTGATACGTCTCCAACGTATCTATAATTTTTGATGGTTCCATGCTATTATCTTGTCAAACTTTGGATGTTTTGTATGCCTTTCATATGTTTCTTGATACTAACTTATTAAGTCAGTGCCAAGTGTTAGTTCCTGTTTTTCCGTGTTTTTGACCCTTTTCAGAGGAGAATATTAAACGGAGTCCAAACGGAATAAAACCTCAGAAAACATTTTTTCGGAACAGAAGATACGCAGGGAGCGTGAGAACCAAGGCAGAGGCCACCAGGGGAGGCCACAAGTACCCTAGGCGTGGCCAGGGGCCTCGTGCCTAGTAGGCTTGTGGGCCCCTGTGGATCCTCTGCCCTACTTCTTCCGCCTATAAATCTGCGAAAAATCCAAAACCATGAGAGAGATCCACGAAAGTACTTTTACGCCGCGGCAAGCTTCTGTCTCCGCAAGATCCCATCCGGGGCACGATTTGGTGCCCTGCCGGAGGGGGATTCGGATACGGAGGGCTTCTTCAGCAACACCATTGCCTCTCCGATGATGCGTGAGTGGTTCACCATAGACCTTCGGGTCCATAGCTAGTAGCTAGATGGCTTCTTCTCTCTTTTGGATCTTCAATACAAAGTTCTCCATGATCTTCATGGAGATCTATCATATGTAATCTTCTTTTGCGGTGTATTTGTCGAGATCCGATGAATTGTGGATTTATGATCAGATTATCTATGAATCTTATTTGAGTTTCTTATGATCTCTTATATGCAAGATTTCATATCCTTGTAATTCTCTTCGAGTTGTGGGTTTTGTTTGGCCAACTTCATCTATGATTCTAGCAATGGGAGAAGTGCTTGGTTTTGGGTTCATACCGTGCGGTGACCTCACCCAGTGACAGAAGGGGTAGCGAGGCACGCATCGTGTTGTTGCCATCAAGGGTAAAAAGATGGGGTTTATATCTATTGCATGAATTTATCCCTCTACATCATGTCATCTTGCTTCAGGCGTTACTCTATACGTCATGAACTCAATACACTAGATGCATGCTGGATAGCAGTTGATGTGTGGAGTAATAGTAGTAGATGCAGAAAGTATCGGTCTACTTGTCTCGGACATGATGCCTATATGTATGATCATTGCCTTAGACATCGTCATGACTTTGCGCAGTTCTATCAATTTCTCGACAGTAATTTGTTCACCCACCGTAATATTTGCTATCTTGAGAGAAGCGTCTAGTGAACACTATGGCTCCCGGGTCTACTTCACATCATATTTTCCGCCTTACACTTTTACTTTATTGCACTATCGGCCTTCAGATCTCACCTTGCAATCAATCATGAAGGGATTGACAACCCCTTTGTAGTGTTGGGTGCAAGTTTGCTGTTTTTGCGCAGGTACTTTGGAGACTTGGCTTGATACTCCTACTGGATTGATACCTTGGTTCTCAAACTGAGGGAAATACTTACTACTATTGTGCTGCATCACCCTTTCCTCTTCAAGGGAAAAACCAATGCAAGCTCAAGAGGTAGCAAGAAGAATTTCTGGCGCCGTTGCCGGGGAGGAGTAGCAAGTCAAGAATAGTCTCCCGTCAACGTGCCAATTTCTGGCGCCATTGCCGGGGAGCATCAAGTCAAGAATAGTCTTCCTCGAACGTGTCAATTTCTGGCACTGGGGACTATTCTAAGTGAAGCTTATCCAAGTAACTGTCGCAAACTCATCTCTTGCTTTACTTTTTTCCTCTTGTTTTCCTCTCCCCCACTTCTGAAAAATAAAATTTACAAAAATATTTTGCCTTTTTCGTTCGCCCTTTTCTTTTGCTTGCTTTCTGTTTGCTTGTGTTGCCTTGTACCTTCAATATGCTTGCATCTTCGCTTGCTGAAAATATATTGATATGGATGCTCATCCACTTGCTAATCTCTTTAAGAGATCCAATTATGTTGAACCATTTTCTAGTGAGTTGAGTTCACTTGACTTTCTCTATGGAGTTTTGCTTGAGATGCGTGAATCTGAAAATCGTGATGAATAAATTTATGAAGTGATTCACGAGGGCTCCTTGAATGAAAAGCATGATTGCAATGATTTCATTATAAATTCTATTAATGAAAATCATGCTAAAAATATGCAAAACCCTAAGCTTGGGGATGCTAGTTTTGCTTTGTCCACTACTTGTTGCAATGTTCATGATTGGGGTAATGATTTTTCTTATGATCTTGAAAATTTGTTTAAGCCTCATAATGAATATGATATTTGCAATATTATTGAAAGTGGGTTTGGAGAAGTCATGACTTTACTTGATGATAATCCCCCTATTTTTGAAGAGCGTCAACTTTGCATGCATGTGGATCATGAAAAGAATATCCTATGTGATAGCTAGATTGTTGAATTTGATTATGACCCCACATGTAATTGTTATGAGAGAGGAAAATATTGTGGTATAAACTTTCATTCCACTAAATCACCTATCGTTATGTTCAGATTGTTATTGTCTCTTTCCTCTTCCTTGCATATGCACTAGTAGAAAAAGGGCCTTTTGTCCCGGTTCGTAAGGGCCTTCTGTCCCGGTTTTGGAACCGGGACTAAAAGTTCGTTACTAATGCCCTTAGACTTTAGTCCCGGTTCTTACACCAACCGGGACAGATGGGCCTCCACGTGGCCGTTGCGGCCAGGCCAGGCAGGGGAGCCTTTAGTCCCGGTTGGTGACACCAACCGGGACCAAAAGGCATCCACGCGTCAGCACCTGGCTGAAACTGAGGTTTTTTTTGAAAGGGGCTTGTTTAGGGGTTAATTTAGGTTGTTATATACACCAACCAAGGAGCATCCATGAGAAAGCACAAAAACAAATAATTTTATCTTTCTTCCATGAGCATCCATGAGCAAGCACAAAATTTCATCATGCACACCACCATCATACTTAAAAGTGCAGTAGCAGTTCATCACTATCATACTTAAAAGGTTTACAATATAAAGATTAAAGCTCCATCAGGTTCTTAAGATCTTCACTCCTGCTTCTTCACCTTCTCCTTCATCATCCTGATGCGCTTAGAGCGGCGAAGCCCCAGGCCAGGCTGTGGGATGTACACCTCTACCACAATTGGCATGGCCCTGTCGCCTAACTATGGGATCACCATCGCGAGGCCATCGTCGCTGCTACTTTTGCTGTAGCTAGAGTGGCTCCTAGTTTTGCTGTAGCCAGAGTCAGTGCTAGTTTTGTTGTAGCCAGAGTCGCTGCTGCCGTAGACATATCACCTGTCGCAGTACTCGCTGCTCCTGCTTCCATTGCCTTGCCATGTGCAAAAAAGTTTTCTTTTAAAATGGGTATGAGACATAGCCTAATGGAGAGGAAGAAGAGGCAGAGCGTACTGGCATCATCATCGTCCTGGTAGCGCCTTCGACACATAGTCGTGTCGAACACCTTCACGACGAACGTGGCGTTGTCGTCGTACCTGAAGACAAGGAAGTACCCGTGCCGTAGGTCGTAGGCACGGACGAACTGGTTCCAGCCACGATCTAGGTACATGCTTCCATCGGTGTCGAACACCACCTCGACGTCCCACAACTTGCGAAGCCCGTTGCCGGCCTGCCTCAGCTTCATGTTCTGTGGACGATGGCCGTCCAGCATCTTCACCAAATGGTCCGGCAGCACCTGCATCTTTAACCATATTATTTTCCTCCACGTCTCTTTTATGTAGTAAGTAGGTTGGGAAAATATCAAGTGTTACCATCCTTGGGGTCCTTCTCATGTTTCAAAAATTCTGTAATATATATATATATATGAATGTTTACAAGGAGTGTTATGGGTAAACAATCAACAGGATCTATGTGAAAACAATCAACATCTGAGTTAGATTCTCTTTAGTACTAGGCCACCATTGCACTGCGGAGAGGTTGATCAACACGCATGGTACTATTTTTGTTAATTGGAACATCATTTTTTTATATTTGTACCCACTAACGAGTGCATATGCATTTTTTATCTTACAGTCCTAGAGGATCAAGACGTATACAATTAGAAAGGAGATGATGAGCATTATATTCTACTCCCCGCGATCCAATGTAAGTGTCGTGGTTTTGAGCTCAGGTTCAATCTTATTTCAAAACATCAACACTTATTATGGATTGGAGGGAGTATCATACCGGTACATATGCCACAACGTACTTGTACTCAGTTAATCATGTATTGTGGACTAGAAGATCTTGAAAAAAAATTGTGACCAAAAGTTAAGTAGTAACCTGACACCTTAAGCAAGTTAGTCTTGTGCTCATGTCTTCTTTGCATTGCATCTAAGAAATTCTCCAACAAGAACAAGAACGTGTCAAAGGAAAAACTCAAAACCCTAGCCACTACTTTAAATAAGGAAATCTCAAACTAGTTAAAATCAATGAACCCAAAATGGCCTCAAGAAATGTTCAAACTTTCTGATAAATCATGAAAGTAAATGAGCATTGGAGAAAAATATTTTCTTGACACTTTAAGCATTTTAAATAAATGCAAAAGCTACTGGTTTCCAAGTTTTAATTTTGAAATCAGAAACTTTAAATTTTCAAAAATGTTGAAAACTTTGGAAATAGTTGGAAATATTCCAACAAATATTCTAGAGTGCTTAACATAGCTTTTACAATTTATTTGGGAGTTGAAATAAATAGAAAATCAGTGAAATATCAGAACAGAAACAAAAACAGAAAGAAAAAGGAAAAGAGGTTAGCTGTCGCTCACCTGGCCCGGCCCATCTCAGCTCCTGTCGTCTTCCCCCCCCCCCGCCACTTGGCAGCAGGAGGTGGCCGCCGCGTTCTCCGGCGTGGCCACGCACCTGTGCGCCTGCCTGGCCGCCGCCTCGCGCTGGAAAGGCTGAGGATAAGCTCCCCGAGGCCGCCCCTATCCATTCCTAGCGCCAGTTCTCCCCCTCCTCTCGGATCTCTCCTCCCCCTTCTGTCGCCATTGGAGCCCGAGCAGAGCTCGAGCTCGTCGTCCTTCTAGCCGACCTCCCTTCCTTTTTAGCCGCGCGTTAGCTCCGCCGCAACCCCCTGAAGCTTCCTAGCCAAGAGCCCGACGCCCAGATGCAGTGAATCGACGCGCAGCAGTCGTCTTCTTCCTCGGGTCACCGAAGATCGCCGCCAACGTTCTCCCTCTCCAGGCCGTCCCCGAGAAGTCTAGCGCCACCACTGCACTCCCCGTGAGCATGCGGCCATTTCCCCTAAGATCTCCCCGTCGATCCCCTCCTCTAGGCCTAGTTTCACCGGAGCCCGACAAGATCCGCCGCTGCAGCTCGTCGCCGGTAGCCCTCCGGTGATCAGCTCGTCCTTCCGAGGGCACCAGCAGCTTCAGGCTGTCGCGTAGATGCTATAGGAGCTAAAAACTGTGCGTCGTTCTCTCTGTATCGATGGCCTCGATGACGCCCGAACCTTGGCCGCCGCCAAGCTCGTCGCCGGCGTCATCTCCGGCCAGATCAGCCCCGGCTAATTGCAGAAATGGAGCTGCAGGAGATGTGTCGTTCTTCTCGTGCTCTCCGCGCAACGTTTGGCCCCCTGTGCGCCGTTTCCGAGCCCCTCCGCCGTGCTGGTGGTCGTCGGAGGCTCCCCGCCGGCGAGGACGACCTCGTCGCCGGTGGATCTCGGCTGGCCTGAGCCATTGACTGGTGGGGCCAGCCTCTGGCAAGATTAAAGGTAATAAAAATAAATCAGTAAAAATAATAATACACTGACATGTGGGTCCAGTGGGTTTAATTAACTAAATAAGATTAATCCTAATCCAAAAATTGACCAGGGAGACTGACCAGTGGGTCCCACTGGTCAGGTTTGACTTTCAACGGCGAGATGGACCTGCTGATGTCATGCTGATGCAATAAAAGTATTTTCCAGTATAGAAATAATTCCAGAAATGTTTAAAACTTCAAAAATTCATAGAAATTAATCTGTAACTCCAATGAAAATAATTTATATATGAAAAAGTATCAGAAAAATTCAAGGAATCTCAATATGCTATTTTCAATCATGTTTGAAAAAGTTATAGAACCCAAACATGTAGATTAATGATTAAGCCAATTCTTATAAATACTTATAAATGGAATTTGGAAAATATTCAAATTTCATTATGAATGACATGATCACACACTGTCCTAATTACAGATCAGTACCTTAAACATGACATCTCATGCATGTTAACATAAAGTTGATCTGAGCATCACGTCGAATCAATTAAATCCGTATCCGAGAATACCTCGTTTGAATTGATATTTGAATGTGATTCAAATCAATTACAAACCTAATACATGTTGATTATATTAGTTTATCACTTGCATTCTCATGCCATGCTCATGCATCATCTTGTTTGCATATGATTGTTATTGATTGTTGCCATTTATTTCGGTAGGCTCCGCACCCCCGGATTCCACCGAATATCCGTCTGACGGATATTGTCCCTCCTCTGAGCAACAAGGCAAGCAACCATTTTTGATCATCCCGATAAATCCCATGTTCTTGCTCCTGCACTTATTTATTGCATTAGGATCAAATGCTTCAACTGCTTTTGCCACGATTAGTTGAACCCACTTCCTTTGCATGACCTAACCTTGTCACAGTAAATAGCCGAACCTTGCAACCTAGCATACCTGGTAGTTGCTTGAGCCTTGATGTGCCTTATCCTGCTATGCATGCTATGCTTAGAGTTGTGTATGGTCTGTCATCTGGGAGATGAACAGAATTGTGAGAATGTGTTCGGTAAGCAAAGGTTGTGTGTTGAACCTGATTTGGTAAAGGTACCGGTGAAAGGCTGTGCAGGAGTACATGGCGGGTTGTTTCATTGGAACCGTCCTTAGGAACTGAGTTCCGTGTATGTAATCCAAGACTAGATACTACCGAACGTTGGGATACTTAATTGACCCTCTCGACTTATTAATCGCTTAGTACTCAGTCCAGGAGTTGCAAGTAGTTTCTGGTGTTTATAGTAATGCTGGAGGCCGTACATGGTGCTGACCTGAGAGGTGGGCTGTGATGCGGTAGGCAGTGTCACAGTGTACCAAGTGGGCACCCGGATGGTGGGCTTGGGAACCCTGCGCACATCGTTTGAGGCCGTGGCGGAAACCTGAGCCGGAATTCCGTACGGGTTACTCTCAGATAGGCGATAAACCTGGACTAGGTACTAGTGTGGTTAACGGTCGTGGCCGACTCCCTCGCTGGGCTTCCGCTTGTAGGTTGCCGAGGTGCATGACGTGCACATGGTGATAAGTGGCGAGAGCGTGTGTGACGAAGTACACCCCTGCAGGGTTATGATCTATTCGAATAGCCGCGTCCGCGGATATGGACTACTTGGAGACATATGTTGTTCATAGATAACTTCAATGGCTACTCATAAAATTATCAAGATAAGCGTGAGTGTCGTGGACGGCATTTCCGTATGGAGACGGAATGATTCCACGATAGTGTATTGTTGTGGTGTTAGTGGACTCGTGTGCGAGAAATCAAGTTGTCAAAATAATTTCAAAATGCAAGTTGTCTAGCCACGAGTCAAATGTTGGCTTTCCGCATGAAACCCCACAATACCTTATTGTTACTTTGCATGAGTAGATAGTTATCCTAAAGTCTTGCTGAGTACCTTCGTACTCATGTTTGCTTAATAAATGTTGCAGAGGTTGCTAATGACCCAAATGGAGGGTTCTTCATAGACATCGACGACGACGAGTAGCTGGTGTCCTAGCTACGATCTGGCCCTACGTTGGATCTGTAGTATAGTCAGGCCATGTGTCTTCTAGTTGCCCTGTCTGTACTCAGACAGTTTAAACTCTTCCGCTGGCTTGTAACTGAATGACTGCTATTATGGGTCGTGAGACCCTTAATGTGTAATATTATGTGTGTGGCTCTTCCGAGCCTCTTAAATAAAGGTTGTATGTTTATGGTTATGTTGTGATGCCATCGATGTATCTATACATATCGGTATGCCATGCGTACGTGTGTCGTACTTGATATGTATGGGGTTCGATTACCTAGTCGTGAGCTTTAGTAGCATTCCTTACAAGGAAATGCCCTTTGTGATCCAACGAGCCTTGGTAGCTCGCTACTGCTCCGGACACATTGGTTGACCGGCATGTATCCTTCTTAGCTGTTGTGTCTGTCCTCTTTGGGGAAATGTCACGCGATGTAATGGAGTCCTTGTAGCTTGCTACGACTCGTCTGCACTCGCTAGTGACCGACACCTGCTTTGTTGGGTCATGTATGCCTGTCCTTGTGCGGTACTGCCACTTTGGTTTATGACTAGACATGTCGATCCGGGTTCTTTGACATTGGAATGCTAGCGACACTATTGCATACGCGAGTCAAAAGGCGCAAACGGTCCTGGCTAAGGTAAGGCTGCAGCCGTGGAGTTAACCGTGTGTGAGACCGCAAAGGGATGCGATGTGTTACAGGCTGGATTCCTATGGCTTAGGATCGGGGTCCCGACAGCGTTGGTATCAGAGCCTGACTGACTGTAGGATTACTAAGCCAAACTGGTCGAAGTTGAGTCTAGAATTGCTTTAGTTATATATAAGGGAATTGTTTGTGGAAGGGAACGTAAGACTCTTGTTCTCTTCTAAAGTTATTCTATTCTGGTCATGCTCGTCTTTTCTGCGGGAATTAAATACTAGGTTACTCATCTTCTTCTAGGCTCGTGTTTCCGATCGGTAGATTATAGGACTACGGGTCAAGAGATATTGGGTCTCTATCATTCCTAGGAAAAAGGAAGTAAGTTTGATGATCAGAGAGCTGAACTTGATAGTTGAGTGGTTACGCTATTCCATTTTGGGTTGTCTCAAAATTTGTTTTTGAGCACTTACAGCCGTTATGCTGCCCAATTTTGCATTCGGAGCTCTAATGCTTTTGCATTACTCTCTATTTATAGATGCCTGGCCGTCCTTCTCGTCAGGTGGTACGTCTGACCAGGTGCATTGATGTGCCGGGTCATACAGCCATGCTGGTCAGGGTGATGTCGGTGTGCGGTTACCGCTGGTACCCCGAGTACACAGTGGAGGAGCAGTACCGAGATTTCAACCAGAGCCAGTACATCTGCACTGTTAGGGTATTTCCAGACTACCCTGGAGCTGAGAAGCCAATCCATTGGTCCTATGGGTTGGGGGTCACCGTTGACATGGCAGAACAGGATGCTGCCTATTCAATGCTGACCATAATGAGAGCGAGATATGCACTGCTGCAGAATTCAGAGTTCTGCTATGTTTCGGCCTCTCAGCCTGGTGAGGAGGGATACCTTAGTGGAGTCTATTTTGATTCTTCTATGGAGGATCCACTACTGCAGTCCACTGTTGAGATGCTAGAGAACAGAGACAGGGATGCTCGTGCTCTCCGCATGGAGCTTTATGCTACCCGTGCCCGTCTGTGGACGGCTTTGACGCAGCTGGCACCGGTAGTCCAGACAGGGTATGGAGAGATGGAGATGTTGAACCCTGTTAGGACCCATCTTCCGGCTCACGTTGACTGGCCAGCTATAGGAGGAGTCACACCTCTTCGGGGACCCCTCTTACCACCAGTCAGGGGACCAAGGCCACATCCGTGTCCCTATGGATCCCGGGGATCTCAGGCTAGAGTGTTTCCTGATCCGCAGGTTGAGCTTCCAGGTCATGGAGGTAATCTCTATGAGATGTTTTATGCGGATGCCTGAGCTGTGAGCGGAAGGATAGGATGGTAGTAGCCGTACGTTCACAGTCCTGCGTGACTTGTGAAGTATGCCGGTGATGTGAAATGAATTTCATAGGCCTAGATAAATAATGTATAGGAAGCTTGTAAGCCTCTGATGAGTAGTTTCATAATTTCAGTCGTTTGCTCTTCGGTTAAGGTTGTACTGAACTATGTAAGGGTGTGTATGAACCATGGTGTATATATAACAGTTGCTTGTTACCATGCTGTTCGGATATTCATTTCCGCATTCCACGTGTTCAGTACATTCTTAATCCATAGCTAGTATTGATATGATATTGGTCTAAGCTGTGAGTTTGTTTGTCAGGATGGTGTTCACCAGGTTGAACCGTGCCCCTGCTCATGAGCAAGGCGAGGGTAGTCAAGCGTCGTAGGAAGACCTGCCTCACCCGCCTTCTCTGGTGGAAGTGATGCTTGAGGCAGAGAGAAACAAAAGGGAGACCAACCGACTGCTAGAGCGTATTGAGCAGAATACGGCTCGTCAGCCTAGGAATGCTGCAGTGTCCCTCAACGACTTTGTGAAGCTGAATCCTCCAAAGTTTCATCATTCCGTCGATCCCCTCGATGCTGATGACTGGCTGTGCAGCATCTCACGCAAGATTCGCTCTGCGAATGTGTCTGAGGCCGACAAGGTGACCTTTGCGGCGTATTTCCTGGAAGGACCCGCCAATCTGTGGTGGGAGAACTTTGAAGCTATGCGTCCCGCTGAACCAGTAGCCACATGGGCAGACTTCAGTGCAGCTTTTCGTCTGCACCATATTCCAGAGGGCCTGATGGACAGAAAGAGAGAGGAGTTATGTGCCTTCACTCAGGGCAAGTTGTCTGTGGATGCCTATAGCCGCGAGTTCCGTAACCTCGCCCGCTATGCAACAGAGGAGGTGTCTACTGACGCCAAGAAGCAAGCAAGATTCCGGAAGGGTCTGAGCCCTGAGCTCCGTCATGATCTGCGCCTCCATGAGTGTGCAAGCTTTCAAGCCCTAGTCAACAAAGCGATCAGTGGCGACACTGGTCATACTGACTTCGAAGCCACAAGGAAGCACTCCCATGACTTTGGCTCGTCTTCTGGTTCCACGTTTCCAAAACGTAGGCTGTGGGTTCCGAACAGTTCTCTGCCGTCAAGAGATACTCCGAGGCCATCCTACGTGGCGCCTCAAACGAATCAGGCCAACCCTCCAGCAAAAGCTTATGGTGGTCCAGCTAGCAATGCTGCACCACATGCCAACCAAGTGATATGCTATAAGTGTGGAGAACCAGGGCACTATTCTCGTGAGTGTCCTCAGAATGTGGGTGCCAAGCAACCCGGAAAGTCCGTCGGGCAGGCCAAGTTGGGCAAAGCTTACTATGTGAAGCCAACTCCTGCACGTGGCCGTGTGAACTATGTGTCAGCAGAAGAAGCTGCAGAGGATCCCGACGTCATGTTGGGTACGCTTCTTGTTAATCATCACCCAGCGTCTGTTCTCTTTGACACTGGGTCTTCTCATTCCTTCATTTCAGAAAGTTATGCACAGTTGCATAACATGTCTTTTTGTGATATGCCAATCCCATTGGTTGTCCAAACCCCTGGTAGTAAATGGCAAACCTCTAGGATAACCTATGACCATGAAATTCTAGTAGACAGGCTAGTTTTTCTAGCCTCACTGATAGCATTGAAATCTTTGGATATTAATATCATCTTGGGCATGGACTGGATGTCAGCTCCCTATGCCAAGATTGATACCCATTCTAGAAATGTCCAGCTTACCCATCCCTCGGGTGAGATAGTAAATATTTCTACTCGAGTTGCCAAATGCCAACTCTATTCCTTAAATGCCAACCCTCTTCCGGAACTTGAAGACATTCCGGTAGTCCGGGACTTCCCGGATGTCTTTCCAGAGGAACTGCCAGGAATTCCACCTGACACAGATGTGGAGTTTGTGATAGGTCTTGTTCCAGGAATTGTCCCAATAACCAGAAGACCATATAAGATGGCACCCCTGGAGCTAGACGAACTTAAGAAGCAACTAGACGAGGCCTTGAATAAAGGTTTCATTCATCCTAGCTCTTCTCCTTGGGCTTGCCCCGTCCTCTTCGTCAAGAAGAAAGATAGAACGGATCGGATGGTTGTAGATTATCGACCAGTTAATCTGGTCACCATAAAGAACAAGTATCCGCTCCGCAGGATCAACGATCTGTACGATCAGCTCGCTGGATCCTCAGTCTTCTCCAAAATGGATTTGAGGTTGGGATACCATCAAATCAAGATCAAGAACGGGGACATTCCAAAAACGGCTTTTGTTACTCGTTATGGCCAATACGAGTACACCGTCATGTCCTTCGGTTTAACCAATGCCCCAGCCACTTTCTCTCGTCTGATGAATTCAATCTTCATGGAGTATTTGGATAAATTCGTCGTGGTATACCTCGATAATATTCTCATCTACTCGAAGAACGAACAAGAACATGCCGAGCATCTAAGGCTGGTATTGATGAAACTTCGAGAGCATCGCCTTTATGCCAAGTTTTCAAAATGTGAATTTTGGTTACCAGAAGTGACCTATCTGGGTCACGTAATCTCTGGTAAGGGTATTGCTGTCAATCCCGAGAGAGTTCAAGCTGTCCTTGATTGGACCCAACCTGAATCGGTTAAGCAAGTTAGGAGTTTTCTTGGTCTAGCGAGTTATTGTCGCCGCTTCGTCGAGAATTTTTCCAAGGTTGCAAAGCCTCTAACTGAACTCCTCAAGAAGGATAAAAAGTTCGAGTGGACACCACAGTGTGAGCATAGTTTTCAGGAACTGAAAAGACGCCTGACTTCTGCACCTGTGTTGCTACCACCAGATTTTTCTATGGACTTTGTTATCTATTGCGACGCCTCGCGACAAGGATTAGGTTGCATTCTCATGCAAGATCGTCATGTGATCGCATACGCATCTCGACAGTTGCGTCCACATGAGGATAATTATCCCACCAATGACCTTGAGCTTGCAACTGTGGTCCATGCACTAAAAACGTGGCGATAATACCTTCTGGGTAATCGTTGCGAAATATTCACTGATCACCAAAGTCTGAAATATATCTTCACCCAACCGGATTTGAATCTCAGGCAAAGACGGTGGGTTGAGTTGATCTCGGATTACGACTTAGGGATAAATTACACCCCGGGGAAGGCCAATGTTATGGCCGATGCACTAAGTCGTAAATCTTATTGTAACAATTTGATGCTACAACAAGGTCAACCACATCTCTCTGAGGACTTTCGGAAGTTGAATCTTCATATTGTTCCTCAAGGATTTCTTTCTACCCTGGTGGCGAAGCCTACTCTTAGGGATCAAATCATAGCCGTGCAGGCTTATGATAAGGGTATATCCCGGATCAAGGGGAATATTGCTAGCGGTAACGCTAGGGATTTCTCCATCAATGAGAATGGTGTTGTGTTCTTCCAGAACCGTGTAGTGGTTCCCAAGAGCAAACGTCTGCGGCAATTGATCCTTAAGGAGGCTCATGATTCTCCTCTCACCATTCATCCCGGTAGTACTAAGATGTATCAGGACCTACGCCAGAGGTTCTGGTGGACTAGGATGAAGAGAGAAATTGCAGAGTTCGTTGCAAACTGCGATGTTTGTCATCGAGTTAAGGCAGAACATCAAAGGCCTGCTGGCACCCTTCAACCTCTAGCTATTCCTGAATGGAAATGGGATAAAGTTAGCATGGATTTCATTACCGGATTTCCCAAGACCAAGAAAGGAAATAATGCTATCTTTGTGGTCATTGACCGTCTTTCCAAAGTGGCTCATTTCTTCCCGTTCGTGAGAGTATAACAGCTAGCCAGCTAGCAGAGTTATATATCTCCCGAATAGTGTCTCTTCATGGTGTTCCCCTGGAGATTAACTCGGACCGTGGAAGTATCTTTACTTCTCGCTTCTGGGAAAGCTTTCAAAATGCCATGGGGACTCACCTATCTTTTAGCACTGCTTTCCATCCCCAATCAAGTGGTCAAGTAGAAAGAGTGAATCAAATCCTAGAAGATATGCTCCGAGCTTGTGTTATATCGTTCGGTATGAATTGGGAAAAGTGCCTTCCATTCGCCGAATTCGCTTATAACAATAGTTATCAATCAAGTTTGGGCAAAGCCCCTTTTGAAGTTCTCTATGGACGAAGATGTCGAACACCTCTTAATTGGTCAGAAACCGGAGAGAGGCAACTCTTTGGCCTGGATATGGTCCAGGATGCAGAAGAGCAGGCTCGCATTATTCGTGAAAAGTTGAAAACAGCCCAGTCTCGTCGAAAGAGCCAATATGATCGTCATCATAAGGCTGTGACCTTTGAAGTTGACGAGAAGGCTTACCTTCGGGTTACACCTTTGAAGGGTACCCATCGTTTCGGTATCAAGGGCAAGTTGGCTCCTCGTTACATTGGTCCTTTTCGCATTGTTGCCAAACGAGGAGAAGTTGCTTACCAGTTGGAACTTCCTCCGCATCTTTCCAAGGTTCATGATGTCTTCCACGTCTCGCAACTCACGCGTTGCTTTTCGGATCCTATCCGTGAAGTGGACCACGAAACGCTTGATCTCCAAGATAACCTTTCATACCGAGAATACCCCGTGCGAATTCTTGATCAAGCTGAGCGTACCACTCGACGTCGAAACCTCAAGTTTCTTAAAGTTCAATGGTCAAATCATTCTGAAAAGGAGGCAACTTGGGAAAGAGAGGATCGTCTCCGACTTGAGTATCCTGCATTATTCCCGATGACTTCTAAATCTCGGGACGAGATTCTTTTGAGTGGGGGTGAGTTGTCACATCCCTGACACCTTAAGCAAGTTAGTCTTGTGCTCATGTCTTCTTTGCATTGCATCTAAGAAATTCTCCAACAAGAACAAGAAAGTGGCAAAGGAAAAACTCAAAACCCTAGCCACTGCTTTAAATAAGGAAATCTCAAACTAGTTAAAATCAATGAACCCAAAATGGCCTCAAGAAATGTTCAAACTTTGTGATAAATCCTGAAAGTAAATGAGCATTGGAGAAAACTATTTTCTTGACACTTTAAGCATTTTAAATAAATGCAAAAGCTACTGGTTTCCAAGTTTTAATTTTGAAATCAGAAACTTCAAATTTTCAAAAATGTTGAAAACTTTGGAAATAGTTGGAAATATTCCAACAAATATTCTAGCGTGCTTAACATAGATTTTAAAATTTATTTGGGAGTTGAAATAAATAGAAAATCAGTGAAATATCAAAACAGAAACAAAAACAGAAAGAAAAAGGAAAAGAGGTTACCTGTCGCTCACCTGGCCCGGCCCATCTCAGCTCCTGTCGTCTTCCTCCCCCGCCACTGGGCAGCAGGAGGTGGCCGCCGCGTTCTCCGGCGCGGCCACACACCTGTGCGCCTGCCTGGCCACCGCCTCGCGCTGGCAAGGCCGGGGATAAGCTCCCCGAGGCCGCCCCTATCCATTCGCAGCGCCAGTTCTCCCCCTCCTCTCGGATCTCTCCTCCCCCTTCTGCCGCCATTGGAGCCCGAGCAGAGCTCGAGCTCGTCTCGTTCTAGCCGACCTCCCTTCCTTCTGAGCCGCGCGTTAGCTCCGCCGCAACCCCCTGAAGCTTCCTAGCCACGAGCCCGACGCCCAGATGCAGTGAATCGACGCGCAGCAGTCGTCTTCTTCCTCGCGTCACCGAAGATCGCCGCTGACGTTCTCCCTCTCCAGGCCGTCCCTGAGCAGTCTAGCGCCACCACTGCACTCCCCGTGAGCATGCGGCCATTTCCCCTAAGATCTCCCCGTCGATCCCCTCCTCTAGGCCTAGTTTCACCAGAGCCCGACAAGATCCGCCGCTGCAGCTCGTCGCTGGTAGCCCTCCGGTGATCAGCTCGTCCTTCCGAGGGCACCAGCAGCTTCAGGCCATCGCGTAGATGCTATAGGAGCTAAAAACCGTGCGTAGTTCTCTCTGTATCGATGGCCTCGATGCCGCCCGAACCTTGGCCGCCGCCAAGCTCGTCGCGGGCGTCATCTCCGGCCAGATCAGCCCCGGCTAAGTGCAGAAATGGAGCTGCGGGAGATGTGTCGTTCTTCTCGTGCTCTCCGCACAGCGTTTGGCCCCCTGTGCGCCGTTTCCGAGCCCCTCCGCCGTGCTGGTGGTCGCCGGAGGCTCCCCGCCGGCGAGGACGACCTCGCCGCCGGTGGATCTCGGCTGGCCTGAGCCACTGACTGGTGGGGCCAGCCTTTGGCAAGATTAGAGATAATAAAAATAAATCAGTAAAAATAATAAGACACTGACATGTGGGTCCTGTGGGTTTAATGAACTAAATAAGATTAATCCTAATCCAAAAATTGACCAGAGAGACTGACCAGTGGGTCCCACTGGTCAGGTTTGACTTTCAACGGCCAGATGGACCTGCTGATGTCATGCTGATGCAATAGAAGTATTTTCCAGTATAGAAATAATTCCAGAAATGTTTAAAGCTTCAGAAATTCATAGAAATTAATCTGTAACTCCAATGAAAATAATTTATATATGAAAAAGTATCAGAAAAATTCAAGGAATCTGAATATGCTATTTCCAATCATGTTTGAAAAAGTTATAGAACCCAAACATGTAGATTAATGATTAAACCAATTCTTATAAATACTTATAAATGGAATTTGGAAAATATTCAAATTTCATTATGAATGACATGATCACACACTGTCCTAATTACAAATCAGTACCTTAAACATGACATCTCATGCATGTTAACATCAAGTTGATCTAAGCATCACGTCGAATCAATTAAATCCGTATCCGAGAATACCTCGTTTGAATTGATATTTGAATGTGATTCAAATCCATTACAAACCTAATACATGTTGATTATATTAGTTTATAACTTGCATTCTCATGCCATGCTCATGCATCATCTTGTTTGCATATGATTGTTATTGATTGTTGCCATTCATTTCGGTAGGCTCCGCACCCCCGGATTCCACCGAATATCCGTCTGACGGATATTGTCCCTCCTCTGAGCAACAAGGCAAGCAACCATTTTTGATCATCCTGATAAATCCCATGGTCTTGCTCCTGCACTTATTTATTGCATTAGGATCAAATGCTTCAACTGCTTTTTCCACGATTGGTTGAACCCACTTCCTTTGCATGACCTAACCTTTTCACAGTAAATAGCCGAACCTTGCAACCTAGCATACCTGGTAGTTGCTTGAGCCTTGATGTGCCTTATCCTGCTATGCATGCTATGCTTAGAGTTGTGTATGGTCTGTCATCTGGGAGATGAACAGAATTGTGAGAATGTGTTCGGTAAGCAAAGGTTGTGTGTTGAACCTGATTTGGTAAAGTTACCGGTGAAAGGCTGTGTAGGAGTACATGGCGGGTTCTTTCATTGGAACCGTTCTTAGGAACTGAGTTCCGTGTATGTAATCCAAGACTAGATACTACCACACGTTGGGATACTTAATTGACCCTCTCGACTTATTAATCGCTTAGTACTCAGTCCAGGAGTTGCAAGGAGTTTCTGGTGTTTATAGTAATGCTGGAGGCCGTGCATGGTGCTGACCTGAGAGGTGGGCTGTGATGCGGTAGGCAGTGGCACGGTGTACCAAGTGGCACCTAGATGGTGGGCTTGGGAACCCAGCGCACATCGTTTGAGGCCGGACTTCCGTACTGGTTACTCTCAGATAGGCGATAAACCTGGACTAGGTACTAGTGTGGTTAACGGTCGTGGCCGACTCCCTCGCTGGGCTTCCACTTGAAGGTTGCCGAGGTGCATGACGTGCACATGGAGATAAGTGGCGAGAGCGTGTGTGACGAAGTACACCCCTGCAGGGTTATGATCTATTCGAATAGTCGCGTCCGCGGATATGGACTACTTGGAGACATATGTTGTTCATAGATAACTTCAATGGCTACTCATAAAATTATCAAGATAAGCGTGAGTGTCGTGGACGGCCTTTCCGTATGGAGACGGAATGATTCCACGATAGTGTATTGTTGTGGTGTTAGTGGACTCGTGTGCGAGAAACCCCACAATACCTTATTGATACTTTGCATGAGTAGATAGTTATCCTAAAGTCTTGCTGAGTACCTTCGTACTCATGTTTGCTTAATAAATGTTGCAGAGGTTGCTAATGACCCAAATGGAGGGTTCTTCGTAGACATCGACGACGACGAGTAGCTGGTGTCCCAGCTACGATCTGGCCCTACGTTGGATCTGTAGTATAGTCAAGCCATGTGTCTTCTAGTTGCCCTGTCTGTACTCAGACAGTTTAAACTCTTCCGCTGGCTTGTAACTGAATGACTGCTATTATGGGTCGTGAGACCCTTAATGTGTAATATTATGTGTGTGGCTCTTCCGAGCCTCTTAAATAAAGGTTGTATGTTTATGGTTATGTTGTGATGCCATCGATGTATCTATACATATCGGTATGCCATGCGTACGTGTGTCGTACTTGATATGTATGGGGTTCGATTACCTAGTCGTGAGCTTTAGTAGCATTCCTTACAAGGAAATGCCCCTTTGTGATCCAACGAGCCTTGGTAGCTCGCTACTGCTCCGGACACATTGGTTGACCGGCATGTGTCCTTCTTAGCTGCTGTGTCTGTCCTCTTTGGGGAAATGTCACGCGATGTAATGGAGTCCTTGTAGCTTGCTACGACTCGTCTACACTCGCTGGTGACCGACACCTGCTTTGTTGGGTCATGTATGCCTGTCCTTGTGCGGTACTGCCACTTTGGTTTATGACTAGACATGTCGATCCGGGTTCTTTGACATTGGAATGCTAGCGACACTATTGCATACGCGAGTCAAAAGGCGCAAACGGTCCCGGCTAAGGTAAGGCTGCAGCCGTGGAGTTAACCGTGCGTGAGACCGCAAAGGGATGCGATGTGTCACAGGCTGGATTCCTATGGCTTAGGATCGGGGTCCCGACAGGCGGGGGGCGAAGGGCGAAGGCAACGGGCGAGAGCGTGGGCTCGGGGGGCGGAGTGCGACGGCGACGGGGCAGCCTGTCGGCGCCGTGGATGAGCTCGCGGCGTCGTCGGGCGTGGATGAGCTCGCGGCGCAGTGAAATCTGAAAATTTCCAAAGTGTTGGCTTATATAGCAAAGGCATTGGTCCCGGTTAGTGGCACCAACCGGGACTAAAGAATTGCATTAGTCTCGGTTAGTGCCACCAACCAGGACCAAAGGCCTCTTTTCAACTGCCCAAAGGGCGTAAAACAGAGACCTTTGGTCCCGGTTAGTGGCACCAACCGCGACTAAAGGGGGCATTAGTGTCGGTTGGAGCCACCAACCGGGACCAAAGGTCTCTTTTCAGCAGCCCGAAGGGAGGCCTTTGGTCCCGGTTGGAGCCACAAACCGGGACTAAAGGCATGTGCCTGCCACAGCCGCGGTGCGGTTGGATGTTTAGTCCCACCTCGCCAAGCGAAGGGCTCTGGAACCTGTTTATAAGCTCCGCCGCGGCTGCAATATCGAGCTCGAATTTAAAGAAAAAATTCAGCCTAAATTTAAAGTGCTAGTTGGCCACTTAAGCTAACTAGCACTTTGAATTTGGGTTGAATTATCTCTATAAAATCGCATCTTTTTTATAAAAAAAATCCATAATTTTTTTTTTGTTTTTTGCTTTATTTTTTTCTTTTGTTTCTACTTACAACTAAAATTTTGTCTTTTGGCACCAACCGGGACCAAAGTCCGTGTGGTGGCTCGGTGCGGTGCTATGTTTAATTTTTTTTCTAGTTCCTTTCTTTTTTGTTTCTAATTACTTATTTATTTTATTTTATGATAATTCTTTTTGTTATTAAAGTTTGTAATGAAATTGTAATTACTTATTTATTTTATTTTATGATAATTCTTTTTGCAATTAAACTTTGTAACAAAATTCTAATTACTTATTTATTTTCTTTTATGATAATTCTTTCTGCTATTAAAGTTTGTAACAAAATTCTAATTACTTATTTATTTTCTTTTATGATAATTCTTTTTGCTATTAAAATTTGTAACAAAAAATTAATTACTTATTTATTTTCTTTTATGATAATTATTTTTGCTATTAAAGTTTGTAACAAAATTCTAATTACTTATTTATTTTCTTTTATTATAATTCTTTTAGTCCAGACTTCTTGTTTTATTAAAGTTCATTTTATTTTATTTGGTTTCTACTTACATCGTTAATTTTCATCCCTTTTCTGACTGCTTATGTTATTTTTCATGCATTTACTGATTATTTTGAGCTATAAGACCCTGAAATTGAAAAGCATTTCAAATGAACTCTGAAAAGGTTGGAATTTGGCATGGTATAATCATTTCACCCACATAGCATATGCAAGAAAGTTGAGACGGTTACGGCAAAAACTGGATGCATTTCGTGTACAAAACGGATAATCTCTTTCGAAGTATCAGGATTTCATACGGAAACTTGTCTGTTACAACAGGCATTTCAAATGGACTACGAAAAGGTTGAAAGTTGGCATGGTATCATCATAATAGTTGTGGAGAAAGTCTTCACTTTTTCTTCGCTTGTGTCCTTTCCTTATTGCGCCGTAACCATGGATAATCTTCATCATTTATCAGGATGCTTGGGTCAGCCTTGACTTTGAAGGGAGGAATTTCATGAAACTTTTCATAATCTTCGGGCATGTCTGTCTTGCCCTCCACTCCCAAGATGTCCCTTTTTCCTGAAAGAACTATGTGGTGCTTTGGCTCATCGTATGATGTATTCGGTTCCTTATCTTTTCTTTTCTCGGTTTGGTAGACATGTCCTTCACATAGATAACCTGTGCCACATCATTGGCTAGGACGAACGGTTCGTCAGTGTACCCAAGATTGTTCAGATCCAGTGTTGTCATTCCGTACTGTGGGTCTACCTGTACCACGCCTCCTGACAGATTGATCCATTTGCACTTAAACAAAGGGACCTTAAAATCATGTCCGTATTCCAGTTCCCATGTGTCCACTATGTAACCATAATATGTGTCTATTCCCCTCTCGGTTGCTGCATAAAAACAGACACCGTTGTTTTGGTTGGTGCTCTTTTGATCTTGGGCGGTCGTGTAAAATGTATTCCCATTTATCTCGTATCCTTTGTAAGTCAATACAGTTGAAGATGGTCCCCTGGACGACGAGTACAACTCAGCAAAAACAGTGTTCTCACCTCTGAGACGTGTTTCCAACCAACTGCTGAAAGTCCTGATGTGTTCACTTGTAATCTAGTCGTCGCACCGCTCCGGGTGTTTGGAGCGCAGACTGTTCTTGTGTTCATCGACATACGGGGTCACCAAGGTAGAGTTCATTAGTACTGTGTGGTGTGCTTGAGACCAAGAATATATATCCCTGCATATTATTGAGTCCCCTCCAAGCATGCCTTTTCTAGTCAGTCTCAACTCATACCGTGATTCAGGAAGACCTATCTTCTTCAGGCAGGAATGAAGTCAACACAAAACCCAATGACATCCTCTGTTTGATGGCCCATGGAGATGCTTCCTTCTGGCCTAGCGCGGTTACGAACATATTTCTTTAGGACTCCCATGAACCTCTCAAAGGGGTACATATTGTGTAGAAATACGGGGCCTAGAATGACAATCTCGTCAACTAGATGAACTAGGACGTGCATCATGATATTGAAGAAGGATGGTGGGAACACCAGCACGAAACTGACAAGACATTGCACCACATCACTCCTTAGCCTTGGTATGATTTCTGGATCGATCACCTTCTGAGAGATTGCATTGAGGAATGCACAGAGCTTCACAATGGCTAATCAGACGTTTTCCGGTAGAAGCCCCTCAATGCAACCGGAAGCAGTTGCGTCATAATAATGTGGCAGTCATGAGACTTTAGGTTCTGGAACGTTTTCTCTGCCATATTTATTATTCCCTTTATATTCGACGAGAAGCCAGTCGGGACCTTCATACTAAGCAGGCATTCAAAGAAGATTTCCTTCTCTTCTTTGGTAAGAGCGTAGCTGGCAGGACCTTCATACTGCTTTGGAGGCATGTCGTCTTTTTCATGCAAACGTTGCAGGTCCTCCCGTGCCTCAGTTGTATCCTTTGTCTTCCCATACACGCCCAAGAACCCTAGCCGGTTCACGCAAAGGTTCTTCGTGACGTGCATCACGTCGATTGAAGAGCGGACCTCTAGGTCTTTCCAGTAGGGTAGGTCCCAAAATATAGATTTCTTCTTCCTCTCCGAACAGATAGTCCGTCGGGACCCTTTCCGAAGATTACGTTTAAATCATTGACCATAGCAAGTACGTGATCACCGTTACGCATGGCAGGATTCTTCCGGTGATCTGCCTCACCTTTGAAATGCTTGCCTTTCTTTGGACATTGATGGTTGGTCGGAAGAAATCGATGATGGCCTAGGTACACATTCTTCCTGCATTTGTCGAGGTATATACTTTTGGTGTTAGCTAAATAGTGCGTGCATGCGTGGTATCCCTTATTTGTCTATCCTGAAAGATTACTGAGAGCGGGCCAATCATTGATGGTTACAAACAGCAACGCATGCAGGTCAAATTACTCCTGTCTGTGCGCATCCCATACACGTACACCGTTTCCATTCCACAGCTGTAAAAGTTCTTCAACTAATGGCCTTAGGTACACATCAATGTCGTTGCCGGGTTGCTTAGGGCCTTGGATGAGAACTGGCATCATAATGAACTTCCGCTTCATGCACATCCAATGAGGAAGGTTATACATAAATAGAGTCGCGGGCCAGGTGCTGTGATTGCTGCTCTGCTCCCCGAAAGGATTAATGCCATCCGCGCTTAAACCAAACCATACGTTCCTTGGGTCACGTGCAAACTCAGCCCAGTACTCTCTCTCGATTTTTCTCCAGTGCGACCCGTCTGCGGGTGCTCTCAACTTCCCGTCTTTTTTACGGTCCTCAGTGTGCCATCGCATCAACCTGGCATGCTCTTTGTTTCTGAAGAGTCGTTTCAACCATGGTATTATAGGAGCATACCACATCACCTTCGCAGGAACCCTCTTTCTGCGGGGCTCGTCGTCAACATCACCAGGGTCATCTCGTCTGATCTTATACCGCAATGCACCGCCTACCGAGCATGCGTTCAAATCATTGTACGCACCGCGGTAGAGGATGCAGTCATTAGGACATGCATGTATCTTCTGCACCTCCAATCCTAGAGGGCGTACGACCTTCTTTGTTGCGTACGTACAGTGGGGCAATTCGTTATCCTTTGGAAGCTTCTTCTTCAATATTTTCAGTAGCTTCTCAAAGCCTTTGTCACACACATCATTCTCTGCCTTCCACTGTAGCAATTCGAGTACAGTACCCAGCTTTGTGTTGCCATCTTTGCAATTGGGGTACAACCCTTTTTTGTGATCGTCTAACATGCGATCAAACTTCAGCTTCTCCTTTTGACTTTTGCATTGCGTCTTTGCATCAACAATGACACGACGGAGATCATCATCATCGGGCACATCGTCTGGTTCCTCTTGATCTTCAGTAGATTCCCCCGTTGCAGCAGCATCGGGCACATCGTCTGGTTCTTCTTGATCTTCAGCAGCTGCCCCCGTTGCATCATCACGGTATTCAGGGGGCACATAGTTGTCATCGTCCTCTTCTTCTTTGTCGTCTTCCATCATAACCCCTATTTCTCCGTGCCTCGTCCAAACATTATAGTGTGGCATGAAACCCTTGTAAAGCGGGTGGGTGTGAAGGATTTTCCGGTTAGAGTAAGACTTTGTATTCCCACATTTAGGGCATGGACAACACATAAAACCATTCTGCTTCTTTGCCTCAGCCACTTCGAGAAAATTATGCACGCCCTTAATGTACTCGGAGGTGTGTCTCTCACCATACATCCATTGTCGGTTCATCTGCGTGCATTATATATAATTATGTGTGTAAAAAGTAAGAAAATCAGACAAGTATCTATCTAAAGTAAGAAAATCAAACAAGTCTCTATCTAAAGTAATAAAATCAGAAAGAAGATAAGAAGAAGAGGCTCACCATGGTGGTGCCGTCGACGAGATCGACGCGGGCGATCAACGGTGGTGAAAATGGGGACGGGGCGTGACGGGCCGATAAAATCTAGAGAAATCTCGGGAAAAATGGAGCTCCGAGGTCGAGCTTCGAGAGGAGAAAGCTTAACTAGTGTGGCTCGGGCATTTCATCGAACACCTCATGTGCATAGGAGATGAGTAGAGCACCCAAATGGCCTCCCCTCGCCGGCTAGAAAAAACAGAGTGCTCTGCCGCGGCGATGGGTATATATAGGCAAATTATTTGTCCCAATTCGTGGCATAAACCGGGACTAACGCCCCCCTTCTATACCGGTTCAAGGCACGCACTGTTACCAATGGATGTGGGCCAGGAGCGCGGCCCATTGGTCCCGGTTTGTACCTAGAACTGGGACAAATGGGTCCACACGAAATGGGACCAATGCCCACGAGGCCCTGGCCGGCCCCCTGGGCTCATGAACCGGGACTAATGCCCCCCATGGGTCACAGTTCGTGAAGAACCGAGACTAATGGGTTGGCCAGGCCCGAACCAAAGCCCTGTTTTCTACTAGTGATGGTAACTATTGGTTGTCTTGACAATCTATTTTCCTATGAAATACCGATGCATAGGAGGTATGTTAGACTTAGATGTGATTTTCACATGCTTTATGATGCAATCGTTGCGCCTATCATCAACCCCAACCTAACCTCATGCATTTGTTGGAAGATTGTCCTATAAGCAACTACTTGAATTCCCACCTATGAATTCCTAAAATATCTGGTCATGCAATCTGGTACACGGATACAAGGAGTAATAACACACAACTCCTATACTAACCCGTCACTTGTATCACATCCGTCAACACACGACCAGAATCTCGGACCTTCATCTACAACAGACCCTCGTGATCACAATGATACAAAGTATGGCAGTACTCCCGAACAATCTGCACCAGTACTGAGGACATCGGGGTTATCTCGCCACTACTAGTATTGAAGCAATTACGAACATCCTCCGTACTGAGATACTAAGAAATCTGAATGATAACGATGTACTCAAGAATCATCTGGAGCTCAACTCCCCTGAGACTTAAAGCAGAAAGGAGGCACCAAGACAGAACTCCGTCACATCGGCATCATATAGATTCCAAAAATATCAGCGTGATCCTAAAAAAATTTGAGTGAGAAGAGGAGTAGAATTAAATTATTACGTCAAGATTCCTCACCAGAGCATAGAAGAGGAGAAAAAAGAATCCCACTCTCCGATATATAACTAGACTCAAAGCAGTTTTTTCACTAGACTCGACTCGGCCAAGTTCGATCAATCAAGGGGGCTCCTAGGTCGGTACTGCTCTGATACCAACTTGTCACGCCCAAGATGCGACCCTATCCTCAATTTGGCACGAAGGCCTCGTCAGGGATAGAAGCGCATCTCGTCGTGTCGCAAGAATGGATATCGTTACAAGTACATGTACTGAAAAGAAGAGATATATATAGAATTGGCTTACACTCGCCACAAGCTACATCAGAGTCACATCAGTACATTACATAATCATCAAGAGTAAGAGCAGGGTCCGACTACGGACGAAAACAAACGACAAAAGAAAAACGACGTCCATCCTTGCTATCCCAGGCTACCGGCCTGGGACCCATCCTAGATCGATGAAGAAGAAGAAGAAGAAGCAACTCCAAATGAACAATCAACGCGCTCACGTCAAGTAACCTTTACCTGTACCTGCAACTGGTGTTGTAGTAATCTGTGAGCCACAGGGGACTCAGCAATCTCATTTCCAAAGGTATCAAGACTAGCAAAGCCTAATGGGTGAGGTATGGTTAAGTGGTGAGGTTGCAGCAGCGGCTAAGCATATATTTGGTGGCTAAACTTACGAGTACAAGAAATAAGAGGGGGAAGATCTACGCATAACGGACGTGTCTACTGATGATCAAATGAATGATCCTGAACACCTACCTACGTCAGACATAACCCCACCGTGTCCTCGATCGGAGAAAGAACTCACGAAAGAGACAGTCACGGTTACGCACACAGTTGGCATATTTTAATTAAGTAATTTCAAGTTATCTAGAACCAGTGTTAAACAAACTTTCCACGTTGCCACATAACCGCGGGCACGGCTTTCCGAAAGATTTAACCCTGCAGGGGTGCTACAACTAGTCCATCACAAATTACCACAAGCCGCATAGAAATCCTCAATCACGAAGCTCGCGATCTCATCGGATTCCCTAGTGGGAAACCTCAACTCTGAGATTACCCAAAGCATCACCGGAATCCCGATGCACAAGATATCTCGTCAAAGGTAAAACTAATCCAACAAGGCCGCCCGGCGTGTCGACGATCCCGATAGGAGCCGCATATCTCGTTCTCAGGACACGACGGATGGAACTATCTACGGGTGCCAAACCTCAAGTTTCCCCGTGGTGGCCCCGCAGGCAGACCGTTTGGGACCAACACCATCAGCACTGGCCCCCCTGTTTATGTAAAATTACTCCTCGGGTTCATGACGCCCTATGCATTTCAGTATTAACAAAGTTATTATGTTGGGCAAATGTAGAATCAATGTTGGGCCTTGCCAGACTAGCTTTTATCGAAAACGAATTATCAAGGGGGTCCCCATAACAACCCCGATCGTGTTAGGAGCGCTCATTTATGGAACATAACACCGGTAGCCGAAACTAAGGGGGCAAAGGTGGAACAAAACACCAGGCTAGAAAGGCCGACCTTCCACCTTTTACCAAGTATATAGGTGCATTAAATTAAATAGCATTTAATATGGTGATATAACAAAGAACCCATGTTTTCACATGGAAGCATCTGCACCTGCAACTAGCAACGCTATCAACAGGGTTAAGCAAGCGGTAACATAGCCAATCAGTGGTTTGCTAGGTCGTGCAGGTTGAAGGTGATCATGGCATTGTTGAGAGGCTAATATTTAACAGGTGGTAGGCAACGAGACATAATCGATAGAAACGGTAAAACTAGCATGGCAATGATAGTAATGGTATCTGGGGAAATGATCATCTTGCCTGAGATCCCACTTGGAAGAAGAATGCCTCCGTGAAGCAGACAAACCGACGTAGTCGAACGGGTCCTCACAATCCGACACGCTGCGGAACTCTATCGAGACGAAGCAAACCGGAAACACAAATCAACACACGGAATTCACCACACGATGCAACAACACAAATGATGCATGAGCAACTGAATACATGCAAGTCACGACATGACAATTCACGCATACAGACACTACACATTAAGGGAAGTTCAATATGCAACGGGATGCATATTGACGAAACTCCATATATGAATTATTTAGTTCACTCCCGGTTATTTACACGGCAATATTAATGTTGTCAAACATGCACGAGGTGAAGCGGAAATTATACTACCTATCTAGACATTTTAAATGAGGTCGGAAATGACATGTAGCACCTCCAACACGACCTCACATGTTAATTTACAATTCTGTCCAGATCTGAATTAACACATGTAATTAGTTGTTAAACAGCAAAACAAATAGGTTCACGTGATTCTACGCGTCATTTCAAGCAATCTACACATAAAGAACATCTCCAACGGAGCTAAGGGTCAAAAGATACAAGCACCGCAAGATATGATGGCATGAATGCAATATGTGTGCAACGATGGTCACAAGTACTTCAAAACATACAACCAGCAAGAGAAAATGAAACTACACGAGATTCTAAGCAAGTTTCATGTAGGTCACGATCAAATCGGAGCTACGGTTCAACAACTACGAGCAAAACAAGAACTGACTACAATCTGTCAAAATCAGCCACATAGCATCTTCTACGCCCCACAACTACGAGCTATACAACTCCGATAAACTCAAGCAAGGCATGACACGAAAGAGGGCAAGAAGCACTACCACAAACAACTAACAACAACTATCATGACAGCAAGGAACACTAGGAAAAGAAGACACAACATGGCATCGCACACCACTATTTCAGACTTAGTGAAAATAGCACTTCATGAAAGTGCAGTTTTCGATCTAAAGCAATATTGACAGCAGCAAAACCTACAGCTACAGGACTCCAAATGGCATGGAAATTTACAGCATGCTAGAGAAACACAAGGGGTACAACTAACTCCATTGTACCAACCTCAAAAGAGCTACAGATCAAAAGACATAAGCAAGACAAGACATCAACAAAATATAACAGATTTGAGACTTAGAAATATTTCAGCTCCTCCAAATCAGCACTATTTCTAGCAACTTGAGAGCAATCAAACCACACCTAAACATGCATTTCTATTGCAACCAAAAATACCGGGGGCTAGACAAAACATCCAAGATCAACTCTCTAGTTGACAACTCCGTCAAACGAAGCACGTAATAAATCCTACGAAATAAACAAAAGGGCAACATGGCAAAATATCTCGCAAACTAACTTACTCAAAAGCTAAAACTAATTGCACAGAAAAATCACACGGATTTTCTACCCCGAAAACATATAAAATATGTGGGGTTGCGCAACAAAAATAATGCCACACGAAAATGCGAGACATTATCCTAGACACGGAAAATAATCTAGCGGCAAATCCCTACACGCAAAAATACAGATGACCGCTCTAAAATACATGGAAAAGATGTTCCTAAAACATGAACATTTCTAATACGGCATACGAGCAATCCGGACTTGCGCGAAAATTAAATACGGGACGTATCCTATTGAAACAACACGTTGATCTAGGCATTCGACACGTCAAACAACGTCAAACAATTATGCAAGTTTTATAAACGGATTCTACATGCAAAACTACACGAAAAACATATCTAATTCATCGCGATCCGACTTACGGATTAAAAGATACGCGCGTTTTAATATCCGCCTATTTACTGGAATTATTAAATAATTCCGAAAATTCCTATTTATCTAATGGGCCGAAACTACATATGGGCATACATGGCATGGCGCAGGTTAATATTAAACGCACATGGCGGGAGGAGGACCTCACCTCGGCCACTTGGGCCGGCGGAGGTTGGTGGAGATGGGCCGGGGCAGCTGCTGGAGATGTGCCGCGGGGCTCTGCGCCCAGCTGGGCCGGCTCGGCAGGAGGGGTGCCCTGCCTCGGCCGAGGTTGCGCGGGCTGGCCGACGAGGCCCACGCGCGGGTCAACGGGGGGGGGGGGAGCCAGACCCAGCTCCCGATCGGATCTGGGCACGGGAGGCGGAGCTGGCCCCCTCGACGAGCGCTGGCGGTTGCTGCAGGCGGCCGGGGCCGAGTAACAGGCGGCGGAGGCTCGCGGCGGCGCGGCAAGGGCGAGTTGCGGGGCGCGGCAAGGGCGAGCTGCGGGGAGCGGCTCGGGCGGCAGTGGCTCCTCCGGCGACCGGGCGGCAGGGGATGAGCACCGGCAAAGGCGGGGCTCGGTGCTGGCGCGGGATCTAGGCGGCGGGGTGGCGCGGGACTACGGCAGCTCGGGCGGGTGCGGCCTCGACGGGAGCAGGGGGTGCTCGGGCCACGGCGGCGGCCAGATGGGCCCGCGAGGGCCTGATCCGGGCCCGGGCGGGCCTGGAGCGCGCTCGGAAAGGCTGAGGCGGCTGGGTGGTAGGTGGGAGAGAGCTGCGGGCACGGATCCCGAGGTAGGGCTAGGGTTTTGCCTAAAATGGAGGGGGGAGCATCTATTTATAGGAAGGAGCTAGGTTAGAGGGTATCTGGGGGTTTTTCGACCCTCCGATCGTGATCGTGCGGTCCGATCGGAGAGGCGGGTTAGGGTTAGGTGTGTAGAGCGGCGTTGGCTAAGATGAGAGGGAAGACGGCCGACCCGGCAACGCGATTTCAAAACACCGACACACGTCCGACGGTAGACCGAATACGGTGCCGCTACGGTCGACCGTTCGGGTACCAGACGAACTCTGATCGCGACGAAACTTGACAGGCGGCCTACCTATATTAAAATAAGACCGCACGTCAAATCTCAACCCAATCAGAGAAAGTTTTACGCAGACTTTAAAAACAGGGTTTCGAATGATGCCGCGGGCGCGTGCGTGTGCGAACGAACTCAGAACGGACAACGACGAGAACCGGCAACTAACAAAGGATGCAAGTTTTGAAAACGGGCTGCAACGGAGACGCCGATGCAATGCAGATGATGTGAATGATGCGATGATGATGCGACAAGTGAAAATACCCACACGACGAAAAAGGAAAGAAAAGGGAATCTTCTGGCACGTCGGCATCGGGCTGTCACAAAATGAAAGTGTGATGATCATCATTATTAGAGCATTGTCTCATATGAGGGAAAAAAGGAGGCCAAAGTTGCCCACAAAAAAAACAGAAAGAGAGAGAGATATGGAAAGAGGCCAAAGTGCCCACACACAAAAAAGAGAGAGAGAGAGAAAAATAGAGAAGGGACAATGCTACTATCTTTTTCCACACTTGTGCTTCATAATAGCACCATGTTCTTCATGATTGAGAGTCTCTTGTTTTGTCACCACCATATGCTAGTGAGAATCTTCATTATATAACTTGGCTTGTATATTCCAATGATGGGCTTCCTCAAAATTGCCCTAGGTCTTCATGAGCAAGCAAGTTGGATGCACACCCACAAGTTCTCCTTTTGAGCTTTCACATACTTATAGCTCTAATTGCATCCATTGCATGGTAATCCCTACTCTTTCACATTGATATCTATTGATGGGCATCTCCATAGCCCTTTGATACGCCAAGTCGATGTGACCATCTCCTCCTTTTTGTCTCACAACCTCCACCACACTCTATTCCACCTATAGTTCTATATCCATGGCTCCGTTTGAGAAAGTAAGAGTGCGAAAAGAATTACTTGGCCAATACCGGGGTTGTGCATGATTTAAATTCGTTGTGTGGGGATGATGGAGCATAGCCAGACTATATGATTTTGTAGGGGTAATTTTATTTGGCCTTGTTATTTCGAAAGTTCATGATTACCTTGCTAGTTTGCTTGAAGTATTATTGTTTTCATGTCACTAGCAAACTATTGTTTTGAATCTTACGGATCTTAACATTCATGTCACATGAAAGAAGTTACAAAGGACAAATAAGCTAGGTAGCATTCCACATCAAAAATTCAGTCTTTATCACTTCCCTACTCGAGGACGAGCAGGAGTTAAGCTTGGGGATGCTTGATACGTCTCCAACGTATCTATAATTGTTGATGGTTCCAGGCTATTATCTTGTCAAACTTTCGATGTTTTGTATGCCTTTTATATCTTTTATGAGACTAACTTATTAACTCAGTGCCAAGTGCCAGTTCCTGTTTTTTCCGTGTTTTTGACCCTTTTCAGAGGTGAATATTAAACGGAGTCCAAACAGAATAAAACCTCCGAAAAGAATTTTTTTTCCGGAACACAAGATATGCAGGGAGCGTGAGAACCAAGGCAGAGGCCACCAGGGGAGGGCACAAGCCCCGTATGCGCGGCCAGGGGGGCCGCGCCTAGCAGGCTTGTGGGCACCCTGTGGCTCCTCTGCCCTACTTCTTCCGCCTATAAATCTCCGAAAAATCCAAAACCACGAGAGAGATCCACGAAAATACTTTTCCGCCGCCGCAAGCTTCTGTCTCCGCAAGATCCCATCTAGGGCACATTCTGGTGCCCTGCGAGAGGGGGATTCGGATACGGAGGGCTTCTTCATCAACACCATTGCCTCTCCGATGATGCGTGAGTAGTTCACCATAGACCTTCGGGTCCATAGCTGGTAGCTAGATGGCTTCTTCTCTCTCTATGATCTTCAATACAAAGTTCTCTATGATCTTCATGGAGATCTATCTGATGTAATCTTCTTTTGCGGTGTGTTTGTTGAGATCCGATGAATTATGGATTTATGATCAGCTTATCTATGAATCTTATTTGAGTTTCTTCCGATCTGTTATATGCATGATTTCATATCCTTGTAATTCTCTTCGAGTTGTGGGTTTGGTTTGGCCAACTTGATCTATGATTCTTGCAATGGGAGAAGTGCTTGGTTTTGGGTTCATACCGTGCGGTGACCTCACCCAATGACAGATGGGGTAGCGAGGCACGCATCGTGTTGTTGCCATCAATGGTAAAAAGATGGGGTTTATATCTATTGCATGAATTTATCCCTCTACATCATGTCATGTTGCTTAAGGCGTTACTCTATTCGTCATGAACTCAATACACTAGATGCATGCTGGATAGCGGTTGATGTGTGGAGTAATAGTAGTAGATGCAGAAAGTATCGGTCTACTTGTCTCGGACGTGATGCCTATATGTTTGATCATTGCGCGGTTCTATCAATTGCTCGACAGTAATTCGTTCACCCACCGTAATATTTGCTATCTTGAGGGAAGCCTCTAGTGAACACTATGGCTCCCGGGTCTACTTCACATCATATTTTCCGCCTTCAGATCTCACCTTGCAATCAATCGTGAAGGGATTGACAACCCCTTTGTAGCGTTGGGTGCAAGTTTGCTGTTTTTGCGCAGGTACTTTGGAGACTTGGCTTGATACTTGTACTCGATTGATACCTTGGTTCTCCAACTAGGAAATACTTACTGCTAGTGTGCTGCATCACCCTTTCCTCTTCAAGGGAAAAACCAACACAAGCTCAAGAGGTAGCATGGGTCATCCAGCTCAACTTCGGGTTCTATTTTAACATCATTATCTGGTCCATTATAGTTATTACTAGGTGGATCATCAACATGATCATTATTAGCATCATTATCGTTATCATTAGGCATGTGCTCATCACCAGATTATGTCTTTGCATAAATAGAAAAATTATCAGAATTTTAAGTAGGTTTATGTATAACACGTTCACTAGAAGGAGACAATGTTTTATTCTTCCTCTTATTTTCTTCCTCTTAGGTGAACTAGGTGCACTATCATTAATTTTCTAAGAATCTTGTTCAGTTTTTTTAGGAAGACCCTCGGGATACAAACATTCCCCAGTCATACTAGCACATCTATCAATTATTCTAACAACATGATCATTAAGTTATTAACACATGCCTAAACAAATCATTTTGTGATTTAGCAATTTGTTCAAGCTGAGTGTGGACCATAGAAAAATGTTTATATAATCTTTTAACATGAATAGTAATTCTAAAAAATACATCACTCAAGAATTCAATCATAATAGCATTGTGTTTCAATTGATCACTTTTTTGCATATTAAAAGTGCTCTTGTTTAACGATAAAATTATCTAATTCATCAAAGCACTTACTCACAGATTTATTGTCCATAATATAACCTTCATCAAACCTATAAATAGAGTTTACCTCTACTACATGTGTTGGAACATTAAGCCCGTGTATCTCTTCAATAGGTGGTAGATTCTTAACATCTTCAACTTTAATACCTTTCTCTTAGATTTCTTAGTTGTGGCATATCTTCTAGACTAAGGAATAGAATACCTCTTTTCTTTGGTCTCGACTTAGGAGGTGGATCACGAAGTGCCCAATCATTGACACTTTTTAATAAATTATCCAATAACTCATGAGCTTGTTCAACTGTTCTTTTCCTGAAAACACAACCAACACAATTATCTAGCTAATCCTTAGAAGCATCAATTAGTCCATTATACAAGATATGAAGTATTTCATTTTTCTCAAGAGGATGATTAGGCAAAGCAATTAGTAATTGGAGAATCCTCCCCCAAGATTGAGGGAGACATTCTTCCTCAAGTTTCACGGAATTAAATATTTCATCCAATGCAGCTTATTTCTTATGAGCATGAAAATATTTTCCAAAGAAGTGGTAAATCATATGTGAGGACTATGCACGCAACTAGGAGCAAGATTATTAATTAAACCATATCTTACCATCACCCTTTCATGAAAAATGAAACAACTTAAGGATATAACAATAGCATATCTTTTCCTCTTGAGAAAATAGGTTGTCATTTAGTTTAATAAGATGGGCAATGATAGTTTCAGATTCATAACCACGAAAAGGATATGAATCTCCCGAAATAGTAAGATCAATATTGTTGGGGATATTATCTATTGATAACCTGCCCTAGTTGGGCCAGGTCACCAAATCTGGCGACTCATCTAAAATGTGGTTCGGGCCTTGGCCTGACAGGACCAAAGGTTGTATGGCAGTTTACAGCTCCCGGAAGGAGTCCATGATAGAGAAGGCCTCCAAGCTTTGGAAAGGTGGCAACTTAGAGATCGTAAGAGTCACGGTTTGTATAAAGGAAAGGACCCTTGTAAACCCTAGGGACTCGACCTATATATAAAGGCGAGTCCCAGGGAAGAAGAGGGCAGGTTAGAAATCATCGAGTGCTAGGTCTGGCGAGTTATGCCCTCCTTGTAATCGAAACTCCATCAATACAACACAAAGCAGGACGTAGGCTTTTACCTCCTCACGAGGGGCCAAACTTGGGTAAATCGCCGTCTCAATCCCAACCAACCCCTTTGAGTCTCCACCAAGGTGCGATGGCTCCAATACTAAGTCCTTTCACGAGGACATCTGCCGTGAGAAAACCACGACAGTTGGCGCCCACCGTGGGGCCTGCGCACGGGGGAGTTGAGTTCTCAAAGGGAGCCCTACCAGGGTTTGGGAGCTACGCGATGGGGCTCATGACTCGGAGCCGCCATGGGAAGTACTACATCAACAACCTGCTATGGGGGCCCGAGGCGGATTCGATCGAATCTGGTTATAGGGTCCCCTTCGGCAAGATCAGCGTCTTCATCGGCATGATTGGATCGTCCGTGCCTGAGCCGGACATCTCCTCTGACATCGTCGAGCCGGCCAGGTACGTCCGCCCGGTCGTGACGCCAAATCTAACTCACCCGGTCTTTGTTGGATTCACACAGGGATCTCAGGAACCAGAACACTCAATGACCCAGGAAACCACGCCGGTCAACACTGACGATGAATCGTCCATGGGCGATTCGGATTCAATCCAGTCTCTACATGGGGACTATCTTGGGGGCTTGTCGCTGGCCATGGACCCCGAAGTTCTTGACCGAACTCGCCGTCAGATCGCCGTTTACATGGCTGGGGCGACTCAACCCTCGCCAAACCCGGCGGGCGGAGATGGAACTGGCGAGACGTCTAGAAGCCTGGCCGCTGTCTTAGTGGAATTAGAAGCGGAAATTACAAGGCTCATGGCTACCCCCATCACACCAGAAAACCAGGAGGCAGTAAACACGGAATTGACGAAACTAAGAGAAGCAGTGGCGAAGGCTCAGCGGGATGCTGAGGTGGAGTCCGCCAGGATCGAGACCCGGCAAGCTCAAATTACCGCTGAGATAGCTCGTTTAAATACTGACAACTGGCGGCTCGAAAGGCACCAACGCACATCTGACGCCGTCCATCAGCGGAGGCACCAGGGTCACCTGCCCCCTGATCTCAACCCGACCGGCCTGTTCGACACTCCGCGAACTCCCGGGACGGGAGCCGCCCCGGGGGGAGGGTCGGGCCAGCCGCCTAACCCGCCGGTCCAGCCAGTTGTGGACCGCGTCCCCCGTTTCCGGACACCTCAAGGTCACTTTTCCAACCCGGTGGACAACGTCCTTGCTGCAACGCGCCATTTTGGAATCCCTTCCGATTCACGGCAATACTCCTGCCGAGATAGAGGCAAGGAACGCCATTGAGATGTTGAAGACGGCGGTGGTTCAAAACGTCGAGTTCTCACATAGCCTAGATAGGCTGCATTCCTCTCCCCAGGCAAGCCGCTCTAGGAGTCGGCCAGAGGACCAGCCCGCTGTAAACTGCGGACCACGGCTCATCCCCCAGGACAACCTGCCTGATCAACAAGACCTGCCAGGCCGGGATCATCCGGACATCCAAGTCGCCGCAGCCCCTCTTATGGGGAGCGGTGGACGAGTGGGGGTGCCGTGCTTGGCCCCCGCCCTTCGCAAAGAGCGAATGCCCAAGGATTTTAAAGGGCCAAGAAAGGTCCCTAATTACACTTCGGGCCTTGAGCCGGCGTCATGGGTCGAGATTTATGAAATCGCCATGGACATGCTCGACGTAAGCGAAGCAGTTTGCGCCAGATACTTCACAATGATGCTCTAAGGGACAGCGCGTACTTGGTTAAAAAACTTACCTCCCAACTCCATCCAGACCTGGGCTGAATTGAAAGAGCGCTTCATCAAAAACTTCGGAGGAACCTGCAAACGTCCAATGACGATTGTCGATCTGCAGCACTGCGTTCAGCGTCCCGATGAGTCGGCTCACCACTAGTCACGGCGGGTCGCGGAAATCATTCACTCGTCAGACGGTATTACGGCGGCTCAGGCTGTGCTGATCCTCGAGCAGAATTGCCACTACGAACCTGTGGTACAGAAGTTGGGGCGACTCAAACAAAAGGTCCAAGACATGGGAGAGCTAATGGATACCCTCACTAGGTACGCTGAGGCGGACGACACCAAAGATCCCTGTGAGGATGGTAAAGCTAACTCGCCAATGAAGGGCGAGTCATCCAAAAATCATACCCGGTTCCAGGGACGTGCCCGCCACAATCAGGGAGCGAATAGCAAGAGAAGGCAGCAGGAAGAATCTTCGGACTTAGTCGCCAATACCAACACCAAAAGTGGCAACCAACGCCAGAAGAAAAGCAGGGGATATAGTGGTAAGAAGCCGCGCAATTATAACGAGTTACTCAAGGGCCCCTGCCCGCACCACGCCATGGCAGACAGACCGGCGACTCATTCCTGGGAGGACTGTTACGTGATGCGGGAGTTTCGGGCAGAGGCGATCAAAAAGGGGCAAAGCGGTGACCCGGACCAATGGCAGGAACAGTTCGGCGCGCCCAATCAACGTCAGAACCCCTTTGGCGGTTTCCCCGAACCGGTGGCTCAGGGTGGCCCGAAGCCGAACAGCGTCCAATATCCGGTGCATCATCAGCGATGGTATAATTCGCCCGGAGCGTTTCAACAACCAGCCCTGTAGGGGGCTTCGCAGGGGCAGGATGATAACGGCGGCTTCTGCAACAATCCCAAGCAGTTAAGCAATGGGCAGTACCACATTTTCACAACCAATGCTTGCAGGCGCGATAAAAAGGTGAGTCATCGAGCGTACAGTGTTTCCGAGCCGGCACTCCCTAGATACCTCCACTGGTCCGAGCAGACCATATCATGGAGTAGGGAGGACCACCAGCCAAGAGTTCACAATCCCGGCGACTTAGCGTTGGTCGTGGCTCCCGATGTTGGGGGGTATACCTTGTCAAAAGTACTGATGGATGGTGGAAGCAGCATCAATATTTTATATTTTGACACTTTCCAAAGGATGAACCTGTTGGAAAAAGATTTAATGCCTTCAACCACGGTGTTCCACGGAATCGTTCGAGGCAAGTCGGCGTACCCCATAGGCCCAATCAGGCTCACAGTTGCATTTGGAACAGCATCTAACTACAAGAGTGAGTCGCTGATGTTTGAGGTGGTCAAATTGAAAAGCCCCTACCATGCGCTGTTTGGGCGGCCGGCTTACGCCCGTTTCATGGCTCGCCCATGCTATGTTTACCTTAAACTGAAGATGCCTGGTCCTAAAGGACCCATCACGGTTGATGGTGATAGAAGGATTGCAAGAGAATGTGAAGAAGGGGACGCGGCTTACGCGGAAGTCGCCAACGCGGCGGAGGAGCTCAAATATCATCAGGCCAATGTTGTTCCGGCTGATATGTCACCTTTAAAAAAGCCAACGACAGATGTTGAGCCGCCCGTGAAGTTCAAGCCAATGGATGACACTAAAACGGTTGATTTCGTCCCTGGCGACTCAACCAAGCAGTTCACCATTGGGACGGGTGTGGATCCCAAATAGGAAAGCGCGCTCATCGAATTCATTCATGAGAATCGGGACATCTTCGCATGGAAACCTTCTGACATGCCTGGTGTGCCGAGAGAATTCGCTGAGCACCATCTTAATGTTGACCCAAAGCCAAAACCCATCCAGCAGTATCTTCGTAGGTTTAACGAGGAACGACGCAAGGCAATCGGGGAAGAGGTTGCCCGTCTCTTGGCCGCCGGATTCATCGTAGAGGTTTTCGACCCCAAATGGTTGGCTAACCCGGTCTTGGTGCTCAATAAGAATGGTACCTTCCGTATGTGCATTGATTACACGGACCTCAACAGAGCTTGTCCAAAAGATCCTTTCGCTCTTCCCCGCATCGACCAGATTATTGACTCGGTGGCGGGATGCGAACGTTTCTGCTTCTTGGACGCTTACTATGGATATCACCAAATCAAGATGGCCGTGGAGGATCAAGAGAAAACAGCTTTTATAACCTTCTGACATGCCATTTGGACTCAAGAGTGCAGGGGCGACTTATCAGCGCTGCATCCAGAATTGCCTCCGTGGCCAAATCGGACGCAACGTCCACGCCTATGTCGATGACATTGTGATTAAACCCGCCAGGGGGAGACGCTATTGGAAGATCTCAAGGAAACTTTTGATAATCTGCGGGTATATCAGATGAAGCTAAATCCCACCAAGTGTGTTTTTGGTGTTCCTACAGGAAAATTGTTGGGCTTCTTGGTGTCTGAGCGCGGCATCAAAGCTAACCCAGACAAAATCGAAGCGGTTACTTCCCTTGGGAAGCCAGCAAATGTTAACCAAGTCCAACGGATGGCGGGTCGCATTGCGGCCTTAAGCCTCTTCATAAGCCGCCTGGGAGAAAAGGCGATTCCCCTTTATCAATTGCTAAAGAAATCTGACCATTTTGTTTGGACAGATGAAGCTGATGAAGCTTTCGAAGCCTTGAAACGGCAACTGGTCAACCCGCCGGTCTTGGCCGTCCCAACTGAGAAAGAGCCCATGCTTTTATATATTGCGGCAAACTCTAAAGCAGTAAGTGTGGCGGTGGTCGTTGAAAGGAAGGAGGAAGGAAAGGAATACTGTGTGCAGCGCCTGGTGAATTTTATCAGCGAAGTGCTAACTCTTTCCAAGCAACGATACCCACATTGGCAGAAATTAGTGTATGGGGTGTTTATGGCGAGTCGGAAACTTAAACATTATTTTCAAGAACATCCCATCAAGGTGCTTAGTTCCGCCCCCCTCGGGGATATCATCCAGAATTGGGAGGCAACGGGGCGGATTGCCAAGTGGGCGATTGAACTTGGGCCACATCACGTACGATACACCCCTCACACGGCCATCAAATCTCAAGCCTTAGTTGATTTCGTCAATGATTGGACCGAGTTACACGCCCCGGAAGACAGGCCTGATCTTACATACTGGACTATTTATTTTGACAGATCCACACAGTTGGAAGGCTTAGGGGCTGGCGTGGTACTGGTATCTCCTCAAGGAGACAAATTCTGTTATGTCCTCCGGCTCATGTTTCCGTGCACCAACAATGCTGCAGAATACGAAGCTTTACTTCACGGCTTACGACTCGCCAAGGAGATGAACCTTACGCGGGTCAGATGTTTTGGCGACTCTGATCTGGTGGCTCAGCAAGTTTCAGGCACTTGGGACTCTCGAGATCTCGTGCTGGCGGCTTACAGGAGGGCTGTGTCTGATGTGGCGGGTCATTTCCATGGCTATCAGGTTGATCACATTGACCGGCACCTTAACGGGGCGGCTGATGCCCTTTCGCGTCTCGGTTCCCAGCGAAAGCCGGTTCCCCCCAATGTTTTTCTGGATACTTTGCATAATCCCTCCGTGAGTTTGCCATCAGAGGAGGAGTTGCGATACCAGAACTTGAGTCCCAGTTCGTGGCGACTCTCCATGTTACGCCGGATTGGGTTCTTCCCTATCTGGCCTACCTCGCCCGAGCCGAGTTACCTACAGATGAAGTTTTGGCCCGCCAAATTGTTCGGCGAAGCAAATCCATGGTGATCACCAATGGCGAATTATATAAGCGAAGTACCTCCGGGGTTTTTCAACGATGTGTTTCCTCCGAAGAAGGGTGCATAATTCTAAATGATATTCATTCCGAAGATTTTGGGCATCACGCCGGGTCATGTTCTTTTGTTTCAAAGGCGTTCCATCATGGTTTCGTTTGGTTGACGGCTCATGCAGATGCAGAGGAGATAGTTGGTCGATGCGATGGATGCCAGCGTTATGGGCGACAGGCTCATGTGCCGGCTCAAGAACTAAGGATGATTCCCATCACTTGGCCTTTCGCGGTCTCGGGGTTAGACATGGTTGGTCGCTTTAAGATGTCATCCAACAAGAAAACCCATTTGCTGGTGGCGGTTGATAAATTCACCAAGTGGGTTGAGGCAGAGCCTGTTGGAGCTTGCGATGCGGAGACGGCGATCAAATTCTTGAAAAAGTTGATCTTCCGGTTTGGATATCCGCACAATATCATTACTGACAATGGAACTAATCTGTCTCAAGGGGCGATGCAGGAGTTTTGCCGTCGAGAGCATATCCGGCTTGATGTTTTTGCGGTTGCTCACCCACAATCTAATGGACAGGCGGAGTGGGCGAACCAGGAAGTTTTACGGGGAATCAAGCCCCGACTCATGGTTCCCTTGGAAAGAACCCCGGGGTTTTGGGTTGAGGATTTGCCTTCTGTGCTATGGAGCATCCGGACCACCCCGAACCGGTCCCGGGTTTTACCCCTTTCTTTCTGGTCTATGGAGCAGAAGATGTTCTTCCCACTGACATAAGGCATGACTCGCCTAGAGTCGCCGCTTATGTGGAACAGGACAACGAACTGGCGCGTCAAGACTCTTTGGACGCCTTAGAGGAGGCGCGTGATTTGGCTGCAGCCCGATCGGCCATTTATCAGCAGGACTTACGGCGTTATCATAGCCGTCGGGTCAAGAGTCGAACCTTTTAGGAGGGCGACTTAGTGCTTCGGCTGATACAAGATCGCGCTGGCATGCATAAGTTATCACCACCATGGGAAGGACCGTTCGTCGTCAGCAAAAATCTTCACAACGGGTCTTACTATCTGGTGGATCTCCGGCCTAACCGGCCAAACACGGAGGTTGAGTTGACTCGCCCCTGGAATATTGCCCACTTGCGGCCTTATTACACTTGAGCTCTTAAGCTCTACATTTTGTAAGTTTTTCATTTCTTATAAAGCAATAAAGTTAAATGCCTCCCGACTTGGGGGCTTCCTCTCACTGAGATCAATTTTATTACCCATTTGGCGTGCGAAAAATTACTGCATTACAAATGGTTATACTGGGTTGTGTGTTGGCCGAATCGCCATATGGACCCATGAACTCTTGGCGAGTTATTCCTCTAATGGACCCTGAACTTCCTTTGGTTAAAACATGTCTGGTAAAGGCAAGCGCCTCACATGGAAAATAAAGAAACCATTGGTTCATTGAACCCGCTGCACTGAAGCTTGACTTGTGCCTGATCAGCCGGTCTAAATGCTTGGGCTTTTGATACAAAAGTCTCCCTTGGGTGGCGCTTGAGCTTGTGTGACTCGCCCTATCCTGTCGCGACCTTATGAGCCGACGAAATTATTATCTTGGGTGGTGCTTGAGCTTGTTTGACTCACCCTATCCTGTCGCGACCTTATGAGCCAACGAAATTAGTATTTTGGGTGGCGCTCGAGCTTGTCCGACTCTCCCTATCCTGTCGCGACCTTATGAGCTGAAGAAGTTGCTGTTTTTTACCTCCCTGGCACTGCCACAAGGTTTTTTAGACTTTTTTTAACTCGCCTCAAAATATCTTGGGGCGATTGCTATTTGTTATCACCTATTACTCACTGAGATGGTATGATATATGTTTTCCAGCTTAGAACAGGTTGATGATCAAAATCACTCTAGCCATGGCGGATTAAGCATCATAAAAACGCCTCAATGGCGGGTCAAGTATTATGATAAAAAGCCTCAAACGGTGGATCAGGCATTTCAAAACGCCTTAAGGGCGACATAACGGTTTTTTTAAGGTGTCAAAGAAGCAGTTTTGATTACATGGCTCTCATGGCCAAATCAATGAAATGTTATTCTGCTGATGCCCTTGGATCAGCCTGCTACGAGCTTTGGCCGACTTCAATTTGCAAGTCGCCCAGTACCCAGATACACTTGGATAATGCGGCGAACTCATCTTCATCGGTCAGAACTGATGAGAGATCCGCGTCCAAGTCAAAAGGATTCTTGGGTCGACGCGGAGTTAAACTGGTCGTCACAAAGGTTGCGGGTTAGCCTTCTTGTTCTTGTTGTCATAGGCGGCTTGGTATTTTGATAAGTCCAGGCTTGCAGCAAGCTGAGTCGCCGCCAAACGGGAGTCCTTGACAACACGCTAGTAGTCCTCTTCGGCGAATTCTGACCCATCATCCTTGAGTTGAGGAAAGCCCACGGCTACTTCTTCTGGGTTTATCTCTGGAGCATATGCTAAGCACTGACTCAATGTAGTCAGCGCTCCTTTCCGGGCGGCTGAACGAGTTAACTCGCCAATTTGGGGAGGAAGAGTGGATAAGCAGCCAAGCATCTTCTTCATTGATGTTATAGGTTACTTGGCGCCCATCACTCCTTTCACAGTCAGCACACTCCCGGTATATAGCTGCTCCGTCAACGTGTAAATCGCCTTCAGCATCAGGACGCAATCATCCTGAAGGTTGGCTGCTCTCGGACCTGTTTAAGAGATAATGATTGTCAACAATTTATATAAAGCTATTTGTTTACAGAGGTCAAGATTTGGTTCTTACCGAAGACAGCTTGCGCCATGTTTGAGATATGTCGCTTTAAGCCGGACAGCTCCTGTTGCATGGTATCCAACTTGGCTTTAGCTTTTTCTGCTCGCTTTGTTAAAGCATCTTGATCAGCTTGAGCCCTTTTTAAGTCGGCTTTTAGTTTCTCCATCTCAGATAAGATCAGTTGATACTTCTCTTCTGATTTGGCCCGGGCATCCTGCTGATCAGATAAGTTTTTCTTCAAATCGCCAAGTGCTGATTCAATTTGGATAAGTGATTCCTGTTGAAGCATATAGTTAAGGGGCAAGTTTCAGAATTATTGCAACCAACATCCCTGACACTTGGGGGCTAATGTATAATTTTTTAGACAAAATTATACAGTTTCAAGACCTGACTCATCTTTTTACTGATGACCCGGCCCTTGGGGGTTACAGGTCGAAAGTTTTTCAAATCATCAAGACCCGGCTCATCTTTTTACTGATGACCCAGCCCTTTGGGGTTACAGGTCGAAAGTTTTTCAAATCATCAACACCCGACTCATCTTTTTACTGATGACCCGGCCCTTGGGGGTTACAAGTCGAAAGTTTTTCAAATCATCAAGACCCGGCTCATCTTTTTACTGATGTCCCGACCCTTGGGGGTTAATGAGGATAATATAGTATACAATAAAATGTACCTCATGTTTGTTCTTCAGCATCCGAAGCAGGCTCTTCTCTATCTCATAACTCGCCTCCAGGCGACTTGCAAAGCCAGAGCAAAGTTCTTTGAATTCCAGATTTTCATATTGGGAGAGCTTAGCCTTGGAAAGTTCATGCTCAAGAATAGGTTGACTGATGATGATACATGCTTTGATAAAACCATTGTGGCCGGTTTAGAAAAGCGAGTACCGGTGATAACCACAGCGTCCGGGTCTTCTGCTGTTGTCAATGGACTTGGCGGGTTAGGTGCATCCATGTTTTCCTTGGGAGAGCTGGGGAGATCCACTTGATCTTCAGGTTTGTCTTGGTCCGGGTTATCCTGGATCGGCGCCGACTTTCCGATAGGCTCCAAAGTTGTAATGGGAGTTGACCCGCCAGTCTTTCGTTTCTTCGCCTGTGCCCTGAAAGGAGAAGGGGGTGCGTTTAAAGGACTGAAAATTTATCGCCATCAGACCAAAAGTCAAAATTATCAAAGGTTTACCCAGGGACAAGGATCATCGGTGGAAGTGCCGACATTACTGAGTCGCCACATGTCGGAGGAGAACTGTGCAAAAAGTTATACTTCGAAGATATGAGCGAGTTACAAATGCAATCCAAAAAGATCCAAAGAATTGTTATTAAAAGATACCTCATTTGGCCTTTTCTTGTTTCTTGGTGGTAAACCGGACACCAGATCGCCAAAATGACTTCGAGTTGTCCGACTTGAGGTGTGTTGTGCTTTCTTCAGAAGAAAATTTGGATCCAAACAAGCATTTGGGTGTGAGAAGGGAACTTTCCCACAAATTCGCCTGGCCGGCTTAGGTGGAGAAGGAGATGAGTCGGAGGAAATAGAAATTACCTCTACAGAATCCTCCAGGCTTTCATTGTCTTCATTCTACGCAAGAGATGCAGAGGTGTAAATACAAAGTTATCAGTAATGGATGGCGAGTTAAAGAGGATAGGTTTTTTACCTCCGAAGGTGCGTCGCCGACTTGGGATTCATCGGACTCAGATGGTTCGGTAACAGCAGCTTTGCCCTTTCCTTGGATTTCTTCTTTGGAGGCAGCCTAGCTTGCTTCATGGCTGACTTTTTTGGCCTCTTGGACCAAAATTTATCACCTTTCTGAAATGGCATATTTTATAAGAGGTCATAGTTCGAATAAGACGTAAGGAGTGAAAGACAAAAGGTGGGTTAAAGTTATTTACCTTTGGTGCCGGGTTAATCTTGCAGAAAGGTTTAAGACCTATTTGGCGGCATTTTCCCGCGGGCTCGCCGGTCAGCTTCTTGATGATGGTAACAATGTCACTTTCCGTCAGAGCCGTGTGGAAGTAGCATTGAGGATGATCTAGGGTGCCGTCGAATTCACACATTAACCCATCCCGGCGACTCAAAGGGAGGATACGCCATTCGACCCAGCAGCGGATCAAGTCAACTCCAGTAAGGCCGTTGTTTGTCAAAGATCTTAACTCGGACAATACTGGGATAAAGTCCGACTCCTCCTCTTCGGTGAGCTTGTCTAGGAGTTTGAAATTTGTTGGAAGGCGATCTTCCCTATAACCCAGAAGTTTGTTCTCGCCCTCAGGCGAAGTCTCCTGGCAATAGAACCAAGACTCGCCCCAGCCTTTGGGATGGCTTGGCATGGCGAGTGACGGAAATGGGCTATCCCTGCGGCGTTGAACATTAACACCACCAAGCTCCGGGCTGGGGCCATTGTGAAATTCATTTTGGCGATTTAAATGGAAGAAGTACCAGAATAAGGGAACTGAGGGCTCCATCCGCAGGTAAGCCTCACAAAAGACCTGGAACTGGCATAGATTGCTTATCGAGTTGGGCCCTAGATCTTGGAGGCGGACATTCATAAAAGCCATGGCGTCTCTAAGGAATTTCGATCCAGGCGGCTTAAAGCCCCGCTCGAGGTGTTCAACAAAAACAACTATTTCCCCTTCCTTGGGATTGGGGATTTCTTCTCCTAACCCGGTGCGCCAACCGATAATCTCATGAGGATCCAAATTTCCCATTTTCACATAATCATCTAGTATAGCATCATTAACCTTGGTGGAGAGCCAGTCGCTTTTGAAAATGGCGCCCATGCTACAAAGGGATAAGATTACGGGTAAATTGACATGCCAAACATCTATTGAAAAAGGTGAAACAATTTCACTTGACTTGCCAAGTAATTTGCCCGATGGCTGAGGAAATTTTTTGATCCGCCAACGAAGGTCCGAGTCAGGTTGCCAGGGCGACTTACGAAACTTTGGCTACTTAAGGGAGCGATGCTTCAAAGCATCAGTGGTATTTGTCAAAATGGTGAAGTATGAGACTACAAACAGTTTTCACTTGACAAGCGGTGGATTATGGATCTACCGGGCAGACGGAAATGAACGCGGAAAATTATTGGATATAGTAACATGCGACTAAGGTGGGATAATACTGTTGATTTGGTGAAGCCCTTCTCTAAGTATGCAAGTAGAGGCCGAACAAATAAAGGTATGAAGGACATCAATTTTCTCGTTATCATCGCCGCCAACTAATCAGGAACAAGTAAAGCTATTCGGGAAGCACCAAGAACGCGGCAGTGATGAACTTCGAAAAGGAACTTGGATCTGCTCTTGAATGACAGAAACCTAACCTGGTGGATTCAGCTGAAGACGGTCGACGACGATGAACGTCTCGGACGGATGCGAAAATCTCGGGCGGTGACAAAGTGTTTGGGGGCGACGAGGTGCTTAACGACGGCAAGACGGTCGATGGCGGTGAACTGCTCGGCCACGGCGAAGTGCTTGACGGCGACGAAGTCTTCGGGCGGCACCGAGGCTTTCGGATGGCGGCGAGGTCTTCGGGTGGCGGCGGAGCTCTCGGAAGACGATGAGGGTTTCTTCGCTGTGATAGTGGGGAAGAGAAGGGCGACAAGACTGGTAGGTGGAATGCGCCCAGTCCCTTCCTCCTGCCTATTTATCAGGGCAGGCACTAGGGTCGAGGCGCCACGAGCGGGAACCACCAAAAGATAAAGATTCGCCATGATGGCGTTCCGAAAATTTTGGGATAACGATACCGAAGGATCCATTGGGGATTACGTCATTATCTTCTCCGGGATTCAAGGGATAAGGAGATACCAACAAGGAAATGGTTTGGCGACTCAAGTTTTTCTGCAACAGATGGCGGGTTAAGTTCATGGCGTATAAAGGGGGTGAAGATGAATCGCCCTTAATTGAGTTAGGATATTGGCGTGAAGGAAATTCAAGTCAATCTGGGGCCTAATGTTGGGGATATTATCTGTTGATAACCCGCCCTAGTTGGGCCGGGTCACCAAATCTGGCGACTCATCTAAAATGTGGTTCGGGCCTTGGCCTGACAGGACCAAAGGTTGTATGGCGGTTTACAGCTCCCGGAACGAGTCCATGACAGAGAAGGCCTCCAAGCTTTGGAAAGGTGGCGACTTAGAGATCGTAAGAGTCACGGTTTGTACAAAGGAAAGGACCCTTGTAAACCCTAGGGACTCGACCTGTATATAAAGGTGAGTCCCAGGGAAGAAGAGGGCAGGTTAGAAATCATCGAGTGCTAGGTCTGGCGAGTTACGCCATCCTTGTAATCGAAACTCCATCAATACAACACAAAGCAGGACGTAGGCTTTTACCTCCTGACGAGGGGCCGAACCTGGGTAAATCGCCGTCTCAATCCCGTCCAACCCCTTTGAGTCGCCACCAAGGTGCGATGGCTCCAATACTAAGTCTTTTCACGAGGACATCTGCCGTGACAAAACCACGACAAATATCAACAGAGAATAAATAATCCTTATCAGTAACAAAAATAGAAGAAGTTATAAACTTAAGATCATATTTTATCATTCCGTCTGTGGCTTTTTCTTTCATTATAGGTACGAAACCTTCTATTCCTTTACGAGTATGATAATCCATAGTTTATCTAGTAAACTCCTCACGAAGAGTGTAAGCCTCACGTACTTCAAAGTATTTAGTTCTATTAGGAGTAGAATGAATGATAGGAGAATCATCATTTTCATCAAATTCAGTTTAAATTTGTTTAGCTTTAGTATTATGAGCATCAAGTAATTCACCAAGTGGCATTGTAGTATTATCAAGCACATTAGAAGCATCATCATGAGTATCATAAATAACAGAAGTAATATCTATTACTTGTACATTTCAGATTGAATATGAGGTGTTGATGTCGCAAGTTGGCTTAAAACAGATGGTGGATCATGAGTAGATCTAGTTGGTGGTTCCTTATCTCCCCACGTCTTAGAGGGAATGATCTTGGTATTCTCGTCTCTCATATTCTTCATATGAAACTAATATGGCGCATATAATAAAGTCCCAAGTACTTAATAAATACATCTATACTCCCTGTCGTGGTTTTGTGATGGCAGATGTCCTCGTGAACGCACTTAGTGGTGAGGCGATCGTCGCGGTGTGGGGACTCGAAGGGGTTGATTTGGAAACGAGAGGCGGATTTACTCAGGTTCAGCCCCTCCGATGGAGGTAAAAGCCTATGTCCAACTTTGTGTTTCTATTGATGGGAATCTCGATTACAATGGTGCGGAATTGTTAACCTAGCTCTCGAAGATTTCTTACTTGATCTCTGTGGCTTTAGGGTTCTCCTTTATATATAGGTAGATGCCCCAAGTTTACAATGGTGTCTGGGTCGAATAAACACCCATGTCCTACTACAAATCTACCTTATCTTTCTTCCTAGGTTAGGAAAGATTCTGGCGTGTCTTGCCTTGTACATCTTTGAGCCGCCGCCTTCTGATGATGGACTATTTGGTCTCTCGTCCTCTAAGTCCTCCTATCCATCTTCTCATGTTGTTCTTACGGCTTGACCCACCTCCGTAGCACGGGTTAAATCCTGGGGTTATATCCCTGATATTAGGCCCTAGGTTGACTTGAGCATTGTTCATGTCAAGCTATGTTAATTTAGAAATAAAGAGACGGCTACCGTTTAATTTTATTGTTTGTCACAATTTCTCCGATAGTCGGCTTGTAACTTTAGCTATCCGTTTCCTGACGTCACTCGCCATACTTAATGCCATTGCATTATCATCATAACTGGTCCTGCATGCACCCTTGTCCCAGAAATCAAGGAATCGTCTCGTCAATGTTTTACTCCAACTCCTATATTCCCGCGCCTTGCAGTTGTCCCTCTGGGTATTATAAAATGGGTAAAAGCCCTTCTTTTTTCACTTTTACCCTCTCACCCCGTCTTTTTCCTCTAGCCCGAGTATCCACTCGCACCATTGTCATAGTTTTTCTTTCAACAACCGTCTGGCATTGCCACCATTCCTTGTTGCTTCCTGATTTTATTCCGGTTGTTTTGACATCTTCACTGATCGATGAGGTATGCCACTTTATCTCTTTGTAAATCCCTCGTGTGGGTTACCCCTAGAGTTCATCGGAGACCTCGGGGGATCCTTCTTTCTGTTCAACGGCATTCCGATGTTCTTCATATTTCGAACCCTTCATTTCCACCAAAACAGGATAATAGGCATGAATAACTTCTTCCCGCCAGTATGTTTTGGTTTCTCCCAAAATCTTCGCGAAACAAACTTACTGCCACTGTCATGTTTTTGGTTTAATAATTTTTCCTTTTCCAAATCGTTTCTAGATCCATGGTTATTGAAGAGTTTGGTGAAACCTGTTTTCCTTATATTCTGTATAATTTTGTAAAGGAAACTTTTAGCCATTGGTGAGGTGCCTCCGAGGTTACCGGCTTTACTTTTTAGATAAGCTTAACCCGCCATATGAATAGGTTGCCTTTCTTGTGGATTCCGTCTTATCCTTATAGTGCTTCTTCCCTTCGTGCTTCTCCATCTTTGCTTATAACACAGATGACTTTTGTAACCTTGCTAGTGGTGTCCAGGCAGGTCATCATGTCGAAGACTTCCACTTGTAATTAGGTGTCTTCGCAAGTTTCGGAAAATCTACTTCAGGAATAGGTAGATCAAGGTTTATTGTCCTCCAAAGAAATTCCCGGATGGCGGGCTCCTCATGGAGAGACAAGGCCGAACCTTGATGAAGGAGAGGTTGTAGTTTTTTGTGGATCATCTTTTTAGGTGCTTTCCTCCCGCCGGGTTAAGATTCTTTCGAGATTTAATTTGTTATCTCCAACTTCATCCACAAGACTTGGCACCAAATTCGATATCAAAGCTTTGCCAACTTCAAGTCTTGTATGAGGTATATTCGCAGATGGAACCCACGGTTCCACTTTTCTTAGAATTTTTCTACCTGAACTGCCACACACGGTATTAGCAAGGAATTAGGTGGAATGTCGATCCAAAGACGTATAAACGGTAGTTTCCCTTGTGATGTCTTGCCTAGCCATCCTAAAGGGTGGAACAAGACTTGGTTCTACTATTTAAACACTGCCCCAGAGAATGAAAATCCCCTGTCGGGTTACAGACCAAGTCGCCTTCAAGTGGATTTCGAGCTTCCCTTCCAATTTTTTTAAGAGGAATGTGATAAGTTTTCCTTTCACTTCCAAAAATTGGCGGCTCCCAAATATCATTGTTTTACTGGAGTAGATTTAACCCGTTGTTGGGTATCTTGGATGATCCTTCCGTTGAGTCGCTCGAGTTCTCTTATGTGCAAGCATTTCGGTTGTGAGGATGACCCTCAAAGGTATAACACAACAGTTTTGACAGAAGATGATATAAATAAAGTTGTGAAGAAATTACTTGGGGAAACCGAAGCCGTGTGTGATCAACTTGGCTTGGAGCCTTTCAATGCTGTCAACCCGGCTCCTCCAGTAAGAATCTTAACTCATCATCTGATTACCTTTGCAGTACGTTCTTCAATTTTCTTGAGTACCTTTGTTTTTATTTTAATTTTCTGAAACATTGCAGGCTTCTTCTTCGTTTTGGAAGAAGAAAAGGAAAGTCCCATCTAATAAGCCAAAAGTCGCCTCTATCAAGAAGAAATGCAAAGTGGATGTCACCGCCTCAGCATTTCAAGACGAGTCTCCCTTAGCCGATATATCTGATCAGTCCGCTTCTCGAAATATCCAAGACAAGGTGCCACATAGTCAACCTCTATCTCGTCCACTAATGACGAGTTGATGAATATACTTCTCGCCCCTCGTTGGTTACCCCAAGTGGAAGGTGGAGATATAGTCAGCAGCAAGTTTTCCTTACATGGAGACTGTAAGGTTTATCGAACCTGGAGGACTCCGAGGATCAACAAGTAGGTGTCCGCTGCTCTAGCGCTAGCAGAAGACGTGGACCTGCACACACAACAAATAACTTTGCTCCCAACGAGTGGAGAGAGGTTGATAATCTGTCCGGCCTTGTAGTTTACAAAGGATCAAAACACAAGCAGGAATGGTGATAGTGATTGCAACGGAAAAGTAAATAAAGCAGTAAATGATGGAGGTGTAAGCAATGGTGGTAATATGGACCGGAGTCACATGATGTTCACTAGTGATGTCTCTCTCCCAACAGACGATAAACAACTATACTTGGGTAACAAATTACAGCTGGGCAATTGATAGAATTTTAAACGCACCGCAATGCTAATTATGCTACTTGAAAGTTAGAGGCTCAATAGTAATGGGCAGTACGCCCAGACAAGTAGACCGTTTATTCATAAGCATCTACTTACTAATAATCCACCTTGAGAACATCTCACTCGTATTAAGTTGCGAGCCCCACCCAAAGTGTAAACTCAAAGCAACGGAAAACTGCATTAACGAACTATGCGTAAGGTAAACAATCCTTGCAACCATGGTCACAAGCACCGTTGTTTTATCCCTGGTGGCAACACCATATCCCCTAGTCTCATGTTTCTGTCACTCAAGCTAGACATGAGGGGCGTGAACCCACAATCATGCATAACGCTCCCTCTTGGCGTTGCAATCTACTACTCGACCAAAGCAATACAAAGCAACGGAGAACATGCATGAATCACTAAAGAACATAATATAAAAGGATAATCAAATATATAACTCATAACAATCTAAACATAATCTCATAATCCATCGGATCCCAACAAACCGAGCATAGCAATAGCATGAAAATTACATAGCTACTGGTCATGGACTCATGGTCCAAGGAGGACTACTCATGGCACGTCCGAGAAGCGTCCATGGCAGTGGAGAAGCTCCCGGAAGTCAATCCTCCCTTCGGGAGGGTGTCGGGAAGAGGTCTCCTGACGCTCCCGAACTTGGAAGCGCTACGGCGGCGGAACGATGGAGAAATTCGTGATTCTGGATATGATGGAAGGGTTTCCGATCGGAGGGGTAAATATAGGCCAAAGGAGGGCGTCAGAGGAGGTGGGGCCCACCCAGGTGACCTATGGGCGCGGCCAGGGGCCAGGCCGCGCCGGGAGGCCGCTTGGGCATCCCCTGGCTCCACTATGGCCCATCTTTGGTGATGTGGAAGCTTCCGTCATGCTGATTTTAATATATTTTTCTCGGGATTTTTGGGGTTTTGGAAATTTGTGTAAAAGACCCTGCAAAAAAGACATCAGCACACAGAAACTGGCACTGGGTGCACTAAGTTAGTAGGTTAGTCCAAATATGTGTAAAAAATATAGAAGTTTAGCAAAACATATAACAATGTCACCCAAAAGATCATGGAACCAGCAGACATAGATACGTTTGGGATGTATCAACATCCCCAAGTTTAATTCCCGCTCGACCTCGAGTAGGTAAATGATAACACAAATAATTTTTGTGGTGACATGCTAACACACATATAAGAAATTTAAAGTAAAGCAAGTAAGATATGCAATTCAAGTTAAGACAATGACAAGCAACAGTCTATATCTAGTATTGAAATTAACAAAGTAAGAACATAAAGGTGCAAGAGCTCTCGCTGTCCGTGACTCGAATGTCTCCAAATGGTGTTTGCATGCAAGAAATGGGAGATGGGCTGAGAGCATAAAATATTTTTTAATTGAGAACTCAATCTACTAAACTTCACACTTGGTCTCCTTCGGAATCTTATTTTGACTCAGCCCGAGACCACTAGTCAGGCACAAGTAAAAATGATCCTCTCCCTTTCAACTTTGAGAACTCGTGCAATGGATGAGCGCAAGCAAGATATGTTGGCACTTAGGATGGAAAATATAATAATGATGGGGAAGTAACACAAAAAGGTGTGAAAGGCTCACATCAATGAGGACAACCATAGGCGAGTGAAAGCCAAATGATAAATATGATGTGAGGAGTAGGGATTGACATGCAATGGATGCACATATGAGCTAAGGTAAGCTCTCCAATGGAACTAGTGGGGGTGCATCCACCTTGTTTGCTCATGAAGACCTAGAGCTCATTTGAGAAGGCTCGTCATTGGAATATGCAAGCTAAGTTCTGTAGTGTAAGGGTCCCCACATAGTTATGCATGAATGATAATCTCTATGGAGTACAAATATAACAATGGAGTACGGGTGTGGATCTTTCAAAAGGAATAGTAGTGTTGCCCCCTTCTCTTTTTTTCTTTTTTCTTTTATTTTTATTTTTTTGTGGCCTCTTTGGCTCTTTATATTTATCTCTCATTTTTCCTCTTTGGGATCTTTTAATGTGTCCTCTTTGGGATCTTTTAATTTGTCCTCTTTGGGGTCTTTTCCTCACTTAAGGGCAACACTCTATGTTTTACAAGAATAAAAAGAAGATCATCACGCTTTATAAGAAGTACTCACATAAAGATAAATGAAAACTATCATGATGTATGCAAATGTATGCCTCTGCGAGTGTAGCAGGATATGCAATGAAACTAGCCCGTCATGTAGCAATAATAAGGGCAAGGCCCAACTATCATGCGGCTCCTCGATCAAGCAAAATCATGTATGACATGAAGATCAAGTCATGAGATGGTGGATGTTGCATGGCAATGTAGCTTGGAAAGGCTATGGAAATGTCTTAATAGGTAGGTATGTGGCTGTTTTGAGGAAAGATATAAGGAGGCTTATGATGACAGAGCGTATCATGCCAAGGGTTTGCATGCACCGGCGAAGTTTGCGCCAACTCTCGAGGTGAGAAAGGGGAATGCACAGTACCGAAGAAGCTAGCAAAATATGAATGCTGGAAGTGCCAACAATCGAATACTCGCATTAGTCCGAAGAACTCATACACTTATTATCGGTAACTCTCCATCTAGTAAGGAAATTCACAAGGAGACAAGTACCCCGAGGAGGAGTGTTTGGGGGTTTGGTATCCTTGCGCATCCTCGACCCATGGTAACGTGAGGGTACTCTATATATTCCAACCCCTCGAGAGGTTAGCGATCAATGTAATAGCTAGAGTTCTCAACTAATTTTTAGTTTTTGAAAAAACACACGGTTTTCGCAAAATACGACACCTATCACTAATAGGCTCAAGCTCTTGGCACCAATAGTCCAAACATTACTCAAATCAATAGCTCAAAACTATTGCAAGTTACTATTATACTTAAATAGCAACCTCAGTTACCTACTCATGCAAGACACACAACTCAGTGCAACAAGCCAACTCTCCAAACAAGATAAGCATGATAACTCAAGAGAGTTCCAAAGAAACCTAAATAAAAGCTCTTATTAAGATATAGCATGAAAGCTAAGAGCTAAGCATGACAACGGCTATGTAAAGATAGAGAACACATAAAAAGATAAGCATGAAAACCTTTGTTGTGTTCTAGAGTGGAATGGAACGAGTTTCTCTCCCAAACATGGAAGGATAGGTTCCGACTTGTTATGAACAGCAAGCAAAACTAAAACAAACTAAAAAGTAAAGAGCATGACGCTCCAAGCATAGCACATAACATATGAAGTGATAAAAATATAGCATGGAGATGGACGAACTGATGATTGTTGATATAAGAGGGGATGCACGGGGGCATCCCCAAGCTTAGACTCTTGAGTCTCCTTGAATATTTCTTGGGGGTGCATGGGGGCATCGCAAGCTTGAGCGCTTGACACTCCTGGATCTTCTTTCATCATCTTCCATCGCGTACTTGAAAACTCCCTTCATACAAAACTCATCATAAGCTGATTAGAGTGGATAGTACCCATGATAAAATAATTTATTCCCTACAGGACATAAAGATTTCATGAAAACCTATTGTATCTCATGATTTCCAAAAGGTTTTTGCAAAGGAAAAGCAAGCTTAAGATTTGCAAAATGATGAAAATGCAAAATGTGGCAGAATCTGTGAAAAACAAAACATCAGGTAGTAAATAATGTTTTCGGGGCACTTCTGCAACTCAAATCAAAAAACTCCGAACAGATTCCAGAAAGACAATTATATAGAGTATGCTGTCATAAACATTCAGATCAAAAAGATGATCTGGTGATTTTTGGCTTATTGTTTCGTCAAGCAGACAGAATCTGTTTCTGGACAGCATGTCACAACTTTTGAACTTTCTTGCAATCGAATGCTAAAACTTGGCACAAAGCTTGAAAATAATATGCAATGATGTTGCTACAGTAACAAGCATCAAGACTAATAAAACTGAAAGTAAAAACAAAATGGGTTGCCTCCCAACAAGTGCTTTCTTTTATGCCTTTCACTACAGGAATCTGAGACTTTTCCATCAGCCATGGCTGACGGCTAAGGCTTTGCCGTCCATCAGTTGACGGCAAACTAGACGGAATAAATATCCGGTGAAGAGGTTATTTGCCGTCTGCTTTTAGAAGGCGGATGGCAAAGAATCTTCTCCATGGGGGGGGGGGGGCAGACGGCAAATAAAATGGGACGGCAGATCCGCAAACGCTCTCGTTAAGTGCTAACGGTAGGCTGCTGGGCCCACCTGTTCTTTGCCGTCTGCCCTCCCCCCCTTTGCCGTCTGACCTCCCCTCTTTTCTGTCAGCCATGTTTGAGGCCAACGGCGAAGGGGGGCACCCAGCCCCTCTGTCCCTCCACCTTTGCCGTCAGCCCCTCCCCCCTTGCCGTCAACCATGTTTGAGGCCAACGACAAAGGCGGCAGTCCGAGCGTGTTTCATCCAGGCTGTGCAGCCTTTGCCATCTGCTACAAGCCCTTTGCCGTCGGTGGGCGGACGGCAAAGGCTCAAAACAGCCCATGTTTATTTTATTTTCTATTGTATCCAGCAATTTTCACAATAATCAGGATATATATATATATATATGACAGAAATAATTTTGTTTCCTTACTCATAACCATATTAAAATAACTTTCATCCATAATACATACATATTATGCAAGTTGCATCCGTACCAAACCATATAGTACACCAGTTTCATCCATGCATACAAAGTTTCATATATATCCATATACTACAATAGTTTCAATCCAAGCTTCCATGAAGCCATGGTAGAAGAAACCATATTCAAGAATTCCATTAATATAATCCAAGCTTCCCGTGAAGTGAATATAATCTTCAAAATGGCAAATAAGAAAGTTAGAAGAAGAAGACTAGATGAAGAAGTGAAGTATAGGTTATTTCGGAGAGAACTTAGCTAAGTATAGGCCATTTAATAGCTAAGTTAGGTGGAATAGGTCATCTTGGAGCTACATAGCCTTATTATGTCATTTAGGAGAGAACTTAGCTAAGTATAGGTCATTCTAGAGCTAACTTGGATAAAATATGTCATTTTGTAGCCAACTATGATTATTAAGCCATTTTGAGCTTATTATGTCATTTAGGAGCTAAATTAGTCATTTTAATGAGCTAACCAAGGTTCTTATGATGTTTTTACTTAACTAAGCTAATTATGTCATTTTGGAGGATAATTAGCTAAGTATGTCTTTGTTGGGGGGAAACAAGCTATGTCGAAGAAGAAAGAGAAGAAGCAAGAAGAGAAGAAGCAAGAAGAGAAGAAGAAGGAGAAGAAAAAGAAGGAGGAGGAGGAGGATGAGAAGGAGAAGGAGAAGGAAGAGGAGAAGAAGAAGGAGAAGAAGGAGAAGGAGCTTCTCTCCTCCTTCTTCTCCTTCTTCTTCCAACTTCTCCCTCTTCTTCTATTCTTCTCCTCTTCTTCTTCTTCTTCCTTCTATTCATCTTTCCTCTTTCTTCTCCTCTTGTCCTCTTCTTCGAGCTAAATTAGCTAATTATGCCTTTTTGAGCTAATTCTGTCATTTTGGAGGATAATTAGGTAAGTATAGGTCATTATTGTTAAATAGGCCATTTTTGAGCTAACTAAGCTAATTATGTCATTTAGCTGGAAGCCAAGCTAAGTATAGACCATTCTAGAGCTAACTTTGGTAAAATATGTCATTTTGGAGCCAACTATGATTATTAAGGCATTTTGGAGCTAGCTAAGCTAATTTTAGGCTATTTAATAGCTGATTGTTAGCTAAGTATGTCTTTTTGGAGCTAAATGGGCTAATTATGTCGTTTTAGAGGAAAACAAGCTAAGTATATAATATTCATGAGCTAACCATGGTTTTTATGCCATTTTGAGCTTATTATGCCATTTTGGAGCTAAATTAGTCATTTTAATGAGCTAACCAAGGTTCTTATGATGTTTTTACCTAACTAATCTAATTATGTCATTTTGGAGGATAATTAGCTAAGTGTGTCTATGTTGGGGAAAATAAGCTACGTAGAAGAAGAAAGAGAATAAGCAAGAAGAGAAGAAGAAGGAGAAAAAAAGAAGAAGGAGGAGGAGGAGGAGGAGGAGGAGGAGAAGGAGAAGGAAGAGGAGAAGAAGAAGAAAAAAAGAAGGAGAAGAAGGAAAAGAAGGAGGAGAGAAGAAGAAGGAGGGTGATAACCCACAAGTGTAGGGGATCGCAACACTTTTCGAGGGTAGAGTATTCAACCCAAATTTATTGATTCGACATGAAGGGAAGCGAAAGAGTATTCTTAAGTATTAGTAGCTGAGTTTGTCAGTTTCAACCACACCTGAAAGATTAGTGTGTGCAAGCAAAGTATCAGTAGCAAAGTGGTATGATAGCAACGGCGCCAGAAAAGATCTGTTGACGGCAGACTATTCCTAACTGTTGTATCAATGGCGCCAGTAGGTTGCACGTGAGCAGGTAATTATTCTTCCCCGACAACAGTGTCGGAAAAGATCATGCAACAAGTAACAGCGAAGTAGCAAGGAACAGCAGTAGCAACAGCACCAAAGTAACAGCAGTAGCAACAGTACTAGCAAAGTGGCCCAATCCATTTTGTAGCAAGGGACAAGCCTAGACAAAGTAACGTAGCGAGGACCAGTAGTAAAAGACTCGTAGGCAGTGGATTGGTGATGGATGAGTATGACGGATTTGATTCATCATGTAACAACTATAACACGGAGAGATATGTAACTAGCTCCCGTTAGTCAATCGAATGTACGCATGTATTCCGTATGTAGTCATACGTGCTTAGGAAAAAGAACTTGCATCACATCTATTGTCCATCCCTCCCGTGGCAGCGGGGTCCTAATGGAAACTACGGGATATTAAGGTTCTCCTTTTAATAAAGAATCGGACCAATGCATTAACACGCGGTGAATACATGAACTCCTCATACTATGATCATCTCCGGGAGTGGTTCCGGCTAGTGTCACTCCGGGGTTGCCGGGTCATAACACATAGTAGGTGACTACAACTTGCAAGATAGGATCTAAAACAGACATATATTGGCGACAACATAATAGGTTCAGATCTGAAATCATGGCACTCGGGCCCTAGTGACAAGCATTAAGCATAGCCAAGTAGTAGCAACATCAATCTAGAACATAGTGGATACTAGGGATCAATACGCGTCAAAAACTAACTCGATTACATGATAGATCTCATCCAAATCATCACCGTCCAGCAAGCCTACGATGAGATTACTCACGAACGATGAAGAGCATCATGGAATTGCCGATGGAGGAAGGTTGATGATGACGATGGCGACAATTTCCCCTCTCCGGAGCCTGAAACGAACTCCTGATCTACCCTCCAGATGAAGAACAGGGGGTGGCGGCGCCTCCGTATCGTAAAACGCGATGAATCCTTCTCTCTGGGTTTTTTTCCGGGCGACATGGAAGATATAGAGCTGATTTTGGGGGCGATGGTGCCACGTGGGCCCCACAAGTTCTCACGGCGCGGCCTAGGTGGGTGGCCCACTGGCACGCCCCCTCCGGTGGATCTTTGCGCAGGTATTTTTATTTTATTCCAGAAAAATTCTCCGTAAATTTTCAGGACATTCCGAGAACTTCTATTTCTGCACAAAAACAACACCATGGCAATTCTGCTGAAAACAGCGTCAGTCCAGGTTAGTTCCATTCAAATCATGCAAATTAGAGTCCAAAACAAGGGCAAAAGAGTTTGGAAAAGTAGATACGACGGAGACGTATCAACTCCCCCAAGCTTAAAGCCTTGCTTGTCCTCAAGCAATTCAGTTGACAAACTGAAAGAGACAAAAGAAAAACATTGACGAACTCTGTTTGATCTTGTTGTTGCAACTATGTCTAACTCATATCCGGAGTATCAGCAAGCTCACAAGCAAACCACATAAGAAAATGATATCTAGGTCTCACGGTAAACTCATATGAATGGCATAATCAACTAGAGAGCAAATAATAATAAGCCTCAAGTGTCAACACTTCAATCAAAACAACATTCAGCAGTACGAACAGATGGTATCTCGCTAGCTCTTTCTGAGACCACAAAATATAAATGCAGAGCACCTTCAAAGACCTAGGGCTGACTAAACATTGTAATTCATGGCAAAGAAGATCCAGTCACAGTCATACTCAACACAGTTAAAAGCAAAGCATAAAAATGACAAAGGTGCTCTCTAATTGGTGCTTTTTATAAGAGGAGGATGACTCAACAGGAACATAAATAAATAGGCCCTTCGCAGAGGGAAGCATTTATTTGCAGAGGTGCTAGAGCTCAAGCTTTGAAAACAGAGATAATAATTTTGGGTGGCATGCTTTCATTGTCAACGCAATGACTAAGAGTCCTCAACATCTTCCACGCTATACATGTTGTAGGCGGTTCCCAAACAGAAAAGTAAAGTTTTGACTCCCCCACCACAAATCAATCACACTCCACGGCTAACCGAATCCTCGGGTACCGTCCATACCAACATCAATCCTGGGGGAGTTTTGTTTGCAATTATCTTTTTAATTTGAGGATGGAACTGGGAATTCCAATTACCGGCCCCTTTCTCGTGAATGATAGTGAATAAACACATATCGAGGATAACACACCTAGCATGGAAGATACTAATAGCCCCCTATCACCACATGAGCGGTTTGGGCATGCAAAACAGATTATTTCTTGAAGGTTTAGAGAGTGGCACATGCAAATTTACTTGGAACGGCAGGTAGATACCGCATATAGCTAGGTATGGTTGACTCATATGAAACAACTTTGGGTTTATGGAAGTGGATGCACAAGCAGTATTCCCGCTTAGTACAAGTGAAGGCTAGCAAAATACTCGGAAGCGACCAACTAGAGAGCGACAACAGTCATCAAAATGCATTGAGATTAACTAACATTGAGTGCAAGCATGAGTAGGACATAAATCACCATGAACATGAATATCATAGAGGCTATGTTGATTTTGTTTCAACTACATGCGTGAACATGCGCCAAGTCAATCCACTTGAATCATTCAAAGGAGGATACCATCCTATCATACTACACCATAGTCATCTCAACATTCATGTGGGCAACCAAGACAAACCATTATAAGCTCCTAGCTAAGTAAGCATGCCATCGGCAACTATGATATCTAAGTCGTCATTGCAAACATGTTTCTCTCACAACAAAGCTGGACTAGGTTTAGTGAGCTAGTCATATTTACGAAAACAAAATAGATCGAGTTCATACCAGCTTTTCCAGGCTCAGTCACTTCATCATATATCGTCATTATTGCCTTTCACTTGCACGACCGAACGATGTGAACAATAATAAGCGTGCTCGTGCGTTGGACTACGCTGGAATCTGCAGGCAAACACAAAGGAGAAGACAAAGTACTATGGCTCTTGATAGCTAAACAGGTATGCATGCGAGAGCCACTAAACATTGTAACCATTATCTTCTACCTTGACCCAAATAAAAAGAAAACTATCTACACGGGAATGCTCCCAACAAGCCAAAGAAAAAGAAAATCCTTTTGGGTTTTCTCAAACTAGACAGACACACAAAAAGAAAACGAGAAAAAGAAAATAAACTAGCATGGATGATACAGTGGCGAAGTGTGAACACCGGCTAAAAAAGTGAAAGCATAAGCAAGAATGTAAAGTCAGTGAGAACACGTACTCCCCCAAGCTTAGGCTTTTGGCCTAAGTTGGTCTACTCCCAAGGAGGTAAATAACCAGCTCCGGGGTACTCCGGAGTGGACTGAGGATGCCACTGTTGTGTGAGTTCCTCTGGCTCCCACTGATAAACTGGCGTCTGGTCCTCAACTGGCGGCTCGGGCACGGGCACCTGTGGTTGGGCCAAGCCCCAATATGTGTAGATGTCAAAGGGCATAATAATGTACCTGCCTGCATGAAGATTGAACAAAGAAGGAGCAGGCAAAGTAATAGTCTCACGAGTACCCTGACTAAATACCAGGTTATAAATCATCCTTCTATTTATATCTCTATCAAGAAAGTCATGGCGAACCATGCTATCGTAATCTAGATATCTATCGGGAAGAAGAATCTCTTCTTCTTCGTCCAATATAATGGGTATCTCAAAGTGTTTGGCAAGACGAGTATCTTAGATACCTCCATAGACAACGCCTTTAGAACGGTTAATGTTCAACCGTTGAGCTACTATAGCGCCCAAGCTATCGTTATAAAGGGCTTCGCGCAACACCGCAAGATCTGGGGAACTAAGTGACCCAGCCTTCCCACGGCCAATCAAACATGTCCCACAAATAGTGAGAAGTACCGAAGCATGGGAAAATGAATGCTAGCAGCTCTGGCGCAAGACACTCCTCTCTCCTCTCCTACAACAATTGTATCGATGAAAGCTTCCAAGTCCCGTGGACGAGGTTCATGAATATCCCCAATGAAAGGTAATTTGCAAACATTGCAAAAATCCTGGAGTGACATGCGCTGGGGGATATCATATAATTTGAAATTAACCATAGGAGGATTCTTCCTCGGATAGAAGTTAAAGCTTTGTACGAAGATATTAGTGAGGAGGAGGTATTGCGGACACTTATCTTCAACGAAGGCGGTAAGGCATGCGTTCTCCACCAAGTGGTAAAAATCTTCATAAATTCCAGCGGTACGTAAGAACACGTCGCTTGGCCATTCGCACGCTCGAACTTCCGCGACTCGAGGGACCGGATACTTGGGCTTCTTCTCACTCCCATCATCCTTGGGGTCACGGCTTGACAAGCCTCTTAAGAACCTCCTCATCTTTTCCCTTTTCTATCTCTGAAAATTTCTTAAATTTTCAGTGATTCTAAGGAAAAGTGAATAAGGCTCAACAAAACTCATAGCAACTACTCCCACAAGTGCCTAGAGGCCATATTACGCATGAAAACTACTTGGGACCAGCTAAAATTAGCATGCAGAGCTCAAGAACAGGGTCAGCAAGGTAGCAAAAATACGCGGAGTATAAGGCACTAGAGCAAAAACTAATTGGACCAATGGAGGAGTCACTTACCAAGGAGTAATTTTCCCAAAACAGTTCGGAGAATGGTGCTTTGAGCAAATAGATCGAAAATCCCAGCAAGAAGAGCAAGAACACGGGTTTGAGCTGCGAAACAATTTTTTCTGGAGGTAGGAGAACCAGATGAGAGCAAGAATGAGTGGAGGGGGTGCCTGTGGGCCCCACAAGCTTGGGTGGCGCTGTCAGGGGGGTGCCCGCACCGTCAGGGCTTGTGGCCCACTCGTACAGCCCCCAGATAAGCTCTTTGTCCTAGTATTTTTCAAAAAATCCAGAAAAAATCATACTTGATTTTCAGGACATTCAGAGAACTTTTATTTTCGGGGTATTTTTCCACGGGACGCTAAAACAGAAAACAGGGAAAACTAAACTAAATCTATCATTTTTCTTCTAAGCAACCGAAAGTGAAAGCTTGGAACAGAGGCTTGTGACTCCTCGATTCATCCATCTCATGGTCATCGAAAGAAATCCGTCAATGGGGTTGATCAAATCCCCTCGACAAAACTTCTTGAATCACAAAAGAAGACGGAGAATTTTCGAACAGTCACTAGGTTACCTCAATGGGGATATGTATCTCCCCAACAAGCAAATCATACTTCATCTTGACACGAGGAATATGGCATTCCAAGCTCCCAATAAGAATCGATGAAGTTTTTTTCGATAGCATTGATGCAATGTACTCGATATTGTTTCTTCGGAAAGTGCACCGTATGCTCATTACCATTGACATGGAAAGTGACATTGCCTTTGTTTCAATCTATAAGAGCCCCTGCGGTGTTCAAAAAGGGTCTTCCGAGGATGACAACCATGGCATCGTCCTCGGGAATATCCAAGATAACCAAGTGTGTTAAGATAGTGACGATAGCAACCACAACAGGCACATCCTCGCAAATGCCGATAGGGAAAGCAGTTGATTTGTCAGCCATTTGCAGAGAGATCTCAGTGGGTGTCAACTTATCCAGTTCAAGTCTACGATAAAGAGAGAGAGGTATAACACTAACACCGGCTCCAAAGTCGCATAACGCAGTTCTAACGTAGTTGCCTTTAATGGAGCAAGGTATAGTGGTTACACCGGGATCACCTAGTTTCTTAGGGTTTCCACCCTTGAAGGTATAATTAGTGAGCATGGTGGAAATCTCAACCTCAGGTATCGTCCTCTTATTAGTCACAATACCTTTCATGTACTTAGCATACGGAGACATTTTGAGCATATCTGTCAAACGCATTTGCAGAAAGATAGGTCTGATCATTTCAACGAATCTCTCAAAATCCTCATCATCCTTTTTCTTGGATGGTTTGGGAGGAAAGGGCATGGGTTTCTGAACCCATGGTTCCCTTTCTTTACCATGCTTCCTAGCAGCGAAGTCATTCTTGTCGTATCTCTTGTTCTTAGGTTGTGGATTATCAAGATCAACACTAGGTTCAATCTCCACATCTTTATCATTGCTAGGTTGAGCATCAACATGAACATCACTATTGATATTATCATTAGGCTCATGTTCATCACCAGATTGTGTTTCAGCATCAGAGACAGAGGCATCATTTGGACTCTCGGGTGTAGCAGCAACAGAGTTGCTAGCGTGTAGGTTCCTATCATCTTTCTTCTTCTTTCTAGGATGACTAGGTGCATCAGTGCTAACTCCTTGAGAATCTTGGTCAATTCTCTTCGGATGACCCTCAGGATACAAAGGTTCCTGGGTCATTCTACCGCCTCTAGTGACGACTCTAACAGAATTGTCATTCAACTCATTAAGAAAGTCATTCTGAGCCTTAAGTACTTGTTCTACCTGAGTAGTAACCATAGAGGCATTTTTACTAAGAAGTTTAAGATCATTGACATTTCTGTCCACACAAGCACTTAAATGACTAAGCATACGAGCATTCTGTTCCAATTGTCTGCTAACATAATCATTGAAACTTTGTTGTTTGGCAACGAAGTTATCAAATTCATCCAGGCATAGGCTAGCAGGTTTATCAAAAGGAATATCACTCTCATCAAACCTACGCATAGAATTTACTTCTACTACGTGTATCGGGTTATCAAGACCATGGATCTCTTCGATAGGTGGTAGATTTTTGACGTCTTCAGATTTAATGCCTTTCTCTCGCATAGATTTCTTAGCTTCTTGCATATCTTCGGGACTCAGGAATAGAATACCTCTTTTCTTCGGAGTTGGCTTAGGAGGTGGTTCGGGAATAGTCCAAGGATTCTCATTGCACAAGATGTTATTCAATAGGATCTCAGCTTGTTCTATGGTTTTTTCCCTAAAAACACTACCGGCACAACTATATAGGTGGTCTTTAGAAGCATCGGTAAATCCATTATAGAACATATCAAGTATTTCATTCTTCTCAAGAGGGTGATCAGGCAAAGCATTCAGTAGCTGGATAAGCCTCCCCCAAGCTTGTGGGAGACTCTCTTCTTCAGCTTGAGAAAAGTTGTATATTTCCTGCAAGGGAGCTTGCTTCTTATGGGAAGGGAAATATTTTTCAGAGAAGTAGTAGACCATATCCCGGGGGCTACGCACACAACTAGGAGAAAGATAAGTGAACCAGGTCTTAGCATCATCCTTTAGCGAGAAAGGAAACAACTTGAGGATATAGTATTGGTGGATCGTTTCTTCACTAGTGAATAGGGTGGCTATATCGTGCAGTTTGGTAAGATGGGCTACAACCGTTTCAGACTCATAACCATGAAAAGGATCAGATTCGACCAGAGTGATTAACTCAGGGTCGACAGAGAATTCATAATCCTTATCGGTCACAAAGATAGGCGAAGTGGCAAACTTCGGGTCGTATTTCATCCTAGCGTTCAGAGATTTTTCTTTCCACTTGCGTAGTAATTTCTCAACATCATTGATATCCTTACACGCAAGAAAATCCTCAGCTATCTCTCCCTCCATAACATAACATGTATCAGGCATATCAGGCAATTCACGCATACTAGAGCTAGTTCTAGCAGGCAAAATAGCAGGTTCTACTTCAATAGTATCAGCAGTTTCAGAAGTACCATCACATCTAGCAGCAACTCTAGCAATTTGTGCATCAAGGGCACCTAGAGGCAAAGCAGTATCAAGCATAGCATCATCAGGCATAGTATCAAGCATAGCATCATCAGGCATAGTATCAAGCATAGCATCTCAGACATAGTATCAACCATAGCATCATCAGGCATAGTATCAAGCATAGCATCATCATAAGCATCATGGGCAGCAGAAGTAGCATCATCAAGCACAGGCGACATATCAAGATTTCTAGCAGGAGGTGGTGTCGCAACCTTACTCATAACTGAAGGTGAATCAAGTGCAGAGCTAGATGACAGTTCCTTACCTGTCCTCGTAGTTGAGGGCAAGACTTTAGTTCTTGGATCTCTCAGATTCTTCATAGTGACCAGCAGACGTAAATCCTAAGTGACGGAGAGAATATAGTTGTACTTCCCCGGCAACGGCGCCAGAAAATAGTCTTGATAACCCACAAATGTAGGGGGTCACAACAGTTTTCGAGGGTAGAGTATTGAACCCAAATTTATTGATTCGACACAAAGGCATGCGAAAGAATATTCTCAAGTATTAGCAGCTGAGTTGTCAATTCAGCCACACCTGAAAGATTAGTGTCTGCAAGCAAAGTATCAGTAGCAAAGTGGTATCATAGCAATAGTGCCAGAAAAGGGTCTGTTGACGGCAGACTATTCCTAACTCGTTGTATCAATGGTGCGTAGAAAAGTCTTGCAACAAGTAGCAGCAAAGTAACAAGTAATAGCCCTAACCAGTAGCAGCAGAGTAACAGCAGTAGCAACAGTAGTAGCGACAAAGTAACGTAGCAAGGACCAGTAGTAAAAGACTCGTAGGCAGTGGATTGGTGATGGATGAGTATGCCGGATGGGATTCATCATGTAACAACTATAACACGGACAGATATGTAACTAGCTCCCGTTCGTCAATCTAATGTAGGCATGGATTCCGTATGTAGTCATACGTGCTGAGGGAAAAGAACTTGCATGGCATCTATTGTCCATCCCTCCCGTGGCAGCGGGGTCCTAAGGGAAACTACGGGATATTAAGGTTCTCCTTTTAGTAAAGAACCGGACCAACGCATTAACACTTGGTGAATACATGAACTCCTCATACTATGGTCATCTCCGGGAGTGGTTCCGGCTATTGTCACTCCGGGGTTGCTGGGTCATAACACATAGTAGGTGACTACCACTTGCAAGATAGGATCTAAAACACACATATATTGGCGACAACATAATAGGTTCAGATCTGAAATCATGGCACTCGGGCCCTAGTGACAAGCATTAAGCATGGCAAAGTAGTAGCAACATCAATCTCAGAACATAGTGGATACTAGGGACCAATCCTCGTCAAAACTAACTCGATTACATGATAGATCTCATCCAACTCATCACCGTCCAGCAAGCCTACGATGAGATTACTCACGAACGATGAAGAGCATCATGGAATTGGCGATGGAGGAAGGTTGATGATGAGTATGGCGACGATTTCCCCTCTCCGGAGCCCATAACGGACTCCAGATCTGCCCTCTAGATGAAGAACAGGAGGTGGCGGCGCCTCCGTATCATAAAACGCGATGAATCCTTCTCCCTGATATTATTTTTCGGGCAAGACGGAATAAATAGAGCTGAGTTTGGAGGCGGTGGCGCCACGTGGGCCCCACAAGCCTAGTCGGTGCGGCCTGGGGGGTGGTCGCGGCCCCTGGGCTTGTGGCCCACTGATTCACCCCCTCCGGTGGATCTTTGCGCGGGTATTTTTAATTAATTCTAGAAAAATTCTCCGTAAATTTTCAGGACATTCCGAGAACTTTTATTTCTGGACAAAACAACACCGTGGCAATTCTGCTGAAAACAACATCAGCCAGGGTTAGTTCCATTCAAATCACGCAAATTAGAGTCCAAAACAAGGGCAAAAGAGTTCAGAAAAGTACATACGACGGAGACGTATCACAAACCCCGGGATGTTTTGATGACAAACCACACCAAGGATGTTGTTGGGCTTGCGGACACCCTTGGCAACAGTCCAACCTCTGCAGTATGAAAACTGAAAGCCAAAACATTAGATATTTGAGGAAACGTGAAGGCAAAAGGTTAAATAAGAGTAAATTAACTTACTTGTCCCCATTTGGCTTAATCGACCACCTCTGCTCGCGGGTCGCTAGCACGAGCGGGAGCCCCAAACTACCACGCTGGTAGACGATAGCCCCCTCACCCAGCTCCTCGTCGCTATCAACATTGCCACTTGGCTCAGGCTAACCCAGATCAGCCCAGGTATCCCACTGGGTCTCTGGGGACGTAACCTCATCCCTACTTTGCTCCGGAGTCGCCTGGAATGAAGCCTCTGGGACACGAGTCTCGTGGGTCGAAGGCTGATCGACCCGAGGCTCATGAACCGGAGACCATGTAGCCTCCACCTCAGACGAATCCACCCAAGAAGTCATGTGCTCAGGTGAATCATCTTGGGGTGGAGGCGAGGAAGGCGTGGCAGCCACCGCCCTACCTCTCCCGTGGCCACGTGTACCTTTAGTACAACATAAGTACCAACTTGAGTAATAAAATGTATATAAATACCAACATGACTACAACATAAATACCAACATGAGTAATACCTTTAGTACCTCTTGGCTTCGCAGGGGGTCGACCTCCTCTCACGGGGGGCACGACAGTCGAATAAGCGGCCACTCCATGCAGAGTAGAGCGCAACGTTCTCCAAAGAGGCGAGACAGGAATGGAAGTACCCATCCCACCACCCGCCGACGAAAAAGGAGCCGCGGAGTGCTTTCGACCCTTTCCCACCATCTTTCAACACCTGTGATGACAAAGAGTAAATGAAATTAGTACAACATAAATACCAACATGAGTAATAAAATGTATATAATTTAAGTGTATCATCGTCATAAATACCAACATGACTAATAAAAATTGAATACCTAACATGAACTCAAAATTTATATATAGTAATAGTTGAATACCTGACATGAACTAATAACAATCGTGCTCGTCTATATATGCTTCGGGGTCAATAAATGCATCATGATCATCACTATCATCAAAAATGCATCATCATCATCACTATCAGGAAGAACATGTGGAAGGCCACCATTATGTAATTGGTCAAGAAGTGACAGGTCATCCACAAAAGTAACCTCTTCTTCTTACGGCTCTTGGTGTTCGGGCTGAGGGGTTAAGATGGATTCACTATCGCTGTCTACTTCAATGTTCTGGGATGAAGTAGAGCGGTTCTTGAAACGTTTCTTGGACATACGTGTTTCTTGGATGAATTCTTCTTCATATGTGTCTGGGTTAATTTGAGGTTCGTAATCCTCTTCATTGAGGGTAGGTGGTCTAAAATGTGGTGGCACTTCATAGACGACATCCCAACCTTTCATATGTGGATCGGTTTGGCAGGCCCAAGGCAGATAGAAAACGTGTGTTGCCTGTTGAGCCGTAATATAGACATCGGGAACATCTAAGTGGGTGTTTTGGTTGATTTTGACTAGTCCTACATGTTCGTGAGTCCTTCTAGTCTCCCTTGGCTCAAACCAATAACATTTGAACACTACGACGGTTGGTGGGTTTTCACCATAGAATAGAAGTTCATAAATTGCTTCAACTCTTCCATAATACTCGGTGCCTCCTTCGCCGATAGCAGAGACAGAACAATTTGTAGTCTTTAGGTCGGGCATAGATAGCTCTTTTCCAAAGGTACGAAAGTGATACCCGTTGATGTTGTATTTGTCAAATGAACGGACCTTATAGTCAAAACCATTAGCGACTTGTTTCAACTTGGCGTCCATAGACTCTGCATCAGCCTACAAGTTTAATACGAAAGAATGGATGCATTAGCCGCAAATTAGACCAAGATATCAAATGGCCCATTAATGGTAATTAATTACCCTTTGTTTGAACCAAGAGATGAAACCGGGATAGTCGCCTCCATGCTTTGCGAGAAGCTCATACTCTTCGACGGAATCCTTTTCGATGACCGCTCCATCCGAGAATCCGGCAATGTATCGACTATATCAAATATCCGGGTATAAGAGTAGTTGAAAGCAATTAGAAGTTGCGGAACAATAATTTACCGAGAACTTACTCGATGTACGGCCGCACTTCTATTAGGTTGGTGAAGATATACACTGAAATGGTCCGCCATTCTTCGACATCCAGTGATTTCCCTTTCGAAGCACCGGATGGTGCGAGCTTCCCTTTGAATAGGTTGAGGTTGGATCGACCTTTTTTTTTATCGCCATCATTGTACTGAGGCTTCGGGTTATGCAAATGATGATTTTTGGCTTCGTAGTGTGTTGTCACGAAGTTTGCCGCCTCCTTAGTAATGAATGCCTCGGCCATCGATGCTTCAATTCTACGTTTATTTTTACACTTAGCTCGAAGCGTCTTCTGCATCTTCTCAGTAGAGTAGCACCATCGATTTTGAACGCCCCCCCCCCTAATCTTGCGTCGGTCGGGAGATGCAAAATCAAATGCTGCATTGGATTAAAGAAGCCCGGTGGAAAGATCTTTTCTAATTTGCAGATCAACTCCGCCTAACTCATAATTTACAAAACTATGACCCCGTCGGCCTCTAGAAGGCCGAAAAGCACCTTCGCGTTCAACAGTAGGCAGAAGAGGTGTCGGGGGTTGGGGCTTAGTGGCATCGAAGGTCGGTGGTTGATACGTCCATTTTACATCATGCTTTCATATTGATATTTATTGCTTTTTGGGCCGTTATATTACTTGTGGTACCATATTTATGCCTTTTCTCTCTTATTTTGCAAGGTTTTTTGAAGAGGGAGAATTCAGGCAACTGGAATTCTGGACTAGAAAAGGAGCAAATCCTAGTCCACTATTCTACACATCTCCAAATGCCCTCAAAAGTTACGTGGATTTTTTCTGGATTATATAAAAAAATACTGGGCAAAAGAACTACCGGAGGGTGGCCACTAGGGCTCCACAAGCCCTGCCACCGCCACCACCCCCTGGTGGCGCAGGGCAAGCTTGTGGGCTGCCTGGCGGCCCACTAGCTCCCCCTTTTTGCTATATGAAGGGTTTTGGTCCAGAAAAAATCATTCGGGAGCTCTTTCGTGGTTTCGCTGCCACCACGAGGCGGAACTTGAGCAGATCCAATCTAGAGCTCCGGCAGGACGATCCTGCCGGGGAAACTTCCATCCCGGAGGGGGGGAATCGTCGCCATCGTCGTCACCAACACTCCTCTCGTCGGAGTTTCGGCATCTTCATCAACATCTTCATCAGCACCATCTCCTCTCCAATCCCTAGTTCATCTCTTGTAACCAATCTTCGTCTCGCAACTCCGATTGGTACTTGTAAGGTTGCTAGTAGTGTTGATTACTCTTTGTAGTTGATGCTAGTTGGATTACTTGATGGAAGAGTTTATGTTCATATCCTTGATGCTATTCATTACACCTCTGATCATGATTATGATTATGTCTTGTGAGTAGTTACTTTTGTTTATGAGGACATGGGATAAGTCATGTTAATAATAGTCATGTGAATTTGATATTCGTTTGGTATTTTGATATGTTGTATGTTGTCTTTTCCTCTAATGGTGTTATGTGAACGTCGACTACATAACACTTCACCATATTTGGTCCTAGAGTAAGGCATTGGGAAGTAGTAAGTAGATGATGGGTTGCTGGAGTGACAGAAGCTTAAACCCCAGTCTATGCATTGCTTCGTGAGGGGCTGATTTGGATCTACTAGTTTAATGCTATGGTTAGACTTTGTCTTAATTCTTCTTTTGTAGTTGTGGATGGTTGCGAGAGAGCTTAATCATAAGTGGGATGCTTGTCCAAGTAAGGTCAGTACCAAAGCGTCGGTCGACCCACATATCAAACTATCAAAGTAACGAACGCGAATCATATGAACATGATGAAACTAGCATGAAACTTGTTACCGCTAAGTTTCACCTCACAACACCATCACTTGTTACCGCTACTTTCAGTGCTTGCAGTTATTACCTTGCTGAAATCCATTTATCAGAGCCTTCTACTCCTCGTTGGGTTCGACACTCTTACTTATCGAAAGGACTACGATTGATCCCCTATACTTTTGGGTCATCAAGAATCTTTTCTGGCGCCGTTGCCGGGGAGTGAAGCGCCTTTGGTAAGTGGAAATTGGTAAGGAAACATATTTATACTGTGCTGAAATTTATTGTCACTTGTCACTATGGAAACTATTCCTTTGAGGAGTTTGTTCGGGGTATCTTCACCACGAACGGAAGCACGAGGAGTTGCTCCTCAACTTGAGGTACCTACTGAAAATATCTTTTATAAAATTCCTTCGGGTATGCTTGAGAAACTGCTGGCTAATCCTTTCACGGGAGATGGATCTTCACATCGACACTTGCATCTAATCTATGTAGATGAAGTTTGTGGTTTATTTAAGCTTGCAGGTTTGCCTAAGGATGAGGTAAAGAAGAAAGTCTTTCTTTTATCTTTGAAGGATAAGGCGTTGACATGGTATAGGTTATGTGATGATACTGGATCATGGGGCTACAATCGGTTGAAATTGGAATTTCATCAAAAGTTCTATCCTATGCATTTAGTACATCGTGATCGGAACTTTATTTATAACTTTTGGCCTGGTGACAGGGAAAGCATAGCTCAATCTTGGGGGAGGCTTAAATCAATGCTCTATTCATGCCCCAATCATGAGCTCTCGAGAGAAATCATCACTCAAAACTTTTATGCTCGGCTTTCTCATGAAGATCGTACCATGCTTGACACTTCTTGTGCCGGTTCTTTTATGAAGAAGGATATTGATCACAAGTGGAATTTATTGGAGAGAATCAAACGCAACTCTGAAGATTGGAAGCTGGAGGAAGGTAAGGAGTCAGGTATGAATTTCCAGTTTGATTGCGTTAAATCTTTTGTTGAGACAAACACTTCTAGAGATTTTAACACTAAGTATGCACTTGACTCTGAGATAGTAGGTTCTCTATGTGAATCTTTTGCTGCTCATGTTTATCTTCCCAAAGAGAAGTGGTTTAAATACCATCCTCCTGTAGAAAGCAACATAGCCAAAACCAATCTAGTTGATGAGAAAATCATTGCTTTTAGTGATCCTGTTGTTCCTTGTGCTTACACTGAGAAACCACCATACCCTGCTAGGATAAAGGATTATTCTAAAGCTCCAACTGTGATACGTAGGGGTTACATCATATCACTTTCACCCCCTGAGGAAATTAGAGTTGAACCTAGTGCTGCTATTGTCAAAGATCTCTTAGTCGAAGACATAGATGGGCATGTTATCAAATTCTGTGAGGACTCCGCTAGAATTGCTAAACCTCACGTGAAAGACAAATACGGACCTGTAGTTGGCCTGCCCATTGTTTCTGTAAAAATAGGAGATCACTGATAGCATGGTTTATGTGATACGGGAGCTAGTGTTAGTGCAATACCCCGTTCTCTATATGACTAACTCAAGGATGAGATTACACCGCTGAGTTAGAACCCATTGATGTCACTATTACGCTAGCCAATAGAGACACTATCTGCCCTCTGGGAATTGTGAGAGACGTAGAAGTCCTGTGTGGTAAGACGAAGTATCCTACTGATTTCCTCGTCCTTGGTACTGCACAAGATAGCTTTTCTCCCATCATATTTGGTAGACCCTTTCTCAACACTGTCAATGCTCACATTGATTGCATTAAGCAGACTGTCATAATTAGTTTCGAGGGTGTGTCTCATGAATTTAACTTCTCCAAGTTTGGAAGACAAACCCATGAAAGAGAGTCGTCTGGTAGGGATGAAATCATTGCTCTTGCCTCTATAGCCGTACCTCCTACGGATCCTTTAGAGCAATATCTGCTTGAGCATGAAAATGATATGCATATGGAGGAGAGAGATGAGATAGATAAAATTGTCTTAGAACAATATCCTATTCTCAAGAATAATATGCCTGTTGAACTTCCTGGGGATCCTCCCCCACCAAAGGGCGATCCTGTGTTCGAGCTTAAACAGTTGCCTGATACTCTTAAGTATGCCTATCTTGATGAGAAGGAGATATATCCTGTCATTATTAGTGCTCTCCTCTCAGAGCGCGAAGAGAAGAAGTTACTAAAAACTCTGAGGAAGCACCGCACTGCTATTGGGTATACTCTTGATGATCTTAAGGGTATTAGTCCTACTCTATGTTAGCACAAGATTAAAACCGATCCTGACTTTAAACCAGTTGCTGATCATCAAAGGAGATTAAATTCTAAGATGAAAGAGGTCGTTTGAAAAGAAATATTAAAGCTTGTGGAAACAGGAATCATTTATCATGTTGCTCATAGTGATTGGGTAAGTCTAGTAGATTGCGTACCTAAGAAGGGAGGTATCACCGTCGTTCCTAATGATAAGGATGAACTAATCCCACAAAGGATTATTACCGTCTATAGAATGGTGATAGACTTCGGGAAACTGAACAAGGCAACCAGGAAAGATCATTATCCTTTGTCGTTCATCGACCAAATGCTAGAAAGGCTATCAAAGCACACACACTTCTGCTTTCTAGACGGTTATTCAAGTTTCTCGCAAATACCTGTTGCTCAATCTGATCAGGAGAAAACCACTTTCACCTGCCCTTTCAGTACCTTTGCCTATAGACGTATGCCTTTTGGCTTATGCAATACACCTGCCACCTTTCAAAGATGTATGATGGCTATATTCTCTGACTTTTGTAAAAAGATTGTCGAGGTTTTCATGGATGACTTCTCTGTTTACGGGTCTTCCTTTGATGATTGCCTCAGCAACCTTGATCGAGTCTTACAGAGATGCGAAGAAACCAACCTCGTCTTGAATTGGGAGAAGTGCCACTTTATGGTTAATGAAGGTATCGTCTTAGGACACAAAATTTCTGAGAGAGGCATTGAAGTTGATAAGGCTAAGGTTGATGCAATTGAGAAAATGCCTTGCCCCACAGATATCAGAGGTATACGAAGTTTCCTAGGTCATGTTGGTTTCTATAGAAGGTTCATTAAAGACTTCTCTAAGATTTCTAGGCCTCTTACCAACCTCTTGCAGAAGGATGTTACTTTTGTTTTTCATGAGGATTGTGAGGAAGCCTTTGAAATACTTAAGAAGGCTTTTATAACTACACCTATTGTTCAACCACCTGACTGGAACTTGCCCTTTGAAATCATGTGTGACGCTAGTGATTATGCTGTTGGTGTTGTTCTAGGACAAAGAGTTGACAAGAAGTTGAATGTCATTCACTACGCTAGTAAAACTCTAGACAGTGCACAAAGAAACTATGCCACTACGGAGAAGGAATTTTTAGCAGTCGTGTTTGCATGTGAAAAGTTCAGATCTTACATAGTTGACTCCAAAGTCACTATTCACTCTGATCATGCTGCTATTAAATACCTTATGGAGAAGGACTCTAAGCCTAGGCTGATCAGATGGGTTCTCCTGCTACAGGAATTTGATTTGCACGTCGTTGACCGAAAGGGTGCTGATAACCCTGTAGCAGATAACTTGTCTAGGCTAGAGAATGTCCTTGATGACCCACTACATATTGATAACAGCTTTCCTGATGAGCAATTAAATGTCATCTGCACTTCACATAGTGCACCGTGGTATGCTGATTATGCAAACTATATCGTAGCCATATACATACCACCCAGTTTCACCTATCAACAAAAGAAGAAATTCTTCTTTGATTTGAGACACTACTTTTGAGATGATCCTCACCTTTATAAGGAAGGAGTAGATGGTGTTATTAGACGTTGTGTGCCTGAACATGAACAGGGACAGATCCTGCAGAAGTGTCATTCTGAAGCCTACGGAGGACACCATGCTGGAGATAGAACTGCCCATAAGGTATTGCAATCAGGTTTCTATTGGCCCACTCTCTTCAAAGATGCCCGTAAGTTTTTCTTGTCTTGTGACGAATGCCAAAGGATAGGGAACATCAGTAAACATCAAGAGATGCCTATGAACTATTCACTTGTCATTGAACCATTTGATGTCTGGGGCTTTGATTATATGGGACCCTTCCCGAGTTCCAATGGGTACACTCACATCTTAGTTGATGTGGATTATGTTACTAAGTGGGTAGAAGCTATCCCCACTAAAAATGCTGATCACCACACCTCTATTAAGATGCTTAAAGTCATATTCCCAAGATTTGGAATCCCTAGATACTTGATGACTGATGGCGGTTCACACTTCATTCATGGTGTTTTCCACAAGATGCTCGCTAAGTATGATGTTAACCATAGAGTTGCATCTCCTTATCATCCTCAGGCAACTGAGTCTAGCAAGGTGCTGGATGGATTCTGGACAGCAGCACCACTACGATCCGTCTCTCACACGTGAAATACAATACGTCGGGTCACCGAGTTATGGCAACAGGAGCGTGTCGCTCCTGGGAATATTATTGCTTTGATATTTCGATCTCGGTTGTCTACAGGGGAGCCACGTACAGGTAAATATAGTACTACTATCCTACCAATACATGACCGACTCGGCTAAAGCTACGAGTTCGTGCCGGACTCACTTGCCTAATCGTGATTATGTCTAACAATCACCCCCCTAAACACGACGTCCTCACTTCACAGCTTGGACGCCGATCCTTCTCCGCATCTCTGTAAACTTCTGTCTTCCCAAAGACTTGGTCAGGATATCTGCAAGCTGGTCGTCGGTGCAAACGTAGTTGACTTCAATCTTGCCTTCTTCCACGCACTGCCGTATGTAGTGATACCTTATATCTATGTGCTTAGTCCTGTCATGATGCACTGGATTCTTACATATGGCAATCGCAGACTTGTTGTCAACATTGAGCACCACTCTTTCAGGTTCTTTATCTGTGAGGTCACCGAGTAGCCTTTCTAGCCACACACCTTGACCTGTTGCGGTTGCAGCTGCTATATACTCTGCTTCACAGGATGATAATGCGACCACCTTCTGCTTTTGTGATAGCCAAGTTACTATGCTCCTGTCCAAGAAATATGCCAGACCCGAGGTACTTTTACGGTCATCCACATCTCCTGCCAGGTCGCTATCACTGTAGCCAAGTAGCTCCACCATCTCCTTCTTTTTCTCTCTCAAATAGACACAACCGAAGTTTGTTGTCCCTTTGATGTACCTAAGTATATGTTTGACAGCTGCCCAATGTTCAGTCGTGGGTGCTTCCATGAAGCGACTCACTATGCCAACGGAATAGGCCAAGTCCGGTCGTGTATTCACAAGATACCTTATGCTTCCGACCACACTTCTATAATCCGTTGCATCAACCGCAGGGGCTTCACTCCTTTTGCTAAGTTTAAGCCGAGGCTCCATTGGAGCATAAGTTGGTTTGCAATCCTCCATGCTACAACTTTCAAGTATCTTCTTTGCATATACCTCTTGACATAGTGTGATCCCATTCGGCTTTTGTTGTACCTCGATCCCGAGGTAGTATGTCAAGAGCCCTAGATCACTCATCTTGAATAGCTCCTTCATTTGTAGCTTGAATCTTGCAATCTCCTCTTCGTCTGCTCCAGTTATCAAGAGATCATCAACATAGATGCCAACTAAGATACGATTCTTGCCTTTACCTCGCTTGTACATAGCATGTTCGAGTGGACTTTTGTCAAAACCAAGAGAAATCAATGTACGATCAAGCTTGATGTTCCATGCCCGAGGAGCTTGATGTAGCCCGTACAATGCCTTGTGTAGCTTAAACACCTTGTGTTCTTCTCCTTCTTTGATGTACCCCGGTGGTTGCTTCACGTATACTTCTTCTTCCAACTCCCCGTTCAAAAACGCGGATTTTACATCCATGTGATGTAGCCTCCAAGATTCTTGAGCCGTGAGAGCTATAACTAGCCTCACCGATTCCATCCTTGTGACTGGAGCGAACACTTCCTCGAAGTCCACACCTTGCTCTTGCACGAATCCTTTAGCTACGAGCCTAGCTTTATGCTTGACCAAGTTTCCTTCGGCATCCTTCTTGACTTTGTACGCCCACTTGAGCCCTACGGATTTATGACCATTGGGAAGATCAGCGAGCTCCCATACTTTGTTGTCTCGTATTGATCCCAACTCTTCATCCATAGCACGACGCCAACACTCCTCAGTATTTGCTTCTTCAAATTTTGTTGGTTCCTCGACGCTAAGCAAATATTGTCGTCCTCTTCTTATAACTTTGACAGGATTAATAGTTCGAAGTGCTTCCTTCGGATATAAATCCACCACTGGTCGAAGACGAGCTGGTGTCGGCGGATGTTCCCTTGTCTCATGTTCTGTCGAAGACGAGGAATTTTCATCTTGTGGAGTTGCCAAACTCCTGTTTTTCTGGCGATCCAGGTTCTCCAGAATTAGTTGCACGTACATGTGAACCTTCAAGTCCACGTGCATGCCTTCCTGTCTCACAGCTAGCTTGAGTAGGAGCCAGATTTTGGCCACGTCCAGGCTGTGGACTTCCAGGCACAGCTCCCAGGCTGCTCCCCTGTTGTACGCAGTCACTTGGTCGAGCGCTTCGAGCATTGCTTGGTGTGCTGCACGAGCCATCGCACGCCTCGTCTGCTGCGTCCTGCTGCGTGCCTTGGCGCGCCTCCGTCGCTGCTTTATCTGGCGCGTTCGGCTGCGCTGCGTTGTCTGGAGAATCACTCGGCGTCGTTGTAGTCTCCGATTGATTATCGACATGCTCGTATTCGTTGTAAACAACATGAAAGATTTCATCAGAGATCAGGCATACCGGCTCGGTAGAGTTCCAATTCCATGACCTTGCTTCTTCAAAGACCACGTCACGCGTCACAACCACCTTATTGCTAGAGGGGTTGCACGCACGGTACGCCTTCAAGCCCGCTTCATAGCCAACCAATATCATTGGAGTACTCCGATCCGCCAACTTACTTGTATGCTCGGCCACCATCTTCACATGCGCCACGCACCCAAAAGTACGAAGATGATCAACCGCGGGCTTATGTCTGTACCATGCTTCGTACGGCGTCATCCCAACCACTTTCTTCGTTGGAGCCCGGTTTATTAAATAAACGGCCGTATTGACCGCCTCACCCCAAAACTTGCCGGGAATCCCTTTGCTCTTCATCATGCTTCGTGCCATCGCCACCACAGTTTGATTCCTCTGTTCCACAATACCGTTTTGTTGCGGTGAATATGGCGCCATAAGATACCGCTTGATCCCATGTGCTTCGCAAAATTCCGTGAATTCACGAGACTTGAACTCACCCCCCCCCCCCAATCGGTGCGGAGGGCCTTCAGTTTGGCTTCGGATTCTACCTCGGCCGCCATCTTTACTTTCCTGAAGGCTTGCAAAGCTTGGTCCTTCGTCTTCAACAACACAATCCACATGTATCTGCTGAAGTCGTCGACGATGAGTAAGAAGTATTTGTTCCCAGCTGAGGTAGCCGGTGTAATGGGTCCGCACAAGTCTCCATGGACCAACTCAAGAGCTTTAATTGCTCTAAAGTTTCCCTCTCTCGGGAACGAGGCCCGCCTTTGTTTCCCAACAAGGCAACCGTCGCACACTTGCTCAACATGATCAATGCACGGTAGTCCACGTACCATCTCCTTTTGTCCAATTTGCCGAAGAGCCTGGAAATTTAGATGACAGTAGCACTCGTGCCACTTCCATGCTGAGTCCTCCATGCTTGACAAGAGACATACTGGATCCACACGATCCAAGTTGAGGACGTAGATTCTGTTTGGCGACCTCTGCACCTTCATGATCAACATCCTCTGACAGTCATACCCCCATAAATAGCCATCTTCGAGCACAATCTTGCAACCACGCTCCTCGAGCTGGCCAAGACTTATGGTGTTGCTCTTTAGCTTGGGAATATAGTACACATTTGTGAGTACCTTGTGACCGCCATTCTTCAGCTCAAACAGGACAGTACCTCGCCCTGTGATGTCAACGGTCTGCCCGTCACCGAACCGAGCCGTGCCTCCAACCGAGAGATTTAGCTCAGAAAACTGGTCCTTGTCACCGGTCATGTGGTTGCTTGCTCCCGTGTCGAGGTACCACACGTGCCTCGCCGAGTTCACCCTCTTCTTGTCAAGAAGGTAAACCTTCTCTTCGTCGAGCGTGACAACCTCGGTAGCCGGTGCCTTCGGACCTGGACCATCCTCGTCCATAAGCTCGCATACTTCGACCATGAGCATCATATCGCTATCATCACCTCCCTTGGCCATGAGAGCTTTTTCCTTCGGTGGACTCTTGCAATGAGACTTGAAGTGACCGAGGATTCCACAATTGTGACACCTTACTTTTTTTATGTCAAATTTTTTCCTTGGTTTTCTAGCCTTTTCTTCATGTCCAGCGAGGTCCTTTTTCGCCGGGCTTTGCTTCTCCTTTGCTTTACTACCGCTTGTGGATCCACCTTGCTTTCCTTTCGACAGGGCCATCCATTGCGCCATTGTAAGCATGAGACGCTCACTCTCCTTTGAATCGCCGAAGCTGAGACGAATTCTCTCGTCGTGGGCCTTGAACCTTTCGACGAGATCCTCGACCGTGAGAGTGTTCAGGTCAAGACATTGCTCGATCGACGTGACGATTTGGATATAGCATGCCGGCGCAGCGCGCAAAAATCGTCGGACGATCGCAACTTCTTCTAGAGTTGAACCATAGCCGCGTATGCTGTTGACGAGGGTCTTGAGACGGGAGGCAAACTGATCAACCGTCTCGCTTTCCTCCATCTTCACGCACTCGTAGCTTCTCATGAGGGACTGAAGGTGTGCTTTCTTGACACGGTCATGACCCTGGTGCAGGATCTTGATGGTCTCCCATGCCTCCTTCGTTCTTTTCTTTCCGACGAGGTGTTGCAGCACATCCTTCGGCATGGCGGAGTAGATCGCCGTTAACGCCTGACGATCCATCTCGTACTTGGTCGCGCCCTTCGCGTACTTGGCGCCATCGGGATCGACAGCTTCCCAGAATTCCGCTCCCTCCATCGCGACCTCCATGTTCATCGCCCATAGTGTGTAGTCCTCTCGATCCAGCCGGGGGAATTGCGACCCCCCAACCATCGGCATCGGTGCTTTAGCTCCCGCCACAACGATCTCCTTGCCCGGGTTTGACATGATCCTTCGATTGCTTTCCGAAGATCACGCCAATAAACCAAGCTCTAGATACCAATTGTCAGCACTGGTCCCGTATGATACACCTCGTACGAGTACTTTCCGTAGAGGATGTATACGTAGCAGAGGTAATAAGCAAGTAGGCAAGGAGCTGGATGGATTCTGGATGCGTACGGCAAGGTGCTGGATGGATTCTGGATAGCAGCACCACTACGATCCATCTCTCACACGTGAAATACAATACGCTGGGTGACCGAGTTATGGCAACAGGAGCGTGTCGCTCCTGGGAATATTATTGCTTTGATCTTTAAATCTCGGTTGTCTACAGGGGAGCCACGTACAGGTATATATAGTACTACTATCCTACCAATACATGACCGACTCGGCTAAAGCTATGAGTTCGTGCCGGACTCACTTGCCTAATCGTGATTATGTCTAACATTATCATCCTCGGTCTAGTGGTCAAGTTGAGTTGAGTAATAGGGAGATCAAGTTGATCTTAAAAAAGACCGTCAATAGATCTCGAAAGAACTGGTCTAGCAAACTTGACGATGCACTATGGGATTATAGGACTGCTTATAAGAATCCCATGGGCATGTCACCGTATAAAATGGTTTATGGTAAGGTCTATCATTTACCTCTTGAGCTGGAACACAAAGCTTATTGGGCAATCAAAGAGCTCAACTTTGATTTCAAACTTGCCGGTGAGAAGTGGTTGTTTGATATCAGCTCGTTAGATGAATGGAGGGCCCAGGCATACGAAAATGCCAAGTTGTTCAAGGAAAAGGTTAAGAGATGGCACGACAAACGAATACAGAAATGAGAGTTCAATGTAGGTGATTATATCTTGCTATACAATTCTCGTTTGAGATTCTTTGCAGGCAAGCTTCTATCTAAATGGGAAGGTCCCTATGTTGTCGAGGAAGTATATCGTTCCGGTGCCATCAAAATAAATAACACGGAAGGAAATTTTCCTAGAGTGGAAAATGGGCAAAGAATCAAGCATTACATCTCTGGTACTCCCATAAATGTTGAGACCAATATCATCAATGTCATAACTCCACAGGAGTACATAAGGGATGTTCATCAGCCTGTTTCAGACCTTGCAAACGAAGATGTATCTGTTTCGGTAAGAAATTGGACTCCAATACTTTTCCAATAGGAAATTTCTTCCGTTTTGGAATTTCTGGACAATTAGAAAAATAAAAAGCAGTCCGAAGAGCGAACGAGGCCGCCACAAGCCCTGCCACCGCCCCCTATCCCCCTGGTGGCGGAGGGCAAGCTTGTGGGCACCTCGTGTGCCTCCCGGACTCCGTTTTCTTGTGGAGGACTCCTTCTGGCCCAGAAAAAATCAATATATACTCGCCCGAAGGTTTTGATCTCCGTATTGCGTAGTTTTCCTCTGTTTTCGTTTCGAGCTTGTTGTCTACTGCAGATTTAGAGCAAAGATGTCTCAGGAATCTGTTGGGGAGAATGATCTTCACCAAGTTCATGAGGAAGTAGATGCTGATCTGAAAAGAGTAGAAGTCACCGAAGCCAGGGACCAAGCTAAGGAGAAAACCCAAGCTAGGGAGGAAGTTCAACCTATGTTCAACATTGAAGACGTTGAAGGAGTATATTTTCTCCAACCCTTCCTCCACGTGATGTCCCCATCCTTGATTGAACTATTGAGGTTTTGTGAAACAACTCGTGCTCGCAATATTTCTCTTTCTCGAGAAGTTGTTTTGCTGGAAAACCATGTCACAAATCTCAAAGGTATAAATCAAAGATTGATAGCTCTCTTGGGATCAAAGGCGACAACAACACCACCTTCACCACCAAAGGAAGACAACTAAGCATTGGTATGGGCAATCCCCTTGGCTTTTGCCAAGCTTGGGGGAGTTGCCCTGGTATCGTCTCACCTTTATATGTTTTGATTTTACCTTTGTTTTAGTTCTTTCCTTTTCAGTTTTTATTTGTTCTTTTAGAGGAATAAGTCTTTAGTTTTTAGTTTGAGTCTTTTGCTTTTGTCTCTCCCCCGATGTATTCGAGCTTACGAGCTTTATAATAAAGAGTTTCTTAGTCAAGGGCTTTGCTTTGTGCCATGATCAAAAGTATCAAAAGAACGATAGCATGAAAGATCATGAGACAATCTTATGGAGAGTGATAACTTCACTTATGACACATGTGATGATTGAAACTTGTTGAGAATAAATCAACATAGACCTGAGTCATTGTTGCAATTAATAAGAAGTAATAAGGAAAGAGAGCTTCACATATAAATATATCATCTTAGACACTTTTTACAATTGTGAGCACTCGCCAAACTATTACATGCCTAGGAGTAGATGTTGGACAAGGAAGACAACATAATGAATTGTGTTTGCTTGGTTCCAAACAATGTTATATGATTAGAGATCCCTTAGCATGTGACGATTGCTTCCACCTAATATTAGCCAAAACTCCCGCACCAAGTAGAGATACTACTTGTGCATCCATAAACCTCCAACCAGTTTTACCATGAGAGTCCACCATACCTACCTATGGATTGAATAAGATCCTTCAAGTAAGTTTTCATCGGTGCAAGCAATAAAAATTGCTCTCTAATATGTATGATCTATTAGTGTGTGGAAAATAAGATTTGTACGAACCTGTGATGAGGAAGACATAAAAGCGACAGACTGCATGATAAAGTTCTTTATCACAGGGGGCAATATAAAGTGACGTTCCTCCGCACTAAGAGGACACGCATTCAAACCTCAAAAGCGCATGACAACCTCTGCTTCCTTCTGCGAAGGGCCTATCTTGTACCTTTACTTTTTACCCTTGAAAGAGTCATGGTGATCTTCAGCAATTCCCTTTTTGCCTTTGTCTTGGCTACCGTCACATACTTGTGAATTTGATATTCGTTCGGTATTTTGATATGTTGTATGTTGTCTTTTCTTCTAGTGGTGTTATGTGAACGTCGACTACATAACACTTTGCCATATTTGGGCCTAGAGGATGGCATTGGGAAGTAGTAAGTAGATGATGGGTTGCTGGAGTGATAGAAGCTTAAACCCCACTCTATGCGTTGCTTCGTGAGGGGCTGATTTGGATCCACTAGTTTAATGCTATGGTTAGACTTTGTCTTAATTCTTCTTTTGTAGTTGCGGATGCTTGCGAGAGAGGTTATTCATAAGTGGGATGCTTGTACAAGTGAGGGCAGTACCCAAGCGCCGGTCCACCCACATATCAAACTATCAAAGTAACGAACGCGAATCATATGAACATGATGAAACTAGCATGACAGAAATTCCCGTGTGTCCTAGGGAGCGTTTTTCCTCCTATAAGTCTTTGTTCAGGCTTGTCCCTTGCTACAAAAGGGATTGGGCCACTTGCTACACCATTGCTACTACTTGTTACTTGTTACTTTTTGCTCGCTACGTTTCACCTCACAACACCATCACTTGTTACCGCTACTTTGAGTGCTTGCAGTTAGTACCTTGCTGAAATCCGTTTATCAGAACCTTCTGCTCCTCGTTGGGTTCGACACTCTTACTTATAGAAAGGACTACGATTGATCCCCTATACTTGTGTTTCATCACTGGTGTCGGGTGTCAGTGGCGTCGGGGGTCGGGGGTTAGTTGCGTCGGTGCTCGGGGATCAGTGTTGTCAGGGGTCAAGGGTCACTGGCGTCGGGGGTTGGGGTCTTTTTGGTCAACAAGAGGCCTTACAGGTGTCGGGGGTCGGGGGTCGAGTGTCAGTGGCGTCGGGCGTAGGGGGTCAGTGGCATCGGGGGTCGAGGGTCGGGGGTCGATGGTCAATGGCGTCGGGAGTCGAGGGTCGAGGGTTGGTGGCGTCGGGCAGCAGGGGTCGGTGGTCGAGGGTCAGTGCCGGGGTGTCGGGGTTCCTTTTTCCTCTTCTTTCTTCTTCTCCTCTCTCTTATTTTTCTTCTTCTTCTTCTTCTTCTTGATCATCTTCTTATTATTATTATTATTATTATTCTTTTTTCTCCTCCTCCTCTTCTTCTTTTTCTTCCTTCTTTTCTCTTTCTCCACCTCTCCTCTTTCTTCTTCTTCTTCTTCTTCTTCTTCTTTCTAGTTTTTTTTCTTCTATTATTTTCTTTTAAGTTTTTTATTTTCTATCTATTTTTTCTTTTCTATCTACTTTATTCTACCTAATAAACTAACTATCTAATTTAACAGAAAAAAAACAGAAAAAGCTAACTATCTAATTTAAAAGAAAAAACAGAAAATAGGGGTACCGGAGGCACTCACCGGAGTTGGTGAGGGGAGGGGGCATCGCCGGAAGCCGGTTAGGGGAGGGGGCATCGAGGGGAGCCGGTGAGGGGAGGGTCCTGCGTAGGGACCGGTGAGGGGAGGGGGCGGCAACAGGATCCGGTGAGGAGAGGGGGCGGCGCCCGCAGCCGGTGATAGGAGGGGCGGTGTCGGGAGTCGGTGAGGCGAGGGGGCGGCGCTGAGGGCGGGTGAGGGGAGGGGCGGCGCCCGCAGCCAGTGAGAGGAGCGGCGTCGCCGGGGCCGGTGAGGGAAGGGGGCGGTGCCGGGGGCGGGTGAGGGGAGGGGGCGGCGCATGGGACGGCCCCGGGGCGGTGGAGGGTTGGCTGGTCGCCGGTGGTGCTGGAACGATGCGCGCACGCGGTGGAGAGAGAGACAGTGGGGGAGTGGGGGAGTGGAGCGAGGGGCCGGGGGAACAGTCGTTATAGGCTCGTCCCCTTTGTCGTCTGCCCCCGGATGGCAAAGAGACCCATGGCGGACGACAAAGGCGAGGCGGATGGCAAAGAGCCCTTCCGTCGGACCTGGCCAAGCCCAAGATCTACTAGGACCCATGTGTCCTCTTTGTCGTCTTCCCTAGGTCTCTTTGTCGTCCGCTCGCACACGGCGAAGGACTGACCAATGGCAAATATTATGTTTGCCAGCAGTCAGCCCTTTACCGTCTGCTTGAAGTCAACTGACGGCAAAGAGGTTCTTTGCCATCAGCCAGCAGACGGCAAAGAACTGGCTGGTGGCAAATTACTGGATTCCAGTAGTGTTTGAGCTAGGCATGATGCAAAAAAGTTCAAGTATTATCAACTCCATAAGAATAACTTGCCCAAATAACGGACTCATAAGTAAGTTAATCTTCTTTTGAAGGAAGTGTTCCATTCCCTTTTTAAGGGGAAATTGGAATCTAATGGTCCATTCTTTCATGTCAATGATATAACCAACGGTGCGGAGAAAAGAACGTCCCAAAATAATTGGACATGAGGGATCACACTCAATGTCCATAATAAGAAAATCAACGGGCACATAATTATCATTGACAACAATAAGAACATCATCAATTCTCCCTAAAAGTTTCTTTATGGATGAATCAACAAGACGAACACCAAAAGAACATTGATCAAAAGGTTTCAAATCAAGCATATCATACATTCTTGTGGGCATAACGGAGGCACTAGCTCCAACATCACATAAAGCAAAGCACGAGATATTATTCAATTTAATGTTAACCATAGGATCCCAACCATCTTCTAGTTTCCTAGGAATATAAGTCTCTAGCTTGAGCTTCTCCTCCCTAGCTTTGATAACAGCATTGGTAATATGCTCGGTGAAGGCAATATTAAGTGTACTAGTGTGGGGGTCTTTAGCCATTCTTTTCAAAAAGGTGATAACTTCGGAAAGACTATAATTGTCAAAATCAAGATTACTACCATTAATTAAGGTGGTGGTTATGTCATCTAAGCTCATACTTTTGGTAGTCTCTAAATTCAAAGGACCTTCTTGTCCTACAGTTGATGTATTAGCATCACCATTAATAGGTCCATTGGGACTAGGGGTGTGATGGGTGCTAAAATTTTTGAGATCCTCAACAACTTGTATAGTAGCAAGGGTAGTGTGTGTAGGAAGGCTCTTAATCCTTTCTTCCTCTTATTTTTCTCTAGCCCATCTATCTTTAAGTTTGGCTAGCATTCTTATGTTCTCATTAATTTGGACTTGGATAGCATTCATGGGTGTGGTGTTCCTTTCCGCAAGGGGTGGAGTTCTAATTTTAAGTGTCTCTACATCATGAGCTATGTTTTCTACCTTCAAAGAGATACTATATAATTTTTCTAATTTCTCTTCTACACTCTTGTTGAAGGCTTTTTGAGAAGTGATAAAGTCTTTAAGCATGCTCTCTAATTCAGAAGTGGAGTTTTTGGTATTAGGATAAGTGTTGTTGTTCCCATAATTGTTGGATGGGAACGGTCTAGGATTGCTACCAAAATTACTCCTATAAGCATTATTATTAAAGTTGTTCCTAGAGATGAAATTAACATCAACTTGCTCTCTTTCTTGAGCAACCAACGAATTTAAAGGAACATCATGAGGATCAATAGGAGCTTGCTTAGTAAGTAAAGTCATGATCATGTCAACCTTATCATTAAGGGAGGAGATCTCCTCAACAAAGTTTACCTTCCTACCTGTTGGAGCTCTCTCGGTGTGCCATTGAGAATAATGTGTCATCATCTTGTCCAATAGTTTCGTGGCAGCACCAAGTGTAGTTGACATAATGGTTCCTCCCGAGCCGAGTCTAACAGATTCCGCGAGGTAAAGTTCAATCCTGCATAGAAAGTTTGTATAACCATTCAAGTAGTCAAACCATGTGTACGACAATTCTTAACAAGAGATTTCATACGTTCCCAAGCTTGAGCAACATGTTCATTATCCAAATGCCTAAAATTCATAATGTTACTTCTTAACTGGATAATCTTAGCACGCGGGTAATACTTCCCAATAAAAGCATCTTTGCACTTATCCCAAGAATCTATGCTATTCCTAGGCAAAGATTGAAACCACACTTTAGCTCCTCCTCTCAAGGAGAAATGAAAAAGCTTAAGTTTAACAATATCACCATCTACTGTATATTTTTTCATATCACAAATCTCAACAAAATTATTCAAGTGCAAAGAAGCAGCATCTCCAGCACCGGAGAATTGATCTTTCATAACCAGGTTCAGTAAAGCAGGTTTAATCTCATAGGAGGTAGCTTTAGTGGCGGGAGAAGCAATAGGAGTGCAGATAAAGTCATTGTTGTTGTGACTAGTGAAGTCACACAACTTGGTGTTTTCAGTGGAACCCATAGCAGCAGCAACAAGCAAGAACAAAGCAACTAATTGTTTTGTGGTTTTTTGGTACAAGACTCTAAAGAAAAAACTAGGAAGCAAACTAACAAGACTAAAAAGCGAAGGTAAAAGATGGCGTGCAACTCCCTTATCTTGAAGACTGGAGTCCCCGGCAACGGTGCCAGAAACTTGCTTGATGACGACATGATGAATATACTTCTCGCCCCTCGTTGCTTACGCCAAGTGGAAGGTGCAGATGTAGTCAGCATCAAGTTTCCCTTACACAGAGACTGTAAGGTTTATCGAACCAGGAGGACTCCGAGGATCAACAAGTAGGTGTCCACTGCTCTGGCGCTAGCAGAAGACATGGACCTGCACACACAACAAATAACTTTGCACCCAACGAGTACAGAGAGGTTTTCAATCTCTCCGGCCTTGTAGTTTCCAAAGGATCAAAACACAAGCGGGAATAGTGATAGTGATTGCAACGGAAAAGAAAATAAAGCAGTAAATGATGGAGGTGTAAGCAATGGTGGTAATATGGACCGGAGTCACATGATTTTCACTAGTGATGTCTCTCTCCCAAAAGACAATAAACAACTATGCTTGGGTAAGCAAATTACAGCTGGGCAATTGAGAGAATTATAAACACACCGCAATGCTAATTATGCTACTTGAAAGTTAGAGGCTCAATAGTAATGGGCAGTACGCCAACACAAGTGATACGTCTCAAACGTATCTATAATTTTTGATGTTTTCACGCTGTTATCTTGCCTTCTTTGTATGTTTTATGTACCTTTTTATATCTTTTTGGGACTAACTTATTAATTAAGTGCCAAGTGCCAGTTCCTCTTTTTTCCGTGTTTTTGACTCTTTTCAGATCTGATTTTGGAACGGAGTCCAAAAGGAAGAAAAACCCCGAAATGATTTTTTCCCGAACGGAAGAAGTCCACGGGGCTTTTGGGCCAAGCCAGGTGGGCTCCAGGGAGCCCACAAGCCCCCACTCCGCCACCAGGGGGGAGGCGGCGGTGGGCAGGCTTGTGGCCTCCCTGGTCGCCCCCTGACCTAGGTCTTTGGCCTATAAATTCCCAAATATTCCGCAAAAAATTAGGGGAGCCTCGAAAATACTTTTCCGCCGCCGCAAGCTTCCGTTTCCGCGAGATCTCATCTGGAGACCCTTCCCGGCACCCTGCCGGAGGGGACTTTGGAGGTGGAGGGCTTCTTCATCATCATCATCGCCCCTCCAATAACTCGTGAGTAGTTCACTTCAGACCTACGGGTCCGTAGTTAGTAGCTAGATGGCTTCTTCTCTCTCTTGGATCTACAATACAAAGTTCTCCATGATCTTCATGGAGATCTATCCGATGTATTATTCTTTGGCGGTGTGTTTGTCGAGAACCGATGAATTGTGGACTTGTGATCAAATTATCTATGATATATATTTGAGTCTTTGCTGATTTCTTATATGCATGATTTGATATCCTTGTAAGTCTCTCCGAGTCTTGGGTTTTATTTGGCCAACTAGATCTATGATTCTTGCAATGGGAGAAGTGCTTGGTTTTGGGTTCTGCCATGTGGTGACCTTTCCCAGTGACAGTAGGGGCAGCAAGGCGCACATCAAGCAGTTGCCATCAAGGTTAAAAGGATGGGGTTTTATCATTGGTTTGAGATTATCCCTCTACATCATGTCATCTTGCTTAAGGCGTTACTCTGTTCTTATGCACTTAATACACTAGATGCATGCTGGATAGCGGTCGACATGTGGAGTAATAGTAGTAGATGCAGAAAGTATCGGTCTACTTGTTTCGGACGTGATGCCTATAGAAATAATCATTGCATAGATATCGTCATGACTCTGCACAGTTCTATCAATTGCTCGACAGTAATTTGTTCACCCACCGTCTACTTTCTTTCACGAGAGAAGCCACTAGTAAACACTACGGCCCCCGGGTCTATTCACATCCATCGTTTACATCTCCGCTTTTACTTTGCTTTGTTACTTTGTTGCTTTCAGTTCTCACTTAGCAAACAATCTATAAGGGATTGACAACCCCTTCATAGTGTTGGGTGCAAGCTTTTGTGTTTGTGCAGGATCTTGAGATACTCTTCCGCCGGATTGATACCTTGGTTCTCAAACTGAGGGAAATACTTACCGTCGCTATGCTACATCACCCTTTCCGCTTCGAGGGAACACCAACGCAAGGCTCCAAGGACACGGGCGAAATCCTTTGCATACTTGCCTAGGAAGTCCCTTAAGGCGTAGCCGTAGCTGAAGGATTCTTGGTGCCGTCGACACAACTATTTCTTGCATCGTTGCAAGGGATACACAGCAAACATCAACAAGTAGACTGTTTATTCATCAACATCTACTTAATAATCATCCACCTTGAGATATCTATCTAGAACATCTCACTGGTATTAACTTGCGAGCCCCACCCAAAGTGTAAACTCAAAGCAACGGACAACTGCATTAACAAACTTTGCGTAAGGTAAACAATCCTTGAAACCGTGGTCACACAATCGTTGTTTTCTCCCTGGTGGCAATAGCACATCCACTAGTCTCATATTTCTGTCACTCAAGCTAGACATCAGGGGCATAAACCCACAATCATGCATAACGCTCCCTCTTGGAGTTACAATCTACTACCCGACCAAAGCAATAGGAGAACATGCATGAATCATTAAAGAACATAATATAAAAGGATAATCAAATATATAACTCATCACAATCTGAACATAATCTCATAATCCATCGGATCCGAGCAAACCGAGCATAGCAATAGCATGAAAATTACATAGATGCCTTGATCATGTAGGATGATACGTCTCCAACGTATCTATAATTTTTTATGGTTCCATGCTATTATCTTGTCAACTTTGGATGTTTTATATGCATGAATATGCTATTTTATATCGTTTTGGGGACTAACCTATTAACTCAGTGCCAAGTGCTAGTTTCTGTTTTTTCTGTGTTTTTGACCTTTTTCCAGAAGAGAATATTAAACGGAGTCCAAACGGAATAAAACCCGCGGAAGGATTTTTTTTCCATAACAGAAGATACGCAGGGAACTTGAGAACCAAGGCAAAGGACCTCGGGGGAGGTCACAAGCCCCCTAGCCGCGGCCTAGGAGGGGTCGTGCCTAGCAGGCTTGTGGGCCCCACATTTCTCCTTTGCCCTACTTCTTTCGCCTGTAAACTCCCTAAAAATCCAGAACCACTAGAGAGAGCCACGAAAATAATTTTCCGCTGTCGCAAGCTTCAGTCTCCGCAAGATCCCATCTGGGGACCATTCTGGTGCCCTGCCGGAGGGGGATTCGGACACGAAGGTCTTCTTCATCAACACCATTGCCTCTCCGATGATGCGTGAGTACTTCACCACAGACCTTCGGGTCCATAGCTAGTAGCTAGATGGCTTCTTCTCTCTCTCTCTCTTGGATCTTCAATACAAAGTTCTCCATGATCTTCATGGAGATCTATCCGATGTAGCCTTCTTTTGTGGTGTGTTTGTCGAGATCCGATGAATTGTGGATTTATGATCAAATTATCTATGAATATTATTTGAGTCTCCTCTGATCACTTATATGCATGATTTCGTGTCCTTGTAATTCTCTTCGAGTTGTGGGTTTCCTTTGGCCAACTTGATCTATAATTCTTGCAATGGGAGAAGTGCTTGGTTTTGGGTTCATACCGTGCGGTGTCCTCACCTAGTGACTGAAGGGGTAGCGAGGCACGCATCGTGTTGTTGCCATCAAGGGTAAAAAGATGGGGTTTATATCTATTGCATGAATCTATCCCTCTACATCATGTCATCTTGCTTAAGGCGTTACTCTGTTTGTTTTGAACTCAATACACTAGATGCATGTTGGATAGCGGTCGATGTGTGGAGTACTAGTAGTAGATGCAGAAAGTATCGGTCTACTTGTCTCGGACGTGATGCCTATATGTATGATCATTGACTTAGATATCATCATGACTTTGCGTGATTCTATCAATTGCTCGACAGTAATTCGTTCAGCCGCCGTAATACTTCCTATCATGAGAGAAGCCTCTGGTGAACACTATGGCCCCCGGGTCTACTTCACATCCTATTTTCAGTTCCACAAAATTACTTTGTTGCACTTTTCACCTTCAGATCTCACCTTGCAAATAATCGTGAAGGGATTGACAACCCCTTTATAGCGTTGGGTGTAAGTTTGTTTGTTTTTGCGCAGGTACATTGGTGCCTCATCTTGATACTCCTACTGGATTGATACCTTGGTTCTCAAACTGAGGGAAATACTTACTGCTACTATGTTGCATCACCCTTTCATCTTCAAGGGAAAAACCAACACAAGCTCAAGAGGTAGCATAGGGCAGCTCACAAGGGCTAATCATTGAAGGACAAGATTGGAGAGAAACCATCACATAGCTACTGGTCATGGACTCATGGTCCAAGGAGGACTACTCACGGCACGTCCAGGAAGCCTCCATTGCAGTGGAGAAGCTCCCGTAGGTCAATCCTCCTTCCGGCAGGGTGCCGGGAAGAGGTTTGCTGACTGTCCCGATCTAGGAAGCGCTGCGGCGGCGGAACGATGGAGAAATTCGCGATTCTGGATATGATGGTAGGGTTTCTGATCGGAGGGATAAATATAGGCCAAAGGAGGGCGTCAGAGGAGGTGTGGCCCACCCAAGCGACCTGTGGGCGCGGCCAGGGGCCAGGCCGCGCCGGGAGGCCGCCTTGGCAGCCCCTGGCTCCCCTCTGACCCATCTTTGGTGATCTAGAAGCTTCCATAACGCTGATTTATATATATATATATATATATATATATATATATATATATATATATATATATATATATATATATACATAGGGATTTTTGGGGCTTTGGAAATTTGGGTAAAACCCCAGCAAAAAAGACATCAACAGACATAAACTGGCACTGGGTGCACTGAGCTAGTAGGTTAGTCCAAATATGTGTAAAAAGATATAGGAGTGTAGCAAAACATACAACAATGTCACCCAAAAGATCATGGAACAAGCAGAAATTATAGATACATTTGGGATGTATCATCCACACGCTGGTCTTTTAAAACAACCCCTAATCCTGCTAACATGGATTATCATGAATCGTTTGCCTCGTCTAGAGACTCTTGTTGCACGAAGCTGCCGCCTTTCATTGTCAACCAAGGGTAAGTTCCCTCTCTTTTGGTGGTATATGCCTGCCTATGTGGTTTCTCATAAAGTTTAGTTTGTCTTCTTGTTTTATAGAGCCATAAGCCAAGACACGGAATGTTGGCAACTCTTGTGTTACTCTTGAGCTAGAGGATTTAGAAACGGTGGCTTCCACACGCGTCGGGCAAGGTCAAAATTGTGAGGAGATTCCAGTTGATCTACCTCAGCCTGAGGTTGGGAAAAATATTGCTTCCTCTCCAGGTGTCAAAACTAACCCGACAATCGCTAATCCACCTTCCAAGGATGTCCTTTGTGATACTGATGCAGAAGTGGTTATCCTTGGGTCAAATTATGCTACTCCTGGACCTTCTAACTTATTAGCAAAGCAATCCATGAAAGAAGAAAATGTCCCATCTGATCAGGGGAAATCTAAACTTCAGTCTTTGCCTCTTCGTGTTGAAGAATTATACGCTGATTATCTTGAGCGTCTTTCCTCAAGCCGTCAAATGGAAGTTGGCCTTCTAAGCATAATAACGATGAAGTGTGAGGTAACATATGCACCTCATATGGACATATTCTCCTGTAGCCGCCAAGGGCCGACTCATCTTCTTGAGACGAGTGAGGTATTTATAACTTATTTGAAATTTTGAACTCGACCAGTAGCCCCCAAGGGTCGGCTCATCTTCTTGTGATGAGTCGGGTCTTTACAAATTATTTGAAATTTTTTACTCGACATGTAGCCCCGATGGGCCGGCTCATCTTCTTGAGATGAGTCGGGTCTTTTATTCATTATGTAATCTAAAAAGAAGCTGATATGCATTAGCCCCCAAGTGCCAAGCATATTGTTTGAAATCTACTTGGGACTTGTTATCATAATTGTCATCCTATATTTTTTGTAGGAAAATTTGAAATCTGCTAAATCAAAAATCTCATATTTAACCAAAACTCTTGAACTGGGACAACTCGCCCGAGCAGAACTTGAATAAAAACTGCGTCTATCTTTGGAGCAAACTAAGAAAATCAAGGTTGGCTTTGTGGTAGAAAGAGTCTTTTGAAGACGAAAAAGCTGCCTAGATAAAACGCTCCACTAATGCTGAAAGTAAGCTGAAAATTGTGTCCGAAGAGTTGTGCAAGCTTAAAAAGCATATCGACCAGATGACTCACGCTATCCTTGGTGAGTGCTTGTGGAGCTTTTCAACTTTTAGCCTGCCAATGGTTAGCATTATGGGGCCTTATCTATTTTTTGTTCCTTTTTAGGTCATCGTACACGCAATCTGTTGGGGAACATTGCATGGGAAACTAAAAATTTCCTACGCACACGAAGACCTATCATGGTGATGTCTATCTACGAGAGGAGATTTGGATCTACGTACCCTTGTAGATCGCACAGCAGGAAGCGTTAAGAAACGCGGTTGATGTAGCGGAACGTCTTCACGTCCATCGATCCGCCCCACGAACCGTCCCATGAAGCGTCCCGCGATCCGTCCCACGATCCGTTCCGATCTAGCGCCAAACAGATGACACCTCCGCGTTCAGCACACGTACAGCTCGACGATGATTTCGGCCTTCTTGATCCAGCAAGCAAGACGGATAAGTAGATGAGTTCTCCGGCAGCGTGACGGTGCTGGTGGTGGTGATGATCTACTCCTGCAGGGCTCCGCCCGAGCTCCACAGAAATCCGATATAGAGGTAAAACTATGTGGTCTAGGGTTGAGTTGCACGTGGCAAACGTTGTCTCAAATAAGCCCTAAATCACCACTATATATAGGAGGGAGGGGGAGGAGGCTTTCCTTGAGGGCCAAGCTCTCAAGGGTGCGCCGGCCAGGAGGAGAAGAGGAATCCTACTACAATTAGGATTGGAAAGTGGAGTCCTTCTCTTCCTTCCCACCTCCCCCTTTTTTTCTTTCTCTTTGGTTTTTCTTCTCTTGGCGCCAAGGCCTTCTTGGGCTGTCCCACCAGCCCACTAAGGGCTGGTGCGCCACCCTAAAGCCATTTGGCTCCCTCCGGGTGGGTTGCCCCCTCCCGGTGAACTTCCAGAACCCATTCGTCATTCCCGGTACAATGCCGGTAATGCCCGAAAACTTTTTGCTAACCAAATGAAACCATCCTATATATCAATCTTCATTTCTGGACCATTCCGTAAACCCTCGTGCCGTCTGTGATCTCATCCGGGACTCCGGACAACATTCGGTAACCACACATATAACTCAACTATACTAAAACATCATCGAACCTTAAGTGTGCAGACCATGCGGGTTCGAGAACTACGTAGGCATGCCCCGAGGCACTCCTCGGTCAATATCCAATAGCAGGACCTGGATGCTCATATTGGATCCTACATATTCTCCGAAGATCTTATCGGTTGAACCTCAGTGTCGAGGATTCATATAGTCCCGTATGTCATTCCCTTTGTCCTTCGGTATGTTACTTGCCCGAGATTTGATCGTCGGTATCCGCATACCTATTTCAATCTCGTTACCGGCAAGTCTCTTTAATCGTTCTATAATACAAGATCCCGTGACTTACACTTAGTCACATTGCTTGCAAGGCTTGTGTGTGATGTTGTATTACTGAGTGGGCCCCGAGATACCTCTTCGTCACACAAAGTGACAAATCCTACTCTTGATCCATAGTAACTCAACGGACACCTTCGGAGATACCTGTAGAGAACCTTTATAGTCACGCAGTTACGTTCCGACGTTTGATGCACACAAGGTATTCCTACGGTGCTAGTGAGTTATATGATCTCATGGTCATAGCAACAAACACTTGAGACGCAGAAACAATAGCAATAAAACGACACGATCAATATGCTACGTTCATAGTTTGGGTCTAGTTCATCACATGATTCTCCCAATGATGTGATCCAGTTATCAAGTGACTACACTTGCACATAGCCAGAAAACCTTGACTATCAATTGTCAACTGGCTAGCCAACTAGAGGCTTGCTAGGGACAATGTTTTGTGTATGTATCCACACATGTATCTATGTTTTCATTTAATACAATTATAGCATGGATAATAACTGATTATCTTTAAAAAGGAAATATAATAATAACTATTTATCATTGCCTCTAGGGCATATTTCCAACACAATCTCCACGACAATTTCTTGTTGAAGCTTAAAGACGTGTATGTTCTAACTGAGCAGCTCTATACCGGTAGTTTGTGTGAAATAAAGTTGTTGCTGGGAATAAAGAGTCGGTCATGCTTATCAAAGATGTCTTGGCGTTCCTTTCCATGATCCCAAGACAGATTGGAGAGCTGAAAAGATTAGTTGCACGTGTTGGAGCCACTTATTCTTTAAGTTGTGATCAGGCTTACTCATCTGAGCTTGACCCAGCAGAAATGTTCAAAGGATTCCTGGAACTGAAGGTTGATGGCTCACCTTTCGTAGAAGATGACTATCGTCAGAGCGTATCACCAGCCCCGAAAGTGGCCAGTCAGCTTGCAAGTTGTATGTCCTTGAAGACTTATCATCCTGCCTATGACTCAAACAATGCTAAAATTCCACAAGCTCAATTTAAACCAGTTGGTCTGACTCCGCAGCATCACAAGCAACTCTTTGCTCCTGATGTTCCCTAAATCGGAAAGGACCGCATCTTAGTCGTTACAATCCATCACCAATCTTCAACGAGGAAACCATCTTTGAAGCCTTGGCTCACTGTAATTGGCATTTGGATGATCTTCAAATAATTGAGTCGATGCCTCAAGTACAAGATCAGTCAAAGACATCCCAAGCTAAGAACCAAGACAAAGCTTAAGCTTTAATTTTTGTAAAAACTTTGAGTTTCCATCACTTGGGCCTCGAGTGCCTTGTCATATATTTGATTCTCCTTCATGCATCTTTTGAGTACATGAGCTAGATAACCTTGTATGCTCTGAATCTATTTTTCCTCAAATTGAGTCATCATTGCTTGTCTTTATCCCCCTTATTTGTTGAAGAGAGACTATATTTATACGTCAAAACCTTAAGTAATGATAGCGAGAAAAATCCGTTGAGTGAGACACAGTAAAAATAGACCAACTTTCGAAGCTCTAGTCTTGCTTTAGTGAAGCGGGCATAATAACCCATGGCTTATCCTCGCTTACAATATGCCCGCTCTCACGTGACATACCCATGTTTTAAACTTGCTAATTCAGGGTCTATAATGGATTGATTAGTCAATAGTATATGGAGTCACCTTCTTCGGAGTCACCAAAGCATACCGACAGGTTTAACCATTTTGTGGCGTCTTTGCCGATCAAGAGGGTAAGAAAGCTAAACTCGATGAGTTAGAAGCCCCCAATTGATCTATGATCAATAGAAAGGCCTCGCATAGGATTGCAGAAGACAATGCTATTACTACTAAACAACCTGGGGATCAGTAGTCCCCACGTAAGCCGGCTTAATTCTTATTGACCACGATAATTTTGTTTTGTCTCATAATCCCCCATGTAATGTAAAAAACAAAGGATCATACTCAATTTTATGGCTAGAAGATGAGATTTATTAAATTCAAAATATCATAGAATTTTTACAAGAAATAGTCAGCCAGTGGCTCTATGTATAATAAGGCCATAGGTGAGCAATGTTCCAAGGGCGAGTTGTCTCTACTTCAGTGGTATTCTTACCGGGTCGTAAGTCGAACAGGTAATATGAACCGTTGTTGATTTTTTGCTCATAATAAACGATCCTTCCCAGGGCAGTGAAAGCTTATGCATCCTTGTATGATCTTGGTTGGGCCAAAGAACTAAGTCGCCTTCCTGAAAGATCCGACTTTTAACCCCTACGGGTGTGATAAGGACTTAGGTCTTGTTGGTATATGGCTGACCGAGATGCTTCTAAGTCTCGCAACTCCTCCAAATCATCCAAAGAATCTTGCCTTGCCTCTTTGTTGTCGGCCTCAACATAAGCGGCGACTCTAAGAGAGTCGTGTCGAATGTCGCTTGGTAGCACCGCCTCAGCACCATAGATCAGGAATAAGGGCGTATACCCAGTGGATCTGTTTGCAGTAGCATTAGTGCGCCAAAGAACTTACGGAAGCTCCTCCACGCAACAACCAAGAGTTTGCATCAATGGGACCATAAACCGGGCTTTAATTCCTCTCAAAATTTCTTGATTCGCCCTTTCAGCTTGCCCCTTAGATTGTGAGTGCGCCAGAGCTGCAAAATCAAGTCGGATGTGTTCCTTCTGGCAGAATTGTTCCATAGCCCCTTTTGATAAATTGGTACCATTATCTGTGATAATACTATGGGGATAGCCAAAATGATAGATTAGCTTCTTCAAGAAGTTCATCGTTGTTTCTGCTCGCACTTACTAACACGCTCTACCTCAACCCACTTGGTGAACTTATCAACCACCACTAGGAGGTGGGTCTTTTTATCTGGCGACATTTTGACTGATCCAACCATATGAAGCCCCCAAACTGCGAACGGGCACATGATTGGGATCATGAGCAATTCTTGAGCCGGTATGTGAGCCTGTCTGGCAAATTTCTGGCAGCCATCACTTTTGCGCACAAGATCTTTCGCATGTGAATGAGCCATCAACCAATAGAACCCATGTCGAAAAGCCTTTGGTACCAAGGATCTTGAGCTGGCGTGATGCCAACAATCACTAGTGTGCATATTCACCCCTTTATTCGGGGCATCATGTTCTTCTATGGGTTTGACTTCCATGATCTTCCCCCGAATTCCAATACACACCTCTCAGCCTTCATCATAGTCTACAAAGCATTTTTACGGGTCCACCCTCACTTCGGCCTATGGCTGAAACTTCTCAACATCAAGCCTAAGATTGTCAACGGCGAGCAGGGTGATGGCCGAGGGGTGATGATCAGCAATCTTGCTGGGGTCAAGTGGTCAAAGGGCACATTTATAGACAATGTCAAGGCGTTACATAAAGAGTGGTTCTACATCACCGAGCCACACGCCGCGGGAGATGCAGCTCCTCTAGCATTCAGATCTGGCCCCCACCTGTCTTGCATCCTGGACGGAGAAGGCTATGGATTGGGGGGAGGCGGCGGAGGTGAAGGCGATCACAAAGAAGATCTCCATTTTAATGGATAAGAAAATCAAGCTCACCAAGATAATCGAGGTGATGTTGCATCACCGCCTTATCCCCTGCCAGCATCGGTCCATCCCGATGTGGGATCATAATCTGGAAGATCCGGAGACTACGGAAGGCGATGTGCAGAACTTTTCCACATTACCCTTGAGAAGTTGTGGAAGGAGCTTTTCAAGCCATAGAAGGCATGGACAGCCGAGGATAAAGACATAGGCATTTCTGTCCTTAACCCTCCCGAGTCGGTAAGGTTTTTATCACATCCTCAGTTTTGATCCCTTCCTTTTAACGAGGTACTCACTTCTTCCTTCCTCCATACCTGGAGGTCTGGCTGATAAAGTCTCAGCAGATTAGCTGTCCGGCGCCTTTGCCCAAGGTCAACATGACACCCCTATTAGCAGCCATACTGGCCGTACACGGTTCCGAGGGAGACGGAGGAGCAGAAGAAAGGGAAGAAAAACATCTGAGAGGGTCTTCGGTGCAAGGTTCCACTAGACACCAGGTCCAAGGAGACGTTGGCTCCCTCCCATCTGGTGGGAGAGGAAGAATATGATGAGGAGGAGGTGAGCGACTCCACCCATAGGAGGAAGAGAACGACATCTGAAGACGTCGAGGGAGATCCAACTCCCGTTGCGCCAAAGAAGCAACACACGGCCCCCACGGCCCTATTTGAAGATGTTCCAAACTCAGACGAGGAGCCTGAGAATAACGCACCGGGTCCCCTGAGCACGAAGGTCCTTTTCAAAAATCCGAATACTCCATTCTTTTAAATGTCGTGGCTCTAACAACTAGGTTTGTTTTGTGTATTGCAGCCCGGAACGTGGATTCCCCACCGATTAGGTTTCGGAGGGTGATTCTTTGCCACACAATCTGGATGAGAGTAGGACTGGCACGCCCCACACACCTCCCCTTGCCACTGAGGATATTGGGGACGTGGTATATCGAGAAGTTCCTCATGACCCGGAAACCAAGGCCGTGGGTGATGACATCATGGTCGAGGTTGACACCTCAGCCACAAACGACCAGGAGGAGGAATCCCTCTTGGAAAGAAAGGAAGGAGGGTCCAGACATTCTAGGTCCCCTCCAAAGACAACTTCGAAGTCCCCCTTCTCACGCACCGTTAGTAGCAGTTTCTCCGTGAATGGAGACTCCTACATCTCACGTGGAACCGTCACAACGGAGCAAATCCAAACTAGGTGGTCGGTCATGAGGGACGAGGGCCTCAATGAATCTTCCATTCCCGAAGAGTGTCGCACTCATTTGAATGTGGTATTGAAAAGCATTGGTTCCATTGACAGCGGTGTGAAAAATGCCTTTGATGTGCTAGTGGCAGGTATCAAGGTAATAGGCACACTCTTTTTCCTTAACAAAGTAATTCTATTTTTTGTATAATCTATAAGCAATCTTATGCTCAGTAGCCCTCGAGCCCAGTGTGAGTTAGGGAAAACTCACGCGGGGGGTCACAACAGTTCGGAAAATGTTGCATGTAGCCCCCAAGACTCTAGTAGGATGACAGAAAATACCTTCAGAGGATTTCAAAAAAATATGAGAATTGTGAGAGTCTAAAAATGTGTATCTGCAGGCCCAAACCTTGGTCGCAGCCCCTAACTCCATGGAGCTTGCAGAAATTAACAGGAAACTAAAGGTTTCCAAGGAAGAGCTCGACCGCCTTAACAAGTGGTTCGAAGACGCACAAGGTAAGGGTTCAACGCTTAATTTTCCAATATAGGTGAGGTTTTTAATATTGTGTCCCTAAGTGCGATTTATTTTCCTGACCATCATAGGCGCTGCTGCAGAAGTCGAGCGACTCAAAACCGAAGTGGGCAAGGCCAAGGATGAGGTTGTCAAACAAAGTGCGGTGGCCGAACAGGCCAAGTCTCCTAGTGAGAAGTCCGAGGCTAGGGTCAATGAGGTCCAGCATGATCTCAAGGAAAGTCGTCACAAAAAATGAGGCACTTGAGCAGAAGTATAAAGAAAAAATCTTTCGAGGTGACCTCGATAACTGCCACACTCCAAGAAGCACAGAAGGAGGCTCACAGTCATCGGACGGAGATCCATCAGATCAAGCAAATTTCAGATGGTATAGATATTTACTACACTGTATTTTCGGCAAACAAAGATTTTCATTACTCACTCGAGTGTAGCGTTCTCCAGGTGCAATTGCGGATCTCTCGAAGAGTGCGGCGGATGCTTTGAAGAACTATGCATCCCAGGAGGGTGAGGCCCAGCAAAGACTCTTCTCGGCACAATTTCAAGCCCCAGAGCAACCCCTTCTTGTCTCAAATAAGTTGAAACAACTCATGTAGGTGCACAAGATGACAGAACCATCTATCAAGGATCTTTGCATCAGGCTTTTGCCAGCAGAGATGCTGCCGATCAGCCATTTTTTCCTGGCGTAAAAGTTGATTGTTGTTGCACCAAAGATTGATATTATGAAGTGATCTATCTACATCGAGGGAAATCGGATGGCCTTTGCAAGAACGATGATGCATTGGCCAAAAGTGGAGCCTTTCAAGATGGCCACGCACCTCTGCTGCGCGGAAAGGAGCATAGACGCCCGGAGTTGTACTTCTCCACTAGTATGGAAGGTGCTCATTTTTAAGAAGCGCGGTGCTCCAAAGATTTAATCATTGAATGAATACGTTATCGTGTAAAAGTGGTTGTATGTTACAATGTCAATTTACTTTCGCATAGTATACCATGTCTTTTTAATTACAACTCATGTGTGGTTGTTATAATACTGAAAGTTTCCAGTCGTTTGCTTCAGCCCCATGATAGATACTACTAGGGGTGTTTTCGGCTTCCGCATTATTACCCTTAGCCGACGTCTTTGTGCCCTAAGGCGGTAATGCAAGAGAAAACTAGGCAATAGTACTATGCGGGTTTTAGTCTTTCAGTTAACCATAGGAGCTTGATTGCGGGACCAATTGGAGCCCCCTTGTAAAGCATGATATTCGGCTATACCGTGGTGTAAAAACCTATTATCACTTGGTTTGAGAGGTTTCAAAGCTTTCGCATAACGCGATGAATCCCAAGTTCAATATTTATCTTCGGGTCACACACCAGTTCTCGCTTATTATGAAAGTCAATTTTCGGCTTTCTCCCCTAATGTACTTAACCAGACAAGCTGGAAGTTCAACCCATCGGTTCCCCCTTTACCCTTTTAGCCAAACGGGTAGAACATAAAGGGTAAACTAGCACAAGAGCGGAGCAAACCAGCTATAGACCCAAGACATATTTTGGAACCAATGCATATAACGCGAATCCAAGACTCCGCACACATGAATGCTAAATAGTATTGTAATGGTTCTAAGGGCGGTCATGACGGCCAAGCCCCCTGTTATTTTAGCTAGTATCCAACATGTGCATAAAAACATGCTAGTGTAGGTGTTCCATTTTCGAAAATAAAAAAGGGAGGAGGCAAAAAGACGTTGCAAAGCTCATGAACCGCAAAGAGCGTTCCTTATTTTCGATGAACTTGTATCCGTACAATTCGGGTTCAGCAAGCGATTGTTTATATATATAAAAAGAAGTTTACAGAGTAAAGGTTTACACAGGGTTTTGTATAGCTGGCTTGATGTTCCGTATAATGCCCTGCTGCACATGTGCACCTTCACTCTTGGAAAATATTCCTTCAAAGGGGGAACGTTAGTGAACAGTCCTTCCACAGAGGTGGTAATGAGAGGCCGCCGATGTGTGAGCTTGCTTCATGCAAAATTGGTCCATTACGGTACCTATATGTGTTCGATGATGATACTCCCACAATTCGGTTTATCCCATAGCTGCCCACGGAATCTTAAATGCAAATTGTGCCTCTGAGGCACGTATTTTGCTGGAGGCGAGATGCCTCTATGTGCAGTGTATCCCCATTTGGTTGAAGTGATAGGGAACTGCGGCGGCAAGCGAACTGGTTTGTGCTCCTTGACGGTTAGCTATGACTTTAGAGCCGCGTCTGATACGTCCCAAATGTATCTATAATTTCTGCTTGTTCCATGATCTTTTGGATGACATTTTTATATGTTTTGCTACACTTTTATATCTTTTTACACATATTTGGACTAACCTACTAACTCAGTGCACCCAATGCCAGTTTTTGTCTACTGATTTCTTTTTTGCAGGGGCTTTTACCCAAATTTCCAAAGCCCCAAAAATCCCGAGAAAAATATATAAAAATCAGCGTGACGGAAGCTTCCAGATCACCGAAGATGGGCCAGAGGGGAGCCATGGGCTGGGTGGCCCCCACCTCCTCTGACGCCCTCCTTTGGCCTATATTTACCATTCGATCGGAAACCCTTCCATCATATCCAGAATCGCGAATTTCTCCATCGTTCCGCCGCCGTAGCGCTTCTGAGATCCGGAGCGTCAGGAAACCTCTTCCCGGCACCCTGCCGTAGGGAGGATTGACCTCCAGGAGCTACTCCACCGTCATGGAAACTTCCCGGACGTGCCGTGAGTAGTCCCCCTTGGACCATGAGTCCATGACCAGTAGCTATGTGATGTCTTCTCTCCAATCTTGTGCTTCCATGATTAGCCCTTTTGAGCTGCCCTACATGATCAAGGCACCTATGTAATTTTCCTGCTATTGCTATGCTTGGTTTGTTTGGATCCGATGGATTATGAGATTATGTTCGAATTGTGTTGAGTTATATACTTGATTATACTTTTATATTATGTTCTTTAGTGACTCATGCATGTTCTCCGTTGCTCTTTATTGCTTTGGCCGAGGAGTAGATTGTAACTCCAAGAGGGAGTGTTATGCATGATTGTGGGTTCACGCCCCCTGATGTCTAGCTTGAGTGACAGAAACATGAGACTAGGGGATGTGTTGTTGCTACCAGGGAGAAAACAACGATGCTTGCGACCGCGGTTGCAAGGATTGTTTACCTTACGCATAGTTCGTTAATGCAGTTGTCCGTTGCTTTGAGTTTACACTTTGGGTGGAGCTCGCAACTTAATACCAGCGAGATGTTCTAGATATATATATCAAGGTGGATGATTACTAAGTAGATGCTGATGAATAAACGGTATGCTTGTATTGGCGTACTGCCCATTAATATTGAGCCTCTAACTCTCAAGTAGCATAATTCGCATTGCGGTGTGTTTATAATTCCATCAATTGCCCAGCTCTAATTTGTTTACCCATGCATAGTTGTTTATCGTCTTTCGGAAGAGAGACATCACTAGTGAACATCATGTGACTCAGGTCCATATCACCACCATTGCTTACACCTCCACCATTTACCGCTTTTATTTACTTTTTCGTTGCAATCATTGTCACTATTCCCGCTTGTGTTTTGATCTTTTGCAAACTACAAGGCCGGAGAGATTGACAACCTCTCTGTACTCATTGGGAGCAAAGTTATTTCTTGTGTGTGCAGGTCCACGTCTTCTGCTAGCACCAGACAAGTTGACACCTACTTGTTGATCCCCGGAGTCCTCCTGATTCGATAAACCTTACAGTCTCCATGTAAGGGAAACTTGTTGCTGACTACATCTCCACATTCCACTTGGGGTAACCAACGAGTGGCGAGAAGTATATTCATCAACGCGTCATCAGCGTCTCCAGCCTGTACTTCAGCTGCCAAAGCCGGGGTGTGTTCCTCAGTTCGAAGTCATTGCTCGGTGTTACAAGTGATGGTAATGACACCCTTAGGTCCTGGCATCTTCAATTTGAGATATGTATAATGGGGAACAATATTAAAGCGAGCGAACAATGTACAGTCGAGGAGTACATGGTACCCACTGCGAAAGGGAAGAATGTCGAAGATCAAGTCTTTGCTGCAAAAGTTGTTAGGTGAACCAAACACTACTTCTAGAGTGATAGGGCCCGAGAAGCGAGCCTCGACGCCAAGTATTACTCCTTTGAACGTGATTTTGTTGGGTTTGATTCTTGATGGATCAATGCCCATTTTTCTCACTTTGTCTTCAGAAATTAGATTGAGGTTGTTGCCTCCATCCATGAGGACTCACATGAGGTGATACCCATCAACGATGGGGTCGAGTACCAAGGCCGCTGAACTCCTGTGCCAAATACTGGTTGGGTGTTCCGTGCGGTCATAAGTAATCGGGTATGCCGGCCATGGGTTGTACTTTGGGGCTAGTAGCTCTATGACATATATGTACCGATTTGACCGCTTCCTCTCCTTTTCGGGAAGTGTGACGTAGATCATGTTCACAATCTTTACTTCAGGGGGAAACTTCTTTTGGCCCATGTTGTTCGATCAACAAGGTTCCTCGTCATCCTTGCTGCGGGGGCTCTTGGCTTGGTCTTCTCCCACGATCTTGCTCGCCTCCTTGATCACCCAACAGTTACGGTTTGTGTGAGTAGTGGGTTTGCTTGGGTTGTCATGTATCTGACAGGGCCTCTCAAGTATTTTGTCCAGCGTGGTTGGGCCATCCCAACTCCCTTTAGAAGATTTCTTCCTGGGTACGGGCCTAGAATGCTGAATCTGGCATTAACTATCGTGTCATCGGCTTCACCACCTCTGCGTCCATGCTTGTTCTTGTTGTGTCGTGACTTTCCGTTGTTGTCCCAGACTGTGGAAGTGTCGGGATTTGAGGGAGGGTTGTCTCGACGGGATTGCCATGTATCCTCACCCGCGCAATGGAGAGCCATGAGAGTGGTAAGGGCGGCCATTGTCCTCGGCCTCTCCAGTCCAAGCGTTCAGGCTAGCCAATCGTCTCGTATGTTGTTGCGGAAGTAAGTTAATGCATTCGCGCCCGAACAGTCAACAAGCTGATTTTTCCTGGTGAGGAATCTATTCCAGAATTTCCGAGATGACTCATCGGGTTGTTGGATCATGTGGCTCAAGTCATAGGACCCAGGTGGTCGGCCATAAGTTCCCGAAATTTGTATCGAAAGGCATCTTGGAGCTCCTCCCAACTCCCAATGGAGTTTTTAGGGAGGCTGTTCAACAAATGCCTTTCCGGGCCTTTGAGCTTTAATGGTAGGTATTTGATGGCGTGGAGGTCATCTTCGTGAGCCATGTGAAAGTGAAGAAGGAAATATTCAATCCATACGGTCGGGTTTGTTGTCCCGTCGTACTGCTCGATATTTACGAGTTTAAACCCCTCGGGGAACTGATGGTGCATCGCCTCATCTTTGAAGCACATTGGGTGGGCAGCGCCCCTTATCCGAGCTGTATCATGCTGGAGATTAGACGAGATTCTACCCCGCTGCTATTCCCGAACTCCATTGTTCTGATTGGGCCGAGCTTGGTACCTATCCTGTCTGGTGGGAGTGTGACACCTATATTCGTAAATAGATCTTGTATGTCCTGTTCTAGAATTAATATGTTGTCGCAGGTCAACTGGGTCTCCGGGTTGAGCTGGCTCCCTTCTCCTATCCCGTCCTCGAGGAGGGCGGTCTAGTTGTTCGTCTTGTGCGAATCTGAGTGGTGCGGGCTACAAGGCCTCGTCTTTGAATTCTGGCAACAACGGGCGACGCGAGTAGCTTTTAGTTTGTCCATGTCGTTCCTGGTCGTACCCCTCTTCAACGGCCAGGACCTTCGTCCATCTTTGTGTGATGGAATCCTGTTTGGCTTTAAGTTGCCTCTGCTTCAGCTTAAAGCTTCCAGCAGTGGCTATGAGCTGCCGCCTGAATACTTCTTCATCCAGTGGGTCTTCGGGGACGATGAAATCCTTGTCTCCCAAGTTAACCTCCTCCTCGGCCGGAGGGATGTAATTGTTGTCTTCAAAATCATTGAGATCCTCGGGCTTGTCTAGATCCATGTAACCCGGTAGGTCGGGGTTGTATTCGGGGTCTGCAGGTTCTGGGGATTCGACGGGATTTTCTGTATCCTTGGGGGTGGGGTTATCTCCGGTTCACGCTTTACTTTCCTTGCCCTTGCGATCTTTAGGCTTTTTTTGCACTGACGACGGTGTCTGATGGGTTCATCGCCACTTTTTGACCGGGGTGTCATCGTCGCTTTTCCCCATGATACATCGTCCCTAGGGGTGTCCACGATGTAGACGTTGTACGTGGACGTGGCAGTCCATAATCCCGTCGCGGGAGGACCAGGTGATCTGATATCTGTGTCAATATCTTAGGCTTCCTCTGAGGAAAAGTCTAACATATCGGTTTGATCTTCGATACTGGCTATGAAGTCGGTGGTGGTTGGGGAATAAAGTTCCACGCACCTAGATTCACATCCAGAAGGATCCTAGATCGGGACCGAGCCATCCGAATTATCCATGGCTTGGGTTCGGGTCATCGTATTGTTTGACAACGTGATAATTGCTAGACTAGTCTTGAGAGTTCTGGCGGAGTTGAAATCCAATGCGTCAGCATAAGAAGTGTGTTCGGTCGAGGTTACCCCCGGGCCTTCGAACACAACAGTCATATCTGGACTCAAGGCCGAATCGGGGGTACACACTATCCCGGACTCGATGTCGCGGAGAGGACCCGAATTTAATGCTTCAGAATTGCTGAGCTCTTCGGCCAAAGACGTGACCTCAGAGAGTATAAGATCGCCTTGGGCGTCGGCGAAGTACTCTAAATCATCAAACTTGAATCCCTGCCCCGGGGCGAACCCGTTGATCTCGTGACGAACCGCCTTGACACGCGGGGTAGTACTGCCGAAAGCAGGGGTTGGTCAAGGATGAAGATATCCTAGGTGTTGATGTTTTCACTAGTGACCAAGCGAGTTATTGATCCTTTAGACGATCCTTCAGCGGAACTCTCAATGAAAACATCAATATCGGTGTCAAAACCGGCAGATTTCGAGTAAGGGGTCCGAAGTTTAGATCTTAGATCGATGGATAACAAGGGACGAAGGAGATGATGTTTCCCCAGGTTCGGGCCCTATTGACAGAGGTAAAACCCTAAGTCATGCTCCTGTTGTATTGAGGAAGGAGTAAATAGTACATAGTTGATCTACCTGGAGATCAACTGTTGTGGTCTAAAACCCTAGTCGTAATGAGCTTAATGTATCCTACGAACTCTGGGTCCTGGTTTATACAGATAACAGGGATGCTAGGGTTAGACAAAGTCGGTTACATCAAGAAAGGAATATGCCGATTACTACGTCACTTTGGATTGCACGCCAAGCCTTCGAAAGATTTCATCTCGATTCTAATACCACCAATGATGATCGAACGGCCCAGGAGTCCAGCCCACGAGAATAGATAAAGTGGCCTGAGGACCCCTTAATCTTGGACTCCCCCAAACGGTAGCAGTAATAACAATTTTGTAGTGATTGTAATAGCAGCAACACTAGTGATTCAAGCAAAACAATATTATGAGAAAGCGTAGGCATGGAGTACCGATAGATATTCGGATGAAATTCATAATGTAATAGTCGCAACCAAGAGCAACACATAACTAACTCCAATTCATCATCCATATGTAGGCATCTATTCCGTATATAGTCATATGTGCTTGCAATAAGAATTTCAATGACATATTTTGTCCTACCATCCCGTGGCAGTGGGGACCTATTGGAAATTAATGGTGATTAGGGCGTTCGTTTTAATGAAAAACCGAAACAAAGCATTAACACATAGTGAATACATGAACTCCGCAAATTACCATCATCCCCGGAGAGTATCCCAATTATTGTCACATTGGGGTCTAGTGATCATAACAAGTAATAGGTGCATACAACTTGCAACATAGAATCTAAGACACACTTATATTCATGAAAACATAATAGGTTCAGATTTTAAATCACGACGCTCGGGCCCTAGTGACAAGCATTAAGCGTGCCAAAGTGAGAGCAACATCAATCTCAAAACGTATTGGATACTAGGGATCAAGCCCTAAGAAATTGACTCAATTACATGATGAATTTTTCCCATCTCCATCTACCTCCAATATACCTACGATGAGATTACTCACTCCCGGTGGTGAGCATACTGAGGTCGTTGATGGCGATGTCAACGATTTGCCTACTCTGGAGCTCGAAAAATTCAAGCCTCCATGTGAAGAACATGAGGTGTCGGCGACTCCATATTGTAAAACGCGATGAAAATTTTCTCTCTGCTTTTTCTCTCGGGATGATGGTATATGTAGAGGTGAAATTAGGTCAGACGAAGGCTCGTTGGGTCTACAAGCTCACATGGTGCGTCTAGGGGGTGGGTGCCCCCATGAGCTTCTGGCTCTCTAGTGACTGCCCTTCGGGAGTCCTTTGTGCAAGTATATTTTATATATTCCAAAATAAAACTCCTTAAAATTTTGTGCAATTCGAGAACTTTTATTTCTACACATCAAAAACAACACAAAGGTAGTTCTAGTGAAAATAATGTTAGTCCGGATTAGTTTCATTCAAATTATGCAAATTAGAGACAAAAATAAGAACAAAAGTGTTTGGAAAAGCAGATACATTAGAACGTATCAACTCCCCAAGCTCAACTCACTCCTTGTCCTCAAGCAATTCAGTTGATAAACTGAAAGTGACACGGAAAACTTGTACAAACTCATTTGCTTTTGTTGTCGTATATAAATTTAGCAAGCAATCAAGTTTCGAGCAAAGAATATGTACTAACCACATGTATTATAACATTTAGAATACATGTTTATTCTTGTAAATGGCATAATCATCTAGCGAGAGATAACATTATATCTCAAAAATCAACACTTTATCTAAACAATCATGACACAATAAAGCAATCATGATACAATATGATATAGTGGTATCCCGCTAATCCTTTTCGAGACCACAAAACATAAATATAAATCACCTCTAATATTCAAGCAACGACTAAGCATTGTAATTCACGATAGAAGATATCCATTTACGCTCGCACCTACCGTTAATTAAACGAGATGCATGGTACACTAAGAATGACAATAGCGCTTTCAGGTCTCTTGCTTGAATAAGAAGGTAACGATTCAACAATAAAAGTAAATAGATAGGCTCTTCCCAGAGTCAAGCAGTTTTCTACGGTGCCAGAGCTCATTCATTCTAAAATAAAGAAAATTTTAGTTTTGAGAGGTATACTTTTTAAAACATGGTTTACAGTTGAGCTTCTGATATCTTCCATGCTAAACACATTAATGTTGGTTGCCAAATAGAAAGGAATTTTTACCCCCCCCCCTCCACCATACAAACACTTACATGGCTAGCCGAATCTAGAGGTGTCCTCCAAACAATCAACATTTCAAGGGAGTTTTTATTCCTATTTTTATGAATTAAGCGGGACTGGGCGTCCTTGTTGTTAGCCTCCCTCAAAGTTGACGAGCTAATAAACTCTCGTTGTGAGTTAAACACACTTAGCATGGAAGACATTAAGCACCCAACCGCTCCATGAGCATTTGGGTACACAAAACATGTATTTATTTGAAGGTTTAAAGATTGTGCATGCAAATTTTCTTGGAACGACAGGGTAATACCTCATATAGGTTATTATGATGGACTCTTATGGCATAAAAAATTTAGGAGTTTGGATGCACAAGAGGTATGCCCGCTTAGTACAAGTAAAGGCTAACAAATAGATTGAGAAGCGACCAACTAGAGAGCGATAATGGTCATAATCATGCATTTTCAATAATTAACAGTGAACATGAGCATGAGGGGGATATAAACACTCTGAACAAAAATAACATAGAGGCAATATTGAATTTGAAATAATTAAATACGTGAACCTGTGCCAAGTCAAGCCACCCGAATTTCTCATAAGGATACCATCCTAACATAGTAACGTACCACATCATCATCATTTTAATGCATGTTAACACCCAAGAAACATATTATCCACTCCTAACTATTTAAGCAAGACATGAGCAATTGTAATTTTTAATTATCACCATACACATGTTTACTCATAATAGGCTGAATTAAGATTACTGATTTAAGCATATTTATAAAATAGAAGCAAGTAGAGTTCATACTAGATTTTCTTCACCACGATCACTTTATTAAATTATCGTCGTTATTGTTTTTCACCTTCACGACTGAATGGTGAGAAAATTATGACAATGTAAGTGTGTAGTGAACTAAGCTGAAATTTACACGTACTTTATAAAAGCAGAAGACAAGCGAATATTTGGCCTTTTATTAGTTCAACAGTAAAGGACATAAGAGCCACTCGATGATGTATACGAGGTCATCTCCTTACGACGACTCAAGAAGAGAAAGAAAATTCATAAAACACACTGAAATATTTTAGTTCTTTTTCTCATGAAAGAAAAGAAAAAAAAAGAGGAAAATTACTTACAGCAAAGAATTTCCAACAAACACAAAAAAAAAACCCGAGATTGGATGTTGTGGTGGGTCTTCTTCATACATAATTGGATATTGACGTCGACTTTATCCTATTTTACAATTGTATATGGTTTGGTGACACGCTTGCATTTGCATGTTGAGATAAATTCGCCAACGGGACGACTCTCGTAAGTACATACTCCGGATTACAAAAGATGGTTTCAACGTTTAGTTCACATGCCCACAAAAGAAACCTTTGGAGAATGGGCGTACATACATTCATAAATCGCATGCAGAAATACAAACACGGGCGGCCTGGTTGGTGCGTACGTACAGTACGTAGATGCATCAGCAACACTGTTGCACCTGCCGAGGGCTTAAATGATTGGGGTCACTCACCGCCACCGGTCAGGTCGGTCTCCGTCTCCTCACTCACTGACCCGCCCGCATCATCAACAAAAAAGTTTGCTAGCTCCGCTCCCCCAGCTCAATTCCGTCCCCTCACCCACACAGCAGCTTTCCCACGGCCCCCCTCCCCTCTCCGCCCGTGCCGCGGCTATCTGCCCGCCTATATACACACCTCCCCGCCCACCCTACCGTCTCTCCTCCCCCTCTTTCTCTCTCGCCACCACACCCAGTCACCCACGCACCCGCTGCTCGCTCCCTCGGCTCGGCATCGATCTCTCTCTCCCTCCACGGCAGGCCGGCGTCGTCGATCGCGTGCTTGCCAGGTAAGATTTGTGGTCGATCTTCGTCCTACTGTAGCTCCGGGCGGGCCCTCCGGCGGCCAGCGGCTAACTGCTGGTTGTGCGGCTGAGATGACCGCGGGCCAGCGCGTGCGCGCGCGCGTGTGTGTCAGTTTCTTGGCTGATGCTGCTCTGCCGCAGCGGCCGAGGTGAGATTCAGGCCGACTTGGATGCCACGCTCTGGTCCGGGCCTGCACCGTACTTCAAGATAGCTCAGGACCAGCTTCTGCTGATCCTTCGATTCTCCCTTTAGGAAACCCTAGAGTCAAAATTTCTTGTGCCCTCGAGAAGGATATCGTGTACACCTACAGACTCTCGCCGGTGCTTAGCTTGATTTTTTAGTTGCCCGTGAGCTGAGCTGAAGAACCATGCCGCGAGCTGATGAGCAGCTAGCTCACTGGCTGGCTGCAGTGTGAAAATCCAGATTCTTTTGGTTTCAGGCGGCTCCGTGTGTACTGACGGGCGGTCGTCTCGCATGCAGATCTGAGGTCAAAGCAGGAGGACAGGACGGACATGCAGGGAGCGCTGGTGGACAGCCCGGGGGCGGCTGAGGCGGCGGTGCGGCCGAGCAGGTACGAGTCGCAGAAGCGCCGGGACTGGCACACGTTCGGGCAGTACCTGCGCAACCACCGCCCGCCGCTGGAGCTCTCGCGGTGCAGCGGCGCCCACGTGCTGGAGTTCCTCCGCTACCTCGACCAGTTCGGCAAGACCAAGGTCCACGCCCCGGGCTGCCCCTTCTTCGGCCACCCTTCCCCGCCGGCGCCGTGCCCGTGCCCGCTCCGCCAGGCCTGGGGCAGCCTGGACGCGCTCGTCGGCCGCCTGCGCGCCGCCTTCGAGGAGCACGGCGGGCGGCCCGAGGCCAACCCGTTCGGCGCGCGCGCCGTCCGCCTCTACCTCCGCGAGGTGCGCGACTCCCAGGCCAAGGCGCGCGGCATCGCCTACGAGAAGAAGCGCCGGAAGCGCCCGCCACCGTCGTCGTCCCAGAAGGCGGCCAAGCCCGCGCCGTCCCCACCCCCGCCTACCTCCACGCAAGTAGCCGCGCCGCCCCCGGAGCGAGCCCCGGAGGTCCTCGTCTCGCGGGCCGTGCCGGCGCAGGGGCACTACTTCATCCCACACCCGCAGCACTTCATGCACGGGCATTTCCTGATGCCAGGCAGCCATGAGGCGGACGCCGCCGTCCCGAGCAGCTCCAGCGGAAACAGCAACGGCCACAGCAATGGCCACAGCGGCGGGAACGGCGGCGATGAGATGGCCATGGCGATGGCAGCGGCAGCGGAGGCGCACGCGGCGGGGTGCATGCTGCCGCTCTCCGTGTTCAACTAGCGAGCTCCCCGGCCGCATCCATGGTTGCGATCCTAGCAAATGCAATCGCAAGGTAGGTCTTAAGTAAGTTAATTCGGAGGTCTATATATCTAGCCGTAATCTCGATCGATCGCCGGATGAACCCCATCGATCGATCGATCACCGCGCGGACGCACTGTTGTTGTCCTTACCCAACACTATTCACCCTTTTGGCTACATTTCTTGCTCGGAGCTAGTGGTGCTCCTCCTCCTTGCTACTGTAGGGTTTCTACTTTCTAGCAGCGTTCGTGCACGCTTGGTTGATTTGTGTATGCAGAAATAATTAATCCAAGGCTCGATTGAAATTGCAAGGGGATTTCCACTGCTAGAATGTGTGCACTGCTGACCGATTGATGCATGGTTTGATGTATTTGTTGCATTTTTCCTGTCGTCGGACAGATCTTACTGATGTGCTCCTAGTATTTTAATTTGTTCGTGTGACTAGCATTGCCATTGCACTGTTTCATGTGTAATACATGCTTAATCTTGGTGATGTTTCACCTTCGAGAATTTACATCTTGCATCGTAGGTTTCATCTTTCATTCTTTCAGTATATATTTCTCGATTCCCGGGCAAGAAAATTCTTGATTCATATGATATGATCTTGGTCGTGTGCTTCCAATTTGTTTGCACGTGGGGCATCGAAAGGATATTAAATTTATATGATAAATCTTGCAAGAATTTGCATAGAAAATCCACACAGCTAGCATTGAAGTCTTTGCACGTTTCTTCACTACAAGTGGGGCCTTAGACCATTTCCAATGCATCTTCTCTTAACATCATATCCTAATGCATGTTAGATGTTTGGACACAACATCTGCATGCATTGTATCTGACATAGATCTGGTATTTTATTGTAGACCCTACTTTTATTAAGATTATCTGAGTCGTCTAATTGGATGGTAATGTGAGAGTTACTAATATATCAATCATTTTGCGGATGGAGACCGTATCTAAGTACTAAGATAAGAGACATTTCTATAAGAGATCATCGCTCGCCATTAAATTTTTAGGCCACACAGACAAAAATCTTATGTGCTGGCCAAAGAGATGGTGCAAGGGTGAAGCATTTGGAGCGGTATAAAGTTTACTTTAGAGTTTTCGACGCTGTAGATGACCATAGGACGATATGTCTTGTCAAAAGTTAAAATAGACCTCACAACTTGTGAGTAAGATATAGACAACTTACCTAAGGAACATTATCGTCTGTATATGCTCTGTAATAACTAACAAATTATCCGTACGATAATAACAAATAACAATATCATCTCGTTTCATTCTTTTCCTTACACCTTTCGAAAATCTTACGAACCTCCTAAATCTAGCATCATTACTGTACACGACTTCAGAAGAAACTACCGTCCCTACATGTTTTTTCGAAAAACTTTTGATCTGTTCATCTTCTGACTGCACAACGAACAACAAAAATATGAAAAAAAATATATACATTGAAATGCATAGAGTAGCGACAACTAGCTAACTTTTTTAAAATATTGGGTTTTTTGTTGAATTTGAAAAATATAGCATTTTTTTAAGAAAAACGAAAAATATAACGGTCTCGGCCGGACCGAGGCCGACCCGTAGCCGAGTATCACCTGTCGGCCTTGGTGTGGCCGATTAGCCCCCAGTCGGCCATGTGGTAGCCGACTATTGGTCGGGCCACGTCGCTCGCGCCCACTCGGCCTGGAGGGGAGCCAGTCGGCCCTGGCATGGCCGGTAGGCCTTTGGGCCATGACGAGGCCGATAGGTGGCCGATTTGAGCCAGCCCGCTCCCCCTCCCCTTCTTCCTCCTCCTTGTCTCTTTCTTTCTCTCCTTCTCCTCTTTCCTTCTCTCCCAACCCAAAAACTCTCTCATCTCTAAACTAATCCTAGTCATTTTTTCCCACATTTTTCATCGTAGTTGTATCGTATAGGGTTAGGGTAGCCAAGCCATTCGTCTCACCCGCGATGGGGTAGTCCACGTCTAGAACAGCAACCGACGCCCCATCCACTGCCTCCTGCCCAGGCAGGTAGTTCGGCGTGGCATCACCCACAACACCATGCTCCCTCGTCGAGCTTCGTGTTTCAGCCGACATTACAACATCACAGTCCCAAGATGTGTTTCATGTTTTAGGCACATCAAATTGGTATGGTCCCTCCCGCAGGCTCCTATGCATATCAAGAGGCGTCGGCATCCAGATCCGGGTGCGCTGGGGAATAAGAAGAACCACTATCACAGCAAAACATGTGGTTGGACATGTTTTCGACTCCTCCACCATGGCCCACACAGGATACACAGAATGACCAGGGCGGGTCCGAGATTCCTCTTCGTAACATTAGCCCCCCCCCCCCCTAGATTTGGATGGAATACGCCTCCCCCACTGCCAGAGCGCCAAGGCAGACATCGTTAGTAAGGCTTCTATCTATCATTAGAGACATGGCTCTCTAATTATGTATGAGACATATGTTCTATTTCTATGCTTAGTTGGTTCAGCGGGGATAACACTTATACTACCAACAACTTGAGATTACAAACACATACTACGGTATACATCTGAATTAAAAGGCACGACTGAACTAAATGAAGGCATCATCGTCATCCTCCGTCGATGCGGAGCTCTTGCCCTTCGATGACGCAAAGCTCTTGTCCTTCGTCGACGCAGAGATCTTTCCCTTCGATGATGAGGTACTCTTGTCCTTGGTACTCGGCATGAAGATATCGTCTTCGTCCTCGCTGTCGTCCATCCATAAAAATGGATGTTTTACTCCATCGTGTATGTGTTGGCCTTTATTCTTCCATCTTTCATTCAACCTGATAAGTTCTTTCCGTATCTCCTCAAATGTCCTTTGAGGCCACCCCTTCCTAGCAAATGCATGGGCAACCTCATTCAATAGCGTGTCACTACTGATGAGTTCGTGCAATGCAACTATTCTATTGTCTATCTTGAAATTGCTAGCTAAGCGCAGAAGACATTCAGACATACAAGAGTGAAAACTACGATCAAAAGAATAATGGGACATCTTGAGGAGAGTTAGCTACTGGACTACAATGCTATCCCACCTTAGTGTGGAGGGGAATTTTTATAGGTGCCTGAGAGCGAGGACGGAGAGAAATGGTAGGAAAGCAAGGCGGGAAAGAAATTGCGGGAAAGATATGGCCGGAAAACTTAACATGTTCAAACTAAGATACACCTTGCCGAAATTAAGATACAACTTGCTGAAAGTATTCAATTTGAGGATACAATAACATAAATCTACTGAGCCCAACGTGGATATTTTCCTTTTCCATCACCAGCTTCTTCCTTGGCCGAACGAGCCATTTCTTTCTTTCTCTGCCTCTTAGCATCACGGGCCTCCTGTCGCTCTCTATAAACCTCTGCCAGTCAAAGTTCCTCTTCTCGATTTTTCTTGTGCATCTCATAAATCATAGCCCTCTGCTTCACACAGTACTCTTGCCATTCTTTCTTCTCCTCTTCTTTCCCCTCTGTTTCGGCCTTCTCGCGGCGCTCTTCCAAGTCCAAACTATCCCATGCACGACGATCTCTTTCATGAATCTCGATCACCGCCAAGTCCGACATTTCCATGTCAATTCAATGATAGTACATGCACGGAGGAGGAGGAGACTACAAAAAATATAAATATAAATATCAAGTAAACAATAATATCAAATAAGTGTTTATTCTTGATGACTTGAGCATACCGGAGGTCTGATGTACGTAGAAATAGAAACGGGTGGATCTTCCTCATAATTGGCGCACATGAAAAACTTCATGCCCAACCAATCTGAAAAAACTGTCACCCCCTTCACCTTGCAGAGATCACCGCACCAACAAACGCACTACTTCCACCCCCCAAGGCAAACTCGCACTCTTCATTTTTCTAGACCTAATGCTTTGATCCGAGCAAGGCAAACTCATAATGACTAAAGCGTTTGTGTTTTCTAGTGTGGCTAGATGATGGAGGAAGAGAGTCCAATGCCTCCTTTTATAGACTTAGATGACAAGGACAATGGCGGGAAACGAGGCGGGAAAAAAATTGGCGGGAAACGGGGCAGGAAAGAAATGGCGGGAAAGGGAGGCGGGAAAGAAAGGGCGGGAAAAATTATAGAGGGCCAATTTTCATATCGAGGACATAAAAAATGTTCATTGCGTGGTAAAAAAAATTCATGCACTTATTGGCTTTGCCAACACCAATTAGTACTAATTGGTCACGGCTAGGCCGATTAGTACTAATCGGCCTAGCCAAGGTCGATAGGTGCCCACTTGCAAGGCCGACTTGCCTGTCGGCCTAGCCATAGCCGATTGGGACTAATTGGTCTTGGCTAGGCCGACAGGATCAATATTTTTCAAATTCAATAAAAATGCAATATTTTAAAAAAAGAGCCGAGAACTATATGTTGTGTGGCATATCTAAAGGCTCCTTGACTTTTTAAATTTTTAAGATCAAGTGTGGACTTCTTGTAAATAAGATAACTAGACAATTTCTGTCACGTGCTCGAAAGTTATTTAGGGTGTGTTTGGCCAGCAGTCATTTATGGCGTGTTTGGTAGCCGGGCCTGGCTATCTCAAGCCTGACTTTTATTAGGCCGGTTAAGCAAATGCAGCTTCTAAATCAACATCTACGATATCTAGTTTTTGACGCATTAGGTGATAGTTTAACGCATGGTGTTTGGTTGCATGCATTGTTTGAACTCACGAATAAGCATGTTATTTGGTTGCACACGGTTAGTGGCGGAGCTTCACCCAGTTTGATGGGTGGGCGAGACTAAGAAAATACACCCAACACTTGTTATTGGGGCCCAGTTTTTATGTCATCCTTTGCTATTTTTTGCTGGGCTGGGCGGGCCAAGGTCCGGTTTGGCCCTAACGTAGCTTCGCCCCTGCACACGGTGTTAGGTGTGTTAACTTTGTATAGTACGTGGTGAGGTTACCTTACACATGATTATATTTACCACACTAACGACACAACACTCACGATGATGATGAAGTTCCTCAGCCAAAGATGTGGCGTCACCTTGCCAACTTCAACCTTGAATGTGTGCTTTTGCACATAGTTGGTGGAAGCTTCTTCTGCCCCTTGCCTAGTTTTAAACCCTCTATGGTTGTTGTTGTTGTACGTTGCAACTTGTTCACTGCAAGCTTTCTATGGACTATAAAGCCTTGTGCCCTCCTGGCGAACACCGCATACCATTTGTACTAGTAGTGCACAAGAGCAACGGTTGAAGCAGCAAGCAAAAGAACAATTAAGAAGCAATCAATGGAGCAACCAAGCAACAAGCAATGGAGCAAAAGTAGTAAGCATGCATGATCATATGACATAACAAGTTCTAACCTACCACTACTATTGTGTCATCCTACCACCACATCCAAAAGAGGGTGTCATCCTACCATGGCAAGTTCATGAAAATCATGAGGGGTTAGTATATACCACCTTAGCAAAATATAGAGACCATCAAATAGTTTTCAAGTCCCGGCTATACAAAATATACATCGCCATCGCCATCTAGGATCATGCATGCAGTACCCACCAGCAAGCTCTAGTAGTAGTGCTTGACCAGCTCGCTCCATCGAGGTCTCCTTCCTTAGGTGGTTGTACACCTGGGCGGCGGTCACTTCCTGGCCACACAATTCGAACACCTGCTTCGCAACGGTGTTCAAGTGCACCTCCTTGAAGGTCTTGTGAGTCCGAACCCGCTGCAGATGAGCTCACACATCTTTTTCAGCACGAACATGGACATGAAGTGTCACTTCATGTTGTTTCCCCTATCATCCTTCTTGGCCTTAAGTGCAACGACAACATATGTGGCGGTTGGCTCAACGAGCACAACTGGCACAAATATAGAAGCACCAGGTGATACCTCAAACACCTCTGAATCAGCAAACACGTTCTCGTTGACGAGGGGCTGTGAATCCTCGTCATAGGAGGCCGCGGACCAGTTGTCGGATGGGACAAAGGCCTAACTATGAACTTGCGTCTGTGTGGTCATGTCCTACAACCGTATAACACATAGAAAGTAAGCATAGCACATACCGTACCACAACGTCACAACCTGACGATCTATGAAAGGAAGAGCATACATGACAACTATATATGAATCCATCACCAATAGCTACAACAACATCAGAACTAGCTATGAATCCATTGTGTTCATTACTATCATACTACTCTAGTTACATAGATCCAGCACAAATAGCTATCACTACATCAAAATCTAGCATATGCTCGCAGATCAATGCAAGAATCAGTCCTACCACATCCTTCCACATCTAACCCTACAACAACATCCTCTCAGATATAGCTAGAACGGACACAGAGAAAGAGGCGATTGAACTCACAGAGGCCATGGCTGCAGCTCGGGGTGGGGGGGGGGGGCTCTGAGAACTTGAGGACATGAGTCGCCACGGCCGTGGACCGCCCGTCGGTGAAGGAGATCCGCTTACCTGGTCGTTGGTGCCGATGAGCGTCAGCGGAAACGCTTGCAAGGGGGAGGATGGCGGGACTCTAGACGGTGAGAGGATGGGGGCTAAATAAGGCGACCAAATAGGCGGGAGGTGAGCTGAAATCCTCTTGCCGATATATTGAAGGCGCGTGCGAGCTCGCGTCATCTCTGTGATCGCAGGAGCTGAGCGTCGCATTCCCCTCCCCTGCTTCGCTCGAGCCTGACTCTGGAGAAACTGTAGATCCAAGCGTAGCTCTTGGGGTTGGCTTGGAGTGCTTTAACGTTCATGTTGTGCATGCCGAACAGTGTATATAGGATAACCAAACAGCCCGATCCCTTCCTGTGAGGGCCTGACTAGGACTTATGCGAGCAATCAAATGCGCCATTAGTGAAAAATCAGCTTCTTCTGGTCATTTGCTTCTAAGGAAAAGGACATTTTCACTATATTCATTATCCTAAGCATGCCCTCGATTTTCTTTAATGAGTTGATGTTATATTAATTGAATATCCTTTTTGTTTTATGAGATTTTTGCTAAAGTTTCATTTATGCCTAATTAACATCGAGTAGACCCTAATTGATAGATCGAGAAGATAAAACTGCACTATGCTAATGTCCAACCTCTGCATACCACGATGCACACAACCAGCATGTTCCCTAAACTAAGTTTTTTTTTTCAATAAAGGTTGCCACTCTTAAGCTAAGCAAAGGATTGTGCTAAAAATATTTGAAAACATGTATTGAGGATCATGCATAGTATCCATATGAATTCAGAATACTAGATGATACCACTCACGTTGTTGTGAGAATATTTTGCAATACATTTCATGATATTTGGTTGTACGCGACATGACACTTGGAGTAATAATATGAGAGCTAAAACTGAAAACACATTAGATTGAAAGTATTTCCTTATAGTACGGTTGTAAATATTTATAGATATTAATAGCATAAATGAATGAAAATCTACATGCATTTTCTCAGGTTCAGGTGATCTTTTTCTTATGCATGTGGTTGCATGTTTGAGGTGGACTTTTTCCCGTGCAAGTTGTATGCTGAGGTGGCATGCTTACATATTAAGATAAATAGGTTAGTAGGAGCTAACAATTTTGATATGGACGATTAGAAGCTAAACATCATATTAAGCATTTGTTGCATTTGATTTTCTATTAAGTTTCCGAAAGGTAGTGTACTTCTCAAATTTTTGTGCTCGAAGCCCTGTGAAAAACATAGAAATTGTTTCCTTTTCTTTCTATACATTACATGATTTCTGTATGATATTATAAAAATATTCATAATATTACCGGTCATCTTACTAGTACAGAAGTTAACGTGAGTGTGGCATAAATTGTAAATAGTAGTATGCACGACAGGTGTGGTTGATAATCTTGAAACGTTCCACGTGTAGGATAGTTGTGGATCATTATGAGTTAAGCAGAGTCTATGTCGAAAATCAATGGCACAGTCTATGTGAAAAATCAAAGAGATGTACCGTGACTAGAATCAATGGCAGAGTCTATGTATATCGAGCAGACAACCTTGAAAATCATGATGTAACTAATAGTTTCATGATGGATTTTGGTAATTGTGGGTGTGCTCGCGCCAATTTTTTCAATCAGATTTACCTTTTTTTAGCAATCGGGAAGAGCAATACGTTTTTCATTAAGACTAGCAACCGAGTCGACGACACCGCCAACCAAGTCGACGACACCGCCAACCAAGTGACAAGAGACGACACCCTACCACCCAATACGATTTTTAAAGATGCCACGCCGACCCCAAGGCCGTGCATCCACCTTAGTCGATGGCTCTATCGCCTTAGCGACCAAAGCAAACACCATCGCGCAGGACAGGACACTCCCAACCCGCGGCTCCAACTTACACAACGGCTCTGAGGTCACGAACCTCCCTAGTCGAAGACATTGTTGTCCAAGCGACCAAAGCCAACACATTGCCGCCGCTCCGACTTTCTCCTCGGCCCCATGGCCTCGCACACGCCTATCCGATGAAGCTAACAAAGCCAACGAGCCACCAGCAACTGGCCGGAGACCAGACCTCCAAGGTGTGGCCCCAAGGAGAAAGTGACGACGACTGCCATCAACCCCGTTTGGACCAAGGCCAATGCTGGGTATTCACCCGGAGAGTCCGAGACCAAGATGACACGGGAAGTGAAGGGACTTCACGATGGCACCTCCAAGGGGGAATCTGGTGTACTTTTCCTAGTTCAAAGTTTGGATCATTTGCTAAGAGAAATTGACGCCTTTGCATAGCCATTTTGCACACGTCCGTCTCAGTGGCCCATTGACCTCCACTACGCCCTTTGCTCGAATCCCAACCGCAGGGGATTGACAGGCGTCCGATGGAACAATTTTTCTTCTCAAAAGAGGAAAGGGACGTATCATTGTCAATGCTCAATGGTCGAAACGTTGGCGATGGAACATCTAGAGCTCGCTATGATGCTATCTAGCCATGGGATGGGAGTATGTGTGCTTTCCTTGCTCCTGATGATTAGGGGCCAAATGGGCAATGGATTCCCAAATCATTTGATTCCTGAAGAGACCTGGCAGAGAAACACGAGGGTAGCACTATTCTTCTTCCTCTCTTTGCGGGTGTGTCACTCATTAGGCGCAGGAAAAAGAAACGGTCCTTTGGTATACCACGTCCAATCGATCGCCAACCTGTGGCCGGTGAATTCTCACTGGACTGTTCGCCGGATTACTCGTGTCTTGTCTTTCGATGGTAAGCATGAGCGGTCCTGGGGTACCCGTAGCTATGTAGGATAGGTGCCCACACACTACACAGTGGCGTGCTCAGGGCAAGTCGATGTCACATCTCATGAGCGAACTCTAGTCCACGACGCAGTAGCAAAGCCTCGAATACAGTAGTACTTCAATTTTTATTTGCTCGACATATTAGCTTTGACATATGCTAATGTTGAATCAAGTTTCCAGAAAAAAAAACATGGCCATTTATGATAACAATTCTATATGATGTGAAAATATATTCAATGATAAAGCTAATGTCATATCGATTTGGTAGTGCATATGTAGAAATAATTTTCTACAAATTTGTTCGAAGTTTATAAAAATGACTTCACACAAAGCTAATATGGGAAGTTAATTAAAACGGGGGAGTAGTAGCTTGGCATAGTACTTACTCAAATCAAGTACTCCCTTCGTTTCTAAATATAAGTTTTTCTAGAGGTTTTACTAGACGATTATATATGGATGTATATAGACATACTTTAGAGTGTAGGTTCACCCATTTCACTCCGTATATAGTCCCTTAGTGAAATCTCTTAAAAGACTTAGGCCCTGTTTCTTTAAAAAGTCATAGGACTTTTTTTAGTCCCAACTAAAAAGTCTCTAGTCCCTACCCGTTTCTTTCCAGGGACTAAACATGGACTAGAGATCATTAAATGACATACAAAAAGATCATGTTATCCTTAGTAATATACTAGAAGTTATTAAACGACATGCTAAAAGTATGAGCATTGTTGAAAAAAATGTCAAAAAGTCCCAAAAAGACCCTCCCATAGGGACTTCTTTCTTTAGTCCCAAATACCTCCTTTTAGTCCCTAAAAGTCCCTCCTATTTCTTTCACATGGGACTAAAAACAACTTTTTTTTAGTCCCTACAGCAAAAAGTCCCTCTAAAGAAAACACCCCTTATATTTAGGAACGCAGGGAGTACATGTACACAATAGCGCATGATTATATAAGAATTTGTCTTGACTGTGTGAGAGTAATCCTCTCCATTTGCAAAGCAGAAGTTGTATTAGTTTTGAACTGCATCTAATGAGCAGCTTTGAAGATCAATCCTTTTGTGAATATGCATATACGTGTACATGTAATAGTACAGACCATGTATCTATTTTTCATGAAAATATTAATGGTACAGTTTTTACCAAACGTGCATAAATTTCTATAGCAGTAACACATATTCTAGAAGTTGGATAGCTTATACGGGCGTTTGAGTCATACATTTGTTTGACCAGGTGGTTCAGCATGTACTTCTTCCATCCCGGTTTATTGAGTCTCCTCGTATTTTCTTGTAGACTTTGAATACAAATTTACCTAAAGATTTCTAACTTATACTCCCTCCGCTTTATAATTTAGTGCATATAGTTTGTTTTTCTAAGTCAAACATCACAAACTGATGAAGATTGCGGAAAAATATATTTACATATAGAACGCCTAATGTATATCATTTGACTTATCATAAGCTGTAGTTTCGTATTTTACATATTAAGTATTGTACATATAAATAGTTTCTATAAACTTGTTCAATGTTTGTAAACATTGATTTTTGAAGAAAAAAATTTGCACTACATTATGGAACAGAGAGTATGTCACAAAAATTGAATGGTGGAAATGTCTTTCAAATACAAACTCAACAGTAAACTTTTAGTGTTATATCTGTAGTACTTTGCTAGCTACTCCCTCCTTTCGGTTTAAAGGGTCCACCTCCGATTTTTTTGAATTATATTATTTATTTATTCGTGAAATAGATTTCCATTATATTATTTTCACTTTGAGTCTTAGTATTTAGTTACAGTGCTTTGTGTGGCTTGTCACATTTAATCCAAGAGGTGAGAGAGAGGGAATTAGAGGCCATTATGCGCACTCTTCTTTTGCATGCACCATGCAAATCCAATTATTAGGAGAGTGTTGCACTTATTACTTCCCGGTCAAACATGCGAGAACATTTAATTTGACAATTTTGAATCCATAAAACGTGTGCCATTCACTCACAATTTAGCTTGGTTGATGAGATTTTAGATTTTAGCCCTCCAAACCGAAAGAAAGGAAGCATGTAGATCAAAAAATTTACCCAAAATACAAGGGTGCTCAATATACCCAGACGGGGGAAGTAACTTTTTTGCAGCTTGTCATTTATACATGTCATACATTTGAGTAGGTAGGAGTAGTACTATAGGGATGTTTGAGTCGGTAACTCAATTTACCCACATACATGTGCTTTGACGCTGGTCCCATTTACCTATACATAGGTAACCATATAACTTCTTTGCAGCTTGGCGACTCCATGTGCTTTGGAGTAATATCGAATATAAATGTGGAAACAACATACTGGACAATGGGACCTCTCGCATCCACCTGAGCAGTCTATGTGAACACACACACACACATATATATATACAAACAAAGGAAAAAAAAACTAGGGCCCTCGTTTTCAAACAACACAGTCTCTCAACACAGCACACCATTTTACTGCTGGTAAACAATTGCAGACCTCCAAAACAGTACCTTGGGCATTGCATGACCAAGTGTTAATTAATTAGTAATTTGATGCATCCAAACAGAATAAGATGGATGCCCTATTAGGAAGCCTGACCTTGCACTGTTCTATATGTCTTTGTGACCAACAGTGCTCTTTCTATGTCGTCTTGTTCCAAGAGGCAAGAGCCACAGATGAGCAGGACCCTAGGTAGCCACCCACAGTATTAGACTCGAGTTGACCAGGTACATCTCCATGACATTGTGCACCATACAGAACTCAACACAAGGGGCACAGAGTGGTCCTGAGGGCAGGCTGATGCCAATGGCCTACAAAGCCTATACAGCGTAGCAAGACAACTTGTAGTGGTGAGGCCGTGGGAAGCAATTGCATGCATGCACACATATGATTGTAATGTGTGAATAGCGTAGCCTTTTTCACATATTGCAGTGCATCAGCTAGAATCTAGCAGATGGTGTTGGTGCATGCATTTATATTGCATGGTGCAAAAGGATAGCCCTTGGATGGTAGATCTTGATCCTGCTTTTGTTGTAACTTTTTTTTATTTGGCCATGTACTTTAGAGCACGTACAATAAGGTACAGTCAGCGGGCTGTAAGGATTAAAATACTATATTTCTGCTGAGTTGGATGAGAGAGAAGAGGAGAGAGAAGGTAAGCGGGCTCTTCGTGAAGAGCCAGCTCTCGCACGTGCTTCTAGGTGCTTTGTGAGAATGAAACATGGATCATATATGATAAAAGTAGTACTCTTTTATAACTAACTATTGTTCAAGCTAGCTATAAGGTGGGCTATAAGACTGGTTATAGGCAGCAGTTGGCTATACTATTAACCATGCTCTTACTCAATTGTTCTTTGTCGCCTTCCATTGTGTACTGTGCTCTTGGGGAGGCACTGTTGGGTTTTATTATTGCATACACATATGTCATGTCAAGCGTGGGGCAGAGAGCTAGCTTGGATTTTGGTTAATTAACCGGCATGAAAGTCTTGTCAGCTGGGATGCGACCAAGTATTGCTGTAATGTCGGCACGCGGTAGGACATGCTCTCTCACGATCTCCCAGATCCTCATGTTCCTCGTAGTTAGCCCGTCAGAACCGGGATTATTTTACTAAATGGCGCCTAGAAAAACTTTATTCTCTGCTGATCCTTAAAAAAATTACTTTGGGGTCTGCCCCTCTCATTCGCGTGGAGTAACCATCTGCTACTTAACTTACACATGATGGCGCTTTACCTCAAGACGTGTTTGACGGTAGCGGATGACCACCCGCCAGCAAGGTAAATCTTTGATTCGTAGGTAAAACAAACGCAGAAATAAAATGACATGTCCTATAATACCTATAAGATTTAAGTGAATGATTGATAGAGCAGGAAACACAATAAAAAAATCTAAAAATAATATGAGTGGATGAAATTTTAACTTTAAAATGTAGTACAAACGGATCCTATGAAAAAGCTCCTAAGGAGCCAATCCTACTAGTCAAACGATCATTAAAGGAAAAATTCTAATGGTCCAAATACTTCAAAAATTATATGTAATTCCTTTGAATCAAAAGAGCCTCAAAACTAAAGAAGGCGAATTTAGGTGGTAGAGTCTTTCAGATGTTTCGGTTTTCTCTGTCCATCTAACATTTCTGTGTCTTGATGCTTATTTTCGTTGCGACCGAGTAAGATCGTGCATGATGTGAGGTGCTTTTCAAAGACGTCATCTCATTAGATGTGGACATATTCACACTGGATATAAAACCCGATACGCAAAACTCGAACCAAAAAAATACGAACTCGTATTGACCAAACTCGGAAAACCCAATCACTGAATGGGAAGTAGTTTTGATCATCCCGATTATTTTTCGAAAAATTGAGTTAGAAGTTACGGTACTAAAATTACCCAAATAGCCCGAAATAATCAGCAGTCTAGTAAAAAATCAGTCGTCCCCAACTGCCAACCCATTTTATTTACTTATTTTTTTGAAAACAGAGGCATAAGATTTGCCTCATCAATTAAACAAGGAGAAAATAGAGTTTGGCGTTTTACAACACATGCACACGTTCGGCCTGACAATTACTCGTCTGAGAGAATTTTTCCCTAGATTTTTCGCACCCGCGGCTATTCACAGCTTGGCCTCCTCAATAACTGAGGAGAGCAGGGTAGTCGATGGCAAACTCTTCTGGCGGAACACCCTCGCATTCCTTTCGTTCCAAATGTTCGAGGAAAGAAGCATAGTGAGGGAGGTCATGGCCTGCCGGCTGGGGTTGCGATTGTCTGTTCTCCTATCTCACCACTCATAAACTGATTCGTCCATGAGCTAAACGGAGGTGTCCATGTGAGCGAGCCCCATCTTTTCAATGATAGACTTCCAAAGCCTGATCGTGTATCGACACTTGAAGAATAGGTGGCTGCCCGTCTCCTACTTCCTATTGCATTGCACAGGCCAAAGTTTGGCCACCTATGGCGCTCCAGATGATCGTCGGTCCAAATTCGATCTTGCAACGTGAGTCAAGCAAAGAATTTCACCTTTGGAGGTGCCCAGGATTTCCACACCGTGTGATCCAAGGGGGAAAGGTGTCATCCCAAGGTTGGAGACGTATCAAGCATCCCCAAGCTTAATTCCTGCTCGTCCTCGAGTAAGTAAATGATAAAAACAGAATTTTTGATGTGGAATGCTACCTAACATATTTATCCATGTAATATTCTCTATTGTGCCATGAATATTCACATCCATAAGATTCAAAACAAAAGTCTAATATTGACATAAAAACAATAATACTTCAAGCATACTAATAAGGTAATTGCTTCCTTTCGAAATAACATGGTCTTAGAAAGTTATCCCTACAAAATCATATGGTCTGGCTATGCTCCATCTTCACCACACAAAGTATCTAAATCATGCAAACCCCCGATGAAAAATAAGCAATTATTTCACACTTTCTATGTTCTCAAACCTTTTCAACTCTCACACAATACATGAGCGTGAACGTAATACATGAACGTGAGCCATGAATATAGCACTATATGTGGAATAGTGTGTGGTGGAGGTTGCAAAAAAAGGAAGAAGATAGTCTCACATCAACTAGGCATATCAACGGACTATGGAGATGCCCATCAATAGATATGAATGTGAGTGAGTAGGGATTGCCATGAAACAAATGCACTAGAGCTATAAGTGTACATGAAAGTTCAAAATGAAAACTAAGTGGTTGTGCAAAAGATGTAATTCCACTAGTTATATGAAAGTGACAAAATAGGAATCATAGCTTCCATCATCCTTTTCTCACACTAGACAATGCTCTAATAATGCAAAATCATCACACTTTTATTTACTTGCAACTCAAAGATTACAAGTCGATATCTAGAACAAACTATGACTCTATAAGCAATATGGAAGTGATGGTGTGTGTCATAAAAACGGGACGGTGGTGTTGCATGGCAATATATCTCTGAATGGCTATGAAAATGTCATAATAGGTAGATATGGTGGCTATTTTGAGGAAGGTGGGTTTAATGTACCGGCGAAAGTTGCATGGTACTAAAGAGCACTAGTAGAAAATGACCCATTTGTCCCGATTCCAGAGGCCCATTAGTCCCGGTTACCGGGACTAAATGGTCGGGACTAAAGCCCAAAACCTTTAATCCTGGTTCGTAAGTGAATCGGGACCGAATGGTCTCCACGTGGCCGCTGCAGGGAGCCTGGCAGGGGGGCCTTTAGTCCCGGTTGGTCACACCAAGCGGGACAACATGGCATCCATGCGTCAGCATCTGGCCGTAGCTGGGGTTTTTGTTTTTTTACGCGGGGGGGGGGGGGTGTGGAGGGTTAATTTAGTGGTGTCATACAGTGTTAGCTAGCTAATAGAGAGAAGTGTCCTCTCTTTCTCCATGCTTGGTCGACGCTAGGTACTATACATATAGAGAGAACATTACGCTAGCTAATAAGAAAATGAAGGAAACCATTTACAATGCTTAACATCTTTTACAATGCCTAACATCATCTACCTAAGATCCAATCACAAATAGCTCACATGGTATTCTACGTCTTTAGGTATGATGTGGTGAAGAAAGAATCCCGTCAATTCCTCTTGAATTGCTCGTATGCCATCATCTGATAGGGGTTCATCCCGCTTCTTCCAGATCTAATTTAAAGAAGGGGGTCAATACATGCATATATATGAATAAAACTCAACACAATTGATGGTAATATATAAAATAAAATTGTGAATATTATTTACGTACTTCAAATTGTTCGTGAGAGATGCCCCGCCCAGAGGTCGAGAGGCGAATGAACTCGCATACGTAGTATGCACATTTTTCAGTCCCAACTACCTCGTACAAGCACTTTACGAGAATATATAGAGTTCAATCAAACTGATAAGCAAGCATGACAATGACATATTGATGAAACTTTGAATCAACTAGAGATGCGCGGAACTAGCTAGTACTACTTACTGGGGTGCGTAAATTGCAACTCTTTGGGTATACCACGAACCTTATCCGTGAACTTCTTCCAAACCCTGCCAGGCAAAGAAAATGATTACTTGATATCAAGAAATTAACGAAAGTTGCATGCCGGTATGGTCCCGGTATTGAGTGAACTTACTTCTTGAGCATTGCAGTCATGTTCGCATAATCCTCGAGATCTATACGTCTTGAGTCTAAGACTGTTACTTTTGCCACATCAAGCTTAATGGATAGCAGAATAATGTGGTAACTGCACACGTATATATAACCCATCAATTACATTTACTTAACCTCGAGTAAGAGAAACCGAGTATACAGAGAAGACAGCAACACTCACTTGAAGTTGTAAGGAAAGAGTATTTCCCTTTTGTTTTAATTTGCAAGCAACGACTGTAGCAACTTAACCTCGGTCTCTTTGGTTTCATTTTGTATCGACAATACATTTACAGATTCTGGGCTAATGAATACAACGTTGAAGATTCCTGTTTTTTTTAATTAAACGATCTTCAATTTGCATAATATATATAGTGAAGATAATTATAGATACATGCAATGAATGAGCTCAGCTAGAGACTTAACTATATATAGAAGTAATACTTACAAACAGTAGGAAGTCATGAGTTGTTTGTCGAGGGCCAGTTGATTGTATAACTGAAATAACTCCTCAAATTCAACAAGCAGCCCTGAAGCTCCAATGACATCGTGATCTTTTTCACTCTCATATACACAGAGTCTTTCCTAGTATCCCTGAACATGTTCATGTACCACTCATGCAATTCGTGCATCCTCGGTGTTAGAGGAGGATGACCAGGTTTGGCAAGAGGCTTCCCGAGCACGTATTCATATTTTTTTATTTTTTACCTCAACTATCTCAAAAATTACTGAATCGTTCACGTAATCATCATGATTGGTACCGGGTAGCAACCCTGAATCATTAGCGACGACGATATCGCTAGACACCTTGAGTGGGGGGGACTATTGCTTCTTCTGTTGGCCGAGCTGGGGAATTGTTTTCCCACTTCTTTGTTTTGCAAACATTGCATCACTGCTAGCCGCCTAAGCGGCGGTGGAGTCTGTCTTCCGCTTGAGAGAAGGAGGAGGAGGCGGCATCTTTCTTACTTGTGTAATTTTCAGCCAAGCGGCAACGACGTCTGTCTTTCGCCGTTGCGGAGGAGTCGGACTGCTCCGACGCGCCTGAGGAGGAGCCGAAGGAGGAGGACTGCTCTGACGCGCTTGAGGACGAGCCAAAGGAGGAGGACTGCTATGACGCGCCTGAGGAGGAGCCGAAGGAGGAGGACTGCTTTGACGCGCTGGAGGAGGAGCCGAAGGAGGAGGCGGAGTGCTCCGACGTGGCGGAGGAGGAGCCGAAGAAGGAGGCGAACTGCTCCGACGCGTCGGAGGAGGAGTCGAAGAAGGAGGCGGAGTGTCCTCACGCGCCGGAGAAGGAGCCGAAGAAGGAGGCGGACTTCTCCGACGCGCCGGAGGAGGAGCCGAAGAAGGAGGCGGACTACTTCGACGCGTCGGAGGAGGAGGCGGAGTGCCCTCACCCGTCGGAGGAGGAGCGGAAGAAGAAGGCGGAGTGCCCTCACGCGTCGAAGGAGAAGGAGTACCCTGATCATTCGCTGGAAGAGTATGAGGAGTGCCCTCATCAGTCACCGGAGGAGGATGAGGAGTGATCTCATCACTCGCAGGAGGAGGAGGAGGAGGCGTCCAGTTAGGAAGCTTGATGTACTCCTTCAGCCATAGACATGTACTCCTCAAAGCATGAACCAACTTATTCTCATCTTCACCTGTAGGGTGGTCAAGCTCGAGCTGCTAAAATTCCTCCTTTACTTCATCCACCATCACAACAGCATAGCCACGTGGAATCGGACGGCGGTGAAAAGTTCTGTTGGATTGAGGAGGTGCAACAATGCCGATAGCATCCTTGAAAGTAAGGTCCCGACATTTCGTCAAAATCTCGCAAGGTTGAGACTTCGTGATAGTATCCAGGGGGTAGCTAGGAGCCGTGAAGTGAGGCTAAACGAGCTCCGTGGAAGCCACGTTGCTTCTCCGCTAAGATGGCGGGGTAAATTCTGGGGTAGTTTCGTGCCACTCAGATGGTTGGTCGGCACCTGATAAGTCTCAAACGTATCTATAATTTTTGATGGTTTCATTCTGTTATCTTGTCAACTTTGGATGTTTTATATAACTTTTATATCTTTTTGGGACTAACTTATTAATTCAGTGCCAAGTGCCAGTTCTTGTTTTTTCTGTGTTTTCGACTCTTTTTAGATCTGATTTTGGAACGGAGTCCAAACGGAATAAAATCCCCGAAATAAATTTTTCCAGAACAGAAGAAGATCGGGGGACTTGAGGGCCAAGGCAGGAGGCCCACAGGGAGCCCACAAGCCCTGTTGTCGTGGCCAGGGGGCGCAGCGACCAGGCTTGTGGCCTCCCTTGCGCTCCCGTGCCCTAGCTCTTTGGCCTCTAAATTCCTTAAAATCCCAGAAAAAAATTAGGGCGTCCACGAAACCACTTTTCCGCCGCCGCAAGCTTCCCTTTCCACGGGATTGAAAGTGCACTTATGCCCTTAATCGTGTTTTGGTGTTGCTGACAACACACATATAGATAATTAATCACTAATCCCCTTTTAAGCTATTGTGAATGATCATGTGTTGATAAGGACAAGCTCATGTGCTAACAAGGACAAGATCAAGATAAGCATTCCTGAGCACTACATGCTTGATCCTTGTGGATGTTCACATGGTGGACAAATGAAGATGAATATATAAGCTAGGCTTTCCACATTGTGTATGGGAGAGCTACTTGAAGACTTCATCATGTCTTGCTTTCAACATTGAGCCAAGAAGGAACAACAACATCAAGCTCAAGTGAAAGGGCTAACTCAAAGGTATCAGTTCCTTTGAAGTTAGTGGTGCGGAGTGATGATCAACGAATAAAAGAATACACTCAAGTATGGATCATCGGTACTGATGGGGTTATAGTCCTAGGGTAGGGTCATAGGCCTGCCCTGAAGGTCCAACCCAAGGACTACCCCTCATAAGGGACAAGGCCCTTAGTCAGTTCCGACTGAACTAAGGAGTTCCCTTCATCCAGTCGGTAACAGATCCTCGACCTTCCAGTCAGAGATTAGCATTCGGAGTTTATCAAACTAACCGACTAGATTCCACTCTGTGGATTGTAACCCCCGTGTAGGGAAACGGTCATACGTTTCTATGTGCCTTTATTAGCATTTAAGACGTACGTTACCTGTAACGTAGGCATTTATTCTCCACTACTCCACCCCTGTGCACCGAACCGTTGTGGAGGGCAGCGCACTCTATATAAGCCACCCTCCCCCACTGGCGCAGGGGTTAGCAATTCACTATATTCTATATGTCACTCGACAACAAGCTCCCTGAGCACTGAGACGTAGGGCTATTACCTCCACCGCAGAGGGGCCTGAACTCATACAACCTCGCCGTAGCTAAGGCTCTGCCCATCCTTTCGTACCCTACACATCTACTGTCAGGCTTATACCCACGACAGTTGGCGCCCACCGTGGGGCAGGCGTCTAAGCGACTTCCGGCGAGTTTGCGACTACATCATTTCGTCATGTCGTCCGGTGGAGATTCGAGCATGGGTCACGAGATCTTCTTCGGCGCTCTCTCCTTCATCGTCGATGATTCGGCATGGCTTCGGGACGCCCCTCTCGACGTCGAGGCGCTTCCCCGCCGCGGGGCTACGCACTTCCGTGCCGGTGCCCGCGGCATTCTTCTTCTCCAGCAGTCGGCTCCGGTGTCGACCTACACCGCCGTCACACGCCGCAACAAGCGGTCCCGCCGTCCGCGGCTCCAGCGTTGGGTGCAACACTCCCAGGCGCGCCAGAACGCGTCTTCACAAGTGGCGGTTCTAGAGTCGGTTGTGGTTGCCCCGCCGTCCCAGCGCTCGGACTCGGTTCCGACTGAGTTTCCTTCCGAGTACGCGGGTCGCGGGCCTGCAGCAGAAGTACACATGGCCAACTCCCATGAAGATCCCCGTCAAGCTGGCCAGAACGAGCACGAGATCGGCGAAATGTCCGGCGCGCGTCGTCCGCCTCGCCGTTCTGCCAGTCGGCACACTCGGCGGAGCAACGTGGAGTTGTTCCGCACACCCCTCCTCAACTTGGCTGCGGCTGCCAAGATAGCCGATTCCCTTCAGCCGACTGATTCAGAAGGTGGCAGGGGGATCGAGCAAATCCGCGCCCTATTGCACACGGCGCAACAGCAAAATTCGGCTGTCTCCCAGTCGCACAACAAGATCCGCTGTAGTTCTGTTCATGCGAATACGCATCGGTCAGTTCACAGCCCTGGTTCTCGTCAGCGACACAAGGGAGGCAGCCGTTCCATAAATCCCGAAGATCGTCGCCGTTCACGCACCCCTCCGCAGGGTGGGCCCTACGGGCCCCGATATCATGATGATCGGCGTTCAGTCGGTGACACTTACGACCCAAGGCCCGACGCGAGAGGGCATATCGCCCAGCGAAGGGTCGACAGGGGCCGAGCCCACCGCGATGGTTACGATATTGACAATCCGAGTGGAAGCAGGACCATCGTTTCTGGTCCCGAGTGTTTTAGTCGAGCCATCCGTTCGACTGACATCCCTCCCAACTTCCGATTGGCGACGGGAATTAGCAAGTTTACAGGAGAGTCCAAGCCAGAAACGTGGCTGGATGATTACCGAGTGGCAGTCCACATCGGAGGAGGAGACGACCATGTCGCCATGAAGCACCTCCCTCTGATGCTCGACGGCTCGGCGCGAGCATGGCTGAACCAGTTGGCCCCCTCAAGCATCTACAGCTGGGCAGATCTGGCCCGAGTGTTCATCAGGACCTTCGAAGGGACGTGCAAGCGCCCTGCTGGCCTCGTGGAGCTCCAGCACTGCGTCCAGAAGTAGAATGAGCCCCTGCGTGATTTCATTCAGCGTTGGACAACTCTCTACCACACGGTGGAGAACGTCACAGAGCATCAAGTAGTCTGCACCTTCAAGGCAGGCGTGCGGTACAGGGATCTGTACCTGAAGTTCGGCCGAACAAGTGACATCTCCATGAGCAAGATGATGGAGATAGCAGCACACTATGCAAATGGCGAAGAAGAGGACCGCATCTGAAGCGGCAAGCACAAAACAGTCGCCGATGGAGATGGGAGTAACACTCGGAAGCAGAAGCAAAAAAGCTCCGTCCACTCCGCAGGCAGAAGCTGCAGCCGTAACCAATGCCAAGTTCAAGGGCAAAGGGAAGGCTCAGTTCACCCCCTAGAAGAAGCAGTTCAATAATCCCATCCTGGACCAACCATGTCCGGTTCATACGAAGATGGATGAAGAGGGCAACCCCATATATCCGAAGCATACCACTCGACAGTGTCGCCTCCTGATCCAGGGGTTCGGCGAAGGGCAACCGAGTGAAAAGGACAATGAACAGGATGAGGAAGATAAGGAGGATTCGTTCCCCCAAGTCCATGCAACACTGATGATTTTTGCTGACGTTGAGAGCAAGAGTCGATTGAAGCTGGTGAACAGGGAGGTGAACATGGCCACCCCTGCCAACCCCAAGTTCCTCAAATGGTCTCAAACTGCGATCACCTTTGACCAGTCAGATCATCTGGCGCACGTACCCACCCCAGGGAGACAGGCTATGGTCGTTGATCCAGTGGTGGAAGGAGTCCGACTGCGCAAAGTCCTCATGGACGGTGGCAGTGGCTTGAACATCATGTACGCCGACACTCTCAAGGGGATGGGTATTCCGATGTCCAAACTCAGCGAGAGCGGCATGCAGTTCCATGGAGTCGTCCCTGGACGGAAGGCCAAGTCACTCGGCCAGATCGCGTTGGACGTCGTTTTCGGCTCCGACAAAACTTCCGTAAGGAAAAGCTGACGTTCGAAGTGGTGGACTTCCAGAGCGCTTACCACACAATTCTGGGCCGCCCAGCGTATGCGTGTTTCATGGCCCGTCTGTGTTACGTATACCTGAAATTGAAGATGCCAGACCCGAAAGGTGTGATCACCATCACGGGCAATCGGCAGCGGGCCGAAGAGTGTCTGCAACAGGGATCAAGAATCGCCGACCAGCAGATGGCCGTCCTCGAGCTTGACGAGTACAAGAAAGCAGTCGACCCCGCTGACTTGATGCGTTCGAAGAAGCCAGCTTCGGAGTCTGCATTCCACTCGGCGGGAGAGACGAAGAAGGTCAGCATCCACCCGACGGACGACACTGCTGCCCCGACGAACATCTCCACCACCCTCGATCCTAAATATGAAGCCGAGCTCACCCAATTCCTCCATGAGAACTGGGACATCTTCGCATGGAAACCCTCTGACATGCTAGGTGTACCCAGGGAGTTGAATGAGCACCGACTGCATGTGCATCCCACCGCTCGGCCTGTCCGAGAACGCCTGCGTCGGTCCGCCGCGCATAAGAGGAAGGCAATCGGAGAAGAGGTAGCCAAGCTTTTGGCAGCCAACTTCATTCGCGAGGTTCACCACTCCGAGTGGCTCGCCAATGTTGTCATAGTTCCCAAGAAGGACAAGTCGCTCCGAATGTGTATCGACTTCAAGCACCTCAATAAGGTCTGCCCGAAAGACCATTTTCCGCTCCCCCGCATCGATCAAATTGTCGATTCGACTGCGGGTTGCGAGCGTTTGTCATTTCTATGCCTACTCGGGCTATCATCAGATCCGTCTGTATGGCCCCGATGAATTAAAAATAGCCTTCATCACCCCATTCGGGTGCTTCTGCTACATCACTATGCCATTCGGTTTGAAGAATGCAGGAGCTACCTTTATGCGCATGATCCAAAAATGCCTCCTCAACCAGATCGGTCGGAATGTGGAGGCGTATATGGATGACATCGTAGTCAAGTCACGCAAAGGTTCCGACCTGCTGACTGACTTGGCAGAAACATTCACCAACCTTCGTAGGTACGATATCAAGCTCAACCCCGCCAAATGTTCATTCGGCGTTCCCAGCGGAAAGTTACTCGGTTTCTGTGTTTCCGAACGAGGGATCGATGTCAACCCCGAAAAGATCGGGACCATCGTCCGAATGGAGAGGCCGGTCAGAATACACGATGTTCAGCGGCTCACAGGTTGCCTAGTGGCTTTGAGCAGGTTCATCAGCCGACTCGGCGAGAAAGCACTTCCTCTGTACCGACTCTTGAAGAAATCAGATACTTTTGAGTGGACAGACGAAGCCCAAGTCGCATTCGACGACCTCAAAGTCCTACTTTCCACCCAGCCGGTTCTTACTGCTCCGCTCAGTAAAGAGCCCCTTCTTCTGTATATCGCGGCTACAAATCAAGTCGTCAGCACTGTTCTTATAGTCGAACGAGAAGAAGAAGGCAAAGCATACAAAGTTCAGCGGCCAGTGTATTACGTCTCCGAAGTCCTGACTCCTTCCAAGCAGAGGTATCCCCACTATCAAAAACTTATCTACGGGATTTGCATGACTGCGAAGAAGGTAGCCCATTATTTCCAAGACCACTCGGTGTCTGTCGTTTCTGATGCTCCGTTGGCGGAAATCCTCCACAATCGGGATGCATCAGGCCAAGTGGCGAAGTGGGCAATGGAGATGTTGTACTGCGATATCAAGTTCGAGGCCAAGAAAGCTATAAAGTCTCAAGCCCTGGCTGACTTCATAGCAGAATGGGTAGAACAGCAGCAACCGACCCACATCTACTTGGCTCATTGGACAATGTTCTTCGATGGGTCCAAGATGTTGAATGGCTCTGCCGCTGGAGTTGTGATCCTATCGCCAAAGGGCGACAAACTCAAATATGTGCTTCAGATACACTTTGATTCCTCCAACAATGAGGCAGAGTATGAAGCTCTCCTTTATGGACTACGTACGGCCATCGCACTCGGCGTCCGTCGCCTGATGGTCTATGGCGATTCGGATTTGGTGGTTAATCAAGTGATGAAAGAGTGGGACGTCAGGAACCCCACCATGACCACATACTGCAATGCAATGAGGAAGCTCGAGAAGAAGGTTGAAGGTCTAGAACTCCACCATGTTCCGCGACTGAAGAACCAAGCAGCTGATGAGTTGGCAAATTCGGATCCACTCGGAAACCAGTCCCGAGTGACGTCTGCCTCGAGCACCTCCACCTTCCCTCAGTCAAAGAAGATCCTTTCACAGAGGACCCAGTACAACCAAAGAGTTCGATAGATCCGACTGAAGTCGACGTACCTACTGTGGTTGATCTGATCATGGAGATTCTTGCTGTCATCCTCGATTGGACTGTGCCGATCATTGCATATATCCTGAGGCGGGAATTACCACAAGACGAAGTCCAGGCCAGGCAGATAGTCTGCAGGTCGAAGTCGTTCACTGTCATTGATGGCCAGTTGTACAAGGAAAGCGTTTCAGGCGTTCTTCAACGATGCATCTCCCCAGAGGAGGGACAGTTAATCCTGGTAGATATTCACTCGGGAACCTGCGGTCATCACGCCTCTTCGAGAGCGATCGTCGCCAAAGCATTCAGAGCTGGTTTCTTCTGGTTGCAGGCAAACGAAATGGCTAAAGATATGGTCGAGCGATGTGAAGGATGTCAGTTCTACTCCAACAAGTCCCACAAGCCAACATCTGCGTTGAAGACAATCCCTCTTGTGTGGCCGTTTGCAGTATGGGGATTAGATACAGTTGGTCCATTTAGGACAGGCCAAGGAGGATACACACATTTGTTGGTGGCAGTCGACAAGTTCACAAAATGGATTGAAGCCAAGCCCATCAAGAAGCTCGACGCCCTAACAGCCATCAAGTTTGTCAGGGACATCATCTCCAGATTCGGTGTACCTCACAGCATAATCACGGACAACGGGACAAACTTTGACTCGGTCAGATTCAAAGGTTTCTGTGCAAGCCAAGGTATCCGAGTTGATTTTGCATCCGTGGCGCATCCTCAATCCAATGGACAAGCAGAGCGGGCGAATGGACTTATTCTGCAAGGTTTGAAGCCCCGACTCCTGCGAGAGGTGGGACATGCCGCTAGCGCATGGGTCATCGAGCTACCTTCAGTGCTTTGGGGTCTTCGCACAACCCCGAACAGATCTACAGGGCGATCACCGTTCTTCCTCGTTTATGGAGCAGAAGCAGTCCTTCCGAGTGACTTGCTTCAGAATGTTCCACGAGTCGAACTCTTCTCCGAAGCTGAAGCAGAACAAGCAAGGCAAGACGGAGTGGACCTTCTAGAGGAGGAGCGCGAGATGGCACTGACTTGCTCAACCATTTATCAACAAGATCTACGGCGTTTTCACGCACGACACGTCAGGAGACGCACGTTCCAAGCAGGCGACCTGGTGCTCAGAGTGGATCAGCAAAGACCTCACAAGTTGGCTCCAGCCTGGGAAGGACCCTTCATCATCTCCAAGGTGCTGAACAACGGAGCATACAGACTCTACAACATCGACAGGGAGACAGACGAGCCGCGAGCATGGAACGGAGATCTCCTGAAGCGCTTCTACACGTGACCGTCGACTGAAGCAATGTAAAGAACAAGTATTGGTGAAATAATATAAAGCAGATTGAGCTTTTGCAGATCCAAAATTCTTCCGCGGTCACAGACTCCGGTCTCAAAAAAAAAACTTAGCTGCGATCCAGAATCGCCTAAGTACTAACTTTCTCCGAGTGTGCACTAAACGTCGCACTCGGCGACTTAGCTGCGATCAAGGATCGCCTAAGTACTAACTTTCTCCGAGTGTGCATTAAACGTCACACTCGGGGACTTAGCTGCGATCAAGAATCGCCTAAGTAATAACATTCTCCGAGTGTGCACTAAACGTCGCACTCGGGGACTTAGCTGCGATCAAGAATCGCCTAAGTGCTCACTTTCTCCGAGTGTGCACTAAACGTCGCACTCGGGGACTTAGCTGCGATCAAGAATCGCCTAAGTACTAACTTTCTCCGAGTGTGCACTAAACGTCGCACTCGGGGACTTAGCTGCGATCAAGAATGGCCTAAGTAATAAATTTCTCCGAGTGTGCACTAAACGTCGCACTCGGAGACTTAGCTGCGATCAAGAATCGCCTAAGTACTAACTTTCTCCGAGTCTGCACTAAACGTCGCACTCGGCGACTTAGCTGCGATCAAGAATCGCCTAAGTACTAACTTTCTCCGAGTGTGCATTAAACGTCACACTCGGGGACTTAGCTGCGATCAAGAATCGCCTAAGTAATAACATTCTCCGAGTGTGCACTAAACGTCGCACTCGGGGACTTAGCTGCGATCAAGAATCGCCTAAGTACTCACTTTCTCCGAGTGTGCACTAAACGTCGCACTCGGGGACTTAGCTGCGATCAAGAATCGCCTAAGTACTAACTTTCTCCGAGTGTGCACTAAACGTCGCACTCGGGGACTTAGCTGTGATCAAGAATCGCCTAAGTAATAACTTTCTCCGAGTGTGCACTAAACTTCGCACTCGGAGACTTAGCTGCGATCAAGAATCGCCTAAGTACTAACTTTCTGCGAGTGTGCACTGAACGTCGCACTCGGGGACTTAGCTGCGATCAAGAATCGCCTAAGTACTAACTTTATCCGAGTGTGCACTAAACGTCGCACTCGGGGACTTAGCTGCGATCAAGAATCGCCTAAGTAATAACTTTCTCCGAGCGTGCACTACTCGTCACACTCGAAGACTTAACTGCGATCAAGAATCGCTGAAATGGGAAAGCTTCCCGCGACTGTATCCTACAGATACACTGGGGGACTCAGCAGACCCTCATTGAGGCTCATGTGGATGTCAAGACCACTGATAATTACATGAGTAGCAGACCCTCATTGAGGCTCATGTGGATGTCAAGACAACAGACAATAACATGAGTAACAACTCGCTCCGAGTGCAGCATGTCCGTCGCACTCGAAGACTTAGCCGCGATCATGAATCGCCTAAGTACTCTATTACCTTCGAGTGTATCCTACAGATCCACTCGGGGACTCAGGAGACCCTCATTGAGGCTCATGTGGATGTCAAGACCACTGACAATTACATGAGTAACAACTCGCTCCGAGTGCGGCATATCCGTCGCACTCGAAGACTTAGCTGCGATCATGAATCGCCTAAGTACTCTATTACCCTCGAGTGTATCCTACAGATCCACTCGGCGACTTGGCAGACCCTCAGAGAGGCTCACACAGATGTCAAGGAAACTGACAAGTACATGCTCCGCATGTTTGCCTTTGGCTTCCACAAGAAAAGCCAAACAAAACTCGAGCCAAAATGGTGTCAACAACTCTTTGGCAACAGAAGAGCAAAATATTTGATTTAAATTCGAAGTTCACCTAAGGATAGTTGACTCGGTGCAGATCAAGCTTACCCGCACCGAACCAAGAATGTGACAGCCAACAGAAGTGGCCAAGGTTTCTTACAACCAACACTCGGCATACCGAGGTAAAAGTTTTCTTAAGCGTCGTCCGGATTGGCGCCAGGACTGGACGGCTCCACGAATGTGTCCAGGTCGATCCCGTCGGCGATGCGGGTGGCACTCTCAAGGAAGGCTTCCATGAAGTCTTCGAATCGAAGTTTCTTCGTGTTGGCGACCTTCAACGCTTTCAGCTTCTCTTCGCGCACCTCCTTGCAATGCACTTGGACCAGGGACAGCGCAACGTCTGCACCACAGCGAGCCGCGGATTTCTTCCATGACTGCACTCGGTTTGGGACCTCCTCCAGCCAAGTCATCAAGCCTTCCATCTCATACCGAGACTCGTCTTCAGGCCAAAGCTCCTTGTCGATCCGGCCGACGACTTCTCTCAGTCGACCGATGAAAGGCCCAACTTTGCCCAGGCGAATGTGCGCTCGGAGCAGATCTCGATTGGCGTCCTCGCCGAGTGGAATGTTCTCCCGAATCGACCGCTCCACTTTAGCTGCTTCAGCCTCAGCGTCCATGCAAAAATCTGCAAACACAGGACAAGCAAACAATAAGCGCCGAGTGTAACGCACATACCACAAGCACTCGGAAAACAGGACTTACCACCCAGACGCGTTATCATCTGTCGGGCCCAATCACTGACGTATTTTCCCTGCGCTATACACCGCTTGTTCAGCACATTCATTTGCCCCATCAGCTCAGACCTATGCGCCTTCATATTCCCAACTTCAGCAGTCAGTGCCTTGTTTGCTTCACGGGCCTGCTCCAACGACTTCTCTCGTTCCACCAGAACATCCTTCATGCCAGCCATTGCAACTAGTGCCGCATCCAGCTCACCAGCAAACTGAACCTTTTCAGCCCTAAGAGTCTCGTACGATGTCCCCATCTCGCAAGTTTTCTGCCAGCCAGCGCCAAGAGACGATCAGACAAATCCGACAATAAAAAGTCTAAGTTCTTCAGACCCCTGCCGACGCAAGCAGTCGACAGCGATCTCGGGGACTACACCCAGTGGGTTCACTGAGAGTGACCCCACTGGCTTCAAACTCAAACAGGTCCGCCCTATTGAGCTACATGACAACACCTACGCCTACGAGGCAAATACTACCCGACCTGAGTAAAATTACTCTCGGGGACTCTTACAGTAGGTGCACTCCGAGTGCACCAACTGTTAGCATTCGACCAGATTAATTATGGATCTGATCACGTCAAAGACAATATGTATAAAGACAACTGCCGGTGCAAGCACTCGATAGAAGTCTCGGGGACTACACCCACTGGGTTCACTAAGAGTGAACCCATTGCAAAAATCATACGGTATCCGAGCACACCCAGTGGGTTACAAGAGAAAAGTAAATACTTACTAGCCCACTTACTCGGATATCGTCCCGCAGCTCCAAGCTCCGCTGGTACAGGGATGCGATGGAGTCGTACGCCTTCTTGGCTTCTCCCGCCATCAACTCCGCCTGCACCATGGCCCCCTTGGCCGCTCCCACCTGATCCTCTTGGAGGCGCTGGACGTTATACTCGACATTCGACGGGCCTGGCATTGTTGGAGGCTCCTTGGGCATCCCAAGGCTTGCTCCAGTCGGTTCAGCAGCAACCAGCGCTGCTTCAGTCGGCAGCACGTCCGCAGCGAGAGCAGTAACTGGCGGAACAGCCTCAAGGACAGGCACCGCAGCTTGCTCAGATCTCCCCTGGTCACCCTTATCGACATAAATCACCCGTGAGGGAAGCCAGACTGAACGGCGTGAGATCTCAGAAAAAGAAAGGGGCAAGACCGAAGACAGAATTTGTGATGCGATGATGTAAACTCTCGGAATCGCTACGACGCACCTGGCTGGGACGAGACGACGTTGTCCATGGCCATGGGGTCATCCCCCTGGCGTGCCGGAGAGGTGGCAAAGGTAGCAACCCTGTCGAGTGAAATTCATTCGACCAATAAACAGGAGTCCAATCAGATATCAGAAGAAGTTAGAAGAACAATATACTTACGTCGAGGTGACGGGAACGGTGACCCTCATCCGCGGCAAAGCCTTCCGAGGTTTAGATCCGCTCGGTTTGGCCACCTTGGAAGGCTGACCCGCAAGTTCAGTAGCAGTGTCCCTGGTCCTCTTGGTGCTCCGGGCACTCGGACCCCCGGGAACAGTTGACGGGGCACTCGGAACCGTAGGAGCAGTTGGCGGAGCACTCGAGGATGCTGGAAGGGCCGAGAGAGCTGCAGGTTCATGTCGGCGCTTGGTTCGATGCTCTGGAGGCGGGGGTGGCGAGTCCTGCTCTTCGTCTTCCCCCTCCTCTTCACTAGACTCTTCCTCCGTTTCCCCACTGTCGGAGACGTACTCGACGCTCTCCACGCTGCCCTCCTGGCTGCCCTCCTCCTCCTCCTCGGCCGAGTTCCCGTTCAAGACAGGGGAAAACCAGTTGGTCCACTTCTGCATAAAATACAGTCGGCGACATCAGGCGTCAGACAGAGATTCAAGAAAGTGATAAAACTAAGACAGTTACGTGCACTCGACGAGTGGTACTCACCTCGTTCGGAGGAGGGTTGTCCGCGCAGAAAGCCCTCACTCGCCGGGACCCTCTGGGGTTCTTGCAGGCGCCTGTGATCTGGAGCACCCACGACGCCACCTTCTCCTCGGTCACGCCCAAGACGTTGGTCCGAGTGGAGTCTCCGGGCCCCGTGTAGTGCCACATGGCGTGGTCGCGAGCCTGCAGTGGTTGGATGCGCCGACCGAGGAAAACCTCCAGCAAATCTATGCCGGTGACTCCCCTCCTGACGACATCTACGAGTGCGTCAACCAGAGGCTGGATGTCGATCTTCTCCGCCTTCGTGAGCGCAAGCTGCTTAGGCGGAGCGGGTCGATCTAAGCTAAAAGGAGGCAACCCTGTCGTGGCATTCGGGCAAGCAACATCCTGGCAGTAGAACCATGTTGACTGCCAGTTCCTAACCGACTCACTCAGCTGAAGAGCAGGATAACTACTTCTACTCTTCTTCTGGAAACCTAAGCCTCCGCAGAGCTGGAGAAGGTGTGTCTTATCATCCGACTGGTCAAGTCGTTTGATAGTTTGGGATCTAGCAGAGAAAATATGTTTGAAAAGCCCCCAATGGGGGGGGCAGCCGATGAAGCACTCGCACAAGACTATGAAAGCAGAGAGATGAGCTATAGCATTCGGGGGAAAGTGGTGAAGCTGCGCCCCGAAGTGGTTCATTATGCCTATCAAGAAAGGATGCGGGGGCAGGGAGAAACCTCGGTATACGCGGCTGAGCAGCAGGACGGGCTCCCCCTCCCGGGGCGCCGACTCAATCTCATTCTCTGCCGGCAACCTCCACGACTTGTGCACGATCATCCCGTGCTCCACCAGCTCCAGCAGATCCCCCTCCGTCACTGTGGAGGGGAGGAAGTCCCCCTGGATCCACCCCGCCGGCAACGCTCGCTGCAGCCATTGAGCAGGAGCCGCCGCCTTCCCCTTCTTCTTCTTCGCCTCCAGCTTGCTAGTCTGTCCCTTGGTCATGGCGGAAGCTGCGGGTCCGCGGAGGAGAAGGAAAAGGAAGGAGCTTGGGTGCGCAGGAGGAGGCGAGAGGAGCGGAGCAATCAAAGGCAAGAGATCCGGCGAGCGTAACGAGAAAACCCTCGCCGCTGAGGTTTAAGTAAGGTTTCGACTGCGTCACTGGCAGGTGGCCCCGAAACCTTATCCCCCGACCAACCGCGGCGATATCAGTGGAGAAGATGAAGGCGCGGAAATCGAGGCGTCAGGCGCTACTCGAGCGCGATGTCGTCATCCCCGCTGAGCGCGCGGTAACCGAAATTTGAGGATCCCGGAAAATCCACCGCGGTCAGTTGACTGGTCACGTCAAGAGATACCATGGAAGCACTCGGTTTCCGACAGTTTGTTCCACCAATACTTCCACTCGGATCATTGGTCAGAAAAGATAAGATGGATCAAGGCAAGCAACGCCAAAGTCACATCCATTCCAGTCGGATCCAAACTTCAAGCATCGCTTCGTCGTTCCAACCCCAATCCATTCGGGGACTAATGATGGGGTTATAGTCCTAGGGTAGGGTCATAGGCCTGCCCTGAAGGTGCAACCCAAGGACTACGCCTCATAAGGGACAAGGCCCATAGTCAGTTCCGACTGAACTAAGGACTTCCCTTCATCCAGTCGGTAACAGATCCTCGACCGTCCAGTCGGAGATTAGCATTCGGAGTTTATCAAACTAACCGACTAGATTCCACTCTGGGCATCGTAACCCCCGTGGAGGGAAACGGTCTTATGTTTCTATGTGCCTTTATTAGCATTTAAGACGTACGTTACCTGTAACGTAGGCATTTATTCGCCACTACTCCACCCCTGTGCACCGAACCGTTGTGGAGGGCAGCGCACTCTATATAAGCCACCCTCCCCCACTGGCGCAGGGGTTAACAATTCACTGTATTCTATATTCCACTGGACAACAAGCTCCCTGAGCACTGAGACGTAGGGCTATTACCTCCACCGCAGAGGGGCCTGAACTCATACAACCTCGCCGTAGCTAAGGCTCTGCCCATCCTTTCGTACCCTACACATCTACTGTCAGGCTTATACCCACGACATGTACCCCTTTTACAATTCTTGATTCTTAAAGGATCCCACACTATTAAGAGGGGATCACAGGTTTTGTGATGAACTTGCTCAAACTAGATATCCATTGTTCGTATCATACCACATCTGCACTGCTCTGCTGTTATCAGAAAACAGGACCAGTGCCTCGGACATCCGGCTTCCTCCGGACGTCCGAGGGCCGGACGACCGACTGCTTTGGAAATCCGGAATCCTATACCAGAGAAATCAGAGCCATATAACTCGGACTTCCGGCTCCCTCCGGACGTCCGAGGGCCGGACGTCCGACCATCTTTGGAAATCCGGAGCTTTGCACCAAAGAAACTTGAGCCATATAATTCGCACTTCCGGCTCCCTCCGGACGTCCGAGGGCCGGACGTCCGCGTACTTTCGGAAATCCGGAATCTTGCACCACAGAAGTTTGAGTCGAATAACTCGGACTTCCGGCTTTCCCTGGACGTCCGGTCCCTGTTCAACTACACAGTGGATCCAGATATATTTACATCCCTCGGATGACCGACCCCTTCGGACGTCCGACTCCTTGTGGACGCCCGGACATCCGTGAACTGCCGGATGTCCGACCCCTGTGTGACTTAAAGTGTCCCCAACGGCTGTTTTACTCTCCCCACTATATATACCCCCCTCCCACTTCGTGAGAGGGTGTCCAACACAGCCATATCCTCATAAGAACACATTTCTACCCCACATACATTTGCTCCCACCAAACCTTAGATCCCAAGAGCATTTGTGAGCCCCTTTGAGAGTTGTTCCAATCAAAAGATAGATCGTCTCCCTCTCCTTCTCTCAACCCATGCTATTTGATATTTGAGCAAGTTTTGAGCATTCCCCTGGTGGAATTATGCCCTAGAGGCAATAATAAATATAGTTATTATTATAATTCCTGTATCAAGATAATCGTTTATTATCCATGCTATAATTATATTGAATGAAGACTCATTTACATGTGTGGATACATAGACAAAACACCGTCCCTAGCAAGCCTCTAGTTGGCTAGCCAGTTGATCAAAGATAGTCAGTGTCTTCTGATTATGAACAAGGTGTTGTTGCTTGATAACTGGATCACGTCATTAGGAGAATCACGTGATGGACTAGACCCAAACTAATAGACGTAGCATGTTGATCGTGTCATTTTGTTGCTACTGTTTTCTGCGTGTCAAGTAATTATTCCTATGACCATGAGATCATATAACTCACTGACACCGGAGGAATGCTTTGTGTGTATCAAACATCGCAACGTAACTGGGTGACTATAAAGATGCTCTAGAGGTATCTCCGAAGGTGTTAGTTGAGTTAGTATGGATCAAGACTGGGATTTGTCACTCCGTGTGAACGGGGAGGTATTTCAGGGCCCACTCGGTAATACAACATCACACACAAGCCTTGCAAGCAATGTAACTTAGTGTAAGTTGCGGGATCTTGTATTACGGAACGAGTAAAGAGACTTGCCGGTAAACGAGATTGAAATAGGTATACGGATACTAACGATCGAATCTCGGGCAAGTAACATACCGAAGGACAAAGGGAATGACATACGGGATTATATGAATCCTTGGCACTGAGGTTCAAACGATAAGATCTTCGTAGAATATGTAGGATCCAATATGGGCATCCAGGTCCCGCTATTGGATATTGACCGAGGAGTCTCTCGGGTCATGTCTACATAGTTCTCGAACCCGCAGGGTCTGCGCACTTAAGGTTCGACGTTGTTTTATGCGTATTTGAGTTATATGGTTGGTTACCGAATGTTGTTCGGAGTCCCGGATGAGATCACGGACGTCACGAGGGTTTCCGGAATAGTCCGGAAACGAAGATTGATATATAGGATGACCTCATTTTATTACCGGAAGGTTTTCGGAGTTACCGGGAATGTACCGGGAATGACGAATGAGTTCCGGGAGTTCACCGGAGGGGGGGGGCAACCCACCCCGGGGAAGCCCATAGGCCTTGAGGGTGGCACACCAGCCCTTAGTGGGCTGGTGGGACAGCCCAAAAGGGCTCTATGCGCCAAGAAGAGAAAATCAAGAGAAAAGAAAAAAAAAGGGAGGAGGTGGGAAGGAAGGGGGACTCCCTCCCACCAAACCAAGTCCAACTCGGTTTGGGGGGGGAGTCCTCCCCCCTTGGACTCGGCCGACCCCCTTGGGGCTCCTTCAGCCCCAAGGCAAGGTCCCCTCCCTCCCACCTATATATATGGAGGTTTTAGGGCTGATTTGAGACGATTTTCCCACGGCAGCCCGACCACATACCTCCACGGTTTTTCCTCTAGATCGCGTTTCTGCAGAGCTCGGGCGGAGCCCTGTTGAGACAAGGTCATCACCAACCTCCGGAGCGCCGTCACGCTGCCGGAGAACTCTTCTACCTCTCCGTCTCTCTTGCTAGATCAAGAAGGCCGAGATCATCGTGGAGCTGTACGTGTGCTGAACGCGGAGGTGCCGTCCGTTCGGTACTAGATCGTGGTACTGATCGCGGGATTGTTCGCGGGGCGGATCGAGGGACGTGAGGACGTTCCACTACATCAACCGCGTTTACTAACGCTTCTGCTGTACGATCTACAAGGGTACGTAGATCACTCATCCCCTCTCGTAGATGGACATCACCATGATAGGTCTTCGTGCGCGTAGGAAAATTTTTGTTTCCCATGCGACGTACCCCAACATCCCCGTGATCTTGTTACTCTTGGAGTTTGGACACTCCTAGGCGGTAGGAGTTCTTCGGAGAGGAATCAATCCATGTGATTACCCTCGGAAAAGTATGTGAGGGTTTGGAAGCCACCTCAAAGGCTTACCACTAGTGGTTGAGAAATGCCTTCGTGGTGTTATCTCAAAGGGAGAATAGGGTGAGCCTTCGTGGCGTTGGTGTGCCTTCGTGGTAACATCCACCTCTCTAACGGTGACTAGCTTCCCTCCAAGGAAGTGAACATCGGGATACATCTTCGTCTCAGTGACCTTGGTTATCCTTAACCCTAACTCCTTACTTGTGGTTTACTTGTGTTACTTGAGCATACATACATTGCATATTGTTTGTGCTCATTATATTGTGTTGGCTATTTCTTGTACAAGATTAATCATTCAAGTATACCCTCTATATCCACACGTTCACACTTGCAGCTTTTGATATATCGTGTGCTATAGTGTGATCTAGTATCTTGTGTCGTTCACCTACTTATCATGTGATATAGCTCAAGTAAGTTTGTGTAACTTACTTGGGCTTGTTAGTAACTATATTGTGCCCATCTTGGTAGATCGTGTTGTTGATACACGTTGCAGTGCCTAGTGGATTTAGGATTTGTGCTTGACAAGTATCCTCTTAGTTTATTTCCGCATTAGGTTTAATTCAAATCCGAAGAAGTTTTTAAATAGCCAATTCACCCCCCCCCTCTAGGCGTCATCGAGGTCTTTTCAATTGGTATCAGAGCAAGGTTTCTCTTTCATTAGGTTTCATGACCTAGAGAGTATCGATGTCGACTATTGGATTAGTGCACAATGACACCTTTGACTTTGATGGCACAAATTATACCCTATGGAGAATTCGTATGCTTCATCACTTTTGGGCCATGGGCCCAAATACTTTACGAATTGTTCTTGTAGGGATTGCCGACAAAAAGGATGATGCATCTTCATCTACTAATGAAATGTATCTTGATTGTGAGGCTTTTCTTGCCATTCATCGAACCATAAGTCCTGAAGTGTTTAAGTCTATCTCGACTTGCAAGTCAGCTCATGAAGTTTGGACTAAACTTGAAGATATATATGGTGGGTCCAATCTTGATGAAGACGATATTATGATGAAGGAGTTGGTGCATGAGCTCTTCACTCTTTTCGATCATAAAGATTCCACCACTACTTCCATATCCGATTGCTTGCACACCTCAGCATCTTCAATCTCACAAGGTAACGACATGGTGAGTGAAGAAATACATGTTGATGAAAATGTCATAGCCTCCATGGACACGAGCATATCTAGCACCACACATAGTGTAAATTATTGTGCTGATAGGTCATGCATTTCACCTAAAGATCCCTCGACAAATGTCTGTGGTGATATGCCTGCTTTCCCGTGTCCTCTTGATCAAAATATCTTGTTTCTCCCTAGTTGTTCTATGACTAATCATTTAGGGGAAACCAAGAAATATGAAGTTCTTTTGACTAATGAAGAATTTGATTCACCAAAAGAATCATAATCAACTCCTCCAGTTCACATGTGCCTCATGGCAAGAGGTAATAATGAGGTATCATCTTCCCTGTGCAATAACGATGATATTTGCGATGAGGATGATGATGATGACTTGACTGAAAATATCTATGTGATTAGTAAAATTCTTCATAAAGCTAAAAATAACGCTCTTCAAAGATTCCAAGATGTTCTTGCTTACTTTGAAAATTGTAATGATTCGCTTAATCATGAACAAGCTAAAAGTGAACAACTTGAACATGAACTTGAGAAGAGTCATCAAGCATGTAGAGACTTAAGATCTTCAAAAGGAGAGATTGAAGTTGCTCATGATAAACTTAAAAAGGATTTTGAGGTCCTTCTCCTTGAATGCAAGAATGTCAAGGGAGAGCTCATCAAAACCTCTAAGATCTATGAGGAGCTTCAATCTACTCATGAGAAGTCTCTAATCGCTACTTACTCCTCTCATATTGTTGATGATACTTGTACATCTAACCCTATCTCTTTTGAAGTATCAACATTGAAGGAGAATGTTGAGCTACATGCTCAACTTGATTTACTAACTAGAAATTATGGGAAGTTGGAAGAAAACCATGTAATGCTCACAAGCTCTCATGCCGATCTTCTAACATCCCATAATGTGCAAAAGTTAGCTCATGACGCTATCATCACCAAGGTAACATCAAGTGAGCCTCATGTGGACAATGGCACCACTTCTAATCAAAGTACTATATTTCCATCTGCTAGTCCTTGTAATTCGTCTACTCATAATGTTGCTACCTCGTGTGATGAATTACTTTCCTTGCCTTGTTGCTCTAACAATGAAGCTTACACTTCCTCTAGTACTTGCATGGACACTAACCGTGCAGAGGAAATCGAAGAGCTCAAGGCCCAAGTCACTACTTTGAAGAAAGACTTGGAACAGTGTCATGAAGGGATTTCCACACTCAACAACGTCCTGTGTGAGCAAACATCTCCGAATGACAAAAATGATGTTGGAGTAAACTCAAACAAGAACAAGAGTGTCCTAGAACGAGTTCAGAATTCGGCCAAAATCATTTGCTTCAAGTGCAAAGTTAAAAGGCACCATGTTAGATCTTGCCCTCTCAAGACGAAGTCTCAAAGTCACAAGCAACAAGGGAAGCGGCCAAAAACTCAATCACACACTCAACTACAAGTTGAAGGAAGGCCTCTTCCCAATAAGAGCCAAGCCAACACTCCCCGAGGTGAGAAATCAACTGGGAAGAAAACAAAGGGTAGATGTTGCTACTTATGTCGTGAGAAGGGTCACGTCACTTCGTCTTGCACGAGAGGTAACTTATCCAACCCAATCACTATTGATGATAGCTATTTCCTTGGGAAGGATAAGGTTGGCAATGTGTTTGCCAAGTTTGTTGGTACTCAAAATGGTGTCAAGAAAAGAACCATTTGGGTTACCAAGCCTATTGTGACTAACCTCTTAGGACCCAACGTAGTTGGGGACCAACAAGCTCAAACTTGATCAATAGGTGACTTTGGAGGACATTGGAGACTTGGATACACAATGAAGATTCGAGGACTCTTCATCATTCATATCATCTCAAGCCAAGTCACTTGGATTATCGAGGCCATATCCCATATCCAATGTGCCTCTTTGCGGTGACTTGTACTTAAATTGTTTACATTGAAAGTTGCCTGCCCCACTCCTTCTCATGTCTAGGTTTGGTACCTAGCATGTACTTTGACATGTTGCGCCTACTAGTATGATTGTTATATGTTATCTATCATGTGTAGGTCGTTATGTATGTCATATAGTTGTGTGTAGTCCTGATCATTACTTGCATCCTACTTGCACCGTTGTGTGGGTCTTTTGAGACGTTAATTGCTCATCACATTAAGGGGGAGTGTTCTGCTCTACGCACACCACTAACCCAAAATGTGTATATATGTATTGGACTCCATGTAGTATTCACGATGCAAGATTATCCAATCAATTAGTTTGATGTCAAAGCCATCCGAAGTTTAAATTGGCATCCACTTATCACCTTAGTTGGATGATTGATTGCCTTGTATGATAAATACATGGATTAAAACATTATGGGAGTATGATATGCTTTGTGCATGTCACATCCCCTCGTAAGATAAAACATCCGATGTATGCCACTCAGAATCTACCACATGGGGTTATCCTATAACTGTGTGGCGTGTCATACTCCACATATCTTAATTCGCATAATAAGCCCTGTTGGTATCTAAATCCCTTAGGTGTGCGTGAGTATAACGTCCTACTACACCAATACTCATGGCTTAGCCACCAGATCGTATCTAAAAGAAGGGCATAGTTGATGCATGCCTTTCGAATTATTTCTCCACACTATGATCTAACTAATTGGGATGTTAACGTATGACATCTAAGCATTATGCTTATGGTTGAACTCCCATATCACACTTGTGTGAGTATAAAACGATCTTTGTGCTCGTTTGGCACCTACCACCACTGATAACTCCAAATGCCATTGTGTTCTCTCACACATGGTATCTCTGGCTTGGTAGTGTTTTTCATGGTCATTTTATTTCGGCTTTATCTTCAGTTGACCTACATAACGTGTCGAGAAATTCATGTGTCTCCCGGTAATCTCCCATGCATGTCTTTGAGCTCGCACTATTTATTTCATAATGTTGTGGGAGTTATAATCATATTACCTACACTTATACATCTACTGGGGTGAGACATGCATGTAAGGTTGTGCAAAATGCATGCCTTACATGGTTTGATGCCTTGACCGGTTCATGTGTTGAACTTGGGGTGCTACCATATGTTGATTTGTCACCCTGATCCATTTTGGACGACATGAATGTTCTGTAACAGAAAATTATGTGTTCATTTGTCCAAATTGTATATCCTTGGACTTTGATAGGATTGTGTAGGCATATCTACTATGTTTAGATTCACATGCCGTGTCTATCATATCTTTGATCCAATATATGTATATGGTAAATCAGACGTATCCATTAAAAGGTTAGGGTGTGCTTGAAAGTAAAATTTATATCTATATGCACATAATTGAGTGATCTTACCCTATATATATTGTAGTTGGACTAACAACTTCGGGCCCAATAAGTTTGGGGACCATATTGTGCTTAATTGGTGGTTTAGGTACTTTGGAGAAGCATTGCTATCTTGACTTATTCTCAGAAGAAGATGGTGCTGGTCACGAAGAAATTAGAGTCAAGACATGACTCGGCTACTTCTATGCCATACCAATGCCTTTCCGGTAACAAGTATTTACTTCATGCATGTACAACATTAGAGTCAACACGGTGTAGGTTGCATCATGGCATGAACATAATACTTTTTCCACTTTGTAATTTCCTGCATGTCTTTGTCAATCACATTGATGAAATGCTTAGTGTTGGTGTTCTCTTAGCTCTTCATGGTCATATGAATGAGACAAATTTGTGCCATGACCCTTGTGTCATGTGCCTTTCTCTTATAAGAGGATAACTTGTGCATCATTCTATGCACTCATGCGTTTGACGGTATTTTGGACCCACACTTATCATAGTAATCATATTAAAAGACTTACATCATACCATGTCCAAAATATGTTAGTTGAGAGGTCCCTTTGGTTGCTACACATGCGAGAATACTCCTTATCACCTCATCATCCAAATCCCATAAATTCCCTGTGCCTTCTCTCTCGGTCGTCCGACGGATCTCGGGCGTCCGACGGCTAAACGCACTCCGGACGTCCGGCACATGTCGGTCGTCCGACGGCTAAACATTCTCCGAACGTCCGACGCCCCTCGGACGTCCGACACTTCGGGGGCTCTATAAATAGAAGGGCGCGGGCTGGGCCTTGCCCTAGCCCCCACACGCCTCCTTTTCTCCCAAGCCGCCACCACAACCGTCGCCTCCAGCGCCAGAGGTGCTCGCCGGCGCCGCCACCAGGGGCCCTACTCCGGGATCTGACTGATCTCCTCCATGGGATCCGATCTCCTCTGCAGGATCTGTCTTCCCTTCCTCTCCTCTCTCGATCTGCAGGTATCCCCTCGGTCTCACTCACGTTTGGTTCCCCTTTCTCTCAAGATACATGTGTTCGTTCATGTGGTTTGACCGTGACCGTTCCCCCATAGGATTTCCAACCGTGTAGGCCTTGTTCATCATGCCCAAGACTAAGCACACCGCCCGGAAGAACACTGCTGGCTCATCCGCTCGTGCCCCTACTGGCACGGGGTCGGATGACTCCGATGGGCAACGCTGTTCCTTCAAACGGCTCGCCCGGGGTCCTCCTCCTCAACAGCTCCCCTCGTCGTCTGATGGCTCTGACTTCGAGGATGAGCTTGCAGCTGAGGACCGTGCTGAACAGCCCGCCGTTCGGAAGTCTATGCCAAAGCATGGGACTCGCAGGCCCTCCTATCTGCCACCACCTCCTCCTGAACAGCCCGAAGGTGAAGCTCATCGCATCTCTCTTGAACCTCCTGCTACCTTAGGTCGTGAAGTCAAGAACTTCACCATGGTTTCTAAGTCTTCCTACCTCACTTTCCGCCGCGACGTTGACCAATTCTCTGTTGTACGTGACTCTATGGACTCACTTTTCCGCACAAACGTCCAGGCGGACATCTTTACTACGGTCATTGTTCCTAAGGGTCTCTCTGTCCATCACTTTATTGATCTTGAGCATATTCGCACGCACCCGGCGAAATACCCGGGTGCCATTGAGCTTATTGAGTCATCGGGGCTTGCTGCCCCCTTTGCTTTTCGGTGCGATTTTAACGCTGCTGCTATTCACCAATTTTATGCCACATGTTTCTTTGGTCCAAACAACACTGTTAGCTGGATAACCTCTGACGTTCAGTTCACAGCCTCTTATGATGAGTTTGTTGCCGCACTCGGTTTTCCCGACTCCGGCTTCAAAATCCATAAGAATGACCCTAACCATGCACATAAGCCAATTGAGGCGTGTGGGTATCTCCTCAAACCACTCCGTGAACTTGATGCAGACGAACGGATGAAGGATCTTAACCAAGTATCCATCTGGCGCTCTCCCTACTTTATCATCTTTCAGTGTCTTATCCGCACCATCTATCCCAAGATGGGTGATAAGGGATCCTGCAGTGGCTACTGTATTGACATCATGTCACGTTTGCACAAGCACCCCAAGAGAAAAATTAATGTGCCTCACTTTCTATGGCATGAGATTCGGCTCTCTAGTTTTCAATACAAGCGAGCCTTCCCTCATGCCCCCTTCATCCAAGCTTTTATTAACCGTGTTGCTGAATTCACTGTTGCTGTCACTCACACGCATCACAAGTGGGTCATTCCCGCTTACATGGCGGATAACTATGCTCCCAAGAAAACCCCACCATCCACCTCCACTCGCCGCACTGCTGCCCGGTCAGCAACCCCTTCATCCAGCTCAGCTCCTCTCGGTCGCTTTGCCAAATTCATTGGCAAGGCACATTCTGCTATGATGAAGGCCTTCTCTTTCCAATGCGGTCAAACTCATGATGTGGTTTCTCGCCTCGTCTCCTCCAAAAATGCCCACAAGGCTCGTCCGAGAGACTCGGGCGCTCTTGATGTCAGTGACGACGAGGCCCTTCCTGCTGCTCCTCCTTCTGACTTTGGCTTCCCATATGGTCCTGAGTGGGCTTATTTTCTTGATGAGGCCGGTGGCAGTGGTTTGGCTGACGATGAGGATGATGATGATGAGGATGATGCATGATTAATGATGATATTGATGAGGGTGATATTTGAGTATGTGGTAGCATTGCCGGTTTCCCCTCCTTTTTGGTCCTTGATGCCAAAGGGGGAGAACATTATCTTATCTTAGTTTTGATTTTAGTTTCTCTCATAATGTATGGTATGATGTATTATGTCGAACTTAATGATGTGTCATCATGTAACGATACTTATGGATGGTGTGCTATGCCATCACTTATGGATGATGTATTGTTGAACTATCATGTGGTGATGAGATATCATGATATTATCGTTGTGTCATGTGATGATGAGTTTTATGCTATCCCTTGATTCATATGATTGTTGAACTATTATGGTGTTATATCATGCTATTATCTTCAATGCACACATTAAGGGAGAGCTCCCGCACTTGCCTATTTTACTATGCACATAGTAAGGGGGAGCTTCATAAGCATCGTAACAAATCTCTCCTAAGCCACATATGTTTATTACTATTTTTTAGAGCTATATGTATGTTTTCATCAACTACCAAAAAGGGGGAGACTGAAAGTGCAGTCATGCCCTTAATCGTGTTTTGGTGTTGCTGACAACACACATATAGATAATTAATCACTAATCCCCTTTTAAGCTATTGTGAATGATCATGTGTTGATAAGGACAAGCTCATGTGCTAAAAAGGACAAGATCAAGATAAGCATTCCTGAGCACTACATGCTCGATCCTTGTGGATGTTCACATGGTGGAAAAATGAAGATGAATATATAAGCTAGGCTTTCCACATTGTGTATGGGAGAGCTACTTGAAGACTTCATCATGTCTTGCTTTCAACATTGAGCCAAGAAGGAACAACAACATAAAGCTCAAGTGAAAGGGCTAACTCAAAGGTATCAGTTCCTTTGAAGTTAGTGGTGCGGAGTGATGATCAGCGAATAAAAGTATACACTCAAGTATGGATCATCGGTACCCCTTTCACAATTCTTGAGTCTTTAGGGATCCCGCACTATTAAGAGGGGATCACAGGTTTTGTGATGAACTTGCTCAAACTAGATATCCACTGTTCGGCTCATACCACATCTCCACTGCTCTGCTGTTATCAGAAAACAGGACCAGTGCCTTGGACATCCGGCTTCCTCCAGACGTCCGAGGGCCGGACGACCGACTGCTTCAGAAATCCGGAATCCTATACCATAGAAATCAGAGCCATATAACTCGGACTTCCGGCTCCCTCCGGACGTCCGAGGGCCGGACGTCGGACCAACTTCGAAAATCCGGAGCTTTGCACCAGAGAAACTTGAGCCATATAATTCGGACTTCCGACTCCCTCCGGACGTCTGAGGGCCGGACGTCCGTCCACTTTCGGAAATCCGGAATCTTGCACCAGAGAAGTTTGAGTCGAATAACTCGGACTTCCGGCTTTCTCCGGACGTCCGGTCCCTGTTCAGCTACACAGTGGTTCCAGATATATTTACATCCCTCGGACGACCGACCCCTGTCGGACGTCTGACTCCTTGTGGACGCCCGGACATCCGTGAACTGCCGGATGTCCGACCCCTATGTGACTTAAAGCGTCCCCAACGGCTGTTTTACTCTCCCCACTATATATACCCCCCTCCTACTTCGTGAGAGGGTGTCCAACACAGCCATATCCTCATAAGAACACATTTCTACCCCACATACATTTGCTCCCACCAAATCTTAGATCCCAAGAGCATTTGTGAGCCCCTTTGAGAGTTGTTCCAATCAAAAGATAGATTGTCTCCCTCTCCTTCTCTCAACCCAAGCTATTTGAGATTTGAGAAAGTTTTGAGCATTCCCCGTGATCTTGTTACTCTTGGAGGTTGGAGACTCCTAGGCGGTAGGAGTTCTTCGGAGAGGAATCAATCCGTGTGATTACCCCCGGAAAAGTTTGTGAGGGTTTGGAAGCCACCTCAAAGGCTTACCACTAGTGGTTGAGAAACGCCTTCGTGGTGTTATCTCAAAGGGAGAATAGGGTGAGCCTTCGTGGCATTGGTGTGCCTTCGTGGTAACATCCACCTCTCTAACGGTGACTAGCTTCCCTCCAAGGAAGTGAACATCGGGATACATCTTCGTCTCAGTGACCTTGGTTATCCTTAACCCTAACTCCTTACTTGTGGTTTACTTGTGTTACTTGAGCATACATACATTGCATATTGTTTGTGCTCATTATATTGTGTTGGCCATTTCTTGTACAAGATTAATCATTCAAGCATACCCTCTATATCCACACGTTCACACTTGCAGATTTTGATATATCGTGTGCTATAGTGTGATCTAGTATCTTGTGTCGTTCACCTACTTGTCGTGTGATATAGCTCAAGTAAGTTTGTGTAACTTACTTGGGCTTGTTAGTAACTGTATTGTGCCCATCTTGGTAGATCGTGTTGTTGACACACGTTGCAGTGCCTAGTGGATTTAGGATTTGTGCTTGACAAGTATCCTCTTAGTTTATTTGCGCATTAGGTTTAAGTCAAATCCGAAGAAGTTTTTAAATAGCCTATTGACCCCCCCCCCCCCTCTAGGCGTCATCGAAGTCTTTTCAGGAATCTCATCTGGAGACCCTTCCCGGTGCCCTGCCGGAGGGGACTTTGGAGTTGGAGGGCTTCTACATCAACATCATCGCCTCTCCAATGACTCGTGAGTAGTCCACTTCAGACCTACGGGTCCGTAGTTAGTAGCTAGATGGCTTCTTCTCTCTCTTGTATCTTCAATACAAAGTTCTCCATGATCTTTATGGAGATCTATCCGATGTAATCCTCTTTGGCGGTGTGTTTGTTGAAATCTGATGAATTATGGATTTGTGATCAGATTATCTATGAATTATATTTGAGTCTTTGCTGATTTCTTATATGCATGATTTGATAATTTGATTGTGGATCTTTCTGTCCAAACCCTCAATAAGTTCAATTGTGGCAATTTTGTTTTCAATAGCGTCAAGCCTTTGCATCACGTGTTCCAAGGTCAAGGTGGTTCCATTAACCATGAGCGGGGGTGAGCCTACCAAATTCATGATAGCTCCATAGGAGTCAACACTATGGCTCCCCAAAAAATTCCAGCCTACGATGGTATCAAGGATATACCTATTCCAAGGAGAGATTCCAACATAAAAACTGCGAAGAAGAACGGTAGTGGATTGCTTACGAGTAGGTCTACTTTGAGCATTGCAAATCCTGTACCAAGCGTCCTTTAAATTTTCTTCCTCATTCTGCCTGAAATTGAGAAATTTGTTCTCGGGGATATCGTTTGGAGTAGTGGGTCTAGCCATTGATGGACTATCCCACACAAAAAAGAGCAGGACGTAAGCGAGAGAAGCGGGCAAAAGAGAACGGCAAAAAGGCAAAAGGAAACGGCGAAGGAGAAAGGAAAAAAAGGAAAAAGGAAAAGGCAAAGAAGAAAGGCAAAAGAAAACGGCAAATGTGAAGTGGGGGAGAGAAAAACGAGAGGCAACTGGCAAAAAAAGTAAATGCAAGAGATGAGTTTGTTACACCTACTTGGATAGATCTCCTCCCCGGCAACGGCGCCGGAAATCCTTTTGCTACTGTGACAACAGACCTTCCCTGGCAACGGCGCCAGGAATCCTGCTGCTATGGTTACGCCTATAGGGACTTCCTTGGCAAATATGCAAAGGATTTCCCCGTGGCCTTGGAGCCTTGCGTTGGTGTTCCCTTGAAGAGGAAAGGGTGATGTAGCACAGCGGCGGTAAGTATTTCCCTCAGTTTGAGAACCAAGGTATCAATCCAGTAGGAGGAGCGTTCAAGTCACAAGTACCTACACAAACACAAAGAGCTTGCACCCAACGCTATGAAGGGGTTGTCAATCCCTTATAGATTGTTTGCAAAGTGAGAACTGAAAGCAACAAAGAGTAAACAAGGAAAAGTAAAAGTGAAAGTGGAAACGATAGTTGTGAATAGACCCGGGGGCTGCAGTGTTCACTAGTGGCTTCTCTCATGAAAGCAAGTAGACGGTGGGTGAACGAATTACTGTCGAGCAATTGATAGAACCGCGCAAAGTCGTGACGTTATCTAAGGCAATGATTATATCTATAGGCATCACGTCCAAAACAAGTAGACCGATACTTTTTGCATCTACTACTATTACTCCACACGCCGACCGCTATCCAGCATGCATCTAGTGTATTAAGTCCAAAAGAACAGAGTAACGCCTTAAGCAAGATGACACGATGTAGATGTACAATATCATATCTACGATAAAAGCCCATCTTGTTACCCTTGATGGCAACAACATAATGTGTGCCTTGCTGCCCCTTCTATCACTGGGAAAGGTCACCACACGGTATGAACCCAAAACCAAGCACTTCTCCAATTGCAAGAATCATAGATCTAGTTGGCCAAACAAAACCCAAGACTCGGAGAGACTTACAAGGATATCAAATCATGCATATAAGAAATCAGCAAAGACTCAAATATAATTCATAGATAATCTGATCACAAATCCACAATTCATCGGATCTCGACAAACACACCGCCAAAGTGGATTACAACGGATAGATCTCCATGAAGATCATGGAGAACTTTGTATTGAAGATCCAAGAGAGAGAAGAAGCCATCTAGCTACTAACTACAGACCCGTAGGTCTGAAGTGGACTACTCATGAGTCATTGGAGAGGCAATGATGGTGATGTAGAAGCCCTCCAACTCCAAAGTCCCCTCCGGCAGGGCACCGGGAAGGGTCTCCAGATGAGATCTCGCGGAAACGGAAGCTTGCGGCGGCGGAAAAGTGTTTTCGTGGATGCCCTGATTTTTTCTAGGATTTTAGGGAATTTATAGGCCAAAGAGCTAGGGCAGGGGAGCGCCAGGGAGGCCACAAGCGTGGGAACCGCGCCCCCCCCCCCTCGCCGCGACAACATGGCTTGTGGGCTCCCTGTGGGCCCACTGCCTTGGCCCTCAAGCCTCCCGATCTTCTTTTGTTCTGGAAAATTTTATTTCGGGGATTTTATTCCGTTTGGACTCCGTTCCAAAATCAGATCTGAAAAGAGTAAAAAACACAGAAAAAACAGGAACTGGCACTTGCACTGGATTAATAAGTTAGTCCCAAAAAAGATATAAAAGGTAAACAAAACATCCAAAGTTGAAAAGATAACAGCGTGAAACCATAAAAAATTATAGATACGTTTGAGACGTATCAAGATACAGCGGAATTCTGCTGATGTGCCGCCTGCAACAGGGCACGCATCTGCTGCACTCCTCTGCCCGCTGATGAGTTTGACGGCTGGATGGAGTATGCAATCCTTGCGGCCGCAACCAAGTTAAGGATAGGCGTGCGGAATACCTCGATGTTGTCGTGATGGGAACGCCGACCGGACGCTGGAGCGCGCGGATGATGACATGCACCCGAAGTTTCTCCGGTTTCCCGCTTGTCCCAATTGGTCCTTGGCGGGCTCTCGTGTGAGCCGGCCATGAAAACCTCCACCGCAGGGCTGCGGTTCTCTCACTCGAAAGGAGAGTGAGACGGATCTGACACCGAGTGAGATGCAGCACACGAAAGTGTAGTAGGTTCAATGGTTGCCGAGGACGCTTGACGCGGGAGTGCATGACGCACCCAGCGTTGGAGCCGTGAGCGACCGGATCGCTTGTTGCGACGTGCGATGGGGAGCATAATAGACGACGGAGTCGACGGTCGACGAAAAAGGACTCCACAGGAACTAGCGCGGAAGAACGTCGCCCCGCGAACTGGAAGCGCCTCGACGTCGAGAGGCGCCTCCCGAAGCCATGCCGAATCGTCGGCGATAACACGAGTGTGCCGAACACGATCTCATGGCCCAAGCACAAATCACCGCCAGAAGACATGGTGAAGAGGAAAAAATGCAAGCTTGCCGGAAGTCGCCTAGACGCCTGCCCCAAGGTGGGCGCCAACTGTCGTGGATATAAGACTAACAGTAGAAGTGTAGGGTACGAAAGTAGAGGGCAGAGTCTTAGCTACGGCAAGGTTGTATGAGTTCAGTGTCCTCTGCGGTGGAGGTAACAGCCCTACGTCTCAGTGCTCTTGGAGCTTTAGTGTTGAGTGGAATATGAATGTTACAGAATGCGAACCCTTGTGCCAGAGGGGAGGCGTGGCTTATATAGAGTGTGCTGCCCCTCATAAGTGTCCAGCCTTCAAGGGTGCAATAAGTGAGATTGAATGCATACGTTACATGTAACGTATGCCATAAATGATATTAACTACAGTTGTCTAACGTCTGACCCTTAGCCTCGCTGGAGTGGCTTCTGGTCTTGTATGTCGACTAGCTTCTGGTCTTTACCAAGTGGAACCCAATCGTCGAGCATTAGGTAATCTTCCGAGTGGTTCTTTACCGAGTGGATCAGAGGTTGTTTTAATCCAGTCGGTAAGTATCTTGTGATCTTTAAGCTAATAATGAGGTTCCCTTGGCTAGGACTTATAGGTCAGGCCTATGACCCTACCCTAGGGCTATAACCCCGCCAATCCCTCCGCCTCTCTTCCCCCTCCTCCACCGAAGAAACTGCCTCTGCCGCCGCCTTTCCTTCAACGAGCATTGCCAAATCACCCGCAGCTCAAAGGAGATGAGGTGGAAGACGAGCGCCGTGAAGGGAAAACAGGCGGTTAAGTTGAAGGAGCAGGTTGTGGATGGGAGGAAGAGAAGACAGATGAGGCGGAGAGACGACGGCGAAAAGATGTGGTTTTCTCCCCGTCAAATCTGGACGGCAATACCTTGATCGATAGGTATGCCTATACGTGGGGAGAGAGACGAAGGGGCACGAGGCACCTATGGTTCTACCGGACAACCGCAAGGACAAGACGCCATCAGATTCGTATCGCTTCTTTTGCGCATACTTTTACTGTGGTCTCTCCCCCCTTTCTCTGATTTCTTCTGCGCCATGATGGCGGCTTATGGATTTCACCTTCTCGATTGTACGTCCAATGCAATGGTTATATGAAGATGTGAACCTTTATATGATGTGCACGTGTTTTGCAAGTTGTGAACTTTCACACGTTAACCCTATTCATGAATTTGCGAACTTGTGTGTCATTTGTACTAGTATGAAACATTGCCGTATTTCAATTAGTTTGAGTTATCCTTATGTGAACTACTTCAAATTATGCCTATGTGTGGATTAGTTGCTTGATGAATTTCTAGGGAGCTTGGAGCTCCCACATTGATTTGTGATGATAACATTTTCTACACTGAAGATATATATAGAAAATGCACTCTTCCTGTTTTCAGTTGCAGGGAATGAATAAGAAATAGATATTCATCAGAAGCATTCACGTTTCACAGAGTGACATTGGAAAAAAAAAAGACATTCACGAACGTAACTCCCAAAAAATCGGTCTCATGAACACTTTAACTCATGTTATGTCATCACTTTTTTAGAGCGAGACACTAGTAAAGGTATCACATGAACACTTTAACTTCAGTTATGTCATTCGTTTACGAGGGCAGCTCTCGGAAAATCTTCATTTGAACACTTTTATTGATAAATGGGACCAATGGTACCACATGTTAGGTTTAAATGTTTTTGTGACATGCATTTATCGAGTGTATATAGCCGACCTTCGGTATAGATAACAGGAAGTGACGGAGCCGTCGGTTGCGAACAAACATGCCACATGGCTTCTCTTTGTCATGCGTGGCTCTCGATGCTACCACTAGTGGAAAACGGGCCTTTGGCCTGGACCCTTTAGTCCCGGCCTCCCTCTGGGCCGGGACTAAAGGCCCGGCCACGTCGCCCCAAATCGCAATGCCGCCCACGAGGTTTTGGTCATGGCCCGTAAGGAGCCTTTAGTCCCGGTTTGTGTCTCAAACCGGGACTAAATGGCTACGCGGTGTGCAGCCCGCATGTGCGCCACCTTTAGTCCCGGTTTGTGTCTCAAACCGGGACTAAAGTCCTCTGCCTATATATAGCACAACCCCCCTCTCCCCTCTTCTTGCATTTTTCTTGGATGGAAGAGTGTGGGTGTGTGCTAGCTCTCCATTTTTTTTGATGCACTAGAGGTGTTTGTTGAAATGTGTGTTAGAGCGATGCCGCTTCAGTTCACCGAACACAACTACGATATGAGATGACTGAGCCACGCTTAAACCTCTTCCTCTTTATTTCTACTTATTCTAAAAGGTTAGCAACTATATTTCCTCGTTTAGACCGTGCGGTACTAATTTTTAGGATCATGATTGTATTTGATATACTGTCGTATAACGCAGATGAGCCATCCATGGATGTACGGTGATCGATGCACAGCCGCTTACAGAGAGGGCGTGCATTCTTTTCGAGATGCAGCCGATGCGAACAAGCATGGTGGTGGCTTTATGTTTTGTCCATGTGTTGAATGTCGGAATGAGAAGGATTACACTTCCTCAAGAGTCATTCAGAGCCACCTGCTTCGGTCCGGTTTTATGTCGGGCTATAATGTTTGGACCAAGCACGGAGAAAGAGGGGTTATGATGGAAGACGACGATGAAGAAGAAGAGAACAATGATGACAACTACCGATCTATGTTCCCTGAGTATGCTGATACCGCAATGGAAGACAATGAAGAAGAAGATCAGGATGAAGAACGGGAACCAGATGAGCCCGCTGATGATCTTGGCCGGGACATTTCTGATGCACGGCGAGGTTGGGACACAGAAAAGGAGAGGTTGCAGTTCGAGCAGATCTTACAGGACCACAACAAATTGTTGTACCCAACTTGTGAAGATGGCCAGAAGAAGCTGGGTAGCACACTGGAATTGCTGAAGTGGAAGGCAGAGACCGGTGTGACTCACTCGTCATTCGAAAAGTTGCTGGTACTGATGAAGAAGATGCTTCCAAGAAAGAACGAATTGCCCGCCAGCACGTACGAAGCAAAGAAGCTTGTCTACCCTCTAGGATTAGACGTGCAGAAGATACATGCATGCCCTAATGACTGCATCCTCTACCGCGGTGAGAAGTACGAGAATATGGATAAATGCCCGGTATGCACTGCATTGCGGTATAAGATCAGAAAAGATGACCCTGGTGATATTGAGGGCGAGCCACCCAGGAAGAGAGTTCCTGCCAAGGTGATGTGGTATGCTCCTATAATACCACGGTTGAAACGTCTGTTCAGAAATAAATATCATGCGAAGTTGTTGCGATGGCACATGGAAGATCGTATGAAAGACGATAAGTTGAGGCACACCATTGATGGTCGGCAGTGGAGAAAAATCGAGAGAGAGTTCCCGAGATTTGAAGCTGACGCAAGGAACTTATGGTTAGGTCTGAGTACAGATGGCATGAATCCTTTTGGGGAGCAGAGTTGCAGTCACAGCACCTGGCCCGTTACTCTATGTATCTACAACCTTCCTCCTTGGTTGTGCATGAAGCGAAAGTTCATTATGATGCTAGTGCTTATCCAAGGTCCAAAGCAACCCGACAACGATATTGATGTGTACCTAAGGCCATTAGTTGATGAACTTTTACAGCTGTGGGCCGAACTAGGTGTACGTGTGTGGGACAAGCACAAACAAGAAAAATTTGACCTTCGAGCGTTGCTTTTCATAACCATCAATGATTGGCCTGCTCTTAGTAACATTTCAGGACAGTCAAACAAGGGATACAATGCATGCACGCACTGTTTGGATCAGACAGAAAGTATATATCTGGACAAATGTAGGAAGAATGTGTACCCGTACAATCGTCGTTTTCTTCCGCCCAAGCATCCCTTCAAGAAAAAAGGCAAGCATTTCAATGGCAAGGCAGAACCCCAGGGGAAGCCTGTCATCCGTACTGGTGCTGAAGTATTTGATATGGTCAAAGATTTAAAAGTAATCTTTGGAAAGGGTCCTGGAAGCCAACCTGTTCCTAACGGCCCTGATAAGCGCGTACCCATGTGGAAGAAGAAATCTATATTTTGGGAGCTACCCTACTGGGAAGTCCATGAGGTCCGCTCGGCAATCGACGTGATGCACCTGACGAAGAATCTCTGCGTGAATATTCTAGGCATCCTAGGCTTGTATGGGAAGTCAAAAGATACACCGGAAGCACGGGAGGACCAGGAACGTCATAAAGGAAGAGATGGCATGCATCCAGGGCAGTTTCAAGGGCGTGCCAGCTACGCTCTTACTAAGGAAGAGAAGGAAATCTTCTTTGATGTCCTTTTCAGTATCAAGGTCCCGACTGGCTTCTTGTCAAATATAAAGGGAATCATAAATATGAAAGACAAAAAATTCCAAAACCTAAAGTCTCATGACTGCCACGTGCTTATGACGCAATTGCTTCCGGTTGCATTGAGGGGAATTCTACCGGAAAATGTTCGCCTGCAATTGTGAAGGTATGTGCATTCCTCAATGCAATTTCTCAGAAGGTAATCGATCGAGAAAGTCTATCAGGGTTACAGATTGATGTGGTCCAATGTCTGGTCAGCTTTGAGTTGTTGCTCCCGCCATCCTTCTTCAATATAATGACACACCTCCTAGTTCACCTAGTCGAAGAGATTATAATTCTCGGTCCCGTGTTTCTACACAATATGTTCCCCTTCGAGAGGTTCATGGGAGTCTTAAATAAATATGTTCGTTACCGTGCTATGCCAGAAGGAAGCATCTCCAAGGGCTATGGAACAGAGGAGGTCATTGAGTTTTGTGTGGACTTTCTTCCTGACCTTAAGCCCATTGGTGTTCCTGAATCTCGGTATGAGGGTAGGCTGACAGGAAAAAGCACACTAGGAAGGAAAGCAAAAGTATGTATGGACGGGAATTCTTTCTCTCAAGCACACTACACAGTTCTACACAATTCCACCGTGGTGGCTCCGTATATCGTGAGACACAAGAATATTCTACGCTCCAAAAACCCGGGGAAGGCTGACTCTTGGATTAAAGGGGAACACGAGATGACTTTCGGCAGTTGGTTGCAGACACATCTCATGAATGACGACACCGTTGGAGATCAGTTGTACTGTTTGGCCAGACCACCATCTTCGACTATATGTACTTTCCAAGGGTATGAGATAAATGGGAATACATTTTACACGGTTGCCCAAGATAAAAAGAGCACCAACCAAAATAGTGGTGTCCGCTTTGATGCAACAGACGAGAAGGGCACTGTTTGGAAACATATTACGGGTACATAGAGGAGATATGGGAACTTGACTATGGACCTACTTTTAAGATCCCTTTGTTTCGGTGCAAATGGGTGAAGCTGACAGGAGGCGGGGTAGTTGTAGACCAAAAGTACGGCATGACAACAGTGGATCTCAACAATCTTGCGTACATGGACGAACCATTTGTCCTAGCCAATGATGTCGCTCAGGTTTTCTATGTGAAGGACATGTCTACAAAAACGAGAAAAAGAAATCAGCAAAAGAAGATATCGTCTGATGAGCCAAAACGCCACATAGTTCTTTCAGGGAAAAGAAACATCGTGGGAGTAGATGACAAGACAGACATGTCAGTAGATTATAATAAGCTTCATGAAATTCCGCCCTTCAAAGTGAAAACTGACCCAAGCATCCTACTGAATGATGAAGATTCTCCATGGCTACGACCCAAAAGAAAACAGAAATAATAGATAGGAATATTGGTGCAATAATGTAATAATGTATTAAACCTTTTATGTAATGCATGTATGGAATGTACTAAACCTTTTAGTTTTGAATTATTTATTCAATTTCAAACACTTTTCATTTTCATAGTTTTGTCAAATTGTCAAATATGCAAAAAGAATTTTAATAAACCTTTGTAAGAGATGAGTTCTCGTTCGAAACGCTGATACTTCGAGAGAGATTGTCCATTTTGTACACGAAATGCATCCAGTTTTTGTCGTAGCCCTCTCAACTTTTTAACACATTCTATGTGGGTGAAATGATGATAGCATGCCAACTTTCAACATTTTCAGAGTTCATTTGTAGTGCTTTTCAATTTCAGGGTCAACTAGCTCAAAAAAAATAAGTAAATGCACGAAGAATACCAAATGAAGTCAGAAATTGTTGAAATTTTGTGATGTTCCTTTGACTGGTGCATTTTGAACACACAAAAATTATGGAGTTCAAATAAGTTCAAAAAAATGAAATCCCTTTGTAAGAGATGAGTTCTCGTTCGGAACGCTGATACTTCGAGAGAGATTGTCCGTTTTGTACACGAAGTGCATCCAGTTTTTGTCGTAGCCCTCTCAACTTTTTAACACATGCTATGTGGGTGAAATGATGATTGCATACCAACTTTCAACATTTTCTGAGTTCATTTGTAGTGCTTTTCAATTTCAGGGTCAACTAGCTCAAAAAAAATAAGTAAATGCACGAAGAACACCAAATGAAGTAAGAAATTGTTGAAATTTTGTGATGTGCCTTTGAATGGTGCATTTTGGACACACAAAAAATATGGAGTTCAAATAAGTTCAAAATAATGAAATCCCTTTGTAAGAGATGAGTTCTCGTTCGAAACCGTGATACTTCGAGAGAGATTGTCCGTTTTGTACACGAAGTGCATCTAGTTTTTTTCGTAGCCCTCTCAACTTTTTAACACATGCTATGCGGGTGAAATGGTGATAGCATGCCAACTTTCAACATTTTCAGAGTTCATTTGTAGTGCTTTTCAATTTTAGGGTCAACTAGCTCGAAAAAAATAAGTAAATCCACAAAAAATACCAAATGAAGTCAGAAATTGTTGAAATTTTGTGATGTGCCTTTGAATGGTGTATTTTGAACACACAAAAAGTATGGAGTTCAAATAAGTTCAAAAAAATGAAATCCCTTTGTAAGAGATGAGTTCTCGTTCGAAACCCTCATACTTCAAGAGAGATTGTCCGTTTTGTACACGAAGTGCATCCAGTTTTGTCGTAGCCCTCTCAACTTTTTAACACATGCTATGTGGGTGAAATGATGATAGCATGCCAACTTTCAACATTTTCAGAGTTCATATGTAGTGCTTTTCAATTTCAGGATCAACTAGATCAAAAAAATAGGTAAATGCACGAAGAATACCAAATGAAGTCAGAAATTGTTGAAATTTTGTGATGTGCCTTTGAAAGGTGCATTTTTAACACACAAAAAGTATGGAGTTCAAATAAGTTCAAAAAAAATGAAATCCCTTTGTAAGAGATGAGTTCTCGTTCGAAACGCTGATACTTCGAGAGAGATTGTCCGTTTTGTACACGAAGTGCATCCAGTTTTTGTCGTAGCCCTCTCAACTTTTTAACACATGCTATGTGGGTGAAATGATGATAGCATGCCAACTTTCAGCATTTTCAAAGTTCATTTGTAGTGCTTTTCAATTTCAGGGTCAACTAGCTCAAAAAAAATAAGTAAATGCACGAAGAATACGAAATGAAGTCAGAAATTGTTGAAATTTTGTGATGTGCCTTTGAATGGTGCATTTTGAACAAACAAAAAGTATGGAGTTCAAATAAGTTCAAAAAAATGAAATCCCTTTGTAAGAGATGAGTTCTCGTTCGAAACGCTGATACTTTGAGAGAGATTGTCTGTTTTGTACACGAAGTGCATCCAGTTTTTGTCGTAGCCCTCTCAACATTTTAACACATGCTATGTGGGTGAAATTATGATAGCATGCCAACTTCCAACATTTTCAGAGTTCATTTGTAGTGCTTTTGAATTTCAGTGTCAACTAGCTCAAAAAAAATAAGTAAATGCACGAAGAATACCAAATGAAGTCAAATATTGTTGAAATTTTGTGATGTGCCTTTGAATGGTGCATTTTGAACACACAAAAATTATGGAGTTCAAATAAGTTCAAAAAAATGAAATCCATTTGTAAGAGATGAGTTCTCGTTCGATACGTTGATACTTCGAGAGAGATTGTCCGTTTTGTACACGAGGTGCATCCAGTATTTGTCGTAGCCCTCTCAACTTTTTAACACATGCTATGTGGGTGAAATGATGATAACATGCCAACTTTCAACATTTTCAGAGTTCATTTGTAGTGCTTTTCAATTTCAGGGTCAACAAGCTCAAAAAAAAATAAGTAAATGCACGAAGAAACCAAATGAAGTCAAAAATTCTTGAAATTTTGTGATGTGCCTTTGAATGGTGCATTTTGAACACACAAAAATTATGGAGTTCAAATAAGTTCAAAAAAATGAAATCCCTTTGTAAGAGATGAGTTCTAGTTCGAAACCCTGATACTTCGAGAGAGATTGTCCGTTTTGTTCACGAAGTGCATCCAGTTTTTGTCGTAGCCCTCTCAACTTTTTAACACATGCTATGTGGTTGAAATGATGATAGTATGCCAACTTTCAACATTTTTACAGTTCATTTGTAGTACTCTTCAATTTCAGGGTCAACTAGCTTAAACAAAAATAAGTAAATGCACGAAAAATACCAAATGAAGTCAGAAATTGTTGAAATTTTGTGATGTGCCTTTGAATGGTGCATTTTGAACACACAAAAAGTATGGAGTTCAAAAAAAATGAAATCCCTTTGTAAGAGATGAGTTCTCGTTCGAAACCGTGATACTTCGAGAGAGATTGTCCGTTTTGTACACGAAGTGCATCCAGTTTTTGTCGTAGCCCTCTCAACTTTTTAACACATGCTATGTGGGTGAAATGATGATAGCATGCCAACTTTCAACATTTTCAGAGTTCATTTGTAGTGCTTTTCAATTTCAGGATCAACTAGCTCAAAAAAAAAGGTAAATGCACGAAGAATACCAAATGAAGTCAGAAATTGTTGAAATTTTGTGATATGCCTTTGAATGGTGCATTTTGAACACACAAAAAGTATGGAGTTCAAATAAGTTCAAAAAAATGAAATCCCTTTGTAAGAGATGAGTTCTCGTTCGAAACACTGATACTTCGAGAGAGATTGTTCGTTTTGTACACGAAGTGCATCCAGTTTTTGTCGTAGCCCTCTCAACTTTTTAACACATGCTATGTGGGTGAAATGATGATAGCATGCCAACTTTCAGCATTTTCAGAGTTCATTTGTAGTGCTTTTCAATTTCAGGGTCAACTATAGCTCAAAAAAAATAAGTAAATGCACGAAGAATACCAAATGAAGTCAGAAATTGTTGAAATTTTGTGATGTGCCTTTGAATGGTGCATTTTGAACACACAAAAAGTATGGAGTTCAAATAAGTTCATAAAAATTAAATCCCTTTGTAAGAGATGAGTTCTCGTTCGGAACGGTGATACTTTGAGAGAGATTGTCTGTTTTGTACACGAAGTGCATCCAGTTTTTGTCGTAGCCCTCTCAACTTTTTAACACATTCTATGTGGGTGAAATGATGATAGCATGCCAACTTTCAACATTTTCAGAGTTCATTTGTAGTAATTTCAGTGTCAACTAGCTCAAAAAAATAAGTAAATGCACGAAGAATACCAAATGAAGTCAGAAATTGTTGAAATTTTGTGATGTGCCTTTGAATGGTGCATTTTGAACACACAAAAAGTATGGAGTTCAAATAAGTTCAAAAAAAAATGAAATCCCTTTGTAAGAGATGAGTTCTCGTTCGAAACCGTGATACTTCGAGAGAGATTGTCCGTTTTGTACACGAAGTGCATCCAGTTTTTGTCGTAGCCCTCTCAACTTTTTAACACATGCTATGTGGGTGAAATGATGATAGCATGCCAACTTTCAACATTTTCAGAGTTCATTTGTAGTGCTTTTCAATTTCAGGATCAACTAGCTCAAAAAAAAAGGTAAATGCACGAAAAATACCAAATGAAGTCAGAAATTGTTGAAATTTTTTGATATGCCTTTGAATGGTGCATTTTGAACACACAAAAAGTATGGAGTTCAAATAAGTTCAAAAAAATGAAATCCCTTTGTAAGAGATGAGTTCTCGTTCGAAACACTGATACTTCGAGAGAGATTGTTCGTTTTGTACACGAAGTTCATCCAGTTTTTGTCGTAGCCCTCTCAACTTTTTAACACATGCTATGTGGGTGAAATGATGATAGCATGCCAACTTTCAGCATTTTCAGAGTTCATTTCTAGTGCTTTTCAATTTCAGGGTCAACTATAGCTCAAAAAAAAAAAGTAAATGCACGAAGAATACCAAATGAAGTCAGAAATTGTTGAAATTTTGTGATGTGCCTTTGAATGGTGCATTTTGAACACACAAAAAGTATGGAGTTCAAATAAGTTCATAAAAATTAAATCCCTTTGTAAGAGATGAGTTCTCGTTCGGAACGGTGATACTTTGAGAGAGATTGTCTGTTTTGTACACGAAGTGCATCCAGTTTTTGTCGTAGCCCTCTCAACTTTTTAACACATGCTATGTGGGTGAAATGATGATAGCATGCCAACTTTCAACATTTTCAGAGTTCATTTGTAGTGCTTTTCAATTTCAGTGTCAACTAGCTCAAAAAAATAAGTAAATGCACGAAGAATACCAAATGAAGTCAGAAATTGTTGAAATTTTGTGATGTGCCTTTGAATGGTGCATTTTGAACACACAAAAAGTATGGAGTTCAAATAAGTTCAAAAAAATGAAATCCCTTTGTAAGAGATGAGTTCTCGTTCGAAACCGTGATACTTCGAGAGAGATTGTCCGTTTTGTACACGAAGTGCATCCAGTTTTTGTCGTAGCCCTCTCAACTTTTTAACACATGCTATGTGGGTGAAATGATGATAGCATGCCAACTTTCAACATTTTCATAGTTCATTTGTAGTGCTTTTCAATTTCAGGGTCAACTAGCTCAAAAACAAATTCCTTAGAAGTATAAGATACTGCAGGGATATTTTCTGATTTATAATTATGGGACGAGCCTTCCTTCAGGCATCCATGGGAATCTTGTCCTTTGCCTCCTGACGACTGAGTAGTGCCATCAGTGCTCATTTTGTGAAGAATATGCACTTTCGCTACGAATCTTCTCTGCTTAACATTTGTCATTGGTTGGAAGAGGCACATATCACCTGCTCTAACATGATTGTCACGGGCAAAGTTTCTCAAATAGAGGCTGCACCGACCTGCAGCACACACGCCGGATGGCCTGATGCGGAATGTGCATTTCCAGTCCTTGTTCTTCCCACGCAGCTGGAGTATGACAATTGTATATTCACGTGGAAAGTGCTCGAGTGCATAATCCTTCTGTATTACCTAATTGAAAAAAGGAAGAATATGCGATTGTGATACTGTTAAGCTTGTTATATCTGATAGCTTATGTATTAAAGAGTTAAGAAGCTAATGTTGTCACTATGAATCTTCTCTGCTTGTTATATCTGATATGCATTTCGTTCCAAACATATCCTTCAGAGTTTTGAGTTAGATCGAAAACGCTGTCCGACTTAAATAACAAGATAATGTGAGTAGGTAAATTTTACATACTAGATCAGCATACTGTTGTACATTTGACTTCTTCATCTGTACAACTAGCACTTTGTATTTCGGTTGAATTTTCTCTATGAGCGCATCTATTTTCACCTTCTGTGCTTTTGTAAGATAGCATTGCACTGATACGACATAGTTATTCGAAAGCATCTGTAGATTATCTGAGTCCACAGGATCTTCTGCTATAAAAATGTTTCAACAGTAAGAAACACATGTGTTGGAGGGTAACTGAATAATCTGAGTATACAACTTAACCTGAAGCTTCCTCGGAAGAAAATATCTTTCCTTCTGGCTTCCATCTGAATCGCACGGATTACTCATCTGGTATATGCCCTGTAAAACCAATCATATATTATATTAGGTGGCATTATTCAAAGGTGTTTGCATAACTAATTTAATACCCTGAAATTATTCACGATCAATATGACTAAATTTCAAGCAAAGAGTGGAACACGGCAGAAGAAGCTTACGAAGGTGTTGCCATGGTTGTTGCTGCTCCCACCACCTGGAAAAATGCAAACATTTCTTCTTTAACTTATTCTTAGAAGCAACAAGTACCGTATTGAGAGGAAGGCAAAGAAGAGCAAGAAGAGCCGCATACTGGCATCACTATCGTGTTGGTAGTGCCTGCGGCACATGCTCCCATCAAACACCTTCACGGTGAGCACAGCGTGGCCATCGTAGCTTAAGACGAGGAACTGACCGAGCTGCATGTCATGAGCATGGGCGAACTACTCCCATCTGTGCCCCAGGTACATGTGGCCATCGGCATCGGACACTATTTTCACATCCCACAAGGGACGTCGGCACTCGGCCTCCCGCATCTTCACTTCACGAGGCTCACGGCCATCGAATACCTTGGTGAACTTGTCTGGCAGCCTCTGCGACGAGTATAAAGCAGTGGTTGATAGCAAACTTTTGAACCAACCAGACAGACCAATGAACAAAGATCAAATCATAGAAATACAACGTAGATGAAACAGAAAATGAGAGATTGTGCCATACCAATTTCTTCCAGAAATTAGGGAGTAGGATTATGAAAAACTCGAGTTCTTCCATCGCACGGTGGGAGTAGGATCAAATCAAGCAGGAACGCAGAATGACCTTCCAAAGCTTCTCTTATGAAGGAGCTTCGAACTGAAAGGTAAACAGACAAGCCGAAACTAATCATTTATGAATGGAGTAACTCTTAGGGTGTTACCTATGTGTTGATGTTTTCAAATATAACTTTTCTTTTCTCCATGGAGTCTTTTCATATTGCAAGACATTAACATCATCTAGATCCTCCTACCTTGTATCAAAAATAGATGTTGTCGTTTTAGTTTAAATTTCAACTAAAACCACAACATTATTTTTGAATGGAGGGAGTATAAATCATCCAGTGCAAAAGAACTAACATAGGTCTTGCAAGCACAAGAAAAGACTAGGTGCCGCCTAATGCTAACACGTCTAATCCAAGCGAGAGGTTCTGAAAGCTACAGAGCAGCAAAAGCTAGTTACCAAATATAGCACCCAAGTAGTATGATGGATGTATGTAGTATAGCAGTGTAATGAATCGTGAATCGTGATCAAATTTCTGTGCAATGAATCGTGAATTCGTGATCAAATTTGTGGTTCGCAAAGGAAGATATGCTGGATGTATGTAGTATAGCGGTGTTAACCCACAATCCATTGGGGATTGGCCTAATATGTTTGAAGTTTAAAATATTTTATATGCCGTTTCCTTGGCTTTTCATTGTTTCTTCAGAGGACTCTGCCATATTTGCCTTTCCATGTGCACCAGTGAGGAAAGTAAGGTCCGGGTTCAAAACAATGGGTTTGTTGTGAACAGTAATCCGAGATCTAGTGCTTTTGCTAAACAGAGAAGCACATATTGTCCATCTGTTATCTTCTTCATAAAGAGCTTAAAAACAAGAAAGCTTAAAGAACCATGCGGATTAAAGAACCATCGAGTATGGATAAATGGCCAGATCACTCTGTTCTTATGATTCAGATGAATACGGGGGAAAATCCACATGCATAATCCACATCTAGAAAAATAAATCATGGTTCTAACTTCTGACTGATTACTTGAGCTTGAGATGCAGAATATGAGCAGAACATATATGAGAAATCTTGCTCGCATTGGAGAAAAAATAGCACAGGACAAACCTAATCCCAATGTCGGCTGGAGAGACTAATTAAAGACTTGCCTCTCAAGCGGATTCCCGGCGGCCGACGGAGTCGAGGGAAAATAGTTTTGAATTATTTATTCAATTTCAAACACTTTTCATTATCATAGTTTTGTCAAATTCTCAAATATGCAAAAAGAATTTTAATAAACATAGTTTTTAATTCAAAATAACAAAATAGTTAATAGTTTGGATAGTCAAAATAATTAATTTTGAAAATAGAAAATAGTTTTGAATTATTTATTCAATTTCAAATACTTTTCATTATCATAGTTTTGTCAAATTCTCAAATATGCAAAAAGAATTTTAATAAACATAGTTTTTAATTGAAAATAACAAAATAGTTAATTTTGAAAATAGAAAAAAATTGAAACTATATGAGAATTTATAGAGAAAATTAAACCTAAATTCAAAGTGACCTCACTTTGAATTCAGGTTTAATTTTCTCCATAATTTCAAATATAGTTTCAATTTTTAAATTTACAGTCAGTTTAGGCCCGTAAGCCTGCTTTAGAGAGGAGCTCGATGGAGATGCTGCGACGGGGCTTATAAACTAGTGTTAGTCCCCCTCGCTGGGCGAGGTGGGACTAAACTTATCGTGCAGCCAGCGGAGGGGCTTTAGTCCCAGGTGGAGCCACGACCCGGGACTAAAGCCCCTCGCCTGCCGCCTGCCGAGCACGGGCCTTTAGTCCCGGGTCGTGGCTCCACCCGGGACTAAAGGGTGTCTTTACTCCCGGTTCGAGCCCCGAACCGGGACTAAAGATCCCTGCTTCCCGCCTTTTGGTCTGCCGAAAAAGGGCCTTTAGTCCCGGGTCGTGGCTCCACCCGGGACTAAAGAGTGTCTTTAGTCCCGGTTCGAGCCCCGAACCGGGACTAAAGATCCACCTATATAAGCGGGAGTTAGAAAATTTCCAACCCAAATCGCATTTCGTTCTCTCTTCTTCCTCTGCCCGGCGCGGCACCGACGAACTCGACGACGCCATCACGCTGCCCGCCGTCCTCCTCGCCGCCGCCTGTCATCCTCCTCGCTGCCGCCGTCCTCCTCGCCGTCGTCGACGCCTCCGGCCGGTAAGCCCCCCGTCCCCTCCTCCCCAACACTCCGGTCGGTAGAAGAAAAGAAGAAAAAGGAGAAGTAAATAAGAAAAAGGAGAAGAAAAGAAGAAAAAGGGAAGAAAAGAAGAAAAGGAGAAGAAAAGAAGAAAAAGGAGAAGAAAAGAAGAAAAAGGGAAGAAAGGAAGAAAAAGGAGAAGAAAGGAGAAGAAAGGAAGAAAAATGAGAAGAAAGGAAGAAAATGAGAAGAAAAGAAGAAAAGAAGAAAAAAGGAGAAGATAAGAAGAAAAAGGGAAGAAAAGAAGAAAAAGGAGAAGAAAAGAAGAAAAAGGAGAAGAAAAGAAGAAAAAGGAGAAGAAAGGAAGAAAAAGGAGAAGAAAAGAAGAAAAAGGAGCAGAAAAGATTTTTTTTGTCATTTAATTCCTATTGTTATTGGGTTTGTGCTAGACTATTAGGGTTAGTAATATTTAGAATTAGGTTAGGGTTACAAGAAGAAGAAAGATGAACAAAAATAAGAAAATAAGATTAGAAAAAAGGAAAATAAGAAGAGGAGGAGAAGAAAAGAAGAAAAAGGAGAATAAGAAGAGGAGGAGAGGAGAAGAAGAGGAAAAATAGAAGAAGAGGAGAAGTAGAAGAAGAGAAGTTGAAGAAGAAGCGGAGAAGAAAATAAGAAAGAAGAAGAAGACATTTCTACGTATATAGATGCTTAATTAGTGTTTCTTAGATTATTGCTTAATTTTGCTATTGTATATGCTTAAGTGTTAATAGTTTATTTTACTATATATACAATTAGTTTATTTTTAGCAAGAAAATTAATAGAACTAGTTTATTTTTTTAGTTCACTTTACGATGCCTATCCCGCATCCTCGTCGTCGACTCGGCGGAGGACACCTGCTTGATCAGAGGGGCCATGTCCGGGACTGGGCTCCGCCCGGCTGGTATTGGGAGGTGCTACCATCCGGGGGGCGTAGGTTGGTGAGGAGCCAGCCCGTTGTTGACCCGATCCTTGTTTGGTGGCGGTCGCGTGGGTCAGTGACGGTGCCGAGGCTTCCGCACACCGCGGAGGTGGTACGTCACCGTGTCAGCGAGGAGGATGAGCACGTCCGTCGCTACATGGTTGCGTTGGAGGGCAGGTTCGAGCATACCTGGCAGGTTCTTCGGGGATCTCACTGGAGCTATGATCCTGTGATGGTTCCTTCTCTTTGGTGTCCACCGCCCGCGACGATACCCGTCGGGCGCTACGGTTCTAGCTGTATCAGTGATGCTATATGTATGATAGTATTCGAGGAGTATTAGTGATAATATTTGACGATGTACGGACAAAAGAGATGATGTAGTTTTGCTTATAATTGAATGCATGCTAATTTGAATACTACTTTATTTTACGATTTGGTTTTTCTTATTGAATGCTCAAATTGAAAAAGTAATCCTACTTTGAATACTATGCAGAAATCTAGGAGTCCCGGGTGGAGCCACGACCCAGGACTAAACTTGTTTTGGAACGGAGTTCCTGATAGAATAATTCTTTTTTGGTACAAAGTTCAACAAAGTCCTTTGACACTAAACAATGTGACATATAGAAGGGTAGATGAGATCAGGAAAAATAGGATCATTTTCTACACATCTAGAATGTCGCCATTTTGTTAAATCCTTAAAGGTTAAGAGAATCCATTAGACATATTTTAGAGTTTAGGTTCTAGCCAAGACCCGGGACTAAAGGTCCTCCTATATAAAACAACACTTCGAAGTTTCCAACCCCTATTATATAGTTTGTTAGTTTACTAGTTAATCAAATGTCCGTTTTTTGCAGAACTATGGATCCACATATCAGGAACCTCGAAGAGGAAGAACTTCTGGAAGATATAATCAAAGACGGCCCCGACGTTGAACCAGCTGAATCTCCGTCATCATATCTAAACCCCTCCGGATATGGAATGGAGGTCGACCGACAAGAAGATGAAGCCTATGGGGCAGGAGATAGGTCCAATGACGGAGAAGGTGATAGCTCCACTGATGGAGAAGTCGGTGGAGAAATAATAAAGTCCGGCGAGGTATACATATGAAGTTCGACAATCACTTGTAATATGTGAAAAATATTGGAGATAGCTCTATATGTATACATATACATTCATTTGACGAATGTTTCTCCCTCTTAGGCCTCCACATCGAGCAAAGCTACGAAACGAGGCCCGACTAGAAAGTTGGATGCACGGACGCATTACACCTTTGAGGTGATATTGCCTACGGGCGAACCCAAGCTTCCTAAGAATGCCGCTGACACATTCAAGAAGCAATGCGGAGTTCTCGTTAGGGATCACGTCCCGATCAACGTTCGGGAGTGGCACAAGCGCAAAGGGGCAGCCGATAGTGACTACGTCGCCGAAAGATACAAAGATAATCTTTGGAATGATCTCATGTCACATTTCAAACTGCCAGAATGTGAGAATGAAGACGCCGCAAAAAAACTGAGGGCCAAAGTCAAGCAGTGGACTCTAAAGAAGATGGTCGAACTCTTCCGTAGCTGGAAGAAGAAGCTATGGAAAAACTATCTGAAGACAAAGAAAGTGCCAGTATTCGAGGGGTATCTAGCCAAGCACGCGAATCACTAGAAGGCATTTCAAGAGTACAAGGAGTCAGAAGATGCCCAGGCATTATCAGAAAAGAACAAGAAAAATGCCGACAAGAAGAAATATCACCACAAGCTGGGGCCAGGGGGCTATGAGACTGCCATCCCAAAGTGGGATAAGAAAGAGCAAGATCTGCTAGCTAAAGGCATCATACCTGAACCACTCCGTGATGAGTGGGAATTGAGAGCAAGAAATTGGTTCCTTGCGCATGGTGGTTCGTACGACGAAGAAACAGGGGACCTCATCTTTAGTGACGGTCTTAGGATACCCAGGGAGAATTGGAAAAAGATAGTGAAAGAAATTAAGGAGGGAAAAAGACAGTTCACTGCAGATAGAGAGAAAGATTTGCTCACACTGGTCCTCGGCAATGACGAACATGGAGGACGAATGCGAGGCTTCGGTCCTTCTTACCCGTGGTGGCTTGGGTTTGCCAGAGACCAAGACACTTACAGAAGCCGAGCGAGAGCAAAGAATCGGCAGCAGGATGAGGAGAATGACAAGGTCAACCAGTTGCTTGCCAGGATTAACAAGCAACAGAAGCAGATTGATGAGCTTAGAGGAGTAGCGCGCCAGAAAGATCCTGCACTCGATATTACCGGCGCCCCATCTAAGCGAAAAAGCAGCGTGGTTGAATCTGAGGCCCCGCCCGACGATGCACGAAGAATGATAGAGGGCGGTCCCGGCTACCCCGTGGATGGAATCAAGGAGTCAACATCATGTGAACTCCATCAGAAATTCAAGAACATATCCATGAAGGTGGCCGTCGGACAAGCTTTACCTTCTGGCCCTGATGCATGCTGGCATGGCCGTGAGATTCCAGCTGGCTTTGCTAAAGTCGGGGTGGATGAAATCATGGCGGGGTTTCATGATATGGAGCTCGACATAGCTGGACCCGAAGATGAGAGGACACTCGGAGAAGTACTGGGTGGAGTCATCCTATGGGACAAGAACTACATCAAGCTTCCAGGCTCGGCCCCAAGGACAACACCGCCTCCGAGTCGACGCAGGTCACCTACACCTCCATCACCTCCAAGCCCTCCACATGACGTCGGCCAGCACAACACGAGTCCATCTCGATCACCGCCGCCGGACTTGAGTCGTCCGTCTCCGCCGCTGCCCGCTCCGGATACTAAGCGGAAGCATGCCAGCAAGAACCCTCCGCCGATGATTTCTAAGCGACAGAGCCCCCCAAAGCGCAAACTGTCGCCCCTCCCAAAGGTACCTCATGCTAATCTTCCTATCAGACCTTATGATCGTACCACCGAGGAAAACGCCAGGATAGCAAAGGAACATCATGATGCGCAGATGAAAAAGAAGGAACCCGAGCCCCGCCCGGAATACACCGAGAAGCAAATAGCATTTGCAAAATACTTCACGAACCTTCCATCACAGTATCACTTACACCATAAGCCTGATGACTATACACGCACATTGCAGAAGGAAGTGAAAAAGAGCAGATCACGTGCAAGTGCAAGTGGGAGCAAACAAAGTTCAACTACAAGCAAAAAAAGATCAGACGTTCCTCAGCTTGGACAACAGGCCAAACAGTCGATCCCACCCCTCGGGGTGTTACCCGAGAATGTCCCCCCTCTGGTGCAGGGGCAAGATTTGGAATTAGCAAAGAAGTGGGCGAATGAATGGGGTATCCCGGTTGAAGACATTCTGGCTTCCCAAAACGACAGGTTACCCAAGGCTGTGGTAGCCCCTAAGCCACAGTTTGTCATGGGAGCGCCTTTGGTCAGCAAAGATGATCTCCCAACAAATATGCGTTACTTGCATACATGGTACTTAAGTGAATCAAAGAATGGGAGAACGATGATCGTGGTGAGTGTCCCACGGAGTACTACGGCCGCCCCGAAGAAATCCATATCGACTTTGATGAACTCTTCCAGATGTACAATGTTGACGTCCTCGGCAAATCGCTTATGAGTTTCTATTGTCTGTAAGTTTTTCAATTCGTTGTCTACATATAACTTGTTTAGTTATTTCAATTCATTGTCTATATATAACTTGTACTCTATTATGCAGAATGAAGATTCTGGATTGTAAAAATAGGAACATCCTAAATATTGGGTTTATTGACCCAGATAAAATACATATAGCGACGCTAACTGATAAACCCAAGGAGACGGAGGAAAACCTTCTAAGGTTTCTAACAGATCAAAATTTCTGTGACCACATACTGTTTCCATACAACTTCAGGTGAGGGTCTTTACTCTGTTGTGTCCATTCACTTATAAGTGTAATTGATAAGTTAGTGACACACACACACACACATATATATACATATATATATATACATGTGCAGCTTCCATTGGATTCTGTTGGACATTCAAATTGATAAGGGAAGAGTTGATGCCTTCGACCCATTATCGAGACCCTTGGAACAGTTCCAAAGCCTGCAGGACATGCTCCAAGGGTAATTTCAATCATTCTTGCGCTCTATCGGTCTCTTTCGATGATTTTCTGATATATCAATTAATGAAAAACTTAGCAAATCATTATCCTTGTCGGGCAGGGTTTGGAAGCGGTTCAAGTGCGTGACTCCCGGTATCGAGCCTGAGAAGCTGACCTTTAGAGCGGCTCAGGTAAGTAGTAGTATGATATACTTCTATTTTCAATACATTTATGATGCTAGATTACTATTTTGATTATATATATTCTATTCTCGTAAAGTGCGACCAGCAGCCACGGGGGACGCATCTATGCGGATACTATGTTTGCGAGACCATTCGCACGTTTACCTCTGAGCACAAGGATCACAGATACGACGTAAGCAATGAACATTCACACCTCTATTTTTACCCGTCATTCTTTGTTATCATGATTGATATTCATATTCATCTCCTCTTCTTATATAGTACACGCCCATGAGGGAGAAGTCCCTACCAAAGCAACGCGCGATTGCTGTTGCAGAGGAGCTTGCGACCTTTCTGAGGACGAAAGGTATAGATGACAAAGGACGATTTAGTGTAGCTAGGGGCCATTACTGATGTTGGTCCATGTAATCGAATAGACGGCTCTAGTCCCGATAATTCAGATCTTCATATAATTATATATATATATATGCATAATTATTTCTATTTAGAATTATATGAAAACTAATTCCCGAACACCAAACGAGGCATCACGTTAATCTCCCGAACACCTAAACCCTAAAACCCTAAAACCCAAAAATAAACAAAATCTGCAGAAACTCTTTAGTCCCGGTCCGTGTAAAGACTCGGGACTAAAGGGTCTGCCCCTGAGGGCGCTCCGACGTGGAGCACTTTTGGTCCCGGCTTGAAACAGGTCCGGGAGTAAAGGTTAGGCCTTTAGTCCCGTCCCTTTGGTCCGGGTTGGTGAACCGGGACTAAAGCCCCTTACGAGGCCCAGTCCCACTGGTGTACGGTGTTTGTCGTGCATTATTTGGTCGCCGTGATTCACTGTCAACAAAGGTAATTAGCTGTCGTAAACCCGTGTTTATCAAGGATGGTTCTCAACATACATATGTTTACCGAGCGCCTATGATTTGACTTTCGACAAAAAGCCTAACACCCGGTATATAGTAAATTTCAGTAGTGAACATATCTAAGCTTTAGCATCTACTGCTGGACTTGATAAATTCGACCCCTCAAACATTATTTTAAGTGGCGGATAGCATTTTCCGTCTGACTGTTTTCCTTCCTGGAGAAGCAATGCTTTCATTTCATTTTGCTCAAAAATAAAAGCGAGCCTTGGTATTGATTCGCCATTTCTGAAGCTTTGTACTGAGTTCACAAACAGTGTCTTCTTTTTCCATCGACGCCGGCAAAAGCAGATGGATCAATCGTCCGCTCACCGGCAAAGGGATCATGGCAGATGCTAGCTAATGCTACACGTCGAATCAACCTTAGGTAGCCAGGGACATGATTCGCCAGAAAGAGCGCGCGAGGCTCCGAAGAAGAAATAGAAAGACGCCGCATTTAAATCCATACAGTGCTGCTGCTCATCACCGCGCGCCTGCCCACGCCTCACCTGTCATGAAGGAAGGGAGGAAATATGATTTGATTTGAGACGACGTACACAGCGTAGAGCTAAGCCTTGATGGCGGATTTGACCGGGGCTAGCTGTAGGGATTTCAGCCATGGCAACGGGATAGCCGAGCCGGTAAAACCGCTGTTGGGCAACAGCTCAGTGGGCATAAATTCTCAACAGTGCCGTCGCCAGCTTTCCGGCCCGGCAGAGACTGTCACGGGAACGCCAGCTACTTTACGCACGATAAGACCTGATAATACGTGATGGCAAGAAATTGATTTAAGTAGCCTAAAAACGGCAACAGACCAAGTCAGGGCAAATAAGAGGTTAGCTGAAGTTTTAAGTATCACGATGAGCTATCGGGAAATAAAATCATGTTTGCCTGATAATACTCTATGGCCAGTAGTAGGCGGTTCAGGTGTGCACGGAATACGACGGATGGGGGCCGATTATCAATACAAATCTGGAGCTGTTGCCATCGATCAGCATCAAGTATCGATGGCTGTTATCACGAAAAAGACGACGAGGGTGACTTGTCAGATCAGCAAGCCCCAGATGCATCTAATGTATACACATTTCACGCAACGGAGTCCCCGTCGCGTGTCGGCTTCGAATAACGTCGCCCTCCGCCGAACAGTCGCACGAACCGTGCGATGCCGACATAGTTGAATTGCAGCGCATGTTATCGGAAAACCCCGTCGCGTATCCGCACGGAGAGAAGTCGTCCATATAAAACTGGATATATAAAACAAAGAGACACTCTTGATGGAGTGTACAGAATCTTGAGATCATAGCGCATGTAATTAGAGCGTCAGACTGTAGCTCTGTACCACCTGGGTGCAAACGACGGCGAGAGCTGCTGCGTTGCCTACACTTACACTTGCAGGCAGAGACTGCTCACCCGGTATCAATGGATGGCGATCGAGTAAAATAAGCAGGCGAGGAGGCGATCGCGAAAGGAAATTCATGAAGTCTTGCTGGACTATATGGAGAGAACGGACTTTGATCTGGCTGAGTAATGGTTGTAGTTCACCGGTGGAGCAAAGCTCCATCTGGTTAGCTGTTTGATCACACCCCACGTCTTACCGTTTTGAGGGCGAAGTTTTGGGGTGATCGTTGTCTCTCTTTTCTTTTTTTTTCCTTCTCTTTCCTATTTTCACCTATTCCCGTACTCTTATTGTTGTCCATAGCATCCCTACTGCAATAAAATCTTAGCGGCTCTCTTGCTAACTTTCGAAAAAAAAGGAGGAGTCGTAGTCGACGAACGGATCAGCCTGCCCGGCTGCTGAGTGCTGAGCTCCATGAGAAGATCTATCTCTCTCACTTTCTCTGGAACCCCGTGCGCTAGCTGGTTTAAATACCCGAGCACTAAATCAACTCCTTTTTCCTCTCTTTTTGCCAGCCGATCCGTCGACTGATTGATCGTCGTTAAAAGAAATCGGATCACTTTTGGACAGGCAAGCGTGTCTTGTCAAAGGCTTTTATGGCGATGTGATCGGTCGCTGCAGGCGGGCAGGCATCGGGGCGGGCTAGTCGCCGGCGGCCGCGTGGGGGGTAGGCCCGCCGTGTCGACCGCCCCCCGACATGGGCTTCCAGACCCTCCACTCCACGAAGGTTTGACGTGGTTGCCCGCCCCGGCTGACCGGGTCGTATTCACACCATCGCCATTGCTCACCTCCACTCCACGTCCGTCCGTCCGTCCGTCCGTGGATGGATCATGGATGGATGGATGCATCACGGCTAGCTAGCTAGGCGCTGCCTTCCGTGAGGGTTTGTAGGGTTTCACATTACATTTCCATGTGAGACATCAACGTGCATGGATGGATCTTCTTGCGCTTTGGTTGGTGGGTACGGAGATTTTTTTTGTGCTGATGCTATGAAGGAGTAGTACTGGTGTGCAGCTATTTCTTCCACAGGACTTGAGCTTTTCCAAGCCGGAGTAGGAGTACCTGCGAAGCACAGCCATTGACGTGCCTTTCCGTCCGGGTCGCGAGGATACATGCATGGGTGGTGCAATGGGACGTGTACTGTGTACACGGCGGGTGGGTTTGTCCCGCCGACGAGCCACGTCGCGTCGCGGGCTCCATCTGGCACGCATCACTACCGTTCGTCCCCATCACGCGCAAACACCCGCGTTTGGTGGATCTGGGACGCCACGCGTACGTTCAAGCGTCCGGCCGGGTTTGACCCACCACGACGCACGGTCACGTTTCCGTTCAGCCGGTCCTACAGTGGAAGGATGGGAGGAGACCGTACCTCTTCGGCCGGTAAAAACCTCACGTGTTGTGTCGATGGATCCATCATCTTACGTGTTCGTTGTTGCCGTTGATTCAAAAAAATAATTCAAAATCTGACGTATACTGTTTGGCGATCAGGAAAGCTGTGTGTGTGTGTGTTCTTTTTTTTGCAATAGTGATCAGCAGATTTTGTTTGTTAATATAAAGAGCAAGCGAGAGGTGAGACGGACGACGGGAGTAAATGAAGCCCGGCGCCGGTGACTGGCCACGGCCACCGGTCGATCAGGGATCGGCCAGAGCGTACGTACGACGCGCTCGACCCGTTCGTCGACTTCACGACGACTTCGATCCGGCCATTGATCAGCATTCAGCAACGCATGTCCTGCATGCACACACACGGAGGTCGGTCGAGCAGTGGCGATACTCCTCTGCATCACTGCATGCATGCATGCATGCGGCGATAGCGCACTGCGGTAGTGCATACGGAGCACTGCGACTCCGACTCGTATCGGGCTTCCATTGGCCAGACCGAACGCGTCGTGCATGCATGTGGAGGCCTCCTTCATCCTCGGTGTACTACGTACGTAGTACGTCCCTGTGCTTGGTACGTAAGTACTTCGTACGCTCGCCAGATTGCATGCATGGCCTGCCTGCCTGACCTAGTGAACATGCGTTGCTGGCCTGGCCATGCATGCTGGTCCTGTCCTCCCGTGCCGTGCTAACCGTAGGGGTAACATGCGTTCGCGCGTACGTGCGTGCGCGCCGGAGATTCCTCGGAGTACGCAGATATACGTGCCATTACGACCACGGGCGACCTTTCTGTGCATGGGGATGCGGCTATACGTGCGACTACGACCACGGGGTACTATGGTGCAATGTCTAGTCAGGTGCATGTGCCTTGCCTGCATGCAAGGATTTTACGATTTTCTCAACCATGCACGTTTGAGCCGCTGGAAAGTTACTACGCGTCACGTGAAGATGTCGCCTCTGTGCGCAGAAAAGTGTGCGTGCATGCATGCAGTTTCTAAATATAAGTTTTTTAAAAAATTCACTAAGTGACTACATACGTAACAAAATATATTAATCTACGTTTTAAAGTATGTCTATATATGTACATCCGTATGTAGTTTCGTAGTAAAACTTTTAAAAAAACATATATTTAGAAACGGAGGGAGTAGGTAATTAAGTATCTCCTGTCTATACTATACGTGCTCCATGCTTAATCGTAGGCCCTCCGCGGCTCCGTTTCCGGAACAGAAGGAGGGTCCCTCCGCGGATCCGTAATCCATGCTTTCGTCGCGCAGACAGCAGTCCATCGTACTGTGCAGGGGATGGTGCAACGTCTAGTCAGGTGCATGTGCAAGAACATTGCCTTGCCTCTGCATGTAGGGATTACGATTTTTGCAACCATGCATGCACGTTTGAGTTATTAGCTAGAAAGTCACTACGCGCGCGTCACATGAGGATGGCGCCTCTCTCTTTGCGCAGAGAAGTATGCATGCAGTCTACGTTAAGCGTCTCCTGTCTATACTATACGTGCACCATGCTTAATCATAATTCCGAGGGTCCCTCCGCGGATTCGTAATCCGTGCTCTCGTCGCGCAGACAGACAGCAGTCCATCGTCAGGCCCTCTGTTTCGAAAACGCCACCGCAAGTGGAAAGTGTTCCCGTCGCTGCAATAGGAGCCATGCATGGCTGATGGTGAATCCGGAAGCTCACCGGGGGGACGATCAAGCAAGATAAGCCGCGAGTTGACAGCACGGAACTAAGCCCGTGTCAAATGGATCAGGCCGGATCGGTTCCCTACAAAGGCACTGTTTGGATTCATAGGCTAGAGTTAGTTTGAGCTGGTTGGGGCTTAAATAGCTCCAAAGTATCCAAACATGAGGGTTAGATTGAAGCTAGTTGCATCTAACCCATCCAAAAAAACTAGCCCACCCAAGAGGTGCTAATTGAAGCTAGTTTTCATGGGGCCTACTAAAAAAGTCACTTTTCTCTCTCTATCCACTAGATAATAGGTGTTAATTGGAGCTAGTTTTCAAGGAACTCACTAAAAAATCACTTTTCTCTCTCCATCAAGTACAACTATTGTCAATCTAACCCTATCATCCAAGCATCTTTTTGGATAGAGTTAGTTTAGGGTTAGTCATGAGGTAGAAACTAACTCTAACCTCTAGCTAAGTTAGAGTATCCAAACAGGGCCAAAGTTGTGACTGTTCTAGCTAGCTACACCGTTCCTCACGTCAGTTACAACAAGAAGCCCATCGGAAAGGTGCTCGCGCTTCAGACGGATTCGTCAGGTGAGCCGTCCGATCTACGAAATGATTAGCCTCCTGTGAGCGCTCCTGGTTCGCCAAATTGGCTCCGGCAGCAACCAACCCGTTGGAACAAATCAACTCAGCCCTAGCTAGAGCTAGAGCTAAATTAAGCGCCTAGCCGTCTTATCCTACGACATGACTTTAAGGTCAAGATTTGCTCCAAATAAACAAGTTAATGAAGGTACAGGCAGATCCATGCAGTGCCGGGCCGCATCCAACTTGAGATTGTGCCCATCTTTTCGGCAGGATGCAGCCACCAACCAACCAATTCGCATGCGTGTCAAGCAAAGCCTAGCTAGATGCCTAGCTAGATACTGCTCCAAAGGAGAAGAAAAATGCATGAAGTGACAGGATCCAGCCCGAGAGCCCGAGATCTCCTGCGTCTGCGTCTGCGTATGCGTGCCTCCCGTAGTGGGAGAGGGGAGGAGTCATGTCTCGAATCATGGACGCAGGCAGCAGGTAGCACGAGTCCATCGCCGGCGAGTAAACAATTCGGGGGACGAGCGGACGCGGGGAGGCCACATCGCCGGAGCGCTTAAACAAATGCGGCGCAGCGAGACTTGACGGCCGCCCGAGGCGGCGGTTTGGGTGGCGGGGGGGAGATGTTGCGGGAGTCCCCTGTCGATCTCTCTTTGTCTGTCTTGGCACGGGATTTGCGTGGTTTTCGTGTTTCCTCGTCCCCCTGCAGAGCCTCCTGGTGACGACCGATGGAACGACGGTTGTTTAACGGGCTCTTGTGATTGTTTATTTAATCCAACGGAAGGATCAAGTATCGAGGTGTGTTCATGGATGGCATTTTTTCGTTTATGATATAACCCTAAACCGTAGACCCTTGTTGTAGCATATTGTATTCCTATGTGCTGCACTTGGGGGATCCTTGGTGACACCCGGATTAGGGGGCTGGTTAGTGAATGCAAAAGATTAAGGTAACCACATTTTTTCTTAGTTCACATAGGTTTACAACTCCTTCGGTCTAAACCCTAAGCAAACTGCGGTCTTAACATCCGTTTGACCGATACCAGCAAGTTCATGACTTATAGTGTTTTTGTTTTTCGAACGCCTAATCCAGATTCTTCATTTGACATGGTAGCAAAACACATCAAGCCCATTTTTCAATTTCCCCTTGTTTGTTATTTGAAAGCATTTTAATTTTTTCTGCCACATTTTTTACTTGGAACTCATGATGTCGTGACAAGGTTTGCCGGGTTAACCATTTCCACATGTATCTGAGATATGCTAAGCCCACATGATGTGGCGAGTAAGTTGGAAACGCGACCAATCTAGGTGATTTTTGTGTACCCCATGACCAAACCACATTCCTACCCAGATGGCAACTCGCAGCCCATTTTCAACCTAGCTTGATTATCCACACCGACCAATTGATATGATCATGTCGAACCACCTTGCTCGCCTACTCCTTCCATTGAAATCACAGGAAAAGAATTGTGATGCCGATAATACCTTGGTAAGGAATATGTTTTCTTCTCTTCCACACTCGCTCTATCAGATTTTTATTATGTCAAGATTATACATACTCCCTCCGTCCCAAAGTATCGTTGATTTAGTATAACTTTATACTAAATCAGTGACACTTATTTTACGATGGAGTATTTGACTAGCCATTTTTTAAGGTATTAGTGGCTCATGAGTTGATCAATGTTGGCAAGAAATAAACTAAAGTGGGCAAAGGTCATGACTCATGAGCCTAACGATAAAATGTCAACCATCCAATCATACACCAACTTGTAGGTCTTGAGGGAAAAGATTGTACAGTGTGATTTGATCAGCATCCAAACATGCCCTAGTCTTCGGGTACCAAGTGTAGAAACCAACAGCCCGCCACGACATCTTTCGTCGCTAAATAGGCCTCCCTTCCGTCAATGCGAGCTCGTTGTTGTGGTGCTCCCATAAAATGGCTAATCTTAGGCACCACCCGAGCGAGAGAGAAGAGAGGGGAATGGAATTGTTGTAGACTTTGTGAAGCTAAGAGGACCAACACATAATTGATGAATTAGCTCGTTGGGTCAAGCAGGTGAGGGAGGAAATACAAAACTATTTCCAAGTTGGTATTCGACTAATGGGCGGGCCCTTGCCATCAAAATCATTAGAAAATGTTAAAAGGTGTAAACCTTGACGGTACAACAATTATTCGGGGTAATATGTTCCGAGAAATGAATGAGCAAACACCATACTAAACTCACAGTCGCATGGTAAAAAAAAGTGAATTCTCTCTTACAAATACTATCCAAGAAACAAGTACCCTTTTGCTTCAATACACCCCCCTCCTTCACAAAACATAGAAAGGAAAACGCGCACCCACCTCGTATTCAGGGACGGAGCCAGGATGAACGCACGAAGGGGCAATTTTGTTCATGGAGGAGGCAAAGCTTTTATGTTTTAAGAAATTTTGGCTAAAGCAACTACTAGCATTGAAGAAGATCAATTCATTGAGGAGGGTCTAGTCCCCCTCATCCCTCCTTAGATCCGTCCCTTCTTGTATTGTACACTTCTGTACAGCACAGATCGCCGTACATATACTCACCTCATATTGCATACATATGACGGCATGTAGTGTACAATACAAGGTGAGTATATGTTTCTCTTCTATGTTTTGTGGAGAGAAGGGGGTCTACCAAAGCACACCTCAAACGAGTATTCGAATTTAAAAAAAAAATAGAGAGATAGAGGGGGGCATACGTGGATTTGTTTTTCGAGGGATGCATATCTTGGTCTTCTAAAAGCGAAAAAACATGCTATGAAGTATCATGGCCCATGCAACATAGGAACTGGACCCGTAGAAACAATGTATCATCACTAGTGGAAAACGGGCCTTTGGCCGGGAACCTTTAGTCCCGGCCTGCCTCTGGGACGGGACTAAAGGCCCGGCCACGTCGCCCCAATTCTCAATGCCTCCCTCGAGGCTTTAGTCCCGGCCCGTAAGGAGCCTTTAGTCCCGGTTCGTGTCCCAAACCGGGACTAAAGGGCTACGCGGTGGGCAGTGGTGGTGGCAACCGTTCGTATCCCCCTTTAGTCCCGGTTGGTGGCTCAATCCGGGACTAAAGGACTAACACGTGGCCTGCCATAGTGGTGGCAACCGTTGGTATGCCTCTTTAGTCCCGGTTGGTGGCTCAAACCGGGACTAAAGGCCCAAAACGGTTTGCATCCCGCTTCACAAAACCACAACCGAAGCAGAGTCTGTGTCGCGTCGCCCTTCTTTCTCTGTTCTTCTTCCTCTCTCGCTTCTTCCCTTCTCTGTTCTTCTCCTCTCTTCTTCCCTTCTGAAAGGATCGATATGGTTGGCTAGAGGGGGGGGGGGGGTGGATAGACAACGACCACTTTTTAATTAATCTTAACAAGTTAAGGTAAACACTATACGGGTTCACAAATAATATGGCAAAGAGGTGAACCCTATAGAAGCTACCAACAAGAGCTATTAAGACAAGTAAGATATAGTCACAAGCATACGCAAATACAAAGTAAAGGTTAGAGATAACCACAAGTGGAACCGATGGAGACGAGGATGTGTTACCGAAGTTCCTTCCCTTTGACAGGAAGTACGTCTCCGTTGGAGCAGTGTGGAGGCACAATGCTCCCCAAAAAGCCACTAAGGCCACCGTATTCTCTCCTCACGCCCTCGCACGATGCAAGGTACCGTGATTCCACTATAGGTGCCCTTGAAGGCGGCGACCGAACCTTTACAAACAAGGTTGGGGCAACTCCACACAAAGCTTGGAGGCTCCCAACTAAACCACGAAGCTTCACCACAATGGAATATGGCTTCGAGGTGACCTCAACCGTCTAGGATGCTCAAACACCCAAGAGTAACAAGATCCGCAAGGGATTGGCGGGGGAATCAACTTTTCTCTTGGTGGAAGTGTGGATCGAGGCCTTCTCAACCAATCCCTAAAGAATCAACAAGTTTGATTGGCTAGGGAGAGAGATCGGGCACTTTAGAGCTTGTGGAGCAACAATGGAGCTTAGAGAGGTAAGAGATAGGGTTCCTCAGCTAGAAGAACCCTTTATATAGTGGGGGGGAAAATCAGACCGTTTTCCCACTCTCTGCCCGAGAACCAGCGGTACTACCGCTGTGCCTGAGCGGTACTACCGCTACCTGGCGGTACTATCGCTGGCTGCAGCGGTACTACCGTTGGGCCTCCAGCGGTACTACCGCTGACACCAACGGTACTACCGCTGACACCAGCGGTACTACCGCCGGCCCCTTGGTAGTGCACAAGCACTACTACCGTCGGGAAAGTCTTCGCAAAAGGGTCCGTTCACAAACTACCGCTAGGTAGGTGGAACAAAACACCTGGAGCGGTACTACCGCTGACCAGGGGCGGTACTACCGCTGGGGACCATTTTGCAGAGATAACCGAGACAAATAGGCGAGGGCCGCTCCAAAAGATAAGGAAAGGGAGAATGTGAAGTGTGCGTGTGTTAAGATAGATTCCACCCAAACCTTTCCACTACGGATCCCCTCTTAATAGTACGGCTTTCCTATGACTCAAATAAGGAGAATCGTAGAGAGCGCCGTGCTTCCGTTCCAGAAGAGAGGAGACGTGTCGTCTTGTGCCATTGACGAGTGTTACCTGAAACCTTGACACACACGATTAGTCCTGTACGATACTGTCATCAATCACCAAATTTACTTAGGCATAAACTATGCCTCAACAATCTGCCCCTTTTTGGTGGATTGATGACAATACCGGATTTGCACAGAGAATAATATGAGAATAAAAAGATAGAGATATATGACATATGACTCACAGCATATGATGGAAATAAATCTAATCTCACATAAGAAAGATCATGTCTCACACAAGATAGCAAACGAATCAAACCAAGTTCAAAGCAAACCATACGAGATAAAGCAAAGCAATGCAAAGTTCGAAATGAAAGCAAATCCTAGACTCTCTCCACCTTTGGCACAAGACACCAAAAAGGGGCACACCTAATGCCACAGGTAACTACTCCTCGTCTTCAGGATCACCAGACTCGTCTGTCCCCTCCTGGTCGGTCTGCTCCTCCTCTGCTGCCTCATCGCCAGACCACTGGTACCCCTGAGCCTGCATCCAAGTGGCCTCCGGAGTGATGTCGTCCTCTGAGCCGCTGGAGATGTCCACATCCAAGGTCCTGAGAACACGCTTATGCCTCTGGCGGCTCTGCTTCTGAGCCACATGTGTCTGGTACTGTTCCTTGGCCTGCATACAGAAAAGTGTCTTCATCTTGTCCTGTAGTTTGATAGCCCAAGATGGCATGGCAGACGAGCGGGACTGAGAGGCAGTTCCTCTGTCAGCAGCGGTCTCTGTATCTGTATCCATGTGCTGAGAGGATGTAGATGGATTGGCCCACTTGTCCTTGACGCGAAGCCTGATTGGGTCATGCACAATGTAATCAGACTGTGCGTAGAGCACCTCATCCGGAAAAGTCTGTTCCCACTTATGGCAAATGTATGCGAACAGGTAAGGCCCGTAGATAGGAACCTTACGATTGATGATGCAGTTCCAGAGCTCTGTGAACATCACATCTGCAATATCCAGCTGAGCAGACTCCTGAGATATAGCATCCTCACACAGTAACAGCATCTCAGCCAAGTAGCCATGGACCTCATCGAAGTTACCAATCCGAGGGAAAAGGGTGTTGCGAAAGATCCGATGCATGATGTCGAGGTGCTTGGGAAGCACACCCTTCCTGAGATACAGTGACTGCAGTCTGTCCTTTGCGGAGGCCCTATCGGTGGGGGCTGCAGCATGAGGACGCAGCCCAAGAGGAGTGTCAGCACCTGAAAGTCAATGTGAAGGAACTGCATGAACTCAGTCCAGGAACCGGTCATCTTTTGTGACCCAGTCATCCAGATCATGGAGCGCTGATCATCAGGTGAGAAATGGACCGTGACATAAAACTGAGCCACTGCAGTGGGATCAAAGTCTGTCTTGAAGGTGATGATGTCTTTGATGCCCAGTTTGTCAACCAGAGAGAGGGCATCACCAAAGTAGTCCATGTTCCGCTGAAGATGTGCCAGATCAATCCACTGAACAGAGACATGGTTCTTCTTGAAGGGAGCAATAACATCCCGATAGATCCTGCACTGGTCCCTTGCCCAGACATTTTCAACACCATCGATCACTTCTCTCTCCTTGAGATATGGGTTCTTGGTGCGAAATTGCAGAAAGTCCTTGGGGGACATTGTACGGATATTGACCCTCTTTTCCTTGTGAGCGACCTTCTTGAAGGACTTCTTCTTGGGAGGCAGACCAGACGTGGCAGACCCCTCGGGCGCCTCTGTGTTGCGAAACTGTTTGGACGCCGTGTCCCATGGGGGGTTCGAACGGCGAGCAAAGCCACCTGTGACACAGACCACAAAGCGAAAAAGAGGCGACAAGAAAAGTCAAGGCAATGAATCTTGAAAACGCAGAAAAAAAGGAACATGCATTGCTAAGCACAAAACAAAAAAATACACTGTGAATGCTCCTGCCGGTAGTACCGCCACCCCTGGCGGTAGTACCGCTGGGGGTCATAACGGTAGTACCGCCAGCCCTGGCGGTAGTAACACTGGGGGTCATAGCGGTAGTACCGCTACCCCTGGCGGTAGTACCGCTGGGGGGTTTGACTTTCAAATCTGACATATAAAACTCGATTTCGAGGGCATGGACTGAATATGAACACTAAGACGTACACCCCAGCCCTACTGTCATGAGGAACACATAGAACAAAAGGTACAAACATGCCTAGGCAAAAGAGAGCACGTTTTAGATCTAATCCAAAAGTTCAAGTATTCGATCTAAGACGATGAAATCCTAAAGCATGGCAGCAATCATAACAACAAACCATCGGACCTATACTCCCCTCAAAGATTTCCTTCATGCCATCCAAAAACTAGCCATAGGATCAACAAGATGAATCCAATCCCCAATGCTCCTAACCCTAGAACACGAAGAACAACCAAATAAAAGAAGGAAGGAGCTTTACCGGGATTCATGGCTCTTGGAGTAGGAAGAAGAGATGAAGCAACCCTTCCACACCAACGGGGAGAAGGAGCTCCACGAAGTGAGATCCAAACAGGGGGTTTTCGGGCTAGGGGAGGGAGGAGCCGCGAGGAAGAAGAAACAGATGCAAAAATCGGGCTCCCCCTCCCTTTATATAGCCCAAGGGGTACGGGCCAGCGGTAGTACCGCTATGCTCCTAGCGGTAGTACCGCTGTCTGGCGGTAGTACCGCCAGATGCAGCGGTAGTACCGTTGGGGTCCTGGCGGTAGTACCGCTCCCCCTGGCGGTAGTACCGCTCCCCCTTGAAACCCTAAAAATTTTCTAGCCGGTCGTGGTAGATTTTGAATGCTGGCGGTAGTACCGCTACCCCTGGCGGTAGTACCGCTGGGGTCCTGGCGGTAGTACCGCTACCCCTGGCGGTAGTACCGCTGGGGTCCTGGCGGTAGTACCGCTACCCTGACGGTAGTACCACTGTGCATGTATCAACTCGGCTAAGGGAAAAAGGGAAACTTGGACACATGACAAGTGAGTAAAAAGGAATGACATCCAAGAAAATGTACTGACTTGTCATTGTATATCCTCTCCTTTATACGCAAGAGAGGATGGAGGGGCGGTGGCCGAGGCCACCTATATTTGAGACAATGGTATGACACCGCGAAGAATTATCCTTGGGTTCATGACTAATGCTCGTCTTTGAAGCACACGTGCCATTTGTCAATGGCTAAAGTGAAAGACTAGATTGATTTACGCATAATGGGGGGAGGGAGAGTTCATTGAGAGAACAACACTCCCCCTATGTCCATGCCTACATCTAGACGAGGATGAAATGTAAAGTGAGGTGCAACATGCCCAGTTTCAATCCACATTACTTGAATCAATGATATTTAGCTCATGCCTTAACTCCCGGAACCTTGCTTCATCTAGTTGCTTGGTGAAAATATCTGCAAGTTGCTCTTCAGTGTGGATGAAGTGAACCTCAATATCACCTAGCTTGATATGTTCACGGATGAAGTGATGACGAATATCAATATGTTTGGTTTTGCTATGTTGCACTGGGATGAGGGAAATCTTGATGGCGCTTTGATTGTCACATAGAAGAGGCACTTTGTCACAAGTGACACCATAATCCTTTAAAGTTTGCCTCATCCATAGCAATTGTGCACAACAACTTGCAGCTGCCACATACTCAGCTTCGGTGGATGATAAGGAGACACAGTTCTGCTTCCTTGAAGACCAACTTACCAGAGAGCGACCAAGGAATTGGCACCCTCCAGATGTTGACTTCCTCTCCACACAATCTCCAGCCCAATCTGAGTCAGAATAGCCAACTAGATTGAAGTTTGCTCCTTTGGGATACCAGAGGCCAAAGTTTGGGGTATGAGCCAAATATCGAAAGATTCGTTTGACAGCCATGTAATGACTTTCTTTTGGTGCGGATTGAAACCGTGCACATATCCCTACACTCAACATAATATCCGGTCTAGATGCACAGAGGTAAAGGAGGGATCCAATCATGGAGCGGTATACCTTTTGATCCACTGCTTTACCATTGGGATCACTGTCAAGCTTGCATCTGGTTGGCATGGGGAACTTGACCGGTTTGACATCTTCGAGCTCGAACCGTTTGAGCATGTCTTGAGTGTACTTGGCTTGTTTGATGAATGTCCCTTCTAAACCTTGTTTAATCTCGAATCCGAGGAAAAACTTCAACTCTCCCATCATGGACATCTCAAACTTCTCAGTCATTAGCGCAACAAATTCTTCATTGAATGAAATGTTAGGAGAGCCAAAGATAATATCATCAACATATAGTTGGCAAATGAACAAATCCCCTTTAACCCTCTTAGTAAAAAGAGTGGGATCAATCTTCCCAATTTCAAACCCACGATCTTGTAACAACTCAGTAAGGTACTCATACCACGCGCGTGGGGCTTGTTTAAGGCCATAGAGTGCCTTATTGAGTTTGTACACATGATTGGGGAGCTTGGGATGTTCGAATCCCGGGGGTTGTTTGACATATACCAACTCATTTAAAGGACCATTAAGAAATGCACTTTTCACATCCATTTGCTGTAATTTGAAGTTATGATGAGAAGCAAAAGCAAGTAACATGCGAATAGATTCTAGACGAGCAACAGGGGCAAAGGTTTCACCGTAGTCGATACCCTCGACTTGGGAGTAGCCTTGAGCCACCAATCTTGCCTTGTTTCGAATCACAATTCAATTTGCATCTTGCTTGTTCTTAAATATCCATTTGGTCCCAATGACATTATGTTCCTTCGTTGGTCGAGGCACTAAATCCCAGACTTGGTTGCGCTCGAAGTTGTTAAGTTCTTCGTGCATGGCCATAAGCCAATCCTCATCATCGAGCGCTTCCTGTACCTGTTGAGGTTCATAATACGAAACAAACGCGTGATGCTCACAATAATTCCAAAGCTGTTGACGGGTAGATACTCCCCTTTTTAAACTACCAAGAACATTCTTCATAAGATGTGACTTGGCTTTCAGCTTGTTCGCATTCTTGGCTGCTCGACGCTCCAAGAGTTCTTCATTAGATAACGGGGGAGCATCGACTTGTATCTTTTGTTTGCCCTTGCGTCTTGAGCCGGTTGTTGGAGCTCCAGACGGGAATTGTGAGACAGTCTCCTGATCATTTTGTCCTTCGACTTGAGCAGGTTCACTAGTTTGATCTTGTATTAGTGGTTGCTCTTGATCTTGATCTTGTGCTGGTTCAGGGTCTGGTAGTAGTGCTCGAATATCAAGGGGCATATCACCATTGTTAGGCAATCGATCTTGACCGTGAGCTTGATCAACTTGTTGAGAGTCTTCTCTTTGTTCATCGGAAGCGTGTGGGTCTTGTGGGGGTGATGGCTCCACTTGAGTAGAGCATTGTCCTTCTCCTTCGGCCACAAGGGGTTCCTCAACGGGGAGTATTTGACCAATCCCCATTCTTCTTATGGCTTCGGGAGGAATTTCATCACCTATATCACAAAGACCACTTTGCTCCACTTGGGAGCCATTATTTTCGTCAAACTCTACGTTACACGTCTCCTCAATTAGTCCGGTGGACTTGTTGAGGACACGGTAAGCATGAGAGTTTGTATCATAACCAACAAAGATACCCTCATGTGCTCTAGAATCAAATTTAGCTAACCGAGCTCCCTTTTTAAGAATGAAACACTTACAACCGAATACCCGGAAGTACTTGAGATTGGGCTTGTTTCCAGTTAGAATCTCATACGGAGTCTTGTTCAAGCCTTTGCGGATGTAGAGCCGGTTGGACGCATGACATGCTGTGTTGATGGCCTCTGCCCAGAAGTTGTATGGAGATTTGAATTCTGCCATCATTGTTCTTGCAGCGTCTATCAAGGTCCGGTTCTTCCTTTCTGCCACGCCGTTTTGCTGAGGGGTATATGGTGCAGAATATTGGTGCTTTATTCCCTCATCACCTAGAAACTCATCTAGGGTGTAGTTCTTGAACTCGGTGCCGTTGTCACTCCTAATCATCAAGATCTTTGCTTCATGTTGACGTTGCGCTTCATTAGCAAAGTTGATGACTGTCTGTTGAGTTTCACTCTTCCTTTTGAAGAAATATACCCAGGTATATCTTGTAGTCGTCAACAATCACTAAGCAATATTTTCTGCCTCCAAGACTATCAAATGTTGGAGGACCAAACAGATCCATATGGAGGAGTTCCAATGGCCTCTTAGTGTAGATAAGAGTCGTTGGACGATGAGCAGTTTCATGAATCTTTCCTTCAATGCAAGCACTGCAAACACGATCTTTAGCAAAGCTCACATTTGTTAGTCCACGAACATGGTCCCCTGTCAGGAGACTTTGCAAAGATCTCATATTGACATGAGCTAACCGGCGATGCCAAAGCCAGCCCACGTCAACTTTAGCCATTAAACATGTCGCAGTCTTAGTGGGTCGCCTTGAGAAGTTCACCACATAGAGACCATTTTCGACATGTCCAACATAGGCTACTTTAAGAGTCTTGCTCCTTAGGAGGATCACGGTGTCAATATTAAAGAACGTGGAAAAACCCATGATTGCAAGTTGACGAACTGAAAGTAAATTGTAGGCAAGTGACTCAACAAGCATGACCTTCTCAATAGATAAATCTTGAGAGACGACCACCTTACCAAATCCCAATACCTTTGATGAGGATGCATCGGCGAATTGGACATGGGTGGGCATAGATGGAGAAGGATGCACATCCACCACTAAGTCCTTGCTTCCGGTCATATGATTTTTTGCTCCACTATCGAGCAACCATGACACCCCACCGGAAGCAAATTCCTGCAAAAGATCACGGCTTGGTTTTAGGTACCCATTTTTTAATGGGTCCTTTCATGTTAGAGACAAGGGTCTTAGGAACCCAGATAGCCCATTCAATATCTTCATCGTAGGAACCAACAAATCTGGCATAAACATGCCCATCACTAGCACAACATAAAACATAAGAAGAATTGAGTTTGCCGGCTGTGTTAGTAGGAACATTTTTGCCCTTCTTGGGGTTCCCATGGTCCACCTTGAAGGCGGCGACCGAACCTTTACAAACAAGGTTGGGGCAACTCCACACAAAGCTTGGAGGCTCCCAACTAAACCACGAAGCTTCACCACAATGGAATATGGCTTCGAGGTGACCTCAACTGTCTAGGATGCTCAAACACCCAAGAGTAACAAGATCCGCAAGGGATTGGTGGGGGAATCAACTTTTCTCTTGGTGGAAGTGTGGATCTAGGCCTTCTCAACCAATCCCTAAAGAATCAACAAGTTTGATTGGCTAGGGAGAGAGATCGGGCACTTTAGAGCTTGTGGAGCAACAATGGAGCTTAGAGAGGTAAGAGATAGGGTTCCTCAGCTAGAAGAACCCTTTATATAGTGGGGGGAAAAATCAGACCGTTTTCCCACTCTCTGCCCGAGAACCAGCGGTACTACCGCTGTGCCTGAGCGGTACTACCGCTGTGCCTGAGCGGTACTACCGCTACCTGGTGGTACTACCGCTGGTTGCAGCGGTACTACCGCTGGGCCTCCAGCGGTACTACCGCTGACACCAGCGGTACTACCGCTGACACCAGCGGTACTACCGCCGGCCCCTTGGTAGTGCACAAGCACTACTACCGCCGGGAAAGTCTTCGCAAAAGGGTCCGTCCACAAACTACCGCTAGGTAGGTGGAACAAAACACCTGGAGCGGTACTACCGCTGACCAGGGGCGGTACTACCGCTGGCAGTCCAGCGGTACTACCGCTGGAACCAGCGGTACTACCGCTGGGGACCATTTTGCAGAGATAACCGAGACAAATAGGCGAGGGCCGCTCCAAAAGATAAGGAAAGGGAGAATGTGAAGTGTGCGTGTGTTAAGATAGATTCCACCCAAACCTTTCCACTACGGATCCCCTCTTAATAGTACGGCTTTCCTATGACTCAAATAAGGAGAATCGTAGAGAGCGCCGTGCTTCCGTTCCAGAAGAGAGGAGACGTGTCGTCTTGTGCCGTTGACGAGTGTTACCTGAAACCTTGACACACACGATTAGTCATGTACGGTAGTGTCATCAATCACCAAAATTACTTAGGCATAAACTATGCCTCAACACCTTCTCTTCTTCCACCATGCCAACTCGCTTTGGAGAGGTGCTCGCACATGGCAAGACCAAGCTCGATGTCGTGTACACGAACGAGAGCAGGGAGGTGTCGCATTTTCTTAGACAGTTGAAGGAACGATGGCTTGACGCCGCAGTGGATCATGAGAAGTTCTTGGGGCTTGATCTGGAGTACACGGCCAATCAACGCGGTGTTGCCGTCATCCAACTATGTTTCGCACACCATGTCTTGATCTTCCAATGGGCGAGGTAAGTTTTGAGGCTTTCTTTGATCCAAGGTAATGACATTGTAAGTTTATTTGTTTCAATCATAGTTGGTTCCCTTCAAATAGTTGTAGTGAAACAATTTTGATTAGTTGAAGGGGAACACAATCTGATTGGAATAGTGTTCCATAATCTGAAAAATCGTATTAGAATAAACTAGTGTTTAATATGTTCCATTGGAATCATAGTTGGTTAGCTTCAAATAGTTGTAGTGAAACAATTTTGATTAGTTGAAGGGAATAGTTGTAGTGATAGTTGAAGGGACTAGTGTTTAATATGTTCCATTGGAATAGTGTTCCACAATCTGAAAAATCTGATTGGTTCAATATGTTCCATTGAAATCATAGTTGTAGTGATACAATTTTATGCGGTGTTATTTGATCCAAGGTTATGAAAATTGCATATAGCTAGTGATCTCTCTAGGTTCCATTGGATAGCAATATGATATGTCATAGTCATGAAAATTGCATATAGCTAGTGATCTCTCTAGGTTCCATTGGATAGATATAGTGATCTCTCTAGGTTCCATTGGATAGCAATATGCAACATGTCTAGCTTATTGAATATTTGCAAAACCATGGGAGAATATATATATATGTCATAGTTAATTTACGGTTTCTTGATCAATTCGTAGGATATGAAAATTGCATAGGATAGCAATATGTTCTATTTGAATCCTAAAGATAATTTTCTCTTTAGTTGTAGTGAAACATGTTTCCTTATTGCAGCAGTATGTAACATTTGTTCCATTTTAATTTGTTTCTGTTGCAGTAGTGACAAGCATTGTCCAGAACTCATGGACTTCCTTCGCAGCGGCATCACTTTTGCTACCGTTGACATAAGGAATGACAAACTGAAGATGAGGTACAGCTTCGGTATTAAGATACCAACTGGTTGCCTCATTGATCTCCAAACGGTATTCAGGCTTCGACATGTCAGGACTTCGATGGCTCATATGGCAGTTGCCTTGATCGACGAGGAATATGGTAATATGAAGACCAATTTCCCAAAGTCTCAGCACAAACTTTGGGAGAAGGCCCCACTTGATCGTATCAACATTGAGTATGCAGCAAAAGATGCATACGTTTCATACGAGTTGTACTGCAAGATTCGAGTCGTCAACTATGGCCAGCGTCACCTCGAATAAGGTGGACATTCTGATTCGAGTCGTCAACTATGGCCAGCGTCACCTCGAATATATATATCTATGATAGCTATTATTATGTACTGTTTGGACTAGTATCATGTGCTGCTTGGACCAATTTATATATGTCTAGTTTATGTTTCTGCCATTATAGTTTTCAAATTTGAATGGTTTAGCCCTTCCTAACTTCATTTGCTACTTTTGAATGGTTTAGCCCTTTCTAACTTCATGGTATCATGCATTTCGACCACATATATATACAAAAAGTCTTCAGTTCAAATAAGTTTAAAAAATGAAATCCCTTTTGTAACAGATCTGTTTTTGATTAAAACAGTCATTTAAAAATGAAAGACCATTAGTCCCACGTGGCGTGCCGCGGAACCACTTTTGTGGTGGGGTCGCTTTTCCTTCTTCTCCTTGTGCTAGATATTTGTAATGCATTAGGGAAAGAAGGAATAGCGACCATCATCGACGGTCAAAAAATCAGGTGAGGGAGTGTCCACCATACATTGGAGAAGAAGAATGCCGACTGTTGTTGTGGGGGTTGCTTCTCCTTCTTCTCTTTGTGCTAGATATTTGTTATGCACTAGGGGAAGAAGGAGTAGCGACCATCATCGACGGTCGAAAAATCAGGTGAGGGAGTGTCCACCATACATGAGAGAAGAAGAATGTCGACTGATGCTGTGGGGGGTCGTTTCTCCTTCTTCTCCTTGTGCTAGATATTGGTTATGCACTAGGGGAAGTAGGAGTAACGACCACCATCGACGGTTGAAAAATTAGGTGACCTAGTGTCCACCATATATGAGAGAAGAAGAATGTCGTCTCTTATTGTGGGGGTCGCTTCTACTTCCAAAGAGATTGACCATTTTATACACGAAGTGCATCCAGTTTTTGTCATAGCCCTCTCAACTTTTTAACACATGCTATGTGGGTGAAATGATGATAGCATGCCAACTTTCAACATTATCAGAGTTCATTTGTAGTGCTTTTCAATTTCAGGGTCAACTAGCTCAAAAAAATAAGTAAATGCACGAAGAATACCAAATGAAGTCAGAAATTGTTGAAATTTTGTGATGTGCCTTTGAATGGTGCATTTTGAACACACAAAAAGTATGGAGTTCAAATAAGTTCAAAAAAATGAAATCCCTTTGTAAGAGATGAGTTCTCGTTCGAAACGCTGATACTTCGAGAGAGATTGTCCGTTTTGTACACGAAGTGCATCCAGTTTTTGTCGTAGCCCTCTCAACTTTTTAACATATGCTATGTGGGTGAAATGATGATAGCATGGCAACTTTCAACATTTTCAGAGTTCATTTGTAGTGCTTTTCAATTTCAGGGTCAACTAGCTCAAAAAAATAAAATAAGTAAATGCACGAAGAATACCAAATGAAGTCAGGAATTGTTGAAATTTTGTGATGTGCCTTTGAATGGTGCATTTTGAACACACAAAAAGTATGGAGTTCAAATAAGTTCAAAAAAATGAAATCCCTTTGTAAGAGATGAGTTCTTGTTCGAAACCCTCATACTTTGAGAGAGATTGTCCGTTTTGTACACGAAGTGCATCCAGTTTTTGTCGTAGCCCTCTTAACTTTTTAACACATGCTATGTGGGTGAAATGATGATAGCATGCCAACTTTCAACATTTTCAGAGTTCATTTGTAGTGCTTTTCAATTTCAGGGTCAACTAGGTAAAAAAAATAAGTAAATGCACGAAGAATACCAAATGAAGTCAGAAATTGTTGAAATTTTGTGATGTGCCTTTGAATGGTGCATTTTGAACATACAAAAAGTATGGAGTGCACATAAGTTCAAAAAAATGAAATCCCTTTGTAAGAGATGAGTTCTCGTTCGGAACGCTGCTACTTCGAGAGAGATTGTCCGTTTTGTACACGAAGTGCATCCAGTTTTTGTCGTAGCCCTCTCAACTTTTTAACACATGCTATGTTGGTGAAATGATGATAGCATGGCAACTTTCAACATTTTCAGAGTTCATTTGTAGTGCTTTTCAATTTCAGGGTCAACTAGCTCAAAAAAAAGTAAATGCACGAAGAATACCAAATAAAGTCAGAAATTGTTGAAATTTTGTGATGTGCCTTTGAATGGTGCATTTTGGACACACAAAAAGTTTGGAGTTCAAATAAGTTCAAAAAAATAAAAATCCTTTGTAAGAGATGAGTTCTTGTTCGAAACGCTGATACTTCGAGAGAGATTGTACGTTTTGTACACGAAGTGCATCCAGTTTTTGTCGTAGCCCTCTCAACTTTTTAACACATGCTATGTGGGTAAAATGATGATAGCATGCCAACTTTCAACATTTTCAGAGTTCATTTGTAGTGCTTTTCAATTTCAGGGTCAACTAGGTAAAAAAAATAAGTAAATGCACGAAGAATACCAAATGAAGTCAGAAATTGTTGAAATTTTGTGATGTGCCTTTGAATGGTGCATTTTGAACACACAAAAAGTATGGAGTTCAAATAAGTTCAAAAAAATGAAATCCCTTTGTAAGAGATGAGTTCTCGTTCGAAACCGTGATACTTTGAGAGAGATTGTCCGTTTTGTACACGAAGTGCATCCAGTTTTTGTCGTAGCCCTCTTAACTTTTTAACACATGCTATGTGGGTGAAATGATGATAGCATGCCAACTTTCAACATTTTCAGAGTTCATTTGTAGTGCTTTTCAATTTCAGGGTCAACTAGCTCAAAAAAAAGTAAATGCACGAAGAATACCAAATAAAGTCAGAAATTGTTGAAATTTTGTGATGTGCCTTTGAATGGTGCATTTTGGACACACAAAAAGTTTGGAGTTCAAATAAGTTCAAAAAAATAAAAATCCTTTGTAAGAGATGAGTTCTTGTTCGAAACGCTGATACTTCGAGAGAGATTGTACGTTTTGTACACGAAGTGCATCCAGTTTTTGTCGTAGCCCTCTCAACTTTTTAACACATGCTATGTGGGTAAAATGATGATAGCATGCCAACTTTCAACATTTTCAGAGTTCATTTGTAGTGCTTTTCAATTTCAGGGTCAACTAGGTAAAAAAAATAAGTAAATGCACGAAGAATACCAAATGAAGTCAGAAATTGTTGAAATTTTGTGATGTGCCTTTGAATGGTGCATTTTGAACACACAAAAAGTATGGAGTTCAAATAAGTTCAAAAAAATGAAATCCCTTTGTAAGAGATGAGTTCTCGTTCGAAACCCTGATACTTTGAGAGAGATTGTCCGTTTTGTACACGAAGTGCATCCAGTTTTTGTCGTAGCCCTCTTAACTTTTTAACACATGCTATGTGGGTGAAATGATGATAGCATGCCAACTTTCAACATTTTCAGAGTTTATTTGTAGTGCTTTTCAATTTCAGGGTCAACTAGCTCAAAAAAAAGTAAATGCACGAAGTATACCAAATGAAGTGAGAAATTGTTGAAATTTTATGATGTGACTTTGAATGGTGCATTTTGAACACACAAAAAGTATGGAGTTCAAATAAGTTGAAAAAAATGAAATCCCTTTGTAAGAGATGAGTTCTCGTTCGAAACGCTGATACTTCGAGATAGATTGTCCGTTTTGTACACGAAGTGCATCGAATTTTTATCGTAGCCCTCTCAACTTTTTAACACATGATATGTGGGTGAAATGATGATAGCATGCCAACTTTCAACATTTTCAGAGTTCATTTGTAGTGCTTTTGAAAATAATTACTTTTGAAAATATAAAATAGTTTTGCATTATTTATTCAATTTCAAACACTTTTCATTATCATAGTTTTGTCAAATTCTCAAATATGCAAAAAGAATTTTAATGAACATAGTTTTTAATTGAAAATAACAAAATAGTTAATAGTTTGGATAGTCAAAATTACTTTTAAAAATGGAAAATAGTTTTGCATTATTTATTCAATTTCAAACCGGTAACGAGTGCGTGACTCCCGGTATCGAGCCTGAGAAGCTGACCTTTAGAGCGGCTCAGGTAAGTAGTAGTATGATATACTTCTATTTTCAATACATTTATGATGCTAGATTATTATTTTGATTATATATATTCTATTCTCCTAAAGTGCGACCAGCAGCCACGGGGAACGCATCTATGCGGATACTATGTTTGCGAGACCATTCGCACGTTTACCTCTGAGCACAAGGATCACAGATTCGACGTAAGCAATGAACATTCACACCTCTATTTTTACCCGTCATTCTTTGTTATCATGATTGATATTCATATTCATCTCCTCTTCTTATATAGTACACGACCATGAGGGAAAAGATCCTACCAGAGCAACGCGCGATTGCTGTTGCAGAGGAGCTTGCGACCTTTCTGAGGACGGAAGTTATAGATGACAAAGGACGATTTAGTGTAGCTAGGGGCCATTACTCATGTTCGTCCATGTAATCGAATAGACGGGCTCTAGTCCCGATAATTCAGATCTCCATACAATTGTATATATATGCTCGCTTGTAAGATAAGTTAATCTTATATATATATGCATAATTATTTTTATTTAAATTATATGAAAACTAATTCCCGAACACCAAACGAGGCATCACGTTAATCTCCCGAACACCTAAACCCTAAAATAATTTCATTCAAAAAAAACTCAAAAATAAACAAAATCTAAAACTCTTTTGTCCCGGTCCGTATAACGAACCGGGACTAAAGGACCTGCCCCTGAGGCGCTACGAGGCGCCCACATGAAGCATCTTTAGTCCCGGCTTGTAACAGGGCCGGGACTAAAGGTTAGACCTTTAGTCATGTCCTTTTAGTCCCGGTTAATGAACCGGGACTAAAGGCCCCGTCCCCACTAGTGCATGGCCCGGCCTATAATAAACAACTTCTGGCTCGTGGGGGTTTACACACATGGGCTAGGTCGACCTGTCAGGTCTACTCTTATTTTCACGCGACTCATAAAAAAGTACTGTATTTCACACACACACACACGCACGCACACACACGAATCTGGACGCTTCGGCAAAATCTGTAACGTTTGAACTTCTGGCCCGTGGGGGTTTACACACATGGGCTAGGTCGACCTGTCAGGTCTACTCTTATTTTCACGCGACTCATAAAAAAGTACTGTATTTCACACACACACACACACGCACGCACACACACGAATCTGGACGCTTCGGCAAAATCTGTAACGTTTGCCCATGTTCAGTTGCTCCACAAGAACGCCATTGCAATTTTCTGCACCAGAGCATCAAACTTGCGCACATCATGCGTTAGGGATTTCACGACTGGCTCTATAAATAAATTCCAACGGGACCTCACTCCGGCCGTAAGTTGTGACAGCACAAACCCCGTCCAAATGCCCCGCGGCGCCGCTCTCCTCCTCCTCCTCCTCGCCCTCGTCGTCATCGCGGCCTTGGCCGTCGCGCCGGCGCAGGCACGCCCGTTTGCTAGCGGTTTCCCGGACGAAGGCGCGCTGTTCGCCAAGACCGTTGGACTCCCGGCGGGTGCACGACGGGCCGGCGACACTTCGGCGGCTACCCTGGCGTTCTTGGTCTCCGAGGGCGCCGTGCAGCTTGAAGGCCGGGCTCACGGAGTTGGGGACGCCGGTGGTCGGCGCGGAGGCTGCGCCGAGCCCGTCTCCCGTCGTTGTGATGCATCCATGGGCGCGCTAGCACGGAGAGGGCCAGAGGGGCCGTGTCGGTGTGATGCGCGCGGTAAAACATATTTTCATGTATGCACGTGCGTGGTGCAAACTAATGTCCATTTGTTTCGGAGGCTATGCCGTGTACTAGTAGTAAATATTTTTCCTCCGTACACCTTGGTAAATAAATCGATTGATAACGCCGGCCGTGGCGCATGCATGCACGGACGACGCAACTGGTAGTCGCCCTGCGGCTGGATGGACGACAGGTCCCGTCGTGTCTCTCGCTGCAGGACTGCAACGCATGCATCCATCACTTTTCCGGCCTGCAAACCACACGTGGACGCGAGCGTGCCAGCCTCCCCGCCTGATTCGATCGACCGGATCATATCAAAGCCTGGCACACCTCTCCTCTTCTGCTTGGACCAGCCACCACACGTGAGCTAGAGCGCCTGTGCTAGGCAGCTGCATGCATGCATGCATGCCAAAGTCCATGGCGAAAAGCTATGGCCACAGTCCCAAAATTATCAGATCAGCACGACGGTTTCTTCACTGGGACCGGGCCGTGTGTAATTGAGGAAGGGGCCTACGCGTGTCGGCCTTTCTCTTCTCGAGCACAAGCGCCCGTGTGTGAGAGAGGAGAGCAGGCATATATGGTTCGTGCGTGACCGATATCTTGTCGACTACTCCTTCCGTTCCTAAATAATACCTCCATCCGGAAATACTTGTCCTAAAAATACATATAATGAATGTGTCTACAATTAAAATAAGTTTAGATACATTCATCTCTAGAGGACAAGTATTTCCGGACGAAGGTAGTATAAGTCTTTCTAGAGGTTCAACTAATGAACTACATACGGATGTATATAGACATACTTTAAAGTATAGATTTATTAATTTTGCTTCGTATGTAGACACCTAATAAAATATCTTAAAAAACTTATATTTAGGTAGGGAGGGAGTACTTGATTTAAAAGTCTCTTCATGCGGGTGGCCTACGCTAACTTGTCCTCTGTCCCAATGGTTCTCGGGCTCACTTAGGGCATGTACATTAGTCTAGACACCTGCAGTCTGTAATAATGCTCCACGTCATCTATAGATAGCATTAAAAATATCATCTACAATAGTGTGCTTTTTTCTATCTGTAGTGCTCGGGGCACGCTGCTGCATGCGAACGTTTGTCCTTTCATGCATTCCTTGGCGAGATCGTAGGCGGGCCGCTGCATGCGAAGCTTTAACCGACCACGCCTCGGCATACAACGGGAACAAGGCTATCTGTAAGGGCATCTCCAATGGTTGTAAGATGTGTCATGCAATAAATGAGGAAAAAAAACAAGGTTGTATGTAAACTAATCAACATCCTTGCACAAGCTCCAATGTAGAATGAGAGAGCACCTTATTTATTACCTCACATCTTATTGGTCAAACTAGATACTGTTGGGTAACGTAGCATAAATTTAAAAAATTTCTACGCATATTCAGATCTTCCTATGGAGAGACCAGCAACGAGAGAGGGGTAAGAGCATCTTCATACCTTTGAACATCGCTAAGCGGAGGCGTTGCTAGAACGCGGTTGATGGAGTCGTACTCGCAGCGATTCCGATCTAGTGCCGAACTACGGCACCTCCGCGTTCAACACACGTGCAGCCCGGTGACGTCTCCCGCACCTTGATCTTGCAAGAAGGAGGGAGAGGTTGGGGAAGAACTCCAGCAGCACGACGGCGTGGTGTCGATGGAGAGACGAGGTCTCCCGGCAGGGCTTCGCCAAGCACCGGCAGAGAGGAGGAGGAAGAAGGGCAGGGCTGCGCCGAGGGAGAGGCAAAAGTCTGATCTCCAATGGCCAAAAGTGCCCACTATATATAGGGGGAGGGAGGGGCTGCGCCCCCTTGAGGGTTTCCCTCTCCTGGGGGGGGGGGGGGGGCAGCCCTAGATGGGGGCTGGTGCGGCGGCCAAGGGGGGTAGGAGGCGTGTGACGCACCCCTGGTGGGCCTTAGGCCCACCTGGCTTAGGGTTTGCCCCCCCTTCCCTCTCCCCTGCGCATTCGGCTGAGTGGGGAGGCGCACCAGCCCATCTAGGGGCTGATTCCCTCCCCCACTTGGCCCACCTTACCTCCCGGGGTCGTTGCCCCCCTTCTGTGGACCCCCGGGGCCACCTCCGGTGGTCCCGGTACGTTACCAGTGATGCCCGAAACACTTCCGGTGTCCAAAACCATCCGTCCTATATATCAATCTTTACCCCGGACCATTCCGGATCTCCTCGTGACGTCCAGGATCTCATCCGGGACTCCGAACAACTTTTGGTAACCTCGTATAACAATTCCCTATAACCCTAGCGTCACCGAACCTTAAGTGTGTAGACCTTACGGGTTCGGGAGACAGTCAGACATGACCGAGACACCTCTCTGGCCAATAACCATCAGCGAGGTCTGGATACCCATGGTGGCTCCCACTTGCTCCACGATGATCTCATCGGATGAACCACGATGTCAAGGATTCAATCAATCCCGTATACGATTCCCTTTGTCTGTCGGTATAGAACTTGCCCGAGATTCGATCGTCGGTATACCTATACCTTGTTCAATCTCGTTACCGGTAAGTCTCTTTACTCGTTCCGTAGCACGTCATCGTGTGACTAACTCCTTAGTCACATTGAGCTCATGATGATGTTCTACCGAGTGGGCCCAGAGATACCTCTCCGTCACACGGAGTGACAAATCCCGATCTCGATTCGTACCAACCCAACAGACACTTTCGGAGGTACCACTACAGGAATCACCTTCTTTGCCCTCTGCCATCACAGACGGCAAAGACAATATCCCAGATGGCAAAGACAATACCACAGACGGCAAAGATTGTCACGGCCGGCAAAATTTCTGCGTCAGCCTACGACGGCATAGGACCTTCTTTGCCGTCTGCCCGCGCAAGGCGGACGGCAAAGCTCGTTGCCGCCAGCTTCCTCAGGAGCTGTCGGCAAAGCTCTTGAGACGGCAGCAGACACGCGTTGCCTCCGTTAGGGGTTAACGGAGCCTTTGTCGTCTGCCTCCCCGTCCATCTTTTCCGTCTGCCTCCCCGTCCATCTTTGCCGTCTGCCTTCTCCTCCCCTCCCCTCCCCCTCCATCTTTGTCGTCTGCCTCCACGTCCATCTTTGCCGTCTGTCGGGTCCTCCCCTCCCCCCTCTCTCCACTCTTTGCCGTCTGCCTCCTCCTCCCCCCTCCTCTGTTCCCTCTTCTTTGTCGTCTGCCCCCTGGAGGCTGACGGCAAAGAGACTATATGGCCAGCTGCTACTGCCCAGGTTGCACAGCTGGGCGCCACGTGGCACCTTTGCCGTCGGTCAGCTGACGGCAAAGGCCTTTGCCATCAGGTGACAGATGGCAAAGAGCCTATATTGTCACATTTTTGTTTATTTTTTCTATTTCACAGCACATATACATATAATTCATAGCACATATATGATAAATAGGTCACAACACATATATGATATACATATAAAGCTCATCAATGCCATTTGTTCATCAACGTACATCCCATATATCAAAAGAACCAACACATACAAAGTTTCATCCATATATACATACATATAGTTGCACATATATTGTTCATCCATATATACATATACATATAGTTCGACATTGTTCATCAACTCAAATAAAAACGGAAACTAAAGCACTCCAAGGCCAGCTTCCATGCATGTAGTACATCCAATCTGCAAAATGGGAATAAGAAAGTCAGAAGAAGAAGAACAACAACATATATATGACAAATAAGCTAAATTGAAGAAGAAAGAGAAGAAGCAAGAAGAGAACAAGGAGAAGAAAAACAAGAAGGAGGAGGAGGAGGAGGAGGAGGAGGGGAAGGGGAAGGAGAAGGAGAAGGAGGACGAGAAGAAGAAAAAAGAAGAGAAGAAGAAGGAGAAGAAGGAGGATAAGAAGGAGAGAAGAAGAAGGAGAAGAAGGAGGGCTCCTTCTCCTTCTTCTCCTCCTTCTCCTTCTTCTTCTCTTCTTCTCCTCCTCCTTCTTCTTCTTCTCCTTCTCCTTCTCTTCTTCTTCTCTTCTTCTTCTTCTTCTTCTTCTTCTTCCTTCTCCTTCTTTTTGAGCTAAATGGGCTAATTATGTCATTTTAGAGGAAAACAAGCCAAGTATATAATATTCATGAGCTAACCAAGGTTCTTGTGCCATTTCGAGCTTATTATGGTATTTTGGAGGTAAATGGGCTAATTATGTCATTGTTGGGTTAATTAAAGCAAGGATAATATGAAAGAGGAGAAGAAAGAGGAGGAGGAGGAGAAGAAGAAGAAATCAAGAAGAAGGAGGAGGAGGAGGAGAAGGAGGAGGAGGAGAGGGACTAGAAGGTCCTTGGCCTTCTCCTCCTCCTCCTCCTCCTCCTCCTTCTCCTTCTTCTCTTCTCTTCTTCTTCTTCTCTTCTTCTTCTTCTATCTTTTCATTTTGCCTATTTATTCTCCTCTTCTCCTCTTGTTGGAGATAAATTACCTAATTATCTATTTTTTTAGCTAAATGTTCTTATAATGTCATTTTAGAGGAAAACAAGCTAAGTATATAATATTCATGAGCTAACCAAGGTTCTTGTGCCATTTTGAGCTTATTATGGTATTTTGGAGCTAAATGGGCTAATTATGTCATTGTTGGGTTAATTAAAGCAAGGATAATATGAAAGAGGAGAAGAAATAGGAGGAGGAAGAGAAGAAGAAGAAATCAATAAGGAGGAGGAGGAGGAGGAGAAGGACTAGAAGGTCCTTGGCCTTCTCCTCCTCCTCCTCCTCCTCCTTCTCCTTCTTCTCTTCTTCTTCTTCTCTTCTTCTTCTTCTATCTTTTCATTTTGCCTATTTCTTCTCCTCTTCTCCTCTTGTTGGAGCTAAATTACCTAATTATGTCTTTTTTGAGCTAAATGTTCCAATTATGTCATTTTAGAGGAAAAAAGCTAAGTATATAATATTCATGAGCTAACCAAGGTTCTTGTGCCATTTTGAGCTTATTATGGTATTTTGGAGCTAAATGGGCTAATTATGTCATTGTTGGGTTAATTAAAGCAAGGATAATATGAAAGAGGAGAAGAAAGAGGAGGAGGAGGAGAAGAAGAAGAAATCAAGAAGAAGGAGGAGGAGGAGGAGAAGGATGAGGAGGAGAAGGACTAGAAGGTCCTTGGCCTTCTCCTCCTCCTCCTCCTCCTCCTCCTCCTTCTCCTTCTTCTCTTCTTCTTCTCTTCTTCTTCTTCTATCTTTTCATTTTGCCTATTTCTTCTCCTCTTCTCCTCTTGTTGGAGCTAAATTACCTAATTATGTCTTTTTTGAGCTAAATGTTCCAATTATGTCATTTTAGAGGAAAACAAGTTAAGTATATAATATTCATGAGCTAACCAAGGTTCTTGTGCCATTTTGAGCTTATTATGGTATTTTGGAGCTAAATGGGCTAATTATGTCATTGTTGGGTTAATTAAAGCAAGGATAATATGAAAGAGGAGAAGAAAGAGGAGGAGGAGGAGAAGAAGAAGAAATCAAGAAGATGGAGGAGGAGGAGGAGAAGGAGGAGGAGGAGAAGGACTAGAAGGTCCTTGGCCTTCTCCTCCTCGTCCTCCTCCTCCTCCTCCTTCTTCTCTTCTTCTTCTTCTTCTTTCTTTTCATTTTGCCTATTTTTCTCCTCTTCTCCTCTTGTTGGAGCTAAATTACCTAATTATGTCTTTTTTGAGCTAAATGGGCTAATTATCCCATTTTAGAGGAAAACAAGCTAAGTATATAATATTAATGAGCTAACCAAGGTTCTTATGCCATTTTGAGCTTATTATGGTATTTTGGAGCTAAATGGACTAATTATGTCATTGTTGGGGAAATTAAAGCAAGGATAATATGAAAGAGGAGAAGAAAGAGGAGGAGGAGGAGAAGAAGAAGAAATCAAGGAGGAGAAGGAGGAGAAGGAGGAGGAGGAGAAGGACTAGAAGGTCCTTGGCCTTCTCCTCCTCCTCCTCCTCCTCCTCCTTCTCATCCTTCTCTTCTTCTTCTTCTTCTTCTTTCTTTTCATTTTTCCTATTTCTTCTCCTCTTGTTGGAGCTAAATTACCTAATTATGTCTTCTTGGAGCTAAATGGGCTAATTATCTCATTTTAGAGGAAAACAAGCTAAGTTTGGAGGAGAAACTTACCGTAGTGGTCATCAAGGAGGAGAAACACCACGGTTGCTCGCGCCGGCTTCGTTTGGAGACGATTGCCCTGGAGAAGGGTCGTGCGATGCTGCTCGGGAGTTATTCTGCAGAAAAGATATTTTGCAATGTCTCAGTTAGCATGATGACACTCAATTATTAATACTAGTTTATAATGAAACTCACCGTGCCAATCGAAGAGAAGACGGGCATCGGCGGAGGGACTTGACCGCTCTTCTCGCACAGACCCTGAAGAGTGGGTCGTATTAGTTAGTATTGAAACAGACATTACACACATGATTTGGCTAATGTAAAAAAAAACATACCACAAAAAGCTCGTACAGGGCCCGTTGACCCGCCTCATTCCGGGCCCTCTCCTCCTCAAGCAATCGTGTCGTGGTCTGGTCCCTCTCATCAAGAGCAGCCTAAAGAGCAGCCTGGCTTGCCAATCTCTCTTTCTCAAGAGCAGCCTGGTTTGCCGCTCTCTCTTTCTGAAGAGCAGCCTGAAAAACCATTCCTCGTTACCACAGTAATGATCTATGGTGACACACATAATGAAATGGATGAAAGTGTTCTTAGTCTGTACAACTAACCTCGATGGCAAGTTCGACTGGCCGTGGACGAGGCGTTATCTCAGGACATCTGCTCGACTGGCGCGCCTTGATCTCCGGAAGAGTGAGTGAACAACGTATTGTCCCATCTCCAATGGCTATCGAGCCATGGGGCCTCCCGCCACCAGATATCATCACCAGCTCTGGATCCAAAGGTTCCTGGCTAGGGTTAAAGTCATCCCCTTTCGTAGCCTTCCCCACGTCCCTGTATGCCACGAGCTTCTGGTGGGATGATATGTTGGTGAAGTTACTGGGATCATCTAGGTCAGACTCAAAGAATGCCTTCGCCTTCTTGTACGAGGCAGTATGGGCCATGCCATAAAGGTCGTACAAGTGTGGCATCTCAGTCTTATTGTGATGCGCCTAAAAGAGAGGAACAAAATATTAGCATCAAGAATGAATTGCATGAATCATGAAGCAAATCACATACCCAGTTTCGTCCAAACTGAACTAAGTTGGCGCTGCCTTGATGGTGTGGCACACCAACCATTTGGCTACGCCGATCCTTCGCATTCTCGTGGACGGCTCGCCAGCTCCCTCTGCACCACTCATCAACCAACGCCTCCCAACAATCCATCTTATCCGCACACCATCTCGGTGGCACCTGTAAGTTATTAGAAAGAATTTTCAGTGCTACGCCTATGAATGAAACCAAGAAAACTACGTAGAAGGACTTAAGAATAGGTAATTACCTTCATGTATTGCTCCTTCTTCAGAAACTTTCCGCGGCAATCCTTCTTCTCCTTCTTAATACCACGCGTGGCGTAGTAATCTCGAATAGCCTGCGGTCGAGCCTCGTGGCGCAAGTTCTCTAGTAACTGCCTACACTCGGCCTCAAGAACCCTGGCCGCCTCCTCCTCATATCCATCCTCACACCTATAGAAGGTCTGCAATCAAACGTGAAAACACCGATTAGTACAATAATTAGGTATATTGTTAATTTTAGATTCTGTAAAAGGATAATTTACCAAAAGCTCTTGATCACCATCTCGGCCCTCGTGTGGCACAAGACACCATCTATAATCTCCTCCGGCTGGGCCTGCGCAGCCTGGTAGTGCTCCCAGGTAAATCCTAGTGTAGGAACCTCACCCTCACCAGGCAACGTGACAAACCCCGGGAAATTTGTCCGGCAAAGCACACCAAGGACGGAGTTCGGCCTGCGGACTCCAAGAGGGTGTACCCATCCCCTGTAGTATGATAAGGTCAGCGCATTAGATATTTGAACAAACTTGAAGGCAAAAGCTAAAAAAGGGTAAATGTACTTACCTATCTCCTTCGGGTTTAATCATCGGCCTGTGCTCGCGGGTAGCCAGGGCGGCCGGGAGACGTGTACTACCACGCTTGTACACGGTGGCCCCGTCCTCCTGCACATCGCCCTCACTATCCGTAAGCTCATCCCCGCCATCCGCGCCCCCTGAGCCACCCAGACACTCGGTCCAATCCGGCAACTCGGTACGATCCGGCCAAGGCTCCCATCCGGGCCTCTCCACGTCGGGTGAAGCCTCCGGAACCGTAGTCTCCTCCGGCTGCTCCTGGGCTGAATGCACCTCGACCCGAGGCTGCTCCTGGACCGGAGTCTCATGGGACAAATGCCCGTGAACACCAGGCTCCTGGACCGGAGTCCCCGTAGCCTCCTCCGCAAACGGGTCGACCATACTAGTCCTATGCTCGGGTGAATGAGCTGGTGGTGGTGGCGAGGACGGCTCAACAATCCTCCTGGATCTTCCGCGGCCACCACCTCTCCATGTACCCTTCCCCTTCCTCCCTACCCGGCCAGCACCTCTCCCAGTGGGCAATGCCGCCGACAAAGAAGATAGGGGTGGAAGGGAAGTACCACCCCTCGTGCGGGGTGCCTGGGAAGAACCCGTCGAGCGCTCTGGACCCGCGCCCACCATCTTTCAACACCTGCCATGATAAAGATTAAAAGAAATTAGTACAACATAAAAAAATTGAATGACTGACATGAATAATAATATGTACATGAATAATAAAGATTAAAATATATATACTTTAAGTTGTGAATCTTACAAACTAATAATCATCATCAATAAATGCATCATCATCATCACTATCACGCATGTCTTCATGAATGACGTGCTCATCGGGTTCAACGGCGTGAAGTTGTGAAAGGCCTTCCTTTAATCGTTGAAGCATTGACAGGTCATCCGCATCAGTAACCTCTACGAGTTCTAGGTCATCTGGTTCCGGCTCAGGGCTGGAGTCGGATTCATTGTCGCTGTCTACTTCCATGTTCTTGGATGAAGCACGACGGTTCTTGAAATGTTTCTTGGAAAGACGTGCTTCTTGGAAGAATTCTCCATCATATGTGTCTGGGTTAATGTGAGGTTCATGATCCTGTTCATTTCGGAGAGGTGGTCTGACATGTGGCGACACTTCATAAACAACATACCAACCTTCCAGATTCTTATCCGTTTGGCATGCCCACGGTAGATAGAAAACTTGGGTCGCCTGTTGAGCCGTAATATAGACATCGGGAACATCTAAATGGGTGTTTGGATTGATTTCGTCTAGTCCTATATGCTCATGAGTCCTTCTAGTCTTTTTCGACTGGAACCAATAACATTTGAAGACTACGACGTTCGGTGGGTTTTCACCATAGAATTGAAGTTCATAAATTGCTTCAACTCTTCCATAATACTCGATAACACCTTCGCCGATAGCAGAGACACCACAATTTGTAGATTTCCTGTCGGGCATAGATAGCTCTTTGCCAAAGGTACGAAAGAGATACCCGTTGATGTTGTATTTCTCAAATGAACGGACCTTATAGTCAAAACCATTAGCGACTTGTCTCAATTCGGCGTCCATAGACTTTGAATTAGCCTACAAGTTTAATACGAAACGGTTGTTGCATTAGCCGCAAGTTAGACCAAGAATGAAATGGTCCATTACTGATAATTATCGTTTGTTTGAACCAAGAGATGAAACCGGGATAGCCGTCTCCTGTCTTTGACAGAAGCTCATACTCTTTGACGGAATCATTTTCGATCACCGCTCCATCCGAGAATTTGACGACGTAACGGCTGTTTGAAATATCCGGGAATAAGAGCAGTTCAAATGAATTAGAAGTTACGGGAAAATGTGCCGAGAACTCACTCGATGTACGGCCGCACTTCTATTAGGTTGTTGAAGATATACAACGAAATGTTCTGCCATTCTTCGATATCCGATGTTATTGGTTTCGAAGCACCGGCTGGTGCGAGCTTCCCTTTGAATAGGCTGAGGTTGGACCCACCTTTTTTAGGGTCTCCATCATTGTGCCGAGGCTTCGGATTATGCAAATGATGATTTTTGGCTTCGTAGTGTGCTGTCACAAAGTTTGCCACCTCCTCAGTAATGAATGCCTCAGCCATCGATGCTTCAATTCTACGCTTATTTTTACATTTAGCTCGAAGGGTCTTCTGCATCCTCTCAGTTGCATAGCACGAACAATCTTGCACGGGCCCACCCAATCTTGCCTCGGTCGGTAGATGTAAAATCAAATGCTGCATTGGATTAAAGAAGCCCGGTGGAAAGATCTTCTCTAACTTGCACAACAACTCCGGTGCAAACTCCTCCATGTCTTCTACCACGCCAGGCGACAATTCTTTCGCACAAAGAACACGGAAGAAATAGCTCAGCTCCGCCAGTACTAGCCATTCATCCTCAGGAATAAAGCCATGTAACATCACCGGCATTACCCGCTCTAGCCATATGTGCCAATCATGACTCTTGAGACCAAAGATTTTTAATTTTTCAAGACTCGCTCCCCTCTTTAGGTTCGCTGCATACCCATCGGGGAACATCAAGTGCATTTTGACCCACAAGATAATTTCCCTCAAAGCTGGCCTTCCAAGATTGAACCAGGCCTTTGGCTTCGACCACTTCTGCTTTCCTTTGCCTTCTCGCATGTTTTGTAACGGTCTATGACATAGTGTCTCTTGATCGACTCTAGCCTTAATATTATCCTTTATCTTCCCATCTATGTCGAACAATGTACCAAAAATAGCCTCTCCGATATTCTTTTCAGTGTGCATCATGTCGATATTGTGTGGAAGAAGGAGGTCTTTAAAGTAAGGCAGATCCCAGAAGCATGGCTTGTGAGTCCAGGCATGTTTTGAGTTATACCCCTTGAAATACCCTGGACGCTCTGGATCAGGCTCGAGGGCGTTTAACTGATCCAGGATCTGTTGGCCTGTGAACGCAGGTGGTGCCAAGTTTTTGACACCTTTACCTTTGGTAAAGTTCTTCTTGTCTTTTCTGAACTGATGGTCAGGATCCAGGAACTGTCTATGCAAGTCAAAGCAAGAATACTTCCGACCCTCCTGCAACCAATGAAACTGAAGAGCTGCCTTGCATTGGGGGCACGGGAACCTTCCATGCACACACCATCCACAGAATAGCGCATACGCTGACAAGTCATGCATAGAGTACATGTACCACACATGCATTTTGAAGTTTTCTTTTCTACCGGCATCGTATGTCTTGACCCCATTTTCCCAAGCTTCTTCCAATTCATCCTTAAGCGGTTGCAGGTACACATTCATATTCTTCCCCAGATAATTGGGCCCTGGAATTATCAACGTCAGAAATATGTTCTTTCTTTGCATAATCTGCCCGGGGGGGGGGGGAGATTGAGTGGAATGACAAATACAGGCCAACAACTGTATTGGGTTGCCGTCATGCCGAAGGGATTAAAACCATCCGTGGCGGCGCAGACTCGAGGATTCCTTGGATCTGCCGCTTTATCCTGATGCAATCCATCCAAATGTTTCCACGCTTCCCCATCCGATGTGTGTACCATCATCTTATTCCCATCCGCATCTAGTTCGGTTCTTTTGCCCAATTTGTGCCATGTCATCTGTCTGGCTGTCTCTTCGACCATGAAAAGACGTTGAAGTCTTGGTACGATTGGCATATACCGAAGAACACTAACTGCGATTTTGGTCTGCCTCTTCTCACCCATGCCGTTGTCTACCACAAGATACCTGCAAGACTCGCAATTGGGACAATAGTCCAAGTGTGCATACTCCTTCCTAAATAAGACACATCCTTTCTCACATGCATCTATCTTCTCATAGGGCATCTTAAGTACACGAAGTATTTTGTCCGACTGGTACAGGTTTGCAGGCATGACATGGCCTTTGGGTATTAAACGTCCAAATAGTGTCATCATCGCGTCGTAGCATTCTCTTCCCAAGTTGAACTGAGCCTTCAGAGCCATTACTTGTGCAATTGCATCCAGCTGACAGAGCTCAGTGTGCTCATGGAGAGGACGTTTTGAAGACTCCAACATTTCATAAAAGGCCTTTGCAGATTCCTCCATCTCATCTTCCGAATCCCGAGCATCATCAAAGTCTTGCACCATGTCTTCGATCCCAGTACCATGCTCGCCCGTGCGACGACGGACCACCTCAGTTCTTGTATGTTGTATAGACTCACCATGAAATGTCCACACCGTATAATTAGGCTTAAAACCCCTCCTCTGCAGGTGTTTAATCATTACAGCCTCTGTCGTCTTTTTATAGTTGTCGCATCCAGGACAGGGGCAATAGTTTCTTTCCTGGCCATTTGCGAATGCGGCTTTCACAAATTCCTTTGTTTTTAAAAACCATTCTTTCGTCATCTCTTTCTGACTAGGGTGACCGGTATACATCCACGCACGATCACTCATCTTGTGTAGCTACTAAAGACAGAAGAAATATATTTATATATAATTTAGCATTTATATTCATCGGTTAATCAGGTTCGCCATTTTTATTACGTCCACGCAACCTACACGCTAATAGGTAAAGATAGGTCCTAATCCCACCCGAGTATGTGTAGATTGGGTTCGTTTTCCCATGCTCTGCTCCGGATCCAACGCAAAATTTCGGCAGCACCTCCCCGCTGTTCTCCTGATACACGTCTCCGCAATAAACAGAGAGGATGTGCATCCGGAGAACAACAGGGAGGCACTGACGAAATTCCGCATCGGATCCAGAGCACAGCATACGGGAAAACGAACCCAATCTACACATACTCGGGCTGTCCATGGATAGTGTTGGACAATTCGAAAGGATGGCGGTTATAAATATGCAAAGACATGCATATTTATGGATGTCGCCCTTTCGAACAGGAGACGCATACTGGTCACGCATACTGATAAATTAATTGAATTACCTAAATCTAGAAAGTTTCATCCGGAAACCGAGCCACGGTAAATGAAGGGGCGGGGAGGAGATGAAATTTGTACTGACCCACGAATGCAGGGGCAGAGCTCATACAACGCACGGGCAGGTCTTCGCACAACAGACCTCACAGCGACGAGACAACTATCACATGTAAATCCACCCGATCAACACAAATATTCCAATTATGTCATTTTAGAGGAAAACAAGCTAAGTATATAATATTCAAGAGCTAACCAAGGTTCTTGTGCCATTTTGAGCTTATTATGGTATTTTGGAGCTAAATGGGCTAATTATGTCATTGTTGGGTTAATTAAAGCAAGGATAATATGAAAGAGGAGAAGAAAGAGGAGGAGGAGGAGAAGAAGAAGAAATCAAGAAGAAGGAGGAGGAGGAGAAGAAGGAGGAGGAGAAGGATAGAAGGTCCTTGGCCTTCTCCTCCTCCTCCTCCTCCTCCTCCTTCTCCTTCTTCTCTTCTTCTTCTTCTTCTTCTTCTTCTTCTTTCTTTTCATTTTGCCTATTTCTTCTCTTCTCCTCTTCTCCTCTTGTTGGAGCTAAATTACCTAATTATGTCTTTTTTGAGCTAAATGGGCTAATTATCCCATTTTAGAGGAAAACAAGCTAAGTATATAATATTAATGAGCTAACCAAGGTTCTTATGCCATTTTGAGCTTATTATGGTCTTTTGGAGCTAAATGGACTAATTATGTCATTGTTGGGGAAATTACCCTGCTGCACGGACATGCACCTACCACGCAAAGTTCGCAGGTCCAGAAGTTGCCCTTTTGGTCCAGAGGACTTTCCAGTATACCTATACTACTTTTCAGTTTATATAAAACTTTTCGATATTTTCTACATTTGAGGATGGCAATATTATTTAAGTTGTCCTGTTTTGCTCCGGTACCAATAAATATAGACGATACATTATTTTGACAGACTTGATTTCAACAAAAGAACATGTGATCTTCTTTGAAGTAGTCTTGAACCTAAGCAATAATGATGGGCGAATAAACTAACAGAATCTACTACTAAATCTACTAATTAACTAATAGAATCTACCACTAAAACTACTAATTAATTCCAAAAAACTAAATACCAAACATGTGATCTTCTTTTTTGTCTTCTCCTCATCCTATTCTTCTTCTTCTTCTTCTCCTCCTCCTCCTCCTCTTCTCCTCTTCTCCTCCTCCTCCTCTTCTTCTTCTTCCCATTCTTTCTAGTAAGCTAACTAACCAACTAACCTAACTAACCAAGCTAACTACACCTATCGCTAAACCTAGATAGCACTAAACAGCAAAAAAATAACAAAAACAGAATCTACCACTATAACAAAAACAGAATCTACCACTAAGTAACTAAAAAAGAATCTAGCTACCACTAAATACCAAACAATAAAAAATCAATTTCTTCTTCTTTTTTCTCTTCTTCTCCTTCTTGTTTTTTTCTTATTCTCTTCTTCTCTTCTTTTTCTTATTCTTCTTCTTCTTCTTTTTCTTTCTCCTCCTCCTCCTCCTCTTCTTCTATTTCTTCTTTCTTTTCTCTTTCTCCTCCTCTCCTCTTTCTTCTTCTTCTTCTTCTTCTTCTTCTTTTTTCTTCTAAGTTTTTTCTTTTCTATCTATTTTTTCTATTATTTCTTTTCTATCTACTTTATTCTACCTAATAAACTAACTATATACTTTAACAGAAAAAAGAAAAATCTAACTATCTAATTTAACAGGAAAAAAACTAACTTTCTTCTATTATTTTGTTCTAAGTTTTTTTCTTTTCTATCTATTTTTTCTATCTACTTTATTCTACCTAATAAATTAACTACATAATTTAACAGAAAAAAAAGAAAAAAAAAACGTACCGGCGGCGCAGGGAGGAGGGGCGGCGCAGGGAGGAGGGGCGGCGCAGGGAGGAGGGGCGGGCGGTGCAGGGTGGTCGCGGCGCAGGGAGGAGGGGCGGGCGGTGCAGGGTGGTGGCGGAGCAGGGAGGGGCGGCGCAGGGTGGTGGCGACGCAGGGTGGGGGTGGCGCCGGGTGGGGGCGGCGCAGGGTGGTTGCGGAGTAGGGTGGTGGCGGCGGCGGGTGGGGGCGGCGCCGGGTGGGGGAGGGGCGGGCGTGCGGGAGAGGTCGTGCGGGAGCCGAGAGGAGGGCGAAGCCGTGCGGGAGGTAGTGTGAGCCGACAGTCGTTAGTGGGGTGGGGCCGCCGTCCCCTTTGTCGTCCGCCGTGCTCCCAGGCAGACGGCAAAGGAGTCCCAGGCAGACGGCAAAGGGGCGGGTGGGTGGGGGTGGGTTTCGGCCGTTTGGGTGGGGGGCTTTGCCGCGTGCCAAACCTTTGCCGTCCGCCAGCGGACGGCAAAGAGATGGCCGACGGCAAATTAAAACTTTGCCATCAGCCACCTCTTTGCCGTCAGCACTATGACAGCTGACGGTAAAGAGTACCTTTGCCATGCGTCAGCAGACGGCAAAGGCAAGGCAGACGACAAAATTCCGAATTCCAGTAGTGTACCCGTAGTGCACCTTTATAGTCACCCAGTTACGTTGTGACATTTGATACACCCAAAGCACTCCTACGGTATCCGAGAGTTGCACAATCTCACGGTCGAAGGAAAAGATACTTGACATTAGAAAAGCTTTAGCATACGAACAATACGATCTAGTGCTATGCTTAGGATTGGGTCTTGTCCATCACATCATTCTCCCAATGATGTGACCCCGTTATCAATGACATCTAATGCCCATGATCTCGAAACCATGATCATCTATTGACTAACGAGCTAGCCAACTAGAGGCTTGCTAGGGACACATTGTGATCTATTTATTCACACATGTACTACTATTTCCTGTTAATACAATTATAGCATGAACAATAGAAGATTATCATGAACAAGGAAATATGATAATAACCATTTTATTATTGCCTCTAGGGCATATTTCCAACAGTCTCCGACTTGCACTAGAGTCAATAATCTAGTTTCATTGTGATGTATCGAACACCCATAGCCTTATGGTGTTGATCATGTTTTGCTCGTGGAAGAGGTTTAGCCAACGGTTCTGCAATATTCAGATCTGTGTGTACTTTACAAATATCTATCACTCCACTCTGGACATGGTCCTGGATGGAGTTGTAGCGGCGTTTGATGTGCTTTGTCTTCCGGTGAAACCTGGGCTCCTTGGCTATGGCAATGGCCCCAGTGTTATCACATAAGAGTGTCATTGGACCCGACATGCTTGGAACCACTCCAAGGTTGGTGATGAGCTCCTTCATCCAAATTCCTTCATGAGCTGCTTCTGAAGCAGCTATGTACTCCGCTTCACATGTAGATGCTGCCACGACTTCTTGCTTGTTGCTGCACCAGCTCACTGCCCCACCATTCAACACATATACCTATCCGGTATGTGACTTAGAGTCATCCGGATCTGTGTCGAAGCTAGCGTCGACGTAACCCTTTACGACGAGCTCTTCGTCACCTCCATAAACGAGAAACATTTCCTTAGTCCTTTTCAGGTACTTAAGGATATTCTTGACCGCTGTCCAATGTTCCATACCGAGATCACTTTGGTACCTCCCTACCAAGCTTATGGCAGGGTTTATATCAGGTCTGGTACACACCATGGCATACATTAGAGAGCCCACGGCTGATGCGTAGGGGACAGAACTCATCTTCTCTCTATCTGCTGTCGTGGTCGGCGACTGAGTCTTACTCAATCTCACACCTTGCAAAACTGGCAAGAACCCTTTCTTTGAGTTTTCCATATTGAACTTCTTTAATATCTTGTCAAGGTATGTACTTTGCGAAAGACCTATGAGGCGTCTTGATCTATCTCTATAGATCTTGATGCCTAATATGTATGCAGCTTCTCCAAGGTCCTTCATTGAAAAACTTTTGTTCAAATAGGCCTTTATGCTCTCCAACATCTCTATATTATTCCCCATCAATAATATGTGAAAGGATCGATATGGTTGACTAGAGGGGGGGTGAATAGGCAACGACCACTTTTTAATTAATCTTAACAAGTTAAGGTAAACAACATATGGGTTCACAATTAATACAACAATGGGGTGAGCCCTAATGAAGCTAATAATGAGAGTTACTAAGACAAGTGAGAGATAGACGACAACATAAGCATACACAAAGTAAAGGTTAGAGATAACCACAAGTGGAACCGATGGAGACGAGGATGTGTTACCGAAGTTCCTTCCCTTTGACAGGAAGTACGTCTCCGTTGGAGCGGTGTGGAGGCACAATGCTCCCCAATAAGCCACTAAGGCCACCGTATTCTCCTCACGCCCTCGCACGATGCAAGGTACCGTGATTCCACTATAGGTGCCTTTGAAGGCGGCGACCGAACCTTTACAAACAAGGTTGGGGCAAACTCCACACAAAGCTTGGAGGCTCCCAACAAGACCACGAAGGTTCACCACAATGGAATGTGGCTTCGAGGTGACCTCAACCATCTAGGATGCTCAAACACCCAAGAGTAACAAGATCCGCAAGGGATTGGTGGGGGAATCAAATTTTCTCTTGGTGGAAGTGCGGATCTAGGCCTTCTCAATCAATCCCTAAAGAATCAACAAGTTTGATTGGCTAGGGAGAGAGATCGGGCACTTTTGAGCTTAGGGAGCAACAATGGAGCTTGGGAGAGGAAGAGATAAGGTTCCACAGCTAGAAGAACCCTTTATACAGTGGGGGAAAAAATCCAACCGTTTTCCCACTCTCAGCCCGAGTCTAGCGGTACTACCGCTGGCACTCCAGCGGTACTACCGCTGGCTGCAGCGGTACTACCGCTGGGCCCCTGGTAGTGCATACGCACTACCACCGCCAAGAAAGTCTTCGCAAAAAGGTCCGTCCACGTACAACCGCTAGGCAGGCGGTACTGAGCTCCTGGAGCGGTACTACCGCTGACCAGGGGCGGTACTACCGCCACATAGCGGTACTACCGCTAGGGCTAGCGGTACTACCGCTTATACCAGCGGTACAACCGCTGGGGGACCATTTGCACAGAAGAGAGAAACACAAAGGCGGGAGCCACTCCAAAGATGCTGGCAAGGGGAAAATATGAGAAGTGTGCGCGTGCAAAGATTGATTCCACCCAAACCTTTCCACTACGGTTCCCCTCTTAATAGTACGGCTTTTCTATGACTCAAATAAATAGAATCGTAGAGAACGTCGGCCTTCTGTTCCACGAACGAGGGGGCAAGTCGTCTTGTGCGGTTGACGTGTGTTATCTGAAATCTTAATCACACACGGTTAGTCCTTTGCGGTACTGTCATCAATCACCAAAATTACTTAGGCATAAACTATGCCCCAACAATCTCCCCCTTTTTGGTGGATTGATGACAATACCGGATTTGCACAGAGAATAATATGAGAACTAAAAGATAGAGATATATGACAAAAAGGAGCATATGACTCACAGCATATGATGGAAATAAATCTCTCATAAGTTCATGTCGCACAAAGGATAGCAAAAATAGAAGCAAACCAAGTTTGAAGTAAAACATGAAAGATAAGCAAATCAAAGCAAAGTTCGAAGCAAATCCTAGACTCTCTCCTCTTTTGGCACAAGACACCAAAAAGGGGCACACCTAACGCCACAGGTGGTTACTCCTCATCCTCAGCATCGCCAGACTCGTCGGTGCCCTCCGGATCATCGTGCTCCTCCTCTTCCTCCTCAGCACCAGACCACTGGTAACCTTGAGCCTGCATCCAAGTAGCCTCTGGAGTTATGTCGTCCTCTGATCCACTGGAGATGTCAACATCAAGAGTCCTTAGGACACGCTTGTGCCTCTAGCGGTTCTCCTTCTGAGCCACGTGCGTCTAGTACTGGCATTTAGCCTGCATACAGAAGAGAGTCTTCATCTTATCCTGCAGTTTGATGGCCCAAGATGGCATAGCAGAAGAGCGGGACTGAGAGGCGGTTCCTCTGTCAGCAGCAGTCTCTGTGTTAGTGTCCATGTGCTGAGAGGAAGTTGATGGGTTGGCCCATTTATCCTTGACGCGAAGCTTGACAGGATCGTGCACAATGTAGTCAGCCTGAATGTATAACTCCTTCTGCGGATAGGTGTCTTGTCACTTCTGACGGATATAAGCGAACAGATAGGGCCCGTAGATGGGAACCTTGCGCATCATGATGCAGTTCTAGAGCTCAGTGAACATCACATCAGAAATATCAAGAGGGGCAGACTCCTTAGTCATAGCCTCCTCACAGAGCAGCAGCATCTCAGCTAGAGAGCCATGAACCTCGTCGAAGTTGCCAATGCGAGGAAAGAGGGTGTTGCGGAAGATCCGATGCATGATGTCCAGATGCTTGGGGAGCACACCCTTCTTCACATAGAGTTGCTGCAATCTGTCCTTGGCGGGGGCCATATCAGTGGGAGCTGCAGCATGAGGACGCGACCCAAGTGGAGTGTCAGCTCCCTGGAACTCAACCTTGAGGAATGCCATGAATTCACGCCAGGTACCGGTCATCTTCTGAGTCCCAGTCATCCACACCATGGAGCGCTCATCATCAGGAGAGAAGTGAACCGTGACATAGAACTGGGCAACAACATTGGGGTCAAAGTCTGTCTTGAAAGTGATGATGTCCTTGATGCCTAGTTTGTCAATCAGAGAAAGGGCATCACCAAAGTAGTCCATGTTCCGCTGAAGGTGAGCTAGGTCAATCCACTGAACGGGGACAAAGTTCTTCTTGAAATTCATGACAATATCACGGTAGATCCTGCAGTGATCCCTTGCCCAAACATGCTCAACATTCTTGATCACAGCCCGCTCTTGGAGGTAATGGTTTTGAGTGCGGAACCGCAGAAAGTCCTTAGGGGGCATTGTGCGGACGTTGATCCCCTTATCCTTGTGAGCGGTCTTCTTGAAGGCCTGCTTTTTGGGTTGCAGACCTGACGTGGCGGAACCCTCTGGAGCCTCTAGATTGCGAAAGTGCTTTGACTGTGTGTCCCGTGGGGGGTTCGAGCAGCGAGCACCACCTGTGACACAAAACGCACACCGAAAATAAGGACAAAAGGAGTCAAGGCAATGAACCAGAGAAGGCAGAAAAGTAAACACACATTGCCAAGCATATGAAAAGAATACACAGAGAATCCTCCTGGCGGTAGTATCGCTACCCCTGGCGGTAGTACCGCTAACCCTGGCGGTAGTACCGCTGGGGTTTGATTTTCGGATCTGTAAGAAAAATAAACCCATAGATATGGCTACACGGATTTTACAATGGGCATGGGCTGTGTATGAACACTAAGAACTCCACCACAGCCCTAATCACATGAGGAACACAAGTACCACCTAAATAAGCACATGCCTAGTCAAGAGAGAGCAAGTTTTAGATCTAATCCAAACATAGTTCAAGTGCTTGATCTAAAACATGTAAATCCTAGGGCATGGCAAAATAAACAGCACGATTCATAAGACCTACACTCCCCTCAAATATCTCCTTCATGCCATCCAAGAACAAGGCAAAGACATGGATCCAAACCACCAATGCTCCTAACCCTAGAACAAGAACATCAACCAAGAGAAGAAGGAGAGGAGCTTTACCGGGGTCTTGCACTTGGAGGAGGAAGGAGAAGTGAAGCAAACCCTCCAACTCAACGGAGAGAAGGGGCTCCACGCATAGAGATCTAAGTAGGAGGAGTTCGGGGTTGGGGAGGGAGGAGCCGCGAGGAAGAAGAAAGAGGCAGCAAAAAACGGGCTCCCCCTCCTTTATATAGACCAAGGGGTACGGGCCAGCGGTAGTACCGCTGTGGTCCTGGCGGTAGTACCGCTGGGGTCCTGGCATTAGTACCGCTCCCCCTGGCGGTAGTACCACTCCCCCTGAGACAGCCCTAAAAACTTCCTAGTTAGGTCGTGGTAGATTGGGATCCTGGCGGTAGTACCGCTATCCCTAGCGGTTGTACCCCTGGGGTCCTGGCGGTAGTACCGCTACCCCTGGCGGTAGTACCGCTGCAAATGTCACAACGGGACCTAGGAGAAGAGAAGAACGTGGTCAAATGACAAGTAAGTGGAAAAAGAAGATAGCACCAGAAATATACTGACTTGTCATTTTATATCCTTTCTTCGATATGAGAGAAAGGTGGGGGGGCGGTGGCCGAGGCCACCTATGTTTGAGACAAAGGTATGACACCACAAAGAATTATCCTTGGGTTCATGACCAATGCTTGACTTTGAAGCACAAGTGCCATTTGACAATGGCTAAAGTGAAAGACTAGATCGATTTAGGCATAATGGGGGGAGGAAAAGTTCATTGAGAGAACAACACTCCCCCTATGTCCATGCCTACATCTAGACCAAGATAGAATGCAAAGTGAGGTGCAACATGCCTAGCTTCAATCCACATTACTTGAATCAATGATATTTAGCTCATGCCTTAACTCCCGGAACCGTGCTTCATCTAGAGGCTTAGTGAAAATATCTGCAAGTTGCTCTTCAGTGTGGATGAAGTGAACCTCAATATCACCTAGCTTGATATGTTCACGAATGAAGTAATGACGAATATCAATATGCTTGGTTTTGCTATGTTGCACTGGGTTGAGGGAAATCTTGATAGCACTTTGATTGTCACATAGAAGAGGCACTTTGTCACAAGTGACACCGTAATCCTTTAAAGTTTGCCTCATCCATAGCAATTGTGCACAACAACTTGCAGCTGCCACATACTCAGCTTCGGTGGATGATAGAGAGATGCAATTCTGCTTCTTTGAAGACCAACTTACCAATGAGCGACCAAGGAATTGGCATCCTCCAGAAGTTGACTTCCTCTCCACACAATCTCCTGCCCAATCTGAGTCAGAATAGCCAACTAGATTGAAGTTTGCTCCTTTGGGATACCAAAGACCAAAGTTTGGGGTATGAGCCAAATATCGAAAGATTCGCTTAACAGCCATATAATGACTTTCTTTTGATGCGGATTGAAACCGTGCACATATCCCTACACTCAACATAATATCCGGTCTAGATGCATAAAGGTAAAGGAGGGATCCAATCATGGAGCGATATACCTTTTGATCCACTGCTTTACCATTGGGATCACTGTCAAGCTTGCATCTTGTTGGCATGGGGAACTTGACCGGTTTGACATCTTCGAGCTCGAACCGTTTGAGCATGTCTTGAGTGTACTTGGCTTGTTTGATGAAGGTCCCTTCTAGGCCTTGTTTAATCTCGAACCCGAGGAAGAACTTCAACTCTCCCATCATGGACATCTCAAATTTCTCAGTCATTAGTGCAGCAAATTCTTCATTGAAGGAAATGTTAGGAGAGCCAAAGATAATATCATCAACATATAGTTGGCATATGAACAAATCCCCTTTAACCCTCTTAGTAAAAAGAGTGTGATCTATCTTCCCAATTTCAAACCCACGATCTTGTAAGAACTCAGTAAGATACTCATACCACGCACGTGGGGCTTGTTTAAGGCCATAGAGTGCCTTATTAAGTTTGTACACATGATTGGGGAGCTTGGGATGTTCGAATCCCGGGGGTTGTTTGACATAGACCAACTCATTTAAAGGACCATTAAGAAAGGCACTTTTCACATCCATTTGTTGTAATTTGAAGTTATGATGAGAAGCAAATGCAAGCAACATGCGAATAGATTCTAGACGAGCAACAGGGGCAAAGGTTTCACCGTAGTCGATACCCTCGACTTGGGAGTAGCCTTGAGCCACCAGTCTTGCCTTGTTTCGAATCACAATCCCATTGGCATCTTGCTTGTTCTTGAATATCCATTTGGTCCCGATGACATTATGTTCCTCCGTTGGCCTAGGCACTAAATCCCAGAATTGGTTGCGCTCGAAGTTGTTAAGTTCTTCATGCATGGCCATAAGCCAATCCTCATCATCGAGCGCTTCCTGTACCTGTCGAGGTTCACAATACGAAACAAACGCGTGATGCTCACAATAATTTGAAATCTGTTGACGGGTGGATACTCCCCTTTTCAAACTGCCAAGTACATTCTTCATAAGATGTGACTTGACTTTCAGCTTGTTCGCAATCTTGGCTGCTCGACGCTCCAAGAGTTCTTCATTGGATAACGGGGGAGCATCGACTTGTTTACTTTGCTTGCCCTTGCGTCTTGAGCCTCCCTTGGCACCGGTTGTTGGTGCTGCAGAAGGGAATTGTGAGACAGTATCCTGATCATCTTGTCCGTCGACTTGAGCAGGTTCACTAGTTTGTTCTTGTATTTGTGATTGCTCTTGACCTTGATCTTGTGCTTCTACTTGGTCTGGATCTCGTGGTTGCACTTGATCTTGATCATGAGCAGGTTCGCAGTCTTGGGAGAGTGCTTGAATATCATGAGATACATCATCATTGTTGGGCAATTTATCTTGACCTTGAGCTTGTTCATTTTGTTGAGAGTCTTCCCTTTGTTCATCGGAAGCATGTGGGGCTTGTGGAGGTGATGGCTCCACTTGAGTAGAGCATTGTCCTTCTCCTTCGGCCACAAGGGGTTCCTCAATGGGGAGTATTTGACCAATCCCCATTCTTCTTATGGCTTGGGGAGGAATTTCATCACCTACATCACAAAGACCACTTTGCTCCACTTGGGAGCCATTATTTTCATCAAACTCCACGTTACACGTCTCCTCAATGAGTCCGGTGGACTTGTTGAGGACACGGTCAGCATGAGAATTTGTAGCATAACCAACAAAGATGCCCTCATATGCTCTAGAATCAAATTTAGCTAAACATGCACCTTTCTTGAGAATGAAACACTTACAACCGAATACCCGGAAGTACTTGAGATTGGGTTTGTTTCCAGTTAGAATCTCAAACGGAGTCTTGTTCAAGCCTTTGCGAATATAGAGCCGATTGGATGCATGACATGCTGTGTTGATGGCCTCTGCCCAGAAGTTATATGGAGATTTGAATTCTGCCATCATTGTCCTTGCAGCGTCTATCAAGGTCCGGTTCTTCCTTTCTGCCACGCCGTTTTGTTGAGGGGTATATGGTGCAGAATATTGGTGTTTTATTCCCTCATCACCTAGAAACTCATCCAAGGTGTAGTTCTTGAACTCGGTGCCGTTGTCACTTCTAATCATCAAGATCTTTGCTTCATGTTGACGTTGGGCTTCATTAGAAAAGTTGATGACAGTTTGTTGAGTTTCACTCTTCTTTTTGAAGAAATATACCCAGGTATATCTTGAGTAGTCGTCAACAATCACCAAGCAATACTTTCTGCCTCCAAGACTATCAAATGATGGAGGGCCAAACAGATCCATATGGAGAAGCTCCAATGGCCTCTTAGTGTAGATAAGAGTCGTTGGACGATGAGCAGTTTCATGAATCTTTCCTTCAATGCAGGCACTGCAAACACGGTCTTTAGCAAAACTCACATTTGTTAGTCCACGAATATGGTCCCCTGTCAGAAGACTTTGCAAAGATCTCATATTGACATGAGCTAAACGGCGATGCCAAAGCCAGCCCACATCAACTTTAGCCATTAAACATGTCGCGGTCTTAGGGGGTCGCTTTGAGAAGTTCACCACATAAAGACCATTTTCGACATATCCAACATAGGCTACTTTAAGAGTCTTTCTCCTTAGGAGGACCACAATATCAAGATTAAAGAATGTGGAAAAACCCATAATTGCAAGTTGACGAACCGAAAGTAAATTGTAGGCAAGTGACTCAACAAGCATGACCTTCTCAATAGATAACTCTTGAGAGACGACCACCTTACCGAATCCCAATACCTTTGACGAGGATGCATCGGCGAATTGGACATGGGTGGGCATAGATGGAGAAGGATGCACATCCACCACTAAGTCCTTGCTTCCGGTCATATGATTTGTTGCTCCACTATCGAGCAACCATGACACCCCACTGGAAGCAAACTCCTGCAATAGATCAAGGCTTGGTTTTAGGTACCCATTTTTTAATGGGTCCTTTCATGTTAGAGACAAGGGTATTAGGAACCCAGATAGCCCATTCAATATACTCATCGTAGGAACCAAAAAATCTGGCATAAACATGCCCATCACTAGCACAACATAAGACATAAGAAGAATTGAGTTTGCCGGCTGTGTTAGTAGGAATGGTTTTGCCCTTCTTGAGGTTTCCATATTCCACCTTGTTCCTATTCACCTTCTAAGTCCCCTCACCCTCTTTGACAAAGATGTCCATGAGGGTAGGAGATCGTTTGTTCCTGTTCCTCCTTTTACCTTTTGACTTGGAGGTAAGTCCAAGTCCCTCCTTTCCTACAACACCCTTTTGAGTGCTCAAGAGGTCGTTCAGGCTCTTCTCACCTTGTATGCATGCCACAAGGCCCTTCTCAAGTTTCTTCTTTAACTTGGCATTTTCCTCCACAAGATGTACATGCTCACAACAGGGGTTAGTTGCACAAGCATTATCAATTAACACAAAGGGAGGACAAGTAGAGATCTCCTTGGTAAGATTTGCTTGGAGTTGATCATGAGACTCTTTCAGAGAGAAATGAACACCTTTCAAGACCTTGTGGGCCTTGTCAAGTGTGTCAAACTCCTCTTTGAGTCTGTCATGGCCAACCCCAAGAGCATACTTTTTAGACTTAAGCATACGAGTAAGAACAACATCGTGATCTAGTTTCTTTTGCATTTTAGCGCAGTCATCGTTATATGACTCCTCAAGAGCTAAAAAAAGAGTGCGCTCCTTTTCTAGAGCATTAGATAATTCAGCAATTTCATCGACATAGTCACGACTGTGTCCCTGAAGCTCGGAGATGGTCTCCTCATGAGACTCAATGAGGTCAGTGGCCTCACCCAGTTGTTCCAAGAGAGCAACAAAGTGCTTCTTGGGTTCTCCCTCAATAGTGCACAGAAACTTGTCAAGATCATGCTCATTAAGTTCCCCAACATCACTATCTTCAACACAATTTAACAATGAAGGAGCAGAAGCGAGGTTGGTCTTAATGATGGGAGTTACTTGATTGATACCTTTTGCCATGAGGCACTTGGTGATGTGGTTCTCGTTGGGGGCGTTGAAGAGAGACACCTTCTGGGGAGAGGTAGTGGCAATAGCAACAGTTACAGTTGCCGTTGCCACTGTATCATCATCATCATCATCATCGGAAGGGTACTCTTCAAGGGCCACCATCCCTTTTGGGTGGGGTTTCTTCACAAAGTTGTTCTTGATTGGAAATGATTTGGTTTTGTCTTTGCGAATGAGCTTGCCCCCGTTGTCTTCCCTTTTCTCATAGGGACATTCGGCCACGAAGTGACTCACGTTTCCACAGTTATAACATGTCCTTACTCGTTGTTTGGGTTTGAATCCACTCGAGTTGTTCTTGGTGAAGGTGGGTCTTGAGTTCCTCTTGTTGCCCCAGAATTGCCTTGATGCAAGAGCCATGTGCTCATGATAGGCATACTTTGTGTCTTCAGGGCAGCTCTCCTCTTCATCATCCTCTTCTTCTTCTTCACGCATTGCTTTTGCTTTCAACGCAAGGTTAGGTGAAGTTGTCTTTGAGCGAACCCGAGCAAGCGCATTGTCGGCTGTTTCGTTCATGATTGACATTGCAATGAATTCATCCAACACCTCATTGGAAGACAAGGAGTGGAAGTCTGGCCGCTGACGAATGACAGATGACATGGCTTTGTTGAAAGGCATGATGGCTTTGAGAAACTTGCGCTTGACCCATGTATCATCCACATCCTTGCTCCCATGATCCTTGAGTGCCACAGCAATAGCAGTCACCCTCCGATAGAGATCACGAGGGTCCTCGTCTTCCTTCATCACAAACTCATCGGCCTTATCAAGTATCACTTCATAGTTGGATCGTTGAATGCTTGAGCTTCCCTTGTACAACACCATAATATGCTCCCAACAATCCTTGGCCAATGTGAAGGGACGCAAGTGAGGAAGATCTTCATGTGGCACTGCGGACTGGAGAATAAACAAAGCGGAGTGATTGTATTGATTGTCTGCATCTTCTCTTGGAGTGAGGTTGCTTGGATCATGGGGATAATATCCTTGTTCGATGATTCTCCACAAGTTAGTTGAGCTGTGATTCAAATGAGCCTTAATAGAAAATACCCAGTTAGCAAAGTCACCTTTTACAAGCTTAGGAGGAGGACCAACAGGATTAAGACGCGGTCCGGAAACGGATCCTCCATAGGCCATGGGGGGTGGAACTGAGGCATATGTTCCAGTACCATCCTTTTCATGAGATGAGGAAGGTCGCATACCTTTAGCCGCTTTCTTAGAGGAGTTGGCCTCCGAATCGGTGACGGTGGGTTTAACCACTATAGCCGGTTCGGGAGAACTTTTAAATCCCTCAATTAACTCTTTAAGCATGGTCTTGACTTCATTCATCAAGGACGTCTTGAGGGCGGCCATAGCCGTATTCAAGTCGTCCCTTGTTACCGAAGTCAAGTCCATGGCCTCGGGTTGCCCATGGCTAATTCCCTCTTCGCCTTCCATACTCTTCGGGTGGTTAAACCCTTAATAAAGAGACGTGGCTCTGATACCAATTGAAAGGATCGATATGGTTGACTAGAGGGGGGGTGAATAGGCAACGACCACTTTTTAATTAATCTTAACAAGTTAAGGTAAACAACATATGGGTTCACAATTAATACAACAATGTGGTGAGCCCTAATGAAACAAATAAGGAGAGTTACTAAGACAAGTAAGAGATAGACGACAACATAAGATACACAAAGTAATGGTTAGAGATAACCACAAGTGGAACCGATGGAGACGAGGATGTGTTACCGAAGTTCCTTCCCTTTGACAGGAAGTACGTCTCCGTTGGAGCGGTGTGGAGGCACAATGCTCCCCAATAAGCCACTAAGGCCACCGTATTCTCCTCACGCCCTCGCACGATGCAAGGTACCGTGATTCCACTATAGGTGCCCTTGAAGGAGGCGACCGAACCTTTACAAACAAGGTTGGGGCAAACTCCACACAAAGCTTGGAGGCTCCCAACAAGACCACGAAGCTTCACCACAATGGAATGTGGCTTCGAGGTGACCTCAACCGTCTAGGATGCTCAAACACCCAAGAGTAACAAGATCTGCAAGGGATTGGTGGGGGAATCAACTTTTCTCTTGGTGGAAGTGTGGATCTAGGCCTTCTCAACCATCCCTAAAGAATCAACAAGTTTGATTGGCTAGGGAGAGAGATTGGGCACTTTTGAGCTTAGAGAGCAACACTGGAGCTTGGGAGAGGAAGAGATAAGGTTTCACAGCTAGAAGAACCCTTTATATAGTGGGGGGGGGGGAAATCCAACCGTTTTCCCACTCTCAGCCCGAGTCTAGCGGTACTACCGCTGGATGCAGCGGTACTACCGCTGGCTCTCCAGCGGTACTACCGCTGGCTGCAGCGGTACTACCGCTGGGCCCCTGGTAGTGCATACGCAGTACCACCGCCAAGAAATTCTTCGCAAAAAGGTCCGTCCACGTACAACCGCTAGGCAGGCGGTACTGAGCTCCTGGAGCAGTACTACTGCTGACCAGGGGCGGTACTACCGCCACATAGCGGTACTACCGCTGGAAGCAGCGGTACTACCGCTAGGGCTAGCGGTACTACCGCTTGGACCAGCGGTACTACCGCTGGGGGACCATTTGCACAGAAGAGAGAAACACAAAGGCGGGAGCCACTCCAAAGATGCCGGCAAGGGAAAAATCTGAGAAGTGTGCGCGTGCAAAGATTGATTCCACCCAAACCTTTCCACTACGGTTCCTCTCTTAATAGTACGGCTTTCCTATGACTCAAATAAAGAGAATCGTAGATAACGCCGGCCTTCTGTTCCACGAACGAGGGGGCGAGTCGTCTTGTGCCGTTGACGTGTGTTATCTAAAATCTTAATCACACACGGTTAGTCCTTTGCGGTACTGTCATCAGTCACCAAAATTACTTAGGCATAAACTATGCCCCAACAATATGTCATCCACATACAGTATGCGGAAAGCTACAGAGCTCCCACTCACTTTCTTGTACAAACAGGCTTCTCCGTAAACCTGTATGAACCCAAACGCTTTAATCACCTCATTAAAGCGAATGTTCCAACTCCGAGATGCTTGCACCAGCCCATAGATGGAGCGCTAGGGCTACACTTTGTTAGCACCCTTAGGGTCGACAAAACCTTCTGGTTGCATCATATACAACTCTTCCTTAAGGTTCCCGTTAAGGAACACTGTTTTGACGTCCATTTGCCAAATTTCATAATCATAAAAGGCGGCAATTGCTAACATGATTCGGACTGATTTCAGCTTCGCTACGGGAGAGAAAGTCTCTTCGTAGTCAACTCCTTGAATTTGTCGAAAACCCTTTGCGACAAGTCGAGCTTTGTAAACGGTTACATTACCGTTTGCATCAGTCTTCTTCTTGAAGATCCATTTATTTTCTATGGCTCGCCGGTCATCGGGCAAGTCCACCAAAGTCCATACTTTGTTCTCATACACGGATCCTATCTCAGATTTCATAGTCTCAAGCCATTTGTTGGAATCCGGGCCCGCCATTGCTTCTTCATAGTTCGAAGGTTCACCGTTGTCTAACAACATGATTTCCATCACAGGGTTGCCGTACCACTCTGGTGCGGAGCATGCCCTTGTGGACCTTCGCAGTTCAGTAGTAACTTGATCCGAAGCTTCATGATCATCATCATTAACTTCCTCTTCAGTTGGTGTAGGCGCCACGTGAACAACTTCCCGCGCTGCGCTACTATCCTGTTCGAGAGGGGGTGTAATTACCTCATCAAGTTCTACCTTCCTCCCACTTACTTCTTTCGAGAGAAACTCTTTCTCTAGAAAGGATCCGTTCTTGGCAACAAAGGTCTTACCTTCGGATCTAAGATAGAAGGTATACCCAATAGTTTCCTTAGGGTATCCTATGAATACGCATTTCTCCGCTCTGGGTTCGAGCTTTTCTGGTTGAAGTTTCTTCATATAAGCATCGCAGCCCCAAACTTTGAGAAACGACAACTTAGGTTTCTTGCCAAACCATAGTTCATACGGTGTCGTCTCAACGGATTTAGACGGTGCCCTATTTAAAGTGAATGCTGCAGTTTCTAATGCGTATCCCCAAAATGATAGCGGTAGGTCGGTAAGAGACATCATAGATCGTACCATATCTAATAAAGTGCGATTGCGACGTTCAGACACTCCGTTGCGTTGTGGTGTGCCAGGCGGCGTCAGTTGTGAAACGATTCTACACTTCCTTAGGTGTGTGCCAAACTCGTGACTCACATATTCTCCTCCACGATCAGATCACAAACATTTAATTTTTCTGTCACGTTGATTCTCAACCTCACTCTAAAATTCCTTGAACTTTTCAAACGTCTCAGATTTGTGCTTCATTAAGTAGATATACCCATACCTACTCAAATCATCGGTGAGAGTGAGAACATAACAATAGCCACCGCGAGCTTCAACGTTCATTGGACCACACACATGAGTATGTATTATTTCCAATAAGTCGGTTGCTCTCTCCATTATTCCTGAGAATGGAGTCTTAGTCATCTTGCCCACGAGGCACGGTTCGCATGTGTCAAATGATTCAAAGTCAAGAGACTCTAATAGTCCATCAGTATGGAGTTTCTTCATGCGCTTAACGCCGATATGACCAAGGCGGCAGTGACACAAGTATGTGGGACTATCATTATCAACTTTACATCTTTTGGTACTCACACTATGAATATGCGTAACATCACGATCGAGATTCATCAAGAATAAACCATTCACCAGCGGAGCATGACCATAAAACATATCACTCATATAAATAGAACAACCATTATTCTCTTACTTAAATGAGTAGCCGTCTCGCATTAAGCAAGACCCTGATACAATATTCATGCTCAAAGCTGGTACTAAATAACAATTATTAAGGTGTAAAACTAATCCCGATAGTAGATATAGAGGTAGCGTGCCGACGGCGATCACATCGACTTTGGAACCATTCCCCACGCGCATCGTCACCTCGTCCTTGGCGAGTCTCCGCTTATTCCGCAGTTCCTGCTTTGAGTTGCAAATGTGAGCAACAACACCGATATCAAATACCCAGGAGCTACTACGAGCGCTGGTAAGGTACACATAAATAACATGTATATCACATATACCTTTAACGTTGCCGGCCTTCTTGTCCGCTAAGTATTTGGGGCAGTTCCGCTTCCAGTGACCTTTTCCCTTGAAATAGAAGCACTCAGTCTCAGGCTTGGGTCCATTCTTTTTCTTCTTCCCGACATCTGGCTTACCGGGCGCGGCAACAGCTTTGTCGTCTTTCTTGAAGTTCTTCTTACCCTTGCCTTTCTTGAAACTAGTGGTCTTGTTGACCATCAACACTTGATGCTCTTTCTTGATTTCTACTTCTGCAGACTTGAGCATCGAGTACAACTCGGGAATGGTCGTTTCCGTACCTTGCATGTTGTAGTTAAGCACAAAGCCTTTGTAGCTTGGTGGGAGAGACTGGAGGATTCTGTCGATTATAGCATCATCCGGAAGTTCGACTCCAAGTGAAGTCAGACGACCGTGTAACCCAGACATTTTGAGTATGTGATCACTGACAGAACTGTTCTCCTCCATCTTAGAGCTAAAGAACTTGTCGGAGACTTCATATCTCTCGACACGGGCATGAGCTTGAAAAACTAGCTTCAGCTCCTGGAACATCTCATATGCTCCGTGTTGCTCAAAACGCCTTTGGAGCCCCGTTTCTAAACTATATAACATTCCACACCTAACCAGAGAGTAGTCATCACTCCGCGTTTGCCAGACGTTCAGAATGTCCTGGGCTGCTACGGGAGCGGGAGGGTCACCTAGCGACGCATCAAGGACATAAGCCTTTTTAGCTGCTTCAAGGATGAGCTTCAAGTTGCGAACCCAGTCTGCATAGTTGCTACCATCATCTTTCAGCTTGTTTTTCTCTAGGAATGCGTTGAAATTGAGGTTGACGTTGGCCATCTACAATATTTATAAAGACAACTTTTTAGACTAAGTTCATGACAATTAAGTTCATTTAATCAAATTAAGTATGAACTCCTACTTAAATCGACATCCCTCTAGTCATCTAAGTGATACATGATCCATGTTGACTAACCCGTGTCCGATCATCACGTGAGACGGACTAGCCACCATGGTGAGCAACTTCATGCTGATCGTATTCAACCATATGACTCATGTTCGACCTTTCGGTCTCTTGTATTCGAGGTCATGTCTGTACATGCTAAGCTCGTCGAGTCAACCTAGGTGTTTCGCGTGTGTAAATCTGGCTTACACCCATTGTATGCGAACGTTAGAATCTATCACACCCGATCATCACGTGGTGCTTCGAGACAACGAACCTTCGCAACGGTGCACACTTAGGGGAATACGTTCTCGAAATTTTAAGAGGGATCATCTTATTATGCTACCGTCGTTCTAAGCAATAAGATGTAAAACATGATAAACATCACAATGCAATCATATAGTGACATGATATGGCCATTATCATCTTTGCGCTTTCGATCTCCATCTTCAGGCATCGCATGATCATCATCGTCACCGGCGTGACACCATGATCACCATCATCATGATCTCCATCATCGTGTCTCCGTGAAGTCGTCACGCCAACTACTACTATCACTACTACTATAGCTAACCGTTAGCAATGAAGTAAAAGTAGTAAGCACATGGCGTTGCATCTCATACAATAAATTAAGACAACTCCTATGGCTCCTGCCGGTTGTCATACTCATCGACATGCAAGTCGTGAAACCTATTACAATAACATGATCATCTCATACATCATACATGCAACATCACAACTTTGGCCATATCAAATCACATGTCAAACCCTGCAAAAACAAGTTAGACGTCCTCTAATTGTTGTTGCAAGTTTTACGTGGCTGATTTGGGTTTCTAGAAAGAACGCCTTCTTACCTACGTGACAGCCACAACGATGATATGCCAAAGCTATTTACCCTTCATAAGGACCCTTTTCATCAAATCCAATCCGACTAGAGTGGGAGAGACAGACACCCGCTAGCCACCTTTATGCACGGTGTGCATGTCTGTCGGTGGAACCAGTCTCACGTAAGCGTACGTGTAAAGTCGGCCCGGGCCGCTTCATCCCACAATACCGCCGAAAAGAATAAGACTAGTAGCGGCAAGCAAATTGACAAATCATCGCCCACAACTTTTGTGTTCTACTCGTGCATAGAATCTACGCATAGAAAACCTGGCTCGGATGCCACTGTTGGGTAACGTAGCATAAATTCAAAATTTTCCTACGCATATTCAGATCTTCCTATGGAGAGACCAGCAACGAGAGAGGGGTAAGAGAATCTTCATACCTTTGAAGATCGCTAAGCGGAAGCGTTGCTAGAACGCGGTTGATGCAGTCGTACTCGCAGCGATTCCGATCTAGTGCCGAACTACGGCACCTCCGCGTTCAACACACGTGCAACCCGGTGACGTCTCCCGCACCTTGATCCAGCAAGGAGGAGGGAGAGGTTGGGTAAGAACTCCAGCAGCACGACGGCGTGGTGTCGATGTAGAGACGAGGTCTCCCGGCAGGGCTTCGCCAAGCACCGGCAGAGAGGAGGAGGAAGAAGGGCAGGGCTGCGCCGAGGGAGAGGCAAAAGTCTGATCTCCAATGGCCAAAAGTGCCCACTATATATAGGGGGAGGGAGGGGTTGCGCCCCCTTGAGGGTTTCCCTCTCCTGGGGGGGCGGCAGCCCTAGATGGGGGCTGGTGCGGCGGCCAAGGGGGGAAGGAGGGGTGTGGCGCACCCCTGGTGGGCCTTACGCCCACCTGGCTTAGGGTTTGCCCCCCCCTTCCCTCTCTCCTGCGCATTGGCTGAGTGGGGAGGCGCACCAGCCCATCTAGGGGCTGGTTCCCTCCCCCACTTGGCCCACCTTACCTCCCGGGGTCTCTTCCCCCCTTCGGTGGACCCCCGGGGCCACCTCCGGTGGTCCTGGTGGTCCCGGTGATGTCCGAAACACTTCCGGTGTCCAAAACCATCCGTCCTATATATCAATATTTACCTCTGGACCATTCCGGAGCTCCTCGTGACGTAGGGGATCTCATCCGGGACTCCGAACAACTTTCGGTAACCTCGTATAACAATTCCCTATAACCCTAGCGTCACCGAACCTTAAGTGTGTAGACCTTACGGGTTCGGGAGACAGGTAGACATGACCGAGACACCTCTCTCGCCAATAACCATCAGCGGGGTCTGGATACCCATGGTAGCTCCCACTTGCTCCATGATGATCTCATCGGATGAACCACGATGTCAAGGATTCAATCAATCCCGTATACGATTCCCTTTGTCTGTCGGTATAGAACTTGCCCGAGATTCGATCGTCGGTATACCTATACCTTGTTCAATCTCGTTACCGGTAAGTCTCTTTACTCGTTCCGTAGCACTTCAACGTGTGACTAACTCCTTAGTCACATTGAGCTCATGATGATGTTCTACCGAGTGGGCCCAGAGATACCTCTCCGTCACACGGAGTGACAAATCCCGATCTCGATTCCTACCAACCCAACAGGCACTTTCGGAGGTACCCGTAGTGCATCTTTATAGTCACCCAGTTACGTTGTGACGTTTGATACACCCAAAGCACTCCTATGGTATCCGGGAGTTGCACAATCTCACGGTCGAAGGAAAAGATACTTGACATTAGAAAAGCTTTAGCATACGAACAATACGATCTAGTGCTATGCTTAGGATTGGGTCTTGTCCATCACATCATTCTCCCAATGATGTGATCCCGTTATCAATGACATCTAATGCCCATGATCAGGAAACCATGATCATATATTGACTAACGAGCTAGCCAACTAGAGGCTTGCTAGGGACACATTGTGATCTATTTATTCACACATGCATTACTGTTTCCTGTTAATACAATTATAGCATGAACAATAGACGATTATCATGAACAAGGAAATATGATAATAACCATTTTATTATTGCCTCTAGGGCATATTTCCAATAGATACAACCCCTTGGAGTAGTTGTATGTTAAGGTGTTGGCTGATGACATGGCATATTTTACCAACAAGCTAACCAACAATCTGTTGGAGATGCCCTAAGCAGCGAGATTGTTAGATATCGACAGTCTGCTAAATTGCAGACACCTTCCTTCTCTTTCCTAGTTCTCTTTCCTCCACGTAATAAAAAATCTGAGATGGCATACGTTATAGATGGCTGACTAGATACCATTGTACATGCCCTTATTAGTAAAGGGCGAAAACCATTGTTTTCATTTGTCTTTTTGCAAGATTAACATGATTTGGCTGAGTGCAGCGTTTTGGAGGACGAGCTCCATGAAGCTTTTTATTTGAAATTTTAACATATATAGTTATTTTCAACTTTATGTTGGGGTTGTGCAGTTTTACATGCTCATGACCAAACTGCATAATATTAATTTCCTCTATTTTTGATACGTGAAAATCTATCATGTATTTCCCATCTTTTATAATTCGGTTGCATGTTGATATCACCACCCGACATACATTTTCTCCACTTTGTATTATAAAGCAATCAATCGATACAACCAACTATAGGTGTTAGGATGGAAGCAACACAGTCACACCCAAAAGAAACGAAAGAGAGAGAAAAAAAGAAATATGGATCGACAAAAACGAACAAGCCTCACGACCACTCCGCCTACCGAAGATCTCCCACCAAGCTCCAAGACTTTGAAGCACCGGTATCAATCAACACCTCCAAAAATGACCAAGACGATGACGACGTTGTTGTCAAGGGTTTCCCCAGTACGCAACAAGACGAGAGCAAGGGTAGCCCCCGACGCCCTCAAGGAAGGTCCGACGGCACCCACGGGCGTCATCGCATCGGTGTCGGCCAGGTTGACAGGGGTTTCCCCGGATCCCAACCTTCACCTAGGACGCTCTAGATCCTGCCACCAAACCGACCACCACCCTATGCCAACGTGGTCTTGAAGCCTCCACGCCGTCTCACCACGGCACCACGAGGTGAGGTGTGCACAACGACAAAAAGGAATCGGGACTAGGGGTAGCAACACCGTCGGTAGGCGGGAGGGATCAACCTCCACTGTCAACGATGGTAGCCGACCGGACACAATAACAGGAGCATACCAGGCCCGAATGAACCCTCGGACCCCCGTAAAAACCTCCCACCATCGCGCTGCAGCAGGCACGTCGTCGACATCGCCCCCTTCCCATCCCCCCGTCCAAGCTCCTCCTCCTCCTCACCACACATAAGACAATGAAGCCATCACCCACATTTCTGCCTCAAATCCACGTACTCAAAGATATGAACCATGCGTCCAGAAGATTTGTAACACATTGCAAATAACCTGCCAAATTCATTTACTCACTATAAAGGTGTCACGGAATCCTACAAAAAAGTTGTCAGAATTACGATTCTGAATCGGATCGGAGCTCCGTTGCTAGGATCGTGAATCGTAGAATCATAACTATCAGGATCGTAGAAACTTAGGTTCTATGAGCAAAATCGTATAATCGGAGTGGCTAATTTGGATCGTAAGATCGTAAGATTCTAAAACTTGAGTCACGATTCTGGCAACATACATTATGTAAAATCAATAAGTCATCATATGACTTACTATTATCCTTGGTATATTTGGTCAATCGACGTAGTGAGTTCCTTATGCACAAGGATTACTTCAAGAATGATGATTATCCATGTTTGTGTGTCTTCAATGACGACACATGTAATCATCTAAATGACAGAGTTTAAAATTAAGGATTTGGATAAACCAAAATACCGCTCGTTACTACAACTTGAACACATGCATTCATACATTATGGTATACTATGTTGTCTATATCCAAAATTAAAAATATATTAGAAAAAATAATTATGGACAAAGCTTATCCATTCATAACTCTCGTGGTAGTTCATTTTCTAGACGTAGAGAAAGAACTATTTAGACCAAGCGATGATGGAAATGAGATATTGGGGCTCAACTTTTCGTAACGCCATTGGATCCACCAAACCCAATTGGTTGGGACTAAATAATATCTATCGATATCTCCAAAGGCATCAAACATCTTGTCCGATTTTTTCATTTTCATAGAAACATGAACACCAATATTATTGGATACATCGATCAGATCTCTACCATGTCAGATCGTAGACAAGCTTTGAATTCATGTTAGGTATGATAGTCATCCTATGAAAGTCTTTGAAATAGACCTCGTAACTACATCCACCAACCAATATCTCAAAGATAATATTGCTTGTGTTGCTTGGATGCAAACAGGTTTTGTAGCAAGCAGTATCACTATATGGCTTATCTTGCAAGTCAAATTATATAACTCATTTGTTTACGAAGTCTCTACCAACTTTAACATTACAGAAATATGCTCATGCAATTGGTATGTGACGGCTTTGGAATTTGCAAGAATCCAAGAAAGTATCTTCATGAATTGTTCTTGTTCAATACATCATATTATACTTTTTTTTCTTTATAAATTTACTATACATATTCTCATAAACGATTTTAATGAGATAATATCAACATTGCATCATATGTCATACTTTCTGTTTTCGGTTTTTGGGTAAGTATATATGATATTCATTGTCCTCCGAACTTTATAAGTTTTCTCGTATTGAGTTAATAGAGACAATAATAATTATATGTTGCATCATTTTCTCTTTATTTTTCCATAATGCTTGAATGAGTTTTGCCAACATATCAAACATCTATCTCCTCACATTTTACTCACATGGTTTTCTGAAGAGACTTTCTTAAATTGATGACGATGAACATTCTTAAAGACGAACTTACTCGAAGGAATTCTTATCAAGATGATGTTGTATGATCAAGCATGAATTAGGGGGTGTTAAGATTAATTAACATGCTTAATTAAGAAAAAAAATCATGTTTGTATTAACCATCACGCCGGTTACATATGGACGCCTCTTCAACTGGACGGGTCTTTCCTATATCTATATGTACTAAATCATCAATGAAAAAAAAGACAGTTACATCATTTGCTTTTGCCTCTAACAATTATCTCAAACAGATAGAGAGGATTTAATGGTCCGGTAGGATGGATAGAGAAAATTTATGGGGTCCGGTTAGGCTGGCCATAGTGGAAGTAAATAAGGTAGTATCATATAAAGAAGAGAGAGATGGTTGGAGTAACATAGGTAGATACCGTAACATGTTAAGTGATATGCTACTACACCCTCCGTCCTAAATATAAGTCTTTTAGAGGTTCCACTAGTGGACTACATACGGATGTATATAGACATATTTTAAATTATAGATTCACTCATTTTACTCCGTATGTAGACTTGTAGTAAAATCTTTTAAAAGACTTATATTTAGGAACGGAGGGAGTATGTGTCATGCATGTCAATAAATAAGGTTATCTATGATACTACTTTATGATACTATGCACTATGAAGGTAATATCATACAATAGTATCATATGCATGATACTATGATATAATACTCTTCACTATGACCAGCCTTATAGATGCTCTTCACGATTATTTTGGTGTGCGGCATCCACTTCAAGCAGCCCCTGCAGCGTCTTTTTGTGATGGAGTTTGTTCGTTTTGTTATCATAAAGTGAACAAGTTTCAAGTTCATGCGGCTAGAACACAAAAGGTATACAAAACAGATAAGTTTTAGCACGTATTAAGAAGATCCATTCTCACGGAGCGTGTTTTTTTTTGGAACACTCACGGAGCGTCTTAAGTTCACGGCCCTACCACTGTAAGGCACAGGCATAAACATGTACATGAGCCTCGAAGAACAAACATATCAGAAAGGAGCATAACACAAAGCAACCATAATCACGGGATACGATCATTCAGGTCGTCAAAGATAAAAAGGACTCAAGGTTCAGTTATTCATAACGTAGACCAAGCTGCCTTGATCAAAGGCAGCAACAGATGTTCTCACAAATTACACAGAAATAAAGAGTTGCAGAACCGATGGATGACACATAACCAAAGAGACGACGACGAGCTCTTAACTGACTTGCGGACCAAACTTCCAGGAGCCCAAAGAACTTCACTGGCCACCACGAAGGCGGAGCACCAAGTGGAGTGTAGACTCCTTCTGAATGTTGTAATCCGCAAGAGTACGGCCATCGTCGAGCTGCTTACCGGCGAAGATCAGGCGCTGCTGGTCCGGGGGGATGCCCTCCTTGTCCTGGATCTTTGCCTTCACGTTGTGAATGGTGTCTGAAGATTCCACCTCCAAGGTGATTGTCTTGCCAGTAAGGGTCTTGACGAAAATCTGCATGCCACCACGGAGTCGGAGAACTAGGTGAAGAGTGGACTCTTTCTGGATGTTGTAATCGGCTAGGGTGCGACCATCCTCAAGTTGCTTGCCAGCAAAGATCAACCGCTGTTGGTCCGGGGGATGCCCTCCTTGTCCTGGATCTTCGCTTTGACATTGTCGATCGTGTCGGAAGACTCAACCTCAAGAGTGATGGTCTTGCCGGTGAGGGTCTTCACGAAAATCTGCATCTGCATAATTGGAAATTGCAAAGGAAGCTGGATAAGTCATCAGGTAAGAGGCTTACAATAACAGATAAATCGATTAACAAAGCCATGAATCAAATAGAACTAATCTACATGCTGTGATATGTATGCATAGTTGAAAATTGCAAACAGAGCATTTTAGTTGACCAAGTTAGAGGTGTGTATGAACAGATCAACAACCAAAGACTGCGATAATCTATATCTTATGCCATATAGTTAGTCTGGAGTTGAAACTACCAAACAACAAGTAGGACCGGGATAATGATAATCTAATGACAAGCAGAAAATCGGCAGCTCAGAATTAACTAACAACAACCGCATAGCAACAATGAAACATGGAACCGGGAAGACAATAATCTTAACTGTTAGGATCAATTTCAGTTCAAATTAAGCATATTTGTGCAACAAGTCGACCGCCAGACTAACATCTGGACGCACTACAACTTAGCAAAAGAGTAAAACAGAGACTGACACAACCATAAGGCAGATCATGGATCAAGAACAATCAAAGGATTCAGCATGAGACCATGGGCTGATGCAGCAATAACTACAACAGCAGGCCCAACACTAACGGGACCAAATCTGTTAAACAATTCTTGATGAACCATCACGGGATAGCAATGGAATTCGATTGAAATTTGTAGGAACAAATTTACCAAGAGTACCCACTCGTCCTAAAAAACAGATCAATCGCTTAAAAAAACAATCTACCGGCATACAAGTAGTATATAGCGATTTACACAGATCTAGTGGATTCAATTGATACAGGTGCAGAACAGATGCAGTACGATGACAACAAACTTAGAAGAAGAGTAAATCAGACTGACACAACATTTAAGCCAGACCGTGGATCAATAATAACCAGATAATCTGCAACAGCAGGCCCGGAACTAACCGGTCAAAATCTGTTTGACCAACTCTAGATGAACCACCACGCGCGGGCATTCGATTGAAATCAAGATGAATAAAATTGATCTAGAGCGCATACATTCACTCGTCCTCAACAACAACTCGATTATCTTTCAACCTACGAGCATACAGAACTAAGATCATAGGACACGGTAGAGCATGGATACGGATCTACCGAAATCGCCATGCGAGCTCATCATCTAACCGAGTAGGCCGAATCGGCAACCACATCTGAATCAATGCCACAACATGAACATAAGAGGAAATCGACGACGTGCGCATACCTTGACGGAGATGGAGGCTCGCGAGAGCTAAAGATCTATCGATCGCCTGCGTTGCGGAGGATTTTTCGATCGGATTTTTTTAGGGCTAAGGAGCCGATGCGTGTGGAGAATTTATAGATGAGACACGTACACGGTACCGATACCGACCTCAAGATACGGGAACGACAGGCGGTTGCGGAGTCCGTCCCTACCACGCCGTGTCTCGAAGAATCTCGACGGTGGGCTTTTATTGCTGATGGCCCATTAGGGCTGGATAGAAAGCCCATTACTCCCGGTCTGCTGCGCCCCATGGAGTACTATCTCGCAGAAATCCCTATTTGTCGCGCGTTGCAGGAAAATTGCCGAGCTTTCGCACACATGTTCGGGAACCAGGATGATCTGGGCTGGCCCGCCCACCGCTTCTGCCATTCCGGTTTTGGGAAGCTTCTAGGAGGTTCCTGAATCTGGTTTTTTGGTTTTAGAAACTTTCTAGGAGGTTCCTGAACCGAGTCTTTTGTTGTTTTAATTTTTTATTTCTTTTTTTCTTTTCTCTCATTTTTCTGTTTCTTTATCTTTCCTTCTCCCTTTTTCGTTTTTCGAAATACCATTCTTGTTTTTCACAATTTCATGTTCTTTCAAGAAAATTTTAAAACATGTTTACATTGCAAAACTTAAGAAAAATATTTTTGTTCTCCAATTTTTTTTCAGTAGTTTGCAAAATTTGTTTCTCATTTGGTTTGGGAATTTTAAAAATAGATGCCATTTTTAAAACATGTTTACATTTTCAATTCTGTTCAGGAGTTTCCATTTTTTCAAAATTTTCAAAACTGTTCACCTATCCAAAATTTGATTTGGAATTTGAAAATATGCATCTTTTTTTTGTTTATTCTGCTTTTTTTCTCCCGTTACTATTTCCTTTTTTAAGAATACTTCACAGTTTAAAATAATGTTCATGATTTCTTTAAAACTGGTCATGTTTTTTTTAAATGTGAATTTTAATAATATTTTCGTTTTCAAACTTTGTTCTGAGTTTGAGAAAATGTTCTTGTTTAAAAAAAAATTCACGGATTCTAAAAATCTTTGTGCTTCCAAATTTTTGTTTAGAGTTGCAAAAATGTTCATTTTAACAAAAAGTTGTTCACATATTAAAAAATGTTTATGATTTTCAAACAAGTGTTCAGTTTATCAAATATTTTTTCACATATTCAAAAAACGTTCGAGCTTTTTATTTTTTTCTTCCAAAAATTGAAAAGTGTTTGCTTTAAAAAGCAGTTTTTTAAAATAAAATTCAAAATTTGACAAAATGTTCGGATATACATTACCTTTAGCTTCACGCATCGTGGTAAACCAAGAAAGATTATCTATTCCATTGGCTAGGCTCACGCGTAAGCAACAGGAGGTCTCTTGTTCGATCCCTCCCTTGAGAACTCTTTTTTTGGGATTTTTCACCGTCTTACGCTAATGGGCCAGCCCAGTTGGAGTAGCGCATGTGCGTCCGTTTGGTAATTCGCTGCAACGAGTGATGCATAGGAGTTCCCCAATCACGATTACATCGAGAGTAGCATCCGTCTCGCTGAAGCTCACGTGTATGGCCCGTCCTGATAACGTGTTACTCGTTTCATTCGCCCCCTCGATGTGTCTGTTTTTTTCCTTACTATCAAAAAGCCGTGCATTGCAAGAGACGAAAATAATTACACTCTCTCCTGACCCAACGACTGTGAGTCAAGACACCTTGGTCCACATCTTTTCTTTCAACACATGACATCCCATGTGTGTTTTCGTTTATCCTACTTTTGACCCTCGCCAATGGTGAGCTCAAAGCATACACAATCACAAGTCATTTGAATGTTGTCAATTCTAAGGTGTCTCTCTAGGCATAAGATGAGAAATCTGCTTTTTGTAAGGTTTTGATGATGCGTGCATGCATGGTTATTGACATTTTCCTTTCATCTCCAATCCTCGTTTTTTGCTGAGGTGTTCATTTTCAATCTGGATCGTCACTTGCATGCAAGAAAGACATATCATATACTATTAATAGGTTGCACCAAATATAGTATTTTTCCAGTAGTTAATAGGAAAAATAACATTATATTCAGTTCTACACATTTTCTAATCAAATTACATATGCAACATATTAAATTTCAAGTTAGGGTATAAATGATATGGATATTTTAAAAAGTATTTGATATGAACTTCGGGTTGATTAACCCAATTATTAGGCGGTTTCCTGGAAAGCGAAAGTCTAACTAAAAACTGGCCTGCGGGTAGATTACCAAAAACATAAAGGAATTTTCGGTAAAACAAAAAAATGTCTTAAAACTTGACTATTGGTTTACTACAAGAAAAAATAACATGGACCAAGCATACCTTTTTTAATTAGTATATAATATATATAGGTATAGATGTTTTCTTAAGTTTTATTTTATTTTCTTTCTTCACTATCCTTTGATTTTTTTATCATTTTTTGTTTCCCCATGTTTTTCTTTGATTTTATTTTCTTTATTATTTCCCATCTTTTTTTCTTTTTTGGTTATCAATGTTGATTTTGTTTCTCTTTGTTTCTTTATCAGTTTTTACTGCTTTCATTCTTTTTGCACTTGTTTCTTTGGTTTTCGTTTTTGTTTCCTTTTTCTTTAGTTTATTTTATGTTTTTTCAGTTTTCTTTGTTTTCTTTTGGTTTTCATGCAACATTGTCAGTATATGTCAACATTTTTTCGAATACACATTTAACTTCTTTATTATAGGTTTAACAGTTTTAGTAAATTTTTTATTTTTAAACATTTTCAAATTCTTAATTCAAGAAATAAAATTTCAGAATTAACATTTTATGAATACATGGTCAACATTTTTCTAAATGCATTAGCCATTTTCAAATTCTTCATTAAACATTTCAAAGATAAGAATACCATTTTTTACTTAATGGTCAACATTTTTATACAGATATTTATGTTTTTTCGAAATGGTTAATGAACATTTTCTAAATATAAGACTATTTTTAATACATGATCAACAGTTTTTTAAATACACGATCAAGTTTTTCACACGTATTGTATAAACTTTTCTTATACGTGAGATATGATTCTTCAAAAACATTTAACGTTTTTAAATTACTTGGTTAACATGTTTATATGGTCAGCATGTTTTCTAGACACATTGTTAACATGTTTTAAATTCCTAATGAACATTTTTCATACATGCTCAACTACTTATCTATAGACATTTTGAAATGCTTTATTAACATTTTTCAAATACAGTTTAAATGTTTTTCTTAATACATGGTCAACATTTTTTATATACACATTTTAACATTTATAAATGCTTGGTTAACATAATTTATTTATTTTAACATTTTTAAATACACGTTACAATCTTTTCACATATATTGTATAATTTCTTCCATACACGAGAAATAAACATGTATAACATTTTATAAATGGTTGGTTAACATGTTTTTAAATGTAAAGCGTTTGTAATATATTTATTTAGAATAGTTTGAATTATAAACGAAAGTAAAAAAGTGAAAACATAAAGTGCGAGAAAAAGAGGCCGTGTCCTCCTGTGCGCCTGGGTGGCCGAATTAAAAGGCGCCTGAGGCAAGAGCGCACTATGTGTTGCTATAAGGGAGAATAGCCCTGTCCGTCCAACCTAGGGCCTTGTTCTGGAGAGAAGCGTTTTGGCTTCGGACCTCATCTGCATCCGTTTCAACGAAAAAAAATCAAAACAAATATTAAATAATTTAATTTTTTATGTGATCGATAATTTGGTGCGTGAGGTCCGCTTCAGTTTTGAACTCATTTGGACATCCGAGGCGTTTTCAGCAAAAAAGACAAATCTGGGTCTGTAAAAAAGGTATACTATTCATGAATTTTTCTGACCTGATTTGTTCTTTCCCCAGACCTACTCAGATGTTCAAATAAAATAAAATTCAAAACGAACCTCACGCATTAAATTATCTACAACATAATTCTTTTAGATATTTTTGAGTCTTTCTAGTATTTTTTTTTTTGAATTTGTTTCTGACCGGGAGCAGATGAGCCTGGGAGCAAAAGTGATTTATCGTTTGTACAGTTAATACTCCTCCCAAGGGGAATGGAGAGGATTGGAGTGGATTTTGGTTGTAGGGGATTTAATCCACCTCAATCGCTGCCAATCCCCTTCAAATCCATCTTAATAAACCAAACAAAGCCTATGCAGTGTGTATCTGCACCTTGCATCGACTAAAAGGGAAAAAAACTTGCACCGCAGAACAGAAGCGCATCATCGTTAGAAGCTCTGTTGTGGAAGCGGTGTGAGATTTCGAAAGACTGCACGAACAACATCTCATGGTTAGAACGTGCTACAAAATGGGAAGTATGAAAGTATCATCCGCTTATCGTTGAATCTCCACTGACAAATGACATGGACCCATAGATGCGTGCCTTGTTATTAAGATTACGTCCTGGGGACAGGCCACGCGACCAGAGAGCACGACGGACGCAGCTAGAACGAACGCCGGCGGCCGGCTTCATTGGACCTTGCGTCTGCCGGCGGCCGCGTAGGCGTCGTTGGCCCACTTGAGCACGAACCACAGCACGTCGACGACGACGTTGCCGTACCCTCCGGTGCTACCGCCGCCTCTCGGTTCTACGCCACCGGCGTACGGCGACGGAGCCTCGGCCGGCGGCAGCAGCCACGACGACGCCTCGAGGCCGCGGGACCCCCGCGCCTCCTCTTGTATGACGCGGCCGGCGTGCGCCATGGCGGCGGCGGCGCAGAGGACGAGCGCGGCGACCAGGAGGAGACGAGCCATCGATCCGTTTCCCCTCTGACCGGCGGCTGGAAACTGTCGAGCGCTCGAGATACACAGCGCAACTCGCTCGATCGGTTTATATACATTGGCCTCGACCCGACGAACGACCCGAAACTGCCGAAAGAATTACTGCGTGCGTGCGTGCGTTCCTGGTTCCGCATTGCACAGGGGCTCCAACGCTCGAATAAACGCGAACCACAACAGCAAAAAGAAACGTTCAAACGTACACATGCATGCATACGTCGGTTTTGTTTCACTTCCCTTTTCCTCAGGTCTTCTCTTTAAAAAAAAAGAAGGATTACCCTGGGTATTTAAAAAACAGTTTTGCTAAGTCTCAATCAACTGAAACCTCGTTATGTCTCAATAGATATTATAATCCGTTGATCTTGTATGGAGATTCATGAAAACATTTCTTTTTCTTTTTCTTTTCTTCTTCTTACATACTATATCATTTGATTGAGACTTGGTTAAGTCTAAGTTGATTGAGACCTATTCATACTCTTTAAAGAGAGTAGGCAAACAAAAGCTCTCGTCCTTCTTTATCTGTGCAGCCGAAATAATACATGCAATCATCTTTATTAATTTACTAGTAAAAGAGCTTGTACGTTGCAACGAAAAAAAAACATAATCGGCCACAACAATTTTTTGCTGCATCGCCGATAATATTTTGTTTAATTTCGTTAACTTTTTTAATACACGAACTTATAAGAAACATGCATGTTTTGTTTTCAAAAGTTATGCACATTTTTTAATATGCAATTTTTTTAGAAATTACAAACATTTTTTTGAATTATAAAAGGTTTTATAATTTATTGAATAATTATTTATAAATTATTGTTTATAAAATTTCCAGAACTTTTCCAAAGTACCAAATTATTTAAAAAATAAAAAAACGGAAATGGAAAAGAAAAAAGAAATTTAGAAATAGGTCACCCGCACATGGGCCGACCCAAACGGGAGATCCCTATTGGGTGAGCTGGCCAAGGCGTGGGGAATTCAAGGATAGCACGCAAATCGCAGTATAGGAAGTTTCTACTGGATGGGTCGACCCAAACGTGGGGATTTCTATGTGTGAACTGTTTTTATCACTTATAGCTGGCATCGGTAGGTAATATTTAGTAACTTTGAAGACAATTTATGTGACATACGGCGAGAAGCAATAATGACTTTATTATTAGGTAGGTATAGATTCATTAGAGACTGACGAAAAATAAATAAAATGATCAACCAAAAGGCACCTTCGACAAGTACAAAGATGTGCGTGGACCACATCAACGGATACCATATAATCCAGTAGCCTCAAAACCGCCCGCCTCGCAAGCTGAGAGTACTAAACAATCTAGGCGTCCCACAAGACGTATGCAAGCGCACACTCGAGGATCCATGGCCATCATCTTCCATTGTCCCGTCTTCAGAAGGAATCACTGAATCGATCTTGTTAGGCCCATCTGTCGTCGACGTCACCATGACGCCACCATCCTACGTGCACCCATCAAACCGTGTCCGAGCCGAGACTCCACTCCGCGACCCGCCATCTCCCGTGCGGTAGATGTAACATCGCTCTACCTGTTGGTCCCTCCAGTGAACCTCTGCTCCAAAACAATGCCACCAGGAGGGAGAACACCATCACAAGTCTCTCTGATCATCCGACCCAAGAGACCCAAATCCAGGGTCCCCCCCGGAACACATGCCCCCTGGAGGAAGAGGGGCACGCCATCTGCAACTGCCCATGAGCCGGAACGGTGCCCACCACCACATAGCACTCACAACAACACCCTTAAGAAGGACACGACACCATTAGCTCCGTCGCCGCCCACTCTGGTTAGGGTTTTCATCCGAGAAGTCTTTTTTTCTAAGATGATGAATAAAAGAAGCGTGATACAGTTCCAGGATTCCAGCCAAAGGCAGCCTCCTGATTCCTAGACTGAAATTGTACAAAGATCGACGCATGTCCATTGGCAACATTTCCAACAACACATAAGTGACATAGGGAGCTATACCAAGGTAAGCTAATAGTAACTCTAGCTCGACATATGTGCATTCATCATAATGCACATGAAGCGCGCGTCATATGAAGATTGCTTACCCTCCTTGAGGGCAATTTTATAAATGATAAAATATATCATAAATGGAGTTACAAATTTAATGCCTAGATTGATATCTGGGTTCTGTTGGAAATCAGCATATCTGATAGACAATTTACTTGGGCTAACAACCAGGATAATTGGTCCATGATACATAGGATTTTCTGGAATACTAAACAAGTGGTCATTTTTCCTTTGAAAAGCTTTCCTGACATGCCTAGGGTCTCTTTTGATGATATACCCATTTTTGTGGGACTCGGGACTGGGCTGTGTTCCTAGATCCTCTAGTTACAAATTTAAAAATGGTGCTTCTAGGGATGACTTCAAATATTTCGTTCAAAAATCTTGGAACCCTCCTATTAAAGGGGTCACCTTGATAGTATTTGACAAGAAAAGGTTAGGAGATTTAGAGAAATTTCCAAGGGTTGAAGCAAAAAAAATTGATGCTAAAATGAGAAATCTCAAGGCATCCCTTGCCCTAGATTATGACGCACAAGATATAAAATCTAAAGCAGTAAGCTTTCTGAAGATGAACTTGCTAGGATGAAAAACACCCTGCAAGAACTTCAAAGCATCTAGCTAAAAGATGAAAACAAAGCCAGATAGAGATCCAGAGAAATTGACATATTAGAAGAGGAGGGAAATACTAAATACTTTCATACTTTAGCCAATGAAAGAAGGAAGAAAACTCTAATACACACATATGTCTATGTTTCTCATCTCGTATGATAGATGTACCCACTATTTTTTATAGACATTCCTATTTTTCTAACTCATAGATTTTTTTTTGATTTAGATAGAAATATCTTGCACGCTCTCTTTACCGAATTGGAGGTTAAAGAGGCATCCTCTAGTTCTTACTCGAGGCACTAGGTCCTTGATGGGCTCTCTTTTATGTTTTACCAACATATTTGGAATCTCATCAAACATGATTGGATGAACCTTTTTCACGATTCCCATTATGGGAAATTTGACATTTTTGGACTAAGTTTTAATTTGCCAACCTTTCTCTAATTCCCAAAGAAAAGGTTGCAACTTCTATGAATAAGCTTAGTCCCATTAGCCTCCTAAATTGTAGATTTACTCTTTTTTACCAATGTACTCACTAATAGGATAGCTTTCTTAATGAACATTCTTACCTCGAGTAACCAAACTACCTTTACAAATGTAGGTTTATCCTTGAGAGTGTGGTCAAAAATCATGAGGTGTTGCACTCCATTCACTAGTCTGGTAAGGCTCGGGTTATCCTTAGGCTATACTATGAAAATGTTTTTGACAAAGTTAACCTAGATTTCTTTATTGAAATCCTTAAAAGGGAATTTTGGATCTAGGTGGATTGACTAGATAACGAGATCACCCATGGTGTGTCAATGATTATTAAACTAAATGGAATAGAGGGTATTTTTGTGATTGGTAAAGGTCTCAGAAAGAATGACCCGTGTCTCCACTTCTATTCATCATAGTAGTAGATGTTCTTTCTAAAATGCTCATTAAGGCCTACCTACACAACCCGACTAGAGGTATGTATTTTGATTTAATACCTAGACATATTATCTACTTATAGTATGCAAATGAAACTACCCTTTTTGTGAAAGTTAACCTTGACACAATAAAGAATTTGAAATCAGCTCTAATCTGCTTTGGATAAGTGTTTGTCATGAAAATTAACTATGAGAAGATTGAACTCGTTGCCCTACACCTTGATGAAGGGAGGTTAGCTCTTCACAAACATCTTTGGTTTCTTTGTGCGCACCCTTCCTATTATATATCTACGAGTGCCTTTGCATCTTGAAAATCTTAGAAGAGAAGGTATTCTATCCAGCATATATATAATTCGAAAAGCATGGCTCGAGGGAGAGCGACCTTCTTTTTTTTAAATCCAGCTAGGCTTACTATTATCAAATATTTTCTCTTTGGCATACCTGTCTATATTTTTTGTCCTCCAAATTCCCTAAATGGGCTTTAGATATGATCAATGTCCAATTAGCTCATTATCTCTAGAGTGACCATGACGGTAATAGGTAAGTTCACTTAGCAAACTCGCACATGGTATGCATGACTATAAGTAATTGTATCCTAGGAGTTCGTAATCTTCAAAATGTTAACCTAAGCTTACTAGAAAATGTTACCAGATACACAAAAGATGGAGGGAAAATTGGGAAATCAATTTTAGATAGGAAATACCTCAATAGTGCCCGAGATATATTTGATAATAGGATCCATAACCCTTCCATCTTTTGACAAGGAGTTACGTAGGCCAACAACTCTCAAATTTGGGCACAGATCGATGGTAGTGAGAATAGGTAGGTGATTAGATTTTGGGAGTATACCTAGTTTGGTACCTCTCCCCTATCTGTCCAATTTAGGCCCGTGTATTCTATTTATCACTAGCAGTGTGCAACTATTGTTGATGTTTGGGACAATAGCAACATCAAGTTGGCCTTTAGAAGAATTTTCACCTTAAAGATGATGGAGTTTTGGTATCAGTTAGAGAAAAATGTTCATAGTCGTTCTTTTAGAGATGATATTGATGCTCTGATTTGAAAATATGACTCAAAGGGTCTAAATCTCTATATAGTATCATAAATTTCACAACATCGCAACATGTAACCTCTGATTGGTCTATCTGTGGCCCCCTTGGGTTCCAGTCTTTCTTTGTTTAATATATCATAAAAATATCATAACTAGAGATAATCTAGAAAAAAGGAAGATGGGTAAATCATTACATTGTGTTTTTATTTTGAGCATGAGACCATACCTCATCTATTTTATTCAGTGTGGTTGCTACATTTCTTGGAAGTTACTTTCATCCTTCTTTGGAAAAGCTTTATGCTCATATTTTATGTCTATAGCTATATGCCGACCTGCTAATAAAAACTATGTAATTCTTAATTGGATGTTGTTTGATCCATCCATCAGGGGCGGATCTAAGATTGCAGCGCAGGGCGCCACTATTTTTTTTTTGCATAGATCTCACAATTTAAGTGTCATGTAAGCATCACAAATCAACGTGGGAGTACCATAATCGAGTCAACAGTAGAAATGATAGTTATTTTGTTCGATCTACAACTGATTTATAGTTTTATACATGCCTTGATGATGTTGTGGTTGAATTTTCTCATACATATACAAGATTTAACGTATAAGACACAATTAGTATTTCGGCATAAACAATATACATTCCTTGATGCCCTGTGCATTATTGATGTTCATGAAGCTTGCTGTCTATTTATATTCCTCTGCATATATTATGATATTATAAATTTATAATTTAATAATTTATATTGCTTTGATTCTGATGTGGACATATGCATACATGTACATACATAATTTATTGCGTTTTTGCTTTCATTATTCTCTGCATTTATGCCTACTTATGGGCTGGACTTTGTTAGAAATTGCTGAATTATTGCTTGCTGTGTAATTGGTTATTTGTAGGATGTCCGGGACAAATGCAACAACAACAGTGCAGGAAGAGAATGTCCTTAAGAGAAAGTCAGATGATGTGAGATGGGAGTACGGGAGCCTAGCTGATGTGGGATGCAACAACAACATTGCAGGAGTCTAGCTGATACATGTACAGACATATATTGAAGTCAACTTATTCAATATATGCTCAGAGTTTATGCAATACATTGTTAACTTGATTCTCTTCTCTCATTCATAGCATCTTGGTGGAGGCTCTATGGAACTGCAGCACCGACTCTACAAAGGATGGCTGTGAGAATCCTCTCATTGACCTCAAGTTCTTCGGCATGTGCAAGGAATTGGAGTACCTTTGAAAGTGTTAGTCTCCTTAGTATCCTAACTCTCTAATATCACGTCTAGATTAGTGAGTCACATGTCAAAACATTCTCTATTCTTAATCCTTATGTTTTTACCCGTTGCAAATTCATACAAAGAAAAGAAATAGGCTAACTAAAAAATGTCTAAACTCTCTTGTGTTTATACAATTCAACTCAAGAATGATGGCTAAGAAGCAAATGATCAAGGAGAAGAAGATCATTGATGTCCTCTTATCTGCCGAGACTACTGAAGCTCAAGGTTTTCTTTTCGAGGGTGGAGATGATTATGCAAAAGTCGTCTATAGGGATGCCGATGAGGAGATGGATAGTACAGAGATGCGAGGGGGTGGCATTGGAGAGGCAATGGGAGGCGATGAATTGCTTGAGCCACGTAGAAGTGCAAGACTAAGACAACTTTATGAAGAAGAAGAATTTAATTCTGAAGAAGAAGAGTTTGATGATGAGGAGGAGATGCATTCAGAGGATGAGAATGACTATATTGATAAGTGAGTAGACCCAAATGCATGGGTGTCCTTTGTTAAGTACTTTTTTCTTTATCTTATATGTCTTTGTCATTATGTGTTGAACCGTCTGTGTGTGTGTTATTGTGGAATTTCCCCTTTTTGATTTGTGAGAGAAGTCTTCCAAATAAGATTCTAGAAATTAAGAACTTCATTTTGAAATGTGAACTGTTGGACATATAATCTATATTGCTATGCTAATTGGGTCTTGCGTGAAGTTTGCCTCTCCACTATTTGAATACTTGATATTTTTATGGGCTTGTTACTTACCATTGAATAGACTATACTTAGTTTTCTTTTGGCAGCCTTTTTGTTTGACACTCGACTAAATTTAGTTCTTCACATTGTGTGAAATATTATATTTTTGTCAAAAAATTGTCATTCTAACTTGCTATAGTACAAGTTATAGACAAATAATTATTCTCCTGACCTCTTACCATACTAAACGCCTTGGCCCACCTACGCTACGCCTAGGCAGTGTAGGCGCTAGGCAGAGGGTCACCGCCCGCTTACCGTCTAGCGCTTTTTCCAACATTGCACATGGTTATAGTTTACATAGGTGAATTATCATTTAAAAATATATTTATGAAGAAACAGTATATAGAAATAAGTCTCACATGAGACAAACACCAAAATATTACATCCAAGTCTTAACATAATGCATCCATTACACAATAAGTGTGGGCATAACTAGATGGAGAGGCTAGAACAAAAACTCAAGACGGTTCCCATATCCTAGAGGCCCCGAGAGGCCACTCGGGGTCGCCTATCTACTCATCGTCGTAATAGAATACAACAGGTAAATCACATGAGTAGGAAACTATACGTTATAGTTGAACCGCACATTTGACAATCACCATGAACTGAATTTCTTCGTGCCTAACTTCTCTATGATGAGATCTGATTATTTATTATTATATTATATTTTTTTCTATAATTTATGGTGGAAGTTTTTTCCACGGCACTTTTGCATGATTTTTTTTAAATTAAATAAACAACACCTGCTTTTTGTTACCTTTTGCCTTTTTCTATTATTTATGTTGTGATTTTCGTGGAATGATAGTTCATGTTGAAAAAGGTAGCTATCTGTTCATATAAAAATACAATTACAACATCACACATACACCTTGACAAGACGAAGTCAGCACGACATTTGCCCCGATAGAACTACAAAAAGGATCCCAAAAGAGAGAGAAAGTGCAATCATGTCCTTGGATATTCCTATGCATATAAAAGCAATTCCCCACCGCCGTCACCCGCCACTGAATGTACATCACTGTGACAACCCGAGACCGACGTTCCAGAAGATTTCCCTTTTATTCCGTTTTCGTCGTGTGACTTATTTTATTTGTCGCATCATCATCGCATCATGCGCATCATCTGCATTGCATCGGCATCCCGTTGCCGCCAGTTTTCCAAACTTGCATCCGTTGTTAGTTGCCGGTTCTCGTCGTTGTCCGTTCTGAGCCCGATCACACACGCACGCGCCCGCGGCATCGTCAAAACCTGTTTTTAAAAGTGTGTGTAAAATATTCTATAATTGAGTTGAAACTTGGCGTGCGGTCTTATTTAGTTGTAGCTAGGCCGCCTGTCAAATTTCGTCGCAATCGGAGTCCGTCTGGTACCCGAACGGTCGACCGTAGCGGCACCGTATCCGGTCTATCGTCGGACGTTTTCCGGTATTTTAAATCGCGTTGCCGGATGCCCGTTTTTCCTCTCATCTCCGGCTAGCCTACTCTACACGGCCACTTAGCCCGTCCCCGCTTCGAGATCGTTCGATTCCGATCGCCCGATTGAAACCGGGGCGAAATTCCGCTAGACCTAGCCCTCCATTGTTATAAATAGACCCCAACCCCCTCTGCATCGAAAACCGTGCCCTCACCTAACCCTAGCGCAGCCTCCCACCTCTCTCCCCTCCTCAGCCACCGGGCCCGCAAGCCCGCGCGAGGCCCGCCGAGCCCATCGCGCCACCTTCCCCTAGCCCGAGGCCGCCGCCGCGCCTGACGTCCCTGCCCGATCTCCCGTGCCTCCTCCCGTGCGCCGTCGCCTTGCGCCACCAGCTGCCGGAGCCGGCAACCTAGCGCCACCCCTACAGCAGGCCGGAGCTCCGCCCCCCATTGCCGACAGCCAGCCCCAAGGGCGCCAGCCGCAGCTCGCCCTCGAGCCAGCCCGATCTGCGCCGCCTCCCCGCGTTCCATGGCTCTCTGCCCCGCCACGCCGGACCCATGCCCCGACGCCTCACCGCCCCTCGGTTCCCGCGCCATCCTCGGTCGCCTCCTGCCGCGTCGGCCACCATCGCAGGCCCCACGCCCTACGTCGCCGCGTTCCCGTCGCGATCTGGATCGAGCGGATCCAGATCCAGCGACCGCCGCTCGTGTCGAGCTGGGCCGCAGTGCCCTGGCCCAGCACCGCGCCGAGCCGGCCCACCTCTCCTCTGCTCTAGCGTGACCGAGCCGGCCTAGGCTCGCCCGTCGGCCCAGCCAGGCCGGCCTCCTCCCCTGCCGAACCAGGCCCCAGGCCCACGGTGAGCCCCGTGTTGCCCCTTCTACCGCCCTATTTTGCGCACTAGGCGATAGGTAGGTAAGTTGTGCTCAATGTGAGATTCGGCCTAGATTTCGAATCAGGCCCGATAGTATTTTTTTAGGTTATTCAGATTTAATAATTACAGGAATATAGCTGATTTTAAAATACCCGTAGATAATTAACCGTGCGTCGGATTGCAATGAGTTGTATATGAAACTTGTGTAATTTTTTTGCCTAGATTCACATTTTGCAACTTGCATGCATGTTTAAATTAGTTTGACCCACCGAATGCCTAGAAACGCGTGTTGTCCTATTATGTTTTTATTCCGTAGTTATTTTCATGCGTGTCCGGATTGCTCAAACCCCGTAGATAAAATGCTCATGTTTTAGGAACCCTTTTGCCATGTATTTTACAGTAGTTGTTTGAATTTTTGCATGTGTGATTCCGTAGCTAGTTTGCTATACCATGTTTAGGACATATTCTCGCATATCGTGTGGCGATATTTTTGTGTTGCAATCCCAGATGTTATATATGTTTTCGGGGTAGAAAAATCCATAGAATTTAACCGTGCAATTAATTTTAGCTTTTGAGCGAGTTAGTGCACGTGATATTTTGCCACGACGCCCTTCTGTTTATTTTGTGGGATTTAATTCGTGCGCGATATGAAGGAGTTGTCAACTAGAGAATTGCCCTTGGATATGTATGCTAGCCTCTGGTGATTTTGGTTGCAATACAAATCCATGTTTAGGTGCGGTTTGATTGCTCTCAACATGCTAGGAAATAGTGTTGTTTTGGAGATGCTGAAATATTTCTAAGTCTGAAATCTGTAATATTTTGTTGATGTCTTGTCACGAGTTTATCTGGTGATCGGTAGCTCTTTTGAGGTTGGTGCAATGGAGTTAGTTGTAGACTTTAGGATTCTCTAGCATGTTGTAGATTTTCATGCTATTTGGAGTCGTGTAGCTTATGGTTTTGCTGCTGTCAATATGCCTTCAGATCGAAACCTGCACTGTCATAAACTGTGGTTTTCACTAAGTCTGAAACAGTGTGTGAGATGCTATTTTGCGAGTTCTTTTCCATGCTTCCATGCTTCTATGCTAGGTGTTATTGGTTGTATGTTGTAGTGCATATTGACCTCTATTGTTTCATGCCTTTGTTGAGCATATTGGATTTGTGTAGCTCGTAGTTGTGGGGTGTAGAAAATGTTATGTGGCTGATTTTCGCATATTGTAGTGATTTCTTGTTTAACCCGTAGTTGTTGAACCGTTGCTTCATTTTGATCGTGTCCTATATGAAACTTGCTTAGAATCTCGTGCAGTTTCATATTATCTTGCTGGTTGTGTGTTTTGAAATGGTTGTGACTTTCGTTGCACATATATTGCATTCATGCCATCATATCTTGCGGTGTTTGTATCTTTTGATCCGTAACTCCGTTGAAGATGTTCTCTATGTGTAAATTGCTTGTAACGACGCGTAGAACCTATTTTTTTTGCTGTTTAACAAACATTTAAACGTGTTAATTGAGATCTGGACAGAATTGTAAATGCCTAGTTAGGTAGTTTAATGTCATTTCCGACCTCATTCTTGCTGTTTAACAAACATTTAAACGTGTTAATTGTGAGGTCGTCTCGGAGATGCTATATGTCATTTCCGACCTCATTTAAAATGCCTAGTTAGGTAGTTTAATTGCGCTTCACCTTTTGCCATGTTTAACAACATTTAATATTGCCGTGTACCTAATCGAGATAGAACTAAATATTCCGTATGTTTGCATATTGAACTTCACTTAATGTGTAGTGTTTGATTGTTGTGAATCATCATGCCATGTCTTGCATATGTTCAACCGTTCATGCATCATATGTGGATTGCATCTTGTCGTGCATGTGCCGTGGTGAATATATGTGCTGATGCTTGTTTTCGGTTTGCTTCATGTCGATAGAGTTCGGCAAGCGTGTCGGAAAGTGAGGAACCGTTCGACTACGTCGGTTCGTCTGCTTCACGGAGTCATTCTTCTTCCAAGCGGGATCTCAGGCAAGATGAAAATTTCCCCAGATACCATTACTATCATTGCCATGCTAGTATTATCGTTTCTATTGTTATGTCTCGTTGCCTACCACCTGGTTAATATCAGCCTCTCAACAATGCCATGAAAACCCTCAACCTGTTCACAACCTAGCAAACCACTCATTGGCTATGTTACCGCTTGCTTAACCATGTGTTAGCGTTGCTAGTTGCAGGTGTAGTTGCCTTCATGTGATTACATGGGTTCCTTGTTATATCATCATATTAAATGCTATTTCATTTAATGCACCTATATACTTGGTAAAAGGTGGAAGGCTTTGCCTTTCTATCCTGGTGTTTTGTTCTACCTTTGCCCCCTTAGTTTCGGCTACCAGTGTTATGTTCCATATTTGAGCGCTCCTAACAAGATCGGGGTTGTTATGGGGACCCCCTTGATAATTCGTTTTAGATTAAAGCTGCTGTGACAAGGCCCAACTTTGGTTCTACATTTGCCTAATAACATAATAATAATGCATAGGGACCCGCCGGCACCCGCGGAGTAATTTAATCAACCCCCGGGCCAGTGCTCCTCATGAGTATTGGTCCCACCTGAGCGATGTCCGGCGTCCCCCTGGTCACCCAGGGTTTAGCGATCCCAACGTCTAGCTCATTTGTCATGTCCTAAGGATGAGATACGCGGCTCCTATCAGGACCGTCGACACGTCGGGCGGCCTTGCCGGATTAGTTTTACCTTTTACGAGATATCTTGTGCATCGGGATTCCGGTGATGCTTTGGGTAATCTCACAGTTGAGGTTTTCCACTAAGGAGTCCGACGAGATCGCGAGTTTCGTGATCGAGGATTTCTATGCGGCTTGTGGTAATTTGTGATGGACTAGTTGGAGCACCCCTGCAGGGTTAAATCTTTCGGAAAGCCGTGCCCGCGGTTATGTGGCAAGGTGGAAACTTGTTTAACACTCGTTATAATAACTCGAAGTTAACTTAATTAAAATATGCGAACTGAGTGCGTAACCGCTACAGTCTCTTTCGTGAGTTCGTTCTCCAATCTAGGACACGGTGGGGTTATGTTTGACGTAAGTAGGTGTTCAGGATCATTCATTTGATCATCAGTAGTTCAAGTTCGTTATGTGTAGATCATCCCCCTCTTTATTCTTGTACTCGTAAGTTAGCCACCAAATAAATGCTTAGCCGCTTGCTGACCTCACCACTTAACCATACCTCACCCATTAAGCTTTGATAGTCTTGATACCTTTGGAAATGAGATTACTGAGTCCCCTGTGGCTTACAGATTACTACAACACCAGTTGCAGGTACAGGTAAAGGTTACTTGACGCGAGCGCGTTGACTGTTCATTTGGAGTTGCTTCTTCTTCTTCTTTATGATCTAGGATGGGTTCCAGGCCGGCAGCCTCGGATAGCAAGGATGGACGCCGTTCTTCTTTTCTCGTTTGTTTTCGTTCGTAGTCGGACCCTGCTCTTCTTCGTGTTATTTATGTATTGTACTGATGTGACTCTGATGTAGCTTGTGGTGAGTGTCAGCCAATTCTATATATCTCATCTTTTTAGTACATGTACTTGTAACGATATCCATTCTTGTGAAACGACGAGATGCGCTTCTATCCTTGACGAGGTCCTCGTGCCAAGTTGAGGATAGGATCGCATTTTCGGTGTTACAAGTTGGTATTAGAGCAGTACCGACCTAGGAGCCCCCTTGATTGATTGAACTTGGCCGAGTCGAGTCTAGTGAAAAATTGCTTTGAGTCTAGTTATATATCGGAGAGTAGGATTCTTTTTTCTCCTCTTCTATGCTCTAGTGAGGATTCTTGACGTAATAATTTTAATTCTACTCCTCTTCTCACTCAATTTTTTTTAGGATCACGCGGATATTTTTGGAATCTATATGATGTCGATTTGACGGAGTTCTGTCTTGGTGCCTCCTGTCTGACTTGATTTCTTCCGGGGAGTTGAGCTCCAGGGGATTCTTGAGCACATCGCTATCATTCAGATTTCATAGTATCTCAGGACGAAGGATGTTTGAAATTGCTTCAATACTAGTAGTGGTGAGAGGAGTCCGGCTTCCCCAGTACTGGTGCAGAGAGTTCTGGATGTATCGCCATACTTAGTATCGTTGTGATTACGAGAGTATGTGATGGATGAAGTTTCGAGATTCTGGTTATGTGTTGACGGATGTGATACACTGGACGAGTTGGTATAGGAGTTGTGTGATATATTACTCCTTGTATCCGTGGACCAGATTGCATGACCAAAAATTTCGGGAGTTCTTAGGTGGGGATTCAAGTAGTTACTTATAGGACAATCGTCCAACAAATGCATGATGTTAGGTTGGGGTTCGACATCTAGTGGATTCGTTTGTTCACGGTCGTCTTACAGCGGTTCTCGTTGTGTCTTAAAGAGTCCTTGTAGCTTGCTACGACTCGGGGATGCTTCGTATGTCGTGTGCACTGCCTTGTACATGATGGCTACCGTAAGGATCGAGCCCGTGCGATCTTGTCCACGAAAATATGGGACAAAATCTTTCTCATGAGTTTGTTCTGGCTAATTGCAAGTCGCATCCTTTGTTTTGTTGAATATGATAATTCGAGTTGCTTCGATGTCAAATGGTGATTTCATATCTTTTTCTAAGACGTGTACTCATATTCTTATGAGAATGCAAATTCTTTTGCCTAATCAAAGTGCCTTTTCAATTCTTTTCAACCGAAGTCGTCATGTCAATTCTTTTCCAACCGGTGTGCTTCTCTTCAAGTGAATTCTATCCTCTCCAATTTTGTAAGATCATTCTCTCATTTCTTCCGGAGTTCATCTCAGCTGTTCCAAGTTGTCTTTGTTTTCCCCACCTTCCCACCATTTTATGCAGTGATTAGGTTGTCATCCAAGTGCCTTCTTTTCATCAATGCTTCAGCTCTTTCTTTTCTTTCATATTGGTTCCGGTGATTCGTTCTGAAGATCCTCATGAGCTTTGTGTTCATATTGATTCATTCTTGTGGTCTTTTCCGGTGAATTCAATTCAGCTATCCGTGTTCCTTATATCCTTTTCATCCTTGTAATTCTTTCCCATGTTGAAAATTATTATCAAGTCTTCTTGTGGTCATTTCTCTCTAGTCTATCCGGAGCGTTCAAGTTATCTCAGAAGTTAATTGTTTCAAATCTTTTAATTATTTCGGGGTGCTAACCTCATCTAGTTTTCATTTGTACCGGTGCAATATTTCTCTTTCTCAACAATCTTTTCAACGGTGATTTCTTTGAGTGGGCCCATAACCTACAGGTTTTTCCCAAGATCTTATGTGGCTCTTGTAATCTTTTCGAAGTTCTCTTATTCTTTTCCACTATGATGTAAGTATGAATTTCATCAATCATATTCCTTCTTCAAGATCAATTTGAAGTAATTCTCATATTTGGCTCAACCTTTCATTCTTCATTATTCCGAAGTGTCTCAGTTATTATTGGTGGTGTGTTTCTCGTCATCATTTTTAGCTTGGAAGACCGAAGGAGTGTTTCTCTCAAATCTTGGTTCATTCTCTTGGAGATTCAGCTTTCAGCCTTCTGGCATCATCTTGGTTTGTTGTCAATCATGAGTGATTCATTTCTTGCTATCCGGTGCATTTCCGAAATGTTTTCATTCTCGATCCTCTGAAGGCCATCATTTCAGAAGATTCTTCGTTCTCAGCTTTCAGCTTCCTCCGCAAATTCTTCTCAATTGTTGTCTCTTCGTTCGTCTCTCGGTTATTCCGACGCATCGTTCAAGTTTTCTCTCAGGTGGCTCATGATCTCTTCATTCTCTCGTATCTCCATTCATTATTGTTATATCCTCTTTCAATCCAATTCTTATCGGTGTCTCCTTCAAGACTTCTTCAAGTTTGTGCTCATATCTCTCCTCAATCATTTCTAGAAGAATAAGTGGTACGCTAAATCCGTTGCTTGTCGTCAATTAAACTTGGTGAAGGATAAGCATAACATAATTCTTATTCCTGTTTCATAAGTGATTTCAATCTTTCTTCCCGAGTGCCTCATGATATCAATTCTTTTCACAAGTGCTTATCTTTCTTTTACGAAGTTCCAAGTTCTATCAATTTGAGAAGCTTCATCTAAATCATTGCAAGGCCTTTAATCTTATTCTTCCATCATTTCATTCAAGTGATCCCCAAGAGGTTTTTCATGGTGGTGCATCAAGCTTTCAATTCTTCTCAGGTGTTCTTCAAGATTCTGGTGGTAGTAGTTCTCATTTTCGTCTTCGTTACCTCTTTTCAAGATCTACTTTATATTCTCTTGTTCTAGAGTGTTGGTGATGCTGTTCTTTTAGGTCAATCAAGTTGTTCTATCAAGATCATGGTGTTCCCTTGTTCTATTTAGTTGTTTGTTATGAATCTTGTCTAATTCTCCCATCTTATCGAATTTTTGTCCCCTTTTCCTACCGTAGTGCTGCCGAAATTTTCTATGAATTCTTCCTTGTTTCTCATATCATTCTTCCTCTCTTTGCAACCTTCAAGGATCATTGGTTTCACTCGTTTGTCAAATAAGCAACTAAGTTTTACCTCATGCGCTTTCTCTTCCTCTTCCCCTTTCATTCTTGGATCTCGGGTTGAGATCCTCTTGTAGTGTAGGAGAGTTGTGACAACCCGAGACTGACGTTTCAGAAGATTCCCCTTTTATTCCGTTTTCGTCGTGTGACTTATTTTATTTGTCGCATCATCATCGCATCATGCGCATCATCCGCATTGCATCGTCATCCCGTTGCCGCCAGTTTTCCAAACTTGCATCTGTTGTTACTTGCCGGTTCTCGTCGTTGTCCGTTCTGAGCCCGACCGCACACGCACGCGCCCGCGGCATCGTCAAAACCTGTTTTTAAAAGTGTATGTAAAATATTCTCTGATTGAGTTGAAACTTGGCGTGCAGTCTTAATTAGTTGTAGCTAGGCCGCTTGTCAAATTTTGTCGCAATTGGAGCCTGTCTGGTACCCGAACGGTCTACCGTAGCGACACCGTATCCGGTCTATCGTCGGACGTTTTCCGGTATTTTAAATCGCGTTGCCGGGTGCCCGTTTTCCCTCTCATCTCTGGCTAGCCTACTCTACATGGCCACTTAGCCCGTCCCCGCTTCGAGATCGTTCGATTCCGATCGCGCGGTTGAAACCGGGGCTAAATTCCGCTAGACCTAGCCCCCCATTGTTATAAATAGACCCCACCTCCTAATTTTGGGCAGCCAACCCCGTGTGCCTCGAAAACCGTGCCCTCACCTAACCCTAGCGCAGCCTCTCACCTCTCTCTCCTCCTCAGCCGCCGGGCCCACGAGCCCGCGCAAGGCCCGCCGAGCCCATCGCGCCGCCTGCCCCTGGCCCGAGGCCGCCGCCACGCCCGACGTCCCTGCCCGTTCTCCCATGCATGCTCCCGTGCGCCGCCGCCTTGCGCCACCAGCTGCCGGAGCCGGCAACCCCGCACCACCCCTATAGTAGGTCGGAGCTCCGCCCAACGTCGCCGGCAGCCAGCCCCAAGGGCGCCAGCCGCAGGACGCCCCCGAGCTAGCCCGATCTACGCCGCCTCACCACGTTCCGTGGCTCTATGCCCCGCTGATACGTCTCCAACGTATCTATAATTTTTGATGGTTCCATGCTATTATATTGTCTTCTTTGGATCTTTTATATGCATGAATATGCTATTTTATATCTTTTTTGGGACTAACCTATTAACTCAGTGCCAAGTGCCAGTTTCTGTTTTTCCGTGTTTTTGACCCTTTTTCAGGCGGAGTCCAAAGGAATAAATCTTTCGCGATGATTTTTTATGGAAAATATCGAAAATACCGGAAGAAAAAGATACCGGAGAAGAGTCCCGAGGAAGCCACAAGCCTGGGGGGGCGCCCCCACCCCCTGGACACACCACAAGGGCTTGTGACTTCCTCGTGGGTCCCCCTGACTTGTTCTCGACACCATCTGGTCTTATAAATACGGAAACCTCCAGAAACAAACCTAGATCGGGAGTTCCGCCGCCGCAAGCCTCTGTAGCCACCAAAAACCAATCTGGAGCCCGTTCCGGCACCCTGCCGGAGGGAGAATCCATCTCCGGTGGCCATCTTCATCATCCCGGCGATCTCCATGACGAGGAGGGAGTAGTTCTCCCTCGGGGCCGAGGGTATGTACCAGTAGCTATGTGTTTGATCTCTCTCTCTCTCGTGTTCTTGAGATGTCTTGATCTCGATGTACCGTGGGCTTTGCTACTATAGTTGGATCTTATGATGTTCTTCCCCCTCTCCCTTCTTGTAATGAATTGAGTTTCCCCTTTGAAGTTATCTTATCGGATTGAGTCTTTGAGAACACTTGATGTATGTCTTCCATGTGTCTATCTGTTGTGATAAACTTGCGGGTTTGTGACAATTGGGAACCTATGCATATGGGTTGGCACACGTGGATTCATGTAAGTACTCGATGTATGTTTTGGTGATCAACTTGCGGGTTCGTGACATTGGGAACCTATGCATAGGGGTTGGCACACGTTTTGACTCTCCGGTAGAAACTTTGGGGCACTTTTGAAGTTCTATGTGTTGGTTGAATAGATGATTCTGAGATTGTGTGATGCATATCGTATAATCATGCCCACGGATAATTGAGGTGACAATGGAGTATCTAGGTGACATTAGGGTCTTGGTTGATATGTATCTTAAGGTGTTATTCTAGTACGAACTCTTGAATAGATCGATCAGAAAGAATAACTTTGTGGTGGTTTCGTACCCGACAATAATCTCTTCGTTTGTTCCCCGCTATTAGTGACTTTGGAGTGACTCTTTGTTGCATCTTGAGGGCTAGTTATAAGATCCAATTATGTTATCTTTGTTGAGAGAAATTCACTAGTGAAAGTATGAACCCTAGGCCTTGTTTCCACGCATTGAAATACCGTTCGTGCTCACTTTTGTTACTAGTTACCTTGCTGTTTTTGTAATTTCAGGTTACAAAAACCTATATCTACCATCCATATTGCACTTGTTTCACCATCTCTTCGCCGAACTAGTGCACCTATACAACTTACCATTGTATTGTGTGTGTTGGGGACACAAGAGACTCTTTGTTATTTGGTTGCAGGGTTGCTTGAGAGAGACCATCTTCATCCTACGCCTCCCGTGGATTGATAAACCTTAGGTCACCCACTTGAGGGAAAATTGCTACTGTCCTACAAACCTCTGCACTTGGAGGCCCAACAACGTATACAAGGAGAAGGTTGCATAGTAGACATCACCCGCCCCGCCGGACACATGCCCCGACGCCTCGCCGCCCCTCGGTTCCCGCACCGTCCCCGGTCGCCTCCTGCCGTGCCGGCCACCACCGCAGGCCCCACGCCCTGCGTCGCCACATTCCCGTCGCGATCTGGATCGAGCGGATCCAGATCCAGCGACCGCCGCTTGCGTCGAGCTGGGCTGCAGCACCTTGGCCCAGCACCACGCTGAGCCGGCCCACCTCTCCTCTGCTCCAGCGCGACCGAGCTAGCCGAGGCTCGCCCGTCGGCCCAGCCAGGCCGGCCTCCTCCCCCGCCAAACCAGGCCCGAGGCCCATGCTATCCCACAGTTAACAACGCCAGAAATTGACACGTTCACAGAGACTGGGCTTGCGTTGGTTCTTCCCTTGAAGAGGAAAGGGTGATGCATCACAGGAGCAGTAAGTATTTCACTCAGTTTGAGAACCAAGGTATCGATCCAGAAGGAGGATCTCGTCAAGTCCAGAGTACCTACGCAAACACAAACAAGCTTGCACCCAACGCTTCAAAGGGGTTGTCAATCCCTTCAAGATTGTTTGCAAAGTGAGATCTGAAGGCGAAAAGTGCAACGAAGTAAAAAGTGTAAGGCTGAAAATATGGTGTGGAGTAGACCCTGGGGGCCATAGTGTTCACTAGAGGCTTCTCTCAAAATAGCAAGTATTACGGTGGGTGGACAAATTACTGTCGATCAATTGATAGAACCGCGCAAAGTCATGATGATATCTAAGGCAATGATCATGCATATAGGCATCACGTCCAAGACAAGTAGACCGATACTTTCTACATCTACTACTATTACTCCACACATCGACCGCTATCCAGCATGCATCTAGTGTATTGAGTTCATGACGAACAGAGTAACACTTTAAGCAAGATGACATGATGTAGAGAGATAATCTCAAACCAATGATGAAAACCCCATCTTTTTTACCCTTGATGGCAACAACACGATGCGTGCCTCGCTACCCCTTATGTCACTGGCTGAGGTCACTGCACGGTATGAACCCAAAACCAAGCACTTCTCCCATTGCAAGAATCATAGATCTAGTTGGCCAGACAAAACCCACAACTCGAAGAGAATTACAAGGATATGAAATCATGCATAAGAGAGATCAAAAGAAACTCAAAGAAGATTCATAGATAATTTGATCATAAATCCACAATTCATCCGAGAAAATATATAAAAGGCATGCAAAACATCCAAAGTTTGACAAGATAATAGCATGAAACCATCAAAAATTATAGATACGTTGGAGACGTATCAGCCCATGGTGAGCCCCATGTTGCCCCTTCTACTGCCCTATTTTGCGCACTAGGCGATAGGTAGTTAAGTTGTGCTCAATGCGAGATTCGTCCTAGATTTCGAATCAGGCCGGGTAGTATTTTTTTTAGGTTTTTCAGATTTAATAATTACAGGAATATAGCTAATTTTAAAATACCCGTAGATAATTAACCGTGTGTCGGATTACAACGAGTTTTATATGAAACTTGTGTAATTTTTTCGCGTAGATTCACATTTTGTAACTTGCATGCATGTTTGAATTAGTTTGACCCACCGAATGCCTAGAAACGCGTGTTGTCCTATTATGTTTTTATTCCGTAGTTATTTTCGTGCGTGTCCGGATTGCTCAAACCCCGTAGATAAAATGCTCATGTTTTAGGAACACTTTTGCCATGTATTTTAAAGTAGTTGTTTGAATTTTTGCATGTGTGATTCCGTAGCTAGTTTGCTATACCGTGTTTAGGACATATTCTCGCATATCGTGTGGCGATATTTTTGTGTTGCAACCCCACATGTTATATATGTTTTCGGGGTAGAAAAATCCATAGAATTTAACTGTGCAATTATTTTTAGCTTTTGAGCGAGTTAGTGCACGTGATATTTTGCCATGATGCCCTTCTGTTTATTATGTGGGATTTAATCCGTGCGCGATATGAAGGAGTTGTCAACTAGAGAATTGCCCTTGGATATGTATGCTAGACTCTGGTGATTTTGGTTGCAATAGAAATCAATGTTTAGGTGCGGTTTGATTGCTCTCAACATGCTAGGAAATAGTGTTGTTTTGGAGATGCTAAAATATTTCTAAGTCTGAAATCTGTTATATTTTGTTGTTGTCTTGTCACGAGTTTATCTGGTGATCGGTAGCTCTTTTGAGGTTGGTGCAATGGAGTTAGTTGTAGAACTTAGGATTCTCTACAATGCTGTGAATTTTCATGCTATTTGGAGTCCTGTAGATTATGGTTTTTTTTTCTGTCAATATGCCTTCAGATCGAAAACTACACTGTCATAAACTGTGGTTTTCACTAAGTGTGAAACAGTGTGTGAGATGCTATTTTGCGAGTTCTTTTCCATGCTTCCATGCTTCTATGCTAGGTGTTATTGGTTGTATGTTGTAGAGCATCTTGACCTCTATTGTGTCATGCCTTGGTTGAGCATATTGGATTCGTGTAGCTCGTAGTTGTGGGGTGTAGAAAATGCTATGTGGCTGATTTTGGCATATTGTAGTGATTTCTTGTTTAGCCCGTAGTTGTTGAACCGTTGCTCCATTTTGATCGTGTCCTATATGAAACTTGTTTAGAATATCGTGTAGTTTCATATTATCTTGCTGGTTGTGTGTTTTGAAATGCTTGTGACTGTCGTTGCACACATATTGCATTCATGCCATCATATCTTGCGGTGCTTGTATCTTTTGATCCGTAGCTCCGTTGGAGATGTTCTCTATGTGTAAATTGCTTGTAACGACGCATAGAATCACGTGAACCTATTTTTATTGATGTTTAAAACACATTTAAACATGTTAATTCAGATCTGGACAGAATTGTAAATTAACATGTGAGGTCGTCTCGGAGATGCTATATGTCATTTTCAACCTCATTTAAAATGCCTAGTTAGGTAGTTTAATTGCGCTTCACCTTTTTCCATGTTTAACAACAATTAATATTGTCGTGTACCTAATCAAGATAGAACTAAATAATCCGTATGTGGAGTTTCGTCAATATGCAACTCGTTGCATATTGAACTTCACTTAATGTGTAGTGTTTGATTGCTGTGAATCGCCATGCCATGTCTTACATATGTTCAGCCGTTCATGCATCATATGTGGATTGCATCTTGTCATGCATGTGCCGTGGTGAATATATGTGTAGATCCTTGTTTCCGGTTTGCTTCGTGTCGATAGAGTTCCGCAAGCGTGTCGGAAAGTGAGGAATCGTTCGACTACGTTGGTTCGTCTGCTTCATGGAGTCATTCTTTTTCCAAGCGGATCTCAGGCAAGATGACCATTTCCCCAGATACCATTACTATCATTGCCATGCTAGTATTATCATTTCTGTCATTATGTCTCGTTGCCTACCACCTGGTTAATATCAGCCTCTCAACAATGCCATGAAAACCTTCAACCTATTCACAACCTAGCAAACCACTGATTGGCTATGTTACCGCTTGCTTAACCATGTGTTAGCGTTGCTAGTTGTAGGTGTAGTTCCCTTCATGTGATTACATGGGTTCCTTGTTATATCATCATATTAAATGCTATTTAATTTAATGCACCTATATACTTGGTAAAAGGTGGAAGGCTCGACCTTTCTATCTTGGTGTTTTGTTCCACCTTTGCCCCATTAGTTTCGGCTACTGGTGTTATGTTCCATATTTGAGCGCTCCTAACACGATCGGGGTTGTTATGGGGACCCCATTGATAATTCATTTTAGATTAATGCTGGTCTGACAAGGCCCAACTTTGGTTCTACATTTGCCTAATAATCTAATAATAATGCATAGGAACTCGACGTCACCCGCGGAGTAATTTAGTCAACCCCCGGGCCTATGCTCCTCATGAGTGTTGGTCCCACCTGAGCGATGTACGGCGCCCCCCTGGTCACCTAGGATTTAGTGATCCCGACATCTAGCTCATTCGTCGTGTCCTAAGAACGAGATACGCGGCTCCTATCGGGATCGTCGACACGTCGGGCGGCCTTGCTGGATTAGTTTTACCTTTTACGAGATATCTTGTGCATCGGGATTCCGGTGATGCTTTGGGTAATCTCAGAGTTGAGGATTTCCACTAAGGAGTCCGACGAGATTGTGAGTTTCGTGGTCGAGGATTTCTATGCGGCTTGTGGTAATTTGTGATGGACTAGTTCGAGCACCCCTTTAGGGTTAAATCTTTCGGAAAGCCGTGCTCGTGGTTATGTGGCAACGTGGAAACTTGTTTAACACTGGTTCTAGATAACTCGAAGTTAACTTAATTAAAATATGCCAACTGAGTGCGTAACCGTGACTATCTCTTTCGTGAGTTCCTTCTCCGATCGAAGACACGGTGGGGTTATGTTTGACGTAAGTAGGTGTTCAGGATAATTCATTTGATCATCAGTAGTTTACGTTCGTTATGCGTAGATCATCCCCCTCTTTATTGTTGTACTTGTAAGTTAGCCACCAAATAAATGCTTAGCCACTTGCTGACCTCACCACTTAACCATACCTCACCCATTAAGCTTTGCTAGTCTTGATACGTGTGGCTTACAGATTACTACAACACCAGTTGCAGGTACAGTTAAAGGTTACTTGACGCGAGCGCGTTGACTGTTCATTTGGAGTTGCTTCTTCTTCTTCTTCATCGATCTAGGATGGTTTCCAGGCCGGCAACCACGGATAGCAAGGATGGACGTCGTTCTTCTTTTCTCATTTATTTTCGTCCGTAGTCGGACCCTGCTCTTCTTCGTGTTATTTATGTATTGTGTTAATGTGACTCTGATGTAGCTTGTGGCGAGTGTCAGCCAATTCTATATATCTCATCTTTTCAGTACATGTACTTGTAATGATATCCATTCTTGCGAAACGACGAGATGCGATTCTATCCGTGACGAGGCCCTCGTGCCAAATTGAGGATAGGATCGCATTTTGGGCGTTACAAGTTGGTATCAGAGCAGTACCGACCTAGAAGCCCTCTTGATTGATCGAACTTGGCCGAGTCGAGTCTAGTGAAAAATTGCTTTGAGTCTAGTTATATATCGAAGAGTAGGATTCTTTTTTCTCCTCCTCTATGCTCTACTGAGGATTTTTGACGTAATAATTTTAATTCTACTCGTCTTCTCACTCAAAAAAAATTTAGGATCACGCGGATATTTTTGGAATCTATATGATGTCGATGTGACGGAGTTCTGTCTTGGTGCCTCCTGTCTGACTTGATTTCTTCCAGGGAGTTGAGCTCCACGGAATTCTTGAGCACATCGTTATCATTCAGATTTCGTAGTATCTCGGGAGAAGGATGTTCAAAATTGCTTCAATACTAGTAGTGGCGAGAGGAGTCCGGCTTCCCGAGTACTCGTGCAGAGAGTTCCGGATGTATCGCCATACTTAGTATTGTTGTGATTACGAGGGTGTGTGATAGATAAAGTTCCGAGATTTTGGTTATGTGTTGACGGATGTGATACACTGGACGGGTTAGTATAGGAGTTGTGTGATATATTACTCCTTGTATCCGTGGACCAGATTGCATGACCAGAAATTTCGGGAGTTCTTACGTGGGAATTCAAGTAGTTACTTATAGGACAATCTTCCAACAAGTGCATGATGTTAGGTTGGGATTCGACATCTAGTGGATTCGTTTGTTCACGGTCGTCTTACAGCGGTTCTCGTTGTGTCTTCAAGGGTCCTTGTAGCTTGCTACGACTCGGGGATGCTTCGTATGTCGTGTGCACTGCCTTGTACATGATGGCTACCGTAAGGATCGAGCCCGTGCAATCCTGTCCACGAAAATATCGAACGAAACCTTTCTCATGAGTTTGTTCTGGCTAATTGCAAGTCGCATCCTTTGTTTTGTTGAATATGGTAATTCGAGTTGCTTCTATGTCAAATGGTGATTTCATATCTTTTTCTAAGACGTGTTCTCATATTCTTATGAGAATGCATATTCTTTTGCTTAATCAAAGGGTCTTTTCAATTCTTTTCAACCCGAGTCGTCATGTCAATTCTTTTCCAACCGGTGTGCTTCTCTTCAAGTGAATTTTACCCTCTCCAATTTTGTAAGATCATTCTCTCATTTCTTCCGGAGTTCATCTCAGCTGTTCCAAGTTGTCTTTGTTTTCCCCACCCTCACACCCTTTTATTCAGTGACTAGGTTGTCATCCAAGTGCCTTCTTTTCATCAATGCTTCCGCTCTTTTTTTCTTTCATATTGGTTCTGGTGATTCGTTGTGAAGATCCTCAGGAGCTTTGTGTTCATATTGATTCATTCTTGTGGTCTTTTTCGGTGAATTCAATTCAGCTATCCGTGTTCCTCATATCCTTTTCATCCTTGTAATTCTTTCCCATGTTGAAAATTCTTATCAAGTTTTCTTGTGGTCATATCTCTCTAGTCTATCCGGAGCGTTGAAGTTATCTCAGAAGTTTCTTGTTTTCAAATCTTTTAATTATTTCGGGGTGCTAACCTCATCTAGTTTTCATTTGTATCGGTGCAATATCTCTCTTTCTGAGCAATCTTTTCAACGGTGGTTTCTTTGAGTGGGCCCATAACCCACAGGTTTTTCCCAGGATCTTATCTGGCTCTTGTAATCTTTCCGGAGTTCTCTTACTCTTTTCAACTATGACGTAAGTATGAATTTCATCAGTCTTATTCCTTCTTCAAAATCAATTTGAAGTAATTCTCATATTTGGCTCAACCTTTCATTCTTCATTATTCCGGAGTGTCTCAGTTATTCTTGGTGGTGTGTTTCTCGTCATCATTTTCATCTTGGAAGACCGAAGGAGTGTTTCTCTCAAATATTGGTTCATTCTCTTGGAGATTCAGCTTTCAGCCTTCTCGCATCATCTTGGTTTGTTGTCAATCATGAGTGATTCATTTCTTGCTATCCGGTGCATTTCCGAAATGTTTTCATTCTCGATCCTCTGAAGGCCATCATTTCAGAAGATTCTCCGTTCTCAGCTTTTAGCTTTGAACCTCAAATTCTTCTCAATTGTTGTCTCTTCGTCGTCTCTTTATTATTCCGGCGCATTGTTCAAGTTTTCTCTCAGGTGGCTCATGATCTCTTCATTCTCTCGTATCTCCATTCATTATTGTTATATCCTCTTTCAATCCAATTCTTACTAGTGTCTCCTTCAAGACTTCTTCAAGTTTGTGCTCCTATCTCTCCGCAATCATTTCTAGAAGAATAAGTGGTACGCTAAATCCGTTGCTTGTCATCAATTAAACTTGGTGAAGGATAAGCATAACATAATTCTTATTCCTGTTTTCAATCTTTCTTCCCGAGTGCCTCATGATATGAATTCTTTTTTCAAGTGCTTATCTTTCTTTTACGAAGTTCCAAGTTCTATCAAGTATCTCTTTGAGAAGCTTCACCTAAATCATTGCAAGGCCTTTAATCTTATTCTTCCATCATTTCATTCCGGTGATCCCCAAGGGGTTCGTCATGGTGGTGCATCAAGGTTTCGATTCTTCTCAGGTGTTCTTCAAGATTCTGGTGGTACACTACAGGAATCACCTTCTTTGCCGTCTGCCATCACAGACGGCAAAGACAATATCTCGGACGGCAAAGACAATACCACAGACGGCAAAGATTGTCACGGCCGGCAAAATTTCTGCGTCAGCCTACGACGGCATAGGACCTTCTTTGCCGTCTGCCCCCCAAAGCGGACGGCAAAGCTCTTTGCCGTCAGCTTTCCTTAGGAGTAGTCGGCAAAGCGCTTGAGACGGCAGCCGATAGGCGTTGCCTCCGTTAGGGGTTAACGGACGCTTTGCCGTCTGCCTCCCCCTCCATCTTTGCCGTCTGCCTCCACGCCCATCTTTGCCGTTTGCCTTCTCCTCCCCTCCCCTCCCCTCCATCTTTGCCATCTGCCTCCCTGCCCATCTTTGCCGTCTGCCGGGTCCTCCCCTCCCCCCTCTCTCCACTCTTTGCCGTCTGCCTCCTCCCCCCCTCCTCTGTGCCCTCTTCTTTGCCGTCTGCCCCCCAGGAAGCAGACGGCAAAGAGACTATATGGCCAGCTCCTACTGCCCAGGTTGCACAGCTGGGCGCCACGTGGCACCTTTGCCGTCGGTCAGCTGACGGCAAAGGCCTTTGCCATCAGCTGGCAGACGGCAAAGAGCCTATATTGTCACATTTTTATTTATTTTTTCTATTTCACAGCACATATACATATAATTCATAGCACATATATCATAAATAGGTCACAACACATATATGATATACATATAAAGCTCATCAATGCCATTTGTTCATCAACGTGCATCCCATATATCAAAAGAACCAACACATACAAAGTTTCATCCATATATACATACATATAGTTGCACATATATTGTTCATCCATATATACATATACATATAGTTCCACATTGTTCATCAACTCAAATAAAAACGGAAACTAAAGCACTCCAACGCCAGCTTCCATGCATGTAGTACATCCAATCTGCAAAATGGGAATAAGAAAGTCAGAAGAAGAAGAACAACAACATATATATGACAAATAAGCGAAATTGAAGAAGAAAGAGAAGAAGCAAGAAGAGAACAAGGAGAAGAAAAACAAGAAGGAGGAGGAGGAGGAGGAGGAGGGGAAGGGGAAGGAGAAGGAGAAGGAGGAGGAGAAGAATAAAAAAGAAGAGAAGGAGAAGGAGAAGAAGGAGGAGAAGAAGGAGAGAAGAAGAAGGAGAAGAAGGAGGGCTCCTTCTCCTTCTTCTCCTCCTTCTCCTTCTTCTTCTCGTCTTCTCCTCCTCCTTCTTCTTCTTCTCCTTCTCCTTCTCTTCTTCTTCTCTTCTTCTTCTTCTTCTTCTTCTTCCTTCTCCTTCTTTTTGAGCTAAATGGGCTAATTATGTCATTTTAGAGGAAAACAAGCTAAATATATAATATTCATGAGCTAACCAAGGTTCTTATGCCATTTTGAGCTTATTATGGTATTTTGGAGCTAAATGGGCTAATTATGTCATTGTTGGGTTAATTAAAGCAAGGATAATATGAAAGAGGAGAAGAAAGAGGAGGAGGAGAAGAAGAAGAAGAAATCAAGAAGAAGGAGGAGGACGAGGAGAAGGAGGAGGGGGAGAAGGACTAGAAGGTCCTTGGCCTTCTCCTCCTCCTCCTCCTCCTCCTTCGCCTTCTTCTCTTCTTCTTCTTCTCTTCTTCTTCTTCTTCTTCTATCTTTTCATTTTGCCTATTTCTTCTCCTCTTCTCCTCTTGTTGGAGCTAAATTACCTAATTATGTTTTTTTTGAGTTAAATGTTCCAATTATGTCATTTTAGAGGAAAACAAGCTAAGTATATAATATTCATGAGCTAACCAAGGTTCTTGTGCCTTTTTGAGCTTATTATGGTATTTTGGAGCTAAATGGGCTAATTATGTCATTGTTGGGTTAATTAAAGCAAGGATAATATGAAAGAGGAGAATAAAGAGGAGGATGAGGAGAAGAAGAAGAAATGAAGAAGAAGGAGGAGGAGGAGGAGAAGGAGGAGGAGGAGAAGGATAGAAGGTCCTTGGCCTTCTCCTCCTCCTCCTCCTACTCCTCCTCCTCCTTCTCCTTCTCCTCTTCTTCTTCTTCTTCTTCTTCTTCTTCTTCTTCTTCTTTCTTTTCATTTTGCCTATTTCTTCTCCTCTTCTCCTCTTGTTGGAGCTAAATTATCTAATTATGTCTTTTTTGAGCTAAATGGGCTAATTATCCCATTTTAGAGGAAAACAAGCTAAGTATATAATATTAATGAGCTAACCAAGGTTCTTATGCCATTTTGAGCTTATTATGGTATTTTGGAGCTAAATGGACTAATTATGTCATTGTTGGGGAAATTAAAGCAAGGCTAATATGAAAGAGGAGAAGAAAGAGGAGGAGGAGGAGAAGAAGAAGAAATCAAGGAGGATAAGGAGGAGAAGGAGGAGGAGAAGGACTAGAAGGTCCTTGGCCTTCTCCTCCTTCTCCTCCTCCTCCTCCTCCTCCTTCTCCTTCTCCTTCTTCTCTTCTTCTTCTTCTCTTCTTCTTCTTCTTCTATCTTTTCACTTTGCCTATTTCTTCTCCTCTTCTCCTCTTGTTGGAGCTAAATTACCTAATTATGTCTTTTTTGAGCTAATGTTCCAATTATGTCATTTTAGAGGAAAACAAGCTAAGTATATAATATTCATGAGCTAACCAAGGTTCTTGTGCCATTTTGAGCTTATTATGGTATTTTGGAGCTAAATGGGCTAATTATGTCATTGTTGGGTTAATTAAAGCAAGGATAATATGAAAGTGGAGAAGAAAGAGGAGGAGGAGGAGAAGAAGAAGAAATCAAGAAGAAGGAGGAGAAGGAGGAGGAGGAGAAGGATAGAAGGTCCTTGGCCTTCTCCTCCTCCTCCTCCTCCTCCTCCTTCTCCTTCTTCTCTTCTTCTTCTTCTTCTTCTTCTTTCTTTTCATTTTGCCTATTTCTTATCCTCTTCTCCTCTTGTTGGAGCTAAATACCTAATTATGTCTTTTTTGAGCTAAATGGGCTAATTATCCCATTTTAGAGGAAAACAAGCTAAGTATATAATATTAATGAGCTAACCAAGGTTCTTATGCCATTTTGAGCTTATTATGGTATTTTGGAGCTAAATGGACTAATTATGTCATTGTTGGGGAAATTAAAGCAAGGATAATATGAAAGAGGAGAAGAAAGAGGAGGAGGAGGAGAAGAAGAAGAAATCAAGGAGGAGAAGGAGGAGAAGGAGGAGAAGGAGGAGGAGGAGAAGGACTAGAAGGTCCTTGGCCTTCTCCTCCTCCTCCTCCGCCTTCTCCTCCTTCTCCTTCTTCTCTTCTTCTTCTTCTTTCTTTTCATTTTTCTTATTTCTTCTCCTCTTGTTGGAGCTAAATTACCTAATTATGTCTTCTTGGAGCTAAATGGGCTAATTATCTCATTTTAGAGGAAAACAAGCTAAGTTTGGAGGAGAAACTTACCGTAGTGGTCATCAAGGAGGAGAAACACCACGGTTGCTCGCGCCGGCTTCGTTTGGAGACGGTTGCCCTGGAGAAGGGTCGTGCGATGCCGCTCGGGAGTTATTCTGCAGAAAAGATATTTTGCAATGTCTCAGTTAGCATGATGACACTCAATTATTAATACTAGTTTATAATGAAACTCACCGTGCCAATCGAAGAGAAGACGGGCATCGGCGGAGGGACTTGACCGCACTTCTCGCACAGACCCTGAAGAGTGGGTCGTATTAGTTAGTATTGAAACAGACATTACACACATGAGTTGGCTAATGTGAAAAAAACATACCACAAAAAGCTCGTACAGGGCCCGTTGACTCGCCTCATTCCGGGCCCTCTCCTCCTCAAGCAATCGTGTCGTGGTCTGGTCCCTCTCATCAAGAGCAGCCTGGCTTGCCAATCTGTCTTTCTCAAGAGCAACCTGGTTTGCCGCTCTCTCTTTCTGAAGAGCAGCCTGAAAAACCATTCCTCGTTACCACAGTAATGATCTATGGTGACACACATAATGAAATGGATGAAAGTGTTCTTAGTCCATAGTACTAACCTCGATGGCAAGTTCGACTGGCCGTGGACGAGGCGTTATCTCAGGACATCTGCTCGACTGGCGCGCCTTGATCTCCGGAAGAGTGAGTGGACAACGTATTATCCCATCTCCAATGGCTATCGAGCCATGGGGCCTCCCGCCACCAGATATCATCACCAGCTCTGGATCCAAAGGTTCCTGGCTAGGGTTAAAGTCATCCCCTTTCGTAGCCTTCCCCGCGTCCCTGTATGCCACGAGCTTCTGGTGGGATGATATGTTGGTGAAGTTACTGGGATCATCCAGGTCATACTCAGAGAATGCCTTCGCCTTCTTGTACGAGGCAGTATGGGCCATGCCATAAAGGTCGTACAAGTGTGGCATCTCAGTCTTATTGTGATGCGCCTAAAAGAGAGGAACAAAATATTAGCATCAAGAATGAATTGCATGAATCATGAATCAAATCATATACCCAGTTTCGTCCAAACTGAAGTAAGTTGGCGCTGCCTTGATGGTGTGGCACACCAACCATTTGGCTATGCCGATCCTTCGCATTCTCGTGGACGGCTCGCCAGCTGCCTGTGCACCACTCATCAACCAACGCGTCCCAACAATGCATCTTATCTGCACACCATCTCGGGGGCACCTGTAAGTTATTAGAAAGAATTTTCAGCGCTACGCCTATGAATGAAATCAAGAAAACTACGTAGAAGGAGTTAAGAATAGGTAATTACCTTCATGTATTGCTCCTTCTTCAGAAACTTTCTCTGGCAATCCTTCTTCTCCTTCTTAATACCACGCGTGGCGTAGTAATCTCGAATAGCCTGCGGCCGAGCCTCGTGGCGCAAGTTCTGTAGTAACTGCCTACACTCGACCTCGAGAACCCTGGCCGCCTCCTCCTCATATCCATACTCACACCTATAGAAGGTCCGCAATCAAACGTGAAAACACCGATTAGTACAATAATTAGGTATATTGTTAATTTTAGATTCTGTAAAAGGATAATTTACCCAAAAGCTCTTGATCATCATCTCGGCCCTCGTGTGGCACAAGACACCATCTATAATCTCCTCCGGCGGGGCCTGCGCAGCCTGGTAGTGCTCCCAGGTAAATCCTAGTGTAGGAACCTGACCCTCACCAGGCAACGTGACAAACCCCGGGAAATTTGTCTGGCAAAGCACACCAAGGACGGAGTTCGGCCTGCGGACTCCAAGAGGGTGTACACATCCCCTGCAGTATGATAAGGTCAGCGCATTAGATATTTGAACAAACTTGAAGGCAAAAGCTAAAAAAGGGTAAATGTACTTACCTATCTCCTTCAGATTTAATCACCGGCCTCTACTCGCGGGTAGCCGGGGCGACCGGGAGACGTGTACTACCACGCTTGTACACGGTGGCCCCGTCCACCTGCACATCGCCCTCACTATCCGTAAGCTCATCCCCGCCATCCCCGCCCCCTGAGCCACCCGGACCCTCGGTCCAATCCCGCAACTCGGTACGATCCGGCCAAGGCTCCCATCCGGGCCTCTCCATGTCGGGTGAAGCCTCTGGAACCGTAGTCTCCTCCGGCTGCTCCTGGACCGAATGCACCTCGACCCGAGGTTACTCCTGGACCGGAGTCTCATGGGACGAATGCCCGTGAACACCAGGCTCCTGGACCGGAGTCCCCGTAGCCTCCTCCGCAAACGGGTCGACCATACTAGTCCTATGCTCGGGTGAATGAGCTGGTGGTGGTGGCGAGGACGGCTCAACAGTCCTCCTGGATCTTTCGCGGCCACCACCTCTCCCTGTACCCTTCCCCTTCCTCCCTACCCGACCAGCACCTCTCCCAGTGGGCAATGCCGCCGACGAAGAAGAACCCCCGGCTGGTGTCGAAAGACTGTCTGCCAAGGCTCTATGGAGAGATAGGGGTGGAAGGGAAGTACCACCCCTCGTGCGGGGCGCCTGGGAAGAACCCGTCGAGCGCTCTGGACCCGCGCCCACCATCTTTCAACACCTGCCATGATAAAGATTAAAATAAATTAGTACAACATAAAAAAATTGAATGAGTGACATGAATAATAATATGTACATGAATAATAAAGATTAAAATATATATAATTTAAGTTGTGAGTCTTACAAACTAATAATCATCATCAATAAATGCATCATCATCATCACTATCACGCATGTCTTCATGAATAACGTGCTCATCGGGTTCAACGGCGTGAAGTTGTGAAAGGCCTTCCTTTAATCGTTGAACCACTGACAGGTCATCCGCATTAGTAACCTCTACGAGTTCTAGGTCTTCTGGTTCCGGCTGAGGGCTGGAGTCGGATTCATTGTCGCTGTCTACTTCCATGTTCTTGGATGAAGCACGGCGGTTCTTGAAACGTTTCTTGGAAAGACGTGCTTCTTGGAAGAATTCTCCATCATATGTGTCTGGGTTAATGTGAGGTTCATAATCCTGTTCATTTGGGAGAGGTCGTCTGACATGTGGCGGCACTTCATAAACAGCATACCAACCTTCCAGATTCTTATCCGTTTGGCATGCCCACGGTAGATAGAAAACTTGGGTCGCCTGTTGAGCCGTAATATAGATATCGGGAACATCTAAATGGGTGTTTGGATTGATTTCGACTAGTCCTATATGTTCATGAGTCCTTCTAGTCTTTTTTAGCTGGAACCAATAACATTTGAAGACTACGACGTTCAGTGGGTTTTCACCATAGAATTGAAGTTCATAAATTGCTTCAACTCTTCCATAATACTCGATAACACCTTCGCCGATAGCAGAGACACCACAATTTGTAGATTTCCGATCGGGCATAGATAGCTCTTTGCCAAAGGTACGAAAGAGATACCCGTTGATGTTGTATTTCTCAAATGAACGGACCTTATAGTCAAAACCATTAGCGACTTGTCTCAATTCGGCGTCCATAGACTCTGAATTAGCCTACAAGTTTAATACGAAACGGTTGTTGCATTAGCCTCAAGTTAGACCAAGAATGAAATGGTCCATTATTGATAATTACCGTTTGTTTGAACCAAGAGATGAAACCGGGATAGCCGTCTCCTATCTTTGACAGAAGCTCATACTCTTCGACGGAATCATTTTCGATCACCGCTCCATCCGAGAATTTGACGACGTAACGGCTGTTTGAAATATCCGGGAATAAGAGCAGTTCAAATGAATTAGAAGTTACGGGAAAATGTGCCGAGAACTCACTCGATGTACGGCCGCACTTCTGTTAGGTTGTTGAAGATATACAACGAAATGTTCCGCCATTCTTCGATATCCAACGTTATTGGTTTCGAAGCACCGGCTGGTGCGAGCTTCCCTTTGAATAGGCTGAGGTTGGACCCACCTTTTTTAGGGTCTCCATCATTGTGCCAAGGCTTCGGATTATGCAAATGATGATTTTTGGCTTCGTAGTGCGCTGTCACAAAGTTTGCCACCTCCTCAGTAATGAATCCCTCAGCCATCGATGCTTCAATTCTACGCTTATTTTTACATTTAGCTCGAAGGGTCTTCTGCATCCTCTCAGTTGCATAGCACCAACGATCTTGCACGGGCCCACCCAATCTTGCCTCGGTCGGTAGATGTAAAATCAAATGCTGCATTGGATTAAAGAAGCCCGGTGGAAAGATCTTCTCTAACTTGCACAACAACTCCGGTGCAAACTCCTCCATGTCTTCTACCACGCCAGGCGACAATTCTTTCGCACAAAGAACATGGAAGAAATAGCTCAGCTCCGCCATTACTAGCCATTCATCCTCAGGAATAAAGCCACGTAACAGCACCGACATTACCCGCTCTAGCCATATGTGCCAATCATGACTCTTGAGACCAAAGATTTTTAATTTTTCAAGAATCGCTCCCCTCTTTAGATTCGTTGCATACCCATCGAGGAACATCAAGTGAATTTTGACCCACAAGATAATTTCCCTCATAGCTGGCCTTCCAAGATTGAACCAGGCCTTTGGCTTCGACCACTTCTGCTTTCCTTTGCCTTCTCACATGTTTTGTAACGGTCTATGACATAGTGTCTCTTGATCGACTCTAGCCTTAATATTATCCTTTGTCTTCCCATCTATGTCGAACAATGTACCAAAAATAGCCTCTCCGATATTCTTTTCAGTGTGCATCATGTCGATATTGTGTGGAAGAAGGAGGTCTTTGAAGTAAGGCAGATCCCAGAAGCATGGCTTGTGAGTCCAGGCATGTTTTGAATTATACCCCTTGAAATACCCTGGACGCTCTGGATCAGGCTCGAGGGCGTTTAACTGATCCAGGATCTGTTGGCCTGTGAACGCAGGTGGTGCCAAGTTTTTGACAACTTTACCTTTGGTAAAGTTCTTCTTGTCTTTTCTGAACTGATGGTCAGGATCCAGGAACTGTCTATGCATGTCAAAGCAAGAATACTTCCGACCCTCCTACAACCAATGAAACTGAAGAGCTGCCTTGCATTGGGGGCACGGGAACCTTCCATGCACACACCATCCAGAGAATAGCGCATACGCTGGCAAGTCATGCATAGAGTACATGTACCACACATGCATTTTGAAGTTTTCTTTTCTAGCGGCATCGTATGTCTTGACCCCATTCTCCCAAGCTTCTTCCAATTCATCCTTAAGCGGTTGCAGGTACACATTCATATTCTTCCCCGGATAATTGGGCCCTGGAATTATCAATGTCAGAAATATGTTCTTTCTTTGCATAATCTGCCCGGGGGGGAGATTGAGTGGAATGACAAATACAAGCCAACAACTGCATTGGGTTGCCGTCATGCCGAAGGGATTAAAACCATCGTGGCGGCGCAGACTCGAGGATTCCTTGGATCTGCCGCTTTATCCTGATGCAATCCATCGAAATGTTTCCACGCTTCTGTTGGAAATATGCCCTAGAGGCAATAATAAATTAGTTATTATTATATTTCTTAGTTCATGATAATCGTTTATTATCCATGCTATAATTGTATTGATTGGAAACACAATACTTGTGTGGATACATAGACAAAACACTGTCCCTAGTAAGCCTCTAGTTGACTAGCTCGTTGATCAAAGATGGTCAAGGTTTCCTGGCCATAGGCAAGTGTTGTCACTTGATAACGGGATCACATCATTAGGAGAATCATGTGATGGACTAGACCCAAACTAATAGACGTAGCATGTTGATCGTGTCATTTTGTTGCTACTGTTTTCTGCGTGTCAAGTATTTGTTCCTATGACCATGAGATCATATAACTCACTGACACCGGAGGAATGCTTTGTGTGTATCAAACGTCGCAACGTAACTGGGTGACTATAAAGATGCTCTACAGGTATCTCCGAAGGTGTTAGTTGAGTTAGTATGGATCAAGACTGGGATTTGTCACTCCGTGCGACGGAGAGGTATCTCGGGGCCCACTCGGTAATACAACATCACACACAAGCCTTGCAAGCAATGTGACTTAGTGTAAGTTGCGGGATCTTGTATTACGGAACGAGTAAAGAGACTTACCGGTAAACGAGATTGAAATAGGTATGCGGATACTGACGATCGAATCTCGGGCAAGTAACATACCGAAGGACAAAGGGAATGACATACGGGATTAAATGAATCCTTGGCACTGAGGTTCAAACGATAAGATCTTCGTAGAATATGTAGGATCCAATATGGGCATCCAGGTCCCGCTGTTGGATATTGACCGAGGAGTCTCTCGGGTCATGTCTACATAGTTCTCGAACCCGCAGGGTCTGCACACTTAAGGTTCGACGTTGTTTTATGCGTATTTGAGTTATATGGTTGGTTACCGAATGTTGTTCGGAGTCCCGGATGAGATCACGGACGTCACGAGGGTTTCCGGAATGGTCCGGAAACGAAGATTGATATATAGGATGACCCCATTTGGTTACCGGAAGGTTTTCGTGCATTACCGGAAAAGTTTCGGGCTCATCGGTAGTGTACCGGGAGTGCCGGGAGGGGTGCCGGAGACCATCGGGAGGGGTGTCACGCCCCAAGGGGTCTCATGGGCTATGGGAAGAGATAAACCAGCCCCTAGTGGGCTGGAATAAGTTCCCACTAAGGCCCATAAGGTTTGAGAAGGAAAAAACACAAGGTGGAAAGAGTTTCCAAGTGGGAAGGTGGAATCCTACTCCAAGTAGGATTGGAGTAGGACTCCTCCACCTCCAATTTCGGCCAAACCTTTAGGTTTTGAGGCTGCCTCCTCCCCTCCCTCCCACCTATATATACGGAGGTTTTAGGGCTGATTTGAGACGACTTTTCCACGGAAGCCCGACCACATACCTCCACGGTTTTTCCTCTAGATCGCGTTTCTGCGGAGCTCGGGCGGAGCCCTGCTGAGACAAGGTCATCACCAACCTCCGGAGCGCCGTCACGCTGTCGGAGAACTCTTCTATCTCTCCGTCTCTCTTGCTGGATCAAGAAGGCCGAGATCATCGTCGAGCTGTACGTGTGCTGAACGCGGAGGTGCCGTCCGTTCGGTACTAGATCGTGGGACTGATCGCGGGATTGTTCGCGGGGCGGATCGAGGGACGTGAGGACGTTCCACTACATCAACCGCGTTCACTAACGCTTCTGCTGTATGATCTACAAGGGTACGTAGATCACTCATCCCCTCTCGTAGATGGACATCACCATGATAGGTCTTCGTGCGCGTAGGAAAATTTTTGTTTCCCATGCGACGTTCCCCAACAGCTTCCCCATCCGATGTGTGTACCATCATCTTATTCCCATCCGCATCTAGTTCGGTTCTTTTGCCCAATTTGTGCCATGTCATCTGTCTGGCTGTCTCTTCAACCATGAAAATACGTTGAAGTCTTGGTACGATTGGCATATACCGAAGAACACTAACTGCGATTTTGGTCTGCCTCTTCTCACCCATACCGTTGTCTACCACAAGATACCTGCAAGACTCGCAATTGGGACAATAGTCCAAGTGTGCATACTCCTTCCTAAATAAGACACATCCTTTCTCACATGCATCTATCTTCTCATAGGGCATCTTAAGTACACGAAGTATTTTGTCCGACTGGTACAGGTTTGCAGGCATGACATGGCCTTTGGGTAGGAAACGTCCAAATAGTGCCATCATCGCATCGTAGCATTCTCTTCCCAAGTTGAACTGAGCCTTCAGAGCCATTACTTGTGCAATTGCATCCAGCTGACAGAGCTCAGTGTGCTCATGGAGAGGACGTTTTGAAGACTCCAACATTTCATAAAAGGCCTTTGCAGATTCCTCCATCTCATCTTCCGAATCCCGAGCATCATCAAAGCCTTGCACCATGTCTTCGATCCCAGTACCATGCTCGTCCGTGCGACGACGGACCACCTCAGCTCTTGTGCGTTGTATAGACTCACCATGAAATGTCCACACCGTATAATTAGGCTTAAAACCCCTCCTCTGTAGGTGTTTAATCATTACAGCCTCTGTCGTCTTTTTATAGTTGTCGCATCCAGGACAGGGGCAATAGTCTCTTTCGTGGCCATTTGCGAATGCGGCTTTCACAAATTCCTTTGTTTTTAAAAACCATTCTTTCGTCATCTCTTTCTGACTAGGGTGACCGGTATACATCCACGCACGATCACTCATCTTGCGTAGCTACTAAAGACAGAAGAAATATATTTATATATAATTTAGCATTTATATTCATCGGTTAATCAGGTTCACCATTTTTATTACGTTCAGGCAACCTACACACTAATAGGTAAAGATAGGTCCTAATCCCACCCGAGTATGTGTAGATTGGATTCGTTTTCCCATGCTCTGCTCCGGATCCAACGCAAAATTTCGACAACACCTCCCCGCTGTTCTCCTAATACACGTCTCCGCAATAAACAGAGAGGATGTGCATCCGGAGAACAACAGGGAGGCACTGACGAAATTACGCATCGGATCCAGAGCACAGCATACGGGAAAACGAACCCAATCTACACATACTCGGGCTATCCATGGATAATGTTGGACAATTCGAAAGGATGGCGGTTATAAATATGCAAAGACATGCATATTTATAGATGTCGCCCTTTCGAACGGGAGACGCATACTGGTCATGCATACTGATAAATTAATTGAATTACCTAAATCTAGAAAGTTTCATCCGGAAACCGAGCCACAGTAAATGAAGGGGCGGGGAGGAGATGAAATTTGTACTGACCCACGAATGCAGGGGCGGAGCTCGTACAACGCACGGACAGGTCTTCGCACAGCAGACCTCACAGCGACGGGACAACTATCACATGTAAATCCACCCGATCAACACAAATATTCCAATTATGTCATTTTAGAGGAAAACAAGCTAAGTATATAATATTCATGAGCTAACCAAGGTTCTTGTGCCATTTTGAGCTTATTATGGTATTTTGGAGCTAAATGGGCTAATTATGTCATTGTTCGGTTAATTAAAGCAAGGATAATATGAAAGAGGAGAAGAAAGAGGAGGAGGAGGAGAAGAAGAAGAAATCAAGAAGAAGGAGGAGGATGAGGAGAAGGAGGAGGAGGAGAAGGATAGAAGGTCCTTGGCCTTCTCATCCTCTTCCTCCTCCTCCTCCTCCTCCTCCTTCTCCTTCTTCTCTTCTTCTTCTTCTTCTTCTTCTTCTTTCTTTTCATTTTGCCTATTTCTTCTCCTCTTCTCCTCTTGTTGGAGCTAAATTACCTAATTATGTCTTTTTTGAGCTAAATGGGCTAATTATCCCATTTTAGAGGAAAACAAGCTAAGTATATAATATTAATGAGATAACCAAGGTTCTTATGCCCTTTTGAGCTTATTATGGTATTTTGGAGCTAAATGGACTAATTATGTCATTGTTGGGGAAATTACCCTACTGCATGGACATGCACCTACCACGCAAAGTTCGCAGGTCCAGAAGTTGCCCTTTTGGTCCAGAGGACTTTCCAGGTTACCTATACTACTTTTCAGTTTATATAAAACTTTTCGATATTTTCTACATTTGAGGATGGCAATATTATTTAAGTTGTCCTGTTTTGCTCCGGTACCAATAAATATAGACGATACATTATTTTGACAGACTTGATTTCAACAAAAGAACATGTGATCTTCTTTGAAGTAGTCTTGAACCTAAGCAATAATGATGGGCGAATAAACTAACAGAATCTACCACTAAATCTACTAATTAACTAACATAATCTACCACTAAAACTACTAATTAATTCCAAAAAACTAAATACCAAATATGTGATCTTCTTTTTGTCTTCTCCTCCTCCTATTCTTCTTCTTCTTCTTCTTCTCCTCCTCCTCCTCTTCTCCTCTTCTCCTCCGCCTCCTCTTCTTCTTCTTCTTCCTATTCTTTCTAGTAAGCTAACTAACCTAACTAACCAAGCTAACTAAACCTATCGCTAAACCTAGATAGCACTAAACAACACAAAAATAACAAAAACAGAATCTACCACTATAACAAAAACAGAATCTACCACTAAGTAACTAAAAAAGAATCTAGCTACCACTAAATACCAAACAATAAAAAATCAACTTCTTCTTCTTTTTTCTCTTCTTCTCCTTCTTATTTTTTTCTTATTCTCTTCTTCTCTTCTTCTTCTCTTCTTCTTTACTTCTTCTCCTTCTTATTTTTTTTCTTCTCTTCTTCTTCTTCTCCTTCTTATTTTTTTCTTCTCCTCTTCTTCTTCTTTTTCTTCTCCTCCTCCTCCTCCTCCTACTCCTCTTCTTCTTCTCCTCTTCTTGTCCTCCTCCTCCTCCTCTTCTCCTCTTCTCCTCCTAACTAAATCTACTAACCTAACTAAAACTACTAACCTAACTAAATCTACTAACCTAACTAAAACTACTAACCTAACTAAATCTACCACTAAAACTACTAACAATAACAACTACTAAAACTACTAAAAAATAATAAAACTAGTAAAAAATAATGCGAGTGGGGGGGTGGGGGCTCACCGAGAGGGGCGGCTGTGGAGGGGCCGGGGTGGCGGGGCGGCGCCGGGGGCGCCAGGTGCGGCGGCGCGATGGTGGTGAGGCAGCGGCAGCGGGGGCGGGGGCGAGGTGAGGGGAGAGAGAGAGGGGCGGCGGCGGGGGCGACAGGGCCGACAGGGGCGGTAGTGGGGCATGACAGGGGCGGTGGGAGGGCGGCGACGCGACGGGGGGGGGGGGGGGGGGGGCGGCGCGACGGTGGTCCTGGCGGCCGTTACAGAGAGAGGAGCGCGCGGGGTGGGGAGAGAGAGCGAGGGGCGCGCGGGGATGAGCCGTTACAGAGAGAGAGAGGGTCAGGGTGGGGGGGAAGGAGCCGTTAACGGAGTTAGCGCTTTGCCGTCTGCCTCCGGACTCTTTGCCGTCCGCTAGCAGACGGCAAAGGTCTGAGTCCTGTTTGACCTAGCCACCCCGCGGTCAGGTGGGCCTATCTACATCTTTGCCGTCTGCCTCTGGACTATTTGTCGTCCGCTAGCACACGACAAAGAGGTGACAGATGGCAAAAAGACTGTATGCCATCAGCCAGTACTGTGCCGTCTGTTTTGCTGAAGCTGATGGCAAAGACAATCTTTGCCATCAGCTAGCAGACGGCAAAGACTAGGCAGATGGCAAAATACTGATTTCCAGTAGTGGTAGTAGTTCTCATTTCGTCTTCGTTACCTCTTTTCAAGATCTAGTTTATATTCTCTTGTTCCAGAGTGGTGATGATGCTGTTATTTTGGGTCAATCAAGGTGTTCTATCAAGATCATGGTGTTCCCTTTTTCTATTTAGTTGTTTGTTATGAATCTTGTCTAATTCTCCCATCTTATCGAATTTTTGTCCCCTTTTCCTACCGAAGTGCTGCCGAAATTTTCTGTGAATTCTTCCTTGTTTCTCCTATCATTCTTCCTCTCTTTGAAACCTTCAAGGATCATTGGTTTCACTCATTTGTCAAAGAAGCAACTAAGTTTTACCTCGTGCGCTTTCTCTTCCTCTTCCCCTTTCATTCTTGGATCTCGGGTCGAGATCCTCTTGTAGTGTAGGAGAGTTGTGACAACCCGAGACCGATGTTCGAGAAGATTCCCCTTTTATTCCGTTTTCGTCGCGTGACTTATTTTATTTGTCGCATCATCATTGTATCATGCGCATCATCCGCATTGCATCGGCATCCCGTTGCCGCCAGTTTTCAAAACTTGCATCCGTTGTTAGTTGCCGGTTCTCGTCGTTGTCCGTTCTGAGCCCGACCGCACACGCACGCGCCCACGACATCGCCAAAACTTGTTTTTAAAAGTGTGTGTAAAATATTCTCTGATTGAGTTGAAACTTGGCGTGCGGTCTTAATTAGTTGAAGCTAGGCCGCCAGTCAAATTTCGTCGCAATCGGAGTCCGTCTGGTATCCGAACGGTCGACAGTAGCGGCATCGTATCCGGTCTATCGTCGAACATTTTCCGGTATTTTAAATCACGTTGCCGGGTGCCCGTTTTCCCTCTCATCTCCGGCTAGCCTACTCTACACGGCCACTTAGCCCCTCCCCACTTCGAGATCATTCGATTCCGATCGCGCGGTTGAAACCGGGGCGAAATTCCGCTAGACCTAGCCCCCCATTCTTGTAAATAGACCCCTCCTCCTAATTTTGGACACCCAACCCCCTTTGCCTCGAAAAACGTGCCCTCACCTAACCCTAGCGCAGCCTCCCACCTCTCTCTCCTCCTCAGATGACGGGCCCGCGAGCCCCCACGAGGCCCGCCGAGCCCATCACGCCGCCTACCCCTAGCCCGAGGCCGCCGCCGCACCCAACGCCCCTTCCCGATATCCCATGCCTCCTCCCGTGCACCGCCGCCATGCGCCACCAGCTGCCGGAGCTGGCAACCCCGCGCCACCCCTACATCAGGCCGGACCTCCGCCCGCCGTCGCCGGCAGCCAGCCCCAAGGGCGGCAGCCACAGCTCGCCCCCGAGCCAGCCCGATCTGCGCCGCCTCGCCGCCTCCCCGCGTTCCGTGGCTCTCTGCCCCGCCGCGCCGGACCCATGCCCCGATGCCTCGCCGCCCCTCGGTTCCCGCACTGTCCCCAATCGCCTCCTGCCTCGCCGGCCACCGCCGCAGGCCCCACGCCCTGCGTCGCCGCATTCCCGTCGCGATTTGGATCGAGCGGATCCAGATCCAGCGACTGCCGCTCACGTCGAGCTGGGCCGCAGCGCCCCGGGCCAGCACCGTGCCGAGCCGGCCCACCTCTCATGTGCTCTAGCGCGACCGAGCCGGCCCAGGCTCGCCCGTCGGCCCAGCCAGGCCGGCTTCCTCCCCCGCCGAACCAGGCCCCAGGCCCACGGTGAGCTCCGTGTTGCCCCTTCTACCGCCCTATTTTGCGCACTAGGCGATAGGTAGTTTAGTTGTGCTCAATGCGAAATTCGGCCTAGATTTCGAATCAGGCCCTGTAGTATTTTTTTAGGTTTTTCAGATTTAATAATTACAGGAATATAGCTGATTTTAAAATACCCGTCGATAATTAACCGTGCCTCGGATTGCAACGAGTTGTATATGAAACTTGTGTCATTTTTTCACGTAGATTCACATTTTGCAACTTGCATGCATGTTTGAATTAGTTTGACCCGCCGAATGCCTAGAAACGCGTGTTGTTCTATTATGTTTTTATTCCGTAGTTATTTTCGTGCGTGTCCGGATTGCTCAAACCCCGTAGATAAAATGCTCATGTTTTAGGAACCCTTTTGCCATGTATTTTAGAGTGGTTGTTTGAATTTTTGCATGTAGGATTCCGTAGCTAGTTTGCTATACCGTGTTTAGGACATATTCTGGCATATCGTGTGGCGATATTTTTTGTTGCAACCCCACATGTTATACATGTTTCCGGGGTAGAAAAATCCATAGAATTTAACTATGCAATTAGTTTTAGCTTTTGAGCGAGTTAGTGCGCGTGATATTTTGCCATGATGCCCTTCTGTTTATTTTGTGGGATTTAATCCGTCGCGATATGAAGGAATTGTCAACTAGAGAATTGCCCTTGCATATGTATGCTAGCCTCTCGTGATTTTGGTTGCAATAGAAATCCATGTTTAGGTGTGGTTTGCTTGCTCTCAACATGCTAGGAAATAGTGTTGTTTTGGAGATGCTGAAATATTTCTAAGTCTGAAATCTGTTATATTTTGTAGCTGTCTTGTCACGAGTTTATCTGATGATCTGTAGCTCTTTTGACGTTGGTGCAATGGAGTTAGTTGTAGACTTTCGGATTCTCCAGCATGCTATGAGTTTTCATGCCATTTGGACTCCTGTAGCTTATGGTTTTTATGCTGTCAATATGCCTTCAGATCGAAAACTGCACTATCATAAACTGTGGTTTTCACTAAGTCTGAAACAGTGTGTGAGATGCTATTTTGCGAGTTCTTTTCCATGCTTCCATGGTTTCATGCTAGGTGTTATTGGTTGTATGTTGTAGTGCATCTTGACCTCTATTGTGTCATGCCTTGGTTGAGCATATTGTATTTGTGTAGCTCGTAGTTGTGGGGTGTAGAAAATGCTATGTGGCTGATTTTGGCATATTGTAGTGATTTCTTGTTTAGCCCGTAGTTGTTGAACCGTTGCTCCATTTTGATCGTATCCTATATGAAACTTGCTTAGAATATCGTGTAGTTTCATATTATCTTGCTGGTTGTGTGTTTTGAAATGCTTGTGACTGTCGTTGCACACATATTGCATTCATGCCATCATATCTTGCGGTGCTTGTATCTTTTGATCCGTAGCTCCGTTGGAGATGTTCTCTATGTGTAAATTGCTTGTAACGACGCGTAGAATCACGTGAACCTATTTTTATTGATGTTTAAAACACATTTAAATATGTTAATTCAGATCTGGACAGAATTGTAAATTAACATGTGAGGTCGTCTCGGAGATGCTATATGTCATTTCCGACCTCATTTAAAATGCCTAGTTAGGTAGTTTAATTGCGCTTTACCTTTTACCATGTTTAACAACATTTAATATTGCCATGTACCTAATCGAGATAGAACTAAATAATCCGTATGTGGAGTTTCGTCAATATGCAACTCGTTGCATATTGAACTTCACTTAATGTGTAGTGTTTGATTGTTGTGAATCATCATGCCATGTCTTGCATATGTTCAACCGTTCATGCATCATATGTGGATTGCATCTTGTCGTGCATGTGCCGTGGTGAATATATGTGTTGGTGCTTGTTTCCGGTTTGCTTCGTGTCGATAGAGTTCCGCAAGCGTGTTAGAAAGTGAGGAACCGTTCGACTACGTTGGTTCGTCTGCTTCACGGAGTCATTCTTCTTCCAAGTGGGATCTCAGGCAAGATGACCATTTCTCCAGATACCATTACTATCATTGCCATGCTAGTATTATCATTTCTGTCGTTATTTCTCGTTGCCTACCACCTGGTTAATATCAGCCTCTCAACAATGCCATGAAAACCTTCAACCTGTTCACAACCTAGCAAACCACTCATTGGCTATGTTACCGCTTGCTTAACCATGTGTTAGCGTTGCTGGTTGCAGGTATAGTTGCCTTCATGTGATTACATGAATTCCTTGTTATATCATATTAAATGCTATTTAATTTAATGCACCTATATACTTGGTAAAAGGTGGAAGGCTCGGCCTTTCTAGCCTGGTGTTTTGTTCCACCTTTACCCCCTTAGTTTCGGCTACCAGTGTTATGTTCCTTATTTGAGCGCTCCTAACACGATTAGGGTTGTTATGGGCCCCCCTTGATAAAAAAAATTAGATTAAAGCTGGTCTCGCAAGGCCCAACTTTGGTTCTACATTTGCCTAATAACATAATAATAATGCATAGGGATCCGCCGGCACCCGCGGAGTAATTTAATCAACCCCCGGGCCAGTGCTCCTCATTAGTGTTAGTCCAACTTGAGCGATGTCCAGCGCCCCCTGGTCACCCAGGGTTTAGCGATCCCGACGTCTAGCTCATCCATCGTGTCCTGAGAACGAGATACGCGGCTTCTATCGGGATCGTCGACACGTCGGGCGGCCTTGCTGGATTAGTTTTACCTTTTACGAGATATTTTGTGCATCGGGATTCCGGTGATGCTTTGGGTAATCTCAGAGTTGAGGTTTTCCACTAAGGAGTCCGACTTGTGGTAATTTCTATGCGGCTTGTGGTAATTTGTGATCGAGGATTTCTATGTGGCTTGTGGTAATTTGTGATGGACTAGTTGGAGCACTCCTGCAGGGTTAAATCTTTCGGAAAGCCGTGCCCGCGGTTATGTGGCAACGTGGAAACTTGTTTAACACTGGTTCTAGATAGCTCGAAGTTAACTTAATTAAAATATGCCAACTGAGTGCGTAACCGTGACTGTCTCTTCCGTGAGTTCCTTCTCCGGTCGAGGACACGGTGGGGTTATGTTTGACGTAAGTAGGTGTTCATGATCATTCATTTGATCATCAGTAGTTCACGTTCGTTATGCGTAGATCACCCCCCTCTTTATTCTTGTACTTGTAAGTTAGCCACCAAATAAATGCTTAGCCGCTTGCTGCAACCTCACCACTTAACCATACCTCACCCATTAAGCTTTGCTAGTCTTGATACCCTTGGAAATGAGATTGTTGAATCCCCTGTCACTCACAGATTACTACAACACCAGTTGTAGGTACAGGTAAAGGTTACTTGACGCGAGCGCGTTGACCGTTCATTTGTAGTTGCTTCTTCTTCTTCATCATCGATCTAGGATGGGTTCCAGGCCGGTAGCCTGGGATAGCAAGGATGGACGTCGTTCTTGTTTTCTCGTTTGTTTTCGTCCGTAGTCGGACCCTGCTCTTCTTCGTGTTATTTATGCATTGTACTGATGTGACTCTGATGTAGCTTGTGGCGAGTGTGAGCCAATTCTATATATCTCATCTTTTCAGTACATGTACTTGTAACGATATCCATTCTTGCGAAACGACGAGATGCGCTTCTATCCCTGATGAGGCCATCGTGCCAAATTGAGGATAGGATTGCATTTTGGACGTTACAATCACACCCAAATTCAAATGTGCATCATTGCATGTTAGTGGCTTTGTGAGCCGAATAACACATTCGCTAAGATGGCGAAACAATTTCCAATGTGGCACATCCTCATGTTACCCGCCAAACTTCAGCACCGTTGTCTTCTCTCGAGGAAGTCAAAGAAGGGCAGTGAGGTTGCCTACCTCCATCCGCTAACCCAACACCGAGATATCCATCGTCTCGTCCAGGCCGCCATCGTCACCATTGAAAGGAACTACACCCGCTCGCCCAGACCTAGAAAACCTAGCATCGACGATCCGGATGACCAGCAAGGGGTATGCAACACTAACTCGTCAATTCCTCCATGGGGGAAGTCGAGGAAACTTTATTCGCCGGAGCGTTGCCACCACCTCGGAAAACTAATCCTAACCTATCTACAAGTTGTCGCCGGAGCATCAGAGTTCTCCACACCTCTCGCCGACGGAGCGGTAGACTAAGGGAGGAAGATCACACGGGTTGGCTGCCCACGGTTGAAGGTGCAAAGCGGTTCTCCGTCCTGTGAACCCTTATCAGGAGGGAAAAATTCTCCCTTTTGTTCATGCTGCTGATTTGTTCAATCTTGTGTTCATGATAGTCGATTTGTGTTATGGTATGGAGATTCCTCTTTTAATATCCAGTGCAAACCTCAGCCGTCAGATCCTCGCCATGTCGGTAGTAGTTCACCGTCAGGAATGCATGTCCGTCTTGATCTTTCACACATCGTATGGGCTTGCCAGAGTAAATGTTATGCTAGTACACTCACTCACTCACTCACTCACATGCATGCATGCGATAGCCGGACCACGGCTTGTAGCAGCACGTACCTACACATGTTGTACAAGCAGATTTCCAAGTGATGAGTTAATCCATGGCTCGTCTTGACTGTTCACAAACTGACACCTTATTTACCAGTTGATTTCCACGTCATGTCATAAATCCGTGGCTCGTCTTGACGGTTCAAGTCATGAGTTAAAAAAAATCGTGATATTTGAATATACTAGATGCCTAGCTAGGTTTGGTTCACCACCGGACTCCTATATAAAGGAGCCTTGCATTTGGCATTTTCATCAACACCTCCTCAACACATCCAGTAAATTAAGCACACATCGTAGCGATGAAGGGTCTCCTGTTGTGCGCGCTCGCACTTGCCTTTGCTGCGGTGACCACCCATGCCCAGCTGCAGTCCTGCCCGGCACGCTGCGGCAAGCAGGCCGACGGTATGGAGTGCCCCAACAACCTCTGCTGCAGCAAGGATGGGTACTGCGGACTGGGCGTCGACTACTGTGTCAGGGTTTCCCCTCGCCAGCTGTAGCTCTCTTACGCGCTCTCTCCTCGCCAGCTCGAACCGGTGGAAGGAGAAGGAAGAAGTGGGGGTAGACGAGGGGTAGACTTAGGTTTCCGGCGCACGAACGCCACCTCGTGTATTCCCTGAGCTCGAACTCAATACACGCCCCACTGTACGTTACAATCACGCGAGGGAGGAGTGTTTATACCCGCGATCGCAGCGCTCCACACCGCACCCACGACGCGCACTCACCCCACGTCCCTGCGCTCTGGCACGCGCTCCCGCCGCGCGCGCACGCGATCCGCGCGGCCAGTTCCAACGCCACGACGCAGTCCATCCTCGCGCCCGTTGCGCCAACAGACACCCTACACACGCGACACCTGCATAGACATGCCCACGCAGCTCCTACACGCACGCACGCACACCTACGTCGCGGACCCGACGCGTCCAGCGTGCCCGGCGCGCGCCCATACACGCGCCCGGCTCGTTCGGCGCCTCGCCGCGACTTATTTCCCAACATTCGCGCCCTAAGTCGCGGCTCAGAGCAGCCTGGCGTCCTCGACGCCGGCGTCCATCAGCATCGCCTGCTCCGTCGCCGCTGCTTTCTTCCGCTGCGGGCACTCCCGCTTGAAATGGCCGCGCTCGTTGCAGTAGTAGCAGCGCCCACGCCGCTTGTTCCTGCCGCCTGACGCCGTGCTCGCCGTGCCGTCGTTGTCGTCGTTGTAGCCGCCTCCTCCATGACGTCGCTGCCTCGTCTGCCACTGCGCCTCCGTCAGCATGAGCTGTTCGCCCGCGCGCTCGCCGCCGCTCCGAGCACGTCGACGCGTCCTCTCCTCAAACGCCTTCAGACGCCCGACAACCTCCTCGAAACGCATGTCATCGACGTCACAAAACTGCTCGATGCCGGCCACCGCGGCGTACAGCCCGTCCGGCACGGTGTCGAGCAGCTTTTTGACCATCGCCGCATCGTCAAGCGACGAGCCGAGTCCGGCGTACTTCGTCGCCATGCTGCTCACCTTCCCGGCGTACTCGTCAAGGTCGTCGGCGTCGTCCATTTGCATGCGGTCAAACTCGCCCCGGAGCATCGCCAACCGCGCCGTCCGCACTCGGCTTGCCCCGACGAATCGGACTTTGAGGGAGTCCCACACCTCCTTCGCCGTCGTCTTCGTCGCGACCTGCATCAGAAGATCCTCCGGCAGCGCCGCAAGCATCGCCGCGCGCGCCAGCTTGCTCTTGTTGGCGTCGACCTCCGCGCCGTCCGCCGGAGCCACCGCGCTCCACAGCGCGTGGGCGTCGAGTATGGCCTCGGCCTTGATGGCCCACGACGTGTAGCTCGTCGTCGTCAATGGTGACAGGTGCACCGTCACCACTCCAGCCACTGCCGCCGCCACTCCAGACCCGCCTCCGCCGTGCGGCACCACCGACTTCATGGCCGCCGTCGATCACCACCGAAACCGTGGCTCTGGTACCAAATGTCAGGGTTTCCCCTCGCCAGCTGTAGCTCTCCTACGCGCTCTCTCCTCGCCAGCTCGAACCGGTGGAAGGAGAAGGAAGAAGTGGGGGTAGACGAGGGGTAGACTTAGGTTTCCGGCGCACGAACGCCACCTCGTGTATTCCCTGAGCTCGAACTCAATACACGCCCCACTGTACGTTACAATCACGCGAGGGAGGAGTGTTTATACCCGCGATCGCAGCGCTCCACACCGCACCCACGACGCGCACTCACCCCACGTCCCTGCGCTCTGGCACGCGCTCCCGCCGCGCGCGCACGCGATCCGCGCGGCCAGTTCCAACGCCACGACGCAGTCCATCCTCGCGCCCGTTGCGCCAACAGACACCCTACACACACGACACCTGCATAGACATGCCCACGCAGCTCCTACACGCACGCACGCACACCTACGTCGCGGACCCGACGCGTCCAGCGTGCCCGGCGCGCGCCCATACACGCGCCCGGCTCGTTCGGCGCCTCGCCGCGACTTATTTCCCAACATACTGCAGTGCTGGTGCCGGCTGCCAGAGCGGTGCCTGCTACGACAACAAGATTTGCGGTGCGCAGGCCAAAGGCACACTGTGCCCTAACAACCATTGTTGTAGCTCGGGTGGTCGTTGCGGCTACGGCAGAGAATACTGCAGCAACGGCTGCCAGAATGGTCCTTGCTGGGCTGATCTCAAGTGTGGCCACCTGGACAATGGTAAGCTATGCCCCAACAATCTCTGCTGCAGCCAATATGGTTATTGTGGCCTAGGACCGGAGTTCTGTGGTACTGGCTGCCAAAACGGCGCCTGCACCACAGATAAGCCGTGTGGCAACAAGGCTAATGGTGCAGCATGCACCAACAACTATTGTTGCAGCGTGTATGGGTCTTGTGGTCTTGGCAAGGATTACTGTGGTACCGGCAGCTGCCAGAGCGGCGCATGCAACTAGTATTACCGTGGTACGCTCCTTACTTCCTGGTTGACATACTCAAGTGCGTGCTAGCCTTGAATCGTTGCCATGGAATTATAAGTGTTGCAATGAAAAAGTATAAGCATTGTAACAAGGAGTGATAATCAGTGGCAATAGCTAATATTATTGTCCCAAATTAAGTTCTACTTGTACCAGCTAGGCATCGCTATCAAGCTGTCGTGTGTCCTAATTAATACTAGCAAAAAAGCCCGTGCGTTGCAACGGGAAAGAAAATAACGCACGCTTTTAAATAACCACAACTCAAGACCTTAATAGGCCCACGTCTTTTAGTTTCACATGGAATCATATTTGTGTTGTCGACAGTGGCCTCAGTACTCACACAACGATAATGTGTTTAAATGTGTTCAGTCCTAAGGTCTCTCTTTCTCTCTTTGAGCAAAACATTCAATATGTTATGTATGCTTAGTTACAGAGGGAGTATACACTAACTCGATGTATATTTCATGAACAAATCAAAAAATAAAAGCATGAAAGAATATTGAGTACATGTATTCCAAACAATTCAAATTTATTTCTTGTGAACTTATATTATTAATGAACTGAGAATCACAAATGAATGCAAACACACTTAAGTAGACAAAGATGTTTATTTAGGCTACACATCGAGATGCACACTATCGTACGTGAGTGGAAGAAATCAAGATGAACTAATCTAGAGGCCATCGGAGTAATCTTTTTTGTTCGCAGTCTAGTTTACTGGTATCCGATGCATCCCATTATATATAATTGGCCTCTTCCACAAATAGTCAATTTCATCTTCTCCCGATTGCTATCTTTATCTCTTGATTTGAATCAGTATAGAAGAGAAAAGGTAAACAAAAAAATCAAAAAAAATAAACAAAAAATCATGTCTCTTGATGTGAACCAGCCTAATAGAAGAGAAAAGGTAACAAAAAATAAAAAAAATAAACAAAAATTGTTGAAGAGAGGATTCAAACCTGGGTGTCCTAGGTAAGAGGGGCACGCTCTAGCCAGAAGGCTATCGCAGCATATGTGTTCATTTCCAATTCACCCTCTTATAAACCAGAATCCTACGGAGTGACTTGTGATAAAAAAACGCACTAGTGGGGACGGGGCCTTTAGCCCCGGCCCGTAAGGGGCTTTAGTCCCGGTTCACCAACCGGGACTAAAGGGGCGGGACTAAAGGCCTAACCTTTAGTCCCGACCCTGTAACAAGCCGGGGCTAAAGGTGCTCAACGTGGGTGCCTCATAGCGCCCCAGGGGCAGGCCCTTTAGTCCCGGTTCGTTGCACGGACCGGGACTAAAGATTTTAGATTTTGCTTATTTTTGGTTTTTTTTTGAATGAAATTATTTTTGGGTTTTAGGGTTTTAGGGTTTAGGTGTTCGGGAGATTAACGTGATGCCTCGTTTGGTGTTCGGGAATTAGTTTTCATATAATTTAAATAGAAATAATTATGCATATATATATAAGATTAACATATCTTACAAGCGAGCATATATATACAATTATATGCAGATCTGAATTATCGGGACTAGAGCCCGTCTATTCGATTACATGGACGAACATTAGTAATGGCCCCTAGCTACACTAAATTCTCCTTTGTCATCTATAGCTTCCGTCCTCAGAAAGGTCACAAGCTCCTCTGCAACAGCAATCGCGCGTTGCTCTACTAGGACCTTGGTCCTCATGTCCGTGTACTATATAAGAAGAGGAGATGAATATGAATATCAATCATGATAACAAAGAATGACGGTTAAAAATAGAGGTGTGAATGTTCATTGCTTACGTCGAATCTGTGATCCTTGTGCTCAGAGGTAAACGTGAGAATGGTCTCACAAACTTAGTATCCGCATAGATGCGTTCCCCGTGGCTGCTGGTCGCACTTTACGAGAATAGAATATATATAATGAAAATAATAATCTAGCATCATAGATGTATTGAAAATAGAAGTATATCATGCTACTACTTACCTGAGTCGCTCTAAAGGTCAGCTTCTCCGGCTCGATACCGGGAGTCACGCACTTGAACCGCTTCCAAACCCTGCCCGACAAGGATAATGATTTGCTAAGTTTTTCATTAATTGATATATCAGAAAATCATTGAAAGAGACCGATAGAGCACAAGAATGATTGAAATTACCCTTGGAGCATGTCCTGCAGGCTTTGGAACTGTTCCAAGGGTCTCGATAATGGGTCGAAGGCATCAACTCTTCCCTTATCAATTTGAATGTCCAACAGAATCCAATGGAAGCTGCACATGTGTGTATATATATATGTGTGTGTGTGTCAGTAACTTATCAATTACACTTATAAGTGAATGGACACAACATAGTAAAGACCCTCACCTGAAGTTGTATGGAAACAGTATGTGGTCACAGAAATTTTGATCTCCTAGAAACCTTAGAAGGTTTTCCTCCGTCTCCTTGGGTTTATCAGTTAGCGTCGCTATATGTATTTTATCTGGGTCAATAAACCCAATATTTATGATGTTCTTTTTTTTACAATCCAGAATCTTCATTCTGCATAATAGAGTACAAGTTATATATAGACAATGAATTGAAATAACTAAACAAGTTATATGTAGACAACGAATTGAAAAACTTACAAACAATAGCAACTCATAAGCGATTTGTCGAGGGCGTCGCCATTGTACATCTGGAAGAGTTCATCAAAGTCGATATGGATTTCTTCGGGGCGGCCGTAGTACTCTCGTGGGACACTCACCACGATCATCGTTCTCCCATTCTTTGATTCACTTAAGTACCATGTATGCAAGTAACGCATATTTGTTGGGAGATCATCTTTGCTGACCAAAGGCTCTCCCATGACAAACTGTGGCTTAGGGGCTACCATAGCCTTGGGTAACCTATCGTCTTGGGAAGCCAGAACATCTTCAACCGAGACACCCCATTCAGCCGCCCACTTCTTTGCTAATTCAAAATCTTGCCCCTGCACCGGAGGGGGAACATTCTCGGTTAACACCTTGAGGGGTGGGATCGACTGTTTGGCCTGTTGTCCAAGCTGAGGAACGTCAGATTTTTTCTTGCTTGTAGTTGAACTTGATTTGCTCCCACTTGCACTTGCACGTGATCTGCTCTTTTTCACTTCCTTCTGCAATGTGCGTGTATAGTCATCAGGCTTATGGTGTAAGTCATACTGTGATGGAAGGGTCGTGAAGTATTTTGCAAATGCTATTTGCTTCTCGGTGTATTTCGGGCGGGGCTCGGGTTCCTTCTTTTTCATCTGCGCATCATGATGTTCCTTTGCTATCCTGGCGTTTTCCTCGGGGGTACGATCATAAGGTCTGATAGGAAGATTAGCATGAGGTACCTTTGGGAGGGGCGATCGTTTGTGCTTTGGGGGGCTCCGTCGCTTAGAAATCGTCGACGGAGCGTTCTTGGTGGCACGCTCCCGCTTAGTATCCGGAGCGGGCGGCGGCGGAGACGGACGACCCAAGTCCGGCGGCGGTGATCGAGATGGACTCGTGTTGTGCTGGCCGACGTCATGTGGAGGGCTTGGAGGTAATGGAGGTATAGGTGACCTGCGACGACTCGGAGGCGGTGTTGTCCTTGGGGCCGAGCCTGGAAGCTTGATGAAGTTCTTGTCCCATAGGATGACTCCACCCAGTACTTCTCCGAGTGTCCTCTCATCTTCGGGTCCAGCTATGTCGAGCTCCATATCATGAAACCCCGTCATGATTTCATCCACCCCGACTTTAGCAAAGCCAGCTGGAATCTCACGGCCATGCGAGCGTGCATCAGGGCCACAAGATAAAGCTTGTCCGACGGCCACCTTCATGGATATGTTCTTGAATTTCTGATGGAGTTCACATGATGTTGACTCCTTGATTCCATCCACGGGGTATCCGGGACCGCCCTCTATCATTCTTCATGCATCGTCGGGCGGGGCCTCAGATTCAGCCACGCTGCTTTTCCGCTTAGATGGGGCGCCGGTAATATCAAGTGCAGGATCTTCCTGGCGCGGTACTCCTCTAAGCTCATCAATCTGCTTCTGTTGCTCGTTAATCCTGGCAAGCAACTGGTTGAACTTGTCATTCTCCTCATCCTACTGTCACTTCTTTGCTCTCTCTCGGCTTCTGTAAGTGTCTTGGTCTTTGGCAAACCCAAGCCACCACGGGTAAGAAGGACCGAAGCCTCGCGTTCGTCCTCCATGTTCGTCATTGCCGAGGACCAGTGTGAGCAAATCTTTATCTCTATCTGCAGTGAACTTTCTTGTTCCCTCCTTAATTTCTTTCACTATCCTTTTCCAATTCTCCTTGGGTATCCTAAGACCGTCACTGCAGATGAGGTCCCCTGTTTCTTCGTCGTACGAACCACCATGCGTAAGGAACCAATTTCTTGCTCTCAATTCCCACTCATCACGGAGTGGTTCAGGTACCATGCCTTTATCTAGCAGATCTTGCTCTTTCTTATCCCACTTTGGGATGGCGGTCTCATAGCCCCCTGGCCCCAGCTTGTGGTGATATTTCTTCTTGTCGGCATTTATCTTGTTCTTTTCTGATAATGCCTGGGCATCTTCTGACTCCTTGTACTCTTGAAATGCCTTCTAGTGATTCGCGTGCTTGGCTAGATACCCCTCGAATACTGGCACTTTCTTTGTCTTCAGATAGTTTTTCCATAGCTTCTTCTTCCAGCTACGGAACAGTTCGACCATCTTCTTTAGAGTCCACTGCTTGACTTTGGCCCTCAGTTTGTCTGCGGCGTCTTCATTCTCACATTCTGGCAGGTTGAAATGTGACATGAGATCATTCCAAAGATTATCTTTGTACCTTTCGGCGACATAGTCACTATCGGCTGCCCCTTTACGCTTGTTCCACTCCCGAACGATGATCGGGACATGATCCCTAACAAGAACTCCGCATTGCTTCTTGAATGTGTCAGCAGCATTCTTAGGAAGCTTGGGTTGGCCCGTAGGCAATATCACCTCAAAGGTGTAATGCGTCCGTGCATCCAACTTTCTAGTCGGGCCTCGTTTCGTAGCTTTGCTCGATGTGGAGGCCTAAGAGGGAGAAACATTCGTCAAATGAATGTATATGTATACAATATAGAGCTATCTCCAATATTTTTCACATATTACAAGTGATTGTCGAACTTCATATGTATACCTCGTCGGACTTTATTATTTCTTCACCGGCTTCTCCACCGACTTCTCCATCAGTGGAGCTATCAACTTCTCCGTCATTGGACCTATCTCCTGCCCCATCGGCTTCATCTTCGTGTCGCTCGACCTCCATTCCATATCCGGAGGGGTTTAGATATGACGACGGAGATTCAGCTGGTTCAACGTCGGGGCCGTCTTTGATTATATCTTCAAGAAGTTCTTCCTCTTCAAGGATCGTGATATGTGGATCCATAGTTCTGCAAAAAATGGACATTTGATTAACTAATAAACTAACAAACTATATAAGAGGGGTTGGAAACTTCGAAGTGTCGTTTTATATAGGAGGACCTTTAGTCCCGGGTCTTGGCTAGAACCTAAACTCTAAAATACCAGCCGGGCGGAGCCCAGTCCCGGACACTTAGGCATATACAATAGCAAAATTAAACTAGTTCTATTAATTTTCTTGCTAAAAATTAAACTGTTAACACTTAAGCATATACAATAGCAAAATTAAACTATTAACACTTAAGCATATACAATAGCAAAATTAAGCAATAATCTAAGAAACACTATTAACACTTAAGCATATACACTATACAATAGCAAAATTAAATGACAAAAAAATATTTCTTCTTGTATCCCTAAACTAATTTTTCCTCTTCTTCTATTTCTCCTCTTCTTCTACTTCTTCTTCTACTTCTACTTCTCCTCTTATTCTACTACTTCTCCTCTTCTCTTCTTCTACTTCTCCTCTCCTCCTCTTCTAATTTTTTCTCTTCTTCTACTTCTCCTCTTCTTCTATTTTTCCTCTTCTTCTCCTCTCCTCCTCTTCTTATTCTCCTTTTTCTTCTTTTCTTCTCCTCCTCTTCTTATTTTCCTTTTTCCTAATTCTACATATTACTAACCCTAATAATCTAGCACAAACCTAATAACAATAGGAATTAAATGACAAAAAAAAATATTTTTCTTCTTTTCTTCCTTTTTTCTTCCTTTCTTCTCCTTTTTCTTCCTTTCTTCTCCTTTTTCTTCTTTTCTTCTCCTTCCCTTTTTCTTCCTTTCTTCTCCTTTTTCTTCCTTTCTTCTCCTTTTTCTTCTTTTCTTCTCCTTTTTCTTCCTTTCTTCTCCTTTTTCTTCTTTTCTTCTCCTTTTTCTTCTTTTCTTCTACTGGCCGGAGTGTTGGGGCGGAGGGGGCGAGGGGCTTACCGGCCGGAGGTGTCGACAGCGCGCGGTGAGGAGGGCGGCGCGCGGCGAGGAGGACGGCGGCGGCGAGGAGGACGACGGCGACGGCGAGGAGGACGGTAGGTGGCGGCGAGCAGGACGGCGGGCAGCCTGACGGTGTCGTCGAGTTCGTCACTGTGCCGCGCCGGGCAGGAGAACGAGGAAGAAGGAGAGAAGGAAATGCGATTTGGGTTGGAAATTTTCTAACTCCCGTTAATATAGGTGGATCTTTAGTCCCGGTTCGGGGCTCGATCTGGGACTAAATACCCCCTTTAGTCCTGGGTGGAGCCACGACCCGGGACTAAAGGCCCTTTTTGGCAGACCAGAAGGTGGGAAGCAGGGGCCTTTAGTCCCGGGTCGGGGCTCGAGCCGGGACTAAAGACACCCTTTAGTCCCGGTTTGTGGCAAGAACCGGGACTAAAGGTTAGGCTATTAGTTCCGGTTTTAGACAAAAGTCGGGACTAAAGTGTTGCCTATATAAACCCTCGCCCCTGCCCACCCTCTCCCCTGTTTTTTGGTTGTTGAAGTGTGACCATGCCATGCTCTTGCCACTCTAGTTCATGCACATGACGTGTTGGATGAAATGGCTGAGGCACTCTACTTAAGCGTTCTCCTCTCCAAGCTCGACCTCCAAGCTCCATTTTCCTTAATATTTGTCTAGGTTTGGCCGTGCACCAACTGCACAACTGTTTTAAAAGGTTAGCTACTTCATCCTTTCATTTGTCACTGCTAGTGTAGCTCATTTCAAATGCTCAAATTAACTTCTTAGAGTCTGCACATGCGTAGGGTGTCGTCCCGTGCCCGTCCTCACCATTGTCGATCGCCCCGCGCCGATCTCGTCGCGAGCACCACCGTGGAGAGCCTCTTGTTCTTATCTTCTTTTTAAAAGAAAAAAAATCTTACTTGTATGATTTAGATACATACTTGTATAAATTACTCACTTTCATTATTTTTTGTTAATATATAGTGCGATGGTTTTGGTATCCGCCTCCGTCGGCCCTCGTCCTGTCTATGATTCGGATGTGGTATATATTATCTTTTATAACTATTTGTTTTATTTAGTGTTTATGACAATTATGACGACCAACGTGACATATATTTTTTAATCTAGGAGGTATGTGAACCGGAAATTCCAACCCACATAGAAATTCTTGTCGAGAAGTTAAATTTGGTTGAAAAAGAAAACAAATACTTGAAGAAAAAATTGAAAATAATTGAGGACAAGAATATGGAACTGGAGTTGCATGTCGCCGATGTCATCGATGATCGCAAGATGAAGATCGATGCGATGCGGTTGAAGATGGATGCAATGCGCTTGAAGATTAGGAATATTAGAAAATATGCCATTGATAAAGAGGCTTGCTATCATTATGCTGTTGGGTCAATTGTTACCTTAGTTGCGATTTTGATCGCATTTTTTATTTATTTAAATATTTTACATAGTTGTATGTTGTTTTTATGAGAGAACTTTATGTATTTAAAGGCACATCACAAAATTTCAACAATTTCTAACTTCATTTGGTATTCTTCGTGCATTTACTTATATTTTTTTGAGCTAGTTGACCCTAAAATTGAAAAGCACTATAAATGAACTCTGAAAATGTTGAAAGTTAGCATGCTATCATCATTTCACCCACATAGCATGTGTTAAAAAGTTGAGAGGGCTACGACAAAAACTGGATGCACTTCGTGTACAAAACGGACAATCTCTCTCGAAGTATCAGCGTTTCGAACGAGAACTCATCTCTTACAAAGGGATTTCATTTTTTGAACTTATTTGAACTCCATACTTTTTGTGTGTTCAAAATGCACCATTCAAAGGCACATCACAAAATTTCAACAATTTCTGACTTCATTTGGTATTCTTCGTGCATTTACTTATTATTATTTTTTTGAGCTAGTTGACCCTGAAATTGAAAAGCACTACAAATGAACTCTGAAAATGTTGAAAGTTGGCATGCTATCATCATTTCACCCACATAGCATGTGTTAAAAAGTTGAGAGGGCTACGACAAAAACTGGATGCACTTCGTGTACAAAACGGACAATCTCTCTCGAAGTATCAGGGTTTCGAACGAGAACTCATCTCTTACAAAGGGATTTCATTTTTTTGAACTTATTTGAACTCCATACTTTTTGTGTGTTCAAAATGCACCATTCAAAGGCACATCACAAAATTTCAACAATTTCTGACTTCATTTGGTATTCTCTGTGCATTTACTTATATTTTTTTGAGCTAGTTGACCCTGAAATTGAAAAGCAGTACAAATGAACTCTGAAAATGTTGAAAGTTGGCATGCTATCATCATTTCACCCACATAGCATGTGTTAAAAAGTTGAGAGGGCTACGACAAAAACCGGATGCACTTCGTGTACAAAACGGACAATCTCTCTCGAAGTATCAGCGTTTCGAACGAGAACTCATCTCTTACAAAGGGATTTCATTTTTTTGAACTTATTTGAACTCCATACTTTTTGTGTGTTCAAAATGCACCATTCAAAGGCACATCACAAAATTTCAACAATTTCTGACTTCATTTGGTATTCTTCGTGCATTTACTTTTTTTTGAGCTAGTTGACCCTGAAATTGAAAAGCACTACAAGTGAACTCTGAAAATGTTGAAAGTTGGCATGCTATCATCATTTCACCCACATAGCATGTGTTAAAAAGTTGAGAGGGCTACGACAAAAACTGGATGCACTTCGTGTACAAAACGGACAATCTCTCTCGAAGTATCAGCGTTTCGAACAAGAACTCATCTCTTACAAAGGGATTTCATTTTTTGAACTTATTTGAACTCCATACTTTTTGTGTGTTCAAAATGCACCATTCAAAGGCACATCACAAAATTTCAACAATTTCTGACTTCATTTGGTATTCTTCGTGCATTTACTTATTATTATTTTTTTGAGCTAGTTGACCCTGAAATTGAAAAGCACTACAAATGAACTCTGAAAATGTTGAAAGTTGGCATGCTATCATCATTTCACCCACATAGCATGTGTTAAAAAGTTGAGAGGGCTACGACAAAAACTGGATGCACTTCGTGTACAAAACGGACAATCTCTCTCGAAGTATCAGGGTTTCGAACGAGAACTCATCTCTTACAAAGGGATTTCATTTTTTTGAACTTATTTGAACTCCATAATTTTTGTGTGTTCAAAATGCACCATTCAAAGGCACATCACAAAATTTCAACAATTTCTGACTTCATTTGGTATTCTCTGTGCATTTACTTATATTTTTTTGAGCTAGTTGACCCTGAAATTGAAAAGCACTACAAATGAACTCTGAAAATGTTGAAAGTTGGCATGCTATCATCATTTCACCCACATAGCATGTGTTAAAAAGTTGAGAGGGCTACGACAAAAACCGGATGCACTTCGTGTACAAAACGGACAATCTCTCTCGAAGTATCAGCGTTTCGAACGAGAACTCATCTCTTACAAAGGGATTTCATTTTTTTGAACTTATTTGAACTCCATACTTTTTGTGTGTTCAAAATGCACCATTCAAAGGCACATCACAAAATTTCAACAATTTCTGACTTCATTTGGTATTCTTCGTGCATTTACTTTTTTTTGAGCTAGTTGACCCTGAAATTGAAAAGCACTACAAGTGAACTCTGAAAATGTTGAAAGTTGGCATGCTATCATCATTTCACCCACATAGCATGTGTTAAAAAGGTTAGAGGGCTACGACAAAAACTGGATGCACTTCGTGTACAAAACGGACAATCTCTCTCGAAGTATCAGCGTTTCGAACGAGAACTCATCTCTTACAAAGGGATTTCATTTTTTGAACTTATTTGAACTCCATACTTTTTGTGTGTTCAAAATGAACCATTCAAAGGCACATCACAAAATTTCAACAATTTCTGACTTCATTTGGTATTCTTCGTGCATTTACTTATTATTATTTTTTTGAGCTAGTTGACCCTGAAATTGAAAAGCACTACAAATGAACTCTGAAAATGTTGAAAGTTGGCATGCTATCATCATTTCACCCACATAGCATGTGTTAAAAAGTTGAGAGGGCTACGACAAAAACTGGATGCACTTCGTGTACAAAACGGACAATCTCTCTCGAAGTATCAGGGTTTCGAACGAGAACTCATCTCTTACAAAGGGATTTCATTTTTTTGAACTTATTTGAACTCCATACTTTTTGTGTGTTCAAAATGCACCATTCAAAGGCACATCACAAAATTTCAACAATTTCTGACTTCATTTGGTATTCTCTGTGCATTTACTTATATTTTTTTGAGCTAGTTGACCCTGAAATTGAAAAGCACTACAAATGAACTCTGAAAATGTTGAAAGTTGGCATGCTATCATCATTTCACCCACATAGCATGTGTTAAAAAGTTGAGAGGGCTACAACAAAAACCGGATGCACTTCGTGTACAAAACGGACAATCTCTCTCGAAGTATCAGCGTTTCGAACGAGAACTCATCTCTTACAAAGGGATTTCATTTTTTTGAACTTATTTGAACTCCATACTTTTTGTGTGTTCAAAATGCACCATTCAAAGGCACATCACAAAATTTCAACAATTTCTGACTTCATTTGGTATTCTTCGTGCATTTACTTTTTTTTGAGCTAGTTGACCCTGAAATTGAAAAGCACTACAAGTGAACTCTGAAAATGTTGAAAGTTGGCATGCTATCATCATTTCACCCACATAGCATGTGTTAAAAAGTTGAGAGGGCTACGACAAAAACTGGATGCACTTCGTGTACAAAACGGACAATCTCTCTCGAAGTATCAGCGTTTCGAACGAGAACTCATCTCTTACAAAGGGATTTCATTTTTTGAACTTATTTGAACTCCATACTTTTTGTGTGTTCAAAATGCACCATTCAAAGGCACATCACAAAATTTCAACAATTTCTGACTTCATTTGGTATTCTTCGTGCATTTACTTTTTTTTGAGCTAGTTGACCCTGAAATTGAAAAGCACTACAAATGAACTCTCAAAATGTTGAAAGTTGGCATGCTATCATCATTTCACCCACATAGCATGTGTTAAAAAGTTGAGAGGGCTACGACAAAAACCGGATGCACTTCGTGTACAAAACGGACAATCTCTCTCGAAGTATCAGCGTTTCGAACGAGAACTCATCTCTTACAAAGGGATTTCATTTTTTTGAACTTATTTGAACTCCATACTTTTTGTGTGTTCAAAATGCACCATTCAAAGGCACATCACAAAATTTCAACAATTTCTGACTTCATTTGGTATTCTTCGTGCATTTACTTATTATTATTTTTTTGAGCTAGTTGACCCTGAAATTGAAAAGCACTACAAATGAACTCTGAAAATGTTGAAAGTTGGCATGCTATCATCATTTCACCCACATAGCATGTGTTAAAAAGTTGAGAGGGCTACGACAAAAACTGGATGCACTTCGTGTACAAAACGGACAATCTCTCTCGAAGTATCAGGGTTTCGAACGAGAACTCATCTCTTACAAAGGGATTTCATTTTTTTGAACTTATTTGAACTCCATACTTTTTGTGTGTTCAAAATGCACCATTCAAAGGCACATCACAAAATTTCAACAATTTCTGACTTCATTTGGTATTCTCTGTGCATTTACTTATATTTTTTTGAGCTAGTTGACCCTGAAATTGAAAAGCACTACAAATGAACTCTGAAAATGTTGAAAGTTGGCATGCTATCATCATTTCACCCACATAGCATGTGTTAAAAAGTTGAGAGGGCTACGACAAAAACCGGATGCACTTCGTGTACAAAACGGACAATCTCTCTCGAAGTATCAGCGTTTCGAACGAGAACTCATCTCTTACAAAGGGATTTCATTTTTTTGAACTTATTTGAACTCCATACTTTTTGTGTGTTCAAAATGCACCATTCAAAGGCACATCACAAAATTTCAACAATTTCTGACTTCATTTGGTATTCTTCGTGCATTTACTTTTTTTTGAGCTAGTTGACCCTGAAATTGAAAAGCACTACAAGTGAACTCTGAAAATGTTGAAAGTTGGCATGCTATCATCATTTCACCCACATAGCATGTGTTAAAAAGTTGAGAGGGCTACGACAAAAACTGGATGCACTTCGTGTACAAAACGGACAATCTCTCTCGAAGTATCAGCGTTTCGAACGAGAACTCATCTCTTACAAAGGGATTTCATTTTTTGAACTTATTTGAACTCCATACTTTTTGTGTGTTCAAAATGCACCATTCAAAGGCACATCACAAAATTTCAACAATTTCTGACTTCATTTGGTATTCTTCGTGCATTTACTTATTATTATTTTTTTGAGCTAGTTGACCCTGAAATTGAAAAGCACTACAAATGAACTCTGAAAATGTTGAAAGTTGGCATGCTATCATCATTTCACCCACATAGCATGTGTTAAAAAGTTGAGAGGGCTACGACAAAAACTGGATGCACTTCGTGTACAAAACGGACAATCTCTCTCGAAGTATCAGGGTTTCGAACGAGAACTCATCTCTTACAAAGGGATTTCATTTTTTTGAACTTATTTGAACTCCATACTTTTTGTGTGTTCAAAATGCACCATTCAAAGGCACATCACAAAATTTCAACAATTTCTGACTTCATTTGGTATTCTTCGTGCATTTACTTATTATTATTTTTTTGAGCTAGTTGACCCTGAAATTGAAAAGCACTACAAATGAACTCTGAAAATGTTGAAAGTTGGCATGCTATCATCATTTCACTCACATAGCATGTGTTAAAAAGTTGAGAGGGCTACGACAAAAACTGGATGCACTTCGTGTACAAAACGGACAATCTCTCTCGAAGTATCAGGGTTTCGAACGAGAACTCATCTCTTACAAAGGGATTTCATTTTTTTGAACTTATTTGAACTCCATACTTTTTGTGTGTTCAAAATGCACCATTCAAAGGCACATCACAAAATTTCAACAATTTCTGACTTCATTTGGTATTCTCTGTGCATTTACTTATATTTTTTTGAGCTAGTTGACCCTGAAATTGAAAAGCACTACAAATGAACTCTGAAAATGTTGAAAGTTGGCATGCTATCATCATTTCACCCACATAGCATGTGTTAAAAAGTTGAGAGGGCTACGACAAAAACCGGATGCACTTCGTGTACAAAACGGACAATCTCTCTCGAAGTATCAGCGTTTCGAACGAGAACTCATCTCTTACAAAGGGATTTCATTTTTTTGAACTTATTTGAACTCCATACTTTTTGTGTGTTCAAAATGCACCATTCAAAGGCACATCACAAAATTTCAACAATTTCTGACTTCATTTGGTATTCTTCGTGCATTTACTTTTTTTTGAGCTAGTTGACCCTGAAATTGAAAAGCACTACAAGTGAACTCTGAAAATGTTGAAAGTTGGAATGCTATCATCATTTCACCCACATAGCATGTGTTAAAAAGTTGAGAGGGCTACGCCAAAAACTGGATGCACTTCGTGTACAAAACGGACAATCTCTCTCGAAGTATCAGCGTTTCGAACGAGAACTCATCTCTTACAAAGGGATTTCATTTTTTGAACTTATTTGAACTCCATACTTTTTGTGTGTTCAAAATGCACCATTCAAAGGCACATCACAAAATTTCAACAATTTCTGACTTCATTTGGTATTCTTCGTGCATTTACTTATTATTATTTTTTTGAGCTAGTTGACCCTGAAATTGAAAAGCACTACAAATGAACTCTGAAAATGTTGAAAGTTGGCATGCTATCATCATTTCACCCACATAGCATGTGTTAAAAAGTTGAGAGGGCTACGACAAAAACTGGATGCACTTCGTGTACAAAACGGACAATCTCTCTCGAAGTATCAGGGTTTCGAACGAGAACTCATCTCTTACAAAGGGATTTCATTTTTTTGAACTTATTTGAACTCCATACTTTTTGTGTGTTCAAAATGCACCATTCAAAGGCACATCACAAAATTTCAACAATTTCTGACTTCATTTGGTATTCTCTGTGCATTTACTTATATTTTTTTGAGCTAGTTGACCCTGAAATTGAAAAGCACTACAAATGAACTCTGAAAATGTTGAAAGTTGGCATGCTATCATCATTTCACCCACATAGCATGTGTTAAAAAGTTGAGAGGGCTACGACAAAAACCGGATGCACTTCGTGTACAAAACGGACAATCTCTCTCGAAGTATCAGCGTTTCGAACGAGAACTCATCTCTTACAAAGGGATTTCATTTTTTTGAACTTATTTGAACTCCATACTTTTTGTGTGTTCAAAATGCACCATTCAAAGGCACATCACAAAATTTCAACAATTTCTGACTTCATTTGGTATTCTTCGTGCATTTACTTTTTTTTGAGCTAGTTGACCCTGAAATTGAAAAGCACTACAAGTGAACTCTGAAAATGTTGAAAGTTGGCATGCTATCATCATTTCACCCACATAGCATGTGTTAAAAAGTTGAGAGGGCTACGAAAAAAACTGGATGCACTTCGTGTACAAAACGGACAATCTCTCTCGAAGTATCAGCGTTTCGAACGAGAACTCATCTCTTACAAAGGGATTTCATTTTTTGAACTTATTTGAACTCCATACTTTTTGTGTGTTCAAAATGAACCATTCAAAGGCACATCACAAAATTTCAACAATTTCTGACTTCATTTGGTATTCTTCGTGCATTTACTTATTATTATTTTTTTGAGCTAGTTGACCCTGAAATTGAAAAGCACTACAAATGAACTCTGAAAATGTTGAAAGTTGGCATGCTATCATCATTTCACCCACATAGCATGTGTTAAAAAGTTGAGAGGGCTACGACAAAAACTGGATGAACTTCGTGTACAAAACGGACAATCTCTCTCGAAGTATCAGGGTTTCGAACGAGAACTCATCTCTTACAAAGGGATTTCATTTTTTTGAACTTATTTGAACTCCATACTTTTTGTGTGTTCAAAATGCACCATTCAAAGGCACATCACAAAATTTCAACAATTTCTGACTTCATTTGGTATTCTCTGTGCATTTACTTATATTTTTTTGAGCTAGTTGACCCTGAAATTGAAAAGCACTACAAATGAACTCTGAAAATGTTGAAAGTTGGCATGCTATCATCATTTCACCCACATAGCATGTGTTAAAAAGTTGAGAGGGCTACGACAAAAACCGGATGCACTTCGTGTACAAAACGGACAATCTCTCTCGAAGTATCAGCGTTTCGAACGAGAACTCATCTCTTACAAAGGGATTTCATTTTTTTGAACTTATTTGAACTCCATACTTTTTGTGTGTTCAAAATGCACCATTCAAAGGCACATCACAAAATTTCAACAATTTCTGACTTCATTTGGTATTCTTCGTGCATTTACTTTTTTTTGAGCTAGTTGACCCTGAAATTGAAAAGCACTACAAGTGAACTCTGAAAATGTTGAAAGTTGGCATGCTATCATCATTTCACCCACATAGCATGTGTTAAAAAGTTGAGAGGGCTACGACAAAAACTGGATGCACTTCGTGTACAAAACGGACAATCTCTCTCGAAGTATTAGCGTTTCGAACGAGAACTCATCTCTTACAAAGGGATTTCATTTTTTGAACTTATTTGAACTCCATACTTTTTGTGTGTTCAAAATGCACCATTCAAAGGCACATCACAAAATTTCAACAATTTCTGACTTCATTTGGTATTCTTCGTGCATTTACTTATTATTATTTTTTTGAGCTAGTTGACCCTGAAATTGAAAAGCACTACAAATGAACTCTGAAAATGTTGAAAGTTGGCATGCTATCATCATTTCACCCACATAGCATGTGTTAAAAAGTTGAGAGGGCTATGACAAAAACTGGATGCACTTCGTGTACAAAACGGACAATCTCTCTCGAAGTATCAGGGTTTCGAACGAGAACTCATCTCTTACAAAGGGATTTCATTTTTTTGAACTTATTTGAACTCCATAATTTTTGTGTGTTCAAAATGCACCATTCAAAGGCACATCACAAAATTTCAACAATTTCTGTCTTCATTTGGTATTCTCTGTGCATTTACTTATATTTTTTTGAGCTAGTTGACCCTGAAATTGAAAAGCACTACAAATGAACTCTGAAAATGTTGAAAGTTGGCATGATATCATCATTTCACCCACATAGCATGTGTTAAAAAGTTGAGAGGGCTACGACAAAAACCGGATGCACTTCGTGTACAAAACGGACAATCTCTCTCGAAGTATCAGCGTTTCGAACGAGAACTCATCTCTTACAAAGGGATTTCATTTTTTTGAACTTATTTGAACTCCATACTTTTTGTGTGTTCAAAATGCACCATTCAAAGGCACATCACAAAATTTCAACAATTTCTGACTTCATTTGGTATTCTTCGTGCATTTACTTTTTTTTGAGCTAGTTGACCCTGAAATTGAAAAGCACTACAAGTGAACTCTGAAAATGTTGAAAGTTGGCATGCTATCATCATTTCACCCACATAGCATGTGTTAAAAAGTTGATAGGGCTACGACAAAAACTGGATGCACTTCGTGTACAAAACGGACAATCTCTCTCGAAGTATCAGCGTTTCGAACGAGAACTCATCTCTTACAAAGGGATTTTATTTTTTTGAACTTATTTGAACTCCATACTTTTTGTGTGTTCAAAATGCACCATTCAAAGGCACATCACAAAATTTCAACAATTTCTGACTTCATTTGATATTCTTCGTGCATTTACTTTTTTTTTTTGAGCTAGTTGACTCTGAAATTGAAAAGCACTACAAATGAACTCTGAAAATGTTGAAAGTTGGCATGCTATCATCATTTCACCCACATAGCATGTGTTAAAAAGTTGAGAGGGCTACGACAAAAACTGGATGCACTTCGTGTACAAAACGGACAATCTCTCTCGAAGTATCAGGGTTTCGAACGAGAACTCATCTCTTACAAAGGTTTATTAAAATTCTTTTTGCGTACTTGAGAATTTCACAAAACTATGAAAATGAAAAGTGTTTGAAATTTAGTACATTCCATACATGCGTTACATAAAAGGTTTAATACATTATTACATTATTGCACCAATATTCCTATCTATTATTTCTGTTTTCTTCTGGGTCGTAGCCATGGAGAATCTTCATCATTCAGTAGGATGCTTGGGTCAGTTTTCACTTTGAAGGGCGGAATTTCATGAAACTTATTATAATCTTCTGACATGTTTCTTTTCCCTGAAAGAACTATGTGGCGTTTTGGCTCATCGGACGATATCTTCTTTTGCTGATTTCTTTTTCTCGTTTTTTAGACATGTCCTTCACATAGAGAACCTGAGCGACATCATTGGCTAGGACAAATGGTTCGTCCATGTACGTAAGATTGTTGAGATTCACTGTTGTCATGTTGTACTTTTGGTCTACAACTACCCCGCCTCCTGTCAGCTTCACCCATTTGCACCGAAACAAAGGGATCTTAAAAGTAGGTCCATAGTAAAGTTCCCATATCTCCTCTATGTACCCGTAATATGTTTCCAAACAGTGCCCATTCTCGTCTGTTGCATCAAAGCGGACACCACTATTTTGTTTGGTGCTCTTTTTGTCTTGGGCAACCGTGTAAAATGTATTCCCATTTATCTCATACCCTTGGAAAGTACATATAGTCGAAGATGGTGGCCTGGCCAAACAGTACAGCTGATCTCCAACGGTGTCGTCATTCATGAGATGTGTCTGCAACCAACTGCCGAAAGTCTTCTCCTGTTCCTCTTTAATCCAAGAGTCAGCCTTCCCCGGGTTTTTGGAGCGTAGAATATTCTTGTGTCTCACGATATACGGAGCCACCACGGTGGAATTGTGTAGAACTGTGTAGTGTGCTTGAGAGAAAGAATGCCCGTCCATACATACTTTTGCTTTCCTTCTAGTGTGCCTTTTCCTGTCAGCCTACCCTCATACCGAGATTCAGGAACACCAATCGGCTTAAGGTCAGGAAGAAAGTCCACACAAAACTCAATGACTTCCTTTGTTCGATAGCCCTTGGAGATGCTTCCTTCTGGCCTAGCACGGTTACGAACATATTTCTTTAAGACTCCCATGAACCTCTCGAAGGGGAATATATTGTGTAGAAACACAGGACCGAGAATTCTAATCTCTTCGACTAGGTGAACTAGGAGGTGTGTCATTATATTGAAGAAGGATGGTGGGAACAACAACTCAAAGCTGACCAGACATTGGACCACATCAATCTGTAACCCTGATAGACTTTCTCGATCGATTACCTTCTGAGAAATTGCATTGAGGAATGCACATACCTTCACAATTGCCAGGCGAACATTTTCTAGTAGAATTCCCCTCAATGCAACCGAAAGCAATTGCGTCATAAGCACGTGGCAGTCATGAGACTTTAGGTTTTGGAATTTTTTGTCTACGATTCCCTTTATATTCGACGAGAAGCCAGTCGGGACCTTGATACTGAAAAGGACTTCAAAGAAGATTTCCTTCTCTTCCTTAGTAAGAGCGTAGCTGGCACGCCCTTGAAACTGCCCTGGATGCATGCCATCTCTTCCTTTATGACGTTCCTGGTCCTCCCGTGCTTCCGGTTTATCTTTTGACTTCACATACAAGCCCAGGAAGCCTAGAATATTCACGCAGAGATTCTTCATCAGGTGCATCACGTCGATTGCCGAGCGGACCTCATGGACTTCCCATTAGGGTAGCTCCCAAAATATAGATTTCTTCTTCCACATGGGTACGCGCTTATCAGGGCCGTTAGGAACAGGTTGGCTGCCAGGACCCTTTCCAAAGATTACTTTTAAATCTTTGACCATATCAAATACTTCAGCACCAGTACGGATGACAGGCTTCCCCCAGGGTTCTGCCTTGCCATTGAAATGCTTGCCTTTTTTCTTTAAGGGATGCTTGGGCGGAAGAAAACGACGATTGTATGGGAACACATTCTTCCTACATTTGTCCAGATATATACTTTCTGTCTGATCCAAACAGTGCGTGCATGCATTGTATCCCTTGTTTGACTGTCCTGAAATGTTACTAAGAGCAGGCCAATCATTGATGGTTACGAAAAGCAACGCTCGAAGGTCAAATTCCTCTTGTTTGTGCTCGTCCACACACGTACACCTGGTTCGGCCCACAGCTGTAAAAGTTCATCAACTAATGGCCTTAGGTACACATCAATATCGTTGCCGGAATGCTTTGGACCTTGGATAAGCACTGGCATCATAATGAACTTCCGCTTCATGCACAACCAAGGAGGAAGGTTGTAGATACATAGAGTAACGGGCCAGGTGATGTGACTGCAACTCTGCTCCCCAAAAGGATTCATGCCATTTGTACTCAGACCTAACCATAAGTTCCTTGCGTCAGCTGCAAATCTCGGGAACTCTCTCTCGATTTTTCTCCACTGCCGACCATCAGCAGTGTGCCTCAACTTATCGTCTTTCATACGATCTTCCATGTGCCATCGCAACTACTTCGCATGATCTTTATTTCTGAACAGACGTTTCAACCGTGGTATTATAGGAGCATCACCTTGGCAGGAACCCTCTTCCTGGGTGGCTCGCCCTCAATATCACCAGGGTCATCTTTTCTGATCTTATACCGCAATGCAGTGCATACCGGGCATTTATCCATATTCTCGTACTTCTCACCGCGGTAGAGGATGCAGTCATTAGGGCATGCATGTATCTTCTACACGTCTAATCCTAGAGGGCAGACAAGCTTCTTTGCTTCGTACGTGCTGGCGGGCAATTCGTTCTTTCTTGGAAGCATCTTCTTCATCAGTGCCAGCAACTTTTCGAATGACGAGTCAGTCACACCGGTCTCTGCCTTCCACTTCAGCAATTCCAGTGTGCTACCCAGCTTCTTCTGGCCATCTTCACAAGTTGGGTACAACAATTTGTTGTGGTCCTGTAACATCTGCTCGAACTGCAACCTCTCCTTTTCTGTGTCGCAACCTCGTTGTGCATCAGAAATGACCCGTCCAAGATCATCAGCGGGCTCATCTGGTTCCCGTTCTTCATCCTGATCTTCTTCTTCATTGTCTTCCATTGCGGTATCAACATACTCAGGGAACATAGATCGGTAGTTGTCATCATCGTTCTCTTCTTCTTCATCGTCGTCTTCCATCATAACCCCTCTTTCTCCGTGCTTGGTCCAAACATTATAGCCCGACATAAAACCGGACCGAAGCAGGTGGCTCTGAATGACTCTTGAGGAAGTGTAATCCTTCTCATTCCGACATTCAACACATGGACAAAACATATATCCACCACCATGCTTGTTCGCATCGGCTGCATCTCGAAAAGAATGCACGCCTTCTCTGTAAGCGGCTGTGCGTCGATCACCGTACATCCATGGATGGCTCATCTGTGTTATACGACAGTATATCAAATACAATCACGATCCTAAAAATTAGTACCGCACGGTCTAAACGAGGAAATATAGTTGTAACCTTTTAGAATAAGTAGAAATAAAGAGGAAGAGGTTTAAGCGTGGCTCAGGCATCTCATATCGTAGTTGTGTTCGGTGAACTGAAGCAGCATCGCTCTAACACACATTTCAACAAACACCTCTAGTGCATCAAAAAAAAGTGGAGAGCTAGCACACACCCACAATCCTCCATCCAAGAAAAATGCAAGGAAGAGGGGATAGGGGGGCTGTGCTATATATAGACAGAGGACTTTAGTCCCGATTTGAGACACAAACCGGGACTAAAGGTGGCGCACATGCGGGCTGCCCATCGCGTAGCCCTTTAGTCCCGGTTTGGGACACGAACCGGGACTAAAGCCTCGAGGGAGGCATTGAGAATTGGGGCGACGTGGCCGGGCCTTTAGTCCCGGCCCGGCCAAAGGCCCGTTTTCCACTAGGGACGATTCTTTGTGACTAAAGTCTGGACTGCGGGTTATTTAGTGTAAATGTCAGGGGGGTTTGCGTAAAATGCAAAAAACGGTTCAAAGCCACTTAAAGACGGACTGCGGATAGATTTTGGGAAACTACAAGGTGTTTTTTGCAAAATGACCATGACGGACGACAGAAACCGTCGGTGCTTTATTATTATTAGGGAGAGATTATGTTTTATTGCCATCGTGTAATGTTATCGGCGACACTATATTGCCACTTGTTTTAGTTTGATGCTTCTTGATTGGCATATTTTGTTTTGTTGTGATGCTAGAATTTTGAATAATTGCATTGCAATACACAGCTTTTATGTGGTATACACATGGTTATTAATTGCTGAGAAAAAAAACACAGAAACAAATAACTTTGAAGGGAATAAAACGATCATGGTGAACATAAACTGGAACATTTTCAGTAAAACAACGAATATTCAAGGTGAATTGCCAGTGTAGAACGAGAAGCTTGACTACCATGGAACACTGGATCCCAAGCACTTTATGTGCACGCCTGATATGATCATTTTGGTTGTTTGGAAAAGACTGCAAAAGTCCAATTTAGAACTGTGGGTATAAATATGCAGCCACAAGTTTGTTTGTTTTTTGAAAGAAAAAGAACAGTCTGATATCTAAACAGATTTCGATATCATAGAAATTAAGACTTCAACATCATGAAGTTATGGAACGAGAATCTGCAAGTGAAACTCTCCCTCTACGAGAAATCACGCCAGTGTATACTATCAAATGTTTGGGACTAGACCAGCAAACAAAAGACAGCAGACAAGTGGAGACGCCAAAGAATCTAAGTTCTGAACATTTATGGTGAGCAAAAATGGGTTATCACAGGATAAGAACATCCATATTAAGAACACAAAGCCACCATAGTCATGGGATAAGTGTTATCAGGAACATTATGAAATATTCAAATTGCACTTGACTCATAACAGAGATAACACTGCCATAAGGCACCGACAGATGTACTAGCAAACGGCACATGACTAAAGAGTTTCAGCAACAGACACGTGACTCAGACTTGCACATAGTAAACCAAGAGACAATGGAAGAGGCCACCAGGCGCAACAGACTTGCGAACAAACTTCCAAGGATGCAAGGAAATTACTGGCCTCCACGAAGGCGGAGCACCAAGTGGAGAGTAGACTCCTTCTGAATGTTGTAATCTGCAAGAGTGCGACCATCCTCAAGCTGCTTACCTGCAAAGATCAGGCGCTGCTGGTCCGGGGGGATGCCCTCCTTGTCCTGGATCTTAGCCTTCACGTTGTCAATGGTGTCCGAAGATTCCACCTCCAGGGTGATGGTCTTGCCAGTAAGGGTCTTGACGAAGATTTGCATTCCACCACGGAGGCGGAGCACCAGGTGGAGGGTAGACTCTTTCTGGATGTTGTAATCAGCTAGGGTGCGCCCATCCTCAAGCTGCTTGCCGGCAAAGATCAATCGCTGCTGGTCCGGCGGGATACCCTCCTTATCCTGGATCTTCGCCTTGACATTGTCGATCGTGTCAGAAGACTCAACCTCGAGGGTGATGGTCTTGCCGGTGAGTGTCTTCACAAAGATCTGCATCTGCATAGTTCAAAATTGCAATAAATAAGATAAGATAAGTATCCTAGTTAGAGGTGTATATGATCAGGATCAACAAAGTGACGAGACAAAGACTGTTAATCTGAATCTTGCAATAGATATGCCTAGTAGGAGTTTCAAACACCAAGTTGAAGGCATATACAAACAGATAAACAAAACATGTTTAAGAGACTATGATTCATCTAAATTTCTGATTGATTACTAGTAAATCTGACGAGTAACAACCGTGGAGCAATAATAATGAACAGGAGCATATAAAGACACGGAACTGGAACTGCCTCTTATGATCTAATTCCAGTTCAAATTAAGCAGGCTTTTTATAGTTGGAAATTACAAAGCAGATAAGAAGATTTATATAACTGGAACTGAGCAAGTATATCGAAGGGGATTGGAAGATAATAATCTACTGTTTAGGATCTATTTCCAGACTTCCAGTTCAAATAAGCAGATTTGCATAGGATGACATTTGGACAACAGCGCAATAGCGCATCCATTGTAAGGCTAACATAGAGATGCAGAAATTGTAAAACAGATATTGATATGACAAATAAGGCAAATGATGGATGAATACTGATGAGACTACACTTAAAACCATGGGTCAGATGAGGAATAATATGAAGCTGCATCAAACAAGAATCTAGAACGGCAGATCCCACACTAGTCGTAAAATTCTAATCAACAACTCTAAATGAACCGGCATAAAAGAATCGTTATTTTTTTCTTTAATCTACCGGCATAAAAAATAAATCATGAACATGGCTTAAGAGATCTACACATATCTACTGATATTTACAGTACATGTTGTTACGACGAGTTCGTCATCTAATCGGGTTGACCAATTTGGCAACCGCACTCGCACATATATATGCATCTAAATCAATCCCACAACATGAACAGACATGCACATGGACTTGGGCCACGAGGTAATCGGTGGTGGCCGCATACCTTGACGGAGAAGGAGGTTCGCCAAGCGCTAAAGATCGATCGCCTGAGCTGCGGAGGATTCTTTTTCCTCGGGGGTTTGCGATTGGATTGGGGAAGACGGAGTCGATGTCAATGCGTGTGGATAAATTTATAGGTTGGGCGACGTAGGAGCGTCTCGAGGGGTCTCCAAACGCCGAGGTGGGCTTACAGCCCCTCAACAACCGCCACTTTCCATTGCTATGGGCCGGCCCAGGTGACTCTGCTTTCTTCTCTCTTTTTTCGTTCCTTTTTTTCTTTTGTTCATATTTTTGGAAATATTCTAAAATTCATATATTCCAAAAACTTAAACAAACGTAAAATAATAAAAATCAAAAACTGTGAAGTCAAAAAAGCAGTTAAAGCAGGATTTTTTTTTCTCTTAGTATAGTTTAAAAAACTTCATGATTTTCAAATAGTATGTCCCCGAAAACATGTCTCTACCATGTAAACAAATGTTCACACAGTTTAACGAAAATGCTTTGTATCATTTCGAAAAAGATCTACGTGTATTTGAAAAATAAATAACGCATACTCAAAAAATATTTGAAAATGTGTTTTAAAAAACCATGTCTTTAAAAAATAATAAACAAGTACAAAAATGTTTTAGGTGTATGTAAAAAGGTATAATGTGTATCGAAAAAGGTAGCCATCAAGATGTATATTTGAAAAAAAATATTAAGCAAGTATTTGAAAATATTAAACGTGTATAAAAAATGTTTCATATGTATACAAATGTATAGTGTATATGATAAACAATGGACACCAAACGTATATTAAAAAAATATTCATCTGGTATTTAGAAATGTTAATCATATATAAAATATCTGTGGTTTATACAAAAATGTACAATATGTAATAAAAAATAAATATATTTATAAATATTATTAGTAATGTATTTGAAAATTTTAAACATATATAAAAGTATATTTCTTGTGTATACAAAAAAATTATAACATGTAAGAAAAAGTAGACATCAATAAATATATTTAAAAATAATATTAGTCATGTATTTAAAATATTTTAAAATTTCTATAAAATACTCCTACTATATACCAAAAATATACAATATGTATGAAAAAATAGGCATGTATTAAAAAGGGAAAAAGGAAAAAGACAAAGGAAGAACCCAGAAAAAAAATAAAAGGAGACAATAAAAACTAAGAAATAAACAAAGAAAATTGAAGGAAAACAAAGAATAGGAATGGGAAAAATTTGACAGATGAAAAACAAATAAGGGAGAGGAAGAAAACCGCTCATCAACGCATCCCTTATTGGGCTGCCAACAAGCAGTGAGAGGTGCGGGTGCAACACGCGAGATATAGCTCTAACGAGCTCAAACTGGCAATGCACATATACTCCTTCATCGCATCATCGTCGACAAACATGTTGTGTAAGGGAAACTCCAGGGTGATCCACCAAACCGCTCATAAATGTTCAGACCGGGTTGCACAAACATTTTTAGCCAATCAATGTTGCTCACCAAATATATCTAGGCCAATGAAGATGTAAATCCCACGAATCCGCACTAAACGTATGGAGGTTTGTGGGCGTACGGACCTCCACCACATCGAATTTCAACACGCCAGGTCCATTCCAACATACCCCACCTGGAATATTTTTTCCCATTCCGTCCTTATTCATTGTGCTTTATATCTGCTCCATCGGCGACCACGACCCTTGTACCACCCCGGCTGCCATCCAAGGTGTCGGACCTCCGTCTCTCCACCCAGGTGCCTTCCTTCCTTCGAATATGTTGCCATTCCAACTCGGGATGGCGGTTGCCCAGGTATCATTTGTTATATGTTGACACCCTCCATGGCATACACCATGCCCGACAAGTATTTGGTGGAATGTCATTGCCAAAAAAATAGATGTTCACGTTGTTTACTTTGAATTAAACATGATGCAGATGGTGTGTACCTCTATACTGAGTTCATTGAGTCGTCTTTTTCATATGAACAGGAGGGATATGAGGTTACGGTGATGTAAGGCCGATTCTTGCAGACGCGGTGTCTGTGGCGGGGCATGTTCTCAACTACAAGTGTTCGACAAATGGACATGGAGTGTTGGGTCGGAATAGGGCATGGGGGTATCTAATGTTGGTTGACGACTAGCCTGCCCCTAATGCGCTCTTCGAGTTATATTTCGGTCGTCCTTTTCGGATGTTGTGATTAGTGTTTGATCGCTCTTCCATGGTGTACATCCTATGATTAGTGTTTAATTCACCCTGGAGAAGGATGCTTGAAACCATTGGGTTCTTCGGTTACCAAAAGTGCATTGGTGCAATGAAGATGCCTGCCAATGGCACATCCATTGATTTGTGGGACAATTACAACTTGTTGTCTAAAAGCACATGGCTCGAAGCTATGGTAACATATGTTACCACGGTAGTGAAGGTGTGTATACCAGAGTACTTGAGAGAACCAACTGCCATGGACACACCAAGACTCATGGAAATTGGAGAAGCAAGAGCGTTTTCAGGTATGCTTGGATCCCTCGATTGCACGTATTATTAATGGAAGAACTACACATATGCTCAACAAAGGCAATACCAAGGCCGTTGCAAAGGGCCTACTGTCATTCTTGAAGATGTTGCATGAGATGCCGCCAGATTTGACACACTTTGTTTGGTGTGCCTAGGTCTCACGATGACATCAACGTGTTGGGGTTTCTATTATTTGAAAGGTTATGTGCGAGCGAAGCCTAAGTGCAACTATACCATTAATGGTCATGAGTGCAACATGGGGTGCTATCTTTGTGATATATCTATCCACTGCGGGCGACTTTCGTGAAGACTATGCCCAATATCAAAGTGTAACAAATAATGTCACTTTGCACCAAAACAAGAAACATCTAGAAAGTATGTGGAGAGGGCATTTGGAGTGCTTCAAGCCCGCTTTGTAGTTGTTCGTGAACCTGCTAAACTAGCTATGAGACGCAGATACATTGTGGAAGATGATGACAACTTGTGTGATCATGCATAACATGATTATAGAGGATGAGGGTGATGGAGTTCGTCATGGTCTAGATTTTTAAAAAGTGAGTAATCCTATCCCAGCTTCGAGAGTAGAATTTGACAGTATTTGAGGATTTTACCCAAATTCCTAATCAAATTCGACATCAAGGAACTCATGAGTGAGTAGTTGCACAATGATCTGGTTGAGGATCTCCGGACGATTCATATGGACAACTAGAACATGTGTTTGATTAAGGTGAATTCAAACTTGAAGTATTTTATGTTTAGATTGTAATATTTGTATTAGGCATTGCTGCATCGAAATATTTATCTTTCATTTGCTCAAGAATTGTGTTCTTTTATCTTTGATTGTTTCGAGTAGTACGGTTATAGAGAAAAAAAAACTAAAAGCGGGCATTTGTTGTATGTGGTTGGATAATGACTGCCCCTACTCAGATATTTGGCGGTATCAGTTCTGGTATACCATGTTAGAGTTGATCTAAGTAACGTTTTGGTTACCCGAATGAAATTCCACAATGGAACAACACCTCAAGCTCACAACATGCAAAGTGCAGCAGAGCTCACGTGAAACCAGTTTGGGAATAAAGTGGGACGTAGGGTAACATGATGCCCTTATTGTTGGCGCTGAACTCCAAGTTGGTTGACGTCGGCATGATTGCGGGTTTTTTACATGATCGTCTCTTGTTTCATTGTGTGATTATTTTCAATGATTTTGCATTTATCATTCGTGCGGTGTGTGATTTCTGTTTTTCTTATTTTCTTAAAAAGAAAGGAGGAAGACCCCCGGCCTCTGCATCTGAGCGATGCATGCAGCCATTTTATTAATTATTCACAAAGACCTTTTAAAGTACTATTCCCTCCGTTCCTAAATATAAGACCTTTTAAAAATTTAATTATGGACTACATACGGAGCAAAATGAGTGAATCTATACTTTAACATATGTCTATATACATCTGCATGTAGTCCATAGTGCAATCTCCAAGAGGTCTTATATTTAGGAACGGAGGAAGTACATCAGTAAGACTGAAGCCACCTTCTAGGCAATATATGTCGCTATTTCTATACAGTTGATGAAGGGATGTTGATGTTGGGGAACGTCGCTTGGGAAACAAAAAATTTCCTACGCGCACAAAGACCTATCATGGTGATGTCCATCTACGAGAGGGGATTTCCGATCTACGTACCCTTGTAGATCGCACAGCAGAAGCATTAAGAAACGCGGTTGATGTAGTGGAACGTCCTCACGTCCCTCGATCCGCCCCGCGAACCGTCCCACGAACCGTCCCGCGATCCGTCCCACGATCCGCTCCGATCTAGTGCCGAACGGACGACACCTCCGCGTTCAGCACACGTACAGCTCGACGATGATCTCGGCCTTCTTGATCCAGCAAGAGAGACACAGAGGTAGATGAGTTCTCCGGCAGCGTGACGGCGCTCCGGAGGTTGGTGGTGATCTAATCTCAGCAGGGCTCCGCCCGAGCTCCCAAGAAACGCGATCTAGAGGTAAAACCGTGGAGGTATGTGGTCGGGCTACCTTGAAAAAGTTGTCTCAAATCAGCCCTAATAGCTCCATATATATAGGAGGAGGGAGGGGAGGCTTGCCTTGAGGCTCAAGGAGCCCCAAGGGCTGCGCACCAAGGGGAGGAGGAGTCCAACTAGGATTGGAAGGTGGATTCCTTCTCTCCCTTCCCACCTCCTTTTTTCTCTTTGATTTTCTATCTATGGCGCATAGGGCCTTCTTGGGCTGTCCCACCAGCCCACCAAGGGCTGGTGCGCCACCCCCAAGGCCTATGGGCTTCCCCGGGGTGGGCTGCCCCCCCCCCCCAGTGAACACCCGGAACCCATTCGTCATTCCCGGTACATTCCCGGTAACTCCGAAAACCTTCTGGTAATCAAATGAGGTCATCCTATATATCAATCTTCGTTTCCGGACCATTCCGGAAACCCTTGTGACGTCTGTGATCTCATCCGGGACTCCGAACAACATTCGGTAACCAACCATATAACTCAAATACGCATACAACAACGTCGAACCTTAAGTGTGCAGACCCTGCGGGTTCGAGAACTATGTAGACATGACCCGAGAGACTCCTCGGTCAATATGCAATAGCGGGACCTGGATGCCCATATTGGATCCTACATATTCTACGAAGATCTTATCGTTTGAACCTTAGTGCCAAGGATTCATATAATCCCGTATGTCATTCCCTTTGTCCTTCGGTATGTTACTTGCCCGAGATTCGATCGTCAGTATCCGCATACCTATTTCAATCTCGTTTACCGGCAAGTCTCTTTACTCGTTCCGTAATACAAGATCCCGCAACTTACACTAAGTCACATTGCTTGCAAGGCTTGTGTGTGATGTTGTATTACCGAGTGGGCCCCGAGATACCTCTCCGTCACACGGAGTGACAAATCCCAGTCTCGATCCATACTAACTCAACGAACACCTTCGGAGATACCTGTAGAGCATCTTTATAGTCACCCAGTTGTTGGAGAACGTCGCATGGGAAACAAAAATTTTCCTACGCACACGAAGACCTATCATGGTGATGTCCATCTACGAGAGGGGATGAGTGATCTACGTACCCTTGTAGATCATACAGCAGAAGCGTTAGTGAACGCGGTTGATGTAGTGGAACGTCCTCACGTCCCTCGATCCGCCCCGCGAACAATCCCGCGATCAGTCCCACGATCTAGTACCGAACGGACGGCACCTCCGCGTTCAGCACACGTACAGCTCGACGATGATCTCGGCCTTCTTGATCCAGCAAGAGAGACGGAGAGGTAGAAGAGTTCTCCGGCAGCGTGTCGGCGCTCCGGAGGTTGGTGATGACCTTGTCTCAGCAGGGCTCCGCCCGAGATCCACAGAAACGCGATCTAGAGGAAAAACCGTGGAGGTATGTGGTCGGGCTGCCGTGGAAAAGTCGTCTCAAATCAGCCCTAAAACCTCCGTATATATAGGTGGGAGGGAGGGGACCTTGCCTTCGGGCTCAAGGAGCCCCAAGGGGGTCGGCCGAGTCCAAGGGGGGAGGACTCCCCCCCCAAACCGAGTTGGACTTGGTTTGGTAGGAGGGAGTCCCCCTTCCTTCCCACCTCCTCCTTTTTTTTTCTCTTCTCTTGATTTTCTCTTCTTGGCGCATAGAGCCCTTTTGGGCTGTCCCACCAGCCCACTAAGGGCTGGTGTGCTACCCTCAAGGCCCATGGGCTTCCCCGGGGTGGGTTGCCCCCCCGGTGAACTCCCGGAACCCATTCGTCATTCCCGGCTTAGGTCCAGCTTTTGGTTTCTTCGTCGGATTGGAAACAGGCTTGTCGCTCTTCTTCGAATTGCCCTTCTTGCCTTTGCCGTTTCTCTTGAAACTAGTGGTCTTATTCACCATCAACACTTGATGCTCTTTACGGAGTTCAGACTCTGCGACTTTCAGCACCGCAAACAACTCGCCGGGAGACTTGTTCATCCCTTGCATGTTGTAGTTCAACACAAAGCTTTTATAGCTTGGCGGCAGTGATTGAAGGATTCTGTCAGTGATAGCTTCTTGCGGGAGTTCAATCCCCAGCTCATCTGGACGGTTTGAGTACCCAGACATTTTGAGCACATGTTCACTGACAGATAAGTTTTCCTCCATCTTGCAAGCATAGAATTTATCGGAGGTCTCATACCTCTCGATCCGGGCGTTCTTCTGAAAGATAAACTCCAACTCCTGGAACATCTCAAATGCTCCATGACGCTCAAAGCGACATTGAAGTCCCGGTTCTAAGCCATACAAGACTGCACATTGAACTATTGAGTAGTCCTCCTTACGTGCTAACCAAGCGTTCTTAACATCCTGATCAGCCGTAGCGGGTGGTTCATCTCCTAACGCAGCATTAAAGACATAATCCTTCTTCCCATCTTGTAAGATTAGCTTAAGATTACGAGCCCAGTCTACAAAGTTGCTTCCATCATCTTTCAACTTAGCTTTCTCTAGGAACGTATTAAAATTCAGGATGACTGTCGCGTGAGCCATGATCTACAACACAAATATATTCAAAGTGGACTTAGACTATGTTCAAGATAATTAGAGTTTAACTTAATCAAATTATTTGCTAAACTCCCACTCAAAAAGTACATCTCTCTAGTCATTTGAGTGGTTCATGATCCACTTACACTAGCTCAAGTCCGATCATCACGTGAGTTGAGTATAGTTTCAGTGGTAAGCATCCCTATGCTAATCATATCATCTATACGATTCATGATCGACCTTTCAGTCTCATGTGTTCCGAGGCCATGTCTGCACATGCTAGGCTCGTCAAGCTTAACCCGAGTGTTCCGCGTGCGCAACTGTTTTGCACCCGTTGTATGTGAACGTTGAGTCTATCACACCCGATCATCATGTGGTGTCTCGAAACGACGAACTGTAGCAACGGTGCACAGTCGGGGAGAACACAATTTCGTCTTGAAATTTTAGTGAGAGATCACCTCATAATGCTACTGTCGTTCTAAGCAAAATAAGGTGCATAAAAGGATTAACATCACATGCAATTCATAAGTGACATGATATGGCCATCATCACGTGCTTCTTGATCTCCATCACCAAAGCACCGGCACGATCTTCTTGTCACCGGCGCCACACCATGATCTCCATCAACGTGTTGCCATCGGGGTTGTCGTGCTACTCATGTTGGGGAACGTCGCATGGGAAACAAAAATTTTCCTACGCGCACGAAGACCTATCATGGTGATGTCCATCTACGAGAGGGGATGAGTGATCTACGTACCCTTGTAGATCGTACAGCAGAAGCGTTAGAGAACGCGGTTGATGTAGTGGAACGTCCTCACGTCCCTCGATCCGCCCCGCGAACAATCCCGCGATCAGTCCCACGATCTAGTACCGAACGGACGGCACCTCCGCGTTCAGCACACGTACAGCTCGACGATGATCTCGGCCTTCTTGATCCAGCAAGAGAGACGGAGAGGTAGAAGAGTTCTCCGGCAGCGTGACGGCGCTCCGGAGGTTGGTGATGATCTTGTCTCAGCAGGGCTCCGCCCGAGCTCCGCAGAAACACGATCTAGAGGAAAAACTATGGAGGTATGTGGTCGGGCAGCCGTGAGAAAGTCGTCTCAAATCTGCCCTAAAAGCCCCATATATATATAGGAGGAGGGAGGGGGACCTTGCCTTGGGGTCCAAGGGATCCCCAAGGGGTCGGCCGAGCCAGGGGGGAGGACTCTCCCCCCCCCAAACCGAGTCCTACTTGGTTTGGTGGGAGGGAGTCCTTCCCCCTTCCCACTTCTTCCCCTTTTTTTTTTCTTTCCTTTGATTTTTTCTTCCTTGGCGCATAGGGGATTGGTGGGCTGTCCCACCAGCCCACTAAGGGCTGGTGTGACCCCCCCAAATACCTATGGGCTTCCCCGGAGTGGGTTGCCCCCCTCCGGTGAACTCCCGGAACCCATTCGTCATTCCCGGTACATTCCCGGTAACTCCGAAAACCTTCCGGTAATCAAATGAGGTCATCCTATATATCAATCTTCGTTTCCGGACTATTCCGGAAACCCTCTTGACGTCCGTGATCTCATCCGGGACTCCGAACAACATTCGGTAACCAACCATATAACTCAAATACGCATAAAACAACGTCGAACCTTAAGTGTGCAGACCCTGCGGGTTCGAGAACTATGTAGACATGACCCGAGAGACTCCTCGGTCAATATCCAATAGCGGGACCTGGATGCCCATATTGGATCCTACATATTCTACGAAGATCTTATCGTTTGAACCTCAGTGCCAAGGATTCGTACAATCCCGTATGTCATTCCCTTTGTCCTTCGGTATGTTACTTGCCCGAGATTCGATCGTCAGTATCCGCATACCTATTTCAATCTCGTTTACTGGCAAGTCTCTTTACTCGTTCCGTAATACAAGATCCCGCAACTTACACTAAGTTACATTGCTTGCAAGGCTTGTGTGTGATGTTGTATTACCGAGTGGGCCCCGAGATACCTCTCCGTCACACGGAGTGACAAATCCCAGTCTTGATCCATACTAACTCAACTAACACCTTCGGAGATACCTGTAGAGCATCTTTATAGTCACCCAGTTACGTTGCGACGTTTGATACACACAAAGCATTCCTCCGGTGTCAGTGAGTTATATGATCTCATGGTCATAGGAATAAATACTTGACACGCAGAAAACAGTAGCAACAAAATGACACGATCAACATGCTACGTCTATTAGTTTGGGTCTAGTCCATCACGTGATTCTCCTAATGACGTGATCCAGTTATCAAGCAACAACACCTTGTTCATAATCAGAAGACACTGACTATCATTGATCAACTGGCTAGCCAACTAGAGGCATGCTAGGGACGGTGTTTCGTCTATGTATCCACACATGTAAATGAGTCTTCATTCAATACAATTATAGCATGGATAATAAACTATTATCTTGATACAGGAATTATAATAATAACTATATATTTATTATTGCCTCTAGGGCATAATTCCAACAGTCTCCCACTTGCACTAGAGTCAATAATCTAGCCCTCACATCACCATGTGAATTACATTGTAATAAATCTAACACCCATACAGTTCTGGTGTCGATCATGTTTTGGCCGTGGAAGAGGTTTAGTCAGCGGGTCTGCTACATTCAGATCCGTGTGCACTTTGCATATATTTACGTCCTCCTCCTCGACGTAGTCGCGGATGAGGTTGAAGCGTCGTTTGATGTGTCTGGTCTTCTTGTGAAACCTTGGTTCCTTTGCTAAGGCAATGGCACCAGTGTTGTCACAGAACAAGGTTATTGGATCCAGTGCACTTGGCACCACTCCAAGATCCGTCATGAACTGCTTCATCCAGACACCCTCCTTAGCCGCCTCCGAGGCAGCCATGTACTCCGCTTCACATGTAGAATCTGCTACGACGCTTTGCTTGGAACTGCACCAGCTTACTGCACCCCCATTAAGAATAAATACGTATCCGGTTTGCGACTTAGAGTCGTCCGGATCTGTGTCAAAGCTTGCATCGACGTAACCTTTTACGACGAGCTCTTCGTCACCTCCATACACGAGAAACATCTCCTTAGTCCTTTTCAGGTACTTCAGGATATTCTTGACCGCCGTCCAGTGATCCACTCCTGGATTACTCTGGAACCTACCTGCCATACTTATGGCCAGGCTAACATCCGGTCTAGTGCACAGCATTGCATACATGATAGAGCCTATGGCTGAAGCATAGGGGACGGAGCGCATATGCTCTCTATCTTCATCAGTTGCTGGGCACTGAGTCTTACTCAATCTCGTACCTTGTAACACTGGCAAGAACCCTTTCTTGGACTGTTCCATTTTGAACCTCTTCAAAACTTTATCAAGGTATGTGCTTTGTGAAAGTCCTATCAGGCGTTTTGACCTATCCCTATAGATCTTAATGCCTAGAATGTAAGCAGCTTCTCCTAGGTCCTTCATAGAGAAACTTTTATTCAAGTAACCTTTTATGCTCTCCAAAAGCTCTACGTTGTTCCCAATCAGTAATATGTCATCCACATATAATATTAGAAACGCCACAGAGCTCCCACTCACTTTCTTGTAAATACAAGATTCTCCAACCACTTGTATAAACCCAAATGCTTTGATCACCTCATCAAAGAGCTTGTTCCAACTCCGAGATGCTTGCACCAGTCCATAAATGGATCGCTGGAGCTTGCACACCCTGTCAGCATTTTTAGGATCGACAAAACCTTCGGGTTGCATCATATACAACTCTTCCTTAAGGAAACCGTTAAGGAACGCCGTTTTGACATCCATCTGCCAGATTTCATAATCGAAAAATGCAGCTATTGCTAACATGATTCTGACGGACTTAAGCATCGCTACGGGAGAGAAAGTCTCATCGTAGTCAATTCCTGGAACTTGTGAAAAACCCTTTGCCACAAGTCGAGCTTTATAAACGGTCACATTACCGTCAGCGTCCGTCTTCTTCTTAAAGATCCATTTGTTCTGAATAGCCTTGCGGCCTTCAGGCAGTATCTCCAAAGTCCACACTTTGTTCTCATACATAGATCCTATCTCGGATTTCATGGCTTCTAGCCATTTGTTGGAATCTGGGCCCACCATTGCTTCTTCATAATTTGCAGGTTCATTGTTGTCCAACAACATGATTGATAAGACGGGATTACCGTACCACTCTGGAGCAGTGCGTGATCTCGTCGACCTGCGTGGTTCAACAGAAACTTGAACTGGAGTTTCATGATCATCATCATTAACTTCCTCCTCAACCGGCGTCGCAATGACAGAGGTTTCCCCTTGCCTCGCGCCACCATCCAGAGGGATGAGAGGTTCGACAACCTCGTCAAGTTCTATCTTCCTCCCACTCAATTCTCTCGAGAGAAACTCCTTCTCGAGAAAAGTTCCGTTCTTAGCAACAAACACTTTGCCCTCGGATTTGAGATAGAAGGTGTACCCAACTGTCTCTTTTGGGTAACCTATGAAGACGCACTTTTCCGCTTTGGGTTCCAGCTTTTCAGGCTGAAGCTTTTTGACATAAGCATCACATCCCCAAACTTTAAGGAACGACAACTTTGGCCTTTTGCCATACCACAGTTCGTATGGTGTCGTCTCAACGGATTTTGATGGTGCCCTATTTAAAGTGAATGCAGCTGTTTCTAATGCATAACCCCAAAATGATAACGGCAAATCAGTAAGAGACATCATAGATCGCACCATCTCTAATAAAGTACGATTACGACGTTCGGACACACCATTACGCTGTGGTGTTCCAGGTGGTGTTAACTGCGAAACAATTCCACATTGCTTTATGTGAGTACCAAACTCGAAACTCAGATATTCACCCCCACGATCAGACCGTAGGAACTTGATCTTCTTGTTACGATGATTTTCTACTTCACTCTGAAATTGCTTGAACTTTTCAAATGTTTCAGTCTTGTGCTTCATCAAGCAGACATAACCATATCTACTTAAATCGTCAGTGAAGGTGAGAAAATAACGATATCCGCCGCGTGCCTCCACGCTCATCGGACCACACACATCGGTATGTATGATTTCCAACAAGTCACTTGCACGCTCCATTGTTCCGGAGAACGGAGTTTTAGTCATCTTGCCCATGAGGCACGGTTCGCACGTGTCAAGTGAATCAAAGTCAAGTGACTCCAAAAGTCCATCAGCATGGAGTTTCTTCATGCGCTTTACACCAATATGACCCAAGCGGTAGTGCCACAAAAATATGGTGCTATCATTGTTTACTCTAACTCTTTTGGTCTCAATGTTATGTATATGCGTATCGCTATCGAGATTCAATATGAACAATCCTCTCACATTCGGTGCATGACCATAAAAGATGTTACTCATAGAAATAGAACAACCATTATTCTCAGACTTAAAAGAGTAACCGTCTCGCAATAAACAAGATCCAGATATAATGTTCATGCTCAACGCAGGCACTAAATAACAATGATTTAAGTTCATCACTAATCCCGACGGTAGTTGAAGTGACACTGTGCCGACGGCGATTGCATCAACCTTGGAACCGTTTCCTACGCGCATCGTCACTTCGTCTTTCGCCAGCCTTCGTCTATTCCGCAGTTCCTGCTTCGAGTTGCAAATGTGAGCAACAGAACCGGTATCGAATACCCAGGCACTACTACGAGAGCTGGTTAAGTACACATCAATAACATGTATATCAAATATACCTGATTTTTCTTTGCCCGCCTTCTTATCTGCCAGATACTTGGGGCAATTGCGCTTCCAGTGACCCATACCCTTGCAATAGAAGCACTTTGTTTCAGGCTTAGGTCCAGCCTTGGGTTTCTTCGGCGGATTGGCAACAGGCTTGCCGCTCTTCTTCGAATTGCCCTTCTTGCCTTTGCCGTTTCTCTTGAAACTAGTGGTCTTGCTTACCATCAACACTTGATGCTCTTTACGGAGTTCAGACTCTGCGACTTTCAGCATCGCAAACAACTCGCCGGGAGACTTGTTCATCCCTTGCATGTTGTAGTTCAACACAAAGCCTTTATAGCTTGGCGGCAGTGATTGAAGGATTCTGTCAGTGATAGCTTCTTGCGGGAGTTCAATCCCCAGTTCAGCTAGACGGTTTGAGTACCCAGACATTTTGAGCACATGTTCACTGACAGACGAGTTTTCCTCCATCTTGCAAGCATAGAATTTATCGGAGGTCTCATACCTCTCGATCCGGGCGTTCTTCTGAAAGATAAACTTCAACTCCTGGAACATCTCAAATGCTCCATGACGCTCAAAGCGATGTTGAAGTCCCGGTTCTAAGCCATACAAGACTGCACATTGAACTATTGAGTAGTCCTCCTTACGCGCTAACCAAGCGTTCTTAACATCCTGATCAGCCGTAGCGGGTGGTTCATCTCCTAGCGCAGCATTAAGGACATAATCCTTCTTTCCAGCTTGTAAGATTAGCTTAAGATTACGAGCCCAGTCTACAAAGTTGCTTCCATCATCTTTCAACTTAGCTTTCTCTAGGAACGTATTAAAATTCAGGATGACACTTGCGTGAGCCATGATCTACAACACAAATATATTCAAAGTGGACTTAGACTATGTTCAAGACAATTAGAGTTCAACTTAATCAAATTATATGCTAAGCTGCCACTCAAAAAGTACATCTCTCTAGTCATTTGAGTGGTTCATGATCCACTTACACTATCCCAAGTCCGATCATCACGTGAGTCGAGAGTAGTTTCAGTGGTAAGCATCCCTATGCTAATCATATCAACTATATGATTCATGATCGAACTTTCGGTCTCATGTGTTCCGAGGCCATGTCTGCACATGCTAGGCTCGTCAAGCTTAACCCGAGTGTTCCGCGTGCGCAACTGTTTTGCACCCGTTGTATGTGAACGTTGAGTCTATCACACCCGATCATCACGTGGTGTCTCGAAACGACGAACTGTAGCAATGGTGCACAGTCGGGGAGAACACAATTTCGTCTTGAAATTTTAGTGAGAGATCACCTCATAATGCTACCGTCGTTCTAAGCAAAATAAGGTGCATAAAAGGATTAACATCACATGCAATTCACAAGTGACATGATATGGCCATCATCACGTGCTTCTTGATCTCCATCACCAAAGCACCGGCACGATCTTCTTGTCACCGGCGCCACACCATGATCATCCATCAACGTGTTGCCATCGGGGTTGTCGTGCTACTTATGCTATTACTACTAAAGCTACATTCTAGAAAAATAGTAAACGCATCTGCAAGCACAAAACGTTAGTATAAAGACAACCCTATGGCTCCTGCCGGTTGTCGTACCATCGACATGCAAGTCGATATTTCTATTACAACATGATCATCTCATACATCCAATATATCACATCACATTGTTTGGCCATATCACATCACAATCATACCCTGCAAAAACAAGTTAGACGTCCTCTAATTTTGTTGTTGCATGTTTTACGTGGTGACCCAGGGTATCTAGTAGGATCGCATCTTACTTACGCAAACACCACAACGGAGATATATGAGTTTCTATTTAACCTCATCCAAGGACCTCCTCGGTCAAATCCGATTCAACTAAAGTTGGAGAAACCGTCACTTGCCAGTAATCTTTGAGCAAATGGGGTTACTCGTAACGATGAAACCAGTCTCTCGTAAGCGTACGAGTAATGTCGGTCCAAGCCGCTTCAATCCAACAATACCGCGGAATCAAGAAAAGACTAAGGAGGGCAGCAAAACGCACATCACCGCCCACAAAACCTTTTGTGTTCTACTCGAGAAGACATCTACGCATGAACCTAGCTCATGATGCCACTGTTGGGGAACGTCGCATGGGAAACAAAAATTTTCCTACGCGCACGAAGACCTATCATGGTGATGTCCATCTACGAGAGGGGATGAGTGATCTACGTACCCTTGTAGATCGTACAGCAGAAGCGTTAGAGAACGCGGTTGATGTAGTGGAACGTCCTCACGTCCCTCGATCCGCCCCGCGAACAATCCCGCGATCAGTCCCACGATCTAGTACCGAACGGACGGCACCTCCGCGTTCAGCACACGTACAGCTCGACGATGATCTCGGCCTTCTTGATCCAGCAAGAGAGACGGAGAGGTAGAAGAGTTCTCCGGCAGCGTGACGGCGCTCCGGAGGTTGGTGATGATCTTGTCTCAGCAGGGCTCCGCCCGAGCTCCGCAGAAACACGATCTAGAGGAAAAACTATGGAGGTATGTGGTCGGGCAGCCGTGAGAAAGTCGTCTCAAATCTGCCCCAAAAGCCCCATATATATAGGAGGAGGGAGGGGGACCTTGCCTTGGGGTCCAAGGGATCCCCAAGGGGTCGGCCGAGCCAGGGGGGAGGACTCTCCCCCCCCCAAACCGAGTCCTACTTGGTTTGGTGGGAGGGAGTCCTTCCCCCTTCCCACTTCTTCCCCTTTTTTTTTCTTTCCTTTGATTTTTTCTTCCTTGGCGCATAGGGGATTGGTGGGCTGTCCCACCAGCCCACTAAGGGCTGGTGTGACCCCCCCAAATACCTATGGGCTTCCCCGGAGTGGGTTGCCCCCCTCCGGTGAACTCCCGGAACCCATTCGTCATTCCCGGTACATTCCCGGTAACTCCGAAAACCTTCCGGTAATCAAATGAGGTCATCCTATATATCAATCTTCGTTTCCGGACCATTCCGGAAACCCTCGTGATGTCCGTGATCTCATCCGGGACTCCGAACAACATTCGGTAACCAACCATATAACTCAAATACGCATAAAACAACGTCGAACCTTAAGTGTGCAGACCCTGCGGGTTCGAGAACTATGTAGACATGACCCGAGAGATTCCTCGGTCAATATCCAATAGCGGGACCTGGATGCCCATATTGGATCCTACATATTCTACGAAGATCTTATCGTTTGAACCTCAGTGCCAAGGATTCGTATAATCCCGTATGTCATCCCCTTTGTCCTTCGGTATGTTACTTGCCCGAGATTCGATCGTCAGTATCCGCATACCTATTTGAATCTCGTTTACCGGCAAGTCTCTTTACTCGTTCCGTAATACAAGATCCCGCAACTTACACTAAGTTACATTGCTTGCAAGGCTTGTGTGTGATGTTGTATTACCGAGTGGGCCCTGAGATACCTCTCCGTCACACGGAGTGACAAATCCCAGTCTTGATCCATACTAACTCAACTACCACCTTCGGAGATACCTGTAGAGCATCTTTATAGTCACCCAGTTACGTTGCGACGTTTGATACACACAAAGCATTCCTCCGGTGTCAGTGAGTTATACGATCTCATGGTCATAGGAATAAATACTTGACACGCAGAAAACAGTAGCAACAAAATGACACGATCAACATGCTACGTCTATTAGTTTGGGTCTAGTCCATCACGTGATTCTCCCAATGACGTGATCCAGTTATCAAGCAACAACACCTTGTTCATAATCAGAAGACACTGACTATCATCGATCAACTGGCTAGCCAACTAGAGGCATGCTAGGGACGGTTTTTTGTCTATGTATCCACACATGTAAATGAGTCTTCATTCAATACAATTATAGCATGGACAATAAACTATTATCTTGATACAGGAATTATAATAATAACTATACATTTATTATTGCCTCTAGGGCATAATTCCAACATTATTCTCTTTAAATGAATAATCATATTGCAATAAACACGATCCAATCATGTTCATGCTTAACGCAAGCACCAAATAACAATTATTTAGGTTTAACACCAATCCCGATGGTAGAGGGAGTGTGCGACGTTTGATCATATCAACCTTGGAAACACTTCCAACACGTATCGTCACCTCGCCTTTAGCTAGTCTCCGTTTATGTCGTAGCTTTCATTTCGTGTTACTAATCACTTAGCAACCGAACCGGTATCCAATACCCTCGTGCTACTAGGAGTACTAGTAAAGTACACATCAACATCATGTATATCAAATATACTTCTTTCGACTTTTGCCAGCCTTCTTATCTACCAAGTATCTAGAGTTGCTCTGCCTCAGTGACCGTTCCCCTCATAAAAGAAGCACTTAGTCCCGGGCTTGGGTTTAATATGGGGTCTCTTCATTAGTGCAGCAACTACTTTGCCGTTTCACGAAGTATCCCTTCTAGCCCTTGCCTTTATCGAAACTTAGTGGTTTTACTAACCATCAACTACTGATGCTCCTTCTTGATTTCTACTTTCGTAGTGTCAAACATCGTGAATCGCTCAAGGATCATTGTATCTATCCTTGATATGTTATAGTTCATCACGAAGCTCTCACAGCTTGGTGGCAGTGACTTTGGAGAACCATCACTATCTTATCTGGAAGATCAACTCCCACTTGATTCAAGCGATTGTCGTACTCACATAATCTGAGCACACGCTCAACGATTGAGATTTTCTCCTTTACTTCGTGGACAAAGAATCTTGTCGGAGGTCTCATACCTCTTAACAAGGACACAAGCATGAAATCACAATTTCATCTCTTTAGAACATCTCTTATGTTCCGTGACGTTTCAAAACGTCTTCGGCGCCTTGCTTCTAAGCCATTAAGTATTTTGCACTGAACTATCGTGTAGTCATCAGAAACGTGTATGTCGGATGTTCACAACATCTACACACGACGCTCGAGGTGCAGCACACCGAGTGGTGCATTAAGGACATAAGCCTTCTGCGCAGCAACGAGGACAATCCTCGGTTTTACAGACTCAGTCTGCAAAGTTTGCTACTATCAACTTTCAACTAAATTTTCTCTAGGAACATATAAAAACAGTACAGCTATAGCGCAAGCTACATCGTAATTCGCAAAGACCATTAGACTATGTTCATGACAATTAGTTCAATTAATCATATAACTTAAGAACTCCCACTCAAAAAGTACATCTCTCTAGTCATTTGAGTGGTACATGATCTAAATCCACTATCTCAAGTCCGATCATCACGTGAGTCGACAATAGTTTCAGTGGTAAGCATCTCTATGCTAATCATATCAACTATACGATTCATGCTCGACCTTTCAGTCTCATGTGTTCTGAGGCCATGTCTGTACATGCTAGGCTCGTCAAGCTTAACCCGAGTGTTCCGCGTGTGCAACTGTTTTGCACCCGTTGTATGTGAACGTTGAGTCTGTCACACCCGATCATCACGTGGCGTCTCGAAACGAAGAACTGTCGCAACGGTGCACAGTCGGGGAGAACACAATTTCGTCTTGAAATTTTAGTGAGAGATCACCTCATAATGCTACCGTCGTTCTAAGCAAGATAAGGTGCATAAAGGATTACCATCACATGCAATTCATAAGTGACATGATATGGCCATCATCATGTGCTTCTTGATCTCCATCACCAAAGCACCGGCACGATCTTCTTGTCACCGGCGTCACACCATGATCTCCATCATCATGATATCCATCAACGTGTCGCCATCAGGGTTGTCGTGCTACTCATGCTACTACTACTAAAGCTACGTCCTAGCAATATAGTAAACGCATCTGCAAGCACAAACGTTAGTTTAAAGACAACCCTATGGCTCCTGCCGGTTGCCGTACCATCGACGTGCAAGTCGATATTAACTATTACAACATGATCATCTCATACATCCAATATATCACATCAGATCGTTGGCCATATCACATCACAAGCATACCGTGCAAAAACAAGTTAGACGTCCTCTAATTGTTGTTGCATGTTTTACGTGGTGACCATGGGTATCTAGTAGGATCGCATCTTACTTACGCAAACACCACAACGGAGATATATGAATTGCTATTTAACCTCATCCAAGGACCTCCTCGGTCAAATCCGATTCAACTAAAGTTGGAGAAACTGACACTCGCCGGTCATCTTTGAGCAACGGAGTTACTCGTAGTGATGAAACCAGTCTCTCGTAAGCGTACGAGTAATGTCGGTCCGAGCCGCTTCGATCCAACAATATCGCGGAATCAAGAAAAGACTAAGGAGGGCAGAAAACACACATCACCGCCCACAAAAACTTTTGTGTTCTACTCGAGAAAACATCTACGCATGAACCTAGCTCATGATGCCACGGTTGGGGAACGTCGCATGGGAAACAAAAAAAATTCCTATGCGCACGAAGACCTATCATGGTGATGTCCATCTACGAGAGGGGATTTCCGATCTACGTACCCTTGTAGATCGCACAGCAGAAGCGTTAAGAAACGCGGTTGATGTAGTGGAACGTCCTCACGTCCCTCGATCCGCCCCGCGAACCGTCCCGCGATCCGTCCCACGATCCGCTCCGATCTAGTGCCGAACGGACGGCACCTCTGCGTTCAGCACACGTACAACTCGACGATGATCTCGGCCTTCTTGATCCAGCAAGAGAGACAGAGAGGTAGGTGAGTTCTCCGACAGCGTGACGGCACTCCGGAGGTTGGTGGTGATCTAATCTTAGCAGGGCTCCGCCTGAGCTCCGTAGAAACGCGATCTAGAGGTAAAACCGTGGAGGTATGTGGTCGGGCTGCCTTGAAAAAGTTGTCTCAAATCAGCCCTAATAGCTCCATATATATACGAGGAGGGAGGGGAGGCTTGCCTTGAGGCTCAAGGAGCCCCAAGGGCTGCGCACCAAGGGGAGGAGGAGTCCTCCTCCAATCCTAGTCCAACTAGGATTGGAAGGTGGAGTCCTTCTCTCCCTTCCCACCTCCTTTTTTCTCTTCGATTTTCTATCTATGGCGCATAGGGCCTTCTTGGGCTGTCCCACCAGCCCACCAAGGGCTGGTGCGCCACCCCCAAGTCCTATGGGCTTTCCCGGGGTGGGCTGCCCCCCCCCCGGTAAACACCCGGAACCCATTCGTCATTCCCGGTACATTCCCGGTAACTCCGAAGACCTTCCGGTAATCAAATGAGGTCATCCTATATATCAATCTTCGTTTCTGGACCATTCCGGAAACCCTCATGACGTCCGTGATCTCATCCGGGACTCCGAACAACATTCGGTAACCAACCATATAACTCAAATACGCATAAAACGACGTTGAACCTTAAGTGTGCAGACCATGCGGGTTCGAGAACTATGTAGACATGACCTGAGTGACTCCTCGGTCAATGTCCAATAACGGGACCTGGATGCCCATATTGGATCCTACATATTCTACGAAGATCTTATCGTTTGAACCTCAGTGCCAAGGATTCATATAATCCCGTATGTCATTCCCTTTGTCCTTCGGTATGTTACTTGCCCGAGATTCGATCGTCAGTATCTGCATACCTATTTCAATCTCGTTTACCGGCAAGTCTCTTTACTCGTTCCGTAATACAAGATCCCGCAACTTACACTAAGTCACATTGCTTTCAAGGCTTGTGTGTGATGTTGTATTACCGAGTGGGCCCCGAGATACCTCTCCGTCACACGGAGTGACAAATCCCAGTCTCGATCCATACTAACTCAACGAACACCTTCGAAGATACTTGTAGAGCATCTTTATAGTCACCCAGTTACGTTGCGACATTTGATACACATAAAGCATTCCTCCGGTGTCAGTGAGTTATATGATCTCATGGTCATAGGAACAAATACTTGACACGTAGAAAACAGTAGCAACAAAATGACACGATCAACATGCTACGTCTATTAGTTTGGGTCTAGTCCATCACATGATTCTCCTAATGATGTGATCCCGTTATCAAGTGACGGCACTTGCCTATGGTCAGGAAACCTTGACCATCTTTGATCAACGAGCTAGTCAACTAGAGGCTTACTAGGGACAGTGTTTTGTCTATGTATCCACACATGCAGTGTGTTTCCAATCAATACAATTATAGCATGGATAATAAACGATTATCATGAACAAAGAAATATAATAACAACTAATTTATTATTGCCTCTAGGGCATATTTCCAACAGTTGATAGTCTGGGCCTAATACCAAAGAGACCTCGCAGCCAAACCTAACATCTAAGACCTGGGGCCCCAACCAAGCCACGTGTCGGGTATGGGGCACCCACCGGTCCGGCGCACACTCAGAGGTCGCCGCCGCCAACTGCCACCAATCCATCTTCAGAACTGTCCTGGCGCATCCACCATGCCCGGTCTAGCTGTTGGGGAACGTCGCATGGGAAACAAAAATTTTCCTACGCGCACGAAGACCTATCATGGTGATGTCCATCTACGAGAGGGGATGAGTGATCTACGTACCCTTGTAGATCGTACAGCAGAAGCGATTAGAGATCGCGGTTGATGTAGTGGAACGTCCTCACGTCCCTCGATCCGCCCCGCGAACAATCCCGCGATCAGTCCCACGATCTAGTACCGAACGGACGGCACCTCCGCGTTCAGCACACGTACAGCTCGACGATGATCTCGGCCTTCTTGATCCAGCAAGAGAGACGGAGAGGTAGAAGAGTTCTCCGGCAGCGTGACGGCGCTCCGGAGGTTGGTGATGATCTTGTCTCAGCAGGGCCCCGCCCGAGCTCCGCAGAAACATGATCTAGAGGAAAAACTATGGAGGTATGTGGTCGGGCAGCCGTGAGAAAGTCGTCTCAAATCTGCCCTAAAAGCCCCATATATATAGGAGGAGGGAGGGGGACCTTGCCTTGGGGTCCAAGGGAACCCCAAGGGGTCGGCCGAGCCAGGGGGGAGGACTCTCCCCCCCCCCAAACCGAGTCCTACTTGGTTTGGTGGGAGGGAGTCCTTCCCCCTTCCCACTTCCCCTCCTTTTTTTTTTCTTTCTTTGATTTTTCTTCCTTGGCGCATAGGATTTGGTGGGCTGTCCCACCAGCCCACTAAGGTCTGGTGTGACCCCCCCAAATACCTATGGGCTTCCCCGGAGTGGGTTGCCCCCCTCCGGTGAACCCCCGGAACCCATTCGTCATTCCCGGTACATTAGTTATTATTATATTTCTTAGTTCATGATAATCGTTTATTATCCATGCTATAATTGTATTGATTGGAAACACAATACTTGTGTGGATACATAGACAAAACACTGTCCCTAGTAAGCCTCTAGTTGACTAGCTTGTTGATCAAAGATGGTCAAGGTTTCCTGGCCATAGGCAAGTGTTGTCACTTGATAACGGGATCACGTCATTGGGAGAATCACGTGATGGACTAGACCCAAACTAATAGACGTAGCATGTTGATCGTGTCATTTTGTTGCTACTGTTTTCTGCGTGTCAAGTATTTATTCCTATGACCATGAGATCATATAACTTACTAACACCGGAGGAATACTTTGTGTGTATCAAACGTCGCAACGTAACTGGGTGACTATAAAGATGCTCTACAGGTATTTCCGAAGGTGTTCGTTGAGTTAGTATGGATCAAGACTGGGATTTGTCACTCCGTGTGACGGAGAGGTATCTCGGGGCCCACTCGGTAATACAACATCACACACAAGCCTTGCAAGCATCGTAACTTAATGTAAGTTGCGGGATCTTGTATTACGGAACGAGTAAAGAGACTTTCCGGTAAACGAGATTGAAATAGGTATGCGGATACTGACGATCGAATCTCGGGCAAGTAACATACCGAAGGACAAAGGGAATGACATACGGGATTATACGAATCCTTGGCACTGAGGTTCAAACGATAAGATCTTCGTAGAATATGTGGGATCCAATATGGGCATCCAGGTCCCGCTGTTGGATATTGACCGAGGAGTCTCTCGGGTCATGTCTACATAGTTCTCGAACCCGCAGGGTCTGCACACTTAAGGTTCGACGTTGTTTTATGCGTATTTGAGTTATATGGTTGGTTACCGAATGTTGTTCGGAGTCCCGGATGAGATCACGGACGTCACGAGGGTTTCCGGAATGGTCCGGAAACGAAGATTGATATATAGGATGACCTCATTTGGTTACCGGAAGGTTTTCGTGCATTACCGGAAAAGTTTCGGGCTCATCGGTAGTGTACCGGGAGTGCCGGGAGGGGTTCCGGGGACCATCGGGAGGGGTGTCACGCCCCAAGGGGTCTCATGGGCTATGGGAAGAGATAAACCAGCCCCTAGTGGGCTGGAATAAGTTCCCACTAAGGCCCATAAGGTTTGAGAAGGAAAAAACACAAGGTGGAAAGAGTTTCCAAGTGGGAAGGTGGAATCCTACTCCAAGTAGGATTGGAGTAGGACTCCTCCACCTCCAATTTCGGCCAAACCTTGAGGGTTTGAGGCTGCCTCTTCCCTCCCCCTCCCTCCTATATATACTAAGGTATTAGGGCTGATTTGAGACGACTTTCTCACGGCTGCCCGACCACATACCTCCATAGTTTTTCCTCTAGATCGCGTTTCTGCGGAGCTCGGGCGGAGCCCTGCTGAGACAAGATCATCACCAACCTCCGGAGCGCCGTCACGCTGCCGGAGAACTCTTCTACCTCTCCATCTCTCTTGCTGGATCAAGAAGGCCGAGATCATCGTCGAGTTGTACGTGTGCTGAACGCGGAGGTGCCGTCTGTTCGGTACTAGATCGTGGGACTGATCGCGGGATTGTTCGCGGGGCGGATCGAGGGACGTGAGGACGTTCCACTACATCAACCGCGTTCACTAACGCTTCTGCTGTACGATCTACAAGGGTACGTAGATCACTCATCCCCTCTCGTAGATGGACATCACCATGATAGGTCTTCGTGCGCGTAGGAAAATTTTTGTTTCCCTTGCGACGTTCCCCAACAGTGGCATCATGAGCTAGGTTCATGCGTAGATGTCTTCTCGAGTAGAACACAAAAGTTTTTGTGGGCGGTGATGTGCGTTTTGCTGCCCTCCTTAGTCTTTTCTTGATTCCGCGGTATTGTTGGATTGAAGCGGCTTGGACCGACATTACTCGTACGCTTACGAGAGACTGGTTTCATCGTTACGAGTAACCCCCATTGCTCAAAGATGACTGGCAAGTGACTGTTTCTCCAACTTTAGTTGAATCGGATTTGACCGAGGAGGTCCTTGGATGAGGTTAAATAGCAACTCATATATCTCCGTTGTGGTGTTTGCATAAGTAAGATGCGATCCTACTAGATACCCTCGGTCACCACGTAAAACATGCAACAACAAAATTAGAGGACGTCTAACTTGTTTTTGCAGGGTATGATTGTGATGTGATATGGCCAACGATGTGATGTGATATATTGGATGTATGAGATGATCATGTTGTAATAGAAATATCGACTTGCACGTCGATGGTACGGCAACCGGCAGGAGCCATAGGGTTGTCTTTATACTAACGTTTGTGCTTGCAGATGCGTTTACTATTTTGCTAGGATGTAGCTTTAGTAGTAATAGCATAAGTAGCACGACAACCCCGATGGCAACACGTTGATGGATGATCATGGTGTGGCGCCGGTGACAAGAAGATCGTGCCGGTGCTTTGGTGATGGAGATCAAGAAGCACGTGATGATGGCCATATCATGTCACTTATGAATTGCATGTGATGTTAATCCTTTTATGCACCTTATTTTGCTTAGAACGACGGTAGCATTATGAGGTGATCTCTCACTAAAATTTCAAGACGAAGTTGTGTTCTCCCCGACTGTGCACCGTTGCGACAGTTCTTCGTTTCGAGACACCACGTGATGATCGGGTGTGATAGACTCAACGTTCACATACAACGGGTGCAAAACAGTTGCACACGCAGAACACTCGGGTTAAGCTTGACGAGCCTAGCATGTGCAGACATGGCCTCGGAACACATGAGACCGAAAGGTCGAGCATGAATTGTATAGTTGATATGATTAGCATAGGGATGCTTACCACTGAAACTATTCTCGACTCACGTGATGATCGGACTTGAGATAGTGGATTTGGATCATGTACCACTCAAATGACTAGAGAGATGTACTTTTGAGTGGGAGTTCTTAAGTAATATGATTAATTGAACTAATTGTCATGAACATAGTCTAATGGTCTTTGCGAATTACGATGTAGCTTGCGCTATAGCTCTACTGTTTTTTTATGTTCCTAGAGAAAATTTAGTTGAAAATTGATAGTAGCAAACTTTGCAGACTGAGTCTGTAAAACCGAGGATTGTCCTCGTTGCTGCGCAGAAGGCTTATGTCCTTAATGCACCACTCGGTGTGCTGCACCTCGAGCGTCGTCTGTGGATGCTGTGAACATCCGACATACACGTTTCTGATGACTACACGATAGTTCAGTGCAAAGTACTTAATGGCTTAGAAGCAAGGCACCGAAAACGTTTTAAACGTCACGGAACATAAGTGATGTTCTAAAGAGATGAAATTGTGATTTCATGCTTGTGCCCTTGTTAAGAGGTACGAGACCTCCGACAAGATTCTTTGTCCACAAAGTAAAGGAGAAAGGCTCAATCGTTGAGCGTGTGCTCAGATTGTCTGAGTACGACAATCGCTTGAATCAAGTGGGAGTTAATCTTCCAGATGAGATAGTAATGGTTCTCCAAAAGTCACTGCCACCAAGCTTTGAGAGCTTCGTGATGAACTATAACATATCAAGGATAGATACAATGATCCTTGAGCGATTCGCGACGTTTGACACTGCGAAAGTAGAAATCAAGAAGGAGCATCAATAGTTGATGGTTTGGAAAACCACTAAGTTTCAAGAAAGGCGAGGGCTAGAAGGGATACTTCGTGAAACGGCAAAACAGTTGCTGCGCTAATGAAGAGACCCAAACCCAAACCCGAGACTAAGTGCTTCTGTAATAAGGGGAACAGTCACTGAGGCGGAGCAACTCTAGATACTTGGTAGATAAGAAGGCTGGCAAAAGTCGAGAGAAGTATATTTGATATACATAATGTTGATGTGTACTTTACTAGTACTCCTAGTAGCACAAGGGTATTGGATACCGGTTCGGTTGCTAAGTGATTAGTAACGCGAAATAAAAGCTACGACATAAACGGAGACTAGCTAAAGGCGAGGTGACGATACGTGTTGGAAGTGTTTCCAAGGTTGATATGATCAAACGTCGCACGCTCCCTCTACCATCGGGATTGGTGTTGAACCTATATAATTGTTATTTGGTGCTTGCGTTAGGCATGAACATGATTGGATCGTGTTTATTGCAATACGATTATTCATTCAAAGAGAATAATGGTTACTCTATTTGCTTGAATAATCACCTTCAATGGTTTATTGAATCTCGATTGTAGTATTACACATTGGTGCCAAAAGATACGAGTTAATGATGATAGTACCACTTACTTGTGGCACTGCCGCTTGAGTCATGTTAGTATAAATTGCATGAAGAGGGTCCATGCTGATGGATCTTTACTCACCTGATTGCGAATCACTAGTGACATGCAAATCATACCACATGAGCAAGGCCTTGTTTTCATTGAGATGAAACAAGATAGTAACTTGTCGGAAGTGATACATTTTTGATGTATGCAGTCCAATGAGTGCTGAGGCACGCAGTGGATATCATTATGTTCTTACTTCACTGACGACTTGAGTAGATACAGGAGTATTTACTTAATGAATCACAAGTCTGAAATACTGAAAAAGTTCAATTCCGTTTCAGAGTGAAGTTCGTCGTAACGAGAGGATGAACTGTCTACGATATGATCATAGAAATGAATATCTGAGTTGCGAGTTTTTGGTACACAGTTAAGACAATGTGGAAATTGTTTCACAGTTCATGCCACCTGGAACATCATAGTGTGATGATGTGTCTGAACGTCATAGCCACGCACTATTTAGTATGGTGCATGCTGTGATGTCTCTTATCGAATTACCATTATCGTTTATGGGTTATGCATTAGAGACAACCGCATTCACTTTAAATAGGGCACCGCGTATTTCCGTTGAGATGACACAGTATAGACTGAGGTTTAGAGAAATCTAAACTGTCGTTTCTTGAAAGTTTGGGGCTTCGACACTTATGTGAAAAAGTTTCAGCCTGATAAGCTCGAACCCAAAGCGGATAAATGCATCTTCATAGGATATCCAAAACAGTTGGGTACATCTCCTATCTCAGATCCAAAAGCAAAGTGTTTGTTTCTAGAAACGGATCCTTTCTCGAGGAAAGGTTTCTCTCGAAAGAATTGAGTGGGAGGGTAGTAGAACTTGATGAGGTTATTGAACCATCACTTCAACCAGTGTGTAGCAGGGCATAGGAAGTTGTTCCTGTGGCGCCTACACCAATTGAAGTGGAAGCTGATGATGGTGATCATTGAGCTTCGAATCAAGTTACTACAAACCTCGTAGGTCGACAAGGTCGCGTACTGCTGCAGAGTAGTACGGTAACCCTGTCTTGGAGGTCATGTTGTTGAGCAACAGTGAACCTACGAGTTATGGAGAAAGCAATGGTGGGCCCAGATTCCGACAAATGGCTGGAAGCCATGAAATCCGAGAGAGGATCCATGTATGAAACCAAAGTGTAGACTTTGAAAAGAACTACTTGATGGTCATAAGACTATTGAGTAAAGATGGATCTTTAAAAGAAGACAGACGATGATGGTGATAAGTCACTATTAAGAAAAGCTCGACTTGTCGCAAAGATGTTTTCGACAAGATCAAACAGTTGACTATGATGAGACTTTCTCACTCGTAGCGATGCTAAAGGTCTGTTAGAATTATGTTAGTTGTTGATGCATTATTTATGAAATATTGCACGTAGGATGTCAAAACATTGTTTCTCGACGGTTTCCTTGAGCAAACATTGTATGTGATACAACAAGAAGGTTTTGTCGATCCTAAAGATACTAGCAAGTATGCAAGCTCCAGTGATCCTTCAATGGACTGGTGCAAGCATCTCGGAGTTGGAATATACACTTTGATGAGATGATCAAAGTTTTTGGGTGTGTACAAGGTTTATGAGAAACTTGTATTTCCAAAGAAGTGAGTGGGAGCACTATAGAATTTCTGATAAGTATATGTGGTTGACATATTGTGGATCAGAAGTAATGTAGAATTTCTGTAAAGCATACAAGGTTGTTTGAAAGGAGTTTTCAAAGGAATACCTGGATTGAGCTACTTGAATGTTGAGCATCAAAGATCTATGGAGATAGATCGAAAGCGCTTAATGGAAGTTTCAACAAGATGCATGCCTTGACAAGTTTTTGAAGGAGTTCAAAATAGATCAGCAAAGAAGGAGTTCTTGGTTGCGTTGTAAGGTGTGAATTTGAGTAAGACTCAAAACCCGACCACGGCAGAATAAAGAGAATAGACGAAGGTCGTCTTCTATGCCTTAGCCGTAGAATCTAAAGTATGCCATGCTGTGTACCGCACCTGATATGTGCCTTGACTCAAAATATGTTGAGAGGTACAGAGAGTGATCCATGATTGAATCACTAGCAGCGGTCAAAATTTATCCTTAGTAACAAATGGACTAAGGGATTTTTCTCGATTATGGAGGTGGTTAAAGAGTTTGTCGTAAAAGGTTACGTCGATGCAAGCTTTGACACTAATCCGAATAACTATGAGTAGTGAAACGGATTCGTATAGTAGAGTAGATATTTGGAGCATTTCCGAATAGCACGTAGTAGCAGCATCTATAAGATGACATAAAGATTTGTAAAGGACGCACGGATCTGAAAGTTTCAGAACCGTTGACTAAAACCTCTCTCACGAGCAAGACGTGATCAGACCCCATAACTATATGGGTGTTGGATTCGTTGGAATCACATGGTGATGTGAACTAGATTATTGACTCTAGTGCAAGTGGGAGACTGTTGGAAATATGCCCTAGAGGCAATAATAAATTAGTTATTATTATATTTCTTAGTTCATGATGATCGTTTATTATCCATGCTATAATTGTATTGATTGGAAACACAATACTTGTGTGGATACATAGACAAAACACTGTCCCTAGTAAGCCTCTAGTTGACTAGCTTGTTGATCAAAGATGGTCAAGGTTTCCTGGCCATAGGCAAGTGTTGTCACTTGATAACGGGATCACGTCATTGGGAGAATCACGTGATGGACTAGACCCAAACTAATAGACGTAGCATGTTGATCGTGTCATTTTGTTGCTACTGTTTTCTGCGTGTCAAGTATTTATTCCTATGACCATGAGATCATATAACTTACTAACACCGGAGGAATACTTTGTGTGTATCAAACGTCGCAACGTAACTGGGTGACTATAAAGATGCTCTACAGGTATCTCCGAAGGTGTTCGTTGAGTTAGTATGGATCAAGACTGGGATTTGTCACTCCGTGTGACGGAGAGGTATCTCGGGGCCCACTCGGTAATACAACATCACACACAAGCCTTGCAAGCATCGTAACTTAATGTAAGTTGCGGGATCTTGTATTACGGAACGAGTAAAGAGACTTGCCGGTAAACGAGATTGAAATAGGTATGCGGATACTGACGATCGAATCTCGGGCAAGTAACATACCGAAGGACAAAGGGAATGACATACGGGATTATACGAATCCTTGGCACTGAGGTTCAAACGATAAGATCTTCGTAGAATATGTGGGATCCAATATGGGCATCCAGGTCCCGCTATTGGATATTGACCGAGGAGTCTCTCGGGTCATGTCTACATAGTTCTCGAACCCGCAGGGTCTGCACACTTAAGGTTCGACGTTGTTTTATGCGTATTTGAGTTATATGGTTGGTTACCGAATGTTGTTCGGAGTCCCGGATGAGATCACGGACGTCACGAGGGTTTCCGGAATGGTCCGGAAACGAAGATTGATATATAGGATGACCTCATTTGGTTACCGGAAGGTTTTCGTGCATTACCGGAAAAGTTTCGGGCTCATCGGTAGTGTACCGGGAGTGCCGGGAGGGGTGCCGGGGACCATCGGGAGGGGTGTCACGCCCCAAGGGGTCTCATGGGCTATGGGAAGAGATAAACCAGCCCCTAGTGGGCTGGAATAAGTTCCCACTAAGGCCCATAAGGTTTGAGAAGGAAAAAACACAAGGTGGAAAGAGTTTCCAAGTGGGAAGGTGGAATCCTACTCCAAGTAGGATTGGAGTAGGACTCCTCCACCTCCAATTTCGGCCAAACCTTGAGGGTTTGAGGCTGCCTCTTCCCTCCCCCTCCCTCCTATATATACTAAGGTATTAGGGCTGATTTGAGACGACTTTCTCACGGCTGCCCGACCACATACCTCCATAGTTTTTCCTCTAGATCGCGTTTCTGCGGAGCTCGGGCGGAGCCCTGCTGAGACAAGATCATCACCAACCTCCGGAGCGCCGTCACGCTGCCGGAGAACTCTTCTACCTCTCCGTCTCTCTTGCTGGATCAAGAAGGCCGAGATCATCGTCGAGTTGTACGTGTGCTGAACGCGGAGGTGCCGTCTGTTCGGTACTAGATCGTGGGACTGATCGCGGGATTGTTCGCGGGGCGGATCGAGGGACGTGAGGACGTTCCACTACATCAACCGCGTTCACTAACGCTTCTGCTGTACGATCTACAAGGGTACGTAGATCACTCATCCCCTCTCGTAGATGGACATCACCATGATAGGTCTTCGTGCGCGTAGGAAAATTTTTGTTTCCCTTGCGACGTTCCCCAACAAGGATTTGGTGGGCTGTCCCACCAGCCCACTAAGGTCTGGTGTGACCCCCCCAAATACCTATGGGCTTCCCCGGAGTGGGTTGCCCCCCTCCGGTGAACCCCCGGAACCCATTCGTCATTCCCGGTACATTCCCGGTAACTCCGAAAACCTTTCGGTAATCAAATGAGGTCATCCTATATATCAATCTTCGTTTCCGGACCATTCCGGAAACCCTCGTGACGTCCGTGATCTCATCCGGGACTCCGAACAACATTCGGTAACCAACCATATAACTCAAATACGCATAAAACAACGTCGAACCTTAAGTGTGCAGACCCTGCGGGTTCGAGAACTATGTAGACATGACCCGAGAGACTCCTCGGTCAATATCCAATAGCGGGACCTGGATGCCCATATTGGATCCTACATATTCTACGAAGATCTTATCGTTTGAACCTCAGTGCCAAGGATTCGTATAATCCCGTATGTCATCCCCTTTGTCCTTCGGTATGTTACTTGCCCGAGATTCGATCGTCAGTATCCGCATACCTATTTCAATCTCGTTTACCGGCAAGTCTCTTTACTCGTTCCGTAATACAAGATCCCGCAACTTACACTAAGTTACATTGCTTGCAAGGCTTGTGTGTGATGTTGTATTACCGAGTGGGCCCTGAGATACCTCTCCGTCACACGGAGTGACAAATCCCAGTCTTGATCCATACTAACTCAACTACCACCTTCGGAGATACCTGTAGAGCATCTTTATAGTCACCCAGTTACGTTGCGACGTTTGATACACACAAAGCATTCCTCCGGTGTCAGTGAGTTATACGATCTCATGGTCATAGGAATAAATACTTGACACGCAGAAAACAGTAGCAACAAAATGACACGATCAACATGCTACGTCTATTAGTTTGGGTCTAGTCCATCACGTGATTCTCCCAATGACGTGATCCAGTTATCAAGCAACAACACCTTGTTCATAATCAGAAGACACTGACTATCATCGATCAACTGGCTAGCCAACTAGAGGCATGCTAGGGACGGTGTTTTGTCTATGTATCCACACATGTAAATGAGTCTTCATTCAATACAATTATAGCATGGATAATAAACTATTATCTTGATACAGGAATTATAATAACAACTATACATTTATTATTGCCTCTAGGGCATAATTCCAACACTAGCTGCCGTCGACGCCACCACGATGCCAGACAGCGTCACCCTCCTGCACGAGTCCATCTTCGCACATCAGACGCCTAATCACCAGGGCGCCACGCCATCGGGATCCGTCGCCTTTAATGTGCAGGATGAAGCACCGCTCCACCGAATAAAACATCCATTGGTCCTCTGAACCCGCGTACACCTCCAAGAATGACGCCCCCAAGGGGGAAACGACACAAGCGCGCCGCCGTCTTCTGATCTATCGATCTAGGGTTTCCCCCGGAGGTAGCAGATAGTGGTCTAGAACTTCTCCTCGGCGATGCCTTCAAGAAGGGAACGACGCCGTAGAGCGTCGCCATCGCCGGTCTTGGCATCTAGCCAAGAGCACGTTTTCACCCAGATCTGTTCAGAGAACTCCATTCAGCTTCTTGTGCACGGGTCGCCGTCTTCTCTGCTGGAGACTAGATCAAAGGATCCAGCCGCCGCCGCCTGAACGGCCGCATTACCACCACGGTGCCAAAGCAGCCCGACACTGACTGGACTGCGAGTGGAAAGACGGAGACTGCAAATGTGACGCCTTCAAGAAGGTAACGACGCGTAGGCGTCATCATCACCCGCCACGACCGAAGTCGGATCACGGATTTCACCAGCAGCCGCTCGTCCCCACTCCATGCACAGTCAGCTGGCCGGCCACCTCCGACGAAGAAAAAGGTCACCACCACCAAGCCTAGGACCGGCATCCCAGACATCCTCGTGTTGCAGATAAAGTGCATGAGCAGTGCACAGCTCACGGCGGTTTAGATTGGTAGCACACCGAATCAGCCCGACTGAGTCTCCGTCGCTACTGGTGCCGTCATCCTACGTCGTCGCCGCACCACAGCCATGTCGCCGCCGATCTGCGCCACCGTCGTCGATCTGGCCAGAAAGGAGTGTCGCCTCCCAACCAGATCGAGATCCGAGGAGAAAACCACCGCCGCCGCCATGCCACAAGGGCTTTGCCCTGTGACGCCCCAGGCGACGGCGGCGGAGGGGAGAGGAGGTGTGGGCGGCTGTAGGAGGAGGGCGGGGGCTCCCTGGTGCGGGGCGGCGCCGCCGCACGGGGGAGGTCGGGGGAGGCGGAGGGGAGGTCGGGCAGATCTCCGCTGTTTTTCTTATAAGCCGAGCCATTTTGTTTTTGTTTCTTCTCTCTTGATAAAATCTTAATGAAATGGGTTTGCTCTTCCCTTGCACGTTAAAAGAAAAAATAATCTTATTGATGATCGGCGCAACGACGCCGGAAAGACAAAGCATGAAACGAGAACGATGGTGCTTTATCATGGAAGGGAGCAATCAGTAAGCAGGCCAGCACCTGCGTGCACCGTTATTATTTTCCCCGTTCAAGGACAGACCAGGCTACCGGAGAGCAGGACCGATGCAGCGAGGACGAACGCCGGCCGGCTTCATTATTCATTGGGCCTTCCATCCGACGGCGGCGGCGAAGGCGTCCTTGGCGCACTCGAACACGGACCACAGCAAGTCGACGAAGCCGCCGCCGTGCCCTCCGGCGCTTCCGAGGCCCCTCAGTTTCACGCCACCGGCGTACCGCGACGGAGCCTCGGCCGATGCCTCGAGGCCGGACCCCCGCCCCAGCTCCTCTACGACGCGGCGGGCGTGCGCCAGCGCGGCGGCGGCGCAGAGGACGAGCGCGGCGACCAGGACGATGCGAGTCATCGTCGTAGTTTGTACTGCTTGATCGCTGCGGGCGTTCCGTTGGTTGAGACCACGGAGTGAGTGTCTGTGTGTGTAGCTGCAAGACGCGACCAGGGCGATTATATACCATGATCAGGTTATAAGATGAAACTGCTGGATTTACCCGAGCGGTTCTCGTTTGGCATTGAACAAGCGCCTCAACGCTTGAATGAATTAAAAAAAACGCTAGAATGAATTAGTTAATGAACACAACAAGCATACGCATCGGTTTTGTTGAATTACACGCTGGAGTTTCTGTCTAGGTTTGCTATACGTGCATGAACGGCCGGCAGCAACTGCATTTTTTGACATATCATAGCAAAAGGGTCCGTGTGTTGAAATGAAAACAAACATAATCTTCAATGCCCGTGATCACATTTTGTTGCTTACTGACATGCACTGTCACTCTTAATTTTGCGTAATCAAGAACATTTTTTTAAACTCGTGCACATATTTGAAATCGTAAACATTTTTCAGATTTGTGAACACTTCAAAATTTTCAAACATTTTCTAAATTCAAGAACATTTTTTGACTTCATTAACTTTTTATGCTATTTGCAAACTTTTTTAAAAATTGTGAAAAAAATTACAAACAACTTTCCTTAATTGGCGAACATTTGTAGAATTGAAGAACATTTTTTTTAAAAATTGGTGGAAAATATTTTTGAAATTTGCAAACATTTTTGTGATTTGACGAAATTATTTTTGATTTAAAAAAATTATTCGAAATGCATTATCAGTTTTGAATTAGCTAACATTTTATGAATGAATAAACTATTTTGTAAGTCATGACCAGTTTTAAAATTTTATGATATTTTTTCATTCATGATCATTTTACGAATTTATGAAATTTTGTTCACTTTCAGTACCATTTTGCACACACGAACTTTTAAAAATATTATGAAGACTTTTTTATTCCTCGAACATTTATTTTAATTTTTTTGAATATTTTTGAATAAGCAACCATTTTAGTACAAAATCTTGAATATTTTATAAGTCCACAAACATTTATGATTTACTAAACATTGTATTTCAAAATGCACATTTTTTAAGAAATCATACTTCTTTAAGTCCCAAAATATTTAAATTAGAAAAAATGAAATAAAAAAGATAAAATAAAAAACAACATTTGATGATTTAGTCATAGAATTTCAAAAGTGGGCTAACTAGTCCTAGAACTTACACACGAGGTGCACAGTAGTCCTCGACCAATCACACAATGCCACTTGGAGCGAGCTTGGTGGGGACAGTCAGCGATGGTGTTTTTGCACATACCCCCCTACTGTTTCCCTTATTCAACCCGCAGCACACAACACCTGAATTAATTTCATTGTTGTAAAACTTGGGAAACCGTCTTTGTCTCTCCCTCGGGTACTCCCTTCTGTGCTACTCCCACCTCTCTTCCTCGTCGCCATCGTCCAGGTCGCCATCACCATCCAGCTCGTCGGCATGCCTTCCTGGAACGACCATTCTAGCTTCTCGTCAGACGGGGACTGTGTCACCAGTAAGATTTGCATCTACCTCGTGCAGCTATGGTTAGTCAAGTTGGGGGTTTGTACTGAGTCGATATGTTCTTGTTTAGGCACATGCCACCATCTTTTGCTCGGAATGGAGATGGTTGGCTACATATATACCTGCTAGATGTGAACACCTTGATGTGTGTGAGAAATTTCTGGCATTTGAGTCAGTGGATAGTGGCATGGGATTTTAGGTTGTGCACAAAAGGTTAGTGCTTCTTGAGTTAACTGAAATTTCAGTAGCCCAAGGGGTTTCAGTTCTTTATGTGTTAACTATAGCTGCTTTTATCTAAATTTTCTTTAGGGTTCAAAGTTAACTAATTTTTTTCATGCAGTTAACTCAAGATATTCAGTTAACTAAATTTTTTCATGGAGTTAACTGAAGAAATGCAATTAACTAAAGACATTCAGCTAACTGAATTTCTTCATGTATCTGAATTTTGTTACTTTTGATTGGTTGTTGCAATCTACTGATTTTTATTCCTTTTCAACATCATGTATCTGAATTATCCTAATTTTCTTTTTACTGAATTGCTAGGAAGGAACTAAATGTCCCTTTGTGTAGTGGGTTGATCCTGAGTGACCTGCCCCTTTGATGATGAGTCTAGCTAGGATCTGGGGCATGTTTGATGACGAGAATAGTCTGAGACTGGGGCGAAATTTAGTTAATGCTGAAGAAAACTTTAGGATCCTGCGAGAGAAGGAAAGAATGGAGAAAGAGGTGAGGTTTTTTAAGGTTGATTTTGCTAAGATGGTTGGTGAAAAGGAGCATGCATTGGCCAAGCTAGGCAACACATAGCTTGCTAATAGTGACCTAAAGCAAGAGCTAGAGAAGAAGAGTCTATGTCACAAATCTACCACAAACATTCATCATGTGTTGAGGGCCAAGGCAGAGAAAGATAAGGGCCTCATGAAGTAGGAGAGGGACACTTTCATGCAAGAGAAGAAAAAACTCCTTGAAGACATGGACAGTTTGATGTTGCAAAGGGATGAGTTGAAGAATGCGAAGAAGAAATTGGAGTACATGATTGGAGGTCAAGCGCAAGGGCCCTGTCGTGCTCGCGGCGGAGCGTGAGCAAACACGTGACTACGACCATGATGTGCCCAACAAAGACCGTCGCCCGCTTTGTATCTACCACAACATGTGCACCCACAACACCGAAGACTGCCAAGAGCTCAAGTCCCTCTGCGACGAGCGCGTCGGTCGGTGCCCATACTGCAACGACCGCGGCGATGGCCGCGGCGGCGATGGCCGCGGCGGCGACAGGTGGGACAGCCACAATGGCAACCCTCACTAGGGCTGGCGCAAGCTGCCTTGTGAGGACGGCTGGCTCGAGCAGCCTCGCGAGGATGCTAGCGCGATCGGCCTCGTGAGGGCGCCTCGTGCGAACAGCCTCGCAAGGCACGGCCTCGGGAGAACGCTGCCCTTCTGCCAGTACCGCCGCCGCCTAGAAGGAACGATAATAATCAGCGTGACGAGGAGGATCCGTGCTATCAGGATCCCCACACGATAGCTTGTATCCTCGGCGGAGCTCACGCCCCCACGTAAAACCACCTATTCAAGCATTTCTCTCATGAAGTGAACGTCGCCCTCCCCCGGATGGAGGTTGCACGGCCTCTCAAATGGTCTCAGTACGTGATGACCCACAAGTGTAGGGGATCTATCGTAGTCCTTTCGATTAGTAAGAGTGTCGAACCCAACAAGGAGCAGAAGGATCTGACAAGTGGTTTCAGCAAGGTATTCTCTGCAAGCACTCAAATTATCAGTAACAGATAGTTGTGTGATAAGATGATTCGTAGCTGGTAGCAAGTAACAATAGTAACAAAGGTGCAGCAAGATGGCCCAATCCCTTTTGTAGCAAGGGACAAGCCTGGACGAACTCTTATAGGAGGTGAAGCGCTCCCGAGGACACATGGGAATTTCTGTCAAGCTAGTTTTCATCATGTTCATATGATTCGCGTTCGCTACTTTGATAGTTTGATATGTGGGTGGACCGGTGCTTGGGTGCTGCCCTTACTTGGACAAACACCCCACTTATGATTAACCCCTCTCGCAAGCATGCGCAACTACGAAAGAAGAATTAAGACAAAATCTAACCATAGCAATAAACTAGTGGATCCAGATCAGCCCCTTACGAAGCAACGCATAAACTAGGGTTTAAGCTTCAGTCACTCTAGCAACCCATCATCTACTTATTACTTCCCAATGCCTTCCTCTAGGCCCAAATAATGGTGAAGTGTTATGTAGTCGGCGTTCACATAACACCACTAGAGGAAAAACAACATACAACACATCAAAATATCGAACGAATACCAAATTCACATGACTACTTATAGCAAGACTTATCCCATGTCCTCAGGAACAAAAGTGACTACTCACAAAGCATAATTATATTCATGACTAGAGAGGTAATGAGTAGCATGAAAGATCTGAACTTATAATCTTCCACCAAGTAATCCAACTAGCATCAACTACAAAGAGTAATTAACACTACTAGCAACCTTACAAGTACTAATCAGAGTCGCGAGACGGAGATTGGTTACAAGAGATGAAATAGGGTTTGGAGATGAGATGGTGATCATGAAGATGTTGATGGTGATGAGTCCCCTCCGACGAGAGGAGTGTTGGTGATGACGATGACGACGATTTCCCCCTCCGGGAGGGAAATTTCCCCGGCAGGACAGCCCTGCCGGAGCTCTAGATTGGTTCTGCTCAAGTTTCGCCTCGTGGCGGCGGCGGCTCCTCCCAAAGCCTCCTTATGATTTTTTCTGGAATGAAACCCTTCATATAGCAAAAGATGAGCGTCGGAGGGGCAACAGGGGGCCCACAAGCCACCCAGGCCCGGCCAGGGGGGTAGCCCGGGCCTGGCAGGCTTGTGGCCTCCTGGTGGCGCCCCTCTGGTACTTCTTCCGCCCAGTATTTTTCATAAAATCCAAAATAATTCCCCGTTGATTTTCACGGCTTTTGGAGTTGCGCAGAATAGGTATCTCAAACTTGCTCCCTTTTCAAACCAGAATTCCAACTGCCGGCATTCTCCCTCTCCATGTAAATCTTATAAAATAAGAGAGAAAAGGCATAAGTATTGGACCGTGAAGTGTAATAACAGCCCATAAAGCGATAAATATCAACATAAAAGCATGGTGCAAAATGGACGTATCAACTCCCCAAGCTTAGACTTCGCTTGTCCTCAAGCGGAAACCAAGATCAGTAAATATGCCCACGTATTTAGAGATAGAGGTGTCGACAAAACAAAGTACGGACATGCAGGCATCATGATCATAATTAGAACAGCAATATCATCATATAATCTCTCATGCTAAAGTGACAATTACATCACAAAGTAAAGTATGGATCAAGAATCTTATTGAGAATTAACAACCAATAGCCTTTAATCATTGAAGCAATTGCAATCTATCATAACATCGGAAGGAGTCAAATAAGAGCTTGTAAAGAAAATCCACATACTCAATCATCCTTTCGTCTTCTACAATTGCTAAAACTCACGCGGTACTCATGAGATCAAAGTTTCAGTTGGACACACAGGAAGATAGGGGCTTATAGTTTCGCCTCCCAACTACTTACCTCAAAGGTAATGTCAACAATAATAATTCATGAGTACTTACTTCCACGTTGACATATGAATATAGATCTTTCCCTAGCACATGACGTTAGCCAAGATAAAGGCGAAATAAGGAATTGGTGTCAATCACCATGACTCTTTTAGGGACAAAAAGTAAAGGTACAAGATAGGCCCTTCGCAGAGGGAAGCAGAGGTTGTCATGCGCTTTTGAGGTTTGGATGTGAGGCCTCTTAGTGTGAAGGAACATCACTTTATATTGCCTCCTGTGATAAAGAACTTTATTATGCAGTCCATCGCTTTTATGTCTTACTTCTATGTCTTCCTCATCACAGGTTCGTACAAAGCTTATTTTCCACACATTAATAGATCATACAAATTTAGGGAGCAATTTTTATTGCTTGCACCGATGACAACTTACTTGAAGGATCTTCTTCAATCCATAGGTAGGTATGGTGGACTCTCAAGACAAAACTGGGTTGAAGGTTTGTGGATGCACAAGTAGTATCTCTACTTAGTGCGGAAGTTTTGGCTGATATGAGGTGGAAGCAAGCGTCACATGCTAAGGGATCCCTAGCCATATAACATTGTTCGGAACCAAGCAAACATAATTCATTATGTTGCCTTCCTTGTCCAACATCTACTTCTAAGCATGTAAAAGTTTGATGAGTGTTCACAATCATAGACGGTGTCAAAGATGATATATTTATATGTGAACCTCTCTTTCTTTGTTACTTCCTATTAATTGCAACAATGACCAAGGTCTACGTTTGTCCACCCGCAACAAGTTTCAATCAACATTCTTTTTATATGTGAAGCCATAACTTCCCATAAGATCATTCTTTTCTTTAGATCATGGCATGAGGCAAGGCCCTTAACTAAAGCACTCTTTATTATATGACTCACGAGCTCAATTACATCGGGGGTGACACAAAGCAAAACTCAAGCCTAGAACATACTAAGAGCTTTCATTCTACTAGAAAAAGATAAAAACAAAAAGGATCGAACTAAGAGAAAGGTAAAAGCAAAAGATGTGAAGGTGATACGATACCGGGGAAACTCCCCCAAGCCTGGCACAAGCCAAGGGGATTGCCCATACCCGTGCTCAATTGTCTTCCTTCGAAGGTGATGGTGGTGGAGTTGTTGCAGAGGTCTTGAACTTGTTTAATTTCCTCTTGAGCATAAAATTCGGCCCCTTCAGATCGTTAATTTCCTCTTCAAGCCTCAACACCCTTTGGCATAATTATTGCTTACTCTCCTGCAAAAGACGAGAAGGGATAAAAAAATCTTAGGTTTCTCCCTTGAGTCACGGAGGCTCGACTTTTTGAACTCCACATGTGTGTCTCCAGGTTGGGGTAGAGGAGTCTCTTCTTCATCGGAACTTGTTCCTTCCTTCCCCTTGGGATCATAATCTTCTTCCTGATCAGTGGTCCAACCATAATGATCCAAGTCCCCATAGACCTTGGGGTTATCAAGGTAATCGGCCACATAGCTCTCCCCCTATGAATCTTGAGAAGACATCTAGCCCTAAATCTACGGCAGAAACAGGCTCGAAACAAAAACAGAGGATATTTGCGTGATGCGAGGGTCACACCTTTCGGGAGAATATATAATGAATTTTTTCCGACCAAAAGGAGTACTCCGCAAGAAAACGGAGTCCGGGAGGCACACGGTGCCCACAAGCCACCCAGGCCCGGCCAAGGGGGTAGGCCGGGCCTGGCAGGCTTGTCGCCTCCTCGTACGCTTTCCGGACTACTTTAAATTTTTCTATTTTTCTAAAAATTCCAAAACGGAGAAAAATTGCTATTGGAAAAGTTTTGGAGTCGGTTTACTTACCTAACCACATACCTCTTCATTTTCGGAGTGTGAAATAGGCTGATAAATATCCCTTATGTACTCCTCCGGAGTTATGGTATTAATGATATTGCTTTCAACATTTACGGGAGTACCTGAGATATAATACTTGTTTCTTTGCCCATTTACAACTCTCAGAAAATTACCTTCCGTGTTGTCGATCTTGATGGCACCAGAACGATATACTTCCTCAACAATGTAAGGACCTTCCCATTTAGAGAGAAGCTTGCCTGCAAAAAATCTTAAACGAGAATTGTATAGCAAGACATAATCACCTACATTGAATTCATGTTTCTGTATCCTTTTATCATGCCACCTCTTAACTTTTTCTTTCAACAACTTGGCATTTTCATATGCCTGAGCTCTCCATTCATCGAGTGGGCTAATGTCAAATAACCTCTTCTCACCAGCAAGTTTGAAATCAAAGTTGAGCTCTTTGATTGCCCAATAAGCCGTATGCTCTAGCTCAAGAGGTAAATGACATGCTTTACCGTAAACCATTTTGTACGGAGACATGCCCATGGGATTCTTATAAGCAGTTCTATAAGCCCACAGTGAATCATCAAGCTTCTTAGACCAATTCTTTCTAGACCTATTAACAGTCTTTTGCAGAATTAGTTTGATCTCTCTATTACTTAGCTCTACTTGACCATTGGACTGAGGATGATAAAGCGACGCAATTCTATGGTTGACATCATACTTAGCAAGCATTTTACCGAAAGCACCATGTGTTGGAAATATGCCCTAGAGGCAATAATAAATTAGTTATTATTATATTTCTTAGTTCATGATAATCGTTTATTATCCATGCTATAATTGTATTGATTGGAAACACAATACTTGTGTGGATACATAGACAAAACACTGTCCCTAGTAAGCCTCTAGTTGACTAGCTCGTTGATCAAAGATGGTCAAGGTTTCCTGGCCATAGGCAAGTGTTGTCACTTGATAACGGGATCACATCATTAGGAGAATCATGTGATGGACTAGACCCAAACTAATAGACGTAGCATGTTGATCGTGTCATTTTGTTGCTACTGTTTTCTGCGTGTCAAGTATTTGTTCCTATGACCATGAGATCATATAACTCACGGACACTGGAGGAATGCTTTGTGTGTATCAAACGTCGCAACGTAACTGGGTGACTATAAAGATGCTCTACAGGTATCTCCGAAGGTGTTCGTTGAGTTAGTATGGATCGAGACTGGGATTTGTCACTCCGTGTGAACGGAGAGGTATCTCGGGGCCCACTCGGTAATACAACATCACACACAAGCCTTGCAAGCAATGTAACTTAGTGTAAGTTGCGGGATCTTGTATTACGGAACGAGTAAAGAGACTTGCCAGTAAACGAGATTGAAATAGGTATACAGATACTGACGATCGAATCTCGGGCAAGTAACATACCGAAGGACAAAGGGAATGACATACGGGATTATATGAATCCTTGGCACTGAGGTTCAAACGATAAGATCTTCGTAGAATATGTAGGATCCAATATGGGCATCCAGGTCCCGCTATTGGATATTGACCGAGGAGTCTCTCGGGTCATGTCTACATAGTTCTCGAACCCGCAGGGTCAGCACACTTAAGGTTCGACGTTGTTTTATGCGTATTTGAGTTATATGGTTGGTTACCGAATGTTGTTCGGAGTCCCGGATGAGATCACGGACGTCACGAGGGTTTCTGGAATGGTCCGGAAACGAAGATTGATATATAGGATGACCTCATTTGGTTACCGGAAGGTTTTCGTGCATTACCGGAAAAGTTTCGGGCTCATCGGTAGTGTACCGGGAGTGCCGGGAGGGGTGCCGGGGACCATCGGGAGGGGTGTCACGCCCCAAGGGGTCTCATGGGCTATGGGAAGAGATAAACCAGCCCCTAGTGGGCTGGAATAAGTTCCCACTAAGGCCCATAAGGTTTGAGAAGGAAAAAACACAAGGTGGAAAGAGTTTCCAAGTGGGAAGGTGGAATCCTACTCCAAGTAGGATTGGAGTAGGACTCCTCCACCTCCAATTTCGGCCAAACCTTTAGGTTTTGAGGCTGCCTCCTCCCCTCCCTCCCACCTATATATACGGAGGTTTTAGGGCTGATTTGAGACGACTTTTCTCACGGCTGCCCGACCACATACCTCCATAGTTTTTCCTCTAGATCGCGTTTCTGCGGAGCTCGGGCGGAGCCCTGCTGAGACAAGATCATCACCAACCTCCGGAGCGCCGTCACGCTGCCGGAGAACTCTTCTACCTCTCCGTCTCTCTTGCTGGATCAAGAAGGCCGAGATCATCGTCGAGTTGTACGTGTGCTGAACGCGGAGGTGCCGTCCGTTCGGTACTAGATCGTGGGACTGATCGCGGGATTGTTCGCGGGGAGGATCGAGGGACGTGAGGACGTTCCACTACATCAACCGTGTTCTCTAAACGCTTCTGCTGTACGATCTACAAGGGTACGTAGATCACTCATCCCCTCTCGTAGATGGACATCACCATGATAGGTCTTCGTGCGCGTAGGAAAATTTTTGTTTCCCATGCGACGTTCCCCAACAGTGGCATCATGAGCTAGGTTCATGCGTAGATGTCTTCTCGAGTAGAACACAAAAGGTTTTGTGGGCGGTGATGTGCGTTTTGCTGCCCTCCTTAGTCTTTTCTTGATTCCGCGGTATTGTTGGATTGAAGCGGCTTGGACCGACATTACTCGTACGCTTACGAGAGACTGGTTTCATCGTCACGAGTAACCCCCGTTGCTCAAAGATGACTGGCAAGTGACGGTTTCTCCAACTTTAGTTGAATCGGATTTGACCGAGGAGGTCCTTGGATGAGGTTAAATAGCAACTCATATATCTCCGTTGTGGTGTTTTCGTAAGTAAGATGCGATCCTACTAGATACCCTTGGTCACCACGTAAAACATGCAACAACAAAATTAGAGGACGTCTAACTTGTTTTTGCAGGGTATGATTGTGATGTGATATGGCCAACGATGTGATGTGATATATTGGATGTATGAGATGATCATGTTGTAATAGAAATATCGACTTGCACGTCGATGGTACGGCAACCGGCAGGAGCCATAGGGTTGTCTTTATAACTAACGTTTGTGCTTGCAGATGCGTTTACTATTTTGCTAGGACGTAGCTTTAGTAGTAATGGCATAAGTAGCACGACAACCCCGATGGCGACACATTGATGGAGATCATGATGGTGGTGATCATGGTGTGGCGCCGGTGACAAGAAGATCGTGCCGGTGCTTTGGTGATGGAGATCAAGAAGCACGTGATGATGGCCATATCATGTCACTTATGAATTGCATGTGATGTTAATCCTTTTACGCACCTTATTTTGCTTAGAACGACGGTAGCATTATGAGGTGATCTCTCACTAAAATTTCAAGACGAAATTGTGTTCTCCCCGACTGTGCACCGTTGCGACAGTTCTTCGTTTCGAGACACCACGTGATGATCGGGTGTGATAGACTCAACGTTCACATACAACGGGTGCAAAACAGTTGCACACGCGGAACACTCGGGTTAAGCTTGACGAGCCTAGCATGTGCAGACATGGCCTCGGAACACATGAGACCGAAAGGTCGAGCATGAATCGTATAGTTGATATGATTAGCATAGGGATGCTTACCACTGAAACTATTCTCGACTCACGTGATGATCGGACTTGAGATAGCGAATTTGGATCATGTACCACTCAAATGACTAGAGAGATGTACTTTTTGAGTGGGAGTTCTTAAGTAATATGATTAATTGAACTAATTGTCATGAACATAGTCTAATGGTCTTTGCGAATTATGATGTAGCTTGCGCTATAGCTCTATTGTTTTTATATGTTCCTAGAGAAAATTTAGTTGAAAATTGATAGTAGCAACCTTTGCAGACTGAGTCTGTAAAACCGAGGATTGTCCTCGTTGCTACGCAGAAGGCTTATGTCCTTAATGCACCACTCGGTGTGCTGCACCTCGAGCGTCGTCTGTGGATGCTATGAACATCCGACATACACGTTACTGATGACTACACGATAGTTCAGTGCAAGATACTTGATGGCTTAGAAGCAAGGCGCCGAAAACGTTGTAAAACGTCACGGAACATAAGTGATGTTCCGAAGAGATGAAATTGTGATTTCATGCTTGTGCCCTTGTTAAGAGGTACGAGACCTCCAAACAAGATTCTTTGTCCACAAAGTAAAGGAGAAAAGCTCAATCGTTGAGCATGTGCTCAGATTGTCTGAGTACGACAATCGCTTGAATCAAGTGGGAGTTAATCTTCCAGATGAGATAGTGATGGTTCTCCAAAGTCACTGCCACCAAGCTATCAGAGCTTCGTGATGAACTATAACATATCAAGGATAGATACAATGATCCTTGAGCGATTCGTGATGTTTTGACACTGTGAAAGTAGAAATCAAAAAGGAGCATCAATAGTTGATGGTTAGTAAAACCACTAAGTTTCAAGAAAGGCGAGGGCTAGAAGGGATACTTCGTGAAACGGCAAAACAGTTGCTGCGCTAATGAAGAGACCCAAACCCAAACCCGAGACTAAGTGCTTCTGTAATAAGGGGAACAGTCACTGAGGCGGAGCAACTCTAGATGCTTGGTAGATAAGAAGGCTGGCAAAAGTCGAGAGAAGTATATTTGATATACATAATGTTGATGTGTACTTTACTAGTACTCCTAGTAGCACAAGGGTATTGGATACCGGTTCGGTTGCTAAGTGATTAGTAACGCGAAATAAAAGCTACGACATAAACGGAGATTAGCTAAAGGCGAGGTGACGATACGTGTTGGAAGTGTTTCCAAGGTTGATATGATCAAACGTCGCACGCTCCCTCTACCATCGGGATTGGTGTTGAACCTATATAATTGTTATTTGGTGCTTGCGTTAGGCATGAACATGATTGGATCGTGTTAATTGCAATACGATTATTCATTCAAAGAGAATAATGGTTACTCTATTTGCTTGAATAATCACCTTCAATGGTTTATTGAATCTCGATTGTAGTGTTACACATTGGTGCCAAAAGATACGAGTTAATGATGATAGTACCACTTACTTGTGGCACTGCCGCTTGAGTCATGTTAGTATAAATTGCATGAAGAGGGTCCATGCTGATGGATCTTTACTCACCTGATTGCGAATCACTAGTGACATGCAAATCATACCACATGAGCAAGGCCTTGTTTTCATTGAGATGAAACAAGATAGTAACTTGTCGGAAGTGATACATTTTTGATGTATGCAGTCCAATGAGTGCTGAGGCACGCAGTGGATATCATTATGTTCTTACTTCACTGACGACTTGAGTAGATACAGGAGTATTTACTTAATGAATCACAAGTCTGAAATACTGAAAAAGTTCAATTCCGTTTCAGAGTGAAGTTCGTCGTAACGAGAGGATGAACTGTCTACGATATGATCATAGAAATGAATATCTGAGTTGCGAGTTTTTGGTACACAGTTAAGACAATGTGGAAATTGTTTCACAGTTCATGCCACCTGGAACATCATAGTGTGATGATGTGTCTGAACGTCATAGCCACGCATTATTTAGTATGGTGCATGCTGTGATGTCTCTTATCGAATTACCATTATCGTTTATGGGTTATGCATTAGAGACAACCGCATTCACTTTAAATAGGGCACCGCGTATTTCCGTTGAGATGACACAGTATAGACTGAGGTTTAGAGAAATCTAAACTGTCGTTTCTTGAAAGTTTGGGGCTTCGACACTTATGTGAAAAAGTTTCAGCCTGATAAGCTCGAACCCAAAGCGGATAAATGCATCTTCATAGGATATCCAAAACAGTTGGGTACATCTCCTATCTCAGATCCGAAAGCAAAGTGTTTGTTTCTAGAAACGGATCCTTTCTCGAGGAAAGGTTTCTCTCGAAAGAATTGAGTGGGAGGGTAGTAGAACTTGATGAAGTTATTGAACCATCACTTCAACCAGTGTGTAGCAGGGCATAGGAAGTTGTTCCTGTGGCGCCTACACCAATTGAAGTGGAAGCTGATGATGGTGATCATTGAGCTTCGAATCAAGTTACTACAAACCTCGTAGGTCGACAAGGTCGCGTACTGCTGCAGAGTAGTACGGTAACCCTGTCTTGGAGGTCATGTTGTTGAGCAACAGTGAACCTACGAGTTATGGAGAAAGCAATGGTGGGCCCAGATTCCGACAAATGGCTGGAAGCCATGAAATCCGAGAGAGGATCCATGTATGAAACCAAAGTGTAGACTTTGAAAGAACTACTTGATGGTCATAAGACTATTGAGTAAAGATGGATCTTTAAAAGAAGACAGACGATGATGGTGATAAGTCACTATTAAGAAAAGCTCGACTTGTCGCAAAGATGTTTTCGACAAGATCAAACAGTTGACTATGATGAGACTTTCTCACTAGTAGCGATGCTAAAGGTCTGTTAGAATTATGTTAGTTGTTGATGCATTATTTATGAAATATTGCACGTAGGATGTCAAAACATTGTTTCTCGACGGTTTCCTTGAGCAAACATTGTATGTGATACAACGAGAAGGTTTTGTCGATCCTAAAGATACTAGCAAGTATGCAAGCTCCAGTGATCCTTCAATGGACTGGTGCAAGCATCTCGGAGTTGGAATATACACTTTGATGAGATGATCAAAGTTTTTGGGTGTGTACAAGGTTTATGAGAAACTTGTATTTCCAAAGAAGTGAGTGGGAGCACTATAGAATTTCTGATAGGTATATGTGGTTGACATATTGTGGATCAGAAGTAATGTAGAATTTCTGTAAAGCATACAAGGTTGTTTGAAAGAAGTTTTCAAAGGAATACCTGGATTACGCTACTTGAACGTTGAGCATCAAAGATCTATGGAGATAGATCGAAAGCGCTTAATAAAAGTTTCAACAAGATGCATGCCTTGACAAGTTTTTGAAAGAGTTCAAAATAGATCAGCAAAGAAGGAGTTCTTGGTTGCGTTGTGAGGTGTGAATTTGAGTAAGACTCAAAACCCGACCACGGCAGAATAAAGAGAATAGACGAAGGTCGTCTTCTATGCCTTAGCCGTAGAATCTAAAGTATGCCATGCTGTGTACCGCACCTGATGTGTGCCTTGACTCAAAGTCTGTTGAGGGTACAGAGAGTGATCCATGATTGAATCACTAGCAGCGGTCAAAATTTATCCTTAGTAACTAATGGACTAAGGAATTTTTCTCGATTATGGAGGTGGTTAAAGAGTTCGTCGTAAAGAGGTTACGTTGATGCAAGCTTTGACACTAATCCGAATAACTATGAGTAGTGAAACGGATTCATATAGTAGAGTAGATATTTGGAGCATTTCCGAATAGCACGTAGTAGCAGCATCTATAAGATGACATAAAAATTTGTAAAGAACACACGGATCTGAAAGTTTCAGAACCGTTGACTAAAACCTCTCTCACGAGCAAGACGTGATCAGACCCCAAAACTATATGGGTGTTGGATTCGTTGGAATCACATGGTGATGTGAACTAGATTATTGACTCTAGTGCAAGTGGGAGACTGTTGGAAATATGCCCTAGAGGCAATAATAAATTAGTTATTATTATATTTCTTAGTTCATGATAATCGTTTATTATCCATGTTATAATTGTATTGATTGGAAACACAATACTTGTGTGGATACATAGACAAAACACTGTCCCTAGTAAGCCTCTAGTTGACTAGCTCGTTGATCAAAGATGGTCAAGGTTTCCTGGCCATAGGCAAGTGTTGTCACTTGATAACGGGATCACATCATTAGGAGAATCATGTGATGGACTAGACCCAAACTAATAGATGTAGCATGTTGATCGTGTCATTTTGTTGCTACTGTTTTCTGCGTGTCAAGTATTTGTTCCTATGACCATGAGATCATATAACTCACGGACACCGGAGGAATGCTTTGTGTGTATCAAACGTCGCAACGTAACTGGGTGACTATAAAGATGCTCTACAGGTATCTCCGAAGGTGTTCGTTGAGTTAGTATGGATCGAGACTGGGATTTGTCACTCCGTGTGAACGGAGAGGTATCTCGGGGCCCACTCGGTAATACAACATCACACACAAGCCTTGCAAGCAATGTAACTTAGTGTAAGTTGCGGGATCTTGTATTACAGAACGAGTAAAGAGACTTGCCAGTAAACGAGATTGAAATAGGTATACAGATACTGACGATCGAATCTCGGGCAAGTAACATACCGAAGGACAAAGGGAATGACATACGGGATTATATGAATCCTTGGCACTGAGGTTCAAACCATAAGATCTTCGTAGAATATGTAGGATCCAATATGGGCATCCAGGTCCCGCTATTGGATATTGACCGAGGAGTCTCTCGGGTCATGTCTACATAGTTCTCGAACCCGCAGGGTCTGCACACTTAAGGTTCGACGTTGTTTTATGCGTATTTGAGTTATATGGTTGGTTACCGAATGTTGTTCGGAGTCCCGGATGAGATCACGGACGTCACGAGGGTTTCCGGAATGGTCCGGAAACGAAGATTGATATATAGGATGACCTCATTTGGTTACCGGAAGGTTTTCGTGCATTACTGGAAAAGTTTCGGGCTCATCGGTAGTGTACCGGGAGTGCCGGGAGGGGTGCCGGGGACCATCGGGAGGGGTGTCACGCCCCAAGGGGTCTCATGGGCTATGGGAAGAGATAAACCAGCCCCTAGTGGGCTGGAATAAGTTCCCACTAAGGCCCATAAGGTTTGAGAAGGAAAAACCACAAGGTGGAAAGAGTTTCCAAGTGGGAAGGTGGAATCCTACTCCAAGTAGGATTGGAGTAGGACTCCTCCACCTCCAATTTCGGCCAAACCTTTAGGTTTTGAGGCTGCCTCCTCCCCTCCCTCCCACCTATATATACGGAGGTTTTAGGGCTGATTTGAGACGACTTTTCTCACGGCTGCCCGACCACATACCTCCATAGTTTTTCCTCTAGATCGCGTTTCTGCGGAGCTCGGGCGGAGCCCTGCTGAGACAAGATCATCACCAACCTCCGGAGCGCCGTCACGCTGCCGGAGAACTCTTCTACCTCTCCGTCTCTCTTGCTGGATCAAGAAGGCCGAGATCATCGTCGAGTTGTACGTGTGCTGAACGCGGAGGTGCCGTCCGTTCGGTACTAGATCGTGGGACTGATCGCGGGATTGTTCGCGGGGCGGATCGAGGGACGTGAGGACGTTCCACTACATCAACCGCGTTCTCTAAACGCTTCTGCTGTACGATCTACAAGGGTACGTAGATCACTCATCCCCTCTCGTAGATGGACATCACCATGATAGGTCTTCGTGCGCGTAGGAAAATTTTTGTTTCCCATGCGACGTTCCCCAACACCATGAATGAAATGTGAACCACCATCGGTCATTAGATATCTAGGGACTCCAAATCTAGGGAAAATAACTTCTTTAAGCATCCTGATAGAGGTGTTGTGATGAGCACTACTAGTTGGGATAGCTTCTACCCACTTAGTAACGTAATCAACAGCAACTAGGATATGAGTATACCCGTTGGATTTTGGAAAAGGTCCCATATAATCAAAACCACAAACATCAAATGGTTCAATGACAAGTGAGTAATTCATAGGCATTTGCCGACGTTTACTGATATTACCTATTCTTTGACATTCATCACAAGACAAGACAAACTTGCGGGCATCCTTGAAGAGAGTGCGCTAATAGAAACTTCATTGCAATACCTTGTGTGCAGTTCTATCTCCCGCATGGTGTAGCGACCCGACTCAATACGAGTCAAGCCTCTGGTGTTTCCGTACCATCCCAAGATCATGCTGGTACACACTCAGTACACCAATGTATATATCAAGAGTTCAATCACACAACTTTATTAATCGAAATCTCATAACGAGTACTTTATTACAATAATGGATTACAATAAAGTGGCTGAAGGCCATCTCATGAGATATCTAACGAAGACTAGCGGAAGCATCAGGTAGACAAGTCCATCCGACTCCAGGGCATGTCGTTGAGCGTAGATCGTAGCCTCACTCCTGGTCGGGAAAGTACTCTGCAACATGATACGTTGCAGCTGTGTAGGTCAGCATATGGAATATGCCGGCAAGTCATCAAAGAGAGGGGGGAAATAATAATCAACTATCTCTACATGCATATTTGGCAGGTGGGGCTATAAGTTTTGCATAAAGCCAATTTTCTCCTACCACAAGAGGGGCTGAAAGCAAAATATTACTACATTGTTTGTTGTTAACGAGATGGTTCCGCCAACCAATTCTCGTACCCGAGTTGTTGTTAATTCCCACATCATTATTAAGTTGTGTCGAGAGTTCAGGGAAATTTCAATGCCTTTGGCTCAAGTTGTCCATGACCGTGGACACGGCTAATCGATTAGGTTTTGGGCACTCTGCAGAGTTTTGCACACGTTCCCCACAAGATTTGATAGCCTCCGAGTATGTCCTCGCACTTCAGGGTGTTTGAAGACCGGATGATCAAAACATGGTCTTTCAACGGGTCCCTCTAAATCCCTGTCGGTGCCCATCCATTCCTACCGTTCTTCTACATCTTCTAGCACCGCCTGTCCAGAGTCGCCGCGTTGTCCAACCAAGCCAGAGCCCATAATGACTTGTGGCTATGCAGGTAAGCCTTGGGTCTTGAAGCCTCCGTCCGTCCCTTCGAGCCTGGGTGAAGCTTTCCGCAAGATGTCATGGCCGTCTCCAGCATCTCGGGTCATCCACTGGTTTCTCCAGGGAGCCGATCAACCGTCCTTCACCCAGAGTTGCATTGCATCACGAGGTCTTGAAAATCTTGTCTTAACCGGTCTTGGTTATTTAATCAACCTCGCATCACTCGTGTTATGCACTCAACCAAAATCCCGTCTACTCAAGCATAGCAATATGAAATTTGTCGTCCCGGGCCAAGTATCGGGGTTGTTGTGTGCCTACCACATGATACTACAACCTATACTAAAATTTCCAAGTACCTACGCAGCATGCAATTGGGCAAAGCAAGGTGAAACTACCATGCATCAAAAAAACATAGGAGATAGTATGATCAAAATGACTTGCCTTGATGATAGTTGTCTTGATCGAGCGCTTCTAAGTAACAAGCTTCGCACTCCGGGTGATCTACCGATACAAACAAAATACACACCATAAGCACTACAATCAACAACAAGTAAAATAACATCACAAGTAATAAGTAGCTATGGCATAAGTGAAAGAATTCACTACACGTCACTAAGGCAGAAACTTGTTTCTGTTGAAACCCCAAGTATAATATTTAACAAAAAAATTGAAACTTATACCACAGTAAGATATAATCACTAGGAAGCAGTAGCAAAAAGAATCAAATAAAAATCATTTTTTAAACTCCTGGAATAAGCAAAACAAGGTTTAAACTAAATCTGATCAAATTCAAATTTTAAAACTTCAAACATAGACAAATTATATGTTTTTAAAAACTACAGAAAATTTCTAATCTACTGGAAAAATAATCAACCTCATTGGATCTCTAGATCAAAAGTTATAGGGGAAACAAGATCACAACTTTCTCTGTTTTTGAATTAAACAGAAAAAACAGAGAACTAACTAGTCAACCGGGGGGGTATGTGGCGTGCTCTGATTGGCTAAGGGGGGTGAGTGCTGCGGTGATTCTAACAAATGGCCGGAATTTAACAAAACTGAGTCGGCTAACTGATAAGCAAAGTAAAACCGGCTCGGTCTTTGTCTGAAAACCGAAAGGGTACCTAACTTCTAATCTACAATGTTGATTAAAGATCTAACGGTAGAAAAGCAAAACAAAAAGAAACAGAGAGTGAGAGATGAATCTCATCGTTGCTGGCAGGGGGAAGAGTTCCGTCGGAGAGGCGGCTCCTCCGGCGAGGTGGCAAAGTCGCCGGCGAGGTGGGGCGACGGAGGAGGGGCGGTCGGCGGTGGGGTTCTCCAGCGGCGTCGGGGGGCGCTGGGGCGGCTGAGGCGATGGAGGCGCGGGCAGGGGAGTTCCTGGAGTGGCTCGGTCTAACTCCGGCGAGGGGTGGTGCGGTGGCGTGGAGCGGCGAGGGGTCGGGCTAGGGGGGAAAATGGGACGCGGTGGTTGTGGGGAACTTGCTGGTGGTCTCGGTGGTGCGTGGGGGCGAGGTGGTGACCGGGGCGGAGCGGGGAAACTTCTTGTGGTGTTGCTCCGGCGAGCAACAGAGGCAGGGGCGAGGCGGCGTGACGGCGAGGGGAGGAGGGGTCGAGGGGGGGGTCGGGGCTGCGGCTTATATAGGGGAGAGAGGGGGGCGCAGAAGGAAGGGGATCGGCGAGCGGTGGGGAGGGGATCGGTAGGGGGTGGGGAGGAGATTCGGTGGTGCGTTGGGAAGGAAAGGGCTCGGGGGAGAAAGGAAGAAGAAGACCGAGCGGGAGGGGTATCGGCCAGTGGGGCCCAGGCGCAGAGAGAAGGGGGGCCGAGGTGGGAAGGATTGGCCACCGATCGTGGAGGGATTCGGCCTGGCCTCTGGGATTCGGCCCGATCCCTTCCTAACGCCTACTGGCGGTTTTCTAAAAAAAAGGTTTCCTATTTCTACTTTAATTAAAAACAGAAGGTAAAACTACAAAAAAGAAATAAAATAAAATCTAGATATAGGGGTATTATATACCAAAATTTTCAGAAAAATATTTCCTAATTGATTATCATTTTTCCAAAACCAAAATAAAAACTTTTTTAAAAAATTGTTTTTTTCCGAAAAATACCTAAGGCTCTATTTTCTTTTTGGCAATTAATTTCTCCATATAACTTGGGTCTTCTTGGCTCAAAATATTTCAGAAATGCCTCACATTTTGGAGGGTCATTTTCCTCCGCTCTTTCTTGCGTGCAAGAATTTTGTCGGGGCATTTTCTTGGGGAAGAAAAATATAGAAATGCAAAAGCAAAGGTCGAAAGAATTCAAATGCAAACTTTATTTCAATCAATATGCATAGATGCTTAGCTACAATGTAAAACATTCCAAATTAGGAAATTTGGGATGTTACAAACCTACCCACCTTAAGATGAATCTCCCCTCGAGATTCGGGTTGGCTAGAAAATAGGTGCGGGTGGTCTCGACGAAGATCCTCTTCTCGTTCCCAGGTGGCTTCTTCCTCGGTGTGGTGGCTCCACAACACCTTGCAGAACTTGATGATCTTGCTGCGGGTAACTCTGTTGGCAGTCTCAAGAATCCTGACGGGTTTCTCCTCATACTTCAGATCACTGTCAAGCTGTATGGCCTCTAGGGGCACTGTATCTCTCAACGGAACATCAGCCATCTCAGCGTGGCATTTCTTCAACTGGGAAACATGGAAGACATCATGAACTCCGAACAATCCTTCCGGCAGTTCCAGTTTATATGCAACTTCGCCTCTACGTTCAAGAATTTTGTAGGGGCCAATGAATCGGGGTGCTAACTTTCCTTTCACACCAAATCTCTTGATTCCTCGAAGTGGAGACACCCGAAGATATGCTCGGTCTCCCACTTTGTATGTTAGTTCCTTGCGTTTGCTGTCAGCATAACTTTTCTGCCTGGACTGAGCTATCTTGAGTCGGTCATGAATTAGCTTGACCTTCTCTTTAGAATCTCGGATAAGGTCGGGACCAAAAAGTTGTCGGTCTCCAACTCCATCCCACATCAACGGTGTTCTGCACCTCCTTCCGTATAGAGCTTCGAAAGGGGCCATCTTCAGACTGGTCTGGTAGCTATTGTTGTATGAGAACTCGGCATAAGGCAAATTGTCATCCCAACTAGACCCATAGTCTAGTGCGCAAGCTCTCAACATGTCCTCCAGAATCTGATTGACTCTCTCGGTCTGTCCATTTGTCTATGGGCGAAAAGTTGTACTCAACTCCAATCTCGTTCCCAAGGTTTCATGCAGTTGGTGCCAAAATTTTGATGTGAACTGAGTCCCTCTATGTGACACAATGCTCTTCGGTACTCCATGCAGACATACGATCCTGGTCATATATATCTTGGCCAGCTTGGCACTCGTGTAAGTAGTCTTCATAGGAATCAAGTGAGCTACCTTGGTCAAACGATCGACCACAACCCAAATAGAATCATAGCCAGAACGGGTCCTGGGTAATCCTGTGATGAAGTCCATACCAAGATTTTCCCATTTCCACTCGGGTATCGGCAGAGGTTGAAGCAAACCTGCTGGCTTCTGATGCTCGGCTTTTACTCGCTGACAAACATCGCATATTGCTACAAACTCGGCAATGTCTTTCTTCATTCCTGTCCACCAGAAACTTTCTTTCAGATCCAGATACATCTTGGTGTTTCCGGGGTGTATCGAGTACAGGGAATCATGGGCCTCCTGAAGTATCAACTTCCTGAGTTCGGGATCATTGGGCACATAAATGCGATCCTCAAACCATAAAGTTCCGTGTTCATCCTCACAAAAACCTTTAGCCTTCCCATCTTTCATTTTCTGCTTAATCTCAGCTATCTCCTTGTCTGATTTCTGTGCCTCGCGGATCTTTTCTGTCAAAGTGGACTGAATTTCTAGTGTGGCAACAAATCCTCTTGGAACTATTTCCAATTTGAGCTCTCGGAGGTCATCGGCTAACTCCTGGGGTAACCCTCCTGCTATGAGTGTGTTCACATAACTCTTGCGGCTCAACGCATCGGCTACAACATTTGCCTTGCCTAGGTGATAATGCAATCTCATGTCATAGTCCTTGATCAATTCTAGCCATCGCCTGTGTCTGAGGTTCAACTCCTTCTGTGTGAAGATATATTTCGGGCTCTTGTGATCAGTGTAAACATCACAACTATTTCCGATCAGGAAATGTCTCTAGGTCTTGAGAGCGTGCACTACGACTGCTAGTTCCAAGTCATGCGTGGCATAATTCAACTCATGGGGTCTGAGCTGTCTGGATGCATAGGCTACAACTTTACCTTCTTGCATGAGCACTCCTCCGAGTCCTTGACGAGAAGCGTCACAGTAAACCTGGAAATCCTTCCGAATGTTCGGCAATATCAGCACTGGGGCTGTAACCAGACGTTTCTTCAACTCTTGAAAACTGGTTTCACATTCCTCAGTCCAAACATACTTGGACTCCTTCTTCAACAACTCTGTCATGGGCTTGGCGATCCTTGAGAAATTCTCAATGAACCTCCGGTAATATCCGGCAAGTCCGAGGAAACTGCGGATCTCCTTGACTGACGTGGGTGCTACCCATTCGGTGACTGCTGCGACCTTGGCAGGGTCCACTGCTATTCCTTCTCCTGAGATGACGTGTCCGAGGAATCCGACTTCCTTCAACCAAAACTCACATTTGCTAAACTTTGCATATAGCTTATGCTCTCGAAGTTTCTCCAGAACTAGACGCAGATGTTCCTTGTGTTCCTCTTCGTTCTTGGAGAATATCAGTATGTCATCGATGAACACCACGACAAACTTGTCCAAGTATTCCATAAATACCTTGTTCATCAGATTCATAAAATATGCCGGAGCATTAGTCAGTCCAAATGACATGACCGTGTACTCATACAAGCCGTACCAAGTGGTGAAGGCTGTCTTGGGTATATCCTGTTCACGAATCTTCAACTGATGATACCCGGATCGAAGATCGATCTTGGAGAATATTCGGGCTCCAACTAACTAGTCAAACAGATCATTGATCATCGGCAAGGGGTACTTGTTCTTGATGGTTTCCTCGTTCAATGCACGATAATCGACAACCATTCTCAAAGACTTATCCTTCTTTTCAACCAAGAGCACTGGGGCTCCCCAAGGTGAAGAACTTGGGCGAATATACCCTTTGTCCAACAACTCCTTAATTTGCTTCTTGATTTCTACCAAGTCATTTGCGGGCATCCAATAGGGTCTCTTGGATATTGGGGTTGTTCCGGGTAATAGCTCAATCAGGAACTCAATCTCTCTATCAGGTGGCATGCCCGGCAATTCCTCCGGAAATACATCTCGGTATTCCTGTACAATTGGTACTTCCTCCTGGACTACTTCCGTGAGAGAGTTTACTCGTTTACTCCGTGTCGGGCGCTGAGAAACGTACTTAATCCGCTTTTGCTCGGGGGTGGTGAGCAAAATAGACTTAAGGGCACAATCAATATTCCCTTCATACTTGGCCAACCAATCCATGCCTAGGATTACATCCAATCCCTGGGACTCTAATACGATGAGGTCGGTGGGAAAATTATGGTTCCCGATGTTGAGACTCAAAGCATGGCATCCTATCCCGGTTGTCATCATGCCTCCTGGGGAACTGACCTTAATAGGCTGGCTTTGGGTTCTAGTTGGCAAACTATACTTTTCCACAACTACCCTTGATATGAATGAATGTGTTGCACCAGAATCAAAAAGTACCAATACTGGACGTGAATTTAGCAAAAACTTACCAACCACAGTATCGGGGTGATCATAGACCTCTTCAACATCAATGTGATTCACCTAAGCTCGAGGAAAAGGATTGGGCTTCTTTGCTGCAGAGTTGTCATTGCCGTTTCTATTTCCCTGCTTGTTCTGGGGACATTCAGTGGCATAGTGTCCCGTCTTCTGACACTTGAAGTAGGTGATGTGATTCACATCCTTCTGAGCTGGAGTTGAATGATGCTGAGTGCCAGTACCGCCATTCTTAAAGTTGATGTTGTTGCGGTGGTTCCCATTTCCTCCATGGTTGTGGCCTCCATGGTTGTGCACTGGGTGGTTATGCTGGACGTGTCCTCCAAACTTACCGGATCCAGTCCAGGTATTCCTTGAATAGGGGGTGTAGCGAGGCTTCTACTGAGTGCCGGAGTTGAACTTTCCATTGCCATACTTCCGCTTGCGGTTCTCCATCTGCTGGTGTTTCCCCTCCAAGATGAGGGCCTTATCTACCAGCTCCTGGTAGTTGTTGAAATTGGCTACAGTCAGCTGAATGCTCAGCTCATCATTGAGTCCCTCCAAGAACTTTTCCTGCTTGGCCGCATCATCGGCCACATCTCCAGGTGCATAACGGGCGAGCATGCTGAATTCATCGACATACTGAGCACAGAGCGATTTCCCTAGCGTAAGTTGCGAAACTCACGCTTCTTCAGACTCATTGCACCAGCTGAGACATGTGCCGTACGGAAGGCTTGCTTGAACTGCTCCCAAGTGACTCCAGCAATGGGGTATGTGGTGGTGTAGTTCTCCCACCATGCAGCTGCAGGGCCTTCAAGTTGATGCGCGGAAAAACGCACCTTCTCAGCTTCAGTACAACCAGCAGTGATAAGTTCCCGCTCCATCTTGCGGAGCCAATCATCTACCACAATGGGCTCAATGCTGCTGGAGAAAGTCGGAGGGTTCAACCTCAGGAAATGGGTGAGATTGTCGGCCTGGGGTGGATGATGGTTATTGTTATTGTTCTGGTTCTGGATGATCAGCTGCATCAGGGTATTCTGTTGCTGAATCAACTGGGTGAGTTCCGGCGGAAAGTTGGCAGCAGGGGCACGTCTCGGAGGCATCTGATGTTTGTAGAGGGGTGAGATTAGCATAGAACAATGGTCTAGAGAGTAATTACACTACCCATATGAAATGCAACATACAAGTATCACACCACACATTTTTATTCAATACCATCACAACAGGTTCACACACGGGGATACAAAATTTGATAACCTAAACATCGGCCTAAACGTTTAACAATAAGATAAATTTGGTGGTCTAGTCTAAGTGTCCTCCTCAGAAAAGCATGGTGGTGGGTCCTCCGGTGGAGCTTTCTTCATAGTCCTCGTCATTGCTGATCAAGGGGGCTACATCACCTTCGGGATGAAGGTTCTCGCCCATGTCCAGTTCCTCCTCCAGGTATGCAACTCGAGTCTTCAGCTTCTCAATCCTCTCCAGAAAGTCCTTCACCTCCAATTCCTGCTCATAGTGGGCTTCCCGGGCTGCTTCTTCGAGTTCGAGTTCGCGGAGCGACAGTTGCTTGATCTTCCTGGCGTCCTTGATCACACGATGCTCCAGAGTCCCGATGTGCTTCTCCAAGGTCTGGGCATAGGACAGGAGAGCGTCCTTGGTCTTGCTTGAGATGATTTCTCCATCTTCTCTTCTCCGGGATACCGTGAATAGGTCCGATGAAATAGGGCAGCCTCTGTACACTTCCTTGATACGTCCGAGTGCACAATGGACCGCCATGTCCCTTCCGAGAATCCAGTTGGGTGCGATGAACTTGAAGTCCACAGGCTCAGTGCTCGGCTCGAATGTCCTTCCGGGAACGTGCACCTCGATCCTGTAGCGTGAATCCTCCGGGTAAGACGAAGTCGGCTTCCCCGTGATAGTCGGCAGAGCAATCCTCAAGTCCTTGGTGATCTGTATCAGCTCCTTTCCGAAACGCATAGTGGCGTCGGGCTGGAAAAACTCCGTGAACTTAACGGGGATTAAGGTGGCCATCTAAAACATTGGAAAATCGGAGAGAAGTCAGAAATGAGCAGAAGAGGAAATAGAGGATTTATAGACATAATAAAAATAGTTTTCTTCCTAAGGCTTTTCCATTCCTAGAGGTTATGTCCTACGGTCAGCGTGTGCTCTGATACCATTTCTGGTGCGACCCGACTCAATACGAGTCAAGCCTCTGGTGTTTCCGTACCATCCCAAGATCATGCTGGTACACACTCAGTACATCAATGTATATATCAAGAGTTCAATCACACAGCTTTATTAATCGAAATCTCATAACGAGTACTTTATTACAATAATGGATTACAATAAAGTGGCTGAAGGCCATCTCATGAGATATCTAACGAAGACTAGCGGAAGCATCAGGTAGACGAGTCCATCCGACTCCAGGTCATGTCGTTGAGCGTAGATCGTAGCCTCACTCCTGGTCAGAAAAGTACTCTGCAACATGATACGTTGCAGCCGTGTAGGTCAGCATATGGAATATGCCGGCAAGTCATCAAAGAGAGGGGGAAAATAATAATCAACTATCTCTACATGCATATTTGGCAGGTGGGGCTATAAGTTTTGCATAAAGCCAATTTTCTCCTACCACAAGAGGGGTTGAAAGCAAAATATTACTACATTGTTTGTTGTTAACGAGATGGTTCCGCCAACCAATTCTCGTACCCGAGTTGTTGTTAATTCCCACATCATTATTAAGTTGTGTCGAGAGTTCAGGGAAATTTCAATGCCTTCGGCTCAAGTTGTCCATGACCGTGGACACGGCTAATCGATTAGGTTTTGGGCACTCTGCGGAGTTTTGCACACGTTCCCCACAAGATTTGATCGCCTCCGAGTATGTCCTCGCACTTCAGGGTGTTTGAAGACTGGATGATCAAAACATGGTCTTTCAACGGGTCCCTCTGAATCCCTGTCGGTGCCCATCCATTCCTACCGTTCTTCTACATCTGCTAGCACCGCCTGTCCAGAGTCGCCACGTTGTCCAACCAAGCCAGAGCCCATAATGACTTGTGGCTGTGCAGGTAAGCATTGGGTCTTGAAGCCTCCGTCCGTCCCTTCGAGCCTGGGTGAAGCTTTCCGCAAGATGTCATGGCCGTCTCCAGCATCCCGGGTCATCCACTGGTTTCTCCAGGGAGCCGATCAACCGTCCTTCACCCAGAGTTGCATTGCATTATGAGGTCTTGAAAATCTTGTGTTAACCGATCTTGGTTATTTAATCAACCTCGCATCACTCGTGTTATGCACTCAACCAAAATCCCGTCTACTCAAGCATAGCAATATGAAATTTGTCGTCCCGGGCCAAGTATCGGGGTTGTTGTGTGCCTACCACATGATACTACAACCTATACTAAAATTTCCAAGTACCTACGCAGCATGCAATTGGGCAAAGAAAGGTGAAACTACCATGCATCGAAAAAACATAGGAGATAGTATGATCAAAATGACTTGCCTTGATGATAGTTGTCTTAATCGAGCACTTCTAAGTAACAAGCTTCGCACTCCTGGTGATCTACCGACACAAACAAAATACACACCATAAGCACTACAATCAACAACAAGTAAAATAACATCACAAGTAATAAGTAGCTATGGCCTAAGTGAAAGAATTCACTACACGTCACTAAGGCAGAAACTTGTTTCTGTTGAAACCCCAAGTATAATATTTAAAAAAAACATTTAAAGTTATACCACAGTAAGATATAATCACTAGGAAGCAGTAGCAAAAAGAATCAAATAAAAATCATTTTTTAAACTCCTGGAATAAGCAAAACAAGGTTTAAACTAAATCTGATCTAATTCAAATTTTAAAACTTCAAACATAGACACATTATATGTTTTTAAAAACTACAGAAAATTTGTGATCTACTGGAAAAAGAACCAACCTCATTGGATCTATAGATCAAAAGTTACAGGGGAAACAAGATCACAAGTTTCTCTGTTTTTGAATTAAACAGAAAAAACAGAGAACTAACTAGTCAACGGGGGGGGGGGGGGGGTATGTGGCGTGCTCTGATTGGTAAGGGGGGTGATTGCTGCGGTGATTCTAACAAACGGCCGGAATTTAACAAAACTGAGTCGGCTAACTAATAAGCAAAGAAAAACCGACTCGGTCTTTGTCTGAAAACCGAAAGGGTACCTAACTTCTAATCTACAACGTTGATTAAAGATCTAACGGTAGAAAAGCAAAACAAAAAGAAACAGAGAGTGAGAGATGAATCTCACCGTTGCTGGCAGGGGGAAGAGTTCCTCCGGCGAGGCGGCTGCTTCGGCGAGGTGGCGAAGTCGCCGGCGAGGTGGGGCGGCGGAGGAGGGGCGGTCGGCGGTGGGGTTCTCCAGCGGTGTCGGGGGGCGCTGGGGCGGCTGAGGCGATGGAGGCGCGGGCAGGGGAGTTCCTGGAGTGGCTCGGTATAACTCCGGCGAGGGGTGGTGCGGTGGCGTGGAGCGGCGAGGGGTCGGGCTAGGGGGAAAATGGGACGCGGTGGTTGTGGGGAACTTGCTGGTGGTCTTGGTGGTGCGTGGGGGCGAGGTGGTGACCGGGGCGGAGCGGGGAAACTTCCTGTGGTGTTGCTCCGGCGAGCAACAGAGGCAGGGCGAGGCGGCATGACGGCGAGGGGAGGAGGGGTCGAGGGGGGGGGGGTCGGGGCTGCGGCTTATATAGGGGAGAGAGGGGGGCGCAGAAGGAAGGGGATCGGCGAGCAGTGGGGAGGGGATCGGTAGGGGGTGGGGAGGAGATTCGGTGGTGCGTTGGGAAGGAAAGGGCTCGGGGGAGAAAGGAAGAAGAAGACTGAGCGGGAGGGGTATCGGCCAGTGGGGCCCAGGCGCAGAGAGAAGGGGGGCCGAGGTGGGAAGGATTGGCCACCGATCGTGGAGGGATTCGGCCTGGCCTTTGGGATTCGGCCCGATCCCTTCCTAACGCCTACTGGCGGTTTTCTTAAAAAAAGGTTTCCTATTTCTACTTTAATTAAAAACAGAAGGTAAAACTACAAAAAAGAAATAAAATAAAATCTAGATATAGGGGTATTATATACCAAAATTTTCAGAAAAATATTTCCTAATTGATTATCATTTTTCCAAAACCAAAATAAAAACTTTTTAAAAAAAAATGTTTTTTTCCGAAAAATCCCTAAGGCTTTATTTTCTTTTTGGCAATTAATTTCTCCATATAACTTGGGTCTTCTTGGCTCAAAATATTTCAGAAATGCCTCACATTTTGGAGGGTCATTTTCCTCCGCTCTTTCTTGCGTGCAAGAATTTTGTCGGGGCATTTTCTCGGGGAAGAAAAATATAGAAATGCAAAAGCAAAGGTCGAAAGAATTCAAATGCAAACTTTATTTCAATCAATATGCATAGATGCTTAGCTACAATGTAAAACATTCCAAATTAGGAAACTTGGGATGTTACACATGGTGTCCTCCGTAAGCCTCGGAGTGACACTTATGTAGGAACTGTCCCTATTCATGCTCAGGTACACAACGTCTAATAACACCATCTACTCCTTATTTATAAAGGTGAGGATCATCCCTAAAGTAATGTCTCAAATCAAAGAAGAATTTCTTCTTCTGCTGGTATGTGAAACTAGGTGGCATATATTTGGCAACGATATAATTTGCATAATCAGCATACCACGGTGTACTACGTGAAGTATTGATGACATTCAGTTGCTCATCAGGAAAGCTATCATCAATAGGTTCTGGGTCATCAAGAACATTCTCCAACCTAGACAAGTTATCTGCTACGGGATTCTCAGCACCCTTCCTATCGACAACATGCAAATCAAATTATTGTAGCAAGAGAACCCATCTGATAAGTCTAGGTTTAGCATCTTTCTTTTCCATAAGATACTTAATAGCAGCATGATTAGTGTGAATAGTCACCTTGGAATCAACAATGTAAGACCTGAACTTTTCACATGCAAACACGACTGCTAAAAATTCCTTTTCAATAGTAGCATAGTTTCTTTGGGCACTGTCTAGAGTTTTACTAGCATAGTGAATAACATTCAACTTCTTATCAACTCTTTGTCCTAAAACAGCACCAACAGCATAATCACTAGCATCACACATAATTTCAAAAGGTAAGTTCCAATCACGTGGTTGAACAATAGGTGCAGTTATCAAGGCCTTCTTAAGTATTTCGAAGGCTTCCTCACAATCATCGTCAAAAACAAAAGGAATATCCTTTTGCAAGAGATTGGTAAGAGGCCTAGAAATCTTAGAGAAGTCTTTAATGAACCTTCTATAGAAACCAGCATGACCAAGGAAACTTCTTATACCTTTAATGTGTGTAGGGCATGGCATTTTCTCGATCGCATCAACCTTAGCCTTGTCGACTTCAATACCTCTTTCAGAAATTTTATGTCCTAAGATGATGCCTTTATTAACCATAAAGTGGCACTTCTCCCAATTCAATACAAGGTTTGTATCTTTACATCTCTGCAAAACTCGATCAAGGTTGTTGAGGCAATCATCAAAAGAAGACCCGTAAACGGAGAAGTCATCCATGAAAACCTCAACAATCTTTTCACAAAAGTCAGAGAATATAGCCATCATACATCTTTCAAAGGTAGTAGGTGCACTACATAAGCCAAAAGGCATATGTCTGTAAGCAAAGGTGCCGAAAGGGCAGGTAAAAGTGGTTTTCTCCTGATCAGATTGTGCAACGGGTATTTGGGAGAAACCCGAATAACCATCTAGAAAGCAGAAGTGTGTGTGTTTGGACAATCTTTCTAGCATTTGGTCAATAAAAGGCAAAGGGTAATGATCTTTCCTAGTGGCCTTATTCAATTTCCTAAAATCAATTACCATCCTATAGGCAGTAATAATCCTCTGTGGGATCAATTCATCTTTGTCATTAGGGACAACGGTAATACCTCCCTTCTGAGGGACACAATGCACCGGACTCACCCAATCACTATGAGCAACAGGATAGATAATACCTGCTTCCACGAGCTTTAGTATTTCTTTTCTTACTACCTCTTTCATCTTAGGATTTAATCTCCATTGATGATCAGCAACTGGTTTGGAATCAGGATCGGTTTTAATTTTGTGCTGGCATAAAGTGGGATTAATGACCTTAAGATCATCAAGAGTATATCCAATAGCAGCACGGTGTTTCCTAAGAGTTTTTAGTAACTTCTTTTCTTCATGCTGTGAAAGGCTAGAACTAATAATAAGAGGATATATCTCTTTTTCATCAAGATAGGCATACTTAAGAGTATCAGGTAACTGTTTAAGCTCAAACACAGGATCACCCTTTGGTGGGGGTGGATCTCCAAGCAGCTCAACCGGCAAATTATTCTTAAGGATTGGATGTTGTTCAAAGATAACTCTATCTATCTCGTTCCTTTCATCCATATGCATATCATTTTCATGCTCAAGCAAGTATTGCTCTAAAGGATCAGTAGGAGGCACAACAATAGAAGCTAGAGCAATAATTTCATCCTTACTAGACAATTCTTTTTCATGAGGTTGTCTACCAAACTTGGAGAAATTGAACTCATGTGACACACCTTCAAAGCCAACAGTGACAGTTTGCTTCTCACAGTCAATATGAGCATTGACAGTGTTGAGGAAAGGTCTGCCAAATATGATGGGACAAAAGCTATCTTGTGTGGAAGCAAGGACTAGAAAATCAGCAGGATACTTAGTTTTACCACACAAGACTTCAACATCTCTAACAATTCCCAAAGGGCAGATAGCATCTCTATTGGCAAGCTGAATAGTGACATCAATAGGTTCCATCTCGACAGGTGCAATCTCGTCTTTAATTTCATCATATAAAGGTTGAGGTATTGCACTAACACTAGCACCCACGTCACATAAACCATGATAACAATGATATCCTATCTTTACAGAAACAACGGGCATGCCAACAACACACCTATGTTTGTCTCTAGTATGAGGTTTAGCAATTCTAGCAGCATCTTAACAGAAGTGAATATCATGCCCATCAACATTGTCGGACAGGAGATCTTTGATAATAGCAATGCTAGGTTCAACTCTAATTTGCTCACGGGGTGTAGGTGTTCTAATGTAGCCCCTACGTATCACAGTTGAAGCTTTAGAGTGATCCTTTATTCTAACAGGGAAAGGTGGTTTCTCAATGTAAGCACTAGGAACAATAGGATCATTATAAGCAATGACTTCCTCTTCAACTGGATTGGGTTTAACTACATTGACTTCTAAGGGAGGATGATATTTAAACCACTTCTCTTTAGGGAGATCAATATGAGCAGCAGATGATTCACACAATGAAGCTACTATCTGAGAGTCAAGTCCATATTTGGCGCTAAAATCACAAAAAGTATTTGTTTCAACAAAGGATTTAACGCAATCAAACTTGAGATTCATACCTGACTCCTTACCTTCATCAAACTCCTAATATTCAGAGTTGCATTTAATTCTTTCCAATAAATTCCATTTGAAGTCAATGTCTCTCTTCATAAAAGAACAGGTACAAGAAGTGTCCATCATGGTGCGATTATCATGAGAAAGTCGAGCATAGAAGTTCTGAATAATAATTTCTGTCGAGAGCTCATGGTTGGGGCACGAATATAACATTGACTTAAGCCTCCCCCAAGCTTGAGCGATGCTTTCTCTGTCACGAGGCCAAAAATTATAAATATAATTCCGATCATGATGTACTAGATGCATAGGATAAAACTTTTGAAGAAATTCCAATTTCAATCGGTTGTAGTTCCATGATCCAGTATCATCACATAGCCTATACCATGTCAATGCCTTATCCCCCAAAGATAAGGGAAATACCTTCTTCTTGACCTCATCCTCGGGCAAACCTGCAAGCTTAAATAAACCACAAACTTCATCTACATAGATTAGATGCAAGTCGGGATGTGATGTTCCATCTCCTATAAAAGGACTAGCCAATAGTTTCTCTAGCATACCCGAAGGAATTTCATAACAAATATTTTCACTAGGTGCAGCAGGTTGAGGAGCAACTCCTTGTGCTTCCGTTCAAGGTGAAGATACCCCGAACAAGCTCCTCAAAGGATTAGTTTCCATACTGACAAGTGACAATAAATGTCAGCACACTATATAAATGTTTCCTTACCAAATTCCACTTACCAAAGGCGCTTCACTCCCCGGCAACGGCGCCAGAAAAGAGTCTTGATGACCCACAAGTGTAGAGGATCTATCGTAGTCCTTTCGATAAGTAAGAGTGTCGAACCCAACGAGGAGCAGAAGGATCTGACAAGTGGTTTTCAGCAAGGTATTCTCTGCAAGCACTGAAATTATCGGTAATAGATAGTTGTGTGATAAGATGATTCGTAGCGGGTAGCAAGTAACAATAGTAACAAAGGTGTAGCAAGATGTCCCAATCCCTTTTGTAGCAAGGGACAAGCCTGGACGAACTCTTATAGGACGTGAAGCGCTCCCGAGGACACATGGGAATTTCTGTCAAGCTAGTTTTCATCATGTTCATATGATTCGCGTTCGCTACTTTGATAGTTTGATATGAGGGTGGACCGGTGCTTTGGTGCTGCCCTTACTTGGGAAAACATCCCACTTATGATTAACCCCTCTCGCAAGCATCCGCAACTACGAAAGAAGAATTAAGACAAAATCTAACCATAGCATTAAACTAGTGGATCCAGATCAGCCCCTTACGAAGCAACGCATAAACTAGGGTTTAAGCTTTTGTCACTCTAGCAACCCATTATCTACTTATTACTTCACAATGCCTTCCTCTAGGCCCAAATAATGGTGAAGTGTTATGTAGTCGACGTTCACATAACACCACTAGAGGAAAAACAACATACAACACATCAAAATATCGAACGAATACCAAATTCACATGACTACTTATAGCAAGACTTATCCCATCTCCTCAGGAACAAAAGTGACTACTCACAAAGCATAATTATATTCATGACCAGAGAGGTAATGAGTAGCATCAAAGATCTGAACATACAATCTTCCACCAAGTAATCGAACTAGCATCAACTACAAAGAGTAATTAACACTACTAGCAACCTTACAAGTACCAATCGGAGTCGCGAGACGGAGATTGGTTACAAGAGATGAACTAGGGTTTGGAGAGGAGATGGTGCGGATGAAGATATTGATGGTGACGAGTCCCCTACGACGAGAGGAGTGTTGGTGATGACGATGGCGATGATTTCCCCCTCCGTGAGGAAAAATTTCCCCGGCACGACAGCCCTGCCGGAGCTCTAGATTGGTTATGCTCAAGTTCCACCTCGTGGTGGCGGCGGCTCCTCCTGAAAGCCTCCTTATGATTTTTTCTAGAACGAAACCCTTCATATAGCAAAAGGTGAGCGCCGGAGGGGCAACGGGGGGCCCACAAGCCACCCAGGCCCGACCAGGGGGGTAGGCCGGGCCTGGCAGGCTTGTGGCCTCCTGGTGGCGCCCCTCTGGTACTTCTTCCGCCCAGTATTTTTCATAAAATCCAAAATAATTCCTCGTTGATTTTTACGGCTTTTGGAGTTGCGCAGAATAGGTATCTCAAACTTGCTCCCTTTTCAGACCAGGATTCCAGATGCCGGCATTCTCCCTCTTCATGTCAACCTTATTAAATAAGAGAGAAAAGGCATAAGTATTGTACCTTGAAGTGTAATAACAGCCCATAAAGCGATAAATATCAACATAAAAGCATGATGCAAAATGGATGTATCAGTACGCCATCACCTTCGACTCCAAGGACGGCCTCGAGTCCACGGCTGCCGTGGGCGCGCTTCACATGTTATGCACTCCCACCATCAGTAACGTCTCAGTCACCAAGACCCTCATCGATGGGGGTGCCGGCCTCAGTGTGCTCTCTATCGAGACCTTCGAGACACTCCACGTGCCCTATGACCAGCTGATGCCTACCAAGACATTTTCTGGAGTGACCGATGGCTCCACCGTTCCCCTGGGGTAAGTTTGCCTCGTGGTCACTGATGACCCACAAGTATAGGGGATCAATCGTAGTCCTTTCAATAAGTAAGAGTGTCAAACCCAACGAGGAGCAAAAGTCTCTGATAAACGGATTTCAGCAAGGTAATAACTGAAAGCACTGAAAGTAGCGGTAACAAGTGATTGTGTAGCGAGGTGAAACGTAGCGAGCAAAAAGTAACAAGTAACAAGTAGTAGCAATGGTGAAGCAAGTGGCCCAATCCCTTTTGTAGAAAGGGACAAGCCTGAACAAAGTCCTATAGGAGGGAAAACGCTCCCGAGGACACACGGGAATTTCTGTCATGCTAGTTTCATCATGTTCATATGATTCGCGTTCGTTCCTTTGATAGTTTAATATGTGGGTGGACCGGCGCTTGGGTACTGCCCTTACTTGGACAAGCTTCCCACTTATGATTAACCTCTCTCACAAGCATCCACAACTACAAAAGAAGAATTAAGACAAAGTCTAACCATAGCATTAAACTAGTGGATCCAAATCAGCCCCTCACGAAGCAACGCATAGACTGGGGTTTAAGCTTATGTCACTCCAGCAACCCATCAGCTACTTACTACTTCCCAATGCCTTCCTCTAGTCCCAAATATGGTGAAGTGTTATGTAGTCGATGTTCACATAACACCACTGGAGGTAAAACAACATACATCATATTAAAATACCGAACGAATATCAAATTCACATGACTATTGTTAACATGGCTTATCCCATGTCCTCAGGAACAAAAGTAACTACTCACAAGACATAATCATAATCATAATCATAATCATGACTAGAGGTGTAATGAATAGCATCAAGGATCTGAACATAAACTCTTCCACCAAATAATCCAACTAGCATCAACTACAAAGAGTAATCAACACTACTAGCAACCTTACAAGTACCAATCGGAGTCGCGAGACGAAGATTGGTTACAAGAGATGAACTAGGGATTGGAGAGGAGATGGTGCTGATGAAGATGTTGATGAAGATGCCTCCCCTCCGATGAGAGGAGTGTTGGTGATGACGATGGCGACGATTCCCCCCTCCGGGAGGGATGTTTCCCCGGCAGGATCGTCCTGCCGGAGCTCTAGATTGGATATGCTCAAGTTCCGCCTCGTGGCGGCGGCGAAACCACGAAAAAGCTCCCTCTTGATTTTTTTTTCCAGACCAGGACGTTTCATATAGCAAAAGAGGGGGGCTAGTGGGCCTTCAGGCTGCCCACAAGCTTGCCCACCGCCACCAGGGGGTGGTGGCGGAGTGGGGGCTTGTGGGGTCCTGGTGGCCCCCCTCCGGTAGTTTTTTCGCCCAGTATTTTTAATACATTCCAGAAAAAATCCACGTAAATTTTCAGGGCATTTGGAGATGTGCACAATAGTGGACTAGGATTTGCTCCTTTTCCAGTCTAGAATTCCAGCTGCCTAAATTCTCCCTCTTCAAATAAACCTTGCAAAATAAGTGAGAAAAGGCATAAATATGGTACCACAAGTAATATAACAGCCCAAAAAGAAATAAATATCAATATGAAAGCATGATGCAAAATGGACGTATCAACTCCCCCAAGCTTGGACCTCGCTTGTCCTCAAGCGAAAACCAAGTTCCATAAACATGTCCACATGTTGAGGGATGAAGGTGTCGATAAAACATAATACGGACATGAGGGCATCATGATCACACATATAACAACAATACAGCATAAAGATTCTCATGGGAAAGTAACAATTCCTTCACAAAGCAAAGCATGAAGCAAAAACCTTACCCAGAAGTAACCAACAATAGTCCATAGTCATTGAAGCAATTGCAATTTATCACAACATCAGAAAGAGTCAAATAAGAGCTTGTAAGGCAAACCCACATACTCAATTATCTCTTTTGTTTTCCACAATTGTTATAACTCACGTGGTACTCACGGTGTCAAAGTTTCAGCTGGACACAGAGAAAGAGAGGGGCTTATAGTTTTGCCTCCCAACGGTTTACCTCAAGGGTAAAGTCAACAACAATAAAGCATGAGTACTCAACTCCAAGTTGATATATGAATATAGATCTTTCCCAAGCATGCGACGGTAGCCAAGACAAAGGCAAAAAGGGAATATAGCCCTTCGCAGAGGGAAGCAGAGGTTGTCATGCGCTTTTGAGGTTTGAATGCGTGTCCTCTTAGTGCGGAGGAAAGTCACTTTATATTGCCTTCTGTGATAAAGAACTTTATTATGCAGTCTGTCGCTTTTATGTCTTCCTCATCACAGGTTCGTACAAATATTATTTTCCACACACTAATAGATCATACAAATTAGAGAGCAATTTTTATTGCTTGCACCGATGACAACTTACTTGAAGGATCTTATCAATCCTTAGGTAGGTATGGTGGACTCTCATGGCAAAACTGGTTGGAGGTTTATGGATGCACAAGTAGTATCTCTACTTGGTGCGGGAGTTTTGGCTAATATGAGGTGGAAGCAATCGTCACATGCTAAGGGATCTCTAATCATGTAACATTGTTTGGAACCAAGCAAACACAATTCATTATGTTGTCTTCCTTGTCCAACATCTACAACTAGGCATGTAATAGTTTGGTGAGTGCTCACAATTGTAAAAAGTGTCTAAGATGATATATTTATATATGAACCTCTCTTTCCTTATTACTTCTTATTAATTGCAACAATGATTGAGGTCTATGTTGATATATTCTCAACAAGTTTCAATCATCATACGTGTCATAAGTGAAGTTATCACTTTCCATAAGATCGTCTCATGATCTTTCATGCTATCGTTCTTTTCATACTTTTGATCAAGGCACAAAGCAAAGCCCTTAACTGAGACACTCCTTATTATATAGCTCGTAAGCTCGAATACATCGGGGAGAAACAAAAGCAAAAGACTCAAACTAAAAACTAAAGACTTATTCCTCTAAAAGAAGAAATAAAAACTGAAAAGGAAAGAACTAAAACAAAGGTAAAAGCAAAAGATATAAAGGTGATACGATACCAGGGCAACTCCCCCAAGCTTGGCAGAAGCCAAGGGGATTGCCCATACCAATGCTTAGTTGTCTTTGTTTGGTGGTGATGGTGGTGTTGTTGGAGTAGTCTGATCCTCCATCTTCCAAGGCATAGGTGCTCCATCATGGCAGGATGAACGAGTCGCCGGAATCCTCAAATCTGCAGCCAACCTTATTGATTTAAATCTGTACTCATACTCACAGTTTTGATTCTGCAGGTCATAGATCTGGCCCTGAAGTTGGTCAACCCTATCGTAGAGCCTGGAGACGTGTTTCCCAATATCAATGGCATCGATCTTGTGATTGCTAGTGAACTCTGTGATCATCGTGTGGTTGGCGTTGAGTCCACGCTCCACCATCCCTTGGCACTTGAAGACTTGTTGCTCCATTTCTTCGAGCCTTGTCTCCACGCTTCTTGTCTTCTTAGGCCCCTCAACATCACGGATGTGCAACATCCCCTCGCTCATCTTGATACATTGAGGATGTTTCAGCACTTCCATGAGGTAGGGATTGATGACCTTCTCGAAGATCTTGTCCTTAGGAGCGTTTGGGGAAGTCATGATGATCTAGATCTGCGGCAGAAACAAGCTCGAAACAAAAATAGAGGAAAACTACGCGATACGGAGATCAAAACCTTTGGGAGAAGGAGTCCTCCGCAAGAAAACGGAGTCCGGGAGGCACACGAGGTGCCCACAAGCTTGCCCACGCCACCGGGGGGGTGGTGGCGGAGTGGGCCCTTGTGACTGCCTCGTTTGCTCTCCGGACTGCTTTTTATTTTTCTAATTTTCCAAAAATTCCAAAACTGAGGAAATTTCCTATTGGAAAAGTATCGGAGTCCAATTTCTTGCCGAAACAGATACATCTTCGTTTTCAAGGTCTAAAACAGGCTGATAAACATCCCTTATGTACTCCTTTGGAGTTATGACATTGATGATATTGGTCTCAACATTTATGGGAGTACTAGAGATGTAATGCTTGATTCTTTGACCATTTACCACTCTAGGAAAATTTCCTTTCGTGTTATTGATTTTTATGGCACCGGAACGATATACTTCCTCGATAACATAGGGACCTTCCCATTTAGAGAGAAGCTTGCGTGCAAAGAATCTCAAACGAGAATTGTATAGCAAGACATAATCACCTACATTGAACTCTCGTTTCTGTATTCATTTGTCGTGCCATCTCTTAACCTTTTCCTTGAACAACCTGGCATTCTCATATGCCTGGGCTCTCCATTCATCTAACGAGCTGATATCAAACAACCGCTTCTCACCGGCAAGTTTGAAATCAAAGTTGAGCTCTTTGATTGCCCAATAAGCTTTGTGTTCCAGCTCAAGAGGTAAATGACAGGCCTTACCATAAACCATTTTATACGGTGACATGCCCATGGGATTCTTATAAGCAGTCTTATAAGCCCATAGTGCATCGTCAAGTTTGCTAGACCAGTTCTTTCGAGATCTATTGACGGTCTTTTGTAGGATCAACTTGATCTCCCTATTACTCAACTCAACTTGACCACTGGACTGAGGATGATAAGGAGATGCAACTCTATGGTTGACATCATACTTAGCTAGCATCTTACGGAAAACACCATGAATGAAGTGTGAACCGCCATCAGTCATCAAGTATCTAGGGACTCCAAATCTTGGGAATATGAATTCTTTAAGCATCTTAATAGAGGTGTGGTGATCAGCATTTTTAGTGGGGATAGCTTCTACCCACTTAGTAACATAATCCACAACAACTAAGATGTGAGTGTACCCATTGGAACTCGGGAAGGGTCCCATATAATCAAAGCCCCAGACATCAAATGGTTCGATGACAAGTGAATAGTTCATAGGCATCTATTGATGCTTACTGATGTTCCCTATCCTTTTGCATTCGTCACAAGAGAAGACAAACTTACGGGCATCCTTGAAGAGAGTGGGCCAATAGAAACCTGATTGCAATACCTTATGGGCAGTTCTATCTCCAGCATGGTGTCCTCCGTAGGCTTCGGAATGACACTTCTGCAGGATCTGTCCCTGTTCATGTTCAGGCACACAACGTCTAATAACACCAACTACTCCTTCCTTATAAAGGTGAGGATCGTCCCAAAAGTAGTGTCTCAAATCAACGAAGAATTTCTTCTTTTGTTGATAGGTGAAACTGGGTGGTATGTATTTGGCTACGATATAGTTTGCATAATCGGCATACCACGATGCACTAAGTGAAGTGTGGATGACACTTAGTTGCTCATCAGGAAAGCTATCATCAATAGGTAGTGGGTCATCAAGGACATTCTCTAGCCTAGACAAGTTATCTGCTATAGGGTTTTCAGCACCCTTTCGGTCAACGATGTGCAAGTCAAATTCCTGTAGCAGGAGAACCCATCTGATCAGCCTAGGCTTAGCGTCCTTCTTCTGCATGAGGTACTTAATAGCAGCATGATCAGAGTGAATAGTGACTTTGGAGTCAACTATGTAAGATCTGAACTTTTCACATGCAAACACGACTGCTAAAAGTTCCTTTTCCGTAGTGGCATAGTTTCTTTGGGCACTGTCTAGAGTTTTACTACCGTAGTGAATGACATTCAACTTCTTGTCAACTCTTTGTCCTAGAACAACACCAACAGCATAATCACTAGCGTCACACATGATCTCAAAGGGAAAGTTCCAGTCAGGTGGTTGAACAATAGGTGCGGTTATCAAAGCCTTCTTAAGTATTTCAAAGGCTTCCTCACAATCCTCATCAAAAACAAAAGGAACATCCTTCTGCAAGAGGTTGGTAAGAGGCCTAGAAATCTTAGAGAAGTATTTAATGAACCTTCTATAGAAACCAGCATGACCTAGGAAACTTCGTATACCTCTGATATCTGTGGGGCAAGGCATTTTCTCAATTGCATCAACCTTAGCCTTATCAACTTCAATGCCTCTTTCAGAGATTTTGTGTCCTAAGACGATACCTTCATTAACCATAAAGTGGCACTTCTCCCAGTTCAAGACGAGGTTGGTTTCTTCGCATCTCTGTAAGACTCGATCAAGGTTGCTGAGGCAATCATCAAAGGAGGACCCGTAAACGGAGAAGTCATCCATGAAAACCTCGACAATCTTTTCACAAAAGTCAGAGAATATAGCCATCATACATCTTTGGAAGGTGGCAGGTGCATTACATGAGTCAAAAGGCATACGTCTATAGGCAAATGTACCGAAAGGGCAGGTGAAAGTGGTTTTCTCTTGATCATATTGTGCAACAGGTATCTGCGAGAAACCTGAATAACCGTCTAGAAAGCAGAAGTGTGTGTGCTTTGATAGCCTTTCTAGCATTTGGTCGATAAACGACAAAGGATAATGATCTTTCCTGGTTGCCTTGTTCAGTTTCCGGAAGTCTATCACCATTCTATAGCCGGTAATAATCCTTTGTGGGATTAGTTCATCCTTATCATTAGGAACGACGGTGATACCTCCCTTCTTGGGTACGCAATGTACTGGACTTACCCAATCACTATGAGCAACAGGATAAATGATTCCTGCTTCCAGAAGCTTTAATATTTCTTTTCTAACGACCTCTTTCATCTTAGGATTTAATCTCCTTTGATGATCAGCAACTGGTTTAAAGTCAGGATCAGTTTTAATCTTGTGCTGACATAGAGTAGGACTAATACCCTTAAGATCATCAAGAGTATATCCAATAGCAGCGCGGAGCTTCCTGAGAGTTTTTAGTAACTTCTTCTCTTCACGCGTTGAGAGGACTAATAATGACAGGATATATCTCCTTCTCATCAAGATAGGCATACTTAAGAGTATCAGGCAACTGTTTAAGCTCGAACACAGGATCACCCTTTGGTGGGGGAGCATCCCCAAGGAGTTCAACATGTAGATTATTCTTGAGAATAGGATATTGTTCTAAGACAATTTTATCTATCTCATCTCTCTCCTCCATATGCATATCATTTTCATGCTCAAGCAGATATTGATCTAAAGGATCCGTAGGAGGTACGGCAATAGAGGCAAGAGCAATGATTTCATCCCTACCAGACGACTCTCTTTCATGGGTTTGTCTTCCAAAGTTGGAGAAGTTAAATTCATGAGACACACCCTCGAAACTAACTGTGACGGTATGCTTAATGCAATCAATATGAGCATTGACAGTGTTGAGAAAGGGTCTACCAAATATGATGGGACAAAAGCTATCTTGTGCAGTACCAAGGACGAGGAAATCAGTAGCATACTTCGTCTTACCACACAGGACTTCTACGTCCCTCACAATTCCCAAAGGGAAGATAGTGTCTCTATTAGCTAGCGTAATAGTGACATCAATGGGTTCTAACTCAGAAGGTGCAATCTCATCTTTGATTTCATCATATAGAGAACGGGGTATTGCACTAACACTAGCTCCCATATCATATAAACCATGGTAACAGTGATCTCCTATCTTAACAGAAACAACGGACAGGGCAATTACAGGTCTGTGTTTGTCTTTCGCGTGAGGTTTAGCAATTCTAGCGGAGTCCTCACAGAATTTGATAACACGCCCATCTATGTCTTCAGCTAAGAGATCTTTGATAATAGCAACACTAGGTTCAACTCTAATCTCCTCAGGGGGTGCAAGTGGTCTAATGTAACCCCTACGTATCACAGTTGGAGCTTTAGAATAATCCTTCATCCTAGCAGGGTATGGTGGTTTCTCAGTGTAAGCACAAGGAACAACAGGATCACTAAAAGCTATGATTTTCTCCTCAACTAGATTGGTTTTGGCTATGTTGCTTTCTACAGGAGGATGATATTTAAACCACTTCTCTTTGGGAAGATCAACATGAGCAGCAAAAGATTCACATAGAGAAGCTACTATCTCAGAGCCAAGTCCATACTTAACGCTAAAATCTCTAGAAGTGTTTGTCTCAACAAAAGATTTAACGCAATCAAACTGGAAATTCATACTTGAGTCCTTACCTTCCTCCAGCTCCCAATCTTCACAGTTGCGTTTGATTATCTCCAATAAATTCCACTTGTGATCAATATCCTTCTTCATAAAAGAACAGGCACATGAAGTGTCAAGCATGGTACGATCTTCATGAGAAAGCCGAGCATAAAAGTTTTGAGTGATGATTTCTCTCGAGAGCTCATGATTGGGGCATGAATATAGCATTGATTTAAGCCTCCCCCAAGCTTGAGATATGCTTTCCCTGTCACGAGGCCAAAAGTTATAAATAAAGTTCCGATCATGATGTACTAAATGCATAGGATAGAACTTTTGATGAAATTCCAATTTCAACCAATTGTAGCCCCATGATCCAGCATCATCACATAGCATATACCATGTCAACGCCTTATCCTTCAAAGATAAAGGAAATACTTTCTTCTTTACCTCATCCTCGGGCAAACCTGCAAGCTTAAATAAACCACAAACTTCATCTACATAGATTAGATGAAAGTCTGGATGTGAAGATCCATCTCCTGCAAAAGGATTAGCCAGCAGTTTCTCCAGCATACCCAAAGGAATTTCATAAAAGATATTTTCAGTAGGTACCTCAGGTTGAGGAGCAACTCCTCGTGCTTCTGTTCGTGGTGAAGATACCCCGAACAAACTCCTCAAAGGAAGAGTTTCCATAGTGACAAGTGAAAATAAATTTCAGCATAGTATATAAATGTTTCCTTACCAATTTCCACTTACCAAAGGCGCTTCACTCCTCGGCAACGGCGCCAGAAAAGAGTCTTGATGACCCACAAGTATTGGGTATCAATTGTAGTCCTTTCGATAAGTAAGAGTGTCGAACCCAATGAGGAGCAGAAGGCTCTGATAAACGGATTTCAGCAAGGTAATAACTGCAAGCACTGAAAGTAGCGGTAACAAGTGATTGTGTAGCGAGGTGAAACGTAGCGAGCAAAAAGTAACAAGTAACAAGTAGTAGCAATGGTGCAGCAAGTGTCCCAATCCCTTTTGTAGCAAGGGACAAGACTGAACAAAGTCCTATAGGAGGGAAAACTCTCCCGAGGACACACGGGAATTTCTGTCATCCTAGTTTCATCATGTTCATATGATTCGCGTTCGTTAATTTGATAGTTTAATATATGGGTGGACCGGCGCTTGGGTACTGCCCTTACTTGGACAAGCTTCCCACTTATGATTAACCTCTCTCGCAAGCATCCACAACTACAAAAGAATAATTAAGACAAAGTCTAACCATAGCATTAAACTAGTGGATCCAAATCAGCCCCTCACGAAGCAACGCATAGACTGGGGTTTAAGCTTCTGTCACTCCAGCAACCCATCATCTACTTACTACTTCCCAATGCCTTCCTCTAGGCCCAAATATGGTGAAGTGTTATGTAGTCGACGTTCACATAACACCACTAGAGGAAAAACAACATACATCATATCAAAATACCGAACGAATATCAAATTCACATGTCTATTATTAACATGGCTTATCCCATGTCCTCGGGAACAAAAGTAACTACTCACAAGACATAATCATAATCATGACCAGAGGTGTAATGAATAGAATCAAGGATCTGAACATAAACTCTTCCACCAAATAATTCAACTAGCATCAACTACAAAGAGTAATCAACACTACTAGCAACCTTACAAGTACAAATCGAAGTCGCGAGACGAAGATTGGTTACAAGAGATGAACTAGGGATTGGAGAGGAGATGGTGTTGATGAAGATGTTGATGAAGATGCCTCTCCTCCGACGAGAGGAGTGTTGGTGATGACGATGGCGACGATTCCCCCCTCCGGGAGGGAAGTTTCCCCGGCAGGATCGTCCTGCCGGAGCTCTAGATTGGATCTGCTCAAGTTCCGCCTCGTGGCGGCGGCGAAACCACGAAAAAAGCTCCCTCTTGATTTTTTTCAGACCAGGACGCTTCATATAGCAAAAGAGGGGGGCTAGTGGGCCTTCACGCAGCCCACAAGCTTGCCCACCGCCACCAGGGGGTGGTGGCGGAGTGGGGGCTTGTGGGGTCCTGGTGGCCCCCCTCCGGTAGTTTTTTCGCCCAGTATTTTTAATACATTCCAGAAAAAATACACGTAAATTTTCAGGGCATTTGGAGATGTGCACAATAGTGGATTAGGATTTGCTCCTTTTCCAGTCTAGAATTCCAGCTGCCTGAATTCTCCCTCTTCAAATAAACCTTGCAAAATAAGAGAGAAAAGGCATAAATATGGCACCACAAGTAATATAACAGCCCAAAAAGCAATAAATATCAACATGAAAGCATGATGCAAAATGGACGTATCAGTCACCTTCGGCACGCGCAACAACTACCACACCGAGCTCATCAACTTTGATGTGGCGCACATCGCCCGGCCGTACAATGCAATCCTGGGATACCCGACGCTTGCCAAGTTCATGGTGGCGACCCACCACGGCTACAACATCCTCAAGATGCCCCGCTATAGCGGCATCATCACCATCACGTGCGACGAAAGGGATGCGGTATGTTCTCTCGAGCATACCTACAAAGTTGTTGCGGCTGGGCATTCAAATGGCAAGGGAGGTGTTGCACCCCATGAGGCCACGCTCCCAAGAAAGAAGCAGTCGTTGCCCGTCCAAGGTCCCGCGAAGGCGAAGAATGCGACGCCACCGCCACGAGCCATGCGCCCGCTGCTGGTGCGTGTCTCCCCGATATAGGAAGGAGCACCTGATGCATCCCTCAAGCCAGGCTCGGGGGCTTCCACCTAGAAAGAGGCTGACCTGACTAGTGTGACGAGGGAGGTTCTCGGGCACCACTTAGAGGCGTGCTTCAATGCTCGCCCCCGCAACCAAGAAATATGGCGTCCGGCACCACGGGCACGAGAGTTCATCACCCAAGAGATTGACAAGTTGTGGGAGGATTAGGCTATGCGCGGCGAGCGTCATCTGTGATGCCCCATCAACTCAGCTGTCGCCTCATACGTCTCCAACGTATCTATAATTTTCGATTGTTCCATGTTATTATATTATATGTTTTGGATGTTTTATATGCATTTATATGTTGTTTTATATTATTTTGGGGACTAACCTATTAATCTAGAGCCTAGTGCCAGTTTGTGTTTTTTCCACGTTTTTGAATATTGCAGATAAGGAATATTAAACGGAGTCCAAACATAATAAAATCTCCGAAAAGATTTTTTCTGGACCAGAAGACACGCAGCAGACTTGGAGTAGGGGCAAGGAACTTGCCGGGAGGCTACAAGCCTGCAGGGCACGCCCTAGGGGGTGGCCACGCTCCCTGGCTTGTGGGTCCCCTGCAGGTCTCCTAACCCTAATTCTTGGCCTATAAATTCCCAAATATTCCAAAAACACTAAAAAGAGAGATGAGAATACTTTTACGCCGCCGCGAGCCTCTATTCCCTAGAGATCCAATGTGGGAGCCTTTTCCGGTAATCTACCAGAGATGGAATTGATCATGGAAGGCATCTACATCAACTCCATTGCCCTTCGATGATCTGTGAGTAGTTCACCACAAACCTACGGGTCCATAGCTAGTAGCTAGATGGCTTCTTCTCTCTCTTTGATCTTCAATACCATCTACTTCATGATCTTCATGGAGATCTGTCTGATGTAATACTCTTTTGCGGTGTGTTTGTTGAGATCCGATGAATTGTGAGTTTATGTTCAAATTATCCATGAATATTATTTGAGTCTCTTCTGAATTCTTATATGCATGAGTTCATATATTTGCAAGTCTCTTCGAATTATTTGTTTGGTTTGGCAAACTAGATTGGTAATTCTTGCAATGAGAGAAGTGCTTAGTTTTGGGTTCAATCTTGCGGTGTCCTCACCCAGTGACAGTAGGGGTAGCGAGGCACGTATTGTATTGTTGCCATCAAGGGTAAAGAGATGGGGTTTCATCATATTGCTTGAGTTTATCCCTCTACATCATGTCATCTTACTTAATGTGTTACTCAGTTGTTCATGAACTTAATACTCTAGATGCACGCAGGAGTTGGTCGATGTGTGGAGTAATAGTAGTAGATACAGAATCGTTTCGGTCTACTTGATACGGACGTGATGCCTATATGCATAATCATTGCTTTGGATATCTTCATAATTATTTGCTTTTCTATCAATTGATCAACAGTAATTTGTTCACCCACCGTATTACTTTCCTTTATGAGAGAAGCCTCTAGTGAAACCTATGGGCCCCGGGTCTATTTTCCATATCATATCTTCAAATCTATAAACCAAAAATACCAAAAAATACTTTTCTGCAATTTATTTACTTTAGTTTTACTTCCATATCAATCAATTTTTATACCTATCTCTATCGGATCTCATCCTTGCAAATAACTCTGAAGGGATTGACAACCCCTTTATAGCATTGGGTGCAAGTGTTTGATTATTTGTGTAGGTACTACTATTGGAGTCTTGTTTGTTCCTCCTACTGGATTGATACCTTGGTTCTCAACAAACTGAGGGAAATACTTATCTACTTTGCTGCATCACCCTTTCCTCTTCAAGGGAAAACCAAAGCAAGCTCAAGAGGTAGCACGAAGGATTTATGGCGCCGTTGCCGGGGAGGATACTGTAAGAGCCCGAGACCAACGCCCCAGAAGATTCCCCTTTTATTTCGTTGGCACCATGGGATTAGATTGTTTGTCGCATTCATCATCATATCATTCGCATCATCCACATTGCATCAACACTCCATTGCCATCTGTTTTCAAACATGCATCCGTTATTAGTTGTCGCTTCTCTCCGCATTTGTTGTTGACCGTTTTGAGACCGACCACACTCGCACGCGCCCGCGACATCGTTAAAATATTGTTTTTCAAATTGTGTATAAAATATTCCCGGGTTGGGTCGAAACTTGTCATGCGGTCTTATTTTCATATAGGTAGGCCGCCTGCCAAATTTCATCATAATCAGAGTTCGTTTGATACCCAAACGGTTGACTATAGCGGCACCATCATCGGTTTATCATCGGGCGTTTTTTTAGTGTTTAAAAGTCTTGTGCCGGGCCGCAAACCCCTCTCTTTTCTCAGCCCATCATGGTTACACAGCCCACCTAGCCCATCAACACCATCCCCACGTCCGGAGTCGTCCGATCGAGATCATACGGCTCGAAAACGGGCAAAAACCCTCAAACCCTAGCCAATCTTCTATATATAGCAGCTCCCTGCTACGTCAACAAAAGTCCTTCCCCGGCAGTGGTGCCAGAGATCCTTGTGTCGTCTCTTGAGCTTGCGTTGGTTTTTCCCTTGAAGAGGGAAGGGTGATGCAGCAGAGGAGCAGTAAGTATTTCCCTTAGTTTGAGAACCAAGGTATCAATCCAGTAGGAGAATCTCATCAAGTCCACAGTACCTGCACAAACACAAAAGAGCTTGCACCCAACACTGAAAAGGGGTTGCCAATCCCTTCAAGATTGTTTGCAAAGTGAGATCTGAAGGCGGAAAGTGCAACGAAGTAAAAAGTGTAAGGCTGAAAATATGGTGTGGAGTAGACCCTGGGGGCCATAGTGTTCACTAGAGGCTTCTCTCAAAATAGCAAGTATTACGGTGGGTGAACAAATTACTGTCGAGCAATTGATAGAAACGTGCAAAGTCATGACGATGTCTAAGGCAATGATCATACATATAGGCATCACGTCTGAGACATGTAGATCGATACTTTCTGCATCTACTACTATTACTCCACACATCGACCGCTATCCAGCATACATCTAGTATATTGAGTTCATGACGAACAGAGTAACGCCTTAAGCAAGATGACATGATGTAGAGGGATAATCTCAAACCAATGATGAAAACCCCATCTTTTAACCCTTGATGGCAACAACACGATACGTGCCTCGCTACCCCTTCTGTCACTGGGTGAGGTCACCACACGGTATGAACCCAAAACCAAGCACTTCTCCTATTGCAAGAATCATAGATCTAGTTGGCCAGACAAAACCCACAACTCGAAGAGAATTACAAGGATATGAAATCATGCATAAGAGAGATCAGAAGAAACTCAAATAAGATTCATAGATAATCTGATCATAAATCCACAATTCATCGGATCTCGACAAACACACCGCAAAAGAAAATTACATCGGATAGATCTCCATGAAGATCATGGAGAACTTTGTATTGAAGATCCAAGAGATAGAAGAAGCCATCTAGTTACTAGCTATGGACCCGTAGGTCTATGGTGAACTACTCACGCATCATCGGAGAGGTCATGGTGTTGATGAAGAATCCCTCCGTATCCGAATCCCCCCTCCGGCAGGGCACGAGAACGTGCCCCAGATGGGATCTTGCGGAGACAGAAGTTTGCGGCGGCGGAAAAGTACTTTCGATGATCTCTTTTTTTTATGGAATTTTGGGATATATAGGCGCAAAACCTAGGGCAAAGGAGGTCCAGGGGGCCCACAAGCCTGAGGGTCGCGGCCTCCCCCTGGCCGCGGGGTGGGGGCTTGTGGGGCCCCTGGGGACCCCCTGCCTTGGCTCTCAAGTCTCATGATCTTCTTCCGTTACGGAAAAAATCTTTTCGGGGATTTTATTCCGTTTGGACTCCGTTTCAAATTCTCCTCTGAAAGGGGTCAAAAACATGGAAAAAACAGGAATAGGCACTTGGCACTGAGTTAATAAGTTAGTCCCAAAAAATATATAAAAGGCATGCAAAACATCCAAAGTTTGACAAGATAATAGCATGAAACCATCAAAAATTATAGATACGTTGGAGACGTATCACTCCCCACATCCATTTTGAACAAAACCTAGCCTCCACCAACCTCTAGCCTCAAATTCCACACCCCTCCTCCTCCATCGTGCCACTTGTTGCCGCCAGTCAGCTCCCCAGCCGTCGCAGCCGCCAGCCGCGGCCAATAGGAGGCCGCCATTGATACGTCCCAAACGTATCTATAATTTATGCTTGCTCCATGCAAGTTTTGGGTGATATTGCTATATGTTTTGCTACACTTTCATACCTTTTTACACATATTTGGACTAACCTACTAACTCAGTGCACCCAGTGCCAGTTTCTGTCTGTTGATGTCTTTTTTGCAGGGACTTTTACCCCAATTTACAGAGCCCCAAAAATCCCGAAGAAAAATATATAAAAATCATCATAACAGAAGCTTCATGAAGCATCAAGGTGGGCCAGAGGGGAGCCAGGCGTCGCCCAGGCGGCCACCCTGCGCGGCCCCCCTCCTGGCCGCGCCACCAGGCCGCCTCGGTGGGGCCCACATCCTCTGGTGCCCTACCTTGGATCCTATTTTTACCCCCGTGGAGGAAACACTGATTCCGAAACCCTTTTCTTGAGAAGCAATTCTGATTTCCGCCGCCATTGCCAACAAGTTTCGGGGGACCAGAATTCCTGTGTCGGCACCCTGCCGGGACAGGGAAGTGCCCCCGGATTCATCTCCATCGACGTTTCTTCCTCCCTCCATGAAGCGGGAGTAGTTCCTCCTCGGGGTTGAGGTCTTCTACAGTAGCTATGTGGTTAATTCTCTCTCCCATGATGTGACCTTGATTGTGATCATAGGTTATGTTAACCTAGGGTGATCCCATGATGTTTCCCCTTCTTCTATGTATTGGATTGATGTACTCACTTGATCTTATCTAGTATAATCCCCGAGACCATGGTGACAGCGGTCTATTGGACATGGATTAGAAGAATATTTTCATGAGTGATTTCCTTTTTTGTGAATTGATTGAATATTGAGAGTCTCTTGGTGCTTGTCTTTGACTATCCTTGAGATATGTTGTGGTGATTGTGGTACTCTCTTTGGATGGCCGCGGTGACATTGGGAAATCCATAGATGAGAACTACGAACTCTGAGGTGTGCTTTTGTAGCCCTACATAATTCTTGTCCTCTCTTGATCACAAAGGAATGACCTCCGAGTACGTCACCATTGCATGGTTTAGTGGAAATATCATGTGATTAGACTATGTTAATGTTGTTGGGAGTTGCCACTAGTGAAAGTATGAAGCCTCGGCCTTGTTTATCACCATTATTACACCATTTATGCTCACTTTTGTCACTTGCTACCTTGCTGCCATTTTTATTTCAGATTTACAATACATTGTTTTACCATCCATATCACTTGTCTTTTAACATCTCTTCGCCGAACTAATGCACCTATACAACAGACAATTGTATTAGGTGTGTTGGGGACACAAGAGACTTCTTGTATCTTAATTGCAGGGTTGCTTGAGAGAGACCATCTTCAACCTCTACTTCCCTGATTTCTATAAACCTTAGGTCATCCACTTGAGGGAAATTGCTGCTGTCCTACAAACCTCTGCGCTCTGAGGCCCAACACGGTCTACAAGAATAGAAGCGTGCGTAGACATCAAGCTATTTCTGGCGCCGTTGCCGGGGAGGTGAGTGCTTGAAGGTATATCTTTAGATCTTGCAATTAAATCTTTTCGTTTCTTGTTTTTATTTTCACTAATTAGGTTTATGGAAAACTGCACTCTTAGTTCGCTGCTTGGGGAAGGCCGCTTTACCAAACCCGTGGTAGAGAAGTCTCCTCCACCTACTGAATTCATCCCATTCAAAATACCACTTGGGATAATTGAAATAATTAGGAATGATTGTTATGCAGGAGATGGAACAGTCAATCCTAGTATTCATTTGTTGAAACTTACAGAACTTTGTGAGTTGTTTAAGATTTCAGGTTTGACAAGAGATGGAGTCATGAGGAAATTATTTGCCTTGTCACTGAAAGAAAAATCATTGGAATGGTATAGGCTACTAGATGATTCTCACCTACGGGATTGGGAAGAGATTCGGTCTCTTTTTTACTCCAAGTTGTATCCTCTTCATGAAGTCCATGTGGATCATGGTAACAATGCTTTATGTGATACTTATATTGTTGAGTTTATTCATGATCCCACTAAAAATTATTATGAGAAGGGAACATATGCTTATATATATTTCAATAATATCAAGTTCCCTCTCTTTATGTTGAAGGTTTTGAATTTGCACTTGTTTTGCCTTCCTATGCTTATTGCTTTGTGCTTCAATGAATTATTCTATTGCAATATTCCTATGCATAGGAAGCATGTTAGGCTTAAATGTGTTTGGTATTTGCTTCTTGATGCTCTCGTTTGTTCTACAACTCTTATTCCTATGAGAGCATCATTAAAACCTTAATTCTATCTTTATGGCTATAAAGAAAGAGCTCTAGGGAGACAACCATTGTTATCTTTACTTTGAGTTTTTACTTTCAATTTTAGTGGTCTTGATGCATGTTACTACTGTAGCAGCATCATTATATCTTTATTTTTAAGCTTTGTGTCAAGATTTAGCCTCCGATTACAAGAAAGTTCAAAAGTTGTGACATGTTGTCCAGAAACAGATGTTGTCTGCTTGACGGAAAAATTCAGCAAAATCACCAGATCATCTTTTTGATCTGAATTTTTTGACAACATGCTCTATATAATTGTATTTTTGGCGTCTGTTCTGAGCTATTTGATTTGAGTTGCGGAAGTGCCCCAGAAAAATTATTTACTACATGTTGGTCTGTTTTTCACAGATTCTGCCACGTTTTGTGTTTTCATCGTTTTGCAAATCTTAAGCTCGCTTTTCCTTTGCAAAAATCTTTTGGCAATCATGAGAAACAGTAGATTTTCATGAAAATCTTTTGGCAACCCTATTTTTCCTTGATCTAATTGCTTTGAAATTTTGCATGCTTGTTTGCAACCCTACCAAAACCTTAACTCCGGGATTTGAGCCCCATTGGATGAAAGTAGATGCATGTGATAATAGCTCCAAGTTTCTGACCGGAATTCTGTTTTTCAAAAGTTTGCATTGGCTAGTTTTGATTTTTGCCAAACTAACCCTACCACCATTGCTAGCACTTAGAGAGACCTTGATATGGAAAGTTTGGTGGGCATCTAAGATCATTTGGAGCCCCGGGCATTTCATCAAACACCTTGGAGCATGACCAGATTTGGCATGAGCTTATGTTTGCATTATGGAATTGCCCCCACCACTCGAGCCAGCATGTCTAACATCTTTACCTGAGACCCTAGCCTAACCCTGTCAAATTAGAGCAGAAGTGGAGCCCTGTGGTGATGCCTGGCAATTCGTTGAACAGGTGTTGTGCATGCTCTGGGTTCACCGAGAGCGCACGTTTTGCACGCGCATGTCCGAGCCGCCGCGTCCCCCGTGACCCTGCCCTCTGGACCAGAAGCAGAGCCGTGTCAACCCTCTCTTACCCCGACAGCCAATCGTCGCCCGTGTGCGAGCAGTGCAACGGCAGTGCGATCATCATTGCTTCCCCTCTAATACGGCCATGGTCAGCGCTGCCCGAGCCCCCTCCATGCTCCACCAGCCCTAGACCCCTCCCCCTCATCGTTTGCGGCTGCCCCGCTGCCCTGCCGCCCTTGCTGCTGAGCCCTGCTGCCGCCCTGCTACGCCTGAGCCTCGCCAGAGATGCTGCCGTCGTTCTTACCCGGAGGCCGTCGCGGAACCGACGTACTCCGGCTATTTAAGGAGCCCCCGAACCCTTTGAGCAATGGCAGCGACCTCCCGAGACCAGCAGCTTACCTCCCCATCACCTAATTTAGCCCGAGCCGTCCCATGTGCGCCTCTCCGTCAGTAGCGTCATCGTCGGCCTCCGGCTAAATTCCGGCAGCCCCGAGCCCCTCTCCTCCTCCGAGTGACCCTCTAGCCTACCTAGACCTCAAGGGACCCGTTCCCACCGTCGAGCTGAGCCGAGAGCCACCTGAGACCGAAGAATCGAGAAGACAGTAGCTCCATCCGCCATTGTTGAGGTGCTGCTTGACCTCGAGCTCCGTAGCGGCCCCAACCGGCAAAAATGGATGCAGCATTCCTTCCTGAGCACATGCATAGTCGGAGCGCGGCGGGAGAGCTTTGTGCCGCCGGCAATCATCGCCGGAGTGCAGCTCTATCCATGTCCAGTGCATGCGCGGGAGGTGGGGGTAGAACCCCACATGTGGCCCCCACCTGTCGGTGAGACAGCCGCAGCCCAAGTGGTGCCAAACCCCCCTGGTGCGTTTTCTATTTAGTAAAACGCATTTCCTAGCAGTTGTCTCAGCGAAGGCGCTTCCCCTGTTAGAAAGTGTATTGCTCCCGAAGCATTTTCTTTTATTTTTGTTTTAAAAAAACAGATTTGACCAGTAGGTTTGACTTGCTATATCTCTTTATAGGAAACTCCAAATCACTTGATTCTTTTTCCTACTAGTTTAGAATTTCATCTAGTTTATTTTAGGATTTATTTTAAAATTTTCCAAATAACTTTTGTGTTCTATTTTGGATATGTGTGTTGATTCAAATATTTTCAAACTAGGGATTTGAAGAGTGGATACCTACTCCAAGATGATGGGGTACACATCACCCTCCTCAAACCCCTAAGGCAAGCATCTTGAATCCATATTTGCATAAGTTGTGTGATGATTGTGGTGGCGATTTTATCGCGTGATTTGAGGTCATGTTCATAATAGTTTCACATGAAATAATACTTTTCATATTCATGCATGCTACTCACATTATAACAATGGTGAAATATGGTGATGGCATGTGCTGGTCATGAGAGGTCGTGGAATAACCTAATCACGCGGAACGTGATAGGTTATGGCTTGGTCATGACCTGAGCACGATGATGCCGGTAAAGTTTGATAAACTCCAGTATCGAACTAGATCGAGTCTTGTCCGTGTCATACTTCTTATCGTGCTTCCACAGTTCCCTGGATAATGGGTTCGATATAGTCAGTTGTAGACCTATTATCAGTCACACACCAAGTAGAGGGGCCGGTATGAAGGTATCCACGGCCGTAGTCTAAATCCAATCATACGGTCACGGGGCATGGGTGTTTTCGGTCTGGGACCGGAAGGGAATGGCCCTTCCCAGTGAGCACACGGTATAAATTTTTGATCCCATGCTAGTCGAGGTCGGAGCCTCCCTGTCTTATCATTTTGCCTTGGCAAGTAGTCCGGGTGAAGCCGGGCTTCGCGGAGGAAAATCAGTGTGTGCTGATTCTGAGTGTCCGCTTCTAAAATGTCGTACGCGGGATTAGTCATATTGACTATTGAAAACCGTGGGCTATGGGTAAAGAGTACACCCTCTGCAGAGTCAAAAACTATTCGAGTAGCTGTGTCCCCGGTCAAGGATGTTGTTTGGCGAGTCAAGTGTCGGTCCTAGAGTCGGTCTTTGGAGTATAAATGGTGATAATAATAATGGATGTGGAAAATCATATTATGAGGTGGTGGATGAAAATACTATGAATATTACTCTGGACTAACCCCTATGATTATGTTGTTGGATATCCCTGGGACGGTTCTACCTCGTGGATATTCAATATTTATTATCATTTCTTATAAGCCCTTTATGTGGTGTCGCTGAGACGCCCGACCGTGGCATGCTTATTATCATTTCTTATAAGTCCTTTATGTGGTGTCGCTGAGACGCCCGACTATGGCATGCTTATTATCAATTCTTATAAGCCCTTTATGTGGTGTCGCTCAGACGCCCGACTGTGGCACGCATATTATTACATGTCCAGCATTATCATCCTTGCTTGTTTATCAATCATTGGTGGAAACATAGCATATCTTCTTGAATGCATCCATGAATTGAACTTTTATGACAAGATATTATTATTAGTAGAATTTGCATGCATCTCACCTGCTTAATATGTTTGTTTTCTTGATGTTTGCGAGTACATTCAAAGTACTCACTGGCTTGTCCCTGGCTATTGTCTTGGCCAGATTGCGTTTGGAGAGGAGCACGATGTTGTCAACCCCAGAACCTAGGAGTCAAGGATAGCAGCCTTGTGAGATAGGAATTTATCCAGGTCAGCTGTTCATGTAGGAGTGGAGTCCCATGGGCACTGGAGATTCCTCGAGTCGCTTCCGCCGTCAACCTCAGACTTTTGTTCAACCTAGTAGACCTTCATGGTCTTGTAACCCAGATTTTGTATTTTTGCTTGGATATTCTGTATCAAGTGAGTGTCTACCAGCTAACATCAATCATGGGGCTGGTAATACATAGAGACATGTTTTCTGGAAATTATTTTCTGAAAAACACGTCACTACGTGTCCCGCGTCCCGTTAGGTGCCACACGTCACGCCTAGCCTACAGGTGGTTGGGGCCCACACCGTTTCGCCCCTCCAACTTTCGGGCACGTGGGACTAGGGGTACCCAGGCACGTCTGCCTGCGGCCCAAGAAGCGACGCAGGACATGGGTCCGACCCGTCCCACCATTGGGCTTCCTGGGCAAGACCCTCGTGAGGGACCCCGCGCTCGCGAGGCACATGTCAGCATGCATCGTGAGGAGCCACGCGAGGTCGCCTCCCGAGCCTGCACTCGAGGCCTCGTGGGTCGAACTAGTCAAGGGAGGCACAACATAGGGCGCTGCCCTGCATCATCACGTGGGTGATGCGCGTCGCGTCGAGCGATGCCAGGAGTCGTGCTAGCACGCACGACTGAGGAGGTTTTCTTCTTTTGTGCTAAGGGAGTAGGGTCAGCTCACCGGTTCCCAAAGCAATCCCTAAAGGTTTCCCTTTCGGTGCAAGAGGACCAAGGATGAGGGCTCACCAAGACGAAGTTCATCCCTCAGCCCACCAGTGTGTCACGGCAGGAAGCTTTTGCACGCGAAGACTACTTTTGTCAGGATAAGCTGCAGTCTTGCCCTCCTTTAAATTGGTCGTTGTGGCAACCCTTTCCACAATGTGTTTCGGGGAAAGAGGACCGTGGCTAGTATAAGAGGGGACATGTTACCGCCGTATAGGTGATCGACCTGAGAGCTAGCAATAACTGGCCTTTGTACTCTCTCTCACCCTCAAGCAATCCAAACAAGCAGGAGTAGGGTTTTACACCGCCAGGTGGCTCGAACCTGGGTAAACGGCTGTGTCTATTGTTCTTCTTTATTACCTCGAGCACACCGAAGTGTCATCGTGAGGTTGTGCGGTAGAGTAGGGTAGGAGAAGCTATGCAACCCAGAGTTCAAACCTCTTTGGTGGAACCCCGATACCGACAGCGGCTCCGAGCAGACGTTTAGGCGCCCTGAGGGGTCGAAATAGCGTCGCCTGGGGGCCAACCTGCGAAAAAATGGCTTGGGAGGGACCGGGTTCCCACGCATGCCCCCACCCACACGGTCACATGAGAAGAGAGATAGGGAGAGGAAAGATTCTCTTTTTACATGTACATGGTGGGCCTTTTTTTGAAATGGAACACAAAACGATTCCATACATCACACAGACGTAGCACTGCGGCTGCCCCCCCCCCATAATGTCAACATCCTCCGGTGACGCCTAGGTCGAAAGTTGTCTCACAGCTTGCCGAGTCGACCCCAAGGCAGCTAGAGAATGTGCAAGCTTAGTACACTCCCCAGGGGCAAAAGAAAAACAACACGAGATAAAGTTCTGACGAGCAAACATTATGATTTCTGTGAATAAATTTCCTTCTACGGTTAAGTCAAACTCAGTAGTTTGAAGTGCGCTGATCAGATTCTGGCAGTCTGACTCCACCTGAATGTGCATCATCCCCCAAGTTGTTGCAACATGCATAGCCTCAAGGCAGGTTGTTGCTTCTGCCTGGTTTGCACTACCCATGTGCTTCAACCTGCCTGCGCCTCATCCACGGACATCACCCTGAGCGTCTCAAATAATGAAGCCACACCCGCCTGTATTGTCAGTTGCCCTGAATGCCCCATCGACGTTGACCTTAAGAGTCTCACCCCCTGGCCTCGTCCAAAGCAGCTGTCTCTGCTCGATCTGCGCTCCTTTACTACTCCCACAAAGTTGTATTGACTCCAAAGCCCAGTGTTTGATGTTCGATTCGAGCTCCTCCACAGGCCGCATTCTCTCTCCTTTGTTGATTTTGTTCCTGTAATCCCACCAGTGCCAAAGCATGCAGGTGACCAGCACCCGTTTCTCCTCAGGCAATGCAATGATTGCGCGCACGAACTCCTTGGCATCCTTACAGGTAACCAGCTTTTCACGCAGCTCTTCCAGTTGAAGGCACCGCCAGAGCTTTTTGGCTTGTTTGCACTTCACAAACAGGTGTGCACCGTCCTCGTCAAGACGATTGCAACAGACGCAGGTTGTCTCATGGTCATTACCTCTCCTCCTCATTGTAAGTTTCAGTGGCAAGCTGTTGTGTGCAAGTCTCCAGAGGAACTGCTGAATATTCGGTTGACATGGAATTTCCCAAATCCACCTCCACGGAAAATCCTTTACAATAGTAGTTGATGAGGAAGGTAGGCTATCATCCCTCTCCCTAACATATAACTTGTATGCAGATTTCACCGAGAATTTCCCCTTGCTATCAAAATACCACAAGTGAAAGTCCATGTACTCAACATTTATAGGGGTAGTTAGAATCACCCTGGCGTCTTCCTCAATAAAGATGCTTCTAACAAGTGATTCATCCGAGCTCCCTGTCTCTGGGTCAATAAGCTCGCAGGCCCTGGTTAGCAAGCATCTCCCTCTCCTTGTTGTTGGTGTCCTGGCTCCCTCTCTGTTTAGCCATGGATCGCACCAAATCCTCACCTCCGTACCGTCTCCAATCCTGCAGATCAGGTCATCTTTCAGTAACTACACACCCTTTAATATACTCCTCCACGTGTAAGAAATGTCGATTGTTGGCTGTTGCTATCCCACAAACAACAGTGCCAGAAATTGACACATTGATAGAGGCTGGGCTTGCGTTGGTTTTTCCCTTGAAGAGGAAAGGGTGATGCAACACAGGAGCCGTAAGTATTTCCCTCAGTTTGAGAACCAAGGTATTGATCCAGAACGAGGGTCTCGTCAAGTCCAGAGTACCTGCGCAAACACAAACAAGCTTGCACCCAACGCTTCAAAGGGGTTGTCAATCCCTTCAAGATTGTTTGCAAAGTGAGATCTGAAGGCGGAAAGTGCAACGAAGTAAAAAGTGTAAGGCTGAAAATATGGTGTGGAGTAGACCCTCGGGGCCATAGTGTTCACTAGAGGCTTCTCTCAAAATAGCAATTATTACGGTGGGTGAACAAATTACTGTCGAGCAATTGATAGAACCGCGCAAAGTCATGACGATATCTAAGGCAATGATCATGCATATAGGCATCACGTCTGAGACAAGTAGACCGATACTTTCTGCATCTACTACTATTACTCCACACATCGACCGCTATCCAGCATGCATCTAGTGTATTGAGTTCATGACGAACAGAGTAACGCTTTAAGCAAGATGACATGATGTAGAGGGATAATCTCAAACCAATGATGAAAACCCCATCTTTTAACCCTTGATGGCAACAACACGATACATGCCTCGCTACCCCTTCTGTCACTGGGTAAGGGCACCGCACGGTATGAACCCAAAACCAAGCACTTCTCCCATTGCAAGAATCATTGATCTAGTTGGCCAGACAAAACCCACAACTCGAAGAGAATTACAAGGATATGAAATCATGCATAAGAGAGATCAGAAGAAACTCAAATAAGATTGATAGATAATCTGATCATAAACCCACAATTCATCGGATCTCGACAAACACACCGCAAAAGAAGATTACATCGGATAGATCTCCACGAAAATCATGGAGAACTTTGTATTGAAGATCCAAGAGAGAGAAGAAGCCATCTAGTTACTAGCTATGGACCCGTAGGTCTATGGTGAACTACTCACGCATCATCGGAGAGGTCATGGTGTTGATGAAGAAGTCCTCCGTGTCCGAATCTCCCCTCCGGCAGGGCACCAGAACGTGCCCGAGATGGGATCTTGCAGAGACAGAAGCTTGCGGCAGCGAAAAACTGATTGCGATGATCTCCTCATTTTTTTGGGAATTTTTGGGAATATATATGCGCAATCCCTAGGTCAGGGGACACTCAGGGGGGCCACAAGCCGGGATGGCACCCCCACTGGCCGCGGGGTGGAGGCTTGTGGGGCCCCTGGAGCTCCTCTGGCTTGGCTCCCAAGTTCTCCGATCTTCTTCCGTTCCAGAAAAAATCTTTTCGGGGATTTTCTTCCGTTTGGACTCTGTTTCAAAATCTCCTCTAAAAGGGGTCAAAAACATGGAAAAACAGGAACTCGCACTTGGCACTGAGTTAATAAGTTAGTTCCAAAAAATAAATAAAAGGCATGCAAAACATCCAAAGTTTGACAAGATAATAGCATGAAACCATAAAAAATTATAGATATGTTGGAGAAGTATCAAGCATCCCCAAGCTTAACTCCTGCTCGTCCTCGAGTAGGGAAGTGATAAAGAATGAATTTTTGATGTCGAATGCTACCTAGCATAGTTGTCCTTTGCAACTTCTTTCACGTGCCATGAATGTTCAGATCCGTAAGATTCAAAACAATAGTTTGCTATTGACATGAGAACAATAATACTTCAAGCAAACTAGCAAAGTAATCATGAACTTTCAAAATAACAAGGCCAAAGAAAGTTATCCCTACAAAATCATATAGTCTGGCTATGCTTCATCATCCTCACACAACAATTGTAAATCATGCACAACCCCGGATTGTCCAAGTAATTGTTTTCGCACTCTTACTTTCTCAAACTTTTTATAACTATCATGCAATACATGAGCACGAGCCATGGATATAGCACTATAGGTGGAATAGAGTGTGGTGGTGGTGGTGAGACAAAAAGGAGGAGATGGTCACATTGACTCGGCGTATCAATAGGCTATGGAGATGCCCATTAATAGATATCAATGTGAATGAGTAGGGATTGTCATACAAAAGATGTACTAGAGCTATAAGTATGTGAAAGCTCAAAAGGAAAACTAGTGGGTGTGCATCCAACTTGCTTTCTCACGAAGACCTAGGGCAATTTTGAGGAAGCCCATCATTGGAATATACAAGCAAAGTTATAAAAAGAAGATTCCCACTAGCATATGGTAGTGAAAAAGCAAAAAGCTCTCAATCATGAAGAACATGGTGCTAACATGAAGCACAAGTGTGGAAAAAGATAGTAGCATTGTCCCTTCTCTCTTTTCTCTCTTTTCTTTTTTTTCATTTGGGCTCTTAGGCCTCTTTTTTTCTTTTCTTTTCTTTTCTCCCTTTTTTTTGTTTTTGGGATCTTTGGCCTATTTTTTTTCCTCACATGGGACAATGCTCTAATAATGATGATAATCACACTTTTATTTACTCACAGCTCAAAGATCACAATGATGATGACTCCATAGGAAATGCCTCCGGTAGTGTACCGGGATGTGCAACGATCTAGCATGGTGTATGACGTTGAAACATCTCGCTAGCTATCTTACAATCATGCAATGGCAATATGAGAGTGACGGCACAAGTCATGAGACGGAACGGTGGGAGTTGCATGGCAATATATCTCGTAATGGCTATGAAAATGCCATAGTAGGTATATATGGTGGCTGTTTTGAGGAAGGAATTTGGTGGGTTTGTGCACCGGCGAGAATTGCGCGGTACTAGAGAGGCTAGCAATGGTGGAAGGTGAAAGTGCATCTATACCATGGGCTCACATTAGTCATGAAGAAATCACATACTTATTGCGAAAGTTTTTATTAGTAATCGAAACAAAGTGCTAAACGCATACTCCGAGGGGAAGGGTTGGTAGGTGTTAACCATCGCGCGATCCCGACCTCAACACAAAGGATGACAATCAATAGATCAATTATGCTTCGACTTCCTAACATAGCGGTTCACCATACGTGCATGCTACGGGACACACTAACTTCAACACAAGTATTTCTAGATTCACAATACCCTACTAACATAACTCTCAATATTACTGAATCCACGTCTCAAAACTAATTGAGAGGAATCGAAACTTCTCTTTCTACTCAATGCACATGAAGATGGAGGTTTTTGCATCCTCTTTGGGTACCTAGCACATTTGGGACTACTTTAATAGCATAAGACAACTACCAAATCATGCACCTCCGTGCTTTAATGATATAAGTGAAGCACAAGAGCAAAAGTATCTAGCTCAAAAGATATAAGTGAAGCACTAGAGCAAAGTATCTAGCTCAAAAGATATAAGTGAAGCACTATGAGCATTCTAGCAAAATCACGATGAGTGCATGTCTCTCTCTCTCAAAAAGGTGTGCAGCAAGGATGATTGTAACACAACAAAAAGAAAAGACTCCTATGATACAAGACGCTCCAAGCAAAACACATATCATGTGGTGAATAAAAATATAGCTCCAAGTAATGTTACCGATGGATTGAAGACGAAAGAGGGGATGCCTTCCCGGGGCATCCCCAAGCTTAGGCTTTTTGGTGTCCTTGAATTTGGCTTGGGATGCCTTGGGCATCCCCAAGCTTGAGCTATTTCCACTCCTTATCTCTTTGTCCATGAGAACATCACCCAAAACTTGAAAACTTCACAACACAAAACTTAAACATAAACTTGTGATAACATTAGTACAAGAAAACAAACTACCACTTCTTTGGTACTGTAGCAAACTTGAGTTCCATCTATATTGATGATGAGCTACTGTATTCTCGCTTTTCCATGGCTAGTACCCCCCGATACTAACCATAGTTTCATCAAAACAAGCAACCAACTCAACAAAAACAGAATCTGTCAAAAACAGACCAGTCTGTAGCAATCTGTATACTTCGTATACTTCTGGTACCTCAAAAAATCTGAAACATTACGACGGTCTGGGGAAAAGGCATATAAATCAGCAGAAAAAAGAATCAACTCCAAATCTCTTTCTGAATAAAAATTAAAAATCATATCGTGAGCGAAAAGTTTCTGCCTTTTTCAGCAGGATCAAACAACCATTACCAAGACTAGTCATAAAGGTTTTGCTTGGCTCAAACACAAAAAGAAACACAAAATACACAATCACAACAGAATTGTGAAAGTGTGGACGCAACAAAACAGAAATAAAAATATAAATTCATTGGGTTGCCTCCCAACAAGCGCTATTGTTTAACGCCCTTAGCTAGGCATAGAAGCGATAGAATCACGTATCGTCGTCTTTGGTGCTCAAACCATAAGTGGCCCTCATCATGGATTCATAAGGCAATCTTATTTTCTTTCTAGGAAATTGTTTCATGCCCTTCCTTAAAGGAAAATGAAATCTAATATTCCATTCCTTCATATCGATGATAGCACCGATAGTCCTTAGGAAAGGTCTACCAAGAATAATGGGACATGTAGGATTGCAATCAATGTCAACCACAATGAAATCCACGGGTACATAGTTCCTATTTGCAATAATAAGAACATCATTGATCCTTCCCATGGGTTTCTTGAAAGTAGAATCAGAAGATGCAAATTAAGAGAACACTATTCAATCTCATTAAAACCCAGAACATCACATAAAGACTTTGGAATCGGAGAAACACTAGCACCCAAATCACACAAAGCATTGCACTCATAGTTTTTTATTTTGATTTTTGTGGTAGGCTCCCACTCATCATGAAGCTTTCTAGGGATAGAGACTTCCAATTCAAGTTTCTCTTCAAGAGCTTTTATCATAGCTTCGACGATATGATCGGTAAAGGCTTTGTTTTGGCTATAAGTGTGTAGAGAGTTTAACATGGATTGCATCAAAGAAATGCATTCAATCAAGGAGCAACTATCATAATTTAATTCCTTGAAATCCACGGTAGTAATTTATTACTACTCAAATTTTAACGTCTTCTACTCCACTTTTAATGCTTTTAGCATCAAGATAGATGGACTCTGAATCATTGGGGCACTTTTCAACCAAAGTGGTTTCATATCCAGCCCCATAATCATTAGGTTTGACACAAGAAAACAAACATTCAATGGGAGTCACACCAAGCACTTTAAGATCTTCGTGATTCTCATCACGAGAACACGCCTTTTTAAGCCATTCATGTCTAGCACGAATTTGGGCAGTTCTTTCTTGGCTCTCAATCATGGAAACACGCATAACTTTCAAAGTTTCATCCATGTTGATTTTGGGAGGAGCACATCTAACTTTCAAAGCATCAACATCACAAGAAATCCTATCCACGCTTTTAGCCAGATCGTCAATTTTGAGTAGTTTTTCCTCTATGGAAGCATTGAAAATCTTTTGAGAGTTGATGAACTCTTTGATATTACTCTCTAGATCAGAGGGTAATCTATTGTAATTTCCGTGAGTATTGTTGTAGGAGTTGCCAAAGCTATTAGAGGAGTTACTAGGAAAAGGCCTAGGAACATAGTTTCCTCTAAAAACGTTGTTGTTGCCAAAGTTATTCCTACCAACAAAATTGACGTCCAAGCTAGAGTTGCTACTCTCAATCAAATAAGACAAAGGCACATCATTAGGATCCAAAGGAGCACTTCTACTAGCAACCAAATTCATTAACTCGTCCATCTTAGCACTCGACGAGTTAATTTCTTCTATAGCATGTACCTTCTTACTAGTAGGTGACCTTTCAGTGTGCCATTGAGAGTAGTTTGTCATGATGTTGTCTAAGAGCTTTGTGGCTTCTCCTAACGTGATTTCCATGAACGTTCCACCTGAGGCGGAGTCCAAGATATTTCTAGAAGCGAAATTCAAGCCAGCGTAAAAGATTTGAATAATCATCCAGAGGCTCAAGCCATGAGCAGGACAATTTCTAATCATTAATTTCATTCTGTCCCAAGCTTGTGCAACATGTTCATGATCAATTTGCTTGAAATTCATGATATCATTACGGAGAGAGATGATCTTAGCATGAGGAAAATACTTGGATATATAAGCATCTTTGCACTTATCCCAAGAATCGATACTATTCTTGGGCAAAGAAGAAAACCAAGTTTTTGCGCGATCTCGCAACGAGAAAGGAAAAAAGCTTCAATTTAATCACGTCATTATCCACATCTTTTTTCTTTTGCATATCGCAAAGCTCAATGAAGGTATTGAGATGGGATGCGGCATATTCACTAGGAAGGCCAGATAATTGCTCTTTCATAACAAGATTCAGCAAAGCGGCATTGATTTCGTATGACTGCGCACTAGTGGCGGGAGCAATCGGAGAACTAATAAAATCATTATTATTAGCATTCGAGAAGTCACAAAGTTTGGTGTTTTCGTTCATGGTGACTTCAGCAAGCAAGCAAGCACACAAGCAAACAAAGAGCAGGCGAGAAAAAGGGCGAACGAAAAAGGCAAGTTGGTGAAGTGGGGGAGGGGAAAACGAGAGGCAACTGGCAAATAAAGTAAATGCAAGAGATGAGTTTGCGACACCTACTTGGATGAGTTCTTGACTTGATCTTCCTCCCCGGCAACGGCGCCAGAAATTCTTCTGCTATCCCACAGACAACGGCGCCAGAAATTGACACGTTGACAGAGGCTGGGCTTGCATTGGTTTTTCCCTTGAAGAGGAAAGGGTGATGCAGCAGAGGAGCATTAAGTATTTCCCTCAGTTTGAGAACCAAGGTATCGATCCAGAACGAGGGTCTCGTCAAGTCCAGAGTACCTGCGCAAACACAAACAAGCTTGCACCCAACGCTTCAAAGGGGTTGTCAATCCCTTCAAGATTGTTTGCAAAGTGAGATCTGAAGGCGGAAAGTGCAACGAAGTAAAAAGTGTAAGGCTGAAAATATGGTGTGGAGTAGACCCTGGGGGCCATAGTGTTCACTAGAGGCTTCTCTCAAAATAGCAAGTATTACGGTGGGTGAACAAATTATTGTCGAGCATTTGATAGAACCGCGCAAAGTCATGACGATATCTAAGGCAATGATCATGCATATAGGCATCACGTCCCAGACAAGTAGACCGATACTTTCTGCATCTACTACTATTACTCCACACATCGACCACTATCTAGCATGCATCTAGTGTATTGAGTTCATGACGAACACAGTAATGCTTTAAGCAAGATGACATGATGTAGAGGGATAATCTCAAACCAATGATGAAAACCCCATCTTTTTACCCTTGATGGCAACAACACGATGCGTGCCTCGCTACCCCTTCTGTCACTAGGTGAGGTCACCGCACGGTATGAACCCAAAACCAAGCACTTCTCCCATTGCAAGAATCATAGATCTAGTTGGCCAGACAAAACCCACAACTCGAAGAGAATTACAAGGATATGAAATCATGCATAAGAGAGATCAGAAGAAACTCAAATAAGATTCATAGATAATCTGATCATAAATCCACAATTCATTGGATCTCGAAAAACACACCGCAAATGAAGATTACATCAGATAGATCTCCATGAAGATCATGGAGAACTTTGTATTGAAGATCCAAGAGAGAGAAGAAGTCATCTAGTTACTAGCTATGGACCCATAGGTCTATGGTGAACTACTCATGCATCATCGGAGAGGTCATGGTGTTCATGAAGAAGCCCTTCGTGTCCAAATCTCCCCGGCACGGCGCCAGAATGTGCCCCAGATGGGATCTTGCGGAGACAGAAGCTTGCGGCGGCGGAAAAGTGATTGCGATGATCTCCTCATTTTTTTGGGAATTTTTGGGAATATATAGGCGCAACCCCTAGGTCAGGGGACACTCAGGGGGCCCACAAGCCTGGATGGCGCCCCCGTGGACGCGGTGTGGGGGCTTGTGGGGCCCCTGAAGCTCCTCTGGCTTGGCTCCCAAGTTCTCTGATCTTCTTCCGTTCCAGAAAAAATCTTTTCGGGGATTTTCTTCCGTTTGGACTCCGTTTCAAAACCTCCTCTGAAAGGGTCAAAAACAATATAGGAATTGGCACTTGGCACTGAGTTAATAAGTTAGTCCCAAAAAATAAATAAAAGGCATGCAAAACATCCAAAGTTTGACAAGATAATAGCACGAAACCATCAAAAATTATAGATACGTTGGAGACGTATCAGCTGTGCTTCAAGGACCGAACTGTTCGGGAAGTACGGGGCTTTCAAGACTCTAGCACATAGAGACTCAGAGGTAGTCAATCCATGCCTGTCACGCTAGCATGGAAACATTAAATCTGTAAAGGTCCCTAAAACCCAAGCCCCCCTCTTTCTTTGGCTTGGTTAGAAGCTCCCAACTTAGCAGATGCATGGTATTCTGCTTATCTTGCTTTGCCCACCAGAAACGACAAATCATAGCACCTATTTGCTCACACGAATTTTTCGTGAGGTCAAAACACGACATTGCAAAGGTTGGAATCGCTTGAGCACACGCCTTGATGAGAACATCTTTCCCCATTTTGGATAGGAGCCTTTCCACCCACCCCTGAATCCTTTGCCATATCCTATCCTTTAAATACTCAAAGGTCTCCGATCTGGCTTGTCCCACGTACACAGGCAGCCCCAAATACCTCTCAGATCTAGCTTTAGCTTTGATATGCAGCTCATTTAGCACCCCTCCTTTGCACTCCATACTTGTGTTTTTACTAAACATCGTCGAGGATTTGTTGTAACTAACAATCTGCCCTAAGCAAACCTCATATAGATGTAGGATCTGTTGCAGATGTATGGCACTTTGGCGTGAAGCTTTTATCAGTACCAGTGCATCATCCGAAAACAGCAGGTGGTTGAAACTCGGGGGCCCATTGCAAATACAGATACCTTTTAGGTCACCATCCATCTCAGCCTTGTTTATGATGGAAGACAAGCCTTCAACACATATTAAAAATAGGTAAGGTGATAAGGGTCGCCTTGTCGGAGACCTCTTTGGGGGATCAACACCTCAGTACTGTCATGCCCAAGATGCGACCCTATCCTCAATTTAGCACGGGGGCCTCGTCAGGATAGAAGCGCATCTCGTCGTTTCGCAAGAATGGATATCGTTACAAGTACATGTACTGAAAAGAAGAGATATATATGGAATTGTCTTACACTCGCCACAAGCTACATCAGAGTCAATCAGTACAATACATAATCATCACGAATAAGAGCAGGGTCCGACTACGGACGAAAACAAACGAGAAAATAAGAACAACGTCCATCCTTGCTATCCCAGGCTGCCGGCCTGGAACCCATCCTTGATCGATGATGAAGAAGAAGAAGAAGAAGAAGCAACTCCAAATGAACAATCAACGCGCTCGCGTCAAGTAACCTTTACCTGTACCTGCAACTGGTGTTGTAGTAATCTGTGAGCCACAGGGGACTCAGCAATCTCATTTCCAAAGGTATCAAGACTAGCAAAGCTTAATAGGTGAGGCAAGGTTAAGTGGTGAGGTTGCAGCAGCGGCTAAGCATATATTTGGTGGCTAAACTTATGAGTACAAGGAATAAGAGGGGGGTGATCTACGCATAACGAACGTGAACTACTCATGATCAAATGAATGATCCTGAACACCTACCTACGTCAGACATAACCCCACCGTGTCCTCGATCGGAGAAGGAACTCACGAAAGAGACAGTCATGGTTACACACACAATTGGCACATTTTGATTAAGTTAACTTCAAGTTATCTAGAACCAGTGTTAAACAAAGTTTCCACGTTGCCACATAACCGCGGGCACGACTTTCCGAAAAGATTTAACCCTGCAGGGGTGCTCCAACTAGTCCATCACAAATTACCACAAGCCGCATAGAAATCCTCGATCACGGCACTGGCGTTCTCGTCGGATTCCTTAGTGGAAAACCTCAACTCTGAGAATACCCAAAGCATCACCGGAATCCCGATGCACAAGATATCTCGTCAAAGGTAAAACTAATCCAGCAAGGCCACCCGGTGTGTCAACGAACCCGATAGGAGCCATGTATCTCGTTCTCAGGACACACCGTCTATGCATAGTTGACAGTAACCAAACGCTCGAGTTGCCCCGAGGTGGCACCGCCGACTGCTAGGTGGGTGGACCAACACTCATGAGGAGCACTGGCCCGGGGGGTTGATTAAATTTCCTCAGGTTAATTACTCCCTATGTGGTTCATTAGTTATTAGGCAAATGTAAAACCAAAGTTGGGCCTTGTCAGACCAGCTTTAATCTAAAACGAATTATCAAGGGGGTCCCCATAACAACTCCGATCGTGTTTGGAGCGCTCAATTATGGAACATAACACCGGTAGCCAAAACTAAGTGGGCAAAGATGGAACAAAACACCGGGCTAGAAAGGCCGAGCCTTCCACCTTTTACCAAGTATATAGGTGCATTAAATTAAATAGCATTTAATATGGTGATATAATAAGGAACCCATGTTATCACATGGAAGCAATTGCACCTGCAACTAGCAACGCTAACAACATGGTTAAGCAAGCGGTAACATAGCCAATCAGTGGTTTGCTAGGTTGAACGGATTGAAGGTTTTCATGGCATTGTTGAGAGGCTGATATTTAACATGTGGTAGGCAACGAGACATAAATGATAGAAGCGATAAAACTAGCATGGCAATGATAGTAATGGTATCTGGGGAAATGTCATCTTACCTGAGATCCCACTTGGAAGAAGAACGACTTCGTGAAGTCGGCGAACCAACGTAGTCGAACGGGTCCTCACATTCTGACATGCTTGCGGAACTCTACCGAGACGGAGCAAACCGGAAACAAGCATCAACACCGATATTCACCACATGATGCACAACATGCAGCACAACCTAAGATGATGCATGATCAGATCAAAAAATGCAAGGGATGGCATGGCAATTCACATCAGGCAAACACTACACATTAAGTGAAGTTCGATAAGCAACGAGTTGCATATCGACGAAACTCCACGATTAATTATTTAATTCACTCCCGTTTATTTACACGCAATATTAAAATGTTGTTAACATGGCAAGGGGTGAAGTGGGTGATTCTACATGTCATCCTAGTCGCTTAACACACGGGACTTAGAGCGGAGCTATGTTACAAGAGACATGCAACACAGGAAATTATGCCATGAATGTGTCATGCATGCGAGTTCATAACATCACGGGCAAGAAGAGAAAAGAGCATGTGTCGCCATGGCGAACGAAAGGAAACCATGGCGGCAAAACGGAAACAAAGCCATGGCAACGTTCCTATCCCAACAACTCAACGAGATAATGGTGCCAACGAATAGGGAGCGCGTGATGGTCATGCCAAATAATGATGGGGTGATCCCTCTTATCGGGTTCCCATGTGTCAGGGGCTCAACAAAAGAGGGACAACGTGCAACGGGCAACATATAAGGCGCAAACATACGGTTACATCTCATACATCACATGCACTCGGTTTACGGCAACGTTCCAACGGTATACCTTCGAAGCATGCGTATCGGAGGGGTTCGGGTCATTGCAGTGAAGGAGAACAAGGATCGTCGTGGAAGTCGTGGAAGTAGTTGTACACGGTTCTTCGGCGTTGCTAGACGTACATTTCTTCGTAGATGTTCGGGGTCGTCCAGGACTGATACGTCCATTTTGCATCATGCTTTAATGTTGATATTTATCGCTTTATGGACTGTTATTATACTTTGTGGAACCTTACTTATGCCTTTTCTCTCTTATTTTTCAAGGTTTATTTGAAGAGGGAGAATACCGGCAGCTGGAATTCTGGACTGGAAAAGGAGCAAGTCTGAGTGCTCTATTCTGCGCAACTCCAAATGCCCTGCAAATCAACGTGGATTTTTTTTGGATTTTATAAAAAATACTGGGCGAAAGAAGTGTGAGAGGGGAGCAACCAGGGGCCCACAAGCCTGGTTGTCGTGGCCTACCCCCCTGGCCGCGACAACAGGGCTTGTGGGCACCCTGGCGGCCCACTAGCCCCCCTCTTTTTCTATATCAAGGGTTTCGTCCGGAAAAAATCAAGGTGGAACTTTTTCGTGGATTCTCCGCCGCCACTAGGCGGAACTTGAGCATATCCAATCTAGAGCTCCGGCAGGACGATCCTGCCGGGGAAACTTCCCTCCCGGAGGGGGAAATCGTCGCCATCATCATCACCAACACTCCTCTCGTCGGAGGGGAGGCATCTCCATCAACATCTTCATCAGCACCATCTCCTCTCCAATCCCTAGTTCATCTCATGTAACCAATCTCCGTCTCGCGACTCCGATTGGTACTTGTAAGGTTGCTAGTAGTGTTGATTACTCTTTGTAGTTGATGCTAGTTCGATTACTTGGTGGAGGAGTTTATGTTCATATCATTGATGATATTCATTACACCTCTGATCATGATTATTATGATGCTTTGTGAGTGGTTACTTTTGTTCCTGAGGACATGGGATAAGTCATGTTGATAATAGTCATGTGAGTTTGATATTCGTTCGGTATTTTGATATGTTGTATGTTGTTTTTCCTCTAGTGGTGTTATGTGAACATCGACTACATAAAACTTCACCATATTTGGGCCTAGAGGAAGGCATTGGGGAGTAGTAAGTAGATGATGGGTTGCTGGAGTGACAGAAGCTTAAACCCTAGTCTATGCGTTGCTTCGTAAGGGGCTGATTTGGATCCACTAGTTTAATGCTATGGTTAGACATTGTCTTAATTCTTCTTTCGTAGTTGTGGATGCTTGTGAGAGGGGTTAATCATAAGTGGGATGCTTGTCCAAGTAAGGGTAGTACCCAAGCGTCGGTCCACCCACATATCAAACTATCAAAGTAACGAACGTGAATCATATGAACATGATGAAACTAGCATGACAGAAATTCCCGTGTGTCCTAGGGAGCGTTTTTCCTCTTATAAGACTTTGTTCAGGCTTGTCCCTTGCTACAAAAGGGATTGGGCCACTTGCTGCACAGTTGCTACTACTTGTTACTTGTTACTTTTCGCTTGCTACGTTTCACCTCACTACACCATCACTTGTTACCGCTACTTTCAGTGCTTGCGGTTATTACCTTGCTGAAAACCGTTTATCACAGCCTTCTCCTCCTCGTTGGGTTCGACACTCTTACTTATCGAAAGGACAACGATTGATCCCCTATACTTGTCGGTCATCAAGGACGTCGTGGTACTCGGCGAACTTGTCGGATCCGCGGTGGCGGGGATGGTGCACGCGGTCTTCGGCGACGTCCCAAAAGGTAGCAGGGCAAGGCAACAACAGCAAGCATCAAGCAGCAACGGCAATAGCACCAGGCAGCAAGCAGCAAGCAAGCACAACAGCAACAAGCTTCAGCAACAAGCATCAGCAGCCAAGCAACAACAGCTAGCAGGAGTCGGTAGCAAGCATCGGCAAGCAGGCACAACAGCACGCAGCATCGGCGGCAAAGCAGCGTCAGCGGCAGCAACTAGCAGGCCACGCAAGCAGCAGCAACAAACTACAGCGGCGGCAGCAGGCAACAACTACTAGCATCAGCGGCAGCAAGGCAAGGCGAGCAGTAACAGCTAGCAGCTTCGGTAGCAGCGGCAACACAAGCAACAATAATGACAACAACTTCAGCAGCGGCAGGTCGAGGCGAGGGGAACAGGCGGCAGCATAGCAGCGACGGCGAGCATCCGACGTGGTCCGACAAGGGGCTAGGGCGGCGCGCTGGAGTGCTTCGGCAGGGGGGCGGCGGCGAGTCCTTGCGGTAGGGCGTCGTAGCAGCAGGCGGTTGGGCGAGCATCTGGCAAGGGAGAACGGCCGGAGGGCGGCAAGCTCGGACGAGGTCACCATGGCAGAGAGCTCCTTTGCGTCCATGGAGGTCCTGCTCAAGGGAGATGGGGTGAGAGAGAAGAAACGGGAGGAAGGAGAGGAGAAAGAGGAAGGGAGAGGAGAGGCGAGGCCCTACCCGCGGGAGGTAGCCGACGGCGGCCGGAGCTCCTCGCGGTGGTGGGGCGATGAGGCGCTGGGGGCACGGGAGGCACGGGAGGACGAACGAGACAGGGGGGAGCAAGCGGCATTGGGAGGCTGCACGCGCGTGGAATCGGGAGGAGGCGGCGCAAGGTCCCGAGGAGGGAGAAGGGGATCGAGCGACGCCTCCTGTCGCTAGGGTTGGGCCTTGCCGCGGTGGGCCTTGGGCCGGCTCGGGCAGGCTGGCTAGCCTTCTCTCTCTCCTGAAGAAAAAAATTTAACAAAAGCCGGTTTTAAAAAGAAAAAAAATACCACAACCAAAAGAAAAGGAATTTTTAACTAAAACAAAATACTTTTGGGCTCCTTAAAACATGCTCCAACTATAAAAAAAATAGATTGGGCATTTTTTTGAAGAATAAAAATAAAACCTTTTTTATAAATAAAATGAGACTCTATTTGAAAATAAACAAAAGGAGAAATAAAGGAAAACCCAAGGGGTTGCCTCCACACTTAATAAAAGGATTTTTAAAAGAAGACGAACCTTTTTATTGGGTCAAAACTGAAACTTTAACAAAGCCAAAAAATAAAATAAGAGAGGAGAGAAGGGTTTTATGTCCATGGTGCAACAAGGGTTTTGAAGTGGCTCTAGTTGCACCCACTCTCATCACACCTACAATACAATGCCACACTCACAATGCACTAACACTCCAACAACAAGGAGCAACAAGCAACACAGACAAAGAAAACAGTTGACATGATGCCATGCATGATGCCATGATGCGCAAGATGCGACAAATAAAAATAACACACGACGGAAACAGAATAGAAGGGGGAATCTTCTGGAACGTCGGCATCGGGTTGTCAGAACTCTCCTACACTACAAGAGGATCTCGCCACGAGATCCAAGAATGAAAGGGGAAGAGGATGAGAAAGCAAGAGGTAAAACTTAGTCGCTTCTTTGACAAACGAGTGAAACCAATGATCCTTGAAAGTTGCAAAGAGATGAGGACTGATATGAGAAACAAGCAAGAATTCACGGAAAATTTCGGCAGCACTTCGATAGGAAAAAGGGACAAAAAATTCGATAAGATGGAAGAAATAGACAATATTCATAACAAACAACTAAATAGAACAAGGGAACACCACAATCTTGACAACACAAGATGATAGACCCAAAAGAGCAACATTACAATGCCTCCGGAACAATAGAATATGAATTAGCTCATACGAAAGAAGAGAATGAAGAAAAGAATGACAACTATCATTACAATAGAATTGAAGAGCCTCTCGACAGAGAATTGACGTAGTAGTTCGAAAATCAACATCGAAGAAAAAGATAGTAGTGGGCTTATGAAAATCATCTCAACATTTATGAGGTGACAACCAACCACTAAAAGAAACAAGGATAGATTCAGGAAACAAGACAAGCAAAACTTCTTACACCAAGAGGATACCTTGAGAACTTGGATAAATGATAATTACCATAATAGAAACATCCTTAGACAAGATTTAGGTGAAGTCTAAACCAAGATAACTCAATGAAGAAATCATGGGTTGAAATAACTCATGATCAATGAATTGGTGGGTTTAATTATCTCGTTCTTGAAAGGAAAACTCTTCGAGGCTCCTACACTAACAAGAGTGCTATAATACCACCTCAAAGGATAAAGGAAGAACAAATGCACTGGATATGCAAGAGAAAGAATACTTGAGGTACTCCAACAGGAATCTTGAAGAACACTTTGAGAAAAAAAATCACATCCTTGAAGAACCAGCATGACGAACCTCCGTATCAAAAGGATTATGCAAGATATGAAGGATGAAAGAATAAGACTGAAGCCTTGCAAAGACTTCGATGAAGCTTCATGAAGAGATACTTGATAAAACTTGGAACTCCGGAAAAGAAAGGATAAGAACACTAGAGAAAAAGGAATTGATATCATGAGCCACTCCAGACGAAGAATTGAAACCATTTGATGAAACAAGAATAAGAATTATGTTGTGCTAATCCTTCACCAAATTAAATTGACGATGATACGTCTCCATCGTATATATACTTTTTGATTGTTTCATGCCAATATTCTACAACTTTCATATACTTTTGGCAACTTTGTATACTATTTTTGGGACTAACATATTGATCCAGTGCCCAGTGCCAGCTCATGTTTGTTGCATGTTTTTTTGTTTCGCAGAATATCCATACCAAACAAAGTCCAAACGTAATAAAAACTTACGGGGATTTTTTTGGAATATTTATGATTTTTGGGAAGAAGAATCAACGTGAGGCGATGCACGGATTGCCCACAAGCCCTGTCGCCGCGGCCAGGGGGTGGGCCCGCGGCAGGCAGGCTTGTGGCCACTCCTTAAGGCGGTTGGTGCCCTTCTTTCGCCGCAAGAAAGATAATATCCGGAAGAAAATCGTGTTAAAATTTCAGCCCAATCGGAGTGACGGATCTCCGGGGATTTAAGAAACGGTGAAACACAGAATCTGGGAGCGCAGAAGAACAGAAGGACACACAGAGAGAGATCCAATCTCGGAGGGGCTCTCGCCCCTCTGCGCCATGGAGACCATGTACCAGAGGGGAAACCCTTCTCCCATCTAGGGAGGAGGTCAAGGGAGAAGAAGAAGTAGGGGGGCTCTCTCCCCCTCTCTCCCGGCGGCGCCGGAACGCCGCCGGGGACATCATCGTGTGACGGCGATCTACACCAACACCTTCGTCATCTTCACCAACATCTCCATCACCTTCCCCCATCTATATTCAGCAGTTCACTCTCCCGCAACCCACTGTACCCTCTACTTGAACATGGTGCTTTATGCTAAATATTATTATCCAATGATGTGTTGCTATCCTATGATGTCTGAGTAGATTATCGTTGTCCTATCGGTGATTGATGAATTGCTATGATTGGTTTAATTTGCTTGTGGTTATGTTGATGTCCTTTGGTGCCCATCATATGATAGCGCGCGTGGATCACACCATAGGGTAAATTGTATGTTGATAGGACTATGTATTGGCAGGCTAGAGTGACAGAAGCTTCAAACCTAGCATAGAAATTGATGTATATGGGATTGAAGGGGACCAATATATCTTATTGCTATGGTTGGGTTTTACCTTAATGAACGTTAGTAGTTGCGGACGCTTGCTAATAGTTCCAATCATAAGTCCATAGAATTCCAAGTAAGGGATGACATGCTAGCAGAGGCTTCTCCCACATGATACTTGCTATCGATCTAGTAACGTAGTCAATTGCTTAGGGACAATTCCGCAACTCCTGCGACCACTTTTCCACACTCGTTAGACACTCGTAGTTGTTTCTTTATCTAACCAGCCCCTAGTTTTATTTACGTGTTCATTACTTTCTTGCAAGCCTTTCCTATCACTCCTCCAAAGTGCTTCTAGTTTCATACTTGTTCTAGGTAAAGTGAACGTAAAGTGTGCGTAGAGTTGTATCGGTGGTCGATAGAACTTGAGGGAATATTTGTCCTACCTTTAGCTCCTCGTTGGGTTCGACACTCTTACTTATCGAAAAGGCTACAATTGATCCCCTATACTTGTGGGTTATCAGACGACAATCAACGAATTTAGCATACGACTTAATCTTCTTGAAAAGATTAAAGAGAGATAGATAAAGAACAAACTTAAGAAGTCTTGAAACAACCACCGACAAGAATTGCAACTGAATGGGGATACCAAGAATGAATGGAGATAAATGAGAATGAAGAGATCATGAGCCACCTAAGAGAAGAAAAACTTAAACAAGGCACCGGAATAATTGAGAGACGATCGAAGAGACAACAATTGAAAAGAATTGAGGATGAAAGCTGAAAGCTGAGAACGAAGAATCTTCTAAAATGATGGCCTTCGGAGGATCGAGAATGAAAACAACTCAGAGAAGCACCAGATAGCAAGAAAGGGATACTCATGATTGGGAACAATTCAAGATGATGGAACCAAGCTGAAATGATGAATCTTCAAAAGAATGAACCAAGATTTGAGAGAAACACCCCTTCTGTCATCAAAGCTGGAATGATGAGGAGAACACCACCAAGAATAACCGAGACACTCCGGAATAATGAAGAATGAGAGGTTGAGCCTAATATGAGAATTAATTCAAATAGATCTTGAAGAAGTAATATGACTGATGGAAATCATACTTACGTCACTGTTAAAAGATTTAGAGATCTCCCGAAAATTAGAAGAGGCATATAAGATCCTGGGAAAAACCTGTGGGTTATGGGCCCACTCAAAGAAACCACCGTTGAAAGGATTGCTAGAAAGATTGATATTGCACCGGTACAAATGAAGACTAGATGAGGTTAGCACCTCGAAATAAATAAAAGAATTGAAAACACGAAACTCAGAGATATCTTCAGCACTCCGGATAGGAAAGAGATGAATGAATAACAGGATAGGCTGATAAGAATCTTCAACATGGGAAAGAATTTACAAGGATGAAAAGGATATGATGAACACGGGCAACTGAATTAAATTTACCGGTAAGGACGACAAGAATGAACCAATATGACACGAATCTCCTGGGAATCTTCACAATGAATCACCGGGTAAGAGAGAAAGGAACAGACAGCGGAAGCACAATGAAAAGAAAACTCTTGGATGAAAATTGAATCACTGAAGAAAAGGGTGGGAAGGCGGGGAAAAACAAAGACAACTTAAGACAGATGAGACAAACTCCGGAAAGAATTGAGAGAATGATCTGCAAAAATTGGAGAGGATTGAATTCAGTTGAAGAGAAGCACACCGGTTGAATGGAATTGATACGATGACTCTGGTTGAAAAGGAATTGACATCACAATCTGATTAAGCAAAAGGATTTGCATTCACATAAAAATATGAGAACACTACTTAGGAAAGATCTAAAATCACCACTTGACATTGAAGCAACTCGAATTACCATATTCAACAAAACAAAGGGAGAGGCTTATGAAACAAGCCAGAACAAACTCATGAGAAAGATTTCCGTTCGATATTTTTGTGGACAGGATCGCACGGGCTCGAACCTTACAGTACCATCCTGTGCAAGGCAGTGCACACGACATACTAAGCGTCCCCGAGTCGTAGCAAGCTACAAGGACTCTTTAAGACACAGCGAGAACCGCTATAAGTCGACCGTCAACAAACGAATCCACTAGATGTCGAACCCCAACCTAACATCATGCATTTGTTGGAAGATTGTCCTATAAGTAACTACTTGAATTCCCACCTAAGAATTCCTGAAATTTGTGGTCATGCAATCTGGTACACAGATACAAGGAGTAATATGTCACACAACTCCTATACTAACCCGTCCAATGTATCACATCCGTCAACACACAACCAGAATCTCGGACCTTCATCTACTACAGACCCTCGTGATCACAACGATACAAAGTATGGCAGTACTCCCGAACAATCTGCACCAGTACTGGGGACATCGGGGTTATCTCGCCACTACTAGTATTGAAGCAATTACGAATATCCTTCGTTGTGAGATACTAAGAAATCTGAATGATAACGATGTGCTCAAGAATCCCCTGGAGCTCTACTCCCCGGAAGAAATCAAGTCAGATAGGAGGCACCAAGACAGAACTCCGTCACATCGGCATCATATAGATTCCAAAAATATCTGCGTGATCCTAAAAAAATTGAGTGAGAAGAGGAGTAGAGTAAATTATTACGTCAAGATTCCTCACCAGAGCATAGAAGAGGAGAAAAAAGAATCCTACTCTCCGATATATAACTAGACTCAAAGTAGTTTTCACTAGACTCGGCTCGGCCAAGTTCGATCAATCAAGGGGGATCCTAGGTCGGTACTGCTCTGATACCAACTTGTCACGCCCAAGATGCGATCCTATCCTCAATTTCGCACGGGGGCCTCGTCAGGGATAGAAGCGCATCTCGTCGTTTCGTAAGAATGGATATCGTTACAAGTACATGTACTGAAAATAAGAGATATATATAGAATTGGCTTACACTCGCCACAAGCTACATCAGAGTCACATCACTACAATACATAATCATCACGAAAAAGAGCAGGGTCCGACTACGGACGAAAACAAACAAGAAAAGAAGAATGATGTCCATCCTTGCTATCCCAGGTTGCCGGCCTGGAACCCATCCTAGATCGATGAAGAAGAAGAAGCAACTCCAAATGAAAAATCAACGCGCTCGCATCAAGTAACCTTTACATGTACTTGCAACTGGTGTTGTCGTAATCTGTGAGCCACAGGGGACTCGGCAATCTCATTTCCAAAGGTATCAAGACTAGCAAAGCTTAATAGGTGAGGCAAGGTTAAGTGGTGAGGTTGCAGCAGCGGCTAAGCATATATTAGGTGGCTAACCTTACGAGTACAAGGAATAAGAGGGGGGTGATCTATGTATAACGAACGTGAACTACTCATGATCAAATGAATGATCCTGAACACCTACCTACGTCAGACATAACCCCACCGTGTCCTCGATCGGAGAAGGAACTCACGAAAGAGACAGTCACGGTTACACACACAGTTGGCACATTTTGATTAAGTTAACTTCAAGTTATCTAGGACCAGTGTTAAACAAAGTTTCCACGTTGCCACATAACCGTGGGCACGGCTTTCCGAAAAGATCTAACCCTGTAGGGGTGCTCCAACTAGTCCATCACAAATTACCACAAGCCGCATAGAAATCCTCGATCACGACACTCGCGTTCTCGTCGAATTCCTTAGTGGAAAACCTGAACTCTGAGAATGCCCAAAGCATCACCGGAATCCCGATGCACAAGATATCTCGTCAAAGGTAAAACTAATCCAGCAAGGCCACCCGGTGTGTCGACGAACCCGATAAGAGTCGCGTATCTCGTTCTCAGGACACACCGTCTATGCATAGTGGACAGTAACCAAACGCTCGAGTTGCCCCAAGGTGGCACCGCCGACTGCTAGGTGGGTGGACCAACACTCATGAGGAGCACTGGCCCGGGGGGTTGATTAAATTTCCTCGGGTTAATTACTCCCTGTGCGGTTCATTAGTTATTAGGCAAATGTAATACCAAAGATGGGCCATGCCAGACCAGCTTTAATCTAAAACTAATTATCAAGGGGGTCCCCATAACAACCCCGATCGTGTTAGCAGCGCTCAATTATGGAACATAACACCGGTAGCCGAAACTAAGGGGGCAAAGGTGAAACAAAACACCAGGCTAGAAAGGACGAGCCTTCCACCTTTTACCAAGTATATAGGTGCATTAAATTAAATAGCATTGAATATGGTGATATAACAAGGAACCCATGTTATCACATGGAAGCAACTGCACCTGCAACTAGCAACGCTAACAACATGGTTAAGCAAGCGATAACATAGCCAATCAGTGGTTTGCTAGGTTGAACGGATTGAAGGTTTTCATGGCATTGTTGAGAGGCTGATATTTAACATGTGGTAGGCAGCGAGACATAAATGATAGAAGCGATAAAACTAGCATGGCAATGATAGTAATAGTATCTGGGGAAATGGTCATCTTGCATGAGATCTCGCTTGGAAGAAGAACAACTTCGTAAAGTCGACAAACCAACGTAGTCGAACGGGTCCTCACATTCTGACACGCTTGCGGAACTCTATCGAGACGGAGCAAACCGGAAACAAGCATCAACACCGATATTCACCACATGATGCACAACATGCAGCACAACCTAAGATGATGCATGATCAGATCAAAAAATGCAAGGGATGGCATGGCAATTCAGATCAGGCAAACACTACACATTAAGTGAAGTTTGATAAGCAACGAGTTGCATATCGACGAAACTCCACGATTAATTATTTAGTTCACTCCCGTTTATTTACACGCAATATTAAAATGTTGTTAACATGGCAAGGGGTGAAGCGGGTGATTCTACATGTCATCCTAGTCGCTTAACACACGGGACTTAGAACGGAGCTACGCTACAAGAGGCATGCAACACAGGAAATTATGCCATGAATGCGTCATGCATGCGAGTTCATCACATCACGGGCAAGAAGAGAAAAGAACATGTGTCGCCATGGCGAACGAAAGGAAACCATGGCGGCAAAACGGAAACGAAGCCACGGTAACGTTCCTATCCCGACAACTCAACGAGATAACGGTGCCAACGAATAGGGAGCGTGTGCGGGTCATGCCAAATAATGATGGGGTGATCCCGCTTATCCGGTTCCCATGTGTCGGGGGCTCAGCAAAAGAGGGACAACGTGCAACAGGCAACATATAAGGCGCAAACATACGGTTACATCTCATACATCACATGCACTCGGTTTACGACAATGTTCCAATGGTATACCTTCGAAGCGTGCGTATCGGAGGGGTTCAAGTCATTGCGGTGAAGGAGAACAAGGATCGTCGTGGAAGTCGTGGAAGTAGTTGTACACGGTTCTTCGGCGTTGGTAGACGTACACTGCTCCGTAGATGTTCGGGGTCGTCGAGGACGTCGTGGTACTCGGCGAACTTGTCGGATCCGCGGTGGCGGGGATGGTGCACGCGGTCTTCGGCGACGGCCCAAAAGGCAGCAGGGCAAGGCAACAGCAGCAAGCATCAAGCAGCAACGGCAACAGCACCAGGCAGCAAGCAGCAAGCAAGCGTAGGAGCAACAAGCTTCAGCAACAAGCATCGGCAGCCAAGCAACAACAGCTAGCAGGAGCCGGCAGCAAGCATCGGCAAGGAGGCACAGCAGCACGCAGCATCGGCGATAAAGCAGCATCAGCGACAGCAACTAGCAGGCCACGCAAGCAACAGCAACAAACTACAGTGGCGGCAACAGGCAACATCTACTAGCATCAACGGCAGCAAGGCAGGGCGAGCAGCAAAAGCTCGCAGCTTCGGCAGCAGCGGCAACACAAGCAACAGCAACGACAACAACTTCAGCAGTGGCAGGTCGAGGCGAGGGGAACAAGCGGCAGCATAGCGGCAACGGCGAGCATCCGGCATGGTCCGAGGAGGGGCTAGGGCGGCGCGCTGGAGTGCTTCGGCACGGGGGCGGCGACGAGTCCTTGCGGCAGGGCGTCATAGCAGCAGGCGGCTGGGCGAGCATCCGGCGAGGGAGAACGGCCGGCGGGCGGCGAGCTCGGACGAGGTTGCCATGGCAGAGAGCTCCTTCGCGTCCATGGAGGTCCTGCTCGAGGGAGATGGGGTGAGAGAGAAGAAATAGGAGGAAGGAGAGGAGATAGAGGAAGGGAGAGGAGAGGCGACGCCCTACCTGCGGGAGTTAGTCAGCGGCGGCCGGAGCTCCTCGTGGTGGTGGGGCGACGACGCGCTGGGGGCAAGGGAGGCACGGGAGGACGAACGAGACAGGGGGGAGGAAGCGGCGCTCGGAGACTGCACGCGCGTGGAATCGAGAGGAGGCGGCGCAGGGGCCTGACTCTGTGACAACAGACCTTCCCCTGCAACGGCACCAGAAGAATGCTGCTAGCACTCCCCGGCAACGAAATTAGAAGAATGTTGTTGACGACCCACCAGCGCGTGGGATCGCAGCAGTTTTCGAGGGTAGAGTATTCGACCCAAATTTGTTGATTCGCCAAGAGGAGGTGAGAGGATACTCTCGAGTATTAGCAACTGAATTTATCAGATTCAACCACACCTGAAAGATTAGTATGTCCAAGCAAAGAGTCAACAGCAAAGTAGTATGATAACAACGGTGTCAGAAACGATCTGTTGACGGCAGACTATTCCTAACTGTCGTATCAATGGCGCTAGAAGTTGCCCGTTGACGGAAATTGCTTGTTCCCGTCAACGGCCAGCAAATCAAAATTGTAGCAGCAGCGTAACGAGTAATAGAAGTGGCACGGAACAGCAGTAGTGACAGCAGTAGCAAGTAGCAACAGTAGCAAGCGACAGTAGTAACAGCAGTAGCAAGTAGCAACAGTAGTAACAGCATCAGAGCAAAACAAGTAACAGCAGCACTGGGACAAACTCGTAGGCAATGGGTCGGTGATTCGTTTGGATGATATTCATCATGCAACAGTTATAACACGGAGAGATATGTGGCTAGCTCCCGTTCGTCAATGTGATTTAGGCATGCATTCCGTGTGTAGTCATACGTGCTTAGGGAAAAGAACTTGCATGACATCTATTGTCCATCCCTCCCGTGGCAGCGGGGTCCAAAAGGATACTACGGGATATTAAGGTTCTCCTTTTAATAAAGAACCGGAACAACGCATTAGCACTTGGTGAACACATGAACTCCTCAAACTATGATCATCACCGAGAGTGGTTCCGATTATTGTCACTCTGAGGTTCCGGGTCAATAACACATAGTAGGTAACTACAACTTGCAAGATCGGATCTAAAACACACATATATTGGTGACAACATAATAATTTCATATCTGAAATCATGGCACTTGGGCCCTAGTGACAAGCATTAAGCATGGCAAAGTAGTACCAACATCAATCTCACAACATAGTGGATACTAGGGATCAATCCCCGTCAAAACTAACTCGATTACATGATAGATCTCATCCTACTCATCACCACCCAGCGAGCCTACAAATAGATTACTCACGAACGATGAAGAGCTTCATGGAATTGGAGAGGGAAGAAGGTTGATGATGACGATCGCGACAATTTCCCCTCTCCGGAGCCCAAAACGGACTCCAGATCTGTCCTCCAGATGAAGAACATGATGTGGTGGCGCCTCCGTATCGCAAACGTGACGAAATCTTCTCTTCTGATTTTTTTTCTGGGCGAAAGTGAATTTATAGAGATGAGATTGGGGCGGCAGAGCCACGTGGGCCCCACAAGCTTGGTTGCCGTGGCCAGGGGGGTGGCCGCGGCAACAGGGCTTGTGGCCCACTAGCCCACCCCCTCTGGTCGATCTTTGCGCAGGTATTTTTCATATTTTCCAGAAAAATTCTCCATAAATTTTTAGGACATTCCGAGAACTTTAATTTCTACACAAAAACAACACCATGGCAATTCTGCTGAAAACAACGTCACTCCGGGTTAGTTCCATTCAAATCATGCAAATTAGAGTTCAAAACAAGGGCAAAAGAGTTTGGAAAAGTAGATGCGATGGAGACGTATCAAACTCCCCCAAGCTTAAAACCTTGCTTGTCCTCAAGCAACTCAGTTGACAAACTGAAAGAGAAAGAAAAACTTTGACAAACTCTGTTTGATCTTGTTGTTGCAACTATGTCTAACTCATAACCAGAATTTCAGCAAGATCACAAGTTAACCACATAAGCAAGTGACACAAAGGTCTCACGGTAAACTAATATCAATGGCATAATCAGTTAGCGAGCAAATAATAATGAGTTTCAGATACCAACAATTCAATCAAAACAAGCATGAAGCAATATGAATAGGTGGTATCTCGCTAGCTCTTTATGAGACCGCAAAACATAAATGCAGAGCACTTTCAAAGATCAAGGGCTGACTAAACATTGTAATTCATAGCAACAAAGATCCAGTCACAGTCATACTCGATATCAATCAAAAGCAAAGCATAAAAATGACAGAGGTGCTCTCTAATTGGTGCTTATAAGAAGAGGATGACTCAACAGGAAAATAAATAGACAGACCCTTCGGAGAGGGAAGCATTGATTTGCAGAGGTGCGAGAGCTCAAGCTTTAAAAACAGAGATAATAATCTTGGGTGGCATGCTTTCATTGTCAACACAATGACCAAGAGTTCTCAATATCTTCCATGCTATTCATGCTATAGGCGGTTCCCAAACAGAAAAGTAAAGTTTTAACTCCACCACCACCAATCAATCACACTCCATGGCTAGCCGAATCCTCGGGTACCGTCCATACTAACATCAATCCAGGGGGAGTCTTGTTTTACAGTTATGTTTTCGATTTAAGCGTGGAACTGGGCATTCCAATTACCGGCCCCTTTCTCGTGAATGACAGTGAATAAACACATGTCGAGGATAACATGCCTAGCATGGAAGATACCAATAGCCCCCTGTCACCACATGAGCGGTTAGGGCAAGCAAAACGGAATATTTCTTGAAGGTTTAGAGAATGGCACATGCAAATTTACTTGGAACGGCAGGTAAATACCGCAAATAGGTAGGTATGGCGGACTCTCATGGAAAAACTTTTGGGTTTATGGAAGTGGATGCACAAGCAATATTCCGCTTAGTACAAGTGAAGGCTAGCAAAAGATTGGTAAGCGACCAACTAGAGAGCGACAACAGTCATCAATATGCAATGAGTTTGACTAACATGGAGTGCAAGCATGAACAGGATATAAATCACCATGAACACGAACATCATAGAGGCTATGTTGATTTTGTTTCAACTACATGCATGAACATGCTCCAAGTCAAGCCACTTGAAACATTCAAATGAGAATACCATCCTATCATACTACATCATAGTCATCTCAAAATCTATGTTGGCATTCAAGACAAACCATTATAAGCTCCTAGCTAAATAAGCATGGCATCAGAAACAATGATCTCTAAGTTGTCATTGCAAACATGGTTCTCTCACAACAAAGCTGAATCTAGGACGACAAGCTAGTTATATTTACAAAAACAAAATAGATAGAGTTCATACCAGCTTTTCCAGTCTCAATCACTTCATCATATATCATCATTATTGCCTTTCACTTGCACGATCGAACGGTGTGTACAATAATAAGCATGCTCGTGCATTGGACTAGGCTGAATCAGCAGGCAAACACAAAGGAGAAGACAAAGTAATATGGCTCTTTGAAAGCTAAACAGGTATGCATGCAAGAGCTACTAAACATTGTAATCAATATCTTCTACCTTGACCCAAAGAAAAAGAAAACTATTTACACGGGAAAGCTCCCAACAAGCAAAAGAAGAAAGGAAAATCTTTTTGGGTTTTCTCAAAAGGACACAAAACAAGAAAACAAGAAAACGAAAATAAACTAGCATGGATCATACAGTGGCAAAGTGTAAGCACCGGCTAACAAAGTGAAAGCATAAGCATGAATGTAAGGTCGGTCAGAACACGTACTCCCCCAAGCTTAGGCTTTTGGCCTAGCTTGGTCTACTCCCAAGGACGGTCCTGGCGAAATCCAAAATCATAATCGGGGTTATACGAGAGCGCTGCAGCCACTGCCTGGATAGCTGCCTCACGAAGACGAGCAGCTGTCGCCTCCCTCTAATACTCCTCTGCCTCTCCTATAGTTATGTAGTATCTCTGTTTAACCTGAAAGTCAAAGAAAGCAGGAGAAGGAAGGTGAAAGTGCATGCTATGCCCCTAATTGTCTTTTGGTGTTAATGAAAACACATACATAGGAAACTAATCCTATTTGTTGAGTGTATCTCAGGACGGCAAGTACTTTAGTAGATTAAGATTTATGTGCCAAAGGTTGCCTGAAAAGAATGGTGAGTTATATTCCGAGAAGACTCGGGATTAAGAAGAGATGATGTAGAATAGTCTTTTGAGTTTACTAATATTGAGTATAGGGATCCCGCACTATTAAGAGGGGATCACAGGCTTTGCGATAAACTTGCTCATACCACATCTCTACAACCATATCAAACACCACATACTGTCCACTCTCTACAATTCAACATATGTCAAATCTCCTCGGACTTCCGGCTCCCTCCGGACGTCCGAGGACCGGACGTCCGGCTGGCTTCGGAAATCCGCAGCCAGACAACAATACTTTGCTAGGCTTATATCTCGGAAATTCGGCTCCCTCCGGACGTCCGAGGGCCGGTCGTCCGGCCAAGCTCCGGAAATCCGGAGGTCAACACCAGTAGTTTGTGTGCACTATATCTTGGAAATCCGTCTCCCTCCGGACGTCCGAGCGCCGGATGTACGACACCCATCGGAAATCCGGAAGCCACCACCAGTAGAAATTGTGTTGTATAACACGGACTTCCGGGCCACTCCGGACGTCCGTATGCTGATGAATTCAAATATGTTCAGGCACATCTACAGGCCTCGGATGACCGACTCCTGTCGGACGTCCGGCCGCTGATGAATTCAGAAGAGTTTCAGGCATGCCTACAGGTCTCGGACGTCCGACCCCTGTCGGACGTCCGGCCCCTCACGGATGCCCGGACTTCCGACAAGTGTCGGACGTCCGGACCCTGTGTGACTTATTGCACCTCCAACGGGTGGATTTCACTCCACACTATAAATACTCTTCTCCCACCTCGTGAAAGGGTGTTCAACACAGCTAAGACACATCCAAGAACACCTTTCCTCTCACTCACTCTTGTCTACACCAAATCCTAGATCCCAAGAGCATTTGTGAGTCCTTCTGAGTGTTGTTCCAATCAAAAGATAGATCGTCTCCCTCTCCTCCTTCCCACCAAAGTGATTTGTGATTTGAGCAATCCCCGTGATCTTGTTACTCTTGGAGGTTGGAGACTCCTAGGCGGTAGGAGTCTTCGGAGAGGAATCAAACCATTGTGATATCCCCCGGAAAGTTTGTGAAGGTTTGGAAGCCACCTCAAGGCTTACCACTAGTGGTTGAGAAACGCCTTCGTGGAGTTATCTCAAAGGGAGAATAGGGTGAGCCTTCGTGGCGTTGGTGTGCCTTCGTGGTAACATCCGCTCTTCTAACGGTGACGTAGCTTCCCTCCAAGGAAGTGAACATCGGGATACATCCTTGTCTCTCTCGGAGTTTCGGTTATTCCTAACCCTAACTCTCTACTTGTGTTAATCCTTATTACATACTTGTATTTGCTTATTGTTTACTGCTTGCCTTGCTTCACTCCTAATAGCTTACTCTTTGTCATAGCAATTATTAGGCTTACACTTATATTCCGCACTTTAGCCTAAAATTGCTAAGTAATTGTTAAAATTTGGATTTGTACCTATTCACCCCCCCTCTAGGTCCATCTCGATCCTTTTCAATTGGTATCAGAGCCTCGTGCTCTATTTGTGTGGCTTAACCGCCCTAGAGCGAGATGAACGTGGATCCAGCTGCAGTAGCTCCAGTGCAGAGGGACGGGACTTCCGCGGAAGTCAAGTCTTTCACCTCTGAGGACCTGGAACGGGCCCTTGCCAAGCAAAAAGAGGAGCATGATGCTTCTCTTGAGTCCATAATTCAAATGAGACTAGCAGCACTAACCACGGGGACAACCACGTCCCCGAGGGCCTCAGGGCCCCACGTGCACGGTACTTCATTTGGCCAACCTCCTCCGGAGAGGAACCAAACCAGTGTTCCATGGCTTTATGCTAAGTCTCAAATTGAGAAACCTAAGTACAATCCTGCAGGAAAACCTCCCTTGCTTGATGACAATTCCGATTTCGCGTTGTCGAGAGTTGGTATGCAGGATCATCTTAGGTACGCCAATGATGAGATGCTGGACATCCTCGAGCATGGGTACAATCCTGTTGATCCAAGATGCCTCACGCCTAGAGAAACTTATGACAAGCATCTCAATGACACTGCGATCATGTGCATAAGAAAAGGAATGAATGACAAGCAACGAAGACCTTACATTCACATCACAAGTGCCAAGGAATTGTGGGACAGCATCATAAGGACCAAGACCGGTACCTCCACTCTTCGGCTTGCCCAATATGAAATTGCCAAGGGGCAATTACAGAATTTCTGTATGGAAAAGGGTGAATCTCCCAAGCAGCTACTAGAACGGCTCATGACTCTCGCCGCAGACATTGAGTCATGTGACTGTGACAAGACGCAAGATGGTTTCAATCTGACCAAGAGATTCCTTGTGGACAAGTTACTTCACGCTCTTGCTCCATATCACCATCAAATGGTATGGGACATGAAACAGCATCATGCTTTCAAAGAAATGACTCCGGATGACATCATATCCACTTTCCAATTATTTGAAGAGTCAAAGGAAAATGCAACAAAGCACCTAGCCATGCATGGCACTTCAACATCAAAGATCAATCTTGCTTTGAAAGCCAAGCATGAGTATGACGAAGAAGAAAGTGAAGAAGAAGAAGGTGATGATGACTGTCAAGATGGTGATGATTTTGACTCTGATGAAAGCCCATCGTTTGAGGACATTGCTCTCTTTGTGAAGAAGTTCAATGCAGGGAAGTTCAAGGGAAGATTTCCAAAGAAGAAGGTAAGGAAATGCTATAACTATGAGGAAACCAACCACTTCTCCAACGACTGCCCTTATGAGAAGAGAGAAGACAAACCAAGGTTTCCAAAGACCTTTGTAAAGAAGAAGTTACCAAACCCTATGAACTCCAAGTCCAAGAGGACAGATGGAAGAGAAATGGTTGCACAAGAAGAATCAGATCCAGAATATGTTGGTGGAGTTGCCGGAGTAGCTCAAGATACACAGAGTACCTTGAGGCTAGTCAACAAAAGTGGTGATGTTGTTCACTAGAACTATATGAAGGACTACAAGGGCAACGCTCACAAGTGTTTGATGGCAAAGACTGCCATGGGAGATGGGGAAGACCAAAGCTCCCATGATAAGGTTAAGGTAACCCCACGGTTAAACTCTTTCAGTCTAGTTTCTACCCACTCTGATGAGTATCTTGATGCGGAAGATCATTATGAGGATGATGATTTAGATCATCCCATGTTTGCTAAAATGAAAAAATTTATGTGCTCTCTTAAAGGAAAGAAGATCACTATGTTTCGCATACTTATGGAAATGGTGAGTAAGCACACCAATACCATCAAGGAACTCGAAACCCTCGTCACTGAGGAGAAGGAGAGAAATGAACTCCTTGAGCAGAAAGTCCTTTATGAGGAAGCACAAAATGATGCATTATGTTCAAAAGTAGGTGAAAACCTTGATAAACATGCTAATGATCTTGCCTCCTTGAAAAAGGCTGAAAATGTGTGCAGAGAATTACTAAATGATAAAGACCGACTTGTGAACTCTCATGCTTCTCTTTCTAAGGACTGTGAGCGTCTATCCTTGTCTCTCAAAGACAAGGAAGAGAAACTCACTGTTCTTACAAAGAGCTTTGAGGCACTTAAGGTCACTTATATTGACACTCTAGCTAAGGCCTACTCCTCACCTATTATCAATGTTGATACCTGCACTACTAACCCTAGTAGTGAACTGACATCTATCCTTGAGGAAAACTGTACGTTAAGGGCACAGCTAGACAGAGGTCTCATGACATGTGCACAAGGACAAAAGACTCTCAATGAGATCTTAAGTCGACATAATGGAGGTGTCGCCAAGAAAGGGCTTGGGTTCAACCCAAGCACTGCCAAGAAAAGTGCATCTCCTCTGAAGTGTACCACTCCTCTTAAGGAAATATTTGTACCAGAGGGACACACGGAGAAAGGTAAGGTTGTGAGTGGATCGGCCACTAGGGGTCCGTCTACTCACAACAAGACAACCGAATTCATGCCTCCATCCTACGTACTACGCAAAACAAAGGAAGGAGAAGTTTATGCTAAATTCGTTGGTCCCCGTAATGCATTTCGATTCTATGCCATTTGGGTCCCTAAGACTCTTGTAACTAATGTGAAAGGCCCCATGACAAAATGGGTACCTCAAACCAAGTCTTAATTCGTTACAGGTTGTTTTCTCCGGTGGAGCAAAATGGGTGATCGACAGTGGATGCACCAATCATATGACCGGAGATAGTAACTTGCTCTATGACTTCATGCAAGCCATTCGACCATACATGAGCATTGTATTTGGTGGAGGGTCGAAAGGGCAGGTAATTGGGTTGGGCAAGGTGGCAATCACTAATGACATGTCTATTGCAAAGGTCATGCTTGTCCAATCTCTTCAATATCATTTACTTTCAGTTCGTCAATTGGCTTCCGTCGGTTATGACACACTATTTGGACTAACGGATGTGAAAGTCTTTAAGAGAGACACTCTTGAAGTGGCTTTCGTTGGAGAGTTGGATGGCAACCTTTACACGGTTGATTTCTCGAAAGAGAGCACTTTCCATACAACTTGTCTAATGGCCAAGGCCGACATGGGATGGCTGTGGCATCGCCGGCTCGCCCATGTTGGCATGAAAAATCTTCAAAATCTCTTAAACGGTAATCACATCCTTGGACTAACAAATGTGTCTTTTAAGAAAGATCGTGTGTGCAGTGCATGCATAGCTGGGAAGCAACATCAATCAAGACATCCACCCAAGAACGTTGTATCCACTTCGAGGCCGTTAGAGCTCCTTCATGTTGATCTATTTGGGCCTCCTTCATGGGCAAGTCTTGGAGGGAAAAAGTATGGCCTAGTCATTGTTGATGATTACTCAAGATATACATGGGTGTTCTTTCTCAAGTCCAAGGACGAGACGAAGGTCACTTTCATTGACTTTGCCAAACAAGCCCAGCGGAAGTTTGACAAGGACATCAAGGCAGTAAGAAGTGATAATGGCTCTGAGTTCAAGAACTACACCCTAGAAGAATTTCTTAGTGATGAGGGGATTGAACATCAGTACTCCGCACCTTACACCCCCCAACAAAATGGTGTGGCAGAGAGGAAGAACCGGACACTTGTGGAAATGGCAAGGTCCATGTTAGATGAATACAAGTCACCACATAGCTTTTGGGCTGAGGCCGTCAACACAGCATGTCATGCATCAAACCGACTCTTCCTCCGATCAATATTGGAGAAAACTCCATATGAGCTCCTAACTGGGAACAAGCCCAATGTTAAGTACTTTCGTGTGTTTGGATGCAAATGCTTCATCCTCAACAAACGGGAACGGTTAGGGAAATTTCAATCCAAAACAACTGAAGGGATTTTTGTTGGCTATGGGTCAAACTCTCACGCCTACAGAGTCTACAACAAATCCACTGGATGTGTTATAGAAACCTGTGACGTGACGTTTGATGAATTTAACCGCTCCCATGGGGAGGAAGTTGATCTAAATGTTGCAGGTGAAGAAGACTCCCCACAAGATATCTTAAACATGGGTGTAGGTGCACTTCTGCCTATGGAACAAAGACCCCATGATGATGATGAAGATGATGAGAACATCACGCATCCTGAAGACAGTTCACTACCCCTACCTCCACAAGATATTAGCACACCCATCATGCCAGTTTTTGAGGATCAAGTGGGAGATGACACTCAAGAACAAGTTGATCTTCAAGAGGTAGACCAAAGTATGGGTATGCTTGATGATGAACCTCAACAGGTGCAACGTGAAGAGGAATATCTTCCTCCGCACATAAATGATCCATATGTTGAGGACATTGATGATGGAAACGAAGTTGAACCTCGTGAAACCTTGACCTCCATCATGCCACGTGTGGCTGGTCGTGTTGATATTGATCAAATCCTCACAGGCGTATCGGAAGGTAGAGTGACTCGTAAACAATTAACAAACTTTTGTGCTCACTTTTCGTTTGTCTCTAGTACCGTGCCACACAGGGTTCAGGATGCACTATGTGACAATGACTGGCTACTTGCTATGCAAGAAGAGCTAAACAGTTTCACACGCAATGAAGTATGGTCATTGGTAGAACGACCAACTGAGGAACATAATGTTATTGGAACTAAATGGATTTTCAAGAACAAGGAAGATGAGAACGAGACTGTTCTACGCAACAAAGCAAGGTTAGTAGCACAGGGGTACTCCCAAGTTGAAGGTTTGGACTTTGGTGAAACTTTCGCCCCTGTTGCTCGTCTTGAGTCCATTCGCATTTTATTGGCCTATGCTGCTTTCAATGGTTTTATCTTGCATCAAATGGATGTGAAAAGTGCTTTTCTTAACGGTCCTCTACAAGAAGAGGTATATGTATCACAACCACCTGGGTTTGTTGACCCTCATCACAAAGACCATGTATATAAACTTCACAAGGCACTTTATGGTCTTAAACAAGCACCCCGTGCTTGGTACGATCATCTTAAGAAGTTCCTACTCGATGATGGCTTTGTGGTGGGGGTGATCGATCCCACTCTTTTTACTAAGAGGGAAAATGGTGATTTGATCATATGCCAAATCTATGTAGATGACATCATTTTTGGTTCTAACATCCATTTGTGCAACAAGTTTGCGGCCTCCATGACCAAGACCTTTGAGATGTCACTCAACACGGACTTGAAGTTCTTTCTTGGTTTTCAAATACAACAATTTCAAGAAGGGATTTTCTTGTCTCAAACTAAGTATCTCAAGGACATTCTTGAGAAATTTGATATGACAAATGCTAAACCAATGAAGACACCCATGGCCACCGATGTAGTTCTAAATGAAGACTCAAACGGTATTCCTTTTGACCCATCTACTTATCGCTCCATGATTGGTTTGCTGCTTTACCTTTGCGCATCTAGACCGTACATCATGTTAAGTGTAGGAATATGTGCTAGATTTCAAGCTTCCCCTATGGAAAGCCATCACACGGCGGTTAAGCACATTCTTAGATAACTTGTTCACACCCCAAAGTTAGGCTTATGGTACCCTAAGGATGCAAAGTTTGATCTTATTGGGTATTCTGATGCAGATTGGGCCGGTGATAAAGTGGGACGGAAATCCACTTCCGGTGCATGTCAGTTTCTTGGACGCTCGTTGGTAAGTTGGTCCTCGAAGAAGCAGAATTGTGTTTCTCTCTCCACGGCCGAGGCCGAATATATTGCAGCCGCAAGCTGTGCTACTCAATTGCTATGGATGAGGCAAACACTGAAGGATTATGGTATCATGTATCGACACGTTCCTCTTCTCTGTGATAATGAAAGTGCCATAAAGATCTCCGTAAACCCCATTGATCACCCTCGCACAAAACATATTGATATTAGGTATCATTTCTAGAGAGACCATGTGCAAAAGGGTGACATTGATATTACCCATGTGGGTACCGACATGCAGTTAGCCCACATTTTCACCAAGCCACTTAGCGTAGCTAGGTTCTGTCAACTTAGGCGTGAACTTGGTATCTTGGAGCTTGACAATATATCTTGAAATCTTGCACACATACATACACTCACATTATGGTTGTGTCTTGATGTGCGCATATATTTAGGGGGAGTGCGTAGTAACTCTATGTGTTTTTAAGCTTACAACGTACGCACAGATCATTTAATGCATGTAATGCTTCTAGGAAAACAGTGCTCATAGTTTGTCTTATATATATATATATATATATATATATATATACCATGCAAGTCATCATCATCAAAACACTCCCCTCCTCTATCTCTCGGACGTCCGGCGCGAGAACATCCTCCGGACGTCCGACACCCCTCGGACGTCCGACCGCCGGACGTCCGACGCCTCTCGGACGTCTGACGCCTCGGGGCCCTTATATAAAGCTGGGCGCGGGGCTGGGCCTTTTTCCCTAATCCCCTGCGCCCCATTTCCCCCCAGCCGCCGCCGCCAGCCCTGGGAGCAGCTCGAGGAGCTCCTCCCCAGCGCCGCCCTCCTCGAGATCGAACCGATCTCCTCCGCGGATCCCCTACTCCTCCGTCCATACCCTTCATGGGATCCATCTCAGGTTGCTCCTCCGTCTTTTCTCGCGTTGGATATGATTTCTCCCATGTCTCTCCTTGTTCGTTCCTCATTTGGGGATTCTTCATCCGCGTAGGGCTCCATGGGCAAGACCAAGCACACCGCTCGGAAGACCGTGGCCGGCTCATCCTCTCGCATCCCTATGAACACGGGGTCGGAATCGGATGAGCCACACCGTCCCTTCAAACGGGCTGCCCGGCGTTCTCCGCCCCGGTGGTCGCTGTCTCCATCACCGTCTGATGATGCTGACCCCGACTTCGAGGAGGAGCTTGCCGCCGAGGAACTTCCTCAACCCGTCACTCGAAGGTCCAAGCTCGGGTCTCGCAGGGCGTCCTACATGCCACAACCGCCTCCTGCCCAGCCTGAAGGTGAAGCTCGCCGCATCTCCTTAGAGCCTCCTGCCACGTTAGGTCGTAATATCACAAACTTTACCACACTTGGGGCAGCTTCCTATCTTACTTTCCGCAGCGACGTAAATTAATACGAGGTCGACAGTGATTCTACGGATTCACGTTTTTGCACAAACGTCCAGGCGGACATCTTTTCCACCGTCATAGTTCCTAAGGGCTTATCTAATCATCTTTACATTGATATTGAGCATATTCGCAAGCACCCGGCGAAATATCCGGGTGCCATTGAGCTTATTGAGTCTTCGGGGTTTGCCGCCCCGTTTGCTTTTCATTGCGACTATAATGCTGCTGCCATCCACCAATACTATGCCACATGTCACTTTGGCTCCGACAACACTGTCACCTGGATGACCTCTGACGTTCGTTTCAAAGCCACTTATGCTACTTTTGTTGCCGCTCTGGGTTTTCCCCATTCCGGTTATAAAATACATAAGGATGATCCTAACCATGCGCCTAAGACTATTGACGTGTGTGGACACCTCCTCAAACCACTACGTGAGCTTGATGAGGATGAGCACCAGAAGGACCTTAACCAGGTATCCATCTGGTGCTCACCTTACTTCATTATCTTTCAGTGTGTCATCCGCACTATCTATCCCAAGATGGGTGATAAGGGTTCTTGCAGTGGCTATTGTATCGACAACATGTACCACTTGTTCGAGAACCCCAAGACCAAAATCAATGTGCCCCATTTCCTATGGCATGAGATTCGGCTTGCTAGCTTTCAGTACAAGCGAGCCTTTCCTCATGCTCCTTTCATCCAGGCACTTATTAACCACGTTGCTGATTTCTCTGTGGCTACCACTCACATCCATCGCAAGTGGTCCATTCCCGCTCACATGGCAAATGATTTTGCTCCCAAGCATGCCCCTTCTTCCTCTACTACCACTCGCCGCACTGCTGCACGGGCCGCCACCCCTTCATCTAGCTCCGCTTCTCTCGGTCGCATTGCCAAATTCCTTGGCAAAGCTCACTCTGCTTTGATGAAGGTTGTCTCCTTTCAGTGTGGTCAAACCCATGATGTGGTTTCCCGCTTAGTTTCCTCTCAGAATGCCCTCAAGGCTCGTCTCAGAGCCTCGGGCGATCTTACTGTGAGTGATGATGAGGCCCCTCCTGCTGCTCCTTCCATTGACTTTGGCTTCCCTTCTGGTCCTGAGTGGTCTGAGTTCTTTGACGAGGCTGGGGGCAGTGGTTTGGCTGATGATGCTGATGATGATGGTGATGAGCTCTGAGTTTGGTTGGTGTTATTGATGGCTCCCTTTTTGGTACTTGGTGCCAAAGGGGGAGTAATGTATCGTAATTAAAAAAATTATTCTCGTCATTTTTTAGTCTGTGGAGATTTAATGTAATGGATAAAACTCATGTATGGCTACTTATGAATGGTTGTGATTTGCTATGATATCATCATAGACTATTATGTCTTGCTCCTTTATTTCTATGATGATCTATTATTCTTCCATGTCGATCCATTTGGAGCTTCGATTTCTTTATCATGCATATCCTAAGGGGGAGCTCCGTACTAAATATCTCCTAGACTATAATGTATGGTTAACATTTTTGAGACCTATGTATATGTTGTCATCAACTACCAAAAAGGGGGAGATTGAAAGTGCATGCTATGCCCCTAATTGTCTTTTGGTGTTAATGACAACACATACATAGGAAACTAATCCTATTTGTTGAGTGTATCTCAGGACGGCAAGTACTTTAGTAGATTAAGATTTATGTGCCAAAGGTTGCCTGAAAAGATTGGTGAGTTATATTTCGAGAAGACTCGGGATTAAGAAGAGATGATGTAGAATAGTCTTTTGAGTTTACTAATATTGAGTATAGGGATCCCGCACTATTAAGAGGGGATCACAGGCTTTGCGATAAACTTGCTCATACCACATCTCTACAACCATATCAAACACCACATACTGTCCACTCTCTACAATTCAACATATGTCAAATCTCCTCGGACATCCGGCTCCCTCCGGACGTCCGGCTGGCTTCGGAAATCTGCAGCCAGACACCAGTAGTTTGTTAGGCTTATATCTCGGAAATCCGGCTCCCTCCGGACGTCCGAGGGTCGGTCGTCCGGCCAAGCTCCGGAAATCCGGAGGTCAACACCAGTAGTTTGTGTGCACTATATCTCGGAAATCCGGCTCCCTCCGGACGTCCGAGCACCGGATGTACGACACCCATCGGAAATCCGGAAGCCACCACCAGTAGAAATTGTGCTGTATAACACGGACTTCCGGGCCACTCCGGACGTCCGTATGCTGATGAATTCAAATACGTTCAGGCACATCTACAGGCCTCGAACGACCGTCTCCTCTCGGACGTCCGGCCGCTGATGAATTCAGAAGAGTTTCAGGCATGCCTACAGGTCTCGGACGTCCGACCCCTGTCGGACGTCCGACCCCTCACGGACGCCCGGACTTCCGACAAGTGTCGGACGTCCGGACCCTGTGTGACTTATTGCACCTCCAACGGCTGGATTTCACTCCACACTATAAATACTCTTCTCCCACCTCGTGAAAGGGTGTTCAACACAGCTAAGACACATCCAAGAACACCTTTCCTCTCACTCACTCTTGTCTACACCAAATCCTAGATCCCAAGAGAATTTGTGAGTCCTTTTGAGTGTTGTTCCAATCAAAAGATAGATCGTCTCCCTCTCCTCATTCCCACCAAAGTGATTTGTGATTTGAGCAATCCCCGTGATCTTGTTACTCTTGGAGGTTGGAGACTCCTAGGCGGTAGGAGTCTTCGGAGAGGAATCAAACCATTGTGATATCCCCGGGAAAGTTTGTGAAGGTTTGGAAGCCACCTCAAGGCTTACCACTAGTGGTTGAGAAACGCCTTCGTGGAGTTATCTCAAAGGGAGAATAGGGTGAGCCTTCGTGGCGTTGGTGTGCCTTCGTGGTAACATCCGCCCCTCTAACGGTGACGTAGCTTCCCTCCAAGGAAGTGAACATCGGGATACATCCTTGTCTCTCTCGGAGTTTCGGTTATTCCTAACCCTAACTCTCTACTTGTGTTAATCCTTATTACATACTTGTATTTGCTTATTGTTTACTGCTTGCCTTGCTTCACTCCTAATAGCTTACTCTTTGTCATAGCAATTATTAGGCTTACACTTATATTCCGCACTTTAGCCTAAAATTGCTAAGTAACTGTTAAAATTTGGATTTGTACCTATTCACCCCCCCCCCCTCTAGGTCCATCTCGATCCTTTTCAGAAGGGTAATATGGAAAACACGCTGCCGGTTAAATATCAATCGGTATAGGAGAGATCCATCGTCCCTCTCAAGAAACTGGTAGCGTGTCAAAGCGACGCGGTCAAGGAAAGTTGTATGGAGCGGGGGATCTCGTGCGCGGATGGGTACTCCAAGAAAATTTGCTATGCGAGTGGCATAGATGCCGCCAAAGAAATCTCCCTCAATGGCGTTTTTATTCAGCCTCCTTGCTATAATAGCTCCCATGTTGAAGATTTTGTCACTCGTAACTGCGCTCTTAAGGATACTAAGGTCGGAAGCGCATATGTGACAATGTTCAACCTTACCGTTAATGCACCTACCTATAAAGAGGGCAAAGTAGTGCAAGGCAGGGAAATGAATGCTTCATATGGTAGCTTGTGTGATGTCTCTAGTTTCTCCAACAGATATACTAGAGAAAAAAAATCTCTAATCGAAGATTTAGCAGGATCTTTAAGATTACCCCCATCGAGTATTTTGCAAATCCTATTGAAATCCTCCAAATCCATGGCATAGGATTTACCATACAAGTCAAACAGTATGGATGAGTCACGAAAGAGGCAGTGAGCATAGCATACTGTTCACATTTATCTGAGAGGAACTCTTCTAACCCGGCGTTGCGAACAAGTGTATCAAACTCATCCTTGAAGCCTGCTTCGATCATGAACTCATCGGAAGGCCATTCACATGGTTGTACCGGTGCGTCCCTTAGTTGATAAGGATCGGGCTCCCGAAAAGAAAGACGGGGACCCTTCTTACTTGAGGAACCACCATGAAACTTCCTCCTGAACATAATTTCTCTTTGCTGAAATTTTGAATTTCAAGAGAAAAGTGAATAAAGACCAACCACACCTTGTAGAAACTACCCCTACTAGTGCCTAGAGACCGTATCACGCGCTAAAACTACTTGGGGCTAGCTAAAATCAACATTTCAAGCTCAAGAACAAGGTCACCAAGGTAGCAAGAATACGCGAAGGATAAAGCACTAGAGCAAAACCTAATTGGACCAATGGAGGAGTCACTTACCAAGGAGCAATTTCCCCAAAACGGTTTGGAGAATGATGCTTTGAGCAAGGAGATCGAAAATCACAGCCAAATGAGGAAGAACACGGGTTTGAGCTGCGAAACAATTTTTTCTGGAGGAAGAAGAAGAGGATGGGGGCTGGAATGAGTGGAGGGGGCCCCTGTGGGCCCCACAAGCTTGCTCCCCGCGGCCAGGGGGGTAGCCCGCGGTGACAGGGCTTGTGGCCCACTTGGGTGGCCCCGAGGCCAGCTCTGTGTCCCAGTATTTTTCAAATATTCCAGAAAAAATCATACTAGATTTTCAGGACCATCGGAGAACTTTTATTTTCGAGGTATTTTTCTCCGGGACGCTAAAACAGAAAACAGGAAAAACTAAACTAAACCTATCATTTTTCTTCTAAGCAAAAGAAAGTGAAAGCTTAAAACAGAGGTATGTGACTCTTTGATTCATCCATTTCATGGTCATCGAAAGAAATCCGTCAATGGGGTTGATCAAATCCTCATGACAAAACTTTCTCGAATCGCAAAAGAGAACGGAGAATTTTTTTGAATAGCCACTAAGTCACCTCAATGGGGATATGAATCTCCCCAACAAGCAATTCATACTTCATCTTGACACGAGGAATAGGGCATTCAAAGCTCCCAATAAGAATCGATGAAGTTTTTTCGATAGCATTGATGCAATGTACTTGATATCGTTTCTTCGGAAAATGCATTGTATGCTCATTACCGTTGACATGGAAACTGACATTGCCTTTGTTGCAATCTATAACAGCCCCTGAAGTGTTTAAAAAGGGTCTTCCGAGGATGACCGCCAAGGCATCGTCCCCGGGAATATCCAAGATAACAAAGTCTGTTAAGATAGTGGTGTTAGCAACCACAACACGCACATCCTCGCAAATGCCAACAGGGAAAGCAGTTGATTTGTTTGCCATTTGCAGAGAAATTTCAGTGGGTGTCAACTTATCCAGTTCAAGCCTACGATAAAGAGAGAGAGGCATAACACTAACTCTGGCTCCAAGGTCACATAAGGCAGTTCTTATGTAGTTTCCTTTAAGGGTGCAAGGTATAGTGGGCACTCCGGGATCACCAAGTTTCTTAGGGGTTCCACCTTTGAAAGTATAATTCGCGAGCATGGTGGAGATCTCAAGATCTGGTATCTTCCGTTTATTGGTCATGATATCTTTCATGTACTTGGCATATGGAGACATTTTGAGCATATCAACTAACCGCATCTGCAAAAAGACGGGTCTTATCATTTCAATAAAGCGCTCAAAATCCTCATCATCCTTTTTCTTGGATGGCTTAGGAGGAAAGGGCATAGGTCTCTGAACCCATGGCTCTCTTTCTTTACCATGCTTCCTAGCAGTGAAGTCATTCTTATCGTACCTCTTAGGTTGTGGGTTATCAGGATTAACCGTAGGTTCAATCTCCACATCCTTATCATTGCTAGGTTGAGCATCATTATGAACATCGTTGTCCATATTGTCACCCGGTTCATGTTCATCACCAGATTGTGTTTCTGCATCAGACGCAGAAATACCATTTGGTTCTTCAGGTGTGACAGTATTTGGTGAACTAACATGCAGGTTTCTATCATCCTTCTTCTTCTCCTTAGGATGACTGGATGCATCTGCAATAATTCCTTGAGAATCTTGATCAATTCTCTTAGGATGACCTTCAGGATACAAAGGTTCCTGAGTCATTTTGCCTCCTCTAGTAATGACTCTGACAGAGTTGTCACTTAGTTCATTGAGCAGGCCATTCTCAGCTTTAAGTACTTGTTCTACCTGAGTAGTAATCATAGAGGCATGTTTACTCAGAAGCTTCAGATCATTGACATTTCTGTCTACACAAGCACTTAAATGACTAAGCATACGAGTACTTTGTTCCAAATGTCTACTAACATAATCATTGAAACTCTGTTGTTTAGCAACAAAGTTGTCAAATTCATCAAAGCATAGGCTAGCAGGTTTATCAAAAGGAATATCACTCTCATCAAACCTACGCAGAGAATTTACTTCTACCACTTGTATCGGGTTATCGAGACCATGGATCTCTTCGATAGGTGGCAGATTTTTGACATCTTCAGATCTAATGGCTTTCTCTTGCATAGATTTCTTGGCCTCTTGCATATCTTCGGGACTGAGGAATAGAATACCTATTTTTTCGGAGTTATCTTAGGAGGTGGTTCAGGAATAGTCCAAGCATTATCGTTGATCAAGATGTTATTCAGTAGAGTCTCAGCTTGTTCTACAGTTCGTTCCCTAAAAACACAACCGGCACAACTATCTAGGTGGTCTTTAGAAGCATCGGTAAGTCCGTTATAGAAGATATCAAGTATCTCATTCTTCTTAAGAGGGTGATCAGGCAAAGCATTCTGTAGCTTGACGAGCCTCCCCCAAGCTTGTGGGAAACTCTCTTCTTAGAGTTAGGAAAAGTTGTATATTTCCTGCAAGGCAGCTTGCTTCTTATGGGTAGGGAAATATTTCTCACAGAAGTAATAGATCATATCCTGGGGACTACTCACACATCGAGGATCAAGAGAAGTGAACCAGGCTTTAGTGTCATCCTTTAGAGAGAAAGGAAACAACTTAAGGATATAGTAGTGGCAGATCTTCTCCTCACTAGTGAAAAGGGTGGCTATATCGTGTAGTTTGGTAAGATGGGCTACGACCGTTTCAGGCTCATAACCGTGGAAAGGATCAGATTCGACTAGAGATATTATCTCAGGATCGACAGAGAATTCATAATCCTTATCGGTGATAAAGATAGGTGAAGTGGCAAACTTCGGGTCGTATTTCATCCTAGCTTTCAGAGATTTTTCCTTCCACTTGAGAAGTAATTTCTCAGCGTCATAGGCATCCTTACACACAAGAAAATCCTTAGCTATCTCTCCCTCCATAACGTAACCCTCAGGTATATCAGGCAATTCATATCTAGGAGAGCTAGATCTAGCAGGAGCAAAAGCAGGTTCTATCTCAATAGTATCGGCAGTTTCAGAAGCATCACGAGCATTGGCAGTAACTCTAGCAATATGAGCATCAAGGAATACCCCTAGTGGAACATCAGGCAAAGTAGTATCTCTAGCAGTATCAAGCATAGCATCATCAGGCAAAATAGCATCTCTAGCATCATCAGGCAAAGCAGTATCAGGCATAGCATCTCTAGCAATATCAGGCATAGCATCTCAAGCAATATCAGGCACAACATCTCTAGCAGTATCATGCATAGTATTTCTAGCAGTATCAGGCATAGTATCAAGCATAACATCTCTAGCAGTAGCATCATAAGCATCATCAAGCACAGGTGACATATCAAGATTTCTAGCAGGAGGTGATGTCGCAAACTTACTCATAACTGAAGGTGAATCAAGTGCAGAGCTAGATGGCAGTTCCTTACCTCCCCTCGTAGTTGAGGGCAAGACTTTGGTTTTTGGATCCTTCAGATTCTTCATAGTGATCAGCAGATATAAATCCCAAGTGACTCAGAGAATATAGCAATACCTCCCCGGCAACGGCGCTAGAAAAATGCTGACTCCATGACAACAGACCTTCCCCTGAAACGGCACCAAAAGAATGCTGCTAGCACTCCCCGGCAATGAAACTAGAAGAATGTTGTTGACGGCCTACCAGCGCGTGGGATCGCAGCAGTTTTCGAGGGTAGAGTATTCGACCCAAATTTGTTGATTCGCCAAGAGGAGGTGAGAGGATACTCTCGAGTATTAGCAGCTGAATTTATCAGATTCAACCACACCTGAAAGATTAGTATGTGCAAGCAAAGAGTCAGCAACAAAGTAGTATGATAACAACGGTGTCAGAAACGATCTGTTGACGGCAGACTATTCCTAACTGCCGTATCAATGGCGCTAGAAGTTGCCCGTTGATGGAAATTGTCTGTTCCCGTCAGCGGCCAGCGAATCAAAATTGTAGCAGCAGCGTAATGAGTAATAGCAGTGGCAAGGAACAGCAGTAGTGACAGCAGTAGCAAGTAGCAACAGTAGCAAGCGACAGTAGTAACAGCAGTAGCAAGTAGCGACAGTAGTAACAGCAGTAGCAAGTAGCAACAGTAGTAACAGCAGCAGAGCAAAACAAGTAACAACAGCACTGGGACAAACTCGTAGGCAATGGGTTGGTGATTCGTTTGGATGATATTCATCATGCAACAGTTATAACACGGAGAGATATGTGGCTAGCTCCCGTTCGTCAATGTGATGTAGGCATGCATTCCGTGTGTAGTCATACGTGCTTAGGGAAAAGAACTTGCATGACATCTATTGTCCATCCCTCCCGTGGCAGCGGGGTCCAAAAGGATACTACGGGATATTAAGGTTCTCCTTTTAATAAAGAACCGGAACAACGCATTAGCACTTGGTGAACACATGAACTCCTCAAACTATGATCATCACCGGGAGTGGCTCCGGTTATTGTCACTCCGGGGTTGCCGGGTCATAACACATAGTAGGTAACTACAACTTGCAAGATCGGATCTAAAACACACATATATTGGTGACAACATAATAAGTTCATATCTGAAATCATGGCACTCGGGCCCTAGTGACAAGCATTAAGCATGGCAAAGCAGTACCAACATCAATCTCAGAACATAGTGGATACTAGGGATCAATCCCCGTCAAAACTAACTCGATTACATGATAGATCTCATCCTACTCATCACCGCCCAACGAGCCTACGAATAGATTAATCACGAACGATGAAGAGCTTCATGGAATTGGAGAGAGAAGAAGGTTGATGATGACGATGGCGACGATTTCCCCTCTCCGGAGCCCAAAACGGACTCCATATCTGTCCTCCAGATGAAGAACAGGATGTGGCGGCGCCTCCGTATCACAAACGCGATGAAATCTTCTCTTCTGATTTTTTTTCTGGGCGAAAGTGAATTTATAGAGCTGAGATTGGGGGCGGCAGAGCCACGTGGGCCCCACAAGCTTGGTTGCCGCGACCAGGGGGTGGCCGCGGCAACAGGGCTTGTGGCCCACTGGCCCACCCCCTCTGGTGGATCTTTGCGCAGGTATTTTTCATATTTTCCAGAAAAATTCTCTGTAAATTTTTAGGACATTCCGAGAACTTTCATTTCTACACAAAAACAACACCATGGCAATTCTGCTAAAAACAACATCAGTCCGGGTTAGTTCCATTCAAATCATGCAAATTAGAGTCCAAAACAAGGGCAAAGAGTTTGGAAAAGTAGATACGATGGAGACGTATCAGGGCCCGAGGAGGGAGAAGGGGATCGAGCAACGCCTCCTGTCGTTGGGGTTGGGCCTTGCCGCGGTGGGCCTTGGGCCGGCTCGGGCAGGTTGGCTAGGCTTCTCTCTCTCCCGAAGAAAAATAAATAACAAAAGCCGGTTTAAAAAATATACCACAACCAAAATAAAAGGAATTTTTAACTAAAACAAAATACTTTTGGGCTCCTTAAAACATGCTCCAACTATAAAAAAAAATAGACTGGGCATTTTTTTGAAGAATAAAAATAAAACCCTTTTTAAAAAATAAAATGAGACTCTATTTGAAAATAAACAAAAGGAGAAATAAAGGAAAACCCAAGGGGTTGCCTCCACACTTAATAAAAGGATTTTTAAAAGAAGATGAACCTTTTTGTTGGGTCAAAACTGAAACTTTAATGCAACCATGAAATAAAATAAGAGAGGAGAGAAGGGTTTTATGTCCATGGTGCAACAAGGGTTTTGAAGTGGCTCTTGTTGCACCCACTCTCATCACACCTACAATACAATGCCACACTCACAATGCACTAACACTCCAACAACAAGGAGCAACAAGCAACACAGACAAAGAACACAGTTGACATGATGCCATGCATGATGCCATGATGCGCAAGATGCGACAAATAAAAATAACACACGACGGAAACGGAATAGAAGGGGGAATCTTCTGGAACGTCGGCATCGGGCTGTCACAAGTACACTCCCCATTCACCTTAAACCGATATGCAACGGAGGAGACACACAACATTATTTTCTTTATCTAGGCCTCTTCAAAACCCAAGTTCTGCATCATCCTTTCCAGGAATCCCCATTCGACTCTATCATAGGCCTTATTCATGTCCAGTTTGACCGATGCATACCCATCTTTTCCTCTTCTTCTGTTCTACATATAGTGTGTGCATTCATAAGCCAACATGATATTATCCGTTATCAGCCTACCCGAAACAAATGCACTCTGGTTGGGGGATATAATATCAGGGAGGATTTGTTCCAGCCTATGGGCAAGTACTTTAGACACCAGCTTGTACACCACATTGCAGAGACTGATGGGTCTAAGATCCTTCATACCCTCTGGGTTCTTCACTTTCGGGATCAAAACAACACAAGTATCATTCCATCCCTCCGGCATTGGGCCCCCATTGAGCACAGTCAGCACTTCTCCCACGACCTTCTCCCCTACGATGTCCCAACATTTTTGTAAAAGATAGCTGGCATACCATCTGGCCCCGGTGCTTTAAGGTCACCGATACTCTCCAGAGCATCAAGGACCTCCTTCCTAGAGAATGGCAGATTTAAGGATTCATTCATTTGTGGCGTAACCCGAGGTTCAACTCGGCTCAGTAGTTCTCCAATCCGGGTACCTGTATGTGAAGTAAAAAGGTTCAAAAAGTAGTCAGTCACCGCCTCCTTCAAAGTCTCCTTCTCCACCATAGTACCATCCTCCTTTCACATCTTTTTAATATGGTTCCTTTTCCTTCTCTCAGACGTCGCTGCATGGAAGAATCTAGTATTCCGGTCTCCCCCTTTCATCCATAACACATGTGCTATTTGTTTCCAATATGTTTCCCTCTGTTCTTCCAGCCTCTTGAGCTTAAACTTTAGTACCCCCTCTCTTCCCACCATAGCGGGGTTAATGCTCCCTCTTCTGCATCTCTCCAATTCCTTCTTTATCTTGTCGATTCTTTTCTCAAGATCACCCAGTATGTTCCTACTCCAGTCTTTCAACTCCTCGAGAAATCCTCTCACCGCCCCTGCCACTGTTGGAATTATGCCCTAGAGGCAATAATAAATATAGTTATTATTATAATTCCTGTATCAAGATAATAGTTTATTATCCATGCTATAATTGTATTGAATGAAGACTCATTTACATGTGTGGATACATAGACAAAACACCGTCCCTAGCATGCCTCTGGTTGGCTAGCCAGTTGATCAATGATAGTCAGTGTCTTCTGATTATGAACAAGGTGTTGTTGTTTGATAACTGGATCACGTCATTGGGAGAATCACGTGATGGACTAGACCCAAACTAATAGACGTAGCATGTTGATCGTGTCATTTTGTTGCTACTGTTTTCTGCGTGTCAAGTATTTATTCCTATGACCATGAGATCATATAACTCACTGACACCGGAGGAATACTTTGTGTGTATCAAACGTCGCAACGTAACTGGGTGACTATAAAGATGCTCTACAGGTATCTCCGAAGGTGTTAGTTGAGTTAGTATGGATCAAGACTGGGATTTGTCACTCCGTGTGACGGAGAGGTATCTCGGGGCCCACTCGGTAATACAACATCACACACAAGCCTTGCAAGCAATGTAACTTAGTGTAAGTTGCGGGATCTTGTATTACGGAACGAGTAAAGAGACTTGCCGGTAAACGAGATTGAAATAGGTATGCGGATACTGACGATCGAATCTCGGGCAAGTAACATACCGAAGGACAAAGGGAATGACATACTGGATTATATGAATCCTTGGCACTAAGATTCAAACGATAAGATCTTCGTAGAATATATGGATCCAATATGGGCATCCAGGTCCCGCTATTGGATATTGACCGAGGAGTCTCTCGGGTCATGTCTACATAGTTCTCGAACCCGCAGGGTCTGCACACTTAAGGTTCAACGTTGTTTTATGCGTATTTGAGTTATATGGTTGGTTACCGAATGTTGTTCGGAGTCCCGCATGAAATCACGGACGTCACAAGGGTTTCCGGAATGGTCCGGAAACGAAGATTGATATATAGGATGACCTCATTTGATTACCGGAAGGTTTTCGGAGTTACCGGGAATGTACCGGGAATGACGAATGGGTTCCGGGAGTTCACCGGGGGGGGCAACCCACCCCGGGGAAGCCCATAGGCCTTGAGGGTGGCACACCAGCCCTTAGTGGGCTGGTGGGACAGCCCAAAAGGGTCTATGCGCCAAGAAGAAGAAAATCAAGAGAGAAAGAAAAAAAAAGGAGGAAGTGGGAAGGAAGGGGGACTCCCTCCCACCAAACCAAGTCCAACTCGGTTTGGGGGGGGAGAGTCATCCCCCTTGGCTCGGCCCACCCCCTTGGGGCTCCTTGAGCCCCAAGGCAAGGTCCCCTCCCTCCCACCTATATATACGGAGGTTTTAGGGCTGATTTGGGACGACTTTTCCACGGCAGCCCGACCACATACCTCCACGGTTTTTCCTCTAGATCGCGTTTCTGCGGAGCTCGGGCGGAGCCCTGCTGAGACAAGGTCATCACCAACCTCCGGAGCGCCGTCACGCTACCGGATAACTCTTCTACCTCTCCGTCTCTCTTGATGGATCAAGAAGGCCGAGATCATCGTCGAGCTGTACATGTGCTGAACGCGGAGGTGCCGTCCGTTCGGTACTAGATCGTGGGACTGATCGCGGGATTGTTCGCGGGGCGGATCGAGGGACGTGAGGACGTTCCACTACATCAACCGCGTTCTCTAACGCTTCTGCTGTACGATCTACAAGGGTACGTAGATCACTCATCCCCTCTCGTAGATGGACATCACCATGATAGGTCTTCGTGCGCGTAGGAATTTTTTTGTTTCCCATGCGACGTTCCCCTACAGTGGCATCATGAGCTAGGTTCATGCGTAGATGTCTTCTCGAGTAGAACACAAAAGGTTTTGTGGGCGGTGATGTGCGTTTTGCTGCCCTCCTTAGTATTTTCTTGATTCCGCGGTATTGTTGGATTGAAGCGGCTTGGACCGACATTACTCGTACGCTTACGAGAGACTGGTTTCATCGTTACGAGTAACTCCGTTGCTCAAAGATGACTGGCAAGTGTCAGTTTCTCCAACTTTAGTTGAATCGGATTTGACCGAGGAGGTCCTTGGATGAGGTTAAATAGCAACTCATATATCTCCGTTGTGGTGTTTGCGTAAGTAAGATGCGATCCTACTAGATACCCATGGTCACCACATAAAACATGCAACAACAAAATTAGAGGACGTCTAACTTGTTTTTGCAGGGTATGCTTGTGATGTGATATGGCCAATGATGTGATGTGATATATTGGATGTATGAGATGATCATGTTGTAATAGAAATATCGACTTGCACGTCGATGGTACGGCAACCGGCAGGAGCCATAGGGTTGTCTTTATACTAACGTTTGTGCTTGCAGATGCGTTTACTATTTTGCTAGGATGTAGCTTTAGTAGTAATAGCATGAGTAGCACGACAAACCCGGTGGCAACACGTTGATGGAGATCATGGCGTGGCGCCGGTGACAAGAAGATCGTGCCGGTGCTTTGGTGATGGAGATCAAGAAGCACGTGATGATGGCCATATCATGTCACTTATGAATTGCATGTGATGTTAATCCTTTTATGCACCTTATTTTGCTTAGAACGACGGTAGCATTATGAGGTGATCTCTCACTAAAATTTCAAGACGAAATTGTGTTCTCCCCGACTGTGCACCGTTGCTACAGTTCGTCGTTTCGAGACACCACGTGATGATCGGGTGTGATAGACTCAACGTTCACATACAACGGGTGCAAAACAGTTGCGCACGCGGAACACTCGGGTTAAGCTTGACGAGCCTAGCATGTGCAGACATGGCCTCGGAACACATGAGACCGAAAGGTCGATCATGAATCATATAGTTGATATGATTAGCATAGGGATGCTTACCACTGAAACTATACTCAACTCACGTGATGATCGGACTTGAGCTAGTGTAAGTGGATCATGAACCACTCAAATGACCAGAGAGATGTACTTTTTGTGTGGGAGTTTGGCGAATAATTTGATTAAGTTAAACTCTAATTATCTTGAACATAGTCTAAGTCCACTTTGAATATATTTGTGTTGTAGATCATGGCTCACGCGACTGTCATCCTGAATTTTAATACGTTTTTAGAGAAAGCTAAGTTGAAAGATGATGGAAGCAACTTTGTAGACTGGGCTCGTAATCTTAAGCTAGTCTTACAAGCTGGGAAGAAGGATTATGTCCTTAATGCTGCGTTAGGAGATGAACCACCCGCTACGGCTGATCAGGATGTTAAGAACGCTTGGTTAGCGCGTAAGGAGGACTACTCAATAGTTCAATGTGCAGTCTTGTATGGCTTAGAACCGGGACTTCAACGTCGCTTTGAGCGTCATGGAGCATTTGAGATGTTCCAGGAGTTGAAGTTTATCTTTCAGAAGAACGCCCGGATCGAGAGGTATGAGACCTCCGATAAATTCTATGCTTGCAAGATGGAGGAAAACTCGTCTGTCAGTGAACATGTGCTCAAAATATCTGGGTACTCAAACCGTCTAGCTGAGCTAGGGATTGAACTCCCGCAAGAGGATATCACTGACAGAATCCTTCAATCACTGCCGCCAAGCTATAAAGGCTTTGTGTTGAACTACAACATGCAAGGGATGAACAAGTCTCCCGGCGAGTTGTTTGCGATGCTGAAACTCGCAGAGTCTGAACTCCGTAAAGAGCATCAAGTGTTGATGGTGAGCAAGACCACTAGTTTCAAGAGAAACGACAAAGGCAAGAAGGGCAATTCGAATAAGAGCGGCAAACTTGTTGCCAATCCGACAAAGCTGGACCTAAGCCTGAAACGGAGTGTTTCTATTGCAAGGGTATGGGTCACTGGAAGCGCAATTGCCCCAAGTATCTGGCAGATAAGAAGGCGGGCAAAGAAAAATCAGGTATATTTGATATACATGTTATTGATGTGTACTTAACCGGCTCTCGTAGTAGTGCCTGGGTATTCGATACCGGTTCTGTTGCTCATATTTGCAACTCGAAACAGGAACTGCGGAATAGGCGAAGGCTGGCGAAAGATGAAGTGACGATGCGCGTAGGAAATGGTTCCAAGGTTGATGCAATCGCCGTCGGCACAGTGTCACTTCAGTTACCGTCAGGATTAGTGATGAACTTAAATCATTGTTATTTAGTGCCTGCGTTGAGCATGAACATTATATCTGGATCTTGTTTATTGCGAGACGGTTACTCATTTAAGTCAGAGAATAATGGTTGTTCTATTTCTATGAGTAACATCTTTTATGGTCATGCACCGAATGTGAGAGGATTGTTCATATTGAATCTTGATAATGATACGCATATACATAACATTGAGACCAAAAGGGTTAGAGTTAACAATGATAGCGCCATATTTTTATGGCACTGCCGCTTAGGTCATATTGGTATAAAGCGCATGAAGAAACTCCATGCTGATGGACTTTTGGAGTCACTTGACTTTGATTCACTTGACACGTGCGAACCATGCCTCATGGGCAAGATGACTAAAACTCCGTTCTCAGGAACAATGGAGCGTGCAAGTGACTTGTTGGAAATCATACATACCGATGTGTGTGGTCCGATGAGCGTGGAGGCACGCGGCGGATATCGTTATTTTCTCACCTTCACTGACGATTTAAGTAGATATGGTTACGTCTACTTGATGAAGCACAAGTCTGAGACATTTGAAATGTTCAAGCAATTTCAGAGTGAAGTCGAAAATCATCGTAACAAGAAGATCAAGTTCCTACGGTCTGATCGTGGGGGTGAATATCTGAGTTTCGAGTTTGGTGCTCACTTAAGACAATGTGGAATTGTTTCACAATTAACACCGCCTGGAACACCACAGCGTAATGGTGTGTCCGAACGTCGTAATCGTACTTTATTAGAGATGGTGCGATCTATGGTGTCTCTTACTGATTTGCCGTTATCATTTTGGGGCTATGCATTAGAAACAGCTGCATTCACTTTAAATAGGGCACCATCTAAGTCCGTTGAGACAACACCATACAAACTGTGGTATGGCAAGAGGCCAAAGTTGTCGTTTCTTAAAGTTTGGGGATGTGATGCTTATGTCAAAAAGCTTCAGCCTGAAAAGCTGGAACCCAAAGCGGAAAGGTGCGTCTTCATAGGTTACCCAAAAGAGACAGTTGGGTACACCTTCTATCTCAAATCCGAGGGCAAAGTGTTTGTTGCTAAAAACGGAGCTTTTCTCGAGAAGGAGTTTCTCTCGAGAGAATTGAGTGGGAGGAAGATAGAACTTGACGAGGTTGTCGAACCTCTCATCCCTCTGGATGGTGGCGCAGGGCAAGGGGAAACCCCTGTCGTTGCGACGCCGGTTGAGGAGGAAGTTGATGATGATGATCATGAAACTCCAGTTCAAGTTTCTGTCGAACCACGCAGGTCGACGAGACCACGTGCTACTCCAGAGTGGTACGGTAATCCCGTCTTGGCAATCATGTTGTTAGACAACAATGAACCTGCGAATTATGAAGAAGCAATGGTGGGCCCAGATTCCAACAAATGGCTAGAAGCCATGAAATCCGAGATAGGATCCATGTATGAGAACAAAGTGTGGACTTTGGAGGTACTACCTGAGGGCCGCAAGGCTATTCAGAACAAATGGATCTTTAAGAGGAAGACGGACGCTGACGGTAATGTGACCGTTTATAAAGCTCGACTTGTGGCAAAGGGTTTTTCACAAGTTCAAGGAATTGACTACGATGAGACATTCTCACCCGTAGCGATGCTTAAGTCCGTCAGAATCATGTTAGCAATAGCTGCATTTTTCGATTATGAAATCTGGCAGATGGATGTCAAAACGACGTTCCTTAACGGTTTCCTTAAGGAAGAGTTGTATATGATGCAACCCGAAGGTTTTGTCGATCCTAAGAATGCTAACAAGGTGTGCAAGCTACAGCGATCCATTTATGGACTGGTGCAAGCATCTCGGAGTTGGAACAAACGCTTTGATGAGGTGATCAAGGCATTTGGGTTTATACAAGTGGTTGGAGAATCTTGTATTTACAAGAAAGTGAGTGGGAGCTCTGTGGCGTTTCTAATATTATATGTGGATGACATATTACTGATTGGAAACAACTTAGAGCTTTTGGAGAGCATAAAAGGTTACTTGAATAAAAGTTTCTCTATGAAGGACCTAGGAGAAGCTGCTTACATTCTAGGCATTAAGATCTATAGGGATAGATCAAAACGCCTGATAGGACTTTCACAAAGCACATACCTTGATAAAGTTTTGAAGAGGTTCAAAATGGAACAGTCCAAGAAAGGGTTCTTGCCAGTGTTACAAGGTACGAGATTGAGTAAGACTCAGTGCCCAACAACTGATGAAGATAGAGAGCATATGCGCTCCGTCCCCTATGCTTCAGCCATAGGTTCTATCATGTATGCGATGTTGTGCACTAGACCGGATGTTAGCCTGGCCATAAGTATGGCAGGTAGGTTCCAGAGTAATCCAGGAGTGGATCACTGGACAGCGGTCAAGAATATCCTGAAGTACCTGAAAAGGACTAAGGAGATGTTTCTCGTGTATGGAGGTGATGAAGAGCTCGTCGTAAAAGGTTACATCGATGCAAGCTTTGACACAGATCCGGACGACTCTAAGTCGCAAACCGGATACATATTTATTCTTAATGGGGGTGCAGTAAGCTGGTGCAGTTCCAAGCAAAGCGTCGTAGCGGATTCTACATGTGAAGCGGAGTACATGGTTGCCTCGGAGGCGGCTAAGGAGGGTGTCTGGATGAAACAGTTCATGACGGATCTTGGAGTGGTGCCAAGCGCACTGAATCCAATAACCTTGTTCTGTGACAACACTGGTGCCATTGCCTTAGCAAAGGAACCACGGTTTCACAAGAAGACCAGACACATCAAACGACGCTTCAACCTCATCCGCGACTACGTCGAGGGAGAGGACGTGAATATATGCAAAGTGCACACGGATCTGAATGTAGCAGACCCGCTGACTAAACCTCTTCCACGGCCAAAGCATGATCAACACCAGAACTGTATGGGTGTTAGATTTATTACAATGTAATTCACATGGTGATGTGAGGGCTAGATTATTGACTCTAGTGCAAGTGGGAGACTGTTGGAATTATGCCCTAGAGGCAATAATAAATATAGTTATTATTATAATTCCTGTATCAAGATAATAGTTTATTATCCATGCTATAATTGTATTGAATGAAGACTCATTTACATGTGTGGATACATAGACAAAACACCGTCCCTAGCATGCCTCTAGTTGGCTAGCCAGTTGATCAATGATAGTCAGTGTCTTCTGATTATGAACAAGGTGTTGTTGTTTGATAACTGGATCACGTCATTGGGAGAATCACGTGATGGACTAGACCCAAACTAATAGACGTAGCATGTTGATCGTGTCATTTTGTTGCTACTGTTTTCTGCGTGTCAAGTATTTATTCCTATGACCATGAGATCATATAACTCACTGACACCGGAGGAATACTTTATGTGTATCAAACGTCGCAACGTAACTGGGTGACTATAAAGATGCTCTACAGGTATCTCCGAAGGTGTTAGTTGAGTTAGTATGGATCAAGACTGGGATTTGTCACTCCGTGTGACGGAGAGGTATCTCGGGGCCCACTCGGTAATACAACATCACACACAAGCCTTGCAAGCAATGTAACTTAGTGTAAGTTGCGGGATCTTGTATTACGGAACGAGTAAAGAGACTTGCCGGTAAACGAGATTGAAATAGGTATGCGGATACTGACGATCGAATCTCGGGCAAGTAACATACCGAAGGACAAAGGGAATGACATACGGGATTATATGAATCCTTGGCACTGAGGTTCAAACGATAAGATCTTCGTAGAATATGTAGGATCCAATATGGGCATATAGGTCCCGCTATTGGATATTGACCGAGGAGTCTCTCGGGTCATGTCTACATAGTTCTCGAACCCGCAGGGTCTGCACACTTAAGGTTCGACGTTGTTTTATGCGTATTTGAGTTATATGGTTGGTTACTGAATGTTGTTCGGAGTCCCGGATGAGATCACGGACGTCACGAGGGTTTCCGGAATGGTCCGGAAACGAAGATTGATATATAGGATGACCTCATTTGATTACCGGAAGGTTTTCGGAGTTACCGGGAATGTACCGGGAATGACGAATGGGTTCCGGGAGTTCACCGGGGGGGGGGGGGGGGCAACCCACCCCGGGGAAGCCCATAGGCCTTGAGGGTGGCACACCAGCCCTTAGTGGGCTGGTGGGACAGCCCAAAAGGGTCTATGCGTCAAGAAGAAGAAAATCAAGAGAGAAAGAAAAAAAAGGAGGAAGTGGGAAGGAAGGGGGACTCCCTCCCACCAAACCAAGTCCAACTCGGTTTGGGGGGGGAGAGTCCTCCCCCTTGGCTCGGCCGACCCCCTTGGGGCCCAAGGCAAGGTCCCCTCCCTGCCACCTATATATACGGAGGTTTTAGGGCTGATTTGGGACGACTTTTCCACGGCAGCCCGACCACATACCTCCACGGTTTTTCCTCTAGATCGCGTTTCTGCGGAGCTCGGGCGGAGCCCTGCTGAGACAAGGTCATCACCAACCTCCGGAGCGCCGTCACGCTGCCGGAGAACTCTTCTACCTCTCCGTCTCTCTTGCTGGATCAAGAAGGCCGAGATCATCGTCGAGCTGTACGTGTGCTGAACGCGGAGGTGTCGTCCGTTCGGTACTAGATCGTGGGACTGATCGCGGGATTGTTCGCGGGGCGGATTGAGGGACGTGAGGACGTTCCACTACATCAACCGCGTTCTCTAACGCTTCTGCTGTACGATCTACAAGGGTACGTAGATCACTCATCCCCTCTCGTAGATGGACATCACCATGATAGGTCTTCGTGCGCGTAGGAAAATTTTTGTTTCCCATGCGACGTTCCCCAACAGCCACATCCTTCCTTTCTGCCTGCATGCCCAAGTTCAAAGCGTTTCGTATCACCTCCCTGCACCCCTCTTCTTTCAGCCAGTTTGCTTTGAAACGAGGTATAAACCCGTGAGTTGGACACAACATCAACCTTGCAGCCCCTTCGGTCTCCACGATGATCGGTCGGTGATCCGAGTGGCGTGGATCCCCGTTGACCACCCAGGAAGCTGGGGATCGGTCGCACCAAGCAGGCCTGGCCACTGCACGGTCCAACCTCTCCTTAGTGTAGTTAGCCGCTACATGGTTGTTATTGCGCCAAGTGAAAGCATCACCCCACAAACCCCAAGTCCTTCAGGTCACTAACTTCTAAAGCAGATTTAAAGCGGTCCATACAGATTTGTGCTCTAGGGGGACCTCCTTCCTTCTCCCAGTTCTATAGAATTTCATTGAAGTCGCCCATACACAGCCATGGTTTGTCATTTTGATGCTTCAGGATACGCAGCAAACGCCAAGTGTTTTCCTTCTCTTCTGCCCTCGGTTCTCCACAGATCCCGGTCAACCGCCACACAAATCCATCTGGTTCAGTGATCTCCATGTCAATGTGGTAGCGGGATATGAACCCAATCAGCCTCAGATTGATCTCCTTCTTCCAAAACAAAGCCAAGCCGCCACTCTGCCCTTCGTTGTCCTTAACAAACATGTTAGTCATTCCCGTCTTCCATCGCAGCCACTCCATCTGTGCGCGTACCATCTTTGTCTCTGATAGGAATAGTACGTCGGGGTCCTCCTTCTTCCGGAGATCCAGAAGACTTCAAATTGCCGGGCCATTCCCCCAAACCCCAGCAATTCCAAGTGATGAGCTTCATTGGGTGTTGCACGGCTGTTCCGACAGCCCCGCTATAACATTTTCTTCTCTATTGTTTCCCTCTGGTCTCTTCTTCTTCGGTGACACCCCTTCCTTCATCTCAACATCTGGCGGAGCTCCACACCTCTTGCCACCCACGTGCACCCCTAGCTATGTGCTATCACCCTCCTGTTTCCTTTCCCTCCTCCTGAAGCCCTTATACCCTTCCCCTACTTTCCTCTTCCACGTTAGAGACATCCTCCTTTTTAGCCTTATCATGCTCTATCTCATTGATATGCGATGTCCCCCATTGCGTTTCTGCGGTGCCACCGTGTACTCCTCATGGTTCGGCCTTCTCATCATCCCCTCTATTATCCCTCCCCTCCCCTTTTCCTTGAGGTTGGGATTTGTCTCCTGGGATCTTCTGTAGTGTAGGTCAGCTGTTTTCTGCTCCTGCCACCCAGATCACCGCCTTGGTCTTCCTTCGACACACCCCTGATTTGTAGAGGGCTTGTCACCTCCTCCACCTTTGCTCCTTTATCCTGCGTGTTTTTCTCCTCTTATTTCCCTGACGATTTCTTCCAAGAGGGAGCATCACTGCCATGTTTACTTCCGCTGCTTGTCTAACCCATCCTCCTTCAGGAAGGACTCCCCCCATAGTCAGCCTCTCCTCTTCTCCTCTCCTCATATCCATGACTTGCCTCCGGAACATATCTCAGCCATCTCCCATACTCCGCAACTTCCCCTTTTTTCAGCTTCCTTCTGCATTCTCGGTCAGTGTGTCCCATCCTACCACATGTGTAGAAGAAGTCCGGTAGGAATTCATACTGGAAGTAGCACATTTTCCTCCCTTCATCCTCCTTCCCTCTCCTTTCTTTTACTATTGCATCTCCATCTATATCCTCTTCTTCATCTAGGTATAATCCCCTCATAAGTGGATCAACCACCCTAATCCGGACCTTCATCCGAAGATATTGCCCTAAGGCAGTCCCATCTTCTCCCGTGTCAACCTCCACCAATTCTCTGATTTGCTCCGCTATATTCTCTGCCAGCTCCTTGCACATCATTCCCAAAGGCACATTGAAGATCCTGACCCATATTGGCACCTTCTCAAATGTATACTCATCAATAGATTTGGCTGGATCAAAATCTTCCATCACTAGTAAATCCTTTCCAAAAGTCCACGACCCATTCTCCACCGCTTTTCTCTTCCATGCCTCCTGCTGAAACAGAAACAAAAAATATGTTCCCCCCATCTCCTTTACCTCTAGCCTGCTCAATGGGCACCAGGCCCTCGTCAGCGCAACATCCATACCCGCCACGTACCCTGGCTTGTCCGACATGAGCTTCCTCACTGCCTTCGCCACCCCCTTGCTGTTGTCCCTGTTGCTGCACCCTCCTCCATCCTATCTTCACCCCCTTCTTCTCCGTTTCAGACAGATTCAATTTTTTGAGCATTCCTTCCACGCCTTCCATTGCTTCCTGACTTCAACCTCCTTGGACTACCGACCTAGGAAAGGTGCCTTACGACCCGGTGCCCTAGCCACACCGGGAAGGCTTATGGTGGGTATGGAGGATTGTTTGCCGGGAACCCCTGGAAGACCCAAGTGAGGACGCCCCACACGCAAGGACGACAAGGAGGGGGGATCCACGGGCCATCTCCAGGAAGACTCCGCAGGCGGCACGCCTGATTTGGGTGGGGGTGGGGGAGCGATGTGGGGGATGTGCGGGCGATGAGCGAGCAAGTGAGCGTGCGGTGAGCGAGCAGCCAGCGAGCGTGTGAACCGAGCAAGCGGGGCGGAGGACGAGCGAGCGAAGCGGCTCGCGAGCAGGCGAGCGAGCGGGCGGAGAACGAGCGAGCGAGCGCACCTGGGAGGCCTGCGGGAGGGAGAAATCCCCCACTCGAGACCGGCGAGGAGGGAAACCAGGCGAGATCGAGGAGTTCCTGGAATCGCGGCGGCGGGCTTGCGGGGACGGGGACGAGACGCCTCTGGAATCGCCAGAGAAACCCTAGCCGTCACGGGTGGACGGACGAAGATGATGTACATGGTGGGCCTAGCAGAAAGAGAGGGGAAAGAGGCTGACCGGTGGAGTTTGTGCATGCAAAAATAGCCCCGGTCGCCCCCATGCGCCTCCCTAAGGGCTGATTTTGGCCTGGGATCGCCGGAGCTAATTTTGACCAAATCCGATGCAAAACGACGTTCTGAGACGCGACTGGACGACTTTTTTTAACGCCAACGATAAAAAAGGCGGTTGAAAGAACGTTTTGGGGGCGCGGGTGAAGATGCTCTAAGGGCAAATGCGTGAAGCGTCCTTGATAAGTCAAACCAGCTTCGATATGAGGCCGCTGGTTCCAACAATGACAGCGTTCATTTGATGGTCCGGGGACGTCGATGTAATTTCTCGTATTATGCTCTATGTTTCTTTTCAAACATAATAAAACTGAAAAGAAATCCAAGGTTTCAAACAGACGACGCGGTTGTCACGAGTAGACGAGCAAATTTCGAAACGCGCCCACGCTGGGAGCCTCCTCACACCGCTTCCCCAGATAAAGACTCCCCCAGCCGCCACCCCCACTCGACCGCTCCCCCATCTCCGTTCCTAAACCCCCACCCCCCCTCGCCGGAACCCTAACCCTAGCCCCGCCGCCGCCCCCCCTCGCGCCGCCGCCATGAGGGAGATCCTCCACATCCAGGGCGGCCAGTGCGGCAACCAGATCGGGGCCAAGTTCTGGGAGGTGATCTGCGACGAGCACGGCATCGACCAGACCGGCAAGTACGCGGGCGACTCCGACCTCCAGCTCGAGCGCATCAACGTCTACTACAACGAGGCCAGCGGCGGCCGCTACGTGCCCCGCGCCGTGCTCATGGACCTCGAGCCCGGCACCATGGACTCGCTGCGCTCCGGGCCCTACGGCCAGATCTTCCGCCCAGACAACTTCGTCTTCGGCCAGTCCGGCGCCGGCAACAACTGGGCCAAGGGCCACTACACCGAGGGCGCAGAGCTCATCGACTCCGTCCTCGACGTTGTCCGCAAGGAAGCCGAGAACTGCGACTGCCTCCAGGGTACGTGCTCCCTCCCCCACGCCGGATCTGACCGAGGGCTCGCCCCCTCTCCGCCTAGATGCATCTAGCCTGTAGATCTAGGCTTTATTCCGCGTTCTCTGCGCCGTGAACTCGTAGATCTGAAATGTTTGCCGTAGTTTTGTCCGATTTACAAGACCATTTAGGAATTCGGGCGGCTAATTTCTCCCTGAATTTGTACTTTGTGCGCTTACTGGTGCATTGACCGCTGATTTAGATGCGTGAGTAATTATCCCTCTCTTCTTCATTGCAGGATTTCAGGTCTGCCACTCGCTGGGAGGAGGAACTGGATCCGGAATGGGTACCCTGCTCATCTCCAAGATCAGGGAGGAGTACCCGGACCGCATGATGATGACATTCTCTGTGTTCCCGTCGCCCAAGGTGTCTGATACGGTCGTTGAACCATACAATGCTACCCTCTCTGTGCACCAGCTTGTTGAGAACGCGGATGAGTGCATGGTTCTTGACAATGAGGCTCTCTACGACATCTGCTTCCGCACTTTGAAGCTTACCACTCCCACCTGTAAGTGCTAAAACGTTCTCCAGGTCCATTTCTGCCTTTCTTTGTCATGTGCCAGAAGTCAGCAATTGTCATTCTGGTGGTCTGTTGTATCTCTTTAGTCATGTTTAGTGTCACATACCTGTTGCTTTCACATGATGATCAGCAAGTCTTAAATTCATCTGTTGTTTGAAATTGTGCAGCACCCTACAATTGTTTTTTTTATTTTCATGTCTCTGTCTTTGAATTACAGTGCGAATATAGCCTATTGTTCAGTGCAGTAAATGCAATTTGCAAACATTGTATCTTTTATTGAGTATACAGTTGCACATACCATTACTTGTTTGTTGTGGATGGATCTTCTGGCATACTATATATGTACGCCACTGGTTGTATGTACTTTTAACACCATGAAGGATATTTCTTTCTTCAGTAGTTGCTTGTGCTAGTCTTGTAGGTGGTATTACTTGAATCAGTATTTCATTGTCCATGTAAGCTCATGACTGGTGAAGTGAAGATAAATATTATTAATATACTACAGTACTACACCATTATCAGTTTTTTTGTATGGATTGTTTTATGCCATTGATTATCTACATGTAAACACTGAGCTCGTTACCTTTAACACCATGAAGGATAGTTATTTCATCAGCTGTTGCTTATGCTAGTCTTGTACTCCCTCCGTTTCTAAATATAAGTCTTTTTTAGAGTTTTCACTAGAAAACTACATACGAATGTATATAGACATACATTAAAGTATAGATTCATTCATTTTGCTCCGTATGTAGTCCCTTGATGGAATCTCTAAAAAGACCTATATTTAGGAACGGAGGGAGTAGGTGGTATTACTAGAATAAGTATTTGATTGCACATGTTACGTGGAGCCTTTTAACTCATAACTGTTGGACTGAAAAGATGAATATTTGTACCATACTACGTTAGTTAATTTGTTCTGGTTTTGCTCATAAATTTGTTCACTTGGTTCTTATCTTTCTTTGTTATTATTTACAGTTGGTGATCTGAACCACCTTATCTCTGCAACCATGAGTGGTGTTACCTGCTGCCTTCGTTTCCCGGGTCAGCTCAATTCTGACCTCCGGAAGCTTGCTGTGAACCTGATCCCATTTCCACGGCTGCACTTCTTCATGGTTGGATTTGCTCCGCTGACCTCGCGGGGTTCACAGATGTACCGTGCTCTCACTGTGCCTGAGCTAACCCAGCAGATGTGGGACTCAAAGAACATGATGTGCGCCGCTGACCCAAGGCATGGCCGCTACCTCACTGCCTCGGCCATGTTCCGTGGGAAGATGAGTACCAAGGAAGTGGATGAGCAGATGCTGAACGTCCAGAACAAGAATTCATCCTACTTCGTGGAGTGGATCCCCAACAATGTCAAGTCAAGCGTGTGTGACATCCCGCCCACGGGCCTGAAGATGTCGTCCACGTTCGTCGGCAACTCCACGTCGATCCAGGAGATGTTCCGCCGCGTGAGCGAGCAGTTCACCGCCATGTTCAGGAGGAAGGCCTTCTTGCACTGGTACACAGGCGAGGGCATGGACGAGATGGAGTTCACCGAGGCCGAGAGCAACATGAATGACTTGGTGGCCGAGTACCAGCAGTACCAGGACGCGACAGTCGAGGAGGAAGAGGACTATGAGGATGAGCAGGAGGACGAGGAGGCCGTCTGAGGCGCGTCTCCTCCCGTTCTTCCCATTGATATGCCTTATATCGCTCGCTAAGTTGGTGGAGTGCTCGTGGTGCTGTCAGGTGGTGATAGCTAGATGCTATTCTTTTACCCGTTCTAAACGTCGGTCGTGTTGCCTTGTCAGACTTATTTTTTCGTTATGTGGACTTGTGGTGGTGGTCTGCTCATGTCGTGATGAGCATTGGTGTAAGGTTTGACTGATGACTGCTTGGTGTGTTATTCAGTAGTGCTACTAGTCTCAAATCTCTATTTTGTGTCCAGTATTTTTAGGCCAAGTTGCCAAACATGCTTCTGTCATCCAAGTTGCCAAACAAAATTTTCTCACCTTGGAATGCATTTGAACTGGAGTCAATCATGCTTTGGTCGAGTGAACTTACAACCTACAGGCGAGTTCATTCAATATTGGAATCAAATTGCCTGTAGGCTGAAAGTTCAACTGACGAGTCAATTATGCTTTGGTTGGTGCTTGGGAGTGAGATGCTGTTATTGTTTAGTAGGCTTTTGTTTTCTATATGAAGTTCCTGCTCTTTTGGATTGGCAAACTTGATTCACAATGCTGTTTTGGTATTCTAGGAAAGTGGCATCTGTGTTGCTTTATGCATTTCGGAATTCTGTAAAATGTAAGGGCATTTCAAAAGTAGAACTGATGCATGGTATAAAATAACCTTCTTATGAAGCGTTGTGTTTGGATATCAAAATTTGGTGTAGTAAAACTGAAGTAATATCTTGGATTGAATGGAGAACTTGGATATCCAGTACCACACACAATTTCACTCTTCAACACGAATGAAACTCACTAGTAGTAGTAGGTGCCAATGTTTGCAACCTCAAATTTGGAGCTTGAAGGCATCGTGGCCATCCGGGCAATCAATATTTTCCTTAACAGCTTGGATAGTAAAGAACAATGGTCTCGGATTACACATACAATGGTCTTGGATAGTAAAGAACAATGGTCTCGGATTGCACATACAATGGTCTTGGATAGTAAAGAAGAATGGTCCGGGCAATCAATATTGAAGTGATCTTGCCAGTTTCACCTCCTCAAAAGAAATTGAGTTCTCATTTTCATACATTGCTAATACTAAATCCAAAAAATTATTATAGCTCACAGAGAAACTCTCGGATTACAGAGACAGTTGTGTGACACCACATGAACATCTAACATGATGACAGCCTCAAACATCAGGACACTACAAAATCTCGAAAGCCCGTAGGACGGTGGCTTATCCGAGGAAGTTCATGATCACCAGGTGGAGCACCAGACTGCACAGGACGAAATCTGCAAAGGCCCTTTCTGGAGCAAGATCCTGCAGATAATGTTTTGACGTACAACCAACGTTATGCTGGAAATCTAAAGAACAAACCATCGCAGCAGATAAAACGCTAACAGTGAACGTGGACTTACCTTGAATTCCTTGTTGTCCTTGTTGACTTGAATACGGAGGCACACTGCAAAAAACGTAGACATTTACATATCATGCAGCCAATGGAAGGGTAACCAGGATCGAGAGGGGGTTAAGAAATTCTTACCAGCAAGCACCGCAGTTCCTATGCATGACAGGACACCAGAGAGGAAAGAGTTGAAGGGAAATGACCCAACTATTCCCATGTAAACAACCTGGTTTGCCACATAAGGGAGCATTTCAATAGTTTTCAAACGGCTCGGCCTTTTTGTAACTATATAGGTGAAGATAAGACTTATGGCTTATAAACTGAAGACAAGGGTAAAGATAATCAACAAACGAACGTGCTTAAAGGGAACTTGCACCGATCCTTATAATCTGGCCAGTACACACTACATCACGCATATCACCTTGAAAACAACGGCTAACACTTTCATCTGTCAAATCGAACATCAAGGGGCATACAATTGCTTAGCAATCCATGCCATTTTAGACCTACACGAATTTGGTTGCCAGATGGCTATGTACTGGGTACAGCAGATTCTTGCAACCTGATACCCTGCTCCTGTACAAAATTGAGAACTGTGGAATAATAAGTAAACATGATATCACCCTTTCTAAATCCTCACGCTATACTAGAGCAAGATATTTCAGAATGTGACAACCCTCTCTGCATCCTTGTTTTCTTGAAGATGGAAATTGTTCAAGTAAGATTTCAACTTGTTCATCCTAAATCATATATCCTCAACAAAACGTAAAGCATAAAAAATTACCTGAAGAAGGGCAGTCACCACGGCAAAAACCACGTACAGGTCAATGATCTGCAGAAATATGAGAATAGGATCATCAATCAGATATTCGACAGTGGCCACAGGCGGTAACACGAGAGAATGGCAATTGCCTTGAGATTTGTGGGCGTGGCGGCATAGGCCTTGTTCAGGGACTGGATCAGGAGCTTGGCATCCCCCGCAGCCTTCGGCATCCTCGCGAACCTTGCGCACTCAGAACGCTTGGAGCTAACCAGTAAGAAACAAAAACAATTCACAGTCAGATTCTCTTGCACGGTAACAAGGCTAGATGACAACCTAGCAGCTCACAGGCATGCGTTGGGAATTTGGACATGTTTGTTTCCAGAATGGTAATGCAAATGGTCAATGGATTTACACCGTTAGTGTGAACGAAAAAAGAGGGGCTGAAGTCGAAATTTGTTTGGTCACTTGGAAATGTAACTTCAATCAATCCCTAAATTTGGTGCGTGCCAACCCAAACCGGTAACTGGTAATCTGTATAGTTCGTGTGATATGACCAAATTAAAAACTCGGGAGAAATCAAACAAGAAGAACCGAGGGACGTGTTGGTTAACCAAGTTAGGGTTCAATGATTCTTCTTCTTCTCCTTGTTTGGTTTGGTTTTCCAACTGGTGACGGCATTTGATTACATTATACGCGGTGTTTGGTAAAGAACTTCCATCCTCACACTGGTCACGAAGCAAAAAAAAAAAAGAAGAACATAATAGATTCAAAACAGCCTGACAATCTAGAATTCTCAAGGCACCAGTAGCATCAAAGTAGAAATCTCAACTGACATTTGGATCTAGGACGGTCAGCAGTGGTGCAGCCTGCAACTGCAAGAGCAGCTTCTGAAGGAGAACAAGCTGGGATCTGGAGGGAGAGACGGGAGAGGAGGAGGCGCGGGAGATCCCGAGGGGAAGCGTCACTCACCTCAAGCAGTGTGAAGACGGGCTTCCGGCGGCGCGTAACGTAAGGAACTCGCAGGTGGGGATCGGATCGGGGGCCCTCCCTCCGCCGGCGGCGCTGCTGCGACTAGACGGAGATGAAGAAGATTGGGGTGGAAGAAGTTGGGCTGTACAGTCGGCTTGCGCGCACTGGACTGCTCGTTAGTGGGCCGAGCCCACCAAACAATGTTGTAGGGAGTCAGGTTGTACGTATCCCTCAAAGATACTAAAAAAAAAAACGTATCCCTAAAAAAAGGGGTAAAAATGTACGTATGATTTGCGTTTAAAAAAGGAAAAAAAAATGCGTGAAACCTCTAAAAAAAAGGTAAAAATGTGTGATTTCACTGGGAACTAGGGTAGAAACTGCAGACGGGTAAAAAAAATCGCCTTATATTTCTCACATAAATAATAATAATTCCACGGCAAAACAATGGTGCCCGCCAAACACGACACGATGTACCACTAGTGACTGCTCTCTTGCACAAAAGAATGGAATGAATGTAGAATCCACACACACACAAAGATCTCAGCTTCCAAAGAATCTGCCCCCAAATCTTCAGCACTTCTTGGCGAGGGCGCTCTTGGCCTTGTGCCGGAAGAGCACCCGCTTCCTCCCGCGGGTCGCGTTCTCCACCGTGATCACCACCTTGCCGGCCTCCGCCGCGCGGAACGAGTTGCGCACCGCCTCCTCCCCGGCGCCCACCTTCCTGCCCTTGCTCACCACGATGGTGTACGCGCCCTCGTCGGCCGGCACGAACTCCTCCGTGTACCTCACCTCCCACCCCAGCACCGTCAGGTCCCAGGTCAGCGTGGTGTCGCCCTCGGCCGCCTCGATCTCGATGGCCTCGGTGGCGCCCGCCTTCACGACCACCTCGGCGATCTCGGCGTCGTGCTCGCCGGAGAACTCGGCGTCCTCGCCGTCGCGCTTCAGCCCGCCGTACTTCACCGGGATGGCCTCGATCGGGATGTACTTGAGCAGCGTCTCGGTGACCTTGGAGGGCCGCGCCACCACCAGCTTGCTCTTGGTCCTCTGCGTCAGGAACGGGAAGAAGACGGCGCTGAAGGCGTAGTAGGAGAACGGCACGTTGATCAGGATCTGCGGCACACCAGCGCCACGCAAAATTCCAGTCAGATCTCGAAGCAAATTCAGTTAAAAATTTCGAATTCGGTTAAAATTTGAAGGCATGATTCGGGTGGTGGTACTGGTACTCACGTTCCGGGCGACGAGCTCCGGGTAATTGTCCTGGAAGAGGTCGAGCACCTGCTTCATGGCGACGCGGAGGTCCTTCTTGGCGGGGCCGGGGGAGCCGCGGAGGTCCGTCACCTGCAGCAGCGAAGCGACGCCGCCGGGGGTGAAGTCGAGCTCGGCGACGTGGCGCTCCATGGCGCGCACCCGCCACCGGAGGAACCGGGCCGGCTTCTTGCCGCCGTCGGTGCCCAGCGCGCTCTTGTACACGGCCTCGTCTGCGAACACGCCCAGCGCGTTGTAGCACACCGGGTGGCCCTCGCGGTCCGCGCCGTCCAGGTAGCACGCGCCCTCCGGGAGAGCGTCGTCCTCGTCGTCGCCGTCGGCGGCGGTGGCCGCCAGGCTCTTCCACTCCCGGCGCCACCGGAGCGTGCGGCGGAGCATCTCGAAGGCGGCCCCCGCCTTGAAGTCCCGCGCGCGGAGGAACTTGAGGAGCACCACGTCCGTCGCCTCGTCGCCCTTGCTCGGCAGCAGCGGCACGCCCCACAGCGCCACGTCCTTGTCGACGACCACGGCCACCGCCTTCTCGCCCTCCTCTTCCGCGGCGGCGGTCTCCTCCTTCTTCTCCTCTTCCGCCACGGCCTCCTCCTTCTTCTCCTCTTCCACCACGGCCTCCTCCTCCTTGGCTTCCTCCTCTTTCTTCTCCACGGCCGGCGCGGACACATCCTCCTTCTTAGCCTCCTCCGCCTCTTCCTTCTTCTCCTCAGCGACCGCCTCCTCCTCCTTCTCCTCAGCCGCAGCCACCGGCTTCTTCTCCACGGCCTTCTTCTTCTTCTTCCCCTCCTTCTTCTTGGCCTCCACCTTCACCTTCACCTTGCCACTCCCGTCCTCCAAGTCAAACAGCTTGCCGTCCACCACGGCCTCCTCGACCATGGCGCGGAGCTCAGCGAGCGCCTTCCTCTCGTGGTCCTTGAGATCGCCCAGGCGATTGCTCTCCTCCCTGAACGACATGTTCTTGGCCACCACAGCAGCCGCGCCCGCCTCCACCTCGACCTTAGCCGGCGCCGCCGCCACCGCCTCGACAGCCCCGCCGGAGACGACCTCCACGCCCATGCCGCCGATCACTCACTCACTCAACAAGGAACCTCGCAAATAAGCAAAGATGGCCGGAGATTCCCGTGCGGTGTCAGAAGAGAAGGTGGGCTGGTGGCAGGTGGTGTGTGGAGCGGGGAGGAAGAAGGGAGCGCTATATAGCGGGCACCTGCAGCCTCGCAACGGCTACGGGGCGGGGGCCAATGGGGTGGCGCCAGATGGGACGGGGGGGAGCCGTTGGGTCGTCCGCCTTCGCTTTTCCTTTTTTCCTTCTGCGGCGGGCCGGCCCATGCCAACGGCTACCTTGCGTTGCTAACCGCTTTTTGTTTTTTGTTTTTTTTGGCGCGGCAGTGCTGGTTACAGCTTACAGGCAGCCAGTAGAGAGGCCAGCCATGCTATGCTAGCCTGTTTTTTTTTTCTTTTAGAAAAAAAGAGATGCTAGGCTGTTGTTTGTTGTTTGATTGATTGATACGCTTTTGTTGTTGGTGTTAAATAAGTACTAATAAATAAATCTGACTGGGTGACTGCCAGCTCGGATTTTGACCTGACAGCAGGGGCGCTCTCGCTCTCGTTCTTGTTCTAGGCCACGTCGTCATACTGTTCGCACAACAATTATGAAAATAAATAATGTATCATTGCATTTAGTGGCGCATTGTTTATGGCGTCGCAGCTAATTGCAAGCTGGAGAAATGCATGCAAAAGGGGTGGTGGTTTCAATTTGTAGCACGGACTAGCGCCCACTTCAAAAGAAAGGGGAAAAAAAGGGCAAAGGAACAGGTGCACCCCGTACGTCTGGGTTGGCCTACGAAGCAGGCGTCCTTGTTCTAGGCCAAATCATATGTTTCATACTGTAGTGGCCTAAGATATGCCTTTTGAAAGCTTGGGAAATAAAAGAAGCGGTGGTTTTGATACCGACGAACAGACGCGCACACTTTTTAAAAAAAATATACTCTCTCCGTCTCAAAATAAGTGTCTTAAGCTTAGTATAATTTTATACTAGAACTAGTACAAAGTTGAGACAGAGAGAGTAATAGTTTTGGTGAAGGGCAAGTACACCTTCGGTTGGCCCATACAGCTGCAGTTACCAACGTTTGCCAAAAAAAAAAGAAAGAGAGAGTAGGCTGTACCGTGTACAGCACAGCGCAGCAAAGAGCAAAGGAAAGCAGCCGACTGTTGAGCAAAAGCTGACAGCCGTTGCCGTTGCCGTTGCCAATCAAGCAGAAACAGCCTTGCTTTCGGTCCAGCTGGTTGCCCATCAGAAACACCTAGCAAGGCCAGTTGCTACCTGTTAAACGAAGAGCCAGCCAACGGCAACAGGACACAGGCACGATTGAACGACGCAAAGTTAAGCGGGAAAGAAAAGAAAATGCTGGTTAATGGTCCAATCATCAGAGATTTTGGAAGCATTCGTCGGGTCCAGCGCAGCATGGGACCAACCGCCCAAATCCTGCCCCAAGTAGATTTGGCCACCACATGGTCGATGGGGGTGGTACAGGATCAAATTATGGACTTCCGGTGAGCAAATCATGGGCTTCTGCTGATGCATACTACCAATGCCAAGGATAAATGTTTGTCGTGGACCTCCCAACTGCTACAACCGTCGGAAGGGCATACTACAAGAATAACAATTAATTACAATATCATCATCCTGCTTACTATACACCACGTCCCAGCAAATGCCATGTGGCCGTCATCTTAGCCATCTTCCCCACCAGGAATCAGCCCAAAATTCATGAATGATGGAAGTTAGCCAGTTTGTGCCCATCATACGGCAAACATCGGCTTGCGCCATCCACAAAAGCGGCCATACCATCGCAACCGCGCCAGCCCGAGTAAAGGGAATCAGCGTTTGTAACTTGTCGATTTCTGAAGCACCTGCTGCTGCTTCACCACCTTTGCCACGATCTCCTTATCTGCTTCCTTGTATTCACCAGTAACCCTGTGGGAGCGAATAGGATTATCATTTTGGATATTTAGCTTGCTGTGCAGTCCGAATACAAGGTAAATATGTCTTTGGCGGGTTACATAAACCATAAATGACTCTGATTTTCAAAGGCACTTAATATGTTGAAATGGTTCTGAATGATCATCAGGAGATCTCAATTCAGGAAATGATGGAGACAATTAAGTTTTTGTGATGAGCATACCGGTCATATGTCAAGAAAGCATCCCCTATTTGCCCAATCACTTTATTCCGCACCTTCTTCATACAGACCTATGATTCCCCATCCAACCCGGAAAAACAGACAAGGAATGGGTCATGCACCGGCATCAAAACGAAGCAAAATAGGTTACAAAGGTGCAAAAAATCAACCTGCACGACATCAACAGGGCCAGCATCTGGATCCCTGTTTCGGTGTATGACGATACCATTATCACATTTGTTTATGAAATGTGCACTTCCACTGATGTCGTACATATTAGGCGGTGCGCCATTCCAGTTGTGAAGCTTTTTATAAAACATTAACACCAAATGAGGCCCCATTGTATAGAGTGCAATTGTGTTGAAAAGATCAACATGGGATTATGTAAAATTTGATTACCTGCCTAGGGTGCGCAACAAACCATACGTGACATGAATGATGTTGAGCAAAACGCTTAATCTTCGTAAGGATCTGGCTGACATATTCTGTCTCAGTTCTGTTAACAACATAGCAAAAGAGTTAACTCACCAAAAACAAAAGGAAAACATGTAGCTGGGTAATAGCATAGTTATAGTTGACATACTTGCAAAAACGCTACCTATCTTTTACAAAGAATGTATGGAACCGCTATTAGTAAACGGCAAAGTCATGCTCATGAGAGATTTAAGTAATGCTTACTGATTTGGAGGGCGCTGATGGTCAAGCTCATTATAAGGATCAATCACAAGACCACGTACTCCATGTCTTAGAACTGCAGCTTTAGCAAGATTAAGAACCCAATCGATGGATGGAAGGCAATCATCTTCACACCTGATTAAGCAACACATATTCAACATCAACTTACCGTGAACCGCCATTTCATACAGGCACATCATCCAAGAGAAATACAACTACTATTCCTTCCGAGTAAAGTGCGCATGAAGAGAAGCCAAGACACATACTGATGCTACCACACGTTTCTAAATAGAGCGGTCTTGATGACTGAAAATAAACATTGCTAATAGTGGCAGCTACCAATGTAGCCGTAGATCAATGAAGATATAAGTGTTGTGACCATATCTTAGCAGTTTAGCAGTTTAGCAGACCTTGGAAGTGCTATGGAGACCTTTCAAGCGGCCACAAGGAAATAATTTTGTTTTTTATTTCGCTTCCTCAACAAGCTATATAGGCAGCACAAAACCCAAGCGACAGGGTTTGACTCCAATGAAAGCGAGATCAATTTTGGTAAAAAAAGAGAGATAAGTAGAAAATTTGAAGCTAAAAAATATTTAAATTCCAAAGTTCATATTGAGAAATTACTTAGACAGACTAGGCTTATATTTTTCTAGAAATGGAATGGGAGAATGATAACTATAATGTGTTGCTCCTTTCCATATAATACATTTGGATTATAGTGCTTACATGCTTCTTTTTGCTATTTATGCCACCGCTCTTTGTTGCTTAGTTCCTACTATCATTTGGAATTTCAAGCTAGTATCGACCAGACCCTTACCAACGTCCACATATGGAACAAACATATGATACAATGTATGGTAAGTTTATACAAGTAATCATTTAGTTCTGTGTTTAGTGTAGTTCATATCACAAATATATAATTTTATTTTAAAAATGTAAAAACCAGTATTGATTAAAACTTAAAACACTTTCAAGGGTGCTTTCTGAAACAATGCTGCAAGGTGGGGTGGTTGCTCGCCTTCAATCTGGTTACATGCACACACCACAAGATAGCAGCTCCAGTTCTAAAATTTGCGTAAGGTGGGTTTCATGGGAAGATCCAAATCGTCTTTGAAAACCCTGACGACTTTACCACTATTTATAACAATGTAACTGAACTTAGTATATACCTAATCAGATGGAATGACTCATTCAACCATTCTTTGCCTTCCTCAAATTCATCTTGACTCATCCGTTCCACAGAGCCCCCATATCTGTAGAAACCAAAACAAGGATTGCTAAACCAACTAGATGTAATCACAGAACATTCAAAACAGTAAGAATAAATAGCCAAGTTCAGAGTGGAATCTATTCCAAAGTATCTTCTGTTGACTTCACAGTTGATAGCACGTGAGCTTACTCTTCCTCAAAAAGAATTGTTCTTTAAAAGGCAGTTGCTTATTCTAGGTATCACATATGAGATCAGATAAAACAGAGATACACTTGCAGACTCTTATCCTTACCTAGCATCAAAGAAAGGTTTCTTAATGTGCTTCTCCAATAGTTTCCGGGCATGGTCTCTAACCTAAACACCAAAATCATCGTTATTTCGAGGTGTCGAATGAAATGAAAGGCTAGATAGCATTGATAGTAAACAATGGCTTGCCTTGTTTTCCATCGAGCATAGTACAAATTTCCACCCACACTTATTGTTTATATTACACAGTAATGCATCGATCCACTCACTTTTGCCGGAATTTGGTACTCCTGTTACTATGGTCAACTCCCCAGGAACAACCTGCAGGCAAATAAACAAAATCATATGAGAAATTGTGGGTAATGCATTGAAGTCTGCAACTATAGCTTCCAATGTGCTACAGTTCAGGCCATCTTTTTGGGCACGCTAGCCACTGATGCTGGAATATTATAATTGCTTTCAGCTAGATCAACAAGTCAGAAAACATTGGCTACATGCCACATGTCAACAGCTATTCCCAAAATTGGTTAAATAATCTGGTTTCATGCCACATATCAATAGCTATTGCAGTCAGAAAACGACATTCTATGTGCAAATAAAGAAAAGAAAGGGAACTCTTGGCAGGAAGAAAATCACCTAGTTGTTTTTAACAAGTATCAAGGAGCCATAATACATGACTACACAGTATGAAGTTCACTGAAATTGGTTAAATGATCTGATTTCATGGCATATGTCAACAGCCATTGCGGTCAAAAAACAAGCTTCTATGTGCAAAAGACAACAAAGGAACTCTTTAACTTGGCAAGGGATGAACCCAGCTCAAACCGATCAAAATAGGACGAAAAATAAATAAAAAACACAACTAATATATACCTTGTAGAGCGCATCCATACATGTCCAACCAGTAGGAATTCCAAGCTCATCCCCATGAATTCCTAGATAATAACTATCGATCTCAGGGAAGAAATCTTTGAAGTTGAATAGACCTCTTATAGGATACAGTTCTGCACCTTCTATAACTTCTTTCAATGCTTGTGGTCCTAAGAACATAAGTACCTGTAGTTGAAAAGGGAGTTACAAGGATCAACCACAGGATGTGTAAGAACACCCAAAGTTAAAAAACAAAGTTGTCTAGTTTCATAAAAAAGAGCTAAAGATAATAGGAACTGAACTCAAATGTGGTATATATTTCAGATGGTTCTTCAGAATGTAGATTAATTGCACACACAAAACCTTACATGCTTTAATTAAGAACAACAAGTAGATTACTTTCAGAAAGCATCATAATATGTTAATACTACAATCTAGGATGAGAAAGTTAACACATGACTCTCGATACCAGTTAGCATAAGCTTATCGCTAGAGAGTCACGTTAGGAGCAGGACAATTTTACACCTCTTAGACCCTGGTCGTACTTTAACATCAGAAACCTTTCAGCATGAAAAACAAGCAAAAGAATTATAGCAATATTATTTATTAGTCAAAGTTGCATATGCATGCCATAAAAAACCTCGTTAGCATCTTTGCAAAATTCTGTCTCATTCTTCTTTGGCCATTTGACCCTCCAACACCTGATTGCATCAAATTAAATGTGGCAAACGAGTTAAATGAGGACCTGCACAGCCATAGGTAATTGAAGTAATTGTGGAAGCTTGTGATTGCAACACAATGGCACACAAACCTTTCTTTACCAAGACGTCGAGCAAGTTCCTCAGCAAGAGCCTGCCCTGGAGGATCAGCATCTGTTGCCAGTATTATCCTAGATGCCTAATACCATATAGCGAAACATATTCAGTACACCAAAACTTCTAACTTAACAATAGAGTTTGCGAATAACTTGAAACGAGGAAAATGCGCACCGGGTCAAGATACTCTTTGCAGTTCCACAGATATGAATACTTTTTATCCTAGCTTTACAGGGAACGTAAGAAGATGTTAGATCACAGTTAAGGTTTCCAGTACAGATCAGCTCACATTAAAGGAGCTATACTACAAAATAACAGTGGCAAACATAAACTGTAGTGACAAAACTAGCAAGTATCAGAAAATAGTTCTAACATGATCTTTGTCCGGAAGTTTGTTTGATACTTTCGCTGGTGCACCATCTGGCACACTCACACAATTACGATAGCCAGCCTCCTCCATGGAAAGTTTATCAATTTCACCCTCAACCTACAATGTCAGAAAGGACAACAAGCTAGTAAATACTTCGTGAACTCAAGCTGAAATGGATTGGTAACAAAAAATAAATAAGAAAAATGTCGCATGGCTAATGTAGAACATACAATGATAATATCGCGTGCTTGCTTTATATCATCCAGACCATACAAAATTTTCTCTGTGTTTGCCTCCTGTTAAGAAGAAAAAATGAGTATGAACAACATTCATATATATTAAGCATGCAACCTAAAAAGGAACAGCAGAACAAACCTGTGAAAATTTCTTAGAGACTTCCCTGTATTTGCAGCCAACAAGGACTTTATCACGTCTATAGGTGAAAGCAATAACAATCTGCAAACGAAATACCATATGTGTGTATCCCAATGCATGTTTTTCCATAGCGAAAATGCATCAAAAGTACAGTCATACCTTGTTATTCCTTTTACGTTGCGATACGTTGTTCCTTCGAAGTGTTTTTGCCGATATCATTCTTTCTGAAAAGTATGTCACGAGCTGCAAGAGATAACCATCTTACAGAATACCCATGTACAAAAGTTTTTGCCAGCATACAACAAAGAATGCAAAAGAGAACTATGAAGATGGTTTCGGTATCATTTGAAGAATATACCAATCAAAAAAGTCTACTTGATAATACTTCCATTACCTCATCACAAAGAGGCTCGAGACGAAGGTCCTCTTCACAAAGTTTTCTGATAATCTTAACTGGCTGATTTGCTTTGACTTCCTGGTCACTTTCATTTTCATTTCCAGAGTCCTTTGCTTTGTACGCCTTCGAAACTCCATCAGGCTGCAGACGTAAGACAGAACAATAGTGGTATCAAGATGTTATATTAATTTCAGTTTTGTTTAAGTTGTTGGTAAACCCACCTGGGTATAGCCTTTCCATCCACAATTCGCTCTAAAACAAGTCCAGTTTCCATGTGTACTGAAGAAACAGCATAGAACAGAGATCAGATGACAGATAGCCTACAGTACATATACCTTAAGAAAAACTCCAACTAACAATCTGGAAGTGTGCTGTACATAAAAACTCACCCATCTTCCCGGATGAAGACACTGAGGCTTCGTTCCTCGGTTGAGCCCCCTTCACACTAGTTAACAGAAGGGAAAGCATACTTAATCATTTTGTGCTTGATAGATCAAAAATATAAAGTACAATGGATCAGCAAAATAACATATATTTATCTGTACTATTATATACAGATGAACGTGTTTGTAAGCTGGTCATCAAACTGATCACAATATACAGCTACTTCCAGAGCGCTCTTTTTGTGAAAGGCAGGCCCGTTAATACATACTTCCAATGTGTGTGATATGTGAAACAGAAATGAGCTAATTAAACTGATCAAAACAAACTGTAGCTGTGAATTCTTGATGTTCTCAATCCAGACAAAATAACCCTTTTAGCTTACTTGCTTACCCAACTACATACATCATGAAAAGAAGAGAAAATGGGAAGAGCAATTCTTAATATCAGAAAAGGCATACCTGTGGGCAAATCGTCCGTTGAAAAATGCCAAGCCTCCACTGGGTCATATCTATTCCTTCCTTTTTCATCTTCTCAACCACCTTCCCTAATCGTTCTTCACGAGCCCTTCTCTCCTCCGTGGAACTAACTGTTATCCCAGAATGACAGCACATCAGTACAAAACTAAAAACAATAAGGATCCTACATCCAGCTGTTACTAAGCATTAGCAAACCACTTTCAACGCCAGAAAACAGCAGCTATGCAAAAACGCAGGTGTCCGAGGTTATTCACAACCGAGAGTCCGACAGAGCTCAAGTTCCGTAAAACAGAGTAAAACGCTTTTTCTAGACACGGACCAAGATTTCTTTCGAGCGCGATCTCCGTTGATACCATGTATATATAAGAACGCAGGCTTGAGAGCTATCTAGCTTACATACAGGCCAAAAGAATAAGAAATGTAACGCGGTACTGAAATTTCAGTAAGCACTGAACCAGCAATGCTCGCTCGGCGCAAGAGCTCCCTGTTGCAGGCGGCGCGTGATGCCGAAAGAAGAAGGAGCCAACGAATCGAGCATTACCATTCCTGGCGCGCGGGGCGGCGGCGGGCACGGCCTCGGCGGGGGCGGTCCCGAAGCAGCAGGCGAGCTCGGCCCGCCGGGGGAGGCGGGTCCGGGAGGGGAAGGATTGGAGGAGGCGGACGCGGTGGCCCCCCGCGGCGGCGAAGGCGGCGGGGAAGCGGCGGCGCGCGGCGAGGAGGGGACCCGAGCCCCCTGCGCCCGCGGAGGTGGAGGCGGCCATGAGGAGGAGCGACTGGAGGGAGGGCCGCGGTGGCATGGCGAGGCGGAGTTGGGGGGAGGGGGCGCTAGGGTTTCGGGGCGCTGGGCATGGGCTGGGGGAATCGGTGGAGGTCTTGGGGAGGAAGGAAAGAGAGGCGATGAGAGGAGGAGCAGAGGATTTTTGGATTGGATAGGAATAGGAGGGGAAGGGAGGAGGGCGAGGGAGGGGTTTAGGGTTTTACGCGCCGGCCGCCCGGCCGCGTGTTCCCCGGACTTGTGCTTACACATGGGTCCCGCTGCCAGGGACTTGGGAAACTTTCCAAGTGGTTCAGGGCGTGTTTGGCAGCCATAGTGTTTGGTTGTGTGCATTGATTCGGTTCATGTAACTATAGAGCTAACACTTATACTTAACACACAGAGTTATATAGTGCCTCTTGACTGTGATAGACAGTGATTGCGGCCTCGCGTCCGACACGACGAGCAAGGAGTCTCGGGCGAGCGTTCCCGCCGGCGTCACGACGATCTAGTTGCTAGCATCGCTGCCGCACAGAAAGTTTGTGCGGAGGAGCGTTGAGGAAGAGGACGGAGGAGGAGAAGTACAACGTGTGTCGGACCATGGCGAGTGCGGTGGACCGTGGTCACGGCGCCGCCTGCGACATGATGAGCACGGAGTTTCGGACGAGCGTTCCTGCCGGCGCGCGCGGCGAACTAGTTGCTACTGTCGCCACCATAGAGAATTTCCGCGCGGAGAAGCGTTGAGACAGAGGACGGGGAGTAGAAATGCAGTGCGTGTCGGATCATGGCGACTGCGATGGACAGTGGTCGTCGCGCCACGTCCGACACGATGTGCACGAAATTCTGCGCGAGCGACCCCGTCGACGGCACATCGAACTAGTTGCTAGCCTCGTCGTTGTAGAGAAAGTCTGTACGGAGATAGTGGACAAGGGAAGAAAAATGGAGTGCTCGTGTCATGACAGCGTTGGTGCAGTAGGACGAGAAAGAGAATGCCAAGATGACCGACACCAGAAACGACTCCGATGTAGTAGGATGCGGGCATGGAGGTCAAGAGGAACGATGCCAGCGTCGAAAGGGGTGAATAGGAGGGGTCTGAGACAGAGGGTAGAGGAGAAAAAATACAGTGTGTGCGTAATTGCGGCGTCAGTGCAGTAGTATCATCGAAACAGAAAACTTGCAACATGAATGTCGTGTAAAACTACGTTATGAAGCTACCGGTGAAAGAAAAATTCAAACGGCCGAAACTTCGAATCGATCGCAAAAATGGAACTGTAACATCGATGTGCATCTTTTTCGTGTAGATCTTATCTCGAATCAAAGCACCGTTGTGTAGATTAGAAAGGAAAAGGAAAAAAGGAGATTGGTGAGGAGCTTAGTGAAGGTAGAAGAAGAAGCACGTACGTACAGAGCTCACATCCCTCCAGCCTCATGTCGTGCACGGGCTCACCCATGTGCTCTCGTTGTGGCTCAACTCATCCTGCCTCGTAAGAAACCGTCGATCTGGGCGTGCCCAGAGAGCCAGGCCCAAAGACACTTTAAGTTTTGTGTGATGCACGGCCAACAATAAATGCAGGTAACCAAACAATCCAGTTTCTTCCTACATGGGTGTGGTTGGGCCTAATGCAGGCAACCAAACACATCCTTGTGATTTTTTTCTTCTTCTTTGTTTGGAAACATAGTATAGTTATAGTACCTTTTGAAAAATAGAACATAGTACAGTACTCCTGCCGATTCAAAACAAGAGTTGCAGTTTTGAACTGGTCCAAATCAAAATTGCAACACTTATTATGGAGCGGAGGTAGTAGTATTTGGAAGGAGAGTATTTGGATTCATTAGATAAATATACATATGTAATTAATTGTCATCCTACATATACCCTACATTTTAGTTAAAAGTGGTGGTTTCCGCTTTTATGCCGGCATCATGCTTGGCTCATGTCGTTTGCATATTCACAAGGCGATGTGTACTCTTGACTCTCATTGATATTTATTGTCCTCCTCCTTTTTGGAAGTTTTTCAGTAATAGTTGGATCATTTATTTTAAATGATGTGTTCCCTCTAACAAAATAGTATAGATTTATATAAAGGAGATTAAGAAGAGCGGTGGTTGGTGGTCGAACCATCACCAACACCCATTTTATATATGACAAAAACTATGTTTTTAGGTTAAGAGTATATTTCCCATTTAATCTCTGCTCCAAAGATCAATCCAAGCATTAGAGCATCTCTAGCAGACCCTTAAAAACGTGAAACCGTAAACGCGGTTTCCAGTTCACGAAAAACGCGTTATAAGGATAGATTCGAACTGCGATCGAACTAACCCCTTAAACTTCAACTATAAATCAAATTTTCGCTTATATTTTCCCTCATATCTTCTTCCTTTCGCCCCGTGTCCATGGTCAACTAAATTCGCTCCTAAAAACGGCGTAGAACGCACGAAGAGGCCAAATACGAAGCCGCCGGCATTCAGGACGGCTCACACGAAGCGACCATCGCCGTAGCTAGCTAGCTCCTCTGTCACTGAATCCATCGAGGAGCTAGTTAGTTAGCTAGCTAGCTCCCGTTCCCAAATCCATCCAGGAGCTAGCTAGCTAGCTCCCCGCGCCATTGCCGAATCCGCCCAGGACGACAGGGCTGCCGCCAGGACTGGTGGGGTGGCGGCAGCGAGGACTGACACGCGGCGGCCGGGGGTGGACGGGACGACGTCTGGGAACAAGCCATGAAGGTTCTGATGGTTGTTGGGCACCCTCGGGTTGGCTCCGAAATCCTTATATTCACAGGTTCAATGGGGATATTTACCATGCCCCTTAAAAAATCTTACAGGCAAAAGTCGTTTACGAAGTCTCTTTGGGACACTTTTTTAGCGCAGAAGTGTAAAATGACGGTTACTTTACGGGTTCATGAGTTATACAGGGTCTGCTAAAGTTGCTCTTAGACTTTTCCCTTAACTTTTGGTTGTTATTACCATTACTTTTTGAAGGTGCGTTATATCGACTAGAGGGGGGTGAATAGGAGATTTTTAGAATTTCATCGCCGAGGAAATGATGGGGAACATCGCATGGGAAACAAAAAATTTCCTACGCGCACGAAGACCTATCATGGTGATGTCCATATACGAGAGGGGATGAGTGATCTACGTACCCTTGTAGATCGTACAGCAGAAGCATTAGTGAACGCGGTTGATGTAGTGGAACGTCCTCACGTCCCTCGATCCGCCCCGCGAACAATCCCGCGATCAGTCCCACGATCTAGTACCGAACGGACGGCACCTCCGCGTTCAGCACACGTACAGCTCGACGATGATCTCGGCCTTCTTGATCCAGCAAGAGAGACGGAGAGGTAGAAGAGTTCTCCGGCAGCGTGACGGCGCTCCGGAGGTTGGTGATGACCTTGTCTGAGCAGGGCTCCGTCCGAGCTCCGCAGAAACGCGATCTAGAGGAAAAACCGTGGAGGTATGTGGTCGGGCTGCCGTGGAAAAGTCGTCTCAAATCAGCCCTAAAACCTCCGTATATATAGGTGGGAGGGAGGGGACCTTGCCTTGGGGCTCAAGGAGCCCCAAGGGGGTCGGCCGAGTCCAAGGGGGAGGACTCTCCCCCCCAAACCGAGTTGGACTTGGTTTGGTGGGAGGGAGTCCCCCTTCCTTCCCACCTCCTCCTTTTTTTTTCTTTCTCTCTTGATTTTCTTCTCCTTGGCGCATAGAGCCTTTTGGGCTGTCCCACCAGCCCACTAAGGGCTGGTGTGTCACCCCCAAGGCCTATGGGCTTCCCCGGGGTGGGTTGCCCCCCCGGTGAACTCCCGGAACCCATTCGTCATTCCCGGTACATTCCCGGTAACTCCGAAAACCTTCCGGTAATCAAATGAGGTCATCCTATATATCAATCTTCGTTTCCGGACCATTCCGGAAACCCTCGTGACGTCCGTGATCTCATCCGGGACTCCGAACAACATTCGGTAACCAACCATATAACTCAAATACGCATAAAACAACGTCGAACCTTAAGTGTGCAGACCCTGCTGGTTCGAGAATTATGTAGACATGACCCGAGAGACTCCTCGGTCAATATCCAATAGCGGGACCTGGATGCCCATATTGGATCCTACATATTCTACGAAGATCTTATCGTTTGAACCTCAGTGCCAAGGATTCATATAATCCCGTATGTCATTCCCTTTGTCCTTCGGTACGTTACTTGCCCGAGATTCGATCGTCAGTATCCGTATACCTATTTCAATCTCGTTTACCGGCAAGTCTCTTTACTCGTTCCATAATACAAGATCCCGCAACTTACACTAAGTTACATTGCTTGCAAGGCTTGTGTGTGATGTTGTATTACCGAGTGGGCCCCGAGATACCTCTCCGTCACACGGAGTGACAAATCCCAGTCTTGATCCATACTAACTCAACTAACACCTTTGGAGATTCCTGTAGAGCACCTTTATAGTCACCCAGTTACGTTGCGACGTTTGATACACACAAAGCATTCCTCCGGTGTCAGTGAGTTATATGATCTCATGGTCATAGGAATAAATACTTGACACGCAGAAAACAGTAGCAACAAAATGACACGATCAACATGCTACGTCTATTAGTTTGGGTCTAGTCCATCATGTGATTCTCCTAATGACGTGATCCAGTTATCAAGCAACAACACCTTGTTCATAATCAGAAGACACTGACCATCATCGATCAACTGGCTAGCCAACTAGAGGCATGCTAGGGACGGTGTTTTGTCTATGTACCCACACATGTAAATGAGTCTTCATTCAATACAATTATAGCATGGACAATAAACAATTATCTTGATACAGGAATTATAATAATAACTATATTTATCATTGCCTCTAGGGCATAATTCCAACAGTCTCCCACTTGCACTAGAGTCAATAATCTAGCCCTCACATCACCATGTGAATTACATTGTAATAAATCTAACACCCATACAGTTCTGGTGTCGATCATGTTTTGGCCGTGGAAGAGGTTTAGTCAGCGGGTCTGCTACATTCAGATCATGTGCACTTTGGATATATTTACGTCCTCTTCCTCGACGTAGTCACGGATGAGGTTGAAGCGTCGTTTGATGTGTCTGGTCTTCTTGTGAAACCGTGGTTCCTTTGCTAAGGCAATGGCACCCGTGTTGTCACAGAACAAGGTTATTGGATCCAGTGCGCTTGGCACCACTCCAAGATCCGTCATGAACTGCTTCATCCAGACACCCTCTTTAGCTGCCTCCGAGGCAGCCATGTACTCCGCTTCACATGTAGAATCTGCTACGACGCTTTGCTTGGAACTGCACCAGCTTACTGCACCACCATTAAGAATAAATACGTATCCGGTTTGCGACTTAGAGTCGTCTGGATCTGTGTCAAAGCTTGCATCGACGTAACCTTTTACGGCGAGCTCTTCGTCACCTCCATATACGAGAAACATCTCCTTAGTCCTTTTCAGGTACTTCAGGATATTCTTGACCGCTGTCCAGTGATCCACTCCTGGATTACTCTGGAACCTACCTGCCATACTTATGGCCAGGCTAACATCCGGTCTAGTGCACAGCATCGCATACATGATAGAACCTATGGCTGAAGCATAGGGGACGGAGGGCATATGCTCTCTATCTTCATCAGTTGCTGGGCACTGAGTCTTACTCAATCTCGTACCTTGTAAAATTGGCAAGAACCCTTTCTTGGACTGTTCCATTTTGAACCTCTTCAAAACTTTATCAAGGTATGTGCTTTGTGAAAGTCCTATCAGGCGTTTTGATCTATCCCTATAGATCTTAATGCCTAGAATGTAAGCAGCTTCTCCTAGGTCCTTCATAGAGAAACTTTTATTCAAGTAACCTTTTATGCTCTCCAAAAACTCTACGTTGTTTCCAATCAGTAATATGTCATCCACATATAATATTAGAAATGCCACAGAGCTCCCACTCACTTTCTTGTAAATACAAGATTCTCCAACTACTTGTATAAACCCAAACGCTTTGATCACCTCATCAAAGCGTTTGTTCCAACTCCGAGATGCTTGCACCAGTCCATAAATGGATCGCTGGAGCTTGCACACCTTGTTAGCATTCTTAGGATCGACAAAACCTTCGGGTTGTATCATATACAACTCTTCCTTAAGGAAACCGCTAAGGAACGCTGTTTTGACATCCATCTGCCAGATTTCATAATCAAAAAATGCAGCTATTGCTAACATGATTCTGACAGACTTAAGCATCGCTACGGGTGAGAAAGTCTCATCGTAGTCAACTCCTGGAACTTGTGAAAAACCCTTTGCCACAAGTCGAGCTTTATAAACGGTCACATTGCCGTCAGCGTCCGTCTTCTTCTTAAAGATCCATTTGTTCTGAATAGCCTTGTGGCCCTCAGGTAGTATCTCCAAAGTCCACACTTTGTTCTCATACATGGATCCTATCTCGGACTTCATGGCTTCTAGCCATTTGTTGGAATCTGGGCCCACCATTGCTTCTTCATAATTTGCAGGTTCATTGTTGTCTAACAACATGATTGATAAGACGGGATTACCGTACCACTCTGGAGCAGCACGTGATCTCGTCGACCTGCGTGGTTCAACAGAAACTTGAACTGGAGTTTCATGATCATCATCATTAACTTCCTCCTCAACCGGCATCGCAACGACAGAGGTTTCCCCTTGCTCTGCGCCACCATCCAGAGGGATGAGAGGTTCGACAACCTCGTCAAGTTCTATCTTCCTCCCACTCAATTCTCTCGAGAGAAACTCCTTCTCGAGAAAAGCTCCGTTCTTAGCAACAAATACTTTGCCCTCGGATTTGAGATAGAAGGTGTACCCAACTGTCTCTTTTGGGTAACCTATGAAGACACACTTTTCCGCTTTGGGTTCCAGCTTTTCAGGCTGAAGCTTTTTGACATAAGCATCACATCCCCAAACTTTAAGAAATGACAACTTTGGCCTTTTGCCATACCACAGTTCGTATGGTGTCGTCTCAACGGATTTTGATGGTGCCCTATTTAAAGTGAATGCAGTTGTTTCTAATGCATAACCCCAAAACGATAACGGCAAATCAGTAAGAGACATCATAGATCGCACCATCTCTAATAAAGTACGATTACGACGTTCGGACACACCATTACACTGTGGTGTTCCAGGCGGTGTCAACTGTGAAACAATTCCACATTGTCTTAAGTGATCACCAAACTCGAAACTTAGATATTCACCCCCACGATCAGACCGTAGGAACTTGATCTTCTTGTTACGATGATTTTCCACTTCACTCTGAAATTGCTTGAACTTTTCAAATGTTTCAGACTTGTGCTTCATCAAGTAGACGTAACCATATCTACTCAAATCGTCAGTGAAGGTGAGAAAATAACGATATCCGCCGCGTGCCTCCACGCTCATCGGACCACACACATCGGTATGTATGATTTCCAATAAGTCACTTGCACGCTCCATTGTTCCGGAGAATGGAGTCTTAGTCATCTTGCCCATGAGGCATGGTTCGCATGTGTCAAGTGAATCAAAGTCAAGTGACTCCAAAAGTCCATCAGCATGGAGTTTCTTCATGCGCTTTACACCAATATGACCTAAGCGGCAGTGCCACAAAAATATGGTGCTATCATTGTTTACTCTAACTCTTTTGGTCCCAATGTTATGTACATGCGTATCGCTATCAAGATTCAATATGAACAATCCTCTCACATTCGGTGCATGACCATAAAAGATGTTACTCATAGAAATAGAACAACCATTATTCTCTGACTTAAAAGAGTAACCGTCTCGCAATAAACAAGATCCAGATATAATGTTCATGCTCAACGCAGGCACTAAATAACAGTGATTTAAGTTCATCACTAATCCCGACGGTAGCTGAAGTGACACTGTGCCGACGGCGATTGCATCAACCTTGGAACCATTTCCTACGCGCATCGTCACTTCATCTTTCGCCAGCCTTCGTCTATTCCGCAGTTCCTGTTTCGAGTTGCAAATATGAGCAACAGAACTGGTATCGAATATCCAGGCACTACTACGAGAGCCGGTTAAGTACACATCAATAACATGTATATCAAATATACCTGATTTCTCTTTGCCCGCCTTCTTATCTGCCAGATACTTGGGGCAACTGCGCTTCCAGTGACCCATACCCTTGCAATAGTAACACTCCGTTTCAGGCTTAGGTCCAGCTTTGGGTTTCTTCGGTGGATTGGCAACAGGCTTGCCGCTCTTCTTCGAATTTCCCTTCTTGTCTTTGCCGTTTCTCTTGAAACTAGTGGTCTTATTCACCATCAACACTTGATGCTCTTTACGGAGTTCAGACTCTGCGACTTTCAGCATCGCAAACAACTCGCCGGGAGACTTGTTCATCCCTTGCGTGTTGTAGTTCAACACAAAGCCTTTATAGCTTGGCGGCAGTGATTGAAGGATTCTGTCAGTGATAGCCTCTTGGGGAGTTCAATCCCCAGCTCAGCTAGACGGTTTGAGTACCCAGACATTTTGATCACATGTTCACTAACAGACGAGTTTTCCTCCATCTTGCAAGCATAGAATTTATCGGAGGTCTCATACCTCTCGATCCGGGCGTTCTTATGAAAGATAAACTTCAACTCCTGGAACATCTCAAATGCTCCATGACGCTCAAAGCGACGTTGAAGTCCCGGTTCTAAGCCATACAAGACTGCACATTGAACTATTGAGTAGTCCTCCTTACGTGCTAACCAAGCGTTCTTAACATCCTGATCAGCCGTAGCGGGTGGTTCATCTCCTAGCGCAACATTAAGGACATAATCCTTCTTCCCAGCTTGTAAGATTAGCTTAAGATTACGAGCCCAGTCTACAAAGTTGCTTCCATCATCTTTCAACCTAGCTTTCTCTAGGAACGTATTAAAATTCAGGATGACTGTCGCGTGAGCCATGATCTACAACACAAATATATTCAAAATGGACTTAGACTATGTTCAAGATAATTAGAGTTTAACTTAATCAAATTATATGCTAAACTCCCACTCAAAAAGTACATCTCTCTAGTCATTTGAGTGGTTCATGATCCACTTACACTATCCCAAGTCCGATCATCACGTGAGTTGAGTATAGTTTCAGTGGTAAGCATCCCTATGCTAATCATATCATCTATATGATTCATGATCGACCTTTCAGTCTCATGTGTTTCGAGGCCATGTCTGCACATGCTAGGCTCGTCAAGCTTAACCCGAGTGTTCCGCGTGCGCAACTGTTTTGCACCCGTTGTATGTGAACGTTGAGTCTATCACACCCGATCATCACGTAGTGTCTCGAAACGACGAACTGTAGCAACGGTGCACAGTCGGGGAGAACACAATTTCGTCTTGAAATTTTAGTGAGAGATCACCTCATAATGCTACCGTCGTTCTAAGCAAAATAAGGTGCATAAAAGGATTAACATCACATGCAATTCATAAGTGACATGATATGGCCATCATCACGTGCTTCTTGATCTCCACCACCAAAGCACCGACACGATCTTCTTGTCACCGGCGCCACACCATGATCATCCATCAACGTGTTGCCATCGGGGTTGTCGTGCTACTCATGCTATTACTACTAAAGCTACATCCTAGCAAAATAGTAAACGCATCTGCAAGCACAAACGTTAGTATAAAGACAACCCTATGGCTCTTGCCGGTTGCCGTACCATCGACGTGCAAGTCGATATTTATATTACAACATGATCATCTCATACATCCAATATATCACATCACATCGTTGGCCATATCACATCACAAGCATACCCTGCAAAAACAAGTTAGACGTCCTCTAATTTTGTTGTTGCATGTTTTACGTGGTGACTAGGGGTATCTAGTAGGATCGCATCTTACTTACGCAAACACCACAACGGAGATATATGAGTTGCTGTTTAACCTCATCCAAGGACCTCCTTGGTCAAATCCGATTCAACTAAAGTTGGAGAAACCGACACTTGCCAGTCATCTTTGAGCAACGGGGTTACTCGTAGCGATGAAACCAGTCTCTCGTAAGCGTACGAGTAATGTCGGTCCAAGCCGCTTCAATCCAACAATACTGCGGAATCAAGAAAAGACTAAGGAGGGCAGCAAAAACGCACATCACCGCCCACAAAAACTTTTGTGTTCTACTCGAGAAGACATCTATGCATGAACCTGGCTCTTGATGCCACTGATGGGGAACGTCGCATGGGAAACAAAAATTTTCCTACGCGCACGAAGACCTATCATGGTGATGTCCATCTACGAGAGGGGATGAGTGATCTACGTACCCTTGTAGATCGTACAGCAGAAGCGTTAGTGAACGCGGTTGATGTAGTGGAACGTCCTCACGTCCCTCGATCCGCCCCGCGAACAATCCCACGATCAGTCCCACGATCTAGTACCGAACGGACGGCACCTCCGCGTTCAGCACACGTACAGCTCGACGATGATCTCGGCCTTCTTGATCCAGCAAGAGAGACGGAGAGGTAGAAGAGTTCTCCGGCAGCGTGACGGTGCTCCGGAGGTTGGTGATGACCTTGTCTCAGCAGGGCTCCGTCCGAGCTCCGCAGAAACGCGATCTAGAGGAAAAACCGTGGAGGTATGTGGTCGGGCTGCCGTGGAAAAGTCGTCTCAAATCAGCCCTAAAACCTCCGTATATATAGGTGGGAGGGAGGGGACCTTGCCTTGGGGCTCAAGGAGCCCCAAGGGGGTCGGCCGAGTCCAAGGGGGAGGACTCTCCCCCCCAAACCGAGTTGGACTTGGTTTGGTGGGAGGGAGTCCCCCTTCCTTCCCACCTCCTCCTTTTTTCTTTTCTTTCTCTCTTGATTTTCTTCTCCTTGGCGCATAGAGCCTTTTGGGCTGTCCCACCAGCCCACTAAGGGCTGGTGTGTCACCCCCAAGGCCTATGGGCTTCCCCGGGGTGGGTTGCCCCCCCCGGTGAACTCCCGGAACCCATTTGTCATTCCCGGTACAATCCCGGTAACTCCGAAAACCTTCCGGTAATCAAATGAGGTCATCCTATATATCAATCTTCGTTTCCGGACCATTCCGGAAACCCTCGTGACGTCCGTGATCTCATCCAGGACTCTGAACAACATTCGGTAACCAACCATATAACTCAAATACGCATAAAACAACGTCGAACCTTAAGTGTGCAGACCCTGCGGGTTCGAGAACTATGTAGACATGACCCGAGAGACTCCTCGGTCAATATCCAATAGCGGGACCTGGATGCCCATATTGGATCCTACATATTCTACGAAGATCTTATCGTTTGAACCTCAGTGCCAAGGATTCATATAATCCCGTATGTCATTCCCTTTGTCCTTCGGTACGTTACTTGCCCGAGATTCGATCGTCAGTATCCGTATACCTATTTCAATCTCGTTTACCGGCAAGTCTCTTTACTCGTTCCGTAATACAAGATCCCGCAACTTACACTAAGTTACATTGCTTGCAAGGCTTGTGTGTGATGTTGTATTACCGAGTGGGCCCCGAGATACCTCTCCGTCACACGGAGTGACAAATCCCAGTCTTGATCCATACTAACTCAACTAACACCTTTGGAGATACCTGTAGAGCACCTTTATAGTCACCCAGTTACGTTGCGACGTTTGATACACACAAAGCATTCCTTCGGTGTCAGTGAGTTATATGATCTCATGGTCATAGGAATAAATACTTGACACGCAGAAAACAGTAGCAACAAAATGACACGACCAACATGCTACGTCTATTAGTTTGGGTCTAGTCCATCACGTGATTCTCCTAATGACGTGATCCAGTTATCAAGCAACAACACCTTGTTCATAATCAGAAGACACTGACCATTATCGATCAACTGGCTAGCCAACTAGAGGCATGCTAGGGACGGTGTTTTGTCTATGTACTCACACATGTAAATGAGTCTTCATTCAATACAATTATAGCATGGACAATAAACAATTATCTTGATACAGGAATTATAATAATAACTATATTTATCATTGCCTCTAGGGCATAATTCCAACAGGAAATTCCTTTTGAGGAAATTCCTCACTAATGAATAACTTGCAGCAGAAACAACAAAGGACCAGGAGTGCAAAGTATTACAACAACAGTTTTCTCGATGAGGATTATGAAAAACAGTTTGCACAGTACGCAGGCACAAAGTAAGCAGGTGAGGATTAACTAGCGTGAGAATTTGAGGTTGAGGAAATTCAGAGAAAGTCTTCAGCAAATTCTTCAAACAGAGACAATGAAAACCTTCAACATACAATATTGAGGAATTGAAAGAGTTGAAGAAATAGAACCCGTATCACAGTGAAGACAGTTGTTGATGACCCAGTTCCAACTGATGTGATAGTCGTAGGTCTTGTTTGGAGCGGCTTGGTATTGAAATCAAAGGATACATAGTCCCGGGACACACAGTCTGTTGGAATTATGCCCTAGAGGCAATAATAAATATGGTTATTATTATAATTCCTGTATCAAGATAATCGTTTATTATCCATGCTATAATTGTATTGAATGAATACTCATTTACATGTGTGGATACATAGACAAAACACTGTCCCTAGCAAGCCTCTAGTTGGCTAGCCAGTTGATCAAAGATAGTCAGTGTCTTCTGATTATGAACAAAGTGTTGTTGCTTGATAACTGGATCACGTCATTAGGAGAATCATGTGATGGACAAGACCCAAATTAATAGACGTAGCATGTTGATCGTGTCATTTTGTTGCTACTGTTTTCTGCGTGTCAAGTATTTGTTCCTATGACCATGAGATCATATAACTCACTAACACCGGAGGAATACTTTGTGTGTATCAAACGTCACAACGTAACTGGGTGACTATAAAGATGCTCTACAGGTATCTCCGAAGGTGTTCGTTGAGTTAGTATGGATCGAGACTGGGATTTGTCACTACGTGTGACGGAGAGGTATCTCGGGGACCACTCGGTAATACAACATCACACACAAGCCTTGCAAGCAATGTGACTTAGTGTAAGTTGCGGGATCTTGTATTACGGAACGAGTAAAGAGACTTGCCGGTAAACGAGATTGAAATAGGTATGTGGATACTGACGATCGAATCTCGGGCAAGTAACATACCGAAGGACAAAGGGAATGGCATACGGGATTATATGTATCCTTGGCACTGAGGTTCAAACGATAAGATCTTCGTAGAATATGTAGGATCCAATATGGGCATCCAGGTCCCGCTATTGGATATTGACCGAGGAGTCTCTCGGGTCATGTCTACATAGTTCTCGAACCCGCAGGGTCTGCACACTTAAGGTTCGACATTGTTTTATGCGTATTTGAGTTATATGGTTGGTTACCGAATGTTGTTCGGAGTCCCTTATGAGATCACAGACGTCACGAGGGTTTCCGGAATGGTCCGGAAACGAAGATTGATATATAGGATGACCTCATTTGATTACCGGAAGGTTTTCGGAGTTACCGGGAATGTACCAGGAATGACGAATAGGTTCCGGGAGTTCACCGGGGGGGGGGGGGGGGCACCCACCCCGGGGAAGCCCATAGGTGTTGGGAGTGCTGCACCAGCCCTTAGTGGGCTGGTGGGACAGCCCAAAAGAGGCCTATGCGCATTGGGAAGAAAATCAAAGTGGAAAAAAAAGGAGGAGGTGGGAAAGGGAAGAAGGACTCCACCTTCCAAACCAAGTAGGACTCGGTTTGGGAGGGGAATCCTTCCCCCCTTGGATCGGCCGACCCCTTGGGGGTTATTGGACCCCAAGGCAAGGCTCCCCCTCCCTCTCCTATATATAGTGGGGTTTTAGGGCTGATTTGAGACAACTTTGCCACGGCAGCCCGACCACATATCTCCACAGTTTTACCTCTAGATCGCGTTTCTGCGGAGCTCGGGCGGAGCCCTGCTAAGACAAGATCATCACCAACCTCCGGAGCGCCGTCACGCTGCCAGAGAACTCTTCTACCTCTCCGTCTCTCTTGCTGGATCAAGAAGGCCGAGATCATCGTCGAGCTGTACGTGTGCTGAACGCGGAGGTGTCGTCCGTTCGGCACTAGATCATGGGACTGATCGCGGGACGGTTCGCGGGGCGGATCGAGGGACATGAGGACGTTCCACTACATCAACCGCGTTCACTAACACTTCTGTTGTACGGTCTACAAGGGTACGTAGATCACACATCCCCTCTCGTAGATGGACATCACCATGATAGGTCTTCGTGCGCGTAGGAATTTTTTTGTTTCCCATGCGACATTCCCCAACACAGTCCCTATCGTATTCTCCTTGAGCTAAGGACACACGGTCCTCGCCCAACACTCGTGCTAAGTCTTCAGGGCAGACTTCCAAACCCTCACAAACTCTGTCACCCGAACGATCCACAATTGATTGCTGGATTGCTCTAGACCATGACGCCTAACCGTCTGGAGGATGCACAGTCCTCAAAGGTAAAAGGCTTCAGTTCCACACAGGAACAAATTCTTCAGTGATGCTCAATCACTTGGTTTTTTGGTTTGTGGTTTGGTGTTTGGGGTATTTCCTCACTGATGATTTACTCTCGAAGACTCTGAGGAATTTGGTTTGCTCTAAATGACAAGTGTCGGTTTCTCGCGGAACAGCCAACCAACTAATGGTTGTGGGGACGACTATTTATAGCATGGGAGCATCCCGACATGATTTGACATAAATACCCTTAAATATTATGATCGTTGGTGTGGATAAGATCGGTGAGGTGGCACAAATCGCGGTAATGGTCGGGACTCTCAATTGTGAGAGTCCTCATGTCTCTCATATTTGTCACTTGAGGCTTTTGTAGGATTAGGCTTGGGTTGAGCATCATGAGGAAATTCATTCCGTAGTGTTACCTCGACCCCCTTTAACAGTACAGTGTTCCTATGACTGAAGAGTGAAGAAAATGAAACAGAAAGAATAAATCTTCAAGCTTCAAAGTCTTCGGACTGATTTTCTTCAGGACACACCGAGTTCCTCATCTTCAGTATCTTCATGAGGAATATCAATTTCATCGCAATTTCTTCGCGATCAAAGTCTTTAGCATAAGACCAATTTCTTGAGCCGAAGATATACAATTTTAGGGGTCGATATTCATCGTATAACTCAAACTCCTCAGCTACTTATAGATCCTGTGTACACTTATAAACACATTAGATACTTAACCTATAAGTCTTCAAACCACCAAAATTACTAAGGGCACTAGATGCACTTACACTTTTCTCAGTGGAGTATCTAACTAAGTTGAAATCTCCACTAATACTAATAAGATTGTGGGTCCGGCATTCCACAAACAAGCTATATACTCCTCTTCGCTTCCCTAGTATCTCCTTCAAATACCAAGCTTGTAACATAGGGATAAGTTGCGCGCGTCTGTGTTAGGGGTGAGTGCGCATGTTTGTAATGAGCGTTTGCATTTGTATCATGACGACTCCTTCCATCATCACCCACGTTAGGGTACCATGGTCACCACTGCTGCTAGCAAGGTGGATGCCGAGAAGACTAATGCTGAGCAACATGCACTAGTGGAAAACGGGCATTTAGTCCCGGTTCCATAGGGCATTTAGTCCCGGTTGTGCAACCGGGACTAAGCCTTAGGGACTAAAGGCCCCACCTTTTAGTCCCTGTCGTGTTGCAAACCGAGATTAAAGGGGGTCCACATGGCCGCTGCGCAGCGCTCGGGCAGGAGGACCAGTAGTCCCGGTTGGTAACACCAATCGGGACTAAATAGCTCCACACGTTTTTTTAGAGGGGTTTTGGGGGGGGGGGGGGGGGTATAGGATTTCAGAGGGGTTTAGCGTTGCCTCGGCGGTAGCTACTAATAGCAACGAAAGAACCATTACACAATATCGTCATGAATATGAAGTGACCTCTCTGCCTCGACCCTAGCTACTAATATTCGACACTACTATATATAGTACACATTCATGCATACATACAATATCTCTCTCTCACAATATCTAATATCTAATTACCAACATCCGCTATCACTTGTTGATGGTATTCTCTGGTTGGTGATATGACCTCATCAAGGAAGAATCCCGCCAATTCCTCTTGAATTGCTCGTATGCGATTCTCTGGTAGGAGTTCATCCCCCTTCCGTTGGATCTAATTTAAAGAAGGGGATCAATATGAAACTCAACAATATTGATGGTAATAAAATAAAATTGTGAATGTTGTTTACGTACGTCAAGTTCTTCAAAAAATTCTACCCGTCTCGCAGGTTGCCTAACGAATGAACTCGCAAACATAGTATCCACATAAGTTATTCCCGTCTAACTGCCTTCGGCACTATACAATAATAGAGTTCAATCAAAATAATAATCAAGAACGATAATGGTATTGAAACTAGAATCAAAGAGATGCACGAACCTAGCTAGTACTCCTTATAGTAGCTTGTTGAAATCGCAGCTCCTTTCTCCATTCACCCCTAGTCTTGTTGGTGAACTTTTTCTAAATCCTGCCCGGCAAATAAAATGAATATATAAAGGAGTTATTAATTACTTGATGTTGGGTAAAGTTGCATGGGAAACAAAAAAATTCCTATACACACACAAGATCTATCCATGGTGATGACCATCTACGAGAGGGGATATTGTATCTACATACCCTTGTAGATCGCTACACGGAAGCATATATAATGTGGTTGATGTAGTCAAACATCTCTGCGATCCAAATCGCAGTCCGTCCGCAATATCATCACGATCCGTCCTGCGATCCCATCATGATCCATCCCGATCTAGTGCCGAACTGACGGCACCTCCGTGTTCAGCACACGTACGGCTTGGTGACTATCTCCGCCTTCTTGATCCAGCAAGAGGGGCGGAGAGGTAGATGAGTTCTCCGGCAACACGATGATGTGGTGGTGGTGAAATAATCCAGCAGGACTTCGCCAAGCTATGCCGAACTAATCTAGACGAAGGAGAAAATCTATGGAGGAGAGGGCAACACGTGGCTTTTCAGGTGTGTGTTGCCCTCAAAACCTCCACTATATATAGGAGGAAGAGGTGAGAGGGCTGCCTTGCCTCCTCCTCCAAGGAGGAGAGGTTCGTTCGAGCTAGGGAGGAGAGTCCTCCTCCAATTCGGTTTGGTGGAGGACGCCCTTCCTAGTTGGTCTCCTCCTTCCTTTTTTTTCCTTTTTCCTTTTCTTTTTTCACTTGGCCAAAATAGGTTTTATTGGGTTGGCCGCACCAGCCCACTAGGGGCTGGTGCGCCACCTTTAGGCCTACTAGGTCCCCTCCCGGGTGGGTGGCCCCTTGATAACCGACAAATATAGGGGATCGTAACAGTTTTCGAGGGTAGAGTATTCAACCCAAATTTATTGATTCGACTCAAGGGGAAGCGAAAGAATAATCTCAAGTATTAGCAGTTGAGTTGTCAATTCAACTACACCTGAAAGATTTAGTGTCTGCAGCAAAGTATCAGTAGCAAGATAGTATGATAGCAGCAGTAGCAACAATAACAAGATGCAACAAAGTAACATCAGTAGCAACAGAGTAACAACAACATCAGTGACAGCAGTAGCGGCAAAGTAACATAGCAAGGACCAGTAGTAAAATACTCGTAGGCATTGGATCGGTGATGGATGATTATGCCGGATGTGATTCATCATGTAACAACTATAACACGGAGAGATATGTAACTAGCTCCCGTTCGTCAATCTAATGTAGGCATGTATTCCGTATGTAGTCATACATGCTTAGGGAAAAGAACTTGCATGACATCTATTGTCCATCCCTCCCGTGGCAACGGGGTCCTAATGGAAACTACGGGATATTAAGGTTCTCCTTTTAATAAAGAACCGGACCAACGCATTAACACTTGGTGAATACATGAACTCCTCATACTATGGTCATCTCCGGGAGTGGTTCCGACTATTGTCACTCCAGGGTTGCCGGGTCATAACACATAGTAGGTGACTACAACTTGCAAGATAGGATCTAAAACACACATATATTGGCGACAACATAATATGTTCAGATCTGAAATCATGGCACTCGGGCCCTAGTGACAAGCATTAAGCATGGCAAAGTAGTAGCAACATCAATCTCAGAACATAGTGGATACTAGGGATCAATCCCTGTCAAAACTAACTCGATTACATGATAGATCTCATCCAACTCATCACCGTCGAGCAAGCCTATGATGAGATTACTCACGAACGGTGAAGAGCATCATGGAATTGGCGATGGAGGAAGGCTGATGATGACGATGGCGACGATTTCCCCCCTCCGGAGCCCAGAACGGACTCCATATATGCCCTCCAGATGAAGAACAGGAGGTGGCGGCGCCTCCGTATCATAAAATGCGATGAATCCTTCTCCTGATTTTTTTCCGGGCGAAACGGAATATATGGAGTTGAGATTGGAGGCGGTGGAGCCTCGTGGGCCCCACAAGCGTGCCAGGCGCGGCCAGGGGGGTGGCCGCGCCTGGTGGGCTTGTGGCCCACTGGCTCACCTCCTCCAGTGGATCTTTGCGCATGTATTTTTCATTAATTCTAGAAAAATTCTCCGTAAATTTTCAGGTCATTCCGAGAACTTTTATTTCTGCACAAAAACAACACCATGGCAGTTCTGCTGAAAACAATGTTAGTTCGGGTTAGTTCCATTCAAATCATGCAAGTTAGAGTCCAAAACAAGGGCAAAAGAGTTCGGAAAAGTAGATACGACGGAGACGTATCAACTCCCCCAAGCTTAAAGCCTTGCTTGTCCTCAAGCAATTCAGTTGACAAACTGAAAGAGACAAATGAAAAACTTTGACGAACTCTGTTTGATCTTGTTGTTGCAACTATGTCTAACTCATAACCAGAATTTCAGCAAGATCACAAGCAAACCACATAAGCAAATGACATCTAGGTCTCACGGTAAACTCATATCAATGGCATAATCAACTAGCGAGCAAATGATAATAAGCCTCAAATGTCAACACTTCAATCAAAACAACATGAAGCAGTACGAACAGATGGTATCTCGCTAGCTCTTTCTAAGACCACAAAACATAAATGCAGAGCACCTTCAAAGACCAAGGGCTGACTAAACATTGTAACTCATGGCAAAGAAGATCCAGTCACAGTCATACCCAACACAGTTAAAAGCAAAGCATAAAAACGACAGAGGTGCTCTCTAATTGGTGCTTTTATAAGAGGAGGATGACTCAACAGGAACATAAATAGACAGGCCTTCGCAGAGGGAAGCATTGATTTGTAGAGGTGCCATAGCTCAAGCTTTGAAAACAGAGATAATAATTTTGGGTGGCATGCTTTTCATTGTCAACGCAATGACTAAGAGTTCTCAACATCTTCCATGCTACACATGTTATAGGCGGTTCCCAAACAGAAAAGTAAAGTTTTGACTCCCCCACCACCAATCAATCACACTCCACGACTAGCTGAATCCTCGGGTGTCGTCCATACCAACATCAATCCTAGGGGAGTTATGTTTGCAATTATCTTTTTGATTTGAGCATGGAATTGGGAATTCCAATTACCGGCCCCTTTCTCGTGAATGATAGTGAATAAACACATATCGAGGATAACACGCCTAGCATGGAAGATATTGATAGCCCCCTGTCACCACATGAGCGATTCGGGCATGCAAAACAGATTATTTCTTGAAGATTTAGAGAGTGGCACATGCAAATTTACTTGGAACGACAGGTAGATACCACACATAGGTAGGTATGGTGGACTCATATGGAACAACTTTGGGTTTATGGGAGTGGATGCACAAGCAGTATTGGCTAGCAAAAGATCGGGAAGCGACCAACTAGAGAGCGACAACAGTCATCAAAATGCATTGAGATTAACTAACATTGAGTGCAAGCATGAGTAGGACATAAATCACCATGAACATGAACATCATAGAGGCTATGTTGATTTTGTTTCAACTACATGCGTGAACATGCGCCAAGTCAAGCCACTTGAATCATTCAAAGGAGGATACCATCCTATCATACTACAACACAGTCATCTCAAAATTCATGTGGGTATCCAAGACAAACCATTATAAGCTCCTAGCTAAGTAAGCATGACATAAGCAACTATGATCTCTAAGTTGTCATTGCAAACATGTTTCTCCAACAACAAAGCTGAATCAGGCACGATGAGCTAGTCATATTTACAAAAACAAAATAGATCGAGCTCATACCAGCTTTTCCAGGCTCAGTCACTTCATCATATATCGTCATTATTGCCTTTCACTTGCACGACCGAACGATGTGAACAATAATAAGTGTGCTCATGCATTGGACTAAAGCTGGAATATGCACGCAAAAACAAAGGAGAAGACAAAGTAATATGGCTCTATGACAGCTAAACAGGTATGCATGCAAGAGCCACTAAACATTGTAACTATTATCTTCTACCTTGACGCAAAGAAAAAGAAAACTATTTACACAGGAAAGCTCCCAACAAGCAAAAGAAGAACAAGAAAATCTTTTTGGGTTTTCTCAAACTAGACAGACACACGAAAAGAAAACTAGAAGAAGAAAATAAACTAGCATGGATGATACAGTGGCAAAGTGTGAACACCGACGAACAAAGTGAAAGCATAAGCAAGAATGTAAAGTCGGTGAGAAACACGTACTCCCCCAAGCTTAGGCTTTTGGCCTAAGTTGGTCTACTCCCATGGAGGGAAATAACCAGCTCTGGGGTACTCCGGAGTGGACTGAGGATGCCACTGCTGTGTGAGCTCCTCTGGCTCCCATTGATAAACTGGCGTCTGGTACTCGACTAGTGGCTCGGGCACGGGCACCTGTGGTTGGGCTAGGCCCCAATATGCGTAGATGTCCGAGGGCATAATAATGTACCTGCCTGCATGAAGATTGAACAAAGAAGGAGCAGGCAAAGTAATAGTCTCACGAGTACCCTGACTAAGTACCACGTTATAAATCATCCTTCTATTTATATCTCTATCAAGAAAGTCATGGCGAACCATGCTATCGTAATCTATATATCTCTCGGGAAGAAGAATCTCTTCTTCCTCCTCTAGTGTAATAGGTATCTCAAAATGTCTAGCAAGACGAGTAGCATAGATACCTCCATAGACAATGCCCTTAGAACGGTTCGTGTTCAACCGTTGAGCTACTATAGCACCCAAGCTATAAATTTTATCGTTATTAAGGGCTTCGCGCAAGACCGCAAGATCTGGGGATCTAAGTGACCCAGCTTTCCCACGGCCAATCAAACATTTTCCCACAAATAATGAGAAGTACCGAAGCACAGGAAATGTATGTGATACGTCCATTTTGCATCATGCTTTCATGTTGATATTTATTGCTTTTTGGGCTGTTATATTACTTTGTGGTACCATATTTATGCCTTTTCTCTCTTATTTTGCAAGGTTTATTTGAAGAGGGAGAATTCAGGCAGCTGGAATTCTGGACAGGAAAAGGAGCAATTCTTAGTCCACTATTCTGCACATCTCCAAATTACCTGAAAATTTACGTGGAATTTTTTGGGATTATATAAAAAATACTGGGCTAAAGAAGTACCAGAGCGGGGCTACCAGGGCGCCACAAGCCCTGCCACCGCCACCTCCCCCCTGGTGGCGGCTAGCAAGCTTGTGGGCTCCCTGACGGCCCACTAGCCCCCCTCTTTTGCTATACGAAGGGTTTTGTTCCAGAAAAAATCAATCGGGAGCTTTTTCGTGGTTTCGCCGCCGCCACAAGGCGGAACTTGAGCAGATCCAATCTAGAGCTCCGGCAGGACGATCCTGCAGGGGAAACTTCCCTCCCGGAGGGGGAAATCGTAGCCATTGTCATCACCAACACTCCTCTCGTCGGAGGGGAGGCATCTTCATCAACATCTTCATCAGCACCATCTCCTCTCCAATCCCTAGTTCATCTCTTGTAACCAATCTCCGTCTCACGACTCCGATTGGTACTTGTAAGGATGCTAGTAGTGTTGATTACTCTTTGTAGTTGATGCTAGTTGGATTACTTGGTGGAAGAGTTTATGTTCAGATCCTTGATGCTATTCATTACACCTCTGATCATGATTATGATTATGCTTTGTGAGTAGTTACTTTTGTTCCTGAGGACATGGGATAAGTCATGCGAATTTGATATTCGTTCGGTATTTTGATATGATGTATGTTGTTTTTCCTATGGTGGTGTTATGTGAACGTCGACTACATAACACTTCACCATATTTGGGCCTAGAGGAAGGCATTGGGGAGTAGTAAGTAGATGATGGGTTGCTGGAGTGACAGAAGCTTAAACCCCAGTCTATGCGTTGCTTCGTAAGGGGCTGATTTGGATCCACTAGTTTAATGCTATGGTTAGATGTTGTCTTAATTCTTCTTTCGTAGTTGCGGATGCTTGCGAGAGGGGTTAATCATAAGTGGGATGCTTGTCCAAGTAAGGGCAGTACCCAAGCGCCGGTCCACCCACATATCAAACTATCAAAGTAACGAACGCAAATCATATGAACATGATGAAACTAGCATGACAGAAATTCCCGTGTGTCCTCGGGAGCGTTTTTCCTTCTATAAGACTTTGTTCAGGCTTGTCCCTTGCTGCAAAAGGGATTGGGCCACTTGCTGCACCATTGCTTATACTTGTTACTTGTTACTTTTTGCTTGCTACGTTTCACCTCACTACACCATCACTTGTTACCGCTACTTTCAGTGCTTGCAGTTATTACCTTGCTGAAAACCGTTTATCACAGCCTTCAGCTCCTCGTTGGGTTCGACACTCTTACTTATCGAGAGGACTACGATTGATCCCCTATACTTGTGGGTCATCAAGACTCTTTTCTAGCGCCGTTGTCGGGGAGTGAAGCGCCTTTGGTAAGTGGAAATTGGTAAGGAAACATCTATATACTGTGCTGAAATTTATTGTCACTTGTCACTATGGAAACTGTTCCTTTGAGGAGTTTGTTCGGGGTATCTTCACCGCAAACGGAAGCATGAGGAGTTGTTCCTCAACCTGAGGTACCTACTGAAAATATCTTTTATGAAATTCCTTCGGGTATGCTTGAGAAACTGCTGGCTAATCCTTTCACAGGAGATGGATCTTCACATCTAGACTTGCATCTGATCTATGTAGATGAAGTTTGTGGTTTATTTAAGCTTGCAGGTTTGCCCGAGGATGAGGTAAAGAAGAAAGTCTTTCCTTTATCTTTGAAGGATAAGGCGTTGACATGGTATAGGCTATGTGATGATACTGGATCATGGGACTACAATCGGTTGAAATTGGAATTTCATCAAAAGTTTTATCCTATGCATTTAGTACATCGTGATCGGAACTTTATTTATAACTTTTGGCCTCGTGACAGGGAAAGCATAGCTCAAGCTTGGGGGAGGCTTAAATCAACGCTATATTCATGCCCCAATAATGAGCTCTCGAGAGAAATTATCACTCAAAACTTTTATGCTCGGCTTTCTCATGAAGATCGTACCATGCTTGACACTTCTTGTCCCGATTCTTTTATGAAGAAGGATATTGACCACAAGTGGAATTTATTGGAAAGAATCAAATGTAACTCTGAAGATTGGGAGCTGGAGGAAGGTAAGGAGTCAGGTATGAATTTCCAGTTTGATTGCGTTAAATCTTTTGTTGAGACAAACACTTCTAGAGATTTTAGCGCTAAGTATGGACTTGACTCTGAGATAGTAGCTTCTCTATGTGAATCTTTTGCTGCTCATGTTGATCTTCCCAAAGAGATGTGGTTTAAGTATCATCCTCCTGTAGAAAGAAACATAGTCAAAACCAATCTAGTTGAGGAGAAAGTCATTGCTTTTAGTGATCCTGTTGTTCCTTGTGCCTACACTGAGAAACCACCATACCCTGCTAGGATCAAGGATTATTCTAAAGCTCCAACTGTGATACGTAGGGGTTACATTAGACCACTTGCACCCCCTGAGGAGATTAGAGTTGAACCTAGTGTTGCTATTATCAAAGATCTCTTAGCCGAAGACATACACGGGCATGTTATCAAATTCTGTGAGGACTCTGCTAGAATGGCTAAACCTCACGCGAAAGACAAATACAGACCTGTAGTTGGCCTGCCCATTGGTTCTGTTAAGATAGGAGATCACTGTTACCATGATTTATGTGATATGGGAGCTAGTGTTAGTGCAATACCCCGTTCCCTATATGATGAAATCAAAGATGAGATTGCACCTGCTGAGCTAGAACCCATTGATGTCACTATTACGCTAGCTAATAGAGACACTATCTGCCCTCTCGGAATTGTGAGAGACGTAGAAGTCCTGTGTGGTAAGACGAAGTATCCTACTGATTTCCTCGTCCTTGGTACTACACAAGATAGCTTTTGTCCCATCATATTTGGTAGACCCTTTCTCAAAACCGTCAATGCTCACATTGATTGCATTAAGCAGACTGTCACTGTTAGTTTCGAGGGTGTGTCTCATGAATTTAACTTCTCCAAGTTTGGAAGACAACCCCATGAAAAAGAGTCGTCTGGTAGGGATGAAATCATTGCTCTTGCCTCTATTGCTGTACCTCCTACGGATCCTTTAGAGCAATATCATCTTGAGCATGAAAATGACATGCATATGGAGGAGAGAGATGAGATAGATAAAATTGTCTTAGAACAATATCCTATTCTCAAGAATAATTTGCCTGTTGAACTGCTTGGGGATCCTCCCCCACCGAAGGGTGATCCTGTGTTCGAGCTTAAACAGTTGCCTGATACTCTTAAGTATGCCTATCTTGATGAGAAGGAGATATATCCTGTTATTATTAGTGCTCTCCTCTCGGAGCACGAAGAGAAGAAGTTACTAAAAACTCTGAGGAAGCACCGTGCTGCTATTGGATATACTCTTGATGATCTTAAGGGTATTAGTCCCACTCTATGTCAGCACAAGATTAAAACCGATCCTGACTTTAAACCAGTTGTTGATCATCAAAGGAGATTAAATCCTAAGATGAAAGAGGGCGTTAGAAAAGAAATATTAAAGCTTCTGGAAGCATGAATCATTTATCCTGTTGCTCATAGTGATTGGGTAAGTCCAGTACATTGCATACCTAAGAAGGGAGGTATCACCGTCGTTCCTAATGATAAGGATGAACTAATCCCACAAAGGATTATTACTGGCTATAGGATGGTGATAGACTTTCGGAAACTGAACAAGGCAACCAGGAAAGATCATTGTCCTTTGTCGTTTATCGACCAAATGCTAGAAAGGCTATCAAAACACACACACTTATGCTTTCTAGACGGTTATTCACGTTTCTCGCAAATACCTATTGCACAATCTGATCAGGAGAAAACCACTTTCACCTGCCCCTTCGGTACCTTTGCTTATAGACGTATGCCTTTTGGCTTATGCAATGCACGTGCCACCTTTCAAAGATGTATGGTGGCTATATTCTCTGACTTTTGTGAAAAGATTGTAAAGGTTTTCATGGATGACTTATCCGTTTACGGGTCTTCGTTTGATGATTGTGTGACAGCCTGATGCCGACGTTCCAGAAGATTCCCCCTTCTTTCCGTTTTTGTCGTGTGCCTATTTTATTTTGTCACATCATCATCGCATCATGCACATCATCAGCATTGCATCGGCACCCCGTTGCCGCCAGTTTTCAAAACTTGCAGCCGTTGTTAGTTCCCGGTTCTCGTCGTTGTTCGTTCTCAGCCCGACCACACACACACGCGCCCGCGGCATCGTCAAAACCCTGTTTTAAAAGTGTGTTGAAAACTTTCTCTGATCAAGGTGAAACTTGGCATGCGTTCGTGATTAGTTATAGCTAGGCCGCCTGTCGAATTTCGTCGCGATCGGAGTCCGTCTGGTACCCGAACGGTCGACCGTAGAGGCACCGTATTCGGTCTACCGTCGGACGTCTGTGGGTGTTTTAAAATTCGTTGCCGCGCCGCCCGTTCTCCCTCTCGTCTCCGGATATCCACTCTACACGGCCTCGTAACCGTTCTTGCATTTGGAATCGTCCGAATCCGACCGCACGGTTGGATCCGGAACGAAATTCCGGCTAACCTAGCCCCCCATTTGTCTATATATAGACCCCCTCTTAATTTAGACAGCCTCTCTCCATCTCTCCTCGAAATCCACACCAAACCCTAGCCCCCCACTCTCTCTCTCCTCTGCCAGTCACCGCGGGCCCACCGAGCCCATCCCAGGCCCGCCCGGGCTCGAGCCGTCGCCGCCCCGTTCTGCCCGGATCGGCCCGCCGCCGCTGGCTCCTCCCTGCTCCGGAGCCCAGCAACTCTCGTGCCCATGTACCTCGCCACCAGTCGCCGCAGCACCACCCGGCCGGAGTGGCTCGCCGGAAGCCACCGGAACCTGCGCCCCCATTTCTCCGTTCCCCATGCCTAGTTCTTCTCTGATCTCCCTCTCTTTTCTCTCGATAGGATCCGCCATGGCTGCCGAAGCTCCCGCGTCACCATATCTCAGAACCATGGGTATGCATCTCCCGTTTCTCGCCGCCCCATGCCGTTCCGGCCACCACGGGTTCCCTCCCCGCCCGGCCGCACCTCGCTGCAGCGCCGCCATGGCCTCGCGGCCTCGCTCCCAGGAGGCAACGGGAGGGAGACGAGGGGAACCCCTCCCCGGCGTTGATCGCGCACCTGGGCCTCGCTCGCCCAGCGCCCAGGCCGGCCGATCCGCCCCGAGGCCCACCTCCGCCTCGGCCCAAGTCGGCCACCTCCCCGCTGCTGCGACCTCCCAACCGGCTCGAAGGCCCTCTGGTGAGACCCCCTCCCCGAAGACTATTTCCCGCCTAGACATGCATTAGCTATCTTGCGTCCTCGTATTAGGCCTGGTAGATATTTTTTCTTTTTAGGGATTTTTGGAATTAATAAATTCCAGTAATAGACAATAATAAAACGTCAGTAACCTTTAAACCATTTGTCGGATCACGATGAATTACATATGTATTTGGTGTAGTTTTGCGCGTAGAATCCGATTATAAACTTGCATATTTGTTTGACGTGGTTTGTCGTGCCAAATGCCTAGTTTAACGTGTTGTTCCAATAGGATAGACGCCCGCATTTATTTTCCGTGCAAGACCGGGTTGCTCGTATGCCGTAGTAGAAATGTCCATATTTTAGGAACCACTTTTCCATGTATTTTAGAGTAGCCATTGGTATTTTTGCGCGTAGGGATTTGCCGCTAGTTTATTTTCCGTGTTTAGTTCTTTATCTCGCATTTATGTGTGGTATTATTTTTGTTGTGCAACCCCACATATTTTATATGTTTTCGGGGTAGAAAGGATTTTTCTGTGCAATTAGTTTTAGCTTTTGAGCAAGTTAGTTCGCGCGATATTTTGTTGTGATGCCCTTTTTGTTTATTTCGTAGGATTTATTCCGTGCTTCGTTTGATTAAGTTGTCAACTAGGGAGTTGATCTTTGATGTTTAGTCTAGCCCCTGGTATTTTTGGTTGCAATAGAAATGCATGCTTAGGTGTGGTTTGCTTGCTCTCAAGTTGCTAGAAGTAGTGCTGATTTGGAGGTTCCGAAATATTTCTAAGTCTGAAATCTGTTATATTTTCTTGCTGTCTTGTCTTGCTTCTATCTTGTGATCTGTAGCTTTTTTGAGGTTGGTGCAATGGAGTAAGTTGTAGACCTGGTGATTATCTAGCATGCTGTGAATTTTCATGCCATTTGGATTCCTGTAGCTATAGGTTTTGCTGCTGTCAATATGGCTTCAGATTGAAAACTGCACTTTCATGAAGTGTAATTTTCACTAAGTCTGAAATAGTGTGTGAGATGTCATTTTGTGTCTTCTTTTCCTAGTGTTCCTTGCTGCCATGCTAGTTGTTGTTAGTTGTTTGTTGTAGTGCTTCTTGCCCTCTATCGTTCCATGCCATGCTTGAGCATATCGGAGTTGAGTATCCCGTAGTTGTGGGGTGTGGAGAATGCTATGTGGCTGATTTTGGCAGATTGTAGTGATTTCTTGTTTTGCTCGTAGTTGTTGAACCGTAGCTCCGATTTGATCGTGTCCTACATGAAACTTGCTTAGAATCTCGTGTAGTTTCATTTTCTCTTGCTGGTTGTATGTTTTGAAGTGCTCGTGACCGTCGTTGCACACATATTGCATTCATGCCATCATATCTTGCGGTGTCCGTATCTTTTGATCCGTAGCTCCGTTGGAGATGATCTCTATGTGTAAATTGCTTATAACGACGCGTAGAATCACGTGAACCTATTTGTTTTGCTGTTTAAGAACTAATTAAATGTGTTAGTTCAGATCTGGACAGAATTGTAAATTAACATGTGAGGTCGTCTCGGAGGTGCTATATGTCATTTCCGACCTCATTTAAAATGCCTAGATAGATAGTTTAATTACGCTTCACCTCTTGCCGTGTTTAACCACATTTAATATTGCCGTGTATCTAATCGGGATAGAACCAAATAAATAAACGTGGAGTTTCGTCAATATGCAACTCGTTGCATATTGAACTTCACTTAATGTGTAGTATTTGGTTGTTGTGAATTGTCATGCCGTGACTTGCATGTATTCAGCTGCTCATGCATCATTGGTGTTGTGCATCGTGTGGTGAATTCCTTGTGTTGATTTGTGTTTCCGGGTTGCTTCGTCTCGATAGAGTTCCGCAGCGTGCCGGATTGTGAGGATCCGTTCGGCTACGTCGGTTCGTCTGCTTCACGGAGTCATTCTTCTTCCAAGTGGGATCTCAGGCAAGATGACCATTTCCCCAGATACCATTACTATCATTGCCATGCTAGTTTTATCGCTTCTATCGATTATGTCTTGTGGCCTACCACATGTTAAATATCAGCCTCTCAACAATGCCATGAAACCTTCAACTGTTCAACCTAGCAAACCACTGATTGGCTATGTTACTGCTTGCTTAACCATGTTGTTAGCGTTGCTAGTTGCAGGTGCAGTTGCTTCCATGTGAAGACATGGGTTCCTTGTCATATCACCATATTTAATGCTATTTAATTTAATGCACCTATATACTTGGTAAAAGGTGGAAGGCTCGGCCTTTCTAGCCTGGTGTTTTGTTCCACCTTTGCCACCTTAGTTTCGGCTACCGGTGTTATGTTCCATAATTGAGCGCTCATAACACGATCAGGGTTGTTATGGGGACCCCCTTGATAATTCTTTTTATATTAAAGCTGGTCTGGCAAGGCCCAACATTGGTACTATTTGCCCAACATAATAATTTGTTAAACTGAAATGCATAGGGAGTTAGCGCTACCCGAGGAGTAATTTTACATAAACAGGGGGCCAGTGCTGACGGTGTTGGTCCCAAACGGTCTGGCTGCGGGGCCACCGTGAGGAAACTCGAGGTTTGGCACCCGTAGCTAGTTCCATCCGTTGTGTCCTGAGAACGAGATACGCGGCTCCTATCGGGTACGTCGACACGTCGGGCGGCCTTGCTGGATTAGTTTTACCTTTGACGAGATATCTTGTGCATCGGGATTCCGGTGATGCTTTGGGTAATCTCAGAGTTGAGGTTTTCCACTAAGAAATCCGACGAGATCGCGAGTGTCGTGATCGAGGATTTCTATGCGGCTTGTGGTAATTTGTGATGGATTAGTTGGAGCACCCCTGCAGGGTTAAATCTTTTCGGAAAGCCGTGCCCGCGGTTATGTGGCAACGTGGAAACTTTGTTTAACACTGGTTCTAGATAACTTGAAGTTAACTTAATTAAAATATGCCAACTGTGTGCGTAACCGTGACTGTCTCTTTCGTGAGTTCCTTCTCCGATCGAGGACACGGTGGGGTTATGTCTGACATAGGTAGGTGTTCAGGATCATTCATTTGATCATCAGTAGTTCACGTCCGTTATGCGTAGATTTCCCCCCTCTTATTTCTTGTACTCGTAGGTCTAGCCACCAAACATATGCTTAGCCGCTGCTGCAACCTCACCACTTAACCATACCTCACCCATTAAGCTTTGCTAGTCTTGATACCTTTGGAAATGAGATTGATGAGTCCCCTGTGGCTCACAGATTACTACAACACCAGTTGCAGGTACAGGTAAAGGTTACTTGACGCGAGCGCGTTGATTGTTAATTTGGAGTTGCTTCTTCTTCTTCTTCTTCTTCATCGATCTAGGATGGGTTCCAGGCCGGCAGCCTGGGATAGCAAGGATGGACGTCGTTCTTCTTTTGTCGTTTGTTTTCATCCGTAGTCGGACCCTGCTCTTACTCTTGATGAATATGTATTGTACTGCTGTGACTCTGATGTAGCTTGTGGCGAGTGTAAGCCAATTCTATATATATATCTCTTATTTTCAGTACATGTACTTGTAACGATATCCATTCTTGCGACACGACGAGATGCGCTTCTATCCCTGACGAGGCCTTTGTGCCAAATTGAGGATAGGGTCGCATCTTGGGCGTGACAAGTTGGTATCAGACCAGTACCGTCCTAGGAGCCCCCTTGATTGATCGAACTTGGCCGAGTCGAGTCTAGTGAAAAACTACTTTGAGTCTAGTTATATATCGGAAAGTAGGATTCTTTTTTCTCCTCCTCTATGCTCTGGTGAGGAATCTTGACGTAATAATTTAATTCTACTCCTCTTCTCACTCAATTTTTTTAGGATCACGCGGATATTTTTGGAATCTATATGATGCCGATGTGACAAAGTTCTGTCTTGGTGCCTCCTGTCTGACTTGATTTTCTTCCGGGGAGTTGAGCTCCAGGGGATTCTCGAGCACATCGTTATCATTCAGATTTCTTAGTATCTCAGAACGAAGGATGTTCGTAATTGCTTCAATACTAGTAGTGGCGAGATAACCCCGATGTCCCCAGTACTGGTGCAGATTGTTCGGGAGTACTGCCATACTTTGTATCGTTGTGACCACGAGGGTATGTTGTATCGGGATTCCGGTGATGCTTTGGGTAATCTCAGAGTTGAGGTTTTCCACTAAGAAATCCGACGAGATCGCGAGTGTCGTGATCGAGGATTTCTATGCGGCTTGTGGTAATTTGTGATGGACTAGTTGGAGCACCCCTGCAGGGTTAAATCTTTTCGGAAAGCCGTGCCCTCGGTTATGTGGCAACATGGAAACTTTGTTTAACACCGGTTCTAGATAACTTGAAGTTAACTTAATTAAAATATGCCAACTGTGTGCGTAACCATGACTGTCTCTTTCGTGAGTTCCTTCTCCGATCGAGGACATGGTGGGGTTATGTGATAGACTGGCTTACTAGGGATGATAGACTACTCATATCAATAAGGAATTCCTTCTTTTCCAGGAGCCCATTCAAACAAAACTCCCAGGTTAAGCGTGCTCGGCTTGGAGTAGTTCTAGGATGGGTGACCGACCGGGAAGCTCATCCCGGGTGCGCATGAGTGAGGACAAAGTGCGCAGAAAAGACTAGTATTGATATGTGGGGCCAGTCTAGATCCTGCCAGGAGTAACGATCGTCGGCTGGTGTGTCCGGGGCGTTACAAGTTTGGTATCAGAGCCGACCCTCATGGTTACACGGATGTTTGCGGACAGGTGTGCGGTCATGTTGTTCATGACGTTTGTGACCCGTCGTGGCACACGACATGGTACATGTACTGGACTGGATGCACATACGTTTGTACCAAGAGGGAACGCTCCTGTGGCGATGGGTGACCGACCGGGAAGTTCATCCCGGGTGCGCATGAGTGAGGACAAAGTGCGCAGAAAAGACTAGTATTGATATGTGGGGCCAGTCTAGATCTTGTTGGGGAACGTCGCATGGGAAACAAAAAAAATTCCTACGCGCACGAAGACCTATCATGGTGATGTCCATCTACGAGAGGGGATGTGTGATCTACGTACCCTTGTAGACCGTACAGCAGAATCGTTAGTGAACGCGGTTGATGTAGTGGAACGTCCTCACGTCGCTCGATCCGCCTCGCGAACTATCCCGCGATCAGTCCCACGATCTAGTGCCGAACGGACGGCACCTCCGCGTTCAGCACACGTACAACTCGACGATGATCTCGGCCTTCTTGATCCAGCAAGAGAGACAGAGAGGTAGAAGAGTTCTCCGGCAGCGTGACGGCGCTCCGGAGGTTGGTGATGATCTTGTCTCAGCAGGGCTCCGCCCGAGCTCCGCAGAAACGTGATCTAGAGGAAAACCGTGGAGGTATGTGGTCGGGCTGCCGTGGAAGTCGTCTCAAATCAGCCCTAAAACCTCCGTATATATAGGTGGGAGAGGGGGGACCTAGACTTGGGGCTCAAGGAGCCCCAAGGGGGTCGGCCGAGCCAAAGGGGGGAAGGACTCCCCCCCAAACCGAGTCCTACTTGGTTTGGTGGGTGGAGTCCTTCTTTCCTTTCCCACCTCCTCCTTTTTTTCTTTTCTCTTTGATTTTTCTTCCAATGCGCATAGGGCCCTTTTGGGCTGTCCCACCAGCCCACTAAGGGCTGGTGCGCCACACTCAAGGCCTATGGGCTTCCCCGGGGTGGGTTGCCCCCCCGGTGAACTCCCGGAACCCATTCGTCATTCCTGGTACATTCCCGGTAACTCCGAAAACCTTCCGGTAATCAATGAGGTCATCCTATATATCAATCTTCGTTTCCGGACCATTCCGGAAACCCTCGTGACGTCCTTGATCTCATCCGGGACTCCGAACAACATTCGGTAACCAACCATATAACTCAAATACGCATAAAACAACGTCGAACCTTAAGTGTACAGACCCTGCGGGTTCGAGAACTCTGTAGACATGACCCGAGAGACTCCTCGGTCAATATCCAATAGCGGGACCTGGATGCCCATATTGGATCCTACATATTCTACGAAGATCTTATCGTTTGAACCTCAGTGCCAAGGATTCATATAATCCCGCATGTCATTCCCTTTGTCCTTCGGTATGTTACTTGCCCGAGATTCGATCGTCAGTATCCGCATATCTATTTCAATCTCGTTTACCGGCAAGTCTCTTTACTCGTTCCGTAATACAAGATCCCGCAACTTACACTAAGTTACATTGCTTGCAAGGCTTTGTGTGTGATGTTGTATTACCGAGTGGGCCCCGAGATACCTCTCCGTCACACTGAGTGACAAATCCCAGTCTTGATCCATACTAACTCAACGAACACCTTCGGAGATACCTGTAGAGCATCTTTATAGTCACCCAGTTACGTTGCGACGTTTGATACACACAAAGTATTCCTCCGGTGTTAGTGAGTTATATGATCTCATGGTCATAGGAACAAATACTTGACACGCAGAAAACAGTAGCAACAAAATGACACGATCAACATGCTACGTCTATTAGTTTGGGTCTAGTGCATCACGTGATTCTCCTAATGACGTGATCCAGTTATCAAGCAACAACACCTTGTTCATAATCAGAAGACACTGACTATCTTTGATCAACTGGCTAGCCAACTAGAGGCTTGCTAGGGACAGTGTTTTGTCTATGTATCCACACATGTAAATGAGTCTTCATTCAATACAATTATAGCATGGATAATAAACGATTATCTTGATACAGGAATTATAATAATAACTATATTTATTATTGCCTCTAGGGCATAATTCCAACAGTCTCCCACTTGCACTAGAGTCAATAATCTAGCCCTCACATCATCATGTGAATTACATTATAATAAATCTAACACCCATACAGTTTGGTGTTGATCATGCTTTGCCCATGGAAGAGGTTTAGTCAGCGGGTCTGCTACATTTAGATCCGTGTGCACTTTGCATATATTTACGTCCTCCCCTTCGACGTAGTCGTGGATGAGGTTGAAGCGTCGTTTGATGTGTCTGGACTTCTTGTGAAACCGTGGTTCCTTTTCTAAGGCAATGGCACCCGTGTTGTCACAGAACAAGGTTATTGGATTTAGTGCGCTTGGCACCACTCCAAGATTCGTCATGAATTGCTTCATCGAGACACCTTCCTTAGCCGCCTCCGAGGAAGCCATGTACTCCGCTTCACATGTAGAATCTGATACGACGCTTTGCTTGGAACTGCACCAGCTTACCGCACCCCCATTAAGAATAAGTACGTATCCGGTTTGTGACTTAGAGTCGTCCGGATCTGTGTCAAAGCTTGCATCGACGTAACCTTTTACGGCGAGCTCTTCGTCACCTCCATACACGAGAAACATCTCCTTAGTCCTTTTCATGTACTTCAGGATATTCTTGACCGCTGTCCAGTGATCCACTCCTGGATTACTCTGGAACCTACCTGCCATACTTATGGCCAGGCTAACGTCCGGTCTAGTGCACAAAATTGCATACATGATAGAACCTATGGCTTAAGCATAGGGGACGGAGCGCATATGCTCTCTATCTTCATCAGTTGCTGGGCACTGAGTTTTACTCAATCTCGTACCTTGTAAAACTGGCAAGAACCCCTTCTTGGACTGTTCCATTTTGAACCTCTTCAAAACTTTATCAAGGTATGTGCTTTGTGAAAGTCCTATCAGGCGTTTTGATCTATCCCTATAGATCTTAATGCCTAGAATGTAAGCAGCTTCTCCTAGGTCCTTCATAGAGAAACTTTTATTCAAGTAATCCTTTATGCTCTCCAAAAACTCTACGTTGTTTCCAATCAGCAATATGTCATCCACATATAATATTAGAAACGCCATAGAGCTCCCACTCACTTTATTGTAAATACAAGATTCTCCAACCACTTGTATAAACCCAAATGCTTTGATCACCTCATCAAAGCGTTTGTTCCAACTCTGAGATGCTTGCACCAGTCCATAAATGGATCGCTGGAGCTTGCACACCTTGTTAGCATTCTTAGGATCGACAAAACCTTCGGGTTGCATCATATACAATTCTTCCTTAAGGAAACCGTTAAGGAATGCCGTTTTGACATCCATCTGCCAGATTTCATAATCGAAAAATGCAGCTATTGCTAAGATGATTCTGACGGACTTAAGGATCGCTACGGGTGAGAATGTCTCATCGTAGTCAACTCCTTGAACTTGTGAAAAACCCTTTGCCACAAGTCGAGCTTTATAAACGGTCACATTGCCGTCAGCGTCCGTCTTCCTCTTAAAGATCCATTTGTTCTGAATAGCCTTGCGGCCCTCAGGCAGTACCTCCAAAGTCCACACTTTGTTCTCATACATGGATCCTATCTCGGACTTCATGGCTTCTAGCCATTTGTTGGAATCTGGGCCCACCATTGCTTCTTCATAATTTGCAGGTTCATTGTTGTCCAACAACATGATTGACAAGAGGGGATTACCGTACCACTCTGGAGCAGCACGTGGTCTCGTCGACCTGCGTGGTTCGACAGAAACTTGAATCGGAGTTTCATGATCATCATCTTTAACTTCCTCCTCAACCGGCGTCGCAACGACAGAGGTTTCCCCTTGCCCTGCGCCACCATCCAGAGGGATGAGAGGTTCGACAACCTCGTCAAGTTCTATCTTCCTCCCACTCAATTCTCTCGAGAGAAACTCCTTCTCGAGAAAAGCTCCGTTTTTACCAACAAACACTTTCCCCTCGGATTTGAGATAGAAGGTGTACCCAACTGTCTCTTTTGGGTAACCTATGAAGATGCACTTTTCCGCTTTGGGTTCCAGCTTTTCAGGCTGAAGCTTTTTGACATAAGCATCACATCCCTAAACTTTAAGAAACGACAACTTTGGCCTTTTGCCATACCACAGTTTGTATGGTGTCGTCTCAACGGATTTTGATGGTGCCCTATTTAAAGTGAATGCAGCTGTTTCTAATGCATAACCCCAAAACGATAACGGCAAATCGGTAAGAGACATCATAGATCGCACCATCTCTAATAAAGTACGATTACGACGTTCGGACACACCATTATGCTGTGGTGTTCCAGGCGGTGTCAACTGTGAAACAATTCCACATTGTCTTAAGTGAGCACCAAACTCGAAACTCAGATATTCACCCCCACGATCAGACCGTAGGAACTTGATCTTCTTGTTACGATGATTTTCAACTTCACTCTGAAATTGCTTGAACTTTTCAAATGTTTCAGACTGGTGCTTCATTAAGTAGACATAACCATATCTACTCAAATCGTCAGTGAAGGTGAGAAAATAACGATATCCGCCGCGTGCCTCTACGCTCATCGGACCACACACATCGGTATGTATGATTTCCAACAAGTCACTTGCACGCTCCATTGTTCCGGAGAACGGAGTTTTAGTCATCTTGCCCATGAGGCATGGTTCGCACGTGTCAAGTGAATCAAAGTCAAGTGACTCCAAAAGTCCATCGGCATGGAGTTTCTTCATGCGCTTTACACCAATATGACCTAAGCGGCAGTGCCACAAAAATATGGTGCTATCATTGTTAACTCTAACTCTTTTGGTCTCAATGTTATGTATGTGTGTATCCCTATCAAGATTCAATATGAACAATCCTCTCACATTGGGTGCATGACCATAAAAGATGTTACTCATAGAAATAGAACAACCATTATTCTCTGACTTAAAAGAGTAACCGTCTCGCAATAAACAAGATCCAGATATAATGTTCATGCTCAACGCAGGCACTAAATAACAATGATTCAAGTTCATAACTAAGCCTGATGGTAACTGAAGTGAAACTGTGCCGACGGCAATTGCATCAACCTTGGAACCGTTTCCTACGCGCATCATCACTTCATCTTTCGCCAGCCTTCGTCTATTCCGCAGTTCCTGTTTCGAGTTGCAAATATGAGCAACAGAACCGGTATCGAATACCCAGACACTACTACGAGAGCCGGTTAAGTACACATCAATAACATGTATATCAAATATACCTGATTTTTCTTTGGCCGCCTTCTTATCAGCCAGATACTTGGGGCAATCGCGCTTCCAGTGACCCATACCCTTGCAATAGTAACACTCTGTTTCAGGCTTAGGTCCAGCTTTGGGTTTCTTCGTCGGATTGGCAACAGGCTTGCTGCTCTTCTTTGAATTACCCTTCTTGCCTTTGCCGTTTCTCTTGAAACTAGTGGTCTTATTCACCATCAACACTTGATGCTCTTTACGCAGTTCAGACTCTGCGACTTTCAGCATCGCAAACAACTCGCCGGGTGACTTGTTCATCCCTTGCATGTTGTAGTTCAACACAAAGCCTTTATAGCTTGGCGACAGTGATTGAAGGATTCTGTCAGTGATAGCCTCTTGCGGGAGTTCAATCCCCAGCTCAGCTAGACGGTTTGAGTACCCAGACAATTTGAGCACATGTTCACTGACAGACGAGTTCTCCTCCATCTTGCAAGCATAGAATTTATCGGAGGTCTCATACCTCTCAATCCGGGCGTTCTTCTGAAAGATAAACTTCAACTCCTGGAACATCTCAAATGCTCCATGACGCTCAAAGCGACGTTGAAGTCCCGGTTCTAAGCCATACAAGACTGGACATTGAACTACTGAGTAGTCCTCCTTACGTGCTAACCAAGCGTTCTTAACATCCTGATCAGCCGTAGCGGGTGGTTCATCTCCTAGCACAGCATGAAGGACATAATCCTTCTTCCCAGCTTGTAAGATTAGCTTAAGATTACGAGCCCAGTCTACAAAGTTGCTTCCATCATCTTTCAACTTAGCTTTCTCTAGGAACGTATTAAAATTCAGGGTGACTGTCGCGTGAGCCATGATCTACAACACAAATATATTCAAAGTGGACTCAGACTATGTTCAAGATAATTAGAGTTTAACTTAATCAAATTATTTGCTAAACTCCCACACAAAAAGTACATCTCTCTAGTCATTTGAGTGGTTCATGATCCACTTACACTAGCTCAAGTCCGATCATCACGTGAGTTGAGTATAGTTTCGGTGGTAAGCATCCCTATGCTAATCATATCATCTATATGATTCATGATCGACCTTTCGGTCTCATGTGTTCCGAGGCCATGTCTGCACATGCTAGGCTCGTCAAGCTTAGCCCGAGTGTTCCGCGTGTGCAACTGTTTTGCACCCGTTGTATGTGAACGTTGAGTCTATCACACCCGATCATCATGTGGTGTCTCGAAACGACGAACTGTAGCAACGGTGCACAGTCGGGGAGAACACAATTTCGTCTTGAAATTTTAGTGAGAGATCACCTCATAATGCTACCGTCGTTCTAAGCAGAATAAGGTGCATAAAAGGATTAACATCACATGCAATTCATAAGTGACATGATATGGCCATCATCACGTGCTTCTTGATCTCCATCACCAAAGCACCGGCACGATCTTATTGTCACTGGCGCCACACCATGATCTCCATCAACGTGTCGCCATCGGGCTTGTCGTGCTACTCATGCTATTACTACTAAAGCTACATCCTAGCAAAATAGTAAACGCATCTGCAAGCACAAACATTAGTATAAAGACAACCCTATGGCTCGTGCCGGTTGCCGTACCATCGACGTGCATGTCGATATTATCTATTACAACATGATCATCTCATACATCCAATATATCACATCGCATCGTTGGCCATATCACATCACAAGCATACCCTGCAAAAACAAGTTAGACGTCCTCTAATTTTGTTGTTGCATGTTTTACGTGGTGACTAGGGGTATCTAGTAGGATCGCATCTTACTTACGCAAACACCACAACGGAGATATATGAGTTGCTGTTTAACCTCATCCAAGGACCTCCTTGGTCAAATCCGATTCAACTAAAGTTGGAGAAACCGACACTTGCCAGTCATCTTTGAGCAACGGGGTTACTCGTAGCGATGAAACCAGTCTCTCGTAAGTGTAAGAGTAATGTCGGTCCAAGCCGCTTCAATCCAACAATACCGCGGAATCAAGAAAAGACTAAGGAGGGCAGCAAAACACACATCACCGCCCACAAAAAAATTTTGTGTTCTACTTGAGAAGACATCTACGCATGAACCTAGCTCATGATGCCACTGTTGGGGAACGTCGCATGGGAAACAAAAAATTTCCTACGCGCACGAAGACCTATCATGGTGATGTCCATCTACGAGAGGGGATGTGTGATATACGTACCCTTGTAGACCGTATAGCAGAAGTGTTAGTGAACGCGGTTGATGTAGTGGAACGTCCTCACGTCCCTCGATCCGCCTCGCGAACTATCCCGCGATCAGTCCCACGATCTAGTGCCGAACAGACGGCACCTCCGCGTTCAGCACACGTACAGCTCGACGATGATCTCGGCCTTCTTGATCCAGCAAGAGAGACGTAGAGGTAGAAGAGTTCTCCGGCAGCGTGACGGTGCTCCGGAGGTTGGTGATGATCTTGTCTCAGCACGGCTCCGCCTGAGCTCCGCAGAAACGCGATCTAGAGGAAAAACCGTGGAGGTATGTGGTCGGGCTGCCGTGGAAGTCGTCTCAAATCAGCCCTAAAACCTCCGTATATATAGGTGGGAGAGGGGGGACCTAGCCTTGGGGCCCAAGGAGCCCCAAGGGGGTCGGCCGAGCCAAAGGGGGGAAGGACTCCCCCCCAAACCGAGTCCTACTTGGTTTGGTGGGTGGAGTCCTTCTTTCCTTTCCCACCTCCTCCTTTTTTTATTTTCTCTTCGATTTTTCTTCCAATGCGCATAGGGCCCTTTTGGGCTGTCCCACCAGCCCACTAAGGGCTGGTGCGCCACACTCAAGGCCTATGGGCTTCCCCGGGGTGGGTTGCCCCCCCGGTGAACTCCTGGAACCCATTCGTCATTCCCGGTACATTCCCGGTAACTCCGAAAACCTTCCGGTAATCAATGAGGTCATCCTATATATCAATCTTCGTTTCCGGACCATTCCGGAAACCCTCGTGACGTCCGTGATCTCATCTGGGACTCCGAACAACATTCGGTAACCAACCATATAACTCAAATACGCATAAAACAACGTCGAACCTTAAGTGTGCAGACCCTGCGGGTTGGAGAACTATGTAGACATGACCCGAGAGACTCCTCGGTCAATATCCAATAGCAGGACCTGGATGCCCATATTGGATCCTACATATTCTACGAAGATCTTATCGTTTGAACCTCAGTGCCAAGGATTCATATAATCCCGCATGTCATTCCCTTTGTCCTTCGGTATGTTACTTGCCCGAGATTCGATCGTCAGTATCCGCATACCTATTTCAATCTCGTTTACCGGCAAGTCTCTTTACTCATTCCGTAATACAAGATCCCGCAACTTACACTAAGTTACATTGCTTGCAAGGCTTTGTGTGTGATGTTGTATTACCGAGTGGGCCCCGAGATACCTCTCCGTCACACGGAGTGACAAATCCCAGTCTTGATCCATACTAACTCAACGAACATCTTCGGAGATACCTGTAGAGCATCTTTATAGTCACCCAGTTACGTTGCGACGTTTGATACACACAAAGTATTCCTCCGGTGTTAGTGAGTTATATGATCTCATGGTCATAGGAACAAATACTTGACACGCAGAAAACAGTAGCAACAAAATGACACGATCAACATGCTACGTCTATTAGTTTGGGTCTAGTCCATCACATGATTCTCCTAATGACGTGATCCAGTTATCAAGCAACAACACCTTGTTCATAATCAGAAGACACTGACTATCTTTGATCAACTGGCTAGCCAACTAGAGGCTTGCTAGGGACAGTGTTTTGTCTATGTATCCACACATGTAAATGAGTCTTCATTCAATACAATTATAGCATGGATAATAAACGATTATCTTGATAGAGGAATTATAATAATAACTATATTTATTATTGCCTCTAGGGCATAATTCCAACAGTCTCCCACTTGCACTAGAGTCAATAATCTAGCCCTCACATCATCATGTGAATTATATTGTAATAAATCTAACACCCATACAGTTCTGGTGTTGATCATGCTTTGCCCGTGGAAGAGGTTTAGTCAGCGGGTCTGCTACATTCAGATCCATGTGCACTTTGCATATATTTACGTCCTCCCCTTCGACGTAGCCGCGGATGAGGTTGAAGCGTCGTTTGATGTGTCTGGACTTCTTGTGAAACCGTGGTTCCTTTGCTAAGGCGGATGAGGTACAAGTAAAGGTTACTTGACACGAGCGCGTTGATTCTTCATTTGGAGTTGCTTCTTCTTCTTCTTCTTCTTCTTCTTCTTCTTCTTCTTCTTCGATCTAGGATGGGTTCGAGGCCGGCAGCCTGGGATAGCAAGGATGGACGTCGTTCTTCTTTTGTCGTTTGTTTTCGTCCGTAGTCGGACCCTGCTCTTACTCTTGATGAATATGTATTGTACTGCTGTGAATCTGATGTAGCTTGTGGCGAGTGTAAGCCAATTCTATATATATATCTCTTCTTTTCAGTACATGTACTTGTAATGATATCCATTCTTGCGACGCGACGAGATGCGCTTCTATCCCTGACGAGGCCTTCGTGCCAAATTGAGGATAGGGTCGCATCTTGGGCATGACAGATTGCCTCAGCAACCTTGATCGAGTCTTGCAAAGATGCGAAGATACCAACCTCGTCTTGAATTGGGGAAGTGCCACTTTATGGTTAATGAAGGTATCGTCTTAGGACACAAAATTTCCGAAAGAGGCATTGAAGTTGATAAGGCTAAGGTTGATGCAATTGAGAAAATGCCTTGCCCCACAGATATCAGAGGTATACGAAGTTTCCTAGGTCATGCTGGTTTCTATAGAAGGTTCATTAAAGACTTCTCTAAGATTTCTAGGCCTCTTACCAACCTCTTGCAGAAGGATGTTCCTTTTGTTTTTGATGAGGATTGAGAAGAAGCCTTCGAAATACTTAAGAAGGCTTTGATAACCGCACCTATTGTTCAACCACCTGACTGGAACTTGCCCTTTGAAATCATGTGCGACGCTAGTGATTATGCTGTTGGTGTTGTTCTAGGAAAAAGAGTTGACAAGAAGTTGAATGTCATTCACTACGCTAGTAAAACTCTAGACAGTGCCCAAAGAAACTATGCCACTACGGAAAAGGAGTTTTTAGCAGTCGTGTTTGCATGTGAAAAGTTCAGATCTTACATAGTTGACTCCAAAGTCACTATTCACTCTGATCATGCTGCTATTAAGTACCTTATGGAGAAGAAGGACGCTAAGCCTAGGCTGATCAGATGGGTTCTCCTGCTACAGGAATTTGATTTGCACGTCGTTGACCGAAAGGGTGCTGATAACCCTGTAGCAGATAACTTGTCTAGGCTAGAGAATGTCCTTGATGACCCACGACCTATTGATGACAGCTTTCCTGATGAGCAATTAAATGTCATCCGCACTTCACATAGTGCACCGTGGTATGCTGATTACGCAAATTATATCGTAGCCAAATACATACCACCCAGTTTCACCTATCAGGAAAAGAAGAAGTTCTTCTTTGATTTGAGACACTACTTTTGGGATGATCCTCACCTTTATAAGGAAGGAGTAGATGGTGTTATTAGACGTTGTGTACCTGAACATGAACAGGGACAGATCTTGCAGAAGTGTCATTCCGAAGCCTACGGAGGACACCACGCTGGAGATAGAACCGCCCATAAGGTATTGCAATCAGGTTTCTATTGGCCCACTCTCTTCAAGGATGCCCGTAAGTTTGTCTTGTCTTGTGACGAATGCCAAAGAATAGGGAACATCAGTAAGCGTCAGGAAATGCCTATGTACTATTCAGTTGTCATTGAACCATTTGATGTCTGGGGCTTTGATTATGTGGGACCCTTCCCGAGTTCCAATGGGTACACTCACATCTTAGTTGCTGTGGATTATGTCACCAAGTGGGTAGAGGCTATCCCCACTAAAAATGCTGATCACCACACCTCTATTAAGATGCTTAAAGAAGTCATTTTCCCAAGATTTGGAGTCCCTAGATATTTGATGACTGATGGCGGTTCACACTTCATTCATGGTGTTTTCCGCAAGATGCTCGCTAAGTACGATGTCAACCATAGAGTTGCATCTCGTTATCATCCTCAGTCTAGTGGTCAAGTGGAGTTGAGTAATAGGGAGATCAAATTGATCCTACAAAAGACCGTCAATAGATCTCGAAAGAATTGGTCTAGCAAACTTGACGATGCACTATGGGCTTATAGGACCGCTTATAAGAATCCCATGGGCATGTCGCCGTATAAAATGGTTTACGGTAAGGCCTATCATTTACATCTTGAGTTGGAACACAAAGCTTATTGGGCAATCAAAGAGCTCAACTTCGATTTCAAACTTGCCGGTGAGAAGCGGTTGTTTGATATGAGCTCATTAGATGAATGGAGGGCCCAGGCATATGAGAATGCCAAGTTGTTCAAGGAAAAGGTTAAGAGATGGCACGATAAACGAATACAGAAACGAGAGTTCAATGTAGGTGATTATGTCCTCCTATACAATTCTCGTTTAAGATTCTTCGCAAGCAAGCTTCTCTCTAAATGGGAAGGTACTTATGTTATTGAGGAAGTATATCGTTCCGGTGCCATCAAAATCAATAACACGGAAGGAAATTTTCTAGAGTGGTAAATGGGCAAAGAATCAAGCATTACATCTCTAGTACTCCCATAAATGTTGAGACCAATATCATCAATGTCATAACTCCAGAGGAGTACATAAGGGATGTTTATCAGCCTGTTTCAGACCCTGAAAACGAAGAGGTATATGTTTCGGTAAGAAATTGGACTCCGATGCTTTTCCAATAGGAAATTTCCTCTGTTTTGGAATTTTTGGAAAAGTAGAAAAATAAAAAGCAGTCCGGAGAGCGCACGAGGCGGCCACAAGCTTGGAAGCTACCACCTACCCCCTGGTGGCGGATGGAGGGCTTGTGGGCACCTCGTGTGCCTCCCGGACTCCTTTTCTTGCGGAGCACTCATTCTGGTCCAGAAAAAATCAATATATATTCGCCCGAAGGTTTTGATCTCCATATCGCGCAGTCTTCCTCTGTTTTCGTTTCGAGCTTGTTGTCTGCCGCAGATTTAGAGCAAAGATGTCTCAGGAATCTGTTGGGGAGAATGATCTTCACCAAGTTCATGAAGAAGTAGATGCTGATCTAAAATGAGTAGAAGTCACGGAAGCCAGGGACCAAGCTAAGAGAAAACCCTAGCTAGGGAGGAAGTTCGACCTATGTTCAACATTGAAGACGTTGAAGGAGTAGATTTTCTCCAACCCTTCCTCCACGTGCTGTCTCCATCCTTGATTGAACTCTTGACGTTTTGCGAAACAACTCGTGCTTGCAATATTTCCCTTTCTCGTGAAGTTGTTTTGCTGGAAAACCATGGCGCAGATCTCAAAGGTATAGATCAAAGATTGATAGCTCTCTTGGAATCAAAGGCAACAACTCCACCACCATCACTGATGTTTGCTGTGTATCCCTTGCAACAGCGTCAGAAATAGTTGTGTCGACGGCACCAGGAATCCTTCAGCTGCGGCTACGCCTTAAGGGACTTCCTAGGCAAGTATGCAAAGGATTTCCCCCGTGGCCTTGGAGCCTTGCGTTGGTGTTCCCTCGAAACAGAAAGGGTGATGTAGCACAACGACGGTAAGTATTTCCCCCAGTTTGAGAACCAAGGTATTAATCCGGCGGAAGAGTATCTCAAGATCTTGCACAAACACAAAAGCTTGCACCCAACGCTATGAAGGGGTTGTCAATCCCTTATAGATTGTTTGCCAAGTGAGAACTGAAAGCAACAAAGTAACAAAGCAAAGTAAAAGCAAAGGTGTAAACGAGGGATGTGAATAGACCCGCGGGCCGTAGTGTTTACTAGTGGCTTCTCTCATGAAAGCAAGTAGACGGTGGGTGAACAAATTACTGTCGAGCAATTGATAGAACCGCGCAAAGTCGTGACGATATCTATGCAATGATTATATCTATAGGCATCACGTCCAAAACAAGTAGACCGATACTTTCTGCATCTACTACTATTACTCCACACGTCGACCGCTATCCAGCATGCATCTAGTGTATTAAGTCCATGAGAACAGAGTAGCGCCTTAAGCAAGATGACATGATGTAGAGGGATACTCTCAAACCAATGATAAAAACCGCATCTTTTTACCCTTGATGGCAACTACTTGATGTGTGCCTTGCTGCCCCTACTGCCACTGGGAAAGGTCACCACATGGTAGAACCCAAAACCAAGCACTTCTCCCATTGCAAGAATCATAGACCTAGTTGGCCAAACAAAACCTAAGACTCGGAGAGACTTACAAGGATATCAAATCATGAATATAAGAAATCAACAAAGACTCAAATATATATCATAGATAATCTGATCACAAATCCACAATTCATCGGATCTCGACAAACACACCGCCAAAGAAGATTACATCGGATAGATCTCCATGAAGATCATGGAGAACTTTGTATTGAAGATCGAAGAGAGAGAAGAAGCCATCTAGCTACTAATTACGGACCCGTAGGTCTGAAGTTAACTACTCACGAGTCATTGGAGGGGCGATGATGATGATGAAGAAGCCCTCCAACTCCAAAGTCCCCTCCGGCAGGGCGCCGGGAAGGGTCTCCAGATGAGATCTCACGGAAACGGAAGCTTGCGGCGGCGGAAAAGTAATTTCGAGGCTCCCCTTATTTTTTGCGAAATATTTGGGTATTTATAGGCCAAAGACCTAGGTCACGGGGCGGCCAGGGAGGCCACAAGCTTGCCCACCGCCGCCTCCCCCTGGTGGCGTGGTGGGAGCTTGTGGGCTCCCTGGAGCCCACCTGGCTTGGCCCAAAGGCCCCCTGGTCTTTTTCCGTTCGGGAAAAAATCATTTTGGGGTTTTTCTTCCGTTTGGACTCCGTTCCAAAATCAGATCTGAAAAGAGTCAAAAACACGGAAAAAACAGGAACTGGCACTTGGCACTGAATCAATAAGTTAGTCCCAAAAAAAGATATAAAAGGTACATAAAACAACCAAAGAAGACAAGATAACAGCGTGAAACCATCAAAAATTATAGATACATTTGAGACGTATCAAGCATCCCCAAGCTTAACTCCTGCTCGTCCTCGAGTAGGGAAGTGATAATAATGAATTTTTGATGCTTTCATGCTACCTAGCATATGTGTCCTTTGTAATTCCTCTTATGTGACGTGAATGTTCAGATCCATTAGATTTAAAACAATAGTTTGCTATTGACGTGGAAACAATAATAATTCAAGCAAACTAGCAAAGTAACCATGAACTTTCAAAATAACAAGGCCAAAAGAAAGTTATCCCTACAAAAGCATATAGTCTGGCTATGCTCTATCATCATTGCACAACGAATTTAAATCATGCACAACCCCGGTATTGGCCAAGTAATTGTTTCACACCTTTACTTTCTCACACCTTTTCAATTCTCACGCAATATATGAGCGTGAGCCATGGTTATAGCACTATAGATGGTGTGGAATGTAGTGGAGGTTGCAAGACAAAAAAGGAGAAGATAGTCACATTAACTAGGCATATCAATGAGCTGTGGAGATGCTCATCAATAGATATCAATGTGAATGAGTAGGGATTGCCATACAAATGATGCACTAGAGCTACGAGTATGTGAAAGCTCTTAAAGAAAACTAGTGGGTGTGCATCCAACTTGCTTGCTCACGAAGACCTAAGGCAATTTTGAGGAAGCCTATCATAGGAATATACAAGCCAAGTTATATAATGAAAATTTCCACTAGCTATATGGTGGCGACAAAGCGAGAGACTCTCAATCATGAAGATCATGGTGCTTAAAATGCACAAGTGTGGAAAAAGTGGTAGCATTGTCCCTTCTCTCTTTTTCTCTCATTTTTTTTATTTGGTGGGCTCTTTGGCCTCTTTTTTTTATTTTGGTGGGCTTCTTTGGCCTCTTTTATTTACTCACATGGGACAATGCTCCATTAATGATGATCATCACACTTTCAACTCAAAACTTAGAGTAACGATGACTCTATATGGAATGCCTTCGGTAGTGTACCGTGGCAATGATCTAGCATGACATAGACATCAATGGAAACATCATGCTAGCTATCTTACGATCATGCAATGGCAATCTAGACGTGGTGTCACATGTCATGGTGGTAGTTGCATGGCAATATATCTCGGAATGACTTTGAAAAAGCCATAGTAGGTAGGTATGGTGGCTGTTTTGAGGGAGGCTAATGGTGGGTTTTGTGCACCGGCCAAAGTTGCACGACACTAAGAAGATAGTGATGGTGGAAGGTGAAAGTGCATCTAAACCATGGACTCAATATTAGTCATGAAGAACTCATATACTTGTTGCAAAATTTTTATTAGTAATCGAAACAAAGCATTCAACGCATACTCCTAGGGGAAGGGTTGGTAGGTATAAACCATCGCGCGACCCCGACCGCCACGCAAAGGATGACAATCAATATACTAATCATGCTCAGATTTCATCACATAGCGGTTCACCATACGTGCATGCTAAGGGAATCACTAACTTCAACCCAAGTATTTCTAGATCCACGACACCTTACTAGCATGACTTCAATATTACCATAACCACAACTCAAAACTAATTGAGATGAATCAAACTTCTCTAACTATTCCATGCACATGAAGGTGGAAGTTTTCGTATCCCTTTGGATAACTACCCCTTTTGAGACTACTTTCAAAGCATAGATCAACTACCAAGCCACGCACCGCTGCGCTCTAAAAGATATAAGCGAAGCACATAGAGCAAAAGCATCTAGCTCAAAAGATATAAGTGAAGCACATGGGAGCTGAATTGTCTACCAAAAGATATAAGTGAAGCTCGACAAAATCACGGCGAGTGCATGTCTCTCTATCTAGGTGTGCAGCAAGGATGATTGTGACACAACAAAAATAAAAGACTCCTACGATACAAGACGCTCCAAGCAAAAACACATAACATGTGGTGAATAAAAATATAGCCCCAAGTAACGTTACCGATGGATTGAAGACGAGAGAGGGGATGCCTTCCCGGGGCATCCCCATGCTTAGGCTTTTACGGCATCCTTGAATCTCTTGGGGTGCCTTGGGAATCCCAAGCTTGAGCTCTTGCCACTCTTTATCTCTTTGTCCATAAGAACTTCACCCAAAACTTGAAAACTTCACAACACGAAACTTAAACAGAAACTCGTGATAACATTAGTACAAGAAAGCAAACCACCACTTCCTTAGGTACTGTAGCAAACTTAAATTCTACTTGTGTTGATGTTGGGTGGCTGTAATTTCAATCTTCCATGGCTAATAACCCCCGATACTATCCATAGTTTCATCAAAATAAGCAACCAACACAACAAAAACAGAATCTGTTAACAGCAGACCAGTCTGTAGCAATCTGTATATTTCATATACCTCTGGTACTTCCAAAATTCTGAACAATTACGACAGTCTGAAGGATTTTCGTAGCCATCAGAAGCAAAAAGAATCAACTCAAAAGCTCGTACAGAAAAAAAATGAAAATTCTTTTCGTGAGCAGAAAGTTTCTGTCTTTTCCAGCATGACCAAACGATCATCCCAAGACTAATCATAACGGTTTTGCTTGGCACAAACACAAAAAGAAACACAAAAAACACAATCATAACAGAATTATGAAAGTGTGGAAAACACAAAACAGAAATAAAAAGGATAGATTCGTTGGGTTGCCTCCCAACAAGCGCTTTTGTTTAACGCCCTTAGCTAGGCATTGAATGATGCTTTCACAAAAGACAAGAATTGAAGCACAACGAGAGCACCATAAAGCATGTGAAAACCACATCTAAGTCTAACATACTTCCTATGCATATGCATTTTATAGGAAAACAGATTGTCAAGACAACCAACAGTTACCAAATGCAAGGAAGAAGAAAGAGACAATACCAATCTCAACATAACGAGAGGTAATTTGTAACATGAAAGTTTCTACCAAAATATTTTCCTCTCTCATAGCAATTACATGTGGGATCATATTCGAATTCAACAATGTAATTGTCACATAGGATATTCTTTTCATGATCCACATGCATGCAAAGTTGACGCTCTTCAAAAATAGTGGGATTATTATCAAATAAAGTCATGACTTCTCCAATCCCACTTTCAGTATTGTTGCAAATATCATATTGATCATGAGGTTTGAACAAATTTTCAAGATCATAAGAAAGATCATCACCCCAATCATGATTATTGCAACAAGTAGTGGACATAGCAAAGCTAGCATCCCCAAGTTTAGGGTTTTGCATATTTTTAGCATGATTTTCACTAATAGGATTTATAGTGAAACCATTGCAATCATGCTTTTCATTCAAGGAGCCCTCGTGAATCACTTCATGAATTTCTTCCTAACAATTTTCAGATTCACGCATCTTAAGCAAAACTCCATAAAAATAGTCAATTGTTCTCAACTCACTAGCAATTCGTTCAACAATAGTGGGTCTCTTAAAGAGACTAGCTAGTGGATGAGGATCCATATCAAAGGATTCTTAGCAAGCAAAGATGCAAGATAAAAGAAGGCACATGGTAACACAAGCAAACAAGAAAACCGGCAAAGGAGAAAGGCAAATGAAAACGGCAAATGTGAAGTGGGGAGAGGAAAACGAGAGGCAACTGGCAACAAAAGTAAATGCAAGAGAAGAGTTTGTGTATCCCTTGCAACGGCACAAGAAATAGTTGTGTCGACGGCACCAAGAATCCTTCAGCTGCGGCTAGTCCTTAAGGGACTTCCTAGGCAAGTATGCAAAGGATTTCCCCCGTGGCCTTGGAGCCTTGCGTTGGTATTCCCTCGAAGCGGAAAGGGTGATGTAGCACAGCGACAGTAAGTATTTCCCTCAGTTTGAGAACCAAGGTATCAATCCGGCGGAAGAGTATCTCAAGATTCTGCATAAACACAAAAGCTTGCACCCAACGCTATGAAGGGGTTGTCAATCCCTTATAGATTGTTTACCAAGTGAGAACTGAAAGCAAGAAAGTAACAAAGCAAAGTAAAAGCGGAGGTGTAAATGATGGATGTGAATAGATCCGCGGGCCGTAGTGTTTACTAGTGGCTTCTCTCATGAAAGCAAGTAGATGGTGGGTGAACAAATTACTATCGAGCAGTTGATAGAAGCAAAGTCGTGACGATATCTATGCAATGATCATATCTATAGGCATCATGTCCAAAACAAGTAGACCGATACTTTCTGCATCTACTACTATTACTCCACACGTCGACCGCTATCCATCATGCATCTAGTGTATTAAGTCCAGGAGAAGAGAGTAACGCCTTAAGCAAGATGACATGATGTAGAGGGATAATCTCAAACCAATGATAAAACCCCCATCCTTTTACCCTTGATGGCAACTACTTGATGTGTGCCTTGCTGTCCCTACTGTCACTGGGAAAGGTCACCACATGGTAGAACCCAAAACCAAGCACTTCTCCCATTGCAAGAATCATAGATCTAGTTGGCCAAGCAAAACCCAAGACTCGGAGAGACTTACAAGGATATCAAATCATTCATATAAGAAATCAACAAAGACTCAAATATATATCATAGATAATCTGATCACAAATCCACAATTCATCGGATCTTGACAAACACACCGCCAAAGAAGATTATATCGGATAGGTCTCCATGAAGATCATGGAGAACTTTGTATTGAAGATCCAGGAGAGAGAAGAAGCCATCTAGCTACTAACTACGGACCCGTAGGTCTGAAGTGAACTACTCACGAGTCATTGGAGGGGCGATGATGATGATGAAGAAGCCCTCCAACTCCAAAGTCCCCTCCGACAGGGCGCCAGGAGGGGTCTCCAGATGAGATCTCGCGGAAACAGAAGCTTGCGGCGGCGGAAAAGTATTTTCGAGGCTACCCTGATTTTTTGCGAAATATTTGGGTATTTATAGGCTAAAGACCTAGGTCAGGGGGCGGCCAGGGAGGCCACAAGCTTGCCCACCGCCGCCTCCCCCTGGTGGCGTGGTGGGAGCTTGTGGGCTCCCTGGAGCCCACCTGGCTTGGCCCAAAGCCCGTGGTCTTCTTCTGTTCGGGAAAAAAATCATTTCGGGGTTTTTATTCCGTTTGGACTCCGTTCCAAAATCATATCTGAAAAGAGTCAAAAACACGGAAAAAACAGGAACTGGCACTTGGCATTGAATCAATAAGTTAGTCCCAGAGAAAGATATAAAAGGTACATAAAACAACCAAAGAAGACAAGATAACAGCGTGAAACCATAAAAAATTATAGATACGTTTGAGACGTATCAATCACCACCAAAGGAAGACAACTAAGCATTGGTATGGGCAATCCCCTTGGCTTCTGCCAAGCTTGAGGGAGTTGCCCTGGTATCGTATCACCTTTATATCTTTTGCTTTTACCTTTGTTTTAGTTCTTTCCTTTTCAGTTTTTATTTCTTCTCTTAGTGGAATAAGTCTTTAGTGTTTAGTTTGAGTCTTTTGCCTTGTGTCTCCCCCGATGTATTCGAGCTCATGAGCTATATAATAAAGAGTATCTTAGTCAAGGGCTTTGCTTTGTGCCATGATCAAAAGTATGAAAAGAACGATAACATGAAAGATCATGAGACGATCTTATGGAAAGTGATAACTTCACATATGATACGTATGATGATTGAAACTTGTTGAGAATAAATCAACATGGACCTCAGTCATTGTTGCAATTAATAAGAAGTAATAAGGAAAGAGAGGTTCACATATAAATATATCATCTTAGACACTTTTTACAATTGTGAGCACTCACCAAACTATTACATGCTTAGGAGTAGATGTTGGACAAGGAAAGACAACATAATGAATTGTGTTTGCTTGGTTCCAAACAATGTTATATGATTAGAGATCCCTTAGCATGTGACGATTGTTTCAACCTCATATTAGCCAAAACTCCCGCACCAAGTAGAGATACTACCTGTGCATCCATAAACCTTCAACCCAGTTTTGCCATGAGAGTCCACCATACCTGCCTATGGATTGAATAAGATCCTTCAAGTAAGTTGTCATCGGTGCAAGCAATACAAATTGCTCTCTAATATGTATGATCTATTAGTGTGTGGAAAATAAGCTTTGTACGAACCTGTGATGAGGAAGACATAAAAGCGACAGACTGCATAATAAAGTTCTTTATCACAGGAGGCAATATAAAGTGACATTCCTCCGCACTAAGAGGACACACATTCAAACCTCAAAAGCTCATGACAACCTCTGCTTCCCTCTGCGAAGGGCCTATCTTGTACCTTTACTTTTTGCCCTTGTAAGAGTCATGGTGATCTTCACCAATTCCCTGTTTTTGCCTTTGTCTTGGCTACCGTCACATGCTTGGGAAAGATCTATATTCATATGTCAACTTGGAGTTGAGTACTTATGCTTTATTGTTGTTGACTCTACCCTTGAGGTAAATAGTTAGGAGGCAAAACTATAAGCCCCTATCTTCCTCTGTGTCCAGCTGACACTTTGACACCATGAGTACCACGTGAGTTGTAACAATTATAGAAAACAAAAGAGATGATTGAGTATGTGGTTTTGCCTTACAAGCTCTTATTTGACTCTTTCTGATGTTATGATAAATTGCAATTGCTTCAGTGACTATGGACTGTTGTTGGTTACTTCTCGGTAAGGTTTTTGCTTCATACTTTGCTTTGTGAAGGAATTGTTACTTTCCCATAAGAATCTTTATGATGTATTGCTGTTCTATGTGTGATCATGATGCCCTCATGTCTGTATTTTGTTTTATCGACACCTTCGTCCCTAAACATGTGGACATGTTTATGGAACTTGGTTTTCGCTTGAGGACAAGCGAGGTCTAAGCTTGGGGGAGTTGATACGTCCATTTTGCATCATGCTTTCATATTGATATTTATTGATTTTTGGGCTGTTATATTACTTTGTGGTACCATATTTATGCCTTTTCTCTCTTATTTTGCAAGGTTTATTTGAAGAGGGAGAATTCAGGTAGCTGGAATTCTGGACTAGAACAGGAGCAAATCTTAGTCCACTATTCTGCACATCTCCAAATGCTCTGAAAATTTACGTGGAATTTTTTGGGATTATATAAAAAATACTGGGCTAAAGAAGTACCAGAGGGGGGCTACCAGGGCGCCACAAGCCCTGCCACCGCCACCTCCCCCTGGTGGCGGCTAGCAAGCTTGTGGGCTCCCTGACGGCCCACTAGCCCCCCTCTTTTGCTATATGAAGGGTTTCATTCCAGAAAAAATCAATCGGGAGCTTTTTCATGGTTTCGCCGCCGCCACGAGGCGGAACTTGAGCATATCCAATCTAGAGCTCCGGCAGGACGATCCTGCCGAGGAAACTTCCCTCCCGGAGGGAGAAATCGTAGCCATCGTCATCACAAACACTCCTCTCGTCGGAGGGGAGGCATCTTCATCAACATCTTCATCAGCACCATCTCCTCTCCAATCCCTAGTTCATCTCTTGTAACCAATCTCCGTCTCACGACTCCGATTGGTACTTGTGAGGTTGCTAGTAGTGTTGATTACTCTTTGTAGTTGATGCTAGTTGGATTACTTGGTGGAAGATTTTATGTTCAGATCCTTGATGCTATTCATTACACCTCTGATCATGATTATGACTATGCTTTGTGAGTAGTTACTTTTGTTCCTGAGGACATGGGATAAGTCATGCTGATAATAGTCATGTGAATTTGATATTCGTTCGGTATTTTGATATGCTGTATGTTGTTTTTCCTCTAGTGGTGTTATGTGAACGTCGACTACATAACACTTCACCATATTTGGGTCTAGAGGAAGGCATTGGGGAGTAGTAAGTATATGATGGGTTGCTAGAGTGACATAAGCTTAAACCCCAGTCTATGCGTTGCTTCATAAGGGGCTGATTTGGATCCACTAGTTTAATGCTATGGTTAGACGTTGTCTTAATTCTTCTTTCGTAGTTGCGGATGCTTGCGAGAGGGGTTAATCATAAGTGGGATGTTTGTCCAAGTAAGGGCAGTACCCAAGCGCCGGTCCACCCACATATCAAACTATCAAAGTAACGAACGCAAATCATATGAACATGATGAAACTAGCATGACAGAAATTCCCGTGTGTCCTCGGGAGCGTTTTTCCTCCTATAAGACTTTGTTCAGGCTTGTCCCTTGCTACAAAAGGGATTGGGCCACTTGCTACACCATTGCTTCTACTTGTTACTTGTTACTTTTCGCTTGATACGTTTCACCTCACTACACCAGCACTTGTTACCGCTACTTTCAGTGCTTGCAGTTATTACCTTGCTGAAAACCGTTTATCAGAGCCTTCTTCTCCTCGTTGGGTTCGAGACTCTTACTTATCGAAAGGACTATGACTGATCCCCTATACTTGTGGGTCATCTGTATGCTAGCAGCTCTGGCGCACTACAAGAAATTCACTCATTAATGACAAAAATCAGTGACAACGGTTTAATTGGTCATAGATCCATGATCAAAATTCACAAATTAGTCATGGAGAGTGTGGAAGGGTCCAAACCCTATAATTTTTTGACCATTCATGGCCAAAAGGTACATAGAATGGTCATAAAGATGTGAATGGTGCATGCTAGCTTATTTTAGTTTCATCTTGACCAAAATATATCGTCATAGAAACTAGATGAGGGTGACTGGATGACACCTCAACAATTTTTTCTACGTGGCGTGCCTAGTTGTCAATCATCAAGAACTAGATGAGGATGACTGGATGACAACTCAACAATTTTGTATACATGACGTTTCTAGCTAGTAATTTGAAGTAATAACCACTAAAAAATGATTCAGCCATCAAGAATTAGATGAGGGTGACTGGATGACAACTCAACAATTTTATATACATGTCATTTCTAGGTAGTATTTTTAAGTAATAACCACTAAAAAATTAAACTAATTCAGCAATTTTATATACATGGCGTTTCTAGCTGGTAATTTTCACTAATAACCACTAAAATATAAAACTGATAAAAATTAGGTTCGAATGGGATTCGAACCAAAGACTACGCTCACGTTATCAGACACTTACCAGTTGGACAAGCATCATCCACTTGTTTACATTCTGGTTCGGTTCCTTTTAACCAATCGTATGTGATGAGTGGCTTCCTTTTGGCCAAAACTGAATGGCAAAATCACAAGGGCCAAGTCCGTTTTTTATCAAAAAAAAAAAACTAGGTCGCACGGCGCAGTTTATCCCAACCGGCGGCGCGGCGCTGCTGACCATCACCTACGGCGAATCTGGCGGGCGGCGACGCGAATGACGGGCGGCGGCGCGGCGGCGCGACTGACTGCCACCTGCGCGGCTGTGCCGGGCGGGCAGTGGGTGGCGTCGGGGCCGACCATCAACTGCCCCGGGCAGGCAGCGGGCGACGCTGCGGCCGACTTCATCTGCACCGAGTACAACCAGTGGCGGACGTCGTCATCTCCAGAGCGGACGGCGGCAGCATCCTTGCCGTTTCAAAGTGCTGCAGGTTAATGCTCTGAAGCTGCTGTTCTCTAAGTGTTCCTGTGTTAGCTACTTTGGCTACTTTGTGTTCCTGTGTTAGCTACTTTGGCTCTGTGCATATGATTTTTAGGGCATATGATTTGAGTATTTTCAGATTAGGTTTTGTTTGTGCTAGCTACTTTGGCTCTGCAATTCAATTGCTAAATTTTAGCCTTTTTTGTTCATTGGCAGATGGACAGAAGTTGGATAAAAGCTAGGAAATTTTCCGAAGAATACCTTAATGGAGTGAAAGAGTTCATGAATTTCGTCCGTGAAACCTATGCTGAGGATGCTAAAATTATTTGCTCGTGCCGCAAATGTCTGAATCGTAAACAAGAACCTCAAGGGAAAGTGGAGGATCATATTCTTATTTATGGGATGTCTAGCACATATGATAGGTGGATTCATCATGGAGAACCAGTAAATGTTGAAGCTGATGCAGATGCACAACATGTGGATGGAGCTACTGATATCGTTGTAGATGTTGCTGAAAAGGATGTTTCTTTGGAGGAGGAGGATGTTTATGAAGATGATAGAATTCATGACATGATAGAGGATCCATGCATTGGGGCTAGGCTATGTTCAAATCCATGTGTGCCCGAATAATTGTGTTCTTTTCAGAAAGCAATATGCCAACCATGACGAATGTCCGATATGTGGTGCATCGAGATGGAAAGACTCAAATGGGAAAAAACAGATTCCGATGAAAGTATTGAGACATTTCCCATTGATTCCGAGGTTGTAGCGGATGTATTGTTCGAAGAAGTCATCAGAAGAGGTACAATGGCACAAGCTGAAAAAGAAACCCGTGGACAATGAAATAAGTCATCCTGTTGACGGTGAAGCATGGAAAGACTTTGATAAAAAACATAGAGAGTTTGCCGAAGATGCACGGAACCAGAGAATTGGCGTTGCTACAGATGGGTTTAATCCGTTTGGAAAAATGAGTGCTTCCTACAGCATGTGGCCTGTATTCGTGATGCCTTATAACCTACCACCATGGGCGTGTATGGATCAGTGCAACCTCATGATGACCTTACTTATGCCCGGTCCAAATTCTCCCGGGAAGGATTTTGATTTGTTCTTGGAGCCTCTTGTCGAAGAGTTGATTGAGCTTTGGAAGGGTGTAAGTACCTATGATGCCTTGAGTGGAAATTTTTTTAATCTACGTGCAGCAGTCCTATGGTGCATCCATGATTATCCAGGATTGAGCACTTTGTCAGGAAGAGTAACGAAAGGCTACTATGTGTGTTTGCACTGTGACAAAGATCCCTGCTCACAGAGGATAAGGAACAAGATATGTTATATTGGACATCATTGTTTTCTTCCTCGAGCGCATCACTGGCGAAGAAGCAAAGCTTTTAACGGTAAGAGTGAAAACCATGACAAGCCAGTGGAATTCAGTACAGAAGAGCTGCTGCTGCAATTGGAGAATGTCAAAGATATAAGACCGGGAAAGCATCCTCAAAACAAGAAAAGAAAGCGCAAATATGATGGTCAATGTTGGAAACAGAGGGTTTGTTTGTGGGACCTGCCATACTGGATAGATTTGAAACTGAGGCATAATCTTGATGTAATGCACATCGAGAAAAACATATGTGACAACCTGCTTGGTACATTTCTGAACATTGATGGTAAGACAAAGGATACGGCTAATGCCAGGCTTGATTTGGAAGACATGGGCATAAGACCAGATTTACACCTTGACCGTGATGAGGATGGAAATCCAATTGGTTTGCCAGAAGCATGGTACACAATGACAAAAGAACAAAAGCTTGCATTCTGTGCATTTATAAGACAAGTGAGATTTCCAGATGGGTATGCTGCTAACTTAGCAAAATGTGCTAGTCCTGATGGATGCAAGCTTCAATCACTGAAAACCCATGATTGCCATATCCTCCTCCAAAGACTTATACCAGTGGGTATCCGTGGAATCATGGATAAGGAGATATATGAAGCTATCGCTGATTTGGGAAAATTTTTTAGAGAACTGTGTTGCAAAACTTTGAAGCTAGATGTTCTACAGAGACTTAAGGAAGAAATCCCAGTTATTCTTTGCAAACTAGAGAAGATTTTTCCTCCAGCTTTCTTTGATGTCATGGTGCATCTAGCCGTTCATTTACGAGATGAGGCAATTCTTAGAGGCCCGGTGCAGTACGGATGGATGTACCCAATTGAGAGAAGGATACTTACTTGTAAGCGTTATGTGAGGAACATGGCCAGACCTGAAGGATCAATTGCAGAAGCATATGTTGTTGATGAGTGCCTAACATTTTGCTCCAGGTACTTGGATGATGTGGAAACAAGATTTAATCGGGAGGGCAGAAATAGAGAGTGAAATGTCGGTTTTCAACCACGGTGTGAATTTACTTGGAGGCCCAAGAAAGAAATATGCTGGGGTTGATTATGACAAGATGGCTTGGTATGTTCTCAATAATTGTACCGAGGTTCAGCCATATCTCCAGTATGTGATCTCTTCTAAACATGTAAAATTTATTTTGGATTGATCCATTTGTTTAGGTAGGATTTTTAAACTCGCTCTCTTTTGCATTGCAGACTATGCAAGGAAGAATTGCGACAGGAAGATAGTCAGAATGTTGATGAAAGGCTTGAGAAAGGATTTGCCAGATGGTTACAGAATCATGTGACTTCTTTGCGTGTGGAGAAGAGAGAAGAGGTAAGTGACGATCTCTATGCTTTGGCATGTGGACCAGCTTCTGGAGTCATATCATATTCAACATGTGTTGTTGAGGGTGTTCGGTACCACACAACGGACCGTGAGAAGAATAATAAGGCGCAAAACAGCGGAGTCATGGTTGAGGGAACCAATGATTGTGAAGTCAAGGATGATGGAGAAGAGGAGATCATTGACTTTTATGGTCAACTGAAAGAAATCATCAAGTTACAGTATAACTCTACCATGGGTGTCAATCGTTCGATTGTCTTATTTCGTTGTGATTGGTTTGATCTGGATGCCAAGAAAACAGGACTTAAAGATGATGGACATTTCAAAAGCATCAATATTGGAAAATGCTGGTATAAAAATGATCCTTTTATTTTGGCAACACAGTCAACAAAGGTGTTCTATTTACAAGACACAAAGTACGGTGGAAATTGGAGAGTTGTGCAGATATTTTAGCATAGGCATTTGTGGAGTGTGACTGAAACTTCCATGGAGCAAGGTCCCAATGGTACTGGACTAACTTACCAGGATGATAATTCAGAGGAAGTTCCGGTGAGAGCTAATGAATCTACTGTGCCCAATCTGCTGCGCAAAGACCAAGAACACTCTGTGATTGATCCTGTTGTAGCAGCAAAACTTGTCAAACAACATAATGAATTATTGGATGAAAGCGAGGATGATGATGACGACGATGATACTATGATGCAATATTGCAGTGACAATGAAGATCACACTGGTCACGGTATTTCTTTTGTTGGTGATGATGATGAGTAGTTCCAGGTCTGTGAGTTTTATCTTCTTTGTTCACGTTTCTTTGAATTTTATCTCCTGTGAATTTTATCTCCTGCTATAACTAGTTGTGTTGCCTGAACGCCTGTTTTTTCACTGGTTAGATATTTGCCTCATATCTGTAGTACTACTTGTGTTGCCTGAACGCCTGTTTTTTCACTGGTTAGTTTAGGCATCTATCTAGAGGTTGGTTTCTGTAGAACAAGGAAGTAATTGGCGCATATCTTTCCTCATACTAATCATACCAGCCACCATCTCGAGGAATAATCTGATAGATGGGTTTGCTGTAACTAGTTTGGGCATCTGTCGAGAGGTTGGGTCCTGTAGAACAAGGAACCAATTTGTGATTTTCTCCTGATCTGCCACAAGGGTCCTGTAGAACAAGGAACCAATTTAGCCAATTGTTCTCTCTGCGTCACCAATTTAGTAGAGTTTATTTACATGAGTTTCTTTAACAAGAAAAAGGCAAGTAACATATCCTGCAGTTGTGTTGTCTGAATGGGCAGTGTGTTCCTTTTTATTTGCAGGAAACTCATCGTATGATCTGGGCAAGTAGCAAAAGTAGGGAAGTGCACACCTTGGTTATGGAGCAGCAGCAGCAGCAGATCCAATGCTTTGAGAGAAGAGTGATCAGGATGTGGTCTATCAAAAGAAGAGTAGAGAGGCTGTGGTGTTGATGTAAACTATTTTTTTGTTCCTGTTCTTGTTGCTTTGTTTCCAGCGTCAGACATGGTGATTGCTTTGTTTCCACTTGATGGTTTTGATCAGATTTTTCTGAGAATAGTTCATTGTACTTCATATCATTACAACAATCAGATATTTCTGTGGTTATCTTGGTTCAAAATTGTATTTGTTGGTGCCTAGTTGGTCGGATGAGATCAATATTATGATATTGTCGCAAATGTGATCTTTGGGATTGTTAGACAGGATCAAATGATATATCTCAGTATCATATTCATAAGATATCTTTGAATATTAGTCTCTAAGGAAATTCACCTCATGCCATTTTTTTAGGATCAAATGATATATCTCAGGATCAAATGATATATTTCAGGAGCATTTGTACATTGATTTGCCATGTTTCATAAGATTTCGGGAGCAACTATATTTCAGGAGCATTTGTACATTGATCCTTTTACATTTCTTCTAAAAGGATGGTGAACCCTTGTCACGGCTGTGACCAGGGGTGGCGCCACCACAAGCGGTGCCTGGAGGAGGCTCCACCTCATCGTGATGTCTTGCTCGCCGTCATCTCGCTGGCCCGTTGAGATGCCATGGGCTTGCCGGGACTCGACGACATGGTCCGTTCGACGTGCTGATGGAGGCACGACGTTCGACGAGTCATCATGACCCATCGCAACTATAGAAGCAGACTCGATATCACCGTCGACACTCTGTGTCGGCATTGAACGCCTATCGGTGCACGACACATCTGTCGCCGGTCATGCGCAACCCCCGGCGCGGCCTTCACGCAAGGCGACGATGTACCACCACCATCGAGTTCATCGGTAACACCATCCTGTCGGGACTGGCGACATCGGTCGTTCGCCACGGCGCCACCTAGCGCGAAGCTCCTTATACCTACGCCATGGGCTCGTCGAGACTCGGCGACACGGTCCGCTCGACGTGTAGACGAGCCGCGACGCTCGACGAGTCACGACGACTCATTGTAACTTCAGTGGCAAACACATTATCCGACAACGGCTGGCACACGCTTAGGCCTATCTTCAGGCCTCCCTCTTCTTCGGCACGAACACGTGTCACACGTGTTGGGATTCGCTCTTGTCGAGCGACACCCACTCCGGGCGTGATCCCCGACGCACCCTCCACCGTCGAGTCCTTCGGCAACACCATCATGCTGGGACTCGTGACGTTCGTCGCTCGACCCGGCGCTATCTAGTGCGCCATCTCTTCTACCTCCACCACAAGGGGTGCCTGGACGAGGCTCCACCTCATCGTGATGTCTCACTCGCCGTCATCTCGCTGGCCCGTTGAGACGCCATGGGCTTGCCGGGACTCGACAACAAGGTCCGTTCGACGTGCTGACGGAGGCACGACGTTCGACGAGTCATCATGACCCATCGCAACTATAGAAGCAGACTCGATATCATCGTCGGCACTCTGTGTCGGCATTGAGCGCCTATCGGTGCACGACACATCTGTCGCCGGTCACGCGCAACCCCCGGCACGGCCTTCACGCAAGGCGACGATGTACCACCACCATCGAGTTCGTCGGTAACACCATCCTGTCGGTAGTAGCAGAATCGAAGGACGATTGCAGCAAAATCATCTCGTCGTCGTCACCGGTCTCACCTCCACCATGATGAATGTAGCAAAAAAATTGCCGGTAGTTTTGCTCATTTTTTAGGGATATAGTTTCGCATTTGAATTTTATGAGTTTTGATTGAACGGACTTGTATTTGTAGATTAAAAAAATAGGCCAGTTGGCAGTGTGCAAATAATATGTGCAACGATTTTTAGCTCTCAATTTGTTCCCGCCACATCTAAAATCTTTCCCGCTCACACCTAAAATATTTCCCGCTCCACACATGAGGACATTTTCGTCACCTCAGAACACAGCCACACACATCAACAGTCCACACCACATGATATGAGGGTATTTTTGTAACTAACTCAGCCGCCCCGCGCCATACAGCTGCTCCCGACTAACATTTTCCCCAAAATCCCCTCAAACCCTAGCCTACCCTGCCCTCCCCTCGAACCCTAGCCGCCCCTTCCCTCTCGTGGAGCGCGAGCAGCGGCCGGTCCGGCCACCAACCACCGGCGGGGCGACGCGAGCAGCAACAGACGCGAGCCGCAGCAGACGCGAGCAGCAACCACCAAAGCACCTTCTCACTCCAAACTGCTCACGGTGGTGCCCCAAGTACAAGCAGGAAACAACCAATCCTCTTCATCCTCTCCCAGGTAATTTCATCGTCATCCCACATCCAAGTAGTGAAGAGGGGAGATGGAAGTGAGAGGAATATTGTTCTGCCGTTCTGTGTCTATGTGTGTGTGCGCACATGAGAAAGAGAAAGAGAGGAAATTGCGTATTTATGCAAATATTAGATCTCAAGCCATCATGGACACTGAATTGTTTGAAGGTTACTAGTTCTGCAAATACATTGTATGAATGTGTTCTTTTTCAGCAAATGGACACTGAATTGTTTGAAGGTTACTAGTTCTGCAAATACATTTGTTTGCTTTTTTTAAGATACGATGACAAGGAACTGCTGCTGCTGAGTATTTCTGCAAATATAATTAACTGAACTAAGTATTGATTGACAAGTCACCACATAACTATGATGGTTCAGAGACTGAAATTAATTGTGTTTCTGCAAATATAATTAACTGAATTGAGTATTGCAGGTTGCAGCTATTGTGTTTCTTCTTAGTTTTTAGCGTGTTGCTTGTTATGAATATATATGCACATGGTTTTATATTCCAGTACTATGATTTATTGGTTGATGACAAGTAGTGAAGTGCTTGTGTCTAGATAAGTAGTGAAGTGACAGTGTGACTGATGTTGAGTATTGTAGGCTGCAACTTGTTTGTTTCTGTGTGTGACAGTGTGACTATAGTGAAGTGCTTGTGTCTAGCTACTATTATATGTGCAACTTGAGTTCTTATCTACATTTCAAAGCATCCGCCCCACTTTATTTTTTTAAATCATAACTGCTATGCTGCTCCTAGGCCATCAACTCGTCAAGCAAGCAAGGCAAGTAAACCCGACAACTCAGCATCACCAAGCTGACTAGCACAGATCCAACTCCCTTGAGATCCACTATGACAAATATGACAAAGAGAAAGAAAATCGCAGGTATACAATTTGTTTGTTGAGTGTGTTGTTTGGTTTTCTATGGACGTGACTTGTGGTTTGTATAGTTTCGTGCATGATTTGTACTCTATGCAAAGTAACTAAAATAAAATAAATACATAGTAGGACAACTTGCTTGAATCACATGTAGACAACAAATTAGCTTCATAACTGCTAAGTTAAGCATTGCATGATGCTTTGGTCTACAACTGAATTTCTGTTTGTGCATGCATGGTTTTAAATATGCAGCTCAGTTGTTTGTGTTGTCTTGCTTCTCCTATGCATTTCAACCATTCAATCTTACAGTTATATTTATAAGGATATCTCATGTTTTCCTTTGCTACTGAAGTGTTACATTCATTTGTTTCCTTATTGTACCATTGTTTTGTGAACAATTTCAGAAAGAGGCTCGTAAGGGTGAAGAGTTGACTGCAATTGATCTATTTAAGGAGTGCCACAATGGCAAGAAGACTGGTTTCTCTGAGCCCGTTAAGAAGGCGATAGTAAGTTCTTAGTATTCTTCACTATGTTGATATGGCTTGTTTACCTCATCCTTGTTACACTTGATTGCATTGGTGAACTGCTAGTACTGTAGTCGTGTTGGATTAGTAGTCAGTTTGCTTTTAAATGCTGCTACATGGACAAGTGCTAGTGAGATTAAAATGATGACTCCATCATACTTTATTTTTGCTCGGGTGTAGCACTATTGAATTTATATTTGTTACTGTTACTATTGTTATATTCACTTGAGATCTAACTTCTCAACCTGGTTGTTACATCCTATTGATTTAAGTACTTGCTGTCATGTCTTTGCTAAATATTTAATTGAATATCGATATCCTGGTTGTAGTTGAGTTACTATATTCAATAGTACATAATTATGTAGCGAGTCCCGTGCATGCTTTAAATAAGAGGATGCCCTTCTCTTTTTTATTTTCAAATCTCTTTGGTTGCGTTCTTGACTTCAGTATTGGATGAAATTATGGTAAAAGTATCATGTGCAATTTGTAGGCTTCATTATTAGTAAAATTCATGGCTGAATATATTGATGGGCTTAGTACTCCGCTCATGTGTACATATTTCTTTAAATGTCAGGCTGACATGGAAAGTGCTATGGAACAAGAGGTGCTAGAAAATGAAGAACCAAAGAGTGTTGCTGCTGTTGTTGCTGGCATTCTCACTAAAGAATGTCCCTCCAGCAGATTCCTTCAAAATGTTGGTCTCCAGTCAACCTCCAAGAAGAAATTCAACAGATCCGCGTCTGCTTTGGATGCTCATGTACAAGAACTGGAGTACAGGCTTGAGAAGGAGAGGCAAGCCGCTGAGTTGATGCGGGAGGAGCTTGTTGAGGCCAAGAAGAAATCAGAGGAGGCTGATGCTGCACGCGCCGCAGAATATCAGTTGTTATTGAAACGAGTTGAGGACACCGATGCCAGGGCTAAAGCAAGTGATGCTAAATTTGCTCGCCTCATAGATCTGTTCGAAGGTAAAATAGCTTAGAATGGTATGTTTGATGTTGGCCTGAGGCAAGTGATGCTAGTTAATTTTGATGCTTGGTTGTTTGGACCTGGTATTTCTTTATGTTGGCCTGGCGTTGGATGTGTGGTTTGATGATGTTGGCCTGGGTTGGACCTGGTAATTTTGATGGCCTGGGGTTGGACCTGGTAACTTTGATATTGGCCTGGGGTTGGATGTGTGGTTTGATGATGTTGCACTGGTTGGTACTATTGGGACAAAGTTGATGAAATCCTATGTTTGTGTTATTTTGAGATCCTGTGGTGTAATGACAATGATGTGTTATTTTAGAATTATATTACTGTTATCATTATATTCTCATGTGCTTTTGGCTGATAACGAATAAGGGTGGACTGGAACCTTTTGAGGCCCATTTAGCTTTTGTTAACACAAATAATGGTCTGAATAAAAGGGCTGGCTCAATTAATAATGGAATGAATAATTGGGTTGCACATTGCCTTGGCCCAACAATAATATTAACATGCTGATTTGTTGGGCTTGGCCCATGCTCTGGCCCAAAAGTAGATCATGCTGAATTATTGGGCTGACCCATAGTTGTGGCCCAAAAGAAAATGGGCTAAATTATTGGGCTTGGTCCATTAAAAAACAGATATTGACCGATCCTACGTGGCGTCCACATCATTGATTTTACCACGTCATCAGACATGCCACGTGGATATTGCCACATTGGCTTGGCCACATCAGATCCTATGTGTTTTAGACTCATTAGTATTGACCATAATTTTGGTCATAGATGTTATGACCAAAATTTTGGTCAAGGACAACCTTGACCAAAATTATATAAAAGGTCATCTTTGTTCATTCTTGACGGCCAACTGTTGACGTTGTAAATTTGGTCAAAAAAGGTCAATAAACGATAACAATGACGAATCAATGACCAATATAGGGAGTCATAATTGACCTTATTTCTTGTAGTGGCGGAAGACACTCCTCTCTCCTCTACTACAACAATAGTATCTATGAAATCCTCCAAGTCCCGTGGATGAGGTTCATGAATATCCCCAACATAAGGTAATTTGCAAACATTGCAAAAATCCTGGAGTGACATGCGCTGGGGGATATCATAAAGTTTGAACTCAACCCTAGGAGGATTCTTCCTCGGATAGAAGGTAAAGCTTTGTATGAAGATATTAGTGAGGAGGAGGTATTGCAGACACTTATCTTCAACGAAGGCGGTAAGGCCTGCGTTTTCCACCAAGTGATAAAAGTCCTCATAAATTCCAGCGACGCGTAAGAACACGTCGCTTGGCCACTCGCACGCTTGAACTTCTGCGACTCGAGGGACCAGATACTTGGGCTTCTTCTCACTTCCATCATCCTTGGGGTCACGACTTGAAGAGCCTCTTAAGAACCTCCTCATCTTTTCCCTTTTCTATCTGTGAAAATTTCTGAAATTTTTAGTGACTCTAAGGAAAAGTGAACAAGGCTCAACAAAACTTGTAGCAACTACTCCCACAAGTGCCTAGAGGCCATATTACGCATCAAAACTACTTGGGACCAGCTAAAATTAGCATGCAAAGCTCAAGAACATGGTCACCAAGGCAGCAAAAATACGTGAAGTATAAGGCACTAGAGCAAAAACTAATTGGACCAATGGAGGAGTCACTTACCAAGGAGTAATTTCCCCAAAACAGTTCGGAGAATGGTGATTTGAGCAAAGATATCGAAAATCTCAGCAAGAGGAGCAAGAACACGTGTTTGAGCTGCGAAACGATTTTTTCTGGAGGTAGGAGAACCAGATGAGAGCAAGAATGAGTGGAGGGGGTGCACGTGGGCCCCACAAGCCTGGGTGGCGCGGGTAGGGGGTGCCCGCGCCTCCAGGGCTTGTGGCCCACTGGTGCAGCCCCCAGACAAGCTCTTTGTCTCAGATTTTTTCAAAAATTCCAGAAAAAATCATACTTGATTTTCAGGACGTTCGAAGAACTTTTATTTTCGGGGTACTTTTCCATGGGACGCTAAGACAGAAAATAGGGAAAACTAAACTAAACCTATCATTTTTCTTCTAAGCAACTGAAGGTGAAAGCTTAAAACAGAGGTTTGTGACTCCTTGATCCATCCATCTCATGGTCATCGAAAGAAAATCCGTCAATGAGGTTGATCAAGTCTCCTTGACAAACCTTTTCGAATTGCAAAAGAGAACGAAGAATTTTCGAATAGTCACTAGGTCACCTCAATGGGGATGTGTATCTCCTCAACAAGAAAATCATACTTCATCTTGACAGGAGGAATATGGCATTCAAAGCTCCCAATAAGAATCGATGAAGTCTTTTCGATAGCATTGATGCAATGTCCTCGATATTGTTTCTTTGGAAAGTGCACCGTATGCTCATTACCGTTGACATGGAAAGTGACATTGCCTTTATTGCAATATATAACAACCCCTGTAGTGTTTGAAAAGGGTCTTCTGAGGATGACTGCCATGGCATCGTCCTCAGGAATATCCAAGATAACAAAGTCTGTTAAGATAGTGACATTAGCAGCCACAACATGCACATCCTCGCAAATGCCGATAGGGAAAGCAGTTGATTTGTCGGCCATTTGCAAAGAGATTTCAGTGGGTGTCAACTTATCCAGTTCAAGTCTACGATCAAGAGAGAGAGGCATAACACTAACACCGGCTCCAAGGTCGCATAAAGCAGTTCTCACGTAGTTACCTTTAATGGAGCAAGGTATAGTGGGCACACCGGGATCACCTAGTTTCTTAGGAGTTCCACCCTTGAAGGTATAGCTAGCAAGCATGGTGGAAATCTCAACCTCAGGTATCCTCCTCTTATTAGTCACAATATCCTTCATGTACTTAGCATACAGAGACATTTTGAGCATATCTGTCAAACGCATTTGCAGAAAGACAGGTCTGATCATTTCAACAAAGCGCTCAAAATCCTCATCATCCTTTTTCTTGGATGGTTTGGTAGGAAAGGGCATGGGTTTCTGAACCCATGGTTCCCTTTCTTTACCATGCTTCCTAGCAGCGAAGTCATTCTTATCGTATCTCCTATTCTTAGGCTATGGGTTATCAAGGTCAACAGGTTCAATCTCCACATCCTTATCGTTGCTAGGTTGAGCATCTTCATGAACATAACTATTGATATTATCATTAGGCTCATGTTCGTCACCAGATTGTGTTTCAGCATTAGAGACAGAGACATCGTTTGGACTCTCAGGGGTAGCAGCAACAGGGTTGCTAGCGTGCAGGTTCCTATCATCTTTCTTCTTCTTTCTAGGATGACTAGGTGCATCAGTGCTAACTCCTGAGTCATTCTACTGCCTCTAGTGACGACTCTGACGGAATTGTCATTCAACTCATTGAGCAAGTCATTTTGAGCTTTAAGTACTTGTTCTACCTGAGTAGTAACCATAGAGGCATGTTTACTCAGAAGCTTAAGATCATTGACATTTCTGTCCACACAAGCACTTAAATGACTAAGCATACGAGCATTCTGTTCCAGTTGTCTGCTAACATAATCATTGAAACTCTGTTGTTTGGCAACAAAGTTATCAAATTCATCGAGGCATAGGCTAGCAGGTTTATCAAAAGGAATATCACTCTCATCAAACCTACGCAGAGAATTTACTTCTACTACCTGTATCGGGTTATCGAGACCATGGATCTCTTCGATAGGTGGTAGATTTTTGACATCTTCAGATTTAATGCCTTTCTCTCGCATAGATTTCTTGGCTTCTTGCATATCTTTAGGACCGAGGAATAGAATACCTCTTTTCTTCGGAGTTGGCTTAGGAGGTGGTTCGGGAATAGTCCAAGCATTCTCATTGCACAAGATGTTATTCAGTAGAATCTCAGCTTGTTCTACAGTTCGTTCCCTAAAAACACAACTGACACAACTATCTAGGTGGTCTTTGGAAGCATCGGCAAGTCCATTATAGAAGATATCAAGTATTTCATTCTTCTCAAGAGGGTGATCAGGCAAAGCATTCAGTAGCTGGATGAGCTTCCCCCAAGCTTGTGGGAGACTCTCTTCTTCAGCTTGAGCAAATTTGTATATTTCCTGCAAGGCAGCTTGCTTCTTATGGGCAGGGAAATATTTTTCAGAGAAGTAGTAGACCATATCCTGGGGGCTACGCACACAACCAGGAGCAAGAGAAGTGAACCAAGTCTTAGCATCATCCTTTAGCGAGAAAGGAAACGACTTGAGGATATAGTAGTGGCGGATCTTTTCCTCACTAGTGAATAGGGTGGCTATATCGTGCAATTTGGTAAGATGGGCTACAACCGTTTCAGACTCATAACCGTGAAAAGGATCAGATTCGACCAGAGTGATTAGCTCAGGGTCGACAGAGAATTCATAATCCTTATCGGTCACAAAGATAGGCGAAGTAGCAAACTTCGGGTCGTATTTCATCCTAGCATTCAGAGATTTTTCTTTCCACTTGCGCAGTAAATTCTCAACATCATAGCTATCCTTACACGCAAGAAAGTCCTCAGCTATCTCTCCCTCTATAACATAACGCTCAGGCATAACAAGAAATTCAGGCATAATAGCAGGTTCTACTTCAATAGTATCAGCAGTTTCAGAAGTATCATCACATCTAGCAGCAACTCTAGCAATTCGTGCATCAAGGAATGCACCTAGTGGCAAAGCAGTATCAAGCATAGCATCATCAAGCAAAGCAGTATCAAGCATAGCATCATGAGGCAAAGTAGTATCAAGCATAGCATCATGGGCAGCAGAAGTAGCATCATCAAGCATATGCGACATATCAAGATTTCTAGCAGGAGGTGATGTCGCAAACTTACTCATAACTGAAGGTGAATCAAGTGCAGAGCTAGATGGCAGTTCCTTACTTGTCCTCGTAGTGGAAGGCAAGATTTCAGTTCTTGGATCTTTCAGATTCCTCATAGTGACCAGCACACATAAATCCCAAGTGACTCAGAGAATATAGCTGTGCTTCCCCGGCAACGGCGCCAGAAAAATGTCTTGATAACCCACAAGTATAGGGGATCGTAACAGTTTTCGAGGGTAGAGTATTCAACCCAAATTTATTGATTCGACTCAAGGGGAAGTGAAAGAATATTCTCAAGTATTAGCAGTTGAGTTGTCAATTCAACCACACCTGAAAGATTTAGTGTCTGCAGCAAAGTATCAGTAGCAAGATAGTATGATAGTAGCAGTAGCAACAGTAACCAGTAGCAGCAAAGTAACAACAGTAGCAACAGAGTAACAACAGCAGCAGTGACAGCAGTAGCGGCAAAGTAACGTAGCAAGGACCAGTAGTAGAAGACTCGTAGGCATTGGATCGGTGATGGATGATTATGCCGGATGTGATTCATCATGTAACAGCTATAACATGGAGAGACATGTAACTAGCTCCCGTTCGTCAATCTAATGTAGGCATGTATTCCGTATGTAGTCATACATGCTTAGGGAAAAGAACTTGCATGACATCTATTGTCCATCCCTCCCGTGGCAGCGGGGTCCTCATGGAAACTACGGGATATTAAGGTTCTCCTTTTAATAAAGAACCGGACCAACGCATTAACAATTGGTGAATACATGAACTCCTCATACTATGGTCATCTTCGGGAGTGGTTCCGGATATTGTCACTCCGGGGTTGCCGGATCATAACACATAGTAGGTGACTACAACTTGCGAGATAAGATCTAAAACACACATATATTGGTGACAACATAATATGTTCAGATCTGATATCATGGCACTTGGGCCCTAGTGACAAGCATTAAGCATGGCAAAGTAGTAGCAACATCAATCTCAGAACATAGTGGATACTAGGGAACAATCCCCGTCAAAACAAACTCGATTACATGATAGATCTCATCCAACTCATCACCGTCCAGCAAGCCTACGATGAGATTACTCACGAACGGTGAAGAGCATCATGGAATTGGCGATGGAGGAAGGTTGATGATGACGATGGCGACGATTTCCCCTCTCCGGAGCTCAGAACGGACTCCAGATCTGCCCTTGATACGTCTCAAACGTATCTATAATTTTTGATGGTTTCACGCTGTTATCTTGCCTTCTTTGTATGTTTTATGTACATTTTTATAACTTTTTGGGACTAACTTATTAATTCAGTGCCAAGTGCCAGTTCATGTTTTTTCCGCGTTTTTGACTCTTTTCAGATCGGATTTTGGAATGGAGTCCAAACGGAAGAAAAACCCCGAAATGATTTTTTCCCGGACGGAAGAAGTCCAGGGGGCTTTTGGGCCAAGCCAGGTGGGCTCCAGGGAGCCCACAAGCCCCCACTCCGCCACCAGGGGGGAGGCGGCGATGGGCAGGCTTGTGGCCTCCCTGGCCGCCCCCTTACCTAGGTCTTGCGCCTATGTATTCCCAAATATTCCGCAAAAAATCACGGGAGCCTCGAAAATACTTTTCCGCCGCCGCAAGCTTCCGTTTCCGCGAGATCTCATCTGGAGACCCTTCCCGGCACCCTGCCGGAGGGGACTTTGGAGTTGGAGGGCTTCTTCATCATCATCATCGCCCCTCAAATGACTCGTGAGTAGTTCACTTCAGACCTACGGGTCCGTAGTTAGTAGCTAGATGGCTTCTTCTCTCTCTTGGATCTTCAATACAAATTTCTCCATGATCTTCATGGAGATCTATCCGGTGTAATGTTCTTTGGCGGTGTGTTTGTCGAGATCCGATGAATTGTGGACTTGTGATCAGATTATCTATGATATATATTTGAGTCTTTGCTGATTTCTTATATGCATGATTTGATATCCTTGTAAGTCTCTCCGAGTCTTGGGTTTTGTTTGGCCAACTAGATCTATGATTCTTGCAATGGGAGAAGTGCTTGGTTTTGGGTTCTGCCATGTGGTGACCTTTCCCAGTGACAGTAGGGGCAGCAAGGCACACATCAAGCAGTTGCCATCAAGGGTAAAAAGATGGGGTTTTTATCATTGGTTTGAGATTATCCCTCTACATCATGTCATCTTGCTTAAGGCGTTACTCTATTCTTATGGACTTAATACACTAGATGCATGCTGGATAGCGGTCGATGTGTGGAGTAATAGTAGTAGATGCAGAAAGTATCGGTCTACTTGTTTCAGACGTGATGCCTATAGAAATAATCATTGCATAGATATCGTCACGACTCTGCACAGTTCTGTCAATTGCTCGAGAGTAATTTGTTCACCCACCGTCTACTTGCTTTCATGAGAGAAGCCACTAGTAAACACTACGGCCCCCGGGTCTATTCACATCCATCGTTTACATCTCTGCTTTTACTTTGCTTTGTTATTTTGTTGCTTTCAGTTCTCACTTGGCAAACAATCTATAAGGGATTGACAAACCCTTCATAGCGTTGGGTGCAAGCTTTTGTGTTTGTGCAGGATCTTGAGATACTCTTCTGCCGGATTGATACCTTGGTTCTCAAACTGAGGGAAATACTTACCGTCGTTGTGCTACATCACCCTTTCCGCTTCGAGGGAACACCAACGCAAGGCTCCAAGGCCACGGGGGAAATCCTTTGCATACTTGCCTAGGAAGTCCCTTAAGGCGTAGCCGTAGCTGAAGGATTCCTGGTGCCCTCGACACAACTACTTCTAGCGCCGTTGCAAGGATACACAGCAAAACAATCAGAAGTATTTCTGGCGCCGTTGCCGGGGATCCTTTTGAAACATGAGAAGTATTTCTGGCGCCGTTGCTGGGGAGGAGAAATCAAGATCTATCCAAGTAGGTCTCACAAACTCTTCTCTTGCATTTACTTTTGTTGCCAGTTGCCTCTCGTTTTCCTCTCCCCCACTTCACATTTGACATTTTCATTTGCCTTTCTCGTTTGCCTTTTCGTTCGCCCTTTTCTCTCGCTTGCCTTTTGTTCTCTTGTGTGCCATGTGCCTTCATTATGCTTGCATCTTCGCTTGCTGAAAATCTAGTAATATGGATCCTCATCCACTTGCTAGTCTCTTTAAGAGACCCACTCGTGTGGAACAAATTGCTAGTGAGTTGAGGGCAATTGACTACTTCTTTGGAGTTTTGTGTAAGATGCGTGAATCTGAAAATTGTGAGGAAGAAATTCATGAAGTGATTCACGAGGGCTCCTTGAATGAAAAGCATAATTGCAATGGTTTCAATCCCACTATTAGTGACTATCATGCTAAAAATATGCAAAACCCTAAGCTTGGGGATGCTAGTTTTGCTTTGTGCACTACTTGTTGCAATAATCATGATTGGGGTGATGATCTTTCCTATGATCTTGAAAATTTGTTCAAACCTCGTGATGAATATGATATTTGCAACAATACTGAAAGTGGGATTGGAGAAGTCATGACTTTATTTGATGATAATCCCACTATTTTTGAAGAGCGTCAACTTTGCATGCATGTGGATCATGAAAAGAATATCCAATGGGATAGCTATATTGTTGAATTTGAATATGATCCCACATGTAATTGCTATGAGAGAGGAAAATATTTTGGTAGAAACTTTCATGTTACCAAATCACCTCTCGTGATGTTGAGATTGCTCTTGTCTCTTTCTTCTTCCTTGCATATGGCAACTATTGGTTGTCTTGACAATGTGTTTTCCTATAAAATGCCTATGCATAGGAAGTATGTTAGACTTAGATGTGATTTTCACATGCTTTATGATGCTCTCGTTGTGCTTCAATTCTTGTCTTTTGTGTGAGCATCATTGAATCAATGCCTAGCTAAGGGCGTTAAACAAAAGCGCTTGTTGGGAGGCAACCCAACGAATCTATCCTTTTTCTTTCTGTTTTTTGTTTTCCACACTTTCATAATTCTGTTATGATTGTGTTTTTTGTGTTTCTTTTTGCGTTTGTGCCAAGCAAAACCGTTATGATTAGTCTTGGGGATGATCGTTTGGTCATGCTGGAAAAGACAGAAACTTTCTGCTCACGAAAAGAATTTTCGTTTTTTTTCTGTAAAATATTTTGAGTTGATTCTTTTTGCTGCTGATTTCTATGAAAATTCTTCAGACCGTCGTAAATTGTAAGAATTTTGGAAGTACCAGAGGTATACGAAACATGCAGATGGCTACAGACTGGTCTGCTGTTAACAGATTCTGTTTTTGTTGTGTTGGTTGCTTATTTTGATGAAACTATGGATAGTATCGGGGGGGGGGGGTATTAGCCATGGAAGATTGAAAGTACAGTAACCCAACATCAGCACAAGTAGAATTTAAGTTTGCTACAGTACCTAAGGAAGTGGTAGTTTGCTTTCTTGTACTAATGTTATCACGAGTTTCTGTTTATGTTCCGTGTTGTGAAGTTTTCAAGTTTTGGGTGAAGTTCTTATGGACAAAAAGATAAAGAGTGGCAAGAGCTCAAGCTTGGGGATTCCCAAGGCACCCCAAGAGATTCAAGGATGCCGTAAAAGCCTAAGCTTGGGGATGCCCCGGGAAGGCATCCCCTCTCTCGTCTTCAATCCATCAGTAACGTTACTTGGGGCTATATTTTTATTCACCACATGTTATGTGTTTTTGCTTGGAGCGTCTTGTATCGTAGGAGTCTTTTATTTTTGTTGTGTCACAATCATCCTTGCTGCACACCTAGAGAGATAGACATGCACACACCATGATTTTGTCGAGCTTCACTTATATCTTTTGGTAGACAATTCAGCTCACATGTGCTTCACTTATATCTTTTGAGCTAGATACTTTTGATCTATGTGCTTCACTTATATCTTTTAAAGCGCAGCGGTGCGTGGCTTGGTAGTTGTTCTATGCTTTAAAAGTAGTCTCAAAAGGGGTAGTTATCCAAAGGGATACGAAAACTTCCACCTTCATGTGCATTGAATAGTTAGAGAAGTATGATTCATCTCAATAAGTTTTGAGTTGTGGTTATGGTAATATTGAAGTCATGCTATTAAGGTGTTGTGGATCTAGAAATACTTGTGTTGAAGTTAGTGATTCCCGTAGCATGCACGTATGGTGAACCGCTATGTGATGAAATCTGAGCATGATTAGTATATTGATTGTCATCCTTTGCGTGGCGGTCGGGATCGCGCGATGGTTTATACCTACCAACCCTTCCCCTAGGAGTATGCGTTGAATGCTTTGTTTCGATTACTAATAAAACTATTGCAACAAGTATATGAGTTCTTCATGAGTAATGTTGAGTCCATGGTTTAGATGCACTTTCACCTTCCACCATCACTATCTTCTTAGTGCCGCGCAACTTTCGCCGGTGCACAAAACCCACCATTAGCCTCCCTCAAAACAGCCACCATACCTACCCATTATGGCTTTTTCAAAGTCATTCCGAGATATACTTCCATGCAACTACCACCATGATATGTGCCACCACATCTATATTGCCTTTGCACGATCGTAAGATAGCTAGCATGATGTTTCCATTGATGTCTATGCCATGCTAGATCATTGCCACGGTATACTACCGAAGGCATTCGATATAGAGTCATAATTGCTCTAAGTTTTGAGTTGAAAGTGTGATGATCATCATTATGGGAGCATTGTCCCATGTGAGTAAATAAAAGAGGCCAAAGAAGCCCATAAAAAAAGAGAGGCCAAAGAGCCCACCAAAAAAATGAGAGAAAAAGAGAGAAGGGACAATGCTACCACTTTTTCCACACTTGTGCATATTGAGCACCATGATCTTCATGATTGAGAGTCTCTCGTTTTGTCACCACCATATAGCTAGTGGGAAATCTCATTATATAACTTGGCTTGTATATTCCAATGATAGGCTTCCTCAAAATTGCCTTAGGTCTTCCTGAGCAAGCAAGTTGGATGCACACCCACTAGTTTTCTTTAAGAGCTTTCACATACTTGTAGCTCTAGTGCATCATTTGTATGGCAATCCCTACTCATTCACATTGATATCTATTGATGAGCATCTCCACAGCTCATTGATATGCCTAGTTAATGTGACTATCTTCTCCTTCTTTTGTCTTGCAACCTCCACCACATTCCACACCATCTATAGTGCTATAACCATGGCTCACGCTCATGTATTGCGTGAGAGTTGAAAATGTTTGAGAAAGTAAAGGTGTGAAACAATTACTTGGCCAATACCGGGGTTGTGCATGATTTAAATTCGTTGTGCAATGATGATAGAGCATAGCCAGACTATATGCTTTTGTAGGGATAATTTTCTTTTGGCCTTGTTATTTTGAAAGTTCATGATTACTTTGCTAGTTTGCTTGAATTATTATTGTTTCCACGTCAATAGCAAACTATTGTTTTGAATCTAATGGATCTGAACATTCACGTCACATAAGAGGAATTACAAAGGACACCTATGCTAGGTAGCATGAAAGCATCAAGAATTCATTCTTATCACTTCCCTACTCGAGGACGAGCAGGAGTTAAGCTTGGGGATGCTTGATACGTCTCAAACGTATCTATAATTTTTGATGGTTTCACGCTATTATCTTGCCTTCTTTGTATGTTTTATGTACGTTTTTATATCTTTTTGGGACTAAATTATTAATTCAGTGCCAAGTGCCAGTTCCTATTTTTTCCATGTTTTTGACTCTTTTCAGATCTGATTTTGGAACGGAGTCCAAACGGAAGAAAAACCCCGAAATGATTTTTTCCCGAACGGAAGAAGTCCAGGGGGCTTTTGGGCCAAGCCAGGTGGGCTCCAGGGAGCCCACAAGCCCCCACTCCGCCACCAGGGGGAGGCGGCGGTGGGCAGGCTTGTGGCCTCCCTGGCCGCCCCCCTGACCTAGGTCTTGCGCCTATATATTCCCAAATATTCCGCAAAAAATCAAGGGAGCCTCGAAAATGCTTTTCCGCCGCCGCAAGCTTCCGTTTCCGCGAGATCTCATCTGGAGACCCTTCCCGGCACCCTGCCGGGGGGGGACTTTGGAGTTGGAGGGCTTCTTCATCATCATCATCGCCCCTCCAATGACTCGTGAGTAGTTCACTTCAGACCTACGGGTCCGTAGTTAGTAGCTAGATGGCTTCTTCTCTCTCTTGGATCTTCAATACAAAGTTCTCCATGATCTTCATGGAGATCTATCCGATGTAATCTTCTTTAGCAGTGTGTTTGTCGAGATCCGATGAATTGTGGACTTGTGATCAAATTATCTATGATATATATTTGAGTCTTTGCTGATTTCTTATATGCATGATTTGATATCCTTGTAAGTCTCTCCGAGTCTTAGGTTTTGTTTGGCCAACTAGATCTATGATTCTTGCAATGGGAGAAGTGCTTGGTTTTGGGTTCTGCCATGTGGTGACCTTTCCCAGTGACAGTAGGGGCAACAAGGCACACATCAAGCAGTTGCCACCAAGGGTAAAAAGATGGGTTTTTTTATCATTGGTTTGAGATTATCCCTCTACATCATGTCATCTTGCTTAAGGCGTTACTCTGTTCTTATGGACTTAATACACTAGATGCATGCTGGATAGCGGTCGATGTGTGGAGTCATAGTAGTAGATGCAGAAAGTATCGGTCTACTTGTTTCGGACGTGATGCCTATAGAAATAATCATTGCATAGATATCGCCACGACTCTGCACAGTTTTTTCAATTGCTCGACAGTAATTTGTTCACCCACCGTCTACTTGCTTTCATGAGAGAAGCCACTAGTAAACACTACGGCCCCTGGGTCTATTCACATCCATCGTTTACATCTGTGCTTTTACTTTGCTTTGTTACTTTGTTGCTTTCAGTTCTCACTTGGCAAACAATCTATAAGGGATTGACAACCCCTTCATAGCGTTGGGTGCAAGCTTTTGTGTTTGTGCAGGATCTTGAGATACTCTTCCGCCGGATTGATATCTTGGTTCTCAAACTGCGGGAAATACTTACCGTCGCTGTGCTACATCACCCTATCCGCTTCGAGGGAACACCAACGCAAGGCTCCAAGGCCACGGGGGAAATCCTTTGCGTACTTGCCTAGGAAGTCCCTTAAGGCGTAGCTGTAGCTGAAGGATTCCTGGTGCTGTCGACACAACTACTTCTGGCGCCATTGCAAGGGATACGCAACAAAACAATCAGCCCTCCAGATGAAGAACAGGAGGTGGCGGCGCCTCTGTATCGTAAAACGCGATGAATCCTTCTCCTGATTTTTTTCTGGGCGAAACGGAATATATAGAGCTGAGATTGGAGGCGGTGGTGCCTCGTGGGCCCCACAAGCCTGCCAGGCGCGGCTAGGGGGTGGCCGCGCCTGGTGGGCTTGTGGCCCACTGGCTCACCTCCTCCGGTGGATCTTTGCACAGGTATTTTTCATTAATTTCAGAAAAATTCTCCGTAAATTTTCAGGTCATTCCGAGAACTTTTATTTGTGCACAAAAACAACACCATGGCAATTCTGCTGAAAACAACGTTAATCCGGGTTAGTTCCATTGAAATCATGCAAGTTAGAGTCCAAAACAAGGGCAAAAGAGTTCAGAAAAGTAGATACGACGGAGACGTATCACCCCTCCTGGTGAAACCCTAGACCCCATTTGTCACTCCCGATACTTTACCGGTAATGCCCGCAATCTTTCCGGAAGCCAAATGCAACTTTCCTATGTGTAAATCTTTACCTCCAAACCATTCCGGAGCTCCTCGTGACGTCCAGGATCTCATCCGGGACTCCGAACAACTTTCGGTCACCAACATACATAACTCAACTATACCGAAACGTCATAGAACCTTAAGTGTGCACACTTTGCGGGTTCAAGAACTATGTAGACATGACCGAGACACTCTCCGGTCAATAACCAATAGCGGGACCTGGATGCCCACATTGGCTCCTACATATTCTATGAAGATCTTTATCGGTCGAACCTCTATGTCAAGGATTCAGTTAATCCCGTATACTATTCCCTTTGTCCATCGATATGTTACTTGCCTGAGATTCGATCTTCGGTATCTCCTAATGATGTGATCCCATTATCAAATAATAAATCATGTCTATGGCCAGGAAACCTTGACTATGTTTGATCAACGAGCTAGTCCTTAAAGGCTCACTAGGGACAGTGTGTTGTCTATGTATCCACACATGTATTTGAGTTTCGAATCAATACAATTATAGCATGGATAATAAACGATTATCATGAACAAGGAAATATAATAATAACTTATTTATTATTGCCTCTAGGGCATATTTCCAACAGTCTCCCACTTGCACTAGAGTTAATAATCTAGTTCACATCACTATGTGATTCACACCCAATAAGTTATGGGGTTTAATCATGTTTGCTTGTGAGAGAGGTTTTAGTCAACGGGTCTGAACCTTTCAAATCCGTGTGTGCTTTACAAGTATCTATGTCATCCTATAGATGATGCTACCACATGCCATTTGGAACCATTGCAAATGACTGCTCCACTATACGAATCCGGTTTGCTACAAAGAGTCATCCGGATTGGTTTCAAAGCTAGCATCAACGTAATCCTTTATGGCGAACTCTTTTATCACCTCCATTATCGAGAAACATTTCCTTAGTCTTCAAGTTACTAAGGATAACTGTGATTGCTGTCCAGTAATCCATCCCTGGATCACTCTTGTACCCCTTGACAAATTCATGGTAGGGCACACATCAGGTGTGGTACACATCATAACATACTATGCAGCCTACGGCTAAGGCATAGGGGACGACCATCATCCTTTCTCTTTCTTCTGCCATGGTTGGGCTTTGAGTCTTACTCAAATTCACACCTTACAATACAATCAAGAACTCCTTCTTTGACTGATCCATTTTGATCTCCTTCAAACAATTTGTCAAGGCATGTCTTTATTGAAAGTTCTATCAAGCATCTTGATCTATCTCCATAGATCTTAATGCTAAATGTTCAAGTAGCGTACTCCAGGTTTTCCTTTGAAAAACACCTTTCAAACAACCCTATATGTTTTACAGAAATTCTACATCATTTTTGATAATATGTGAACTACATATACTTATCAGAAATTCTATAGTGCTCCCACTCACTTTCTTGTAAATACAAGTTTCTCATAAACTTTGTATATACCCCAAAACTTTGATCATCTCCTCAAAACGTACATTCCAACTCCGAGATGCTTGCTCTAGTCCATAGAAGGATCGTTGGAGTTGAGGATTGAAAAACCTTCTGGTACAACCTTTCCTCAAGGAAACCGCCGAGGAAACAATGTTTTGACATCCATCTGCAAGATTTCATAATTGAAAAATGCAGCAACTACTAACATAATTCCAACAGACTTTTAGCATCGCTACGAGTGAGAAAGTCGTCATAGTCAGCTCTTTGAACTTCTTTGAAACCTCTTTGCGACGAGTCAAGCTTTCTAAATGGGGACATTCACCATCATCGTCTGTCTTCCTTTTAAAGATCCACTTCTACTTAATAGCCTTACGACCATCAAGTAGTTCCTCCAAAGTCTACACTTTGTTTTCATACATGGATCCTATCTCGGATTTCATGGCGTCCAGCCATTCGTCGAAATGCAGGCCCACCATCGCTTCTTCATAGCTCGTAGGTTCATTGTTGTCCAACAACATGACCTCCAAGACAGGATTACAATACCACTCTCGAGTAGTGCGTGTCCTTGTCGACCTATGAGGTTTTGGATGTAACTTGATCTGAAGCTTCATGATCATCATCATTGGCCTCCTCTTCAATTTGGTGTAGGCGCCACGGGAACAACTTCCCGCGCCCTGCTACACTCTGTTTGAAGTGACGGTTCAACAACCTCATCAAGTTCCACCATCATCCCACTCAATTCTTTCGAGAGAAACTCTTTCTCAAGAAAGGGCTCGTTTCCAGCAACAAACACTTTGCTTTCGGATCTGAGATAGGAGGTGTACCCAACTGTTTTGGGTATCCTATGAAGAAGCATTTATCCGCTTTGGGTTCGAGCTTATCAGGCTAAAGCCTTTTGACATAAGCATCGTAGCCCCAAACTTTAAGAAACGATGACTTAGGTTTCTCCACACCATAGTCCATACGGTGTAATCTCAACGGAACTACCTGGTGCCCTATTAAAGTGAATGCGGTTGTCTTTAATGCCTAACCCAAAACGATAGTGGTAATTTGATAAGAGACATCATAGTATGCACCATATCCAATAGGGCGCGGCTACGATGTTCAGACACACCATCACACTATGGTGTTCTAGGTGGCATGAGTTGTGAAACAATTTCCACATTGTCTAAAATATATACCAAACTTGCAACTCAGATATTCATCTCTACGACCACATCGTAGATATTTCATCCTCTTGTCACGATGATCTTCAACTGCATTCTGAAATTACTTGAATTTTTTAATAGTTCATACTGATGATTCATCAAGTAAATACACGTGTATATACTCAAATTATCTGTGAAGTAAGATCATAACAATATTCACTGCATGCTTTAGCACTCATTGGACTACATACATCAAAATGTATTATTCCCAATAAGTTACTTGCTCGTTCCATTACTGGAAAACGAGGCCTTCAGTCATCTTGCCCATGTGGCATGATTTGCATGTCTAAGTGATTGAAAATCAAGTGAGTCCAAATGATCCATCTGCATGGAGTTTTTTCATGCGTTTACACCAATAGGCATGGTTTGCGTGTCTCCAACGATTCAAAAATGAGTGAGTCCAAAGATCCATCAGCATGGAGCTTCTTCATGCGTTTTATACCATTATGATTCAAGCGGTAGTGCCACAAGTAAGTGGTACTATCATTGCTACTTTGTATCTTTTGGCATCAATATTATGAACATGTGTATCACTACGATCGAGATTGAGTAAACCATTCATATTAGGTGCATGACCATTGAAGGTTTTATTCAAGTAAACAGAGTAACCATTAGTCTCTTTAAATGAATAACCGTATTGAAATAAACATGATCCAATCATGTTCATGCTCAACACAAACACCTAATTTGAAGGTAGAGGGAGTGTGCGATGGTGATCACATCAATCTTGGAAACACTTCCAACACACATCATCACCTTGCCTTTAGCTAGTCTATGTTTATTTCATAGCTTTTATTTCGAGTTACTAGCATTTAGCAACTGAACCGGTATCTAATACACATGTACTACTAGGAGTACTAGTAAAGTACACATCAACAACATGTATATCCAATATACTTTTGTCGACGTTGCCAACCTTCTTATCTACCAAGTGTCTAGGGCACTTCCGCCTGAGTGACCATTCCCCTCATTATAAAGCACTTAGTCTCGGGTTTGGGTTCAACCTTGGGTTTCTTCATTGGAGTGATAACTGACTTGTCATTCTCGAAGTTTCCCTTCATTCCCTTTGCCCTTCTTGAAACTAGTGGTTTTACTAACCATCAACACTTGATGCTCCTGCTTGATTTCTACCTTCACGGTGTCAAACATCGTGAATCTCCCAGGGATCATCATCTCTATCCCTCATATGTTATAGTTCATCACGAAGCTCGGTAGCTTTGTGGCAGTGACTTTGGAGAACTATGTCAATCACTATCTTATCTGGAAAATCAACTCCCACTCGATTCGAGCGATTGTAGCACCTAGACAATCTGAGCACATGATCAACGATTGAGATTTTCTCCCTTACTTTGCAGGCAAAGAATCTTGTCAGAGGTCTCATACCTATCAACACGGGCACGAGCCTGAAATCCTAATTTCACCTCTTGGAGCATCTCATATGTTCTGCGACGTTCAAAACGTCTTGGGCGCCTCAATTCTAAGCCATGACGCACTGAACTATCACGTAGTCATAAAAAACGTGGATGTCAGATGTTCGCAACATCCACAGACGACGCTCGGGGGGTAGCACAGTGAGCGGTGAATTAAGGACATAAGACTTATATGCAGCGATGAGGACAATCCTGAGTTTATGGACCCAGTCCGCATAATTGCTACTATCATCTTTCAACTTAGTTTTCTCTAGGAACATAAAAAAACTAGGGGAGCTGCAACGCAAGCTAATCATCTACAACATAATTTGCAAAGATATTTTGACTATGTTCATGGTAATGAGTTCAGTAAATCATATTACTTCAGAACTCCCACTCAAATTGACATCCCTCTCGTCATTCTAGTGGTACATGATCCAAATCCACCAACCCAAGTCCGATCATCACGTGAGATGAGTTGGCTTCAATGGTGAACATCACTATGTTGATCATATCTACTATAGGACTCATGTTCGACCTTTTGGTCTCTTGTGTTCCGAGGCCATGTCGGTACATGCTAGACTCGTCAAGTTTACCCCGAGTGTTCCGCATGTGCAAAACTGTCTTATACCCGTTGTATGTGAACGTAGAGTCTATCACACCAGATCATCACATGGTTGTCGGTGAATACTAACAACATATGCCATAGGTAGGCTAAAGTCGGTGAGAACCTAAGGGACAAAGGTGGACGCTGGGATGAGGTTGGTACACGCATGGAACGCACGATGTACCCAGGTTCAGGGATCTCCGTAGAGATAACACCCCTAATCCTGCCGGAGTGTTTGATGTAGATGAACATAGTACAATGTTGCTCCTGGAGCTGTGTTGGGAGGAAGAGGGGAGCAGCCGGCTCGTCTCTGCCTCTCTCTCTGAGGTTGGTGAGCGTGCAATGTTGTGTGGCTGTGGAATGATCGGCCCCCTGCATGGAGGGATACCGGGGGGTCTTATAGACGAACCCGCCGGCCTGCAATATGTATAAAGGGTACAAGTGTGGGACCCGGCTGGCAGCCTCGCCGGCTGGCCAGGGGCCCACGAGAGTCTTGTCTTGTCGCTTGAGGGGCCCGCTGGCTGCATGGTCTCGATTGGCAGTGGGACCCACCGGCTAGCCAATGAGGCTCTCGCGTAAGGTTGACGCCGAGCACGCATTGTACATCAAGTGTCGCCCCGCGAGATTCGTCATGGGTAGGTAGTACGGCCGCCTCCAGTGTTCCCCACGCCGAGTGCAGTAATGGAGTGGGAGTGTGACGGTCCGACACTATGCTAGGTGATGGATCAGAGCCGGGGTAGGTCAGCGGCGTGGCCGCCGACGCTCGTACCTGTCGGGCGCCCCGATCCGGTACCTTTGCTGACGCGTAGCTACCTTTAATCGTAAGGTCTTATCCTGACCTACGATCTGATGTGACTTGTGATCTTCGGCCGGCTAGCCTGCTTGGCTAGCCGGCTTGTGTGCGGTCGCCTCCTTCCTAGCCGGGCTGGCGGGACCAGGCCGGCTCAGAAAGAGGTAGCCGCCTCGACTCTAGCCGATGGGGGTTGCCTCGCCGGCCAGAGGGATGGTCGCCTCGTCCTCTAACCGGTAGGTGCTGCCCAGCCGGCCAGAAGACTTGGGCCTTGGGAATCTGTATACGTTCATGTCCTTTGGGCCAGAAATGAAGGAACAGGCTTGATGAGCCTACCACGGGGTTATCCCCCCGACAGTAGTCCGTCTTGACATTTTTGCCGCTACTCGCGACAAAGGGCGCCGACTTCGAAACCGATTGGCTTCGAAGCGACGCCTCGGCCTCGTCGCAATTCGCTCGGAGAACGCCACGTGCCACGCCCCACCTGGCATAATGATGGTGATTACAGATGACGGGACCGGGCCTGGGCCCTGGGTCCCGCCACGACGCCCCCTCGGCCTCCGCGCGAGAGATCCTGTGCGGATTTACTCCGCGGCGGTTGGGCTTAGGGAAGCGTTACTGCCCGTAATACACGGGATTAATGGGGGTCCGGAGCACACCGGATCCCCTCCCCACGACGCTTCGTGGGGGTTTAAATGGGATGCGGGGGTTCCGAGGAGGCCATTCACCCCCTTCTTGCCCCGCATCCGCACTCTCTTCCTCCCTACACCGAGAGAGAAAGAGCTCGCATCCTTCGTCTTCTTCGTCTTCTTCGCCGACCCCTTTGGGTTCCCGTCATCCGCAGTCATGGCCGACAGTTCTTCCTCGAAGAGGCCCTCGGCGCAGAAGGCGTCCTTGCAGGGAGCCTGGCTGGGCAGTGACGTCGGCGAGGGGGCACATCGAAGCTCTCCATCACCACCGACTATTGCCCCCGGCCTCCCAAGTGTTGGTGCGCCTTCCTGGCGCCGAGACCGCTCCTGCACCCGCTGTGGGAGAGGTTTAGTTCTTCATCGAGCATTTCTACCGGGGCTTCGGGCTCCCGGCCAGCGCTTTCTTCACCGAATGGCTCCACTTCTTCGGCCTGCAGCCGCATCACTTGGCGCCGAACGCCATTCTGTAGCTGTCGGCCTTCGTGGTCCTCTGCGAGGGCTTCGTGGGGATCGAGCCCCGTGTCGACCTGTGGCGCAACCTGTTTTTCTTCAAGCAGCAGTCTATCGCCATGGAGAAATCCGAGGTGGAGAAGCTCCAGGGGCCGCGCCCGATGACGCCGTGCGGGGCCACGTTGGTGCACCACCGCTCGAAGTCGGGCTTCCCCCAGATGCCTCTGCAAGAATCCATCAAGCATTGGCAGAAGGGTTTCTTCTATGTGAAGAGCGCCGACCCGACCCATGATGCCCTCAACATGCCCCCGTTCAACATCGCTCCGCCGACGAGGCGGAACTGGGATGCGAAGACCCCCAAGCCGATTCCCGAGGTGGCGCTGATCTGTGCCCACCTTGACATTTTGGAGAAGAGCGGCCTCCTCGGCCGCGACCTTTTCACCACCATGGTGGCCCGCCGGATCCTGCCCTTGCAGAGGCGGTCGCATCTGGTCTGCCAGATGAGCGGTCGGCATGATCCATGCCGGCTATCCACCAAGAGGTTCACCCCCGGCGCTGTGGCGCGAAGGGTGAACCTGATCTCCATCGCCCGCATGGATGAGAGCGGGGAATGGACGTGGGGGATGTCCCCCTTCAACAGGGCCCATATGCCTCCAATGGTAGGTGGCTTCTTTCTTCTTTGTTGTTTACCTTGAAGCCGGTCGTGTTGCTGAGCCGACGATTGAATCCCTTTCTGCAGTTGTTCGACAATCTGCAGGGATCCCTCCGTTCGCCCGCTCCTGATGTGGATGTGTCCGACGCCTCGGAGATTGAGGACGAGGGCATGATTGAATCCTGCTCGGACTCCTCCGCTGGCTCGGAGAATCCCCTGGAGTCGGAAGGGACAGAGCCGTCCAGTGAGTACGCACGGCCCTACATTGCGGACTGGAGGGATGACGACGAGATTCCCTCATTCATTTCTATTGCAGCCTTCGAGGAGGACACTGATGGGGTGGAAGAGGTCACCAGTCCACCACTGACGCGCGGCAGGCGCCAAAGGGGCGGAGAGATCGCAGCTGACGAGGCAGCCGGGAAAAAGGGCAAGGGTGCCACAGCTTCCCGACCGGCTCCTAAGCGGCCGGCGCCGGGTCCTCCAGCCGGACAGTGAGCAGGCGGCACGAAGAGACGACGCGGTGTTGGTCGGAGGCAGGTCCCTGTGGTAGCAGGGTAAGATTTCCTCCCCCTTTCCTTCGTCTATCTTGCGAGGAGCTTTGTTCCTTAGGAGTTTTGCTTGGCAGGGAGGCGGAGGATGTGGATGAAGACACCGCCTCCGCAGCCGAGCGGGCTGGCTGGGCAGCAGCCGATGCTGCCCAGAGGGAGCTTGAGACGGAGTCCAAGCGCCGGTGGGACATGGCTGTGGGGAAGGCCGCCATGGGCCAGCCTCGCCCTAGCCGGGTCGAGAGGCTGGTGGAGAAGTGTGCGAAGGCTAGACATGACCCCTCCGCACATGCTCGTGCGGAGGGGCCAGCTAACGAGGCCGCCTCAAGGCCGGCCCCAAGGGCTGAGGGGGCCCAGCCTTCAGGGCCGGAAGCCTCGGCGCAGGTGGACCTGGAGATGGTCCCTGACTCCCCCAGGGCCGAGGCGGCACCCGACGCGCCGGAGCTGGACCTAGCTGCGCCGGACACGGCCCCTGATGCCCCAGGAGTGACCATGGATGCGCTGGACGCGGCCCATCCGCCTCCCGCGGAGGAGGCAACGTCAGCCGGGATGGCGCGAGAGCCGGCTGCCGAGTCGGCTCCAGGAGCCGGTGCCATCGTCATTCCCTAGCACGGCCCTGTTGCGCCGGGAGCCGGCCTATGAAGACATGGCGGGCAGCAAACCTGACCCGCCTGCGACTGCCTGCTGGCACCGCGCTTTCCAGCGTCCCGGAGCTGGTGACGATGTTTACCAGCAGCCGGTACAAGGTGGCGCAGTCGGCCCGCGTGGTGTGCGGCGACATGGAGCGCCTGGAGGCCCGCACCCAGGTAGGTGTTTCCTCTTTGGCTTTTTGAACCTTTTTCTCTTCCTCTTGCGTTAGTGGGGGCGCGACAGCGCACCCACTGGGTGTAACCCCCGAGAATTGGGCCGGTCGATCGTCGACCGGTCCGAATCTCTTGGAGGCCCTTTTCCCTGTATTGTTTCTTCAGTGGGGGCGCGCTAGCGCACCCACTGGGTGTAGCCCACGAGAATCGGGCTGGTTAGGGCTTTAACCAGGCCAAATCTTAATCCTGTTCCTTTTTCCTTTTTTGGCAGGAGCTTTATGACGCTCAGGCGCAGGCTTATAATGAGCTGCGGACCCAGCACCTGGGGGCTGATAGTCGGATCGCCGAGCTCGAAGTCTGGCTGGGCGAAGCTGCCACGGAGCGGGGCGCCCTGCAAAACGCCGGCAACCAGCTCCAGGAGCAGCTGGTCCTTCTTCAGACGGAGAAGAAGGAGCTCGAGGCGGCCAGCCGGGTCGAGCTAGAGCGACTGCGCGCTACGCTGCAGGAGAAGGAGGCCTCCTACTCCGCCGACGTAGATCGCCTCGCGTCGCTTCATCTCAAGGAGATGGACCTCAAGGACGCCGCCTTAAGGGAGAAGGAGGAGGCCCTTGTCCAGAAGCAAATGCAGCTGGCCAAGGCCTTGGAGTCTGCGGCGACTCTCCAGGAGGAGGTTGCCCGCCTTGCTCATGCTCCCATGAGGCCGATGGCGCCTTCCATCGTGAGTCTCTCTTCCTTGTCTTGTTTTTGGTCTTTTTGGTCGTCTCCTCTTTTTCTGCTGTGTTCTTACGTCCTGGCTGCTGCCATTCCGGGTCTCTTTCCTGAGACCCAGATCACGGCCGACACCGCCGTCAAGGTAAGCCACGAGGAGTGCCGCCTGGCCGGGCAGGAGGTAGACGCTACCTCCAGCTGGAGCGTGGAGGATATCGGGGTGGGCCTTCGGGCCCGCCTGCGCGCCCTAGGCGAGTATGTGGCTCAGCTCCAGATCGTAGGCTCGTCGATGGTGGCGGCCCTGTGGCCGGAAGGCGTGGAGCCGGCGTCAATGAGCCGGCTCGCCCGCTGGCTTGCAGCAGGCGGAGAACGCCTGGATGCCTGGCACGCCTCTGCCGCGCAGGCTGGGGCTTACATGGCCCAACGCTTGGCCAAGTCCTGGTATCGGAACCTGGACTTGGGCAAGCTTGCCGCCCAGCGTGATGGCTCGGAGGCGGAGCTACGAGGCATGGAGGAGGCGCTTCGTGTGAGGTCCAGCGACGTCACCGAGTACGCCGCCTGGGACGACTTCGTTTTGGAGCGGGGTGAAGATGGCGGTGTGATCGCTGAAGATCTGCACGGCCTCCAGCCCTATGACTCTGACGGCAGCTCCGACGAGGCGGCCCGAGCTATGGAATCTGCTGCCGCCTCCAGCGGTGCGGCGTACGCCGACTCCGGTGCGGACGGAGCCGGGAGCCCTTGCGAGGGAGACGGCGCAACCGCCTTGGGAGCAGCCGGAGATGGTGATGCTACCACATCAGGAGCAGCGGCCGGGGCGACCGATGAGGCCGCAGCCCCATAGCCGGTGTCCTTTTGTGTTTTGTTCTACCCCCGGAGGGATGTAATGAACGTGGGCTGTGGGCCAATGCTTTTGTGAATGTATATATTCAACATTATATTCGTATTGCCAAGCGTGTTGTCTTATGGTCCTGTCTTTTGATTCCTGGTTGACTCCTTTTTCTCCAACCCGCGTATTCCTAATCTTCCACCCCGCCAACCTGACAGCCGGGAGCCGGTCTATGGCTGGGTCGAGGTTTCTGATTTTAGAATACGAGACTCAAATCTTTCGATGCCATCAAGACTTAAAGAACAAGACATAAACCAACAGAGGCCGGCTTGAATGAGATCGTATATATGATCGAGCCAGCCCGAGCCGGCGACCCTTTGTAGCTGAACTTTGCATGTATCCGACCTGACATGGCATCACCTTGCAAACCAGGTGGCCGGAATCAGCCCGCAGGCTCGTACGAGGTGACCAGGGATCAGCCGGTTACACTATGTGTTCTTTTACAATAGGGAAGGCGTCTGAGCTGCTAGCGAGCCCCCGAGCTTGTTAAAGCCAGCAAGGGGCGTGCGCTGCGTAGCCTCCGAGCTTGATAAAGCCAGCAAGAGGTGTACGCGGTGTAGCCCCCGAGCTTATTGAAGCCAGTCAGAGGGCGTACACCGAGTAAAAACTCTCAATAAAAAGAAACATGAAGCATGCTCTTTTTATTGCATTTGTTGTTGTTCCCTAAAGAGGGAGAAAGATACATGTGCATACTCTTTCCCTTGCTTGATTCTTGCCTTTTAGCAATAGAACGGGCGAAGCAACGTCGCGTTCCATGGACGTTTCTTGACCGGAGTTGTCCCTCTTGCGCTTCCTTGGCTTTTGGGCGTCGATCAAGTAGTAAGCGTTGTTGTGCAACACCCTACTGATGATGAAGGGTCCCTCCCATGGGGATGAGAGCTTGTGCTGGCCGGCAGTGCGCTGGATTCTTCTGAGGACCAAGTCTCCCTCCCTGAAAGAGAGAGGCTTGATCTTTTTGCTATGGTAGTATCTCAACTTTTGTTGATAGATGGCCGCCCGGCTCAAGGCCAAGTCCCTTGCTTCTTCGAGGAGATCCACACCATCTTCTCTTGCCTCCTTCGCCTCTGTTTCTGTGTATCGGGTGACCCGAGGCGAGTCGAACTCGACATTCGTGGGAATAATAGCCTCGGACCCGTATACCAGAAAGAATGGAGTGAAGCCGGTCGACCGGTTGGGCGTGGTGCGGAGGCTCCATAGCACAACCGGCAATTCTTTGATCCAGCAGCCGGCTGATCTGAACAGTGGTGCCACCAGTCTTGGCTTGATGCCGGCCAGAATCAGGCCATTGGCCCTTTCTGCTTGGCCGTTCGACTGAGGGTGTGCCACTGATGTCAAATCGAGCCGGATGCCTACCTTGGAACAGTAGAGCACTAGAGCGCCCTTGGTGAAATTGGTGCCGTTGTCGGTGATGATGCTGTGGGGAACGCCATATCGGACAGAGATGTCTGTGATGAACTTGACAACGGTGGGGCCGTCAAGATTTTTGATAGGTCTGGGTTCGATCCACTTGGTGAACTTGTCGACGGCCACCAAAAGATGTGTCATCCCACCGCGAGCCGTCTTGAAGGGCCCTACCATGTCCAGTCCCAAGACGGCAAATGGCCATGACAGGGGGATGGTTTTGAGGGCCGAAGGCGGCATGTGGCTCTGTGTGCTGAAGCGTTGGCAACCTTCGCACTTGTCGACCAGATCCACGGCCTCCTCGAGGGCCGTGGGCCAGTAGAATCCATGGCGGAATGCTTTGGCCACCAGGGTTCTGGAGGCGGCGTGATGCCCACACTCCCCCTGGTGGATGTCTCTGAGGATCTCCTGTCCCCTTTCTGATTCGACGCAGCGTTGGAACACGCTGGTCACCCTACATCGTACCAGTTCGTGATTGATGATGGCGTAGGTGGCGGACCTGCGCTGGGTCTGTCTCGCCTCCGCCTTGTTCTGAGGAAGTTCGCCGCGAAGAAGGAAGGCCAGAATAGTTTGAGCCCATGATGGAGCCGACACAAGGGTCGCCTCCGCTTCGTCTTGACTGTTGGGGGCTTCTGCAGCCCCCAAGCTTGATGGTGCCGCGGTTGTAGGCTCGAGACAAGGTGTCTCTGGTGCTGACGTGGCAGCCGGCACACCGTCTACCTCCATGACGTCCAACCACTGGGAGGATTCGAGTCCAGGCAGAGCCGGGGTTGTTGTCGTAGCCGGTGCCGCCATTGGAGTTGGTGGGATCAATAGAGCCGGCGTAGTTGGTGGAGCCGACGGTGCTTGCACCGTGGATTCAGCCGGTGCCGCTTTTGGAGTCGGCGTAGTCAGCGCAGCGGCGTGGGAACCACAGCCGGCGTAGCTGACGAAGCCGACGACGCTTGCACCGTAGAGTCAGCCGGCACAAAGATCGACGCCGACTCGGGAGACGGCTTGATAGACGGATTATGGAGTTGCTCGAGGGAGACGCCGGCTGGAATGGCCTGTCTCGTGGAGCCGATCTTCGCCAGTGTATCGGCTGCCTCATTTTCTGCCCTGGGAATGTGGTGAAACTCATAGCCCTCAAAAGGCCGCTCAACTGCTGAATGAGGAAGCGGTAGCTTTCCATGTTGGCGTCCGTGGCGTCCCATTCGCTAGAGACCTGCTGCACCACTAGGTCTGAATCGCCGAAGCATATGAGCCGCCGGATGCCGATCTCCTTGGCGAGCCGGAGGCCATGAGCCAGTGCTTCATACTCGGCGACGTTGTTGGAGGCGGCGAAATGGATCTGGAGAGCGTACTTGAGCTGGTCCCGTTTCGAAGACGTCAGGACGATGCCGGCTCCCAGTCCTGTCCGCATCTTCGAGCCGTCGAAGTGCATCCGCCAATGCATGGAGTCTGGAGGCGGTGGCTCAAACTGGGTCTCGGCCCAGTCGACTAAGAAGTCGGCCACCACCTGAGATTTGATGGCAGTGCGAGGCTCGTACCGAATATCATGGTCCGCCATGGCGATGGACCATTTGGCAATCCTGCCAGTGGCATCACGGTTGCCCATGATCTCTGAAAGTGGAGCGGTGCTCACCACAGTGATGGCATGCTCTTGGAAGTATTGCTTCAACTTCTTTGCAGCAAGGTAAACACCATAACACATTTTTTGATAATGTGGATAGTTCTGCTTAGAGGCGGACAAGACCTCGCTAAGGTAATAGACAGGGCGCTGCACTGGCAGGGCCTTTCCCTCCTCTTTACGCTGAACTACCAACACTACGCTAACCACGCGAGTGGTCACCGCAATGTATATGAGTATGGGTTCCCTTTCAGACGGCGCTGCCAAGATCGGCAGGCTCGAGATTATCCGCTTGAGGTCACGGAAGGCTTCGTCCGCCTGGTCGTTCCACTGGAACTTCGTTGTCTTCTTCATGAGCTGGTAGAGTGGAAGGGCCTTCTCGCCAAGCCGGCTAACGAACCGGCTAAGGGACGCCAAGCAGCCGACGAACTTCTAGACGTTGAGGATTCGAGCCGGCCGCACCATCCGCTCGATGGTGCCGATCTTCTCGGGGTTCGCCTCGATACCGCGGGCGGACACGAAGAACCCCAAGAGTTTGCCGCCTGGAACCCCCAAGACGCACTTCTCCAGGTTGAGCCGGATCTTGTACTCGCGCAGATTGGCGAACATCTCCCGCAAGTCGTCGAGGAGGCTGAAGTGTTGCTTCGTCTTGACGACAATGTCATCCACATAGACGTGGATGTTTCTGCCAATCTGTGGCAGTAGAGCACTGCTGCATGCAACGTTGGAATGTCGCACCTGCGTTCTTCAGACCGAATGTCATGGTGGTGTAGCAGTTGGCCCCAAAGGGCGTGATGAAGGAGTTCTTCAGGCGATCAGCTGGATCCAGCTTGATTTGATGGTAGCCTGAATAAGCATCCAGAAACGACAACAGTTCGCAGCCTGCAGTGGAGTCGATCACTTGATCTATCCTAGGCAACGCGAAAGGGTCTTTCGGACAGGCCTTATTTAGGCTAGTGTAGTCAATACACATTCGCCATGTGTTGTTCTTCTTCAGCACCATGACTGGATTAGCCAGCCAGTTCGGGTGGAAAACCTCCATGATGAAGCCGGCTGCAAGGAGCCGGGTGATTTCTTCTCCGATCGTGCGCCGCTTCCCCTCGACGAAGCGGCGGAAGGGTTGTTTCACCGGCTTTGCATTCGGTCGTACGTGAAGTTTCTGCTCGGCCTACTTCCTTGGAACACCCGGCATGTCCTTGGGGGACCATGCGAAGATGTCCCGATTCTCTTGGAGGAAGTCGACGAGCTCGCCTTCCTATTTGGGGCTGAGGCCAGCCCCGATGGTGACGCACTGCTTTGGGTTGGCAGGGTCGAGTGGGACCTGCTTGGTCTCTTTAGCCGGCTTGGAAGAGCCATCGCCGGCCGATTGGGACGGAGGAGAAGGAATCACCGGCTGCTCGGTAGCCTGGGCCACGAGCCGGTCGATCTGCCGCTTCTCCTCGGCGATAACCAAGGCGTCAGCAAGGCGGCTGCTATCTTGGGCACACTCGAGCGACTTCTTGTAGTCACCAACAACAGTGATGATGCCCTTGGGACCCGACATCTTTATCTTCGGGTAGGCGTAATGCGGAATAGCCATGAACTTGGCCAGAGCGGTCTTCCCAGCAGTGCGTGGTACGGGCTACTGAGATCCACTACCTCGGACCATATGGACTCTCGGCAGAAGTGGGTTTGTCACCGAAGAGGACGTCCAGCTGGATCTTGCCGATGGGAGAGCAGGACTGCCCAGGCACGATGCCATGGAAGACAGTACTTGTCGGTAGGACGTCCGTCTCCTTGAGTCCGAGCTTGAGGAGAGTGTCGAGGTAGAGGATGTTGATGCTGCTGCCGCCGTCGACCAATACCCGGGAGAATCGGCAGGTGAGCCTCTTGGAGGCGAAGGTGGGGTCGAGGACGAGTGCGTATGATCCCGGGTTGGGCATCACCACAGGATGGTCCACCCGGCTCCATGTGATTGGTTTGTCGGACCAATGCATGTACTCGGGAACCGGGGGGACAGTGGCGTTTACCTCGCGCCGCCTCTGGCGCAGACTGTGCTTGTCGTCGCCTTCATTGGTGAAGACGACGAACGCTCCGTCTTGATGAGGGTAGTCGTCTTGGTGATGGCCGTCATCGCGAGGCGGCGGCGGCGGAGCCGGAGCGTGGTTGGGAGCCGGTGCACGAGGGGCCGCGTGCACACCTGGAGGAGCCGGCAGGCCATCCCCTTGCAACAGCCGGCGCGCAAAGCTGCACTGTCGAATGGTGTGGGAAGACGGCTGCACCCAGAATGTATCTTGCAGGGGACGTCGAGCAGCTGCTCGAAGGACTGCTTGGGCAGCCAGTTGGTGTTGCTTCTGTTGGGATGCTTTCGTGGAGGGCCGGCTTGAGGAGCCGATGTTTCGCCCTCCACGCTGGCCACCAACTTGCTGTTGGAGCGGGGATCCATCTGATCTGCCTTGCGCTTGTAGTTGTTCTGGCTGCCTCGGTTGTCCCCAGCTGGCTTGGGAGTAGCCAGCGTAGGCACAACCTTGTCCGAGGCGGTAACCTTGACGCGCATCGCTGAGTCGGCCGTGGCGTATTTGTCCGCCTTGGCCATGAGCACCGCCAGAGAGGTGTGCTCGGTGCACATGAGCTTGTGCTTGAGGAGGGTGCCATCCCGGCAACCGTCGATGAAGTACTGGATGGCTTGTACCTCATGCACCCCCTCGCAGGAATTACGGAGCTCAGTCCACCGGGTGACGTAGTCGCGAAGGGGTTCGTCGGCCTTCTAGACGCACATGGCCAGCTCGCGGGGCCGGCCAGGGCGCTTGTAGGTGCCAGTGAAGTTGCGGATGAACGCCTCCTCGAAGTCCACCCAGGAGTTGACACTGCCGGCCGAGAGGCTGTTAAGCCAAGTCCGGGCCGAGCCGATCAACATGAGTTGCACGTAGCGGACTGCTATGCGCTTGTTGCCCCTGGCAATGCCGACGGCCGTGGTGTAGTCAATCAGCCAGTATTCCAGCTTGGCCGTGCCATTGTATTTTGGCGTGTCCTGAGGCAAGGTGAAACCTTGGGGGAACGACTCCCCTCGGATCCGGGGGCCGAAGCAGGTCGGACCGACAGGACCGTCTTCCTCTAGCAGGGCTGACTGGGCCAGGACGATGAGACGTCTGCGAGCGTCCCGGTCATCCTGGGTGGCGTGAGCACCAGCCCGAGTGGCGAGAGGGGAGGTGCCTCGTGAACGAGAGACGTGAATTCTATGCGGGGGAAGAATCTCACACTCCGAATCGCCCTCGTCGCCTCCGCAATGCAAGCCCGAAGTGTGCTCGCTCTGGCACTGAGAGCGCCGGTCTTGGCTTCCCTCGCATCTCCGGCCGGAAGGGCGATGCGAGGAAGATCCTTCTGCATGATGCTGACCGCTAGGGTTGCGGCATCCCCCGGAGTTGGGTCCCGGGGACTCCGATTGAGCCTGACTAGGGTCAAGCCGAGCGTGTTGCTGGTTGGCGGCGTCAAGGAGGTCCTTGACCCGCTTCTCCTGGGAAGCGATCTCCTCGCCTTCCAGGCTCGCCATCTCCTCCATGGCTGCCTGCGCTGCTCGCATGTTGGCCGCAGGAGTCTCGTAGGTGGGCAGATCGCCGCCTAGGACTTCGGCGATGAACCGGCCGCGGCTGCGGACCGATCCAAGCCGGCTAGGGGCCTCGGAAATCGGAGTAAGGCCGTATGCGGAGTTATACTCGCGCTGTGTAGCCTCCAACCGACGTTTCGCCGAAGCTACAACGACGCCCTCCTCCAGGATACGCTTGCGAGCCTCCTCCAGCGAGGCCGGAGCATCAGCAGGGTTTGCGGAAGCGGTGACGGGTGTCTTCAGGATGGCGATGGCGTCCCGAAGAGTATCGGCGGTGGCAGTGGCGGGCTCGCCAGCGCCTGCTGAGGCCTTGCCGGGAGCTGTGCTGGTGCCGGCGCCGATAACCATCATTTCCACAGTGTTGGAGACGACAGCAACGTGGCATGGGGTGAAGAACCCCACCGACGGCGGTGGGCCGTCAAAGATGAGGACGTTGCTGGGATATACGTCGTGGACATGCATCTCAGCGATAGAGAGCCTACTGAAGTTGGCACAGAGCGCCTCAACATCGAAGTCCTCGTCGAAGTAGCGCAGACCGTCGTTGAGACGAAGGTCGTTGAAGAGAACGTTGAGGTTCTCCATAGTGGCGATGACGACGCTAGGGAGCGCCTCGTCATCAGAATCTTCGTCCGAATCCGCATGGCGGACGGGGACGTCGATCATCATGGGTGTTGCCTCGTCGAAAACGGGCTCCACGGGCATGCAAACTGATCCGGCGCGATGCATCCGGTGGTGTAGGTGCGGGGCCCCGCCCAGCGCGTAAAGCCAGCCGATGCCGCGATCGGCCCCACGGTGGGCGCCAAATGTCGGTGAATACTCACAACATATGCCATAGGTAGGCTAAAGTCGGTGAGAACCGAAGGGACAAAGGTGGACGCTGGGAACGAGGTTGGTACACGCATGGGACGCACGATGTAACCAGGTTCAGGGCTCTCCGTAGAGATAACACCCCTAATCCTGCCGGAGTGTTTGATGTAGATGAACATAGTACAATGTTGCTCCTGGAGCTGTGTTGGGAGGAAGAGGGGAGCAGCCGGCTCGTCTCTGCCTCTCTCTCTGAGGTTGGTGAGCGTGCAATGTTGTGTGGCTGTGGAATGATCGGCCCCCTGCATGGAGGGATACCGGGGGGTCTTATAGACGAACCCGCCGGCCTGCAATATGTATAAAGGGTACAAGTGTGGGACCCGGCTGGCAGCCTCGCCGGCTGGCCAGGGGCCCACGAGAGTCTTGTCTTGTCGCTTGAGGGGCCCGCTGGCTGCATGGTCTCGATTGGCAGTGGGACCCACCGGCTAGCCAATGAGGCTCTCGCGTAAGGTTGACGCCGAGCACGCATTGTACATCAAGTGTCGCCCCGCGAGATTCGTCATGGGTAGGTAGTACGGCCGCCTCCAGTGTTCCCCACGCCGAGTGCAGTAATGGAGTGGGAGTGTGACGGTCCGACACTATGCTAGGTGATGGATCAGAGCCGGGGTAGGTCAGCGGCGTGGCCGCCGACGCTCGTACCTGCTGGGCGCCCCGATCTGGTACCTTTGCTGACGCGTAGCTACCCTTAATCGTAAGGTCTTATCCTGACCTACGATCTGATGTGACTTGTGATCTTCGGCCGGCTAGCCTGCTTGGCTAGCCGGCTTGTGTGCGGCCGCCTCCTTCCTAGCCGGGCTGGCGGGACCAGGCCGGCTCACAAGAGGTAGCCGCCTCGACTCTAGCTGGTGGGGGTTGCCTGGCCGGCCAGAGGGATGACCGCCTCGTCCTCTAGCCGGTAGGTGCTGCCCAGCCGGCCAGAAGACTTGGGCCTTCGGAATCTGTATACGTTCATGTCCTTTGGGCCGGAAATGAAGGAACAGGCTTGATGAGCCTACCCCGGGGTTATCCCCCCGACAGTGGTGTCTCAAAACGACGAACTTTCGCAATGGTGCACACTCGGGGAGAACACAACTTTATCTTGAAATTTTAGTGAAGGGTCGCCTTATAATGCTACCGTTATCCTAAGCAAAACAAGGTGCATGAAAAGGATTACCATCACATGCAAATCATAAGTGGCATGATATGGCCATGATCTTGTGCTTTTGATCTCGACCTCCAAAGCACCGGTACGATCTCCATCGTCACTGGCACAACACCATGATCTCCATCATCGTGCTGCCATTGAGGTTGTTGTGCCAAATATGCTTGTACTACTATTGCTACCTCTTAGCGATAAAGTAAAGCATCACCAAACGCAAAATAATTAAAGACAACCCTATGGCTCCTGCCGATTGCCGTAGCATCGACACGCAAGTCGATATTTAACTATTACAAGATGATCATCTCATACATCAAATATATAACATGACGTTGTTGGCCACATCACATCACATCATACCCTGCAAAAACAAGTTAGACGTCCTCTAATTTGTTGTTGCATGTTTTACGTGGCTGCTATGGGTATCTAGCAAGAATGATTCTTACCTACGCAAAACCACAACGGTGATACACAAGTTGCTATTTAACCTTCTCAAAGGACCGCCTCTGTCAAATCCGATTCAACTAGAGTAGGCGAAACAGACACCCGCCAGCCATCTTTATGCAACAAGTTGCATGTTAATTGATGGAACTGGTCTCTCGTAAGCGTATGAGTAAGGTTGGTCCGGGCCGCTTCATCCAACAATACCGCCGAATCAAGGAAAAACCAAGGAGGGAAGCAATCTGAATATCAACGCCCACAAACTCCTTTGTGTTCTACTCGAGATGTCATCTACGCATAGACCTAGCTCTGATACCACTTTCGGGGAACATTGCATGGGGAACAAAAAATTTCCTACGCACACACAAGATCTATCCATGGTGATGACCATCTACGAGAGGAGATATTGTATCTACATACCCTTGTAGATCGCTAAGCGGAAGAGTATATAACACGGTTGATTTGTTGAACATCTTCGTGATCCAAATTGCAGTCAGTCCCGCGATCCCATCACGATCCATCCCAATCTAGTGCCAAACGGACGACACCTCCGTGTTCAGCACATGTACGGATCGATTACGATCTCCGCCTTCTTGATCCAGCAAGAGGGCGGAGAGGTAGATGAGTTCTCCGGGAGCACAACAGCATGGTGGTGGTGGTGGTGAACTAATCCAGCAGGGATTTGCCAAGCTATGCCGGACTAATCTAGACAAAGGAGACAATATATGGAGGAGAGGGCAGCACATGGCTTTTCAGGTGTGTGTTGCCCTCAAAACCTCCACTATATATAGGAGGAAGAGGTGGGAAGGATGCCTTGCCTCCTCCTCCAAGGAGGATAGGTTCGGTCGAGCTAGGGAGGAGAGTCCTCCTCCAATTCGGTTTCGTGGAGGACTCCCTTCCTAGTTGGTCTCCTCCTTCCCTTTTTTTCCTTTTTCCTTTTCTTTTTACACTTGGCTGAAATAGGTTTTATTGGTCTGGACGCACCAGCCCACTAGGGGCTGGTGCACCACCTTTAGGCCTACTAGGTCCCCTCCCGGGTGGGTGGCCCCTCCCGGTGAAACCCTAGAACCCATTCGTCACTCCCGGTACTTTACCGGTTATGCCCGAAATCTTTTCGGAAGCCAAATGCAACTTTCCTATATATCAATCTTTAACTTCGGAGCTTCTCGGGACATCCGGGATCTCATCCAGGATTCCGAACAACTTTTGGTCACGAACATAATAACTCAACTATACCGAAACGTCACCAAACCTTAAGTGTGCAGAGCCCGCGGGCTCGAGAATAATGTAAACATGACCAAGACACTCTCGTGTCAATAACCAATAGCGGGACCTAGATGCCCATATTGGCTCCTACGAAGATCTTTATCATTCGAACCTCTATGTCAAGGATTCAGTTAATCCCGTATACTATTCCCTTTGTCCATCGATATGTTACTTGCGTGAGATTCGATCGTCGGTATCTCCATACCTAGTTCAATCTCATTACCGTCAAGTCTCTTTACTCGTTTCGTAATACAAAATCCCGTGACTAACTCTTTAGTCACACTGCTTGCAAGGCTTGTTGTGATGTTGTATTTTGAGTGGGCCCTAGAGATACCTCTCCGTCGTATGAAGTGACAAATCCCATTCTCGATTCATGCCAACCCAACAGACACCTCCGGAGATACCTATAGAGCACCTTTATAGTCACCCAGTTATGGTGTGACGTTTGATACACACAAGGCATTCCTCCGGTGCCTGGGAGTTGCATGATCTCATGGTGATAGAAACAGATACTTGACATAGAGAAAACAATAGCAATATATTGACACGATCATATGCTACATTCATAGTTTGGGTCTTGTCCATCACATCATTCTCCTAATGATGTGATCCCGTTATCAAATGATAACTCATGTCTATGGCCAGGAAACCTTGACCATCTTTGATCAACGAGCTAGTCCTTAAAGGCTCACTAGGGACAGTGTGTTGTCTATGTACCCACACATGTATTTTAGTTTCCAATCAATACAATTATAGCATGGATAATAAACGATTATCATGAATAAGGAAATATAATAATAACTTATTTATTATTGCCTCTAGGGCATATTTCCAACACTTGATATTAGAAAATGAACGAATGTTGCCGATATAGTGCGATAATGATTGAAATTACCTCTAGAGCATTTGCTGCATGTCCGCCCACGTCTCCATGTTTTTTGGTTTCTAGTCCATGACAAGGACACTTCCTACGTCCAACTGAATGACTAGCCGAATAAAGTGGAATCTACGCACGCATAACTCATTAATTACAGTTAACATCGAGTAATTAGCGAAAACAGAATGTGTTCAAGACAGTATAACACTCGCTTGAAGTCGCAAGGAAAAAGTATTTCCCTTTTGGTTTGTTGTTCAATTAACGCCCTTAGCAAGATATTATTTATTTCCTTGGGGTTCAATTATACCGTCACTTCATGAACAGTATTTGGGTTAATGAACCCAGTGTCATAGATTCGTCCTCTTCTGCACTGGAGGATCTTCATTCTGTAGAATATATATAGTGAGGATAATTATACATGCAATGAACGAGCTGAGGTAGAGAATTAATTACAAAAATGGTACTTACAGAAAATAGCAACTAACGATAGCTTTGTCGATGACTTCTTGATTGAATAACTGGAAAAATTCCTCAAATTCAATGTAAATCAACTCGTCACCATTGAAGAAATGCTTGTCTTTAACTCCCGCAATGAGATAGTTGGTCACATCCTTGCAGGCTTTCATGTACCACTCATGCAAGTTGTGCATTCGTATTGGTAGAAGCGGTACATTCTGAGGTTTGATGAGAGGCTTCCCGTAATGGTATGTGTATATTGTTGGAAATATGCCCTAGAGGCAATAATAAAATGGTTATTATCATATTTCCTTGTTCATGATAATCGTCTATTGTTCATGCTATAATTGTATTAACAGGAAACACTAATACATGTGTGAATAAATAGATCACAATGTGTCCCTAGCAAGCCTCTAGGTGGCTAGCTCGTTGATCAATAGATGATCATGGTTTCGTGATCATGGACATTGGATGTCATTGATAACAGGATCACATCATTAGGAGAATGATGTGATGGACAAGACCCAATCCTAAGCATAACACTAGATCGTGTTGTTCGTATGCTAAAGCTTTTCTAATGTCAAGTATCTTTTCCTTCGACCGTGAGATTGTGCAACTCCTGGATACCGTAGGAGTGCTTTGGGTGTATCAAACGTCACAACGTAACTGGGTGACTATAAAGGTGCACTACGGGTATCTCCGAAAGTATCTGTTGGTTGGTACGAATCGAGATCGGGATTTGTCACTCTGTGTGACGGAGAGGTATCTCCGGGCCCACTCGGTAGAACATCATCATAATGAGCTCAGTGTGACTAAGGATTTAGTCATGGGATTATGTGCTACGGAACGAGTAAAGAGACTTGCCGACAACGAGATTGAACAAGGGATGGGGATACCGACGATCGAATCTCGGGCAAGTTCTATACCGGTAGACAAAGGGAATTGTATACGGGATTGATTGAATCCTTGACATCATGGTTCATACGATGAGATCATCGTGGAACATGCGGGAGCCACCATGGGTATCCACACCCCGCTGATGGTTATTGGCCGGATAGGTGTCTCGGTCATGTCTGCATGCCTCCCGAACCCGTAGGGTCTACACGCTTAAGGTTTGATGATGCTAGGGTTATAGGGAATTGTTATACGAGGTTACCGAAGGTTGTTCGGAGTCCCGGATGAGATCCCGGACGTCACGAGGAGCTCTGGAATAGTCCGGAGGTAAAGAATTATATATAGGAAGTGAGGATTTGGTCGCTGGAATTGTTTCGGGCGACACCGGTAATGTACCGGGACCACCGAAAGGGTTTCGGGGGTCCACCGGGAGGGGCCACCAGCCCCAAAGGCTAGTATGGGCCAAAAGGTGGAAGGGAACGAGCCCAGAGTGGGTTGGTGCGCCTCCCACCTAGTCCCAAGGCGCCTCAAGAGATGGAAGGGGGGAAACCCTAGTGCAGATGGGCCTAAGGCCCATTTGGGGTGCGCCACCCCCTCTCTCTTGCCGTGGCCGCCACCAGCAGCCCTAGATGGGACTGCCGCACCCTTTGGGGGTGGGAACCCTAAAGGGGGCACCCCCTCCCTCTCCCCCTATATATAGTGGAGGTTTTGGCTGATATGAGACACACGAAATCTCTCTCTCGGCGCAACCCTGCTTCTCCTCTTTCTCCTCTCCCGCAGTGCTTGGCGAAGCCCTGCCGGGAGACCTCGTAGCTCCACTGCCACCATGCCGTCGTGATGCCGGAGCTCTCCCTCAACCTCTCCCTCCTCCTTGCTGGATCAAGGCGTGGGAGACGTCACCAGACAGTACGTGTGTTGAACACGGAGGTGCCGTGATTCAGCATATAGATCGGAACCGACCGCGATCTGAATCGCTGTGAGTACAACTCCATCGACCGCGTTCATAGTACCGCTTCTGCTTAGTGATCTTCAAAGGTAGGAAGATGCTCTACAACCTCTCTCGTTGATGGTCTCTCCATAGATAGATCCTTGTATTGCGTAGGAAAATTCGAATTTACTACGTTCCCTAACATATACTATCTCAGCCGGGGGGAACTCCCGCTCGCCTAAGTATTGACCAAGAGTGAAACAAATACCATGGCCCGCTGCCTCCGCATCATAATCGGTACCGGTAAATAGAGGGGGGATCGATTGCTTTTTTTGTTCATCGAGCTAGGGAATTGTTTTCCCACTTGCACTATGCTACCTTTTGAGCTTGCGTTGGTTTTTTTCCCTTGAAGAGGAAAGGATGATGCAACACAGTAGCAGTAAGTATTTCCCTCAGTTTGAGAACCAAGGTGTCAATCCAGTAGGAGTATCGAGCCAAGTCTCCAAAGTACCTGTGCAAAAGCAGCAAACTTGCACCCAACGCTACAAAGGGGTTGTCAATCCCTACACGATTGATTGCAAGGTGAGATCTGAAGGTGGAAAGTGCAACAAAGTAAAAGTGTGGAGCTGAAAATATGATGTGAAGTAGACCCCGGGGCCATTGTGTTCACTAGAGGCTTCTCTCATGATAGCAAATATTACGATGGGTGAACGAATTACTGTCAAGCAATTGATAGAACCGCGCAAAGTCATGATGATATCTAAGGCAATGATCATACATATAGGCATCACGTCCGAGACAAGTAGACCGATACTTTCTGCATCTACTACTATTACTCCACACATCGACCGCTATCGAGCATGCATCTAGTGTATTGAGTTCATAACAAACAGAGTAACGCCTTAAACAAGATGACATGATGTAGAGGGATAAATTCATGCAATAGATATAAACCCCATCTTTTTACCCTTGATGGCAACAAGACGATGCGTGCCTCGCTACCCCTTCTGTCACTGGGTGAGGTCACCGCACATTATGAACCCAAAACCAAGCACTTATCCCATTGCAAGAATTATAGATCAAGATGGCCAAACGAAACCCACAACTCGAAGAGAATTACAAGGATATGAAATCATGCATATAAGAGATTAGAGGAAACTCAAATAAGATTCATAGATAATCTGATCATAAATCCACAATTCATCGGATCTTGACAAACACACCGCAAAAGAAGATTACATCGGATAGATCTCCATGAAGATCATGGAGAACTTTTTATTGAAGATCCAAGAGAGAGAAGAAGCCATCTAGATACTAGCTATGGACCCGAAGGTCTGTGGTAACTACTCACGCATCATCGGAGAGGCAATGGTGTTGATGAAGAAGCCCTCCGTGTCTGAATCCCCCCTCCGACAGGGCACCATAACGTGCCCCATATGGGATCTTGAGGAGACAGAAGCTTGCGGCGGCGGAAAAGTATTTTCGTGGCTCCCCTCTGTGGTTTCAGATTTTTCGGGGATTATAGGCGGAAGAAGTAGGGCAAAGGAGCCACGGGGGCCCCACAAGCCTGCTAGGCACGCCCCCAGGCCGCGGCTAGGGGGCTTGTGGCCTCCCCAGGTGCCCTTTGCCTTGGTTCTCAAGCTCCCTGCGTATCTACTGTTCCGGAAAAAAAATTCTTTTCGAAGGTTTTATATTCCGTTTGGACTCTGTTTGATATTCTCCTCTGAAAAAGGTCAAAAACACGGAAAAAACAGGAACTGGCACTTGGCACTGAGCTAATAGGTTAGTCCCAAAAAAGATATAAAAATGAATACAAAGCATCCAAAGTTGATATGATAATAGCATGGAACCATAAAAAATTATAGATACGTTGGAGACTTATCAAGCATCCCCAAGCTTAACTCCTGCTTGTCCTCGAGTAGGGAAGTGATAAAGACTGAATTTTTTATGTGGAATGCTACCTAACATATTTGTCCTTTGCAACTTCTTTCATGTGACATGAATTTTCAGATCCGTAAGATTCAAAACAATAGTTTGCTATTGACAGGAAAACAATAATACTTTAAGCAAACTAGCAAGGTAATCATGAACTTTCGAAATAACAAGGCCAAAGAAAGTTATCCCTACAAAATCATATAGTCTCGCTATGCTCCATCATCCCCACACAACGAATTTTAATCATGCAGAACACCGGTATTGGCCAAGTAATTGTTTTCGCACTCTTAGTTTCTCAAACCTTTTTCAACTCTCACACAATGTATGAGCGTGAGGCATGGATATATCACTATAGGTGGAACAGAGTGTGGTGGAGGTTGTGAGGCAAAAAGGAGGAGATGGTCACATTGACTCGGCGTATCAAAGGGCTATGGAGAGGCCCATTAATAGATATCAATGTGAGTGAGTAGGGATTACCATGCAACAGATGCACTTAGAGCTATAAGTGCGTGAACGCTCAAAAGGAGAACTAGTGGGTGTGCATCCAACTTGCTTGCTCACAAAGACCTAGGGCAATTTTGAGGAAGCCCATCATTGGAATATACAAGCCAGGTTATATAATGAAAATTCCCACTAGTATAAGGAAGTGTCAAAACAAGATACTCTCTATCATGAAGAACATGGTGCTTATTGTTGAAGCACATGTTGGAATTATGCCCTAGAGGCAATAATAATATAGTTATTATTATAATTCCTGTATCAAGATAATCGTTTATTATCCATGCTATAATTGTATTGAATGGAGACTTATATACATGTGTGGATACATAGACAAAACACTGTCCCTAGCAACCCTCTAGTTGGCTAGCCAGTTGATCAAAGATAGTCAGTGTCTTCTGATTATAAACAAGGTGTTCTTGCTTGATAACTCGATCACGTCATTAGGAGAATCACGTGATGGACTAGACCCAAACTAATAGACGTAGCATGTTGATCGTGTCATTTTGTTGCTACTGTTTTCTACGTGTCAAGTATTTGTTCCTATGACCATGAGATCATATAACTCACTGACACCGGAGGAATACTTTGTGTGTATCAAACGTCGCAACGTAACTGGGTGACTATAAAGATGCTCTACAGGTATCTCCTAAGGTGTTCCTTGAGTTAGTATGGATCGAGACTGGGATTTGTCACTCCGTGTGACGGAGAGGTATCTCGGGGCCCACTCGGTAATACAACATCACACACAAGCCTTGCAAGCAATGTGACTTAGTGTAAGTTGCGGGATCTTGTATTACGAAACGAGTAAATAGACTTGCCGGTAAACGAGATTGAAATAGGTATACGGATACTCACGATCGAATCTCGGGCAAGTAACATACCGAAGGACAAAGGGAATGACATACGGGATTATATGAATCCTTGGCACTGAGGTTCAAACGATAAGATCTTCGTAGAATATGTAGGATCCAATATGGGCATCCAGGTCCCGCTATTGGATATTGACCGAGGAGTCTCTCGGGTCATGTCTACATAGTTCTCGAACCCGCAGGGTCTGCACACTTAAGGTTCGACGTTGTTTTATGCGTATTTGAGTTATATGGTTGGTTACCGAATGTTGTTCAGAGTCCCGGATGAGATCACGGACGTCACGAGGGTTTCCGGAATGGTCCGGAAACGAAGATTGATATATAGGATGACCTCATTTGATTACCGGAAGGTTTTCGGAGTTACCGGGAATGTACCGGGAATGACGAATGGGTTCCGAGAGTTCACCGGGGGGGGGGGGGGGGGCAACCCACCCCGGGGAAGCCCATAGGCCTTGGGGGTGGCACACCAGCCCTTAGTGGGCTGGTGGGACAGCCCAAGAAGGCCCTATGCGCCATAGGAAGAAAATCAAAGAGAAAAGAAAAAAAAGAGGAGGTGGGAAAAGGGGGAAGGATTCCTCCTTCCAAACCTAGTTGAACTCGGTTTGGAAGGGGAGGGCTGCCCCCCTTGGCTCGGCCGAAACCCTTAGGGGTCCTTGGACCCCAAGGCAAGGCTCCCCCTCTTCCCCCTATATATACAGAGGTTTTAGGGCTGATTTGAGACGACTTTCCAACGGCAGCCCGACCACATACCTCCACGGTTTTTCCTCTAGATCGCGTTTCTGCGGAGCTCGGGCGGAGCCCTGCTGAGATAAGATCACCACCAACCTCCGGAGCACCGTCACGCTGTCGGAGAACTCTTCTACCTCTTCGTCTCTCTTGCTGGATCAAGAAGGCCGAGATCATCGTCGAGCTGTACGTGTGCTGAACTCGGAGGTGCCGTCCGTTCGGCACTAGATCGTGGGACTGATCGCGGGACGGTTCGCGGGGCGGATCGAGGGACGTGAGGACGTTCCACTATATCAACCGCGTTCACTAACGCTTCTGGTGTACGCTCTACAAGGGTACGCAGATCACACATCCCCTCTTGTAGATGGACATCACCATGATAGGTCTTCGTGCGCGTAGGAAATTTTTTGTTTCCCATGCGACGTTCCCCAACAGTGGCATCATGAGCTAGGTTCATGCGTAGACGTCTTCTCGAGTAGAACACAAAAGTTTTTGTGCGCGGTGATGTGCGTTTTGCTGCCCTCCTTAGTCTTTTCTTGATTCCGCGGTATTGTTGGATCGAAGCGGCTCGGACCGACATTACTCGTACGCTTACGAGAGACTGGTTTCATCGCTACGAGTAACTCCGTTGCTCAAAGATGACTGGCGGGTGTCAGTTTCTCCAACTTTAGTTGAATCGGATTTGACCGAGGAGGTCCTTGGATGAGGTTAAATAGCAACTCAAATATCTCCATTGTGGTGTTTGCGTAAGTAAGATGCGATCCTACTAGATACCCATGGTAACCACGTAAAACATGCAACAACAAAATTAGAGGACGTCTAACTTGTTTTTGCAGGGTATGCTTGTGATGTGATATGGCCAACGATGTGATGTGATATATTGAATGTATCAGATGATCATGTTGTAATAGATAATATCGACTTGCACGTCGATGGTACGGCAACCATCAGGAGCCATAGGGTTGTCTTTATACTAACGTTTGTGCTTGCAGATGCGTTTACTATTTTGCTAGGATGTAGCTTTAGTAGTAATAGCATGAGTAGCACGACAACCCCGATGGCGACACGTTGATGGAGATCATGGTGTGACGCCGGTGACAAGAAGATCGTGCCGGTGCTTGGTGATGGAGATAAAGGAGCACGTGATGATGGCCATATCATGTCACTTATGAATTGCATGTGATGTTAATCCTTTTATGCACCTTATTTTGCCTAGAACGACGGTAGCATTATGAGGTGATCTCTCACTAAAATTTCAAGACGAAATTGTGTTCTCCCCGACTGTGCACCGTTGCTACAGTTCGTCGTTTCGAGACACCACGTGATGATCGGGTGTGATAGACTCAACGTTCACATACAACGGGTGCAAAACAGTTGCGCACGCGGAACACTCAGGTTAAGCTTGACGAGCCTAGCATGTGCAGACATGGCCTCGGAACACATGAGACCGAAAGGTTGATCATGAATCATATAGATGATATGATTAGCATGGGGATGCTTACCACTGAAACTATGCTCAACTCACGTGATGATCGGACTTGAGCTAGTGTAAGTGGATCATGAACCACTCAAATGACTAGAGAGATGTACTTTTTGAGTGGGAGTTTAGCGAGTAATTTGATTAAGTTAAACTCTAATTATCTTGAACATAGTCTAAGTCCACTTTGAATATATTTGTGTTGTAGATCATGGCTCACGCGACAGTCACCCTGAATTTTAATACGTTCCTAGAGAAAGCTAAGTTGAAAGATGATGGAAGCAACTTTGTATACAGGGCTCGTAATCTTAAGCTAATCTTACAAGCTGGGAAGAAGGATTATGTCCTTAATGCTGCGCTAGGAGATGAACCACCCGCTACGGCTGATCAGGATGTTAAGAACGCTTGGTTAGCACGTAAGGAGGACTACTCAGTAGTTCAATGTGCAGTCTTGTATGGCTTAGAACCGGGACTTCAACGTCGCTTTGAGCGTCATGGAGCATTTTAGATGTTCCAAGAGTTGAAGTTTATCTTTCAGAAGAACACCTGGATCGAGAGGTATGAGACCTCCGATAAATTCTATGCTTGCAAGATGGAGGAGAACTCGTCTGTCAGTGAACATGTGCTCAAAATGTCTGGGTACTCAAACCGTCTAGCTGAGCTGGGGATTGAACTCCCGCAAGAGGCTATCGCTGACAGAATCCTTCAATCACTGCCGCCAAGCTATAAAGGCTTTGTGTTGAACTACAACATTCAAGGGATGAACAAGTCACCCGACGAGTTGTTTGCGATGCTGAAAGTCGTAGAGTCTGAACTCCGTAAAGAACATCAAGTGTTGATGGTGAATAAGACCACTAGTTTCAAGAGAAACGGCAAAGGCAAGAAGGGTAAATCAAAGAAGATCGGCAAGCCTGTTGCCAATCCGACGAAGAAACCCAAAGCTGGACCTAAGCCTGAAACAGAGTGTTACTATTGCAAGGGTATGGGTCACTGGAAGCGCAATTGCCCCAAGTATCTGGCTGATAAGAAGGCGGCCAAAGAAAAATCAGGTATATTTGATATACATGTTATTGATGTGTACTTAACCGACTCTCGTAGTAGTGCGTGGGTATTCGATACCGGTTCTGTTTCTCATATTTGCAACTCGAAATAGGAACTGCGGAATAGACGAAGGCTGGCGAAAGATGAAGTGACGATGCATGTAGGAAATGGTTCCAAGGTTGATGCAATCACCGCCGGCACAGTTTTACTTCAGTTACCATCAGGATTAGTTATGAACTTGAATCATTGTTATTTAGTGCCTGCGTTGAGCATGAACATTATATCTGGATCTTGTTTATTGCAAGGCGGTTACTCTTTTAAGTCAAAGAATAATGGTTGTTCTATTTCTATGAGTAACATCTTTTATGGTCATGCACCCAATGTGAGAGGATTGTTCATATTGAATCTTGATAGCGATACACACATACATAACATTGAGACCAAAAGAGTTAGAGTTAACAATGATAGCGCCATATTTTTGTGGCACTGCCGCTTAGGTCATATTGGTGTAAAGCGCATGAAGAAACTCCATGCCGATGGACTTTTGGAGTCACTTGACTTTGATTCACTTGACACGTGCGAACCATGCCTCATGGGCAAGATGACTAAAACTCCGTTCTCCGGAACAATGGAGCGTGCAAGTGACTTGTTGGAAATCATACATACCGATGTGTGTGGTCCGATGAGCGTAGAGGCACGCGGCGGATATCGTTATTTTCTCACCTTCACTAACGATTTGAGTAGATATGCTTATGTCTACTTAATGAAGCACAAGTCTGAAACATTTGAAAAGTTCAAGCAATTTCAGAGTGAAGTTGAAAATCATCGTAACAAGAAGATCAAGTTCCTACGGTCTGATCGTGGGCGTGAATATCTGAGTTTCGAGTTTGGTGCTCACTTAAGACAATGTGGAATTGTTTCACACTTGACACCACCTGGAACACCACAGCGTAATGGTGTGTCCGAACGTCGTAATCGTACTTTATTAGAGATGGTGCGATCTATGATGTCTCTTACCGATTTGCCGTTATCGTTTTGGGGTTATGCATTAGAAACAGCTGCATTCACTTTAAATAGGGCACCATCAAAATCCGTTGAGACGACACCATACGAACTGTGGTATGGCAAAAGGCCAAAGTTGTCGTTTCTTAAAGTTTGGGGATGTGATGCTTATGTCAAAAAGCTTCAGCCTGAAAAGCTGGAACCCAAAGCGGAAAAGTGCATCTTCATAGGTTACCCAAAAGAGACAGTTGGGTACACCTTCTATCTCAAATCTGAGGGCAAAGTGTTTGTTGCTAAAAATGGAGCTTTTCTCGAGAAGGAGTTTCTCTCGAAAGAATTGAGTGGGAGGAAGATAGAACTTGATGAGGTTGTCGAACCTCTCATCCCTCTGGATGGTGGCGCAGGGCAAGGGAAAACCTCTGTCGTTGCGACGCCGGTTGAGGAGGAAGTTAATGATGATGATCATGAAACTCCGGTTCAAGTTTCTGTCGAACCACGCAGGTCGACGAGACCACGTGCTGCTCCAGAGTGGTACGGTAATCCCGTCTTGTCAATCATGTTGTTAGACAACAATGAACCTGCAAATTATGAAGAAGCAATGGTGGGACCAGATTCCAACAAATGGCTAGAAGCCATGAAGTCCGAGATAGGATCCATGTATGAGAACAAAGTGTGGACTTTGGAAGTACCGCCTGAGGGCCGTAAGGCTATTCAGAACAAATGGATCTTTAAGAGGAAGACGGACGCTGACGGCAATGTGACCGTTATAAAGCTCGACTTGTGGCAAAGGGTTTTTCACAAGTTCAAGGAGTTGACTACGATGAGACATTCTCACCCGTAGCGATGCTTAAGTCCGTCAGAATCATGTTAGCAATAGCTGCATTTTTCGATTATGAAATCTGGCAGATGGATGTAAAAATGGCGTTCCTTAACGGTTTCCTTAAGGAAGAGTTGTATATGATGCAACCCGAAGGTTTTGTCGATCCTAAGAATGCTAACAAGGTGTGCAAGCTCCAGCGATCCATTTATGGACTGGTGCAAGCATCTCGGAGTTGGAACAAACGCTTTGATGAGGTGATCAAAGCATTTGGGTTGATACAAGTGGTTGGAGAATCTTGTATTTACAAGAAAGTGAGTGGGAGCTCTGTGGCGTTTCTAATATTATATGTGGATGACATATTGCTGATTGGAAACAACGTAGAGTTTTTGGAGAGCATAAAGGATTACTTGAATAAAAGTTTCTCTATGAAGGACCTAGGAGAAGCTGCTTACATTCTAGTCATTAAGATCTACAGGGATAGATCAAAACGCCTCATAGGACTTTCACAAAGCACATACCTTGATAAAGTTTTTAAGAAGTTCAAAATGGAACAGTCCAAGAAAGGGTTCTTGCCAGTTTTACAAGGTACGAGATTGAGTAAGACTCAGTGCCCAGCAACTGATGAGGATAGAGAGCATATGAGCACCGTCCCCTATGCTTCAGCCATATGTTTTGTCATGTATGCAATGCTGTGCACTAGACCGGACGTTAGCCTGGACATAAGTATGGCAGGTAGGTTCCAGAGTAATCCAGGAGTGGATCACTGGACGGCGGTCAAGAATATCCTGAAGTACCTGAAAAGGACTAAGGAGATGTTTCTCGTGTATGGAGGTAACGAAGAGCTCGCCGTAAAAGGTTACGTCGATGCAAGCTTCGACACAGATCCGGACGACTCTAAGTCGCAGACCGGATACGTATTTATTCTTAATGGGGGTGCGGTAAGCTGGTGCAGTTCCAAGCAAAGCGTCTTAGCAGATTCTACATGTGAAGCGGAGTACATGGCTGCCTCGGAGGCAGCTAAGGAGGGTGTCTGGATGAAGCAGTTCATGACGGGTCTTGGACTGGTGCCAAGTGCACTGAATCCAATAACCTTGTTCTGTGACAACACGGGTGCCATTGCCTTAGCAAAGGAACCACGGTTTCACAAGAAGTCCAGACACATCAAACGACGCTTCAACCTCATCCGCGACTACGTCGAAGGGGAGGACGTGAAGATATGCAAAGTGCACACGGATCTGAATGTAGCAGACCCGCTGACTAAACCTCTTCCACGGGCAAAGCATGATCAACACCAGAACTGTATGGGTGTTAGATTTATTACAATATAATTCACATGATGATGTGAGGGCTAGATTATTGACTCTAGTGCAAGTGGGACACTGTTGGAATTATGCCCTAGAGGCAATAATAATATAGTTATTATTATAATTCCTGTATCAAGATAATCGTTTATTATCCATGCTATAAGTGTATTGAATGAAGACTTATATACATGTGTCGATACATAGACAAAACACTGTCCCTAGCAAGCCTCTAGTTGGCTAGCCAGTTGATCAAAGATAGTCAGTGTCTTCTGACTATAAACAAGGTGTTGTTGCTTGATAACTGGATCATGTCATTAGGAGAATCACGTGATGGACTAGACCCAAACTAATAGACGTAGCATGTTGATCGTGTCATTTTGTTGCTACTGTTTTCTACGTGTCAAGTATTTGTTCCTATGACCATGAGATCATATAACTCACTGACACCGGAGGAATACTTTGTGTGTATCAAACGTCGCAACGTAACTGGGTGACTATAAAGATGCTCTACAGGTATCTCCGAAGGTGTTCGTTGAGTTAGTATGGATCGAGACTGGGATTTGTCACTCCGTGTGACGGAGAGGTATCTCAGGGCCCACTCGGTAATACAACATCACACACAAGCCTTGCAAGCAATGTGACTTAGTGTAAGTTGCGGGATCTTGTATTACGGAACAAGTAAAGAGACTTGCCGGTAAACGAGATTGAAATAGGTATACGGATACTGACGATCGAATCTCGGGCAAGTAACATACCGAAGGACAAAGGGAATGACATACGAGATTATATGAATCCTTGGCACTGAGGTTCAAACGATAAGATCTTCGTAGAATATGTAGGATCCAATCTGGGCATCGAGGTTCCGCTATTGGATATTGACCGAGGAGTCTCTCGGGTCATGTCTACATAGTTCTCGAACCCGCAGGGTCTGCACACTTAAGGTTCGACGTTGCTTTATGCGTATTTGAGTTATATGGTTGGTTACCGAATGTTGTTCGGAGTCCCAGATGAGATCAAGGACGTCACGAGGGTTTCCGGAATGGTCTGGAAATGAAGATTGATATATAGGATGACCTCATTTGATTACCGGAAGGTTTTCGGAGTTACCGGGAATGACGAATGGGTTCCGGGATTTCACCGGGGGGGGGGGGGGGGCAACCCACCCCGGGGAGGCCCATAAGCCTTGGGGTGGCACACCAGCCCTTTGTGGGCTGGTGGGACAGCCCAAGAAGGCCCTATGCGCCATAGGAAGAAAATCAAAGAGAAAAAAAGAGGAGGTGGGAAAAGGGGGAATGACTCCTCCTTCCAAACCTAGTTGAACTCGGTTTGGAAGGGGAGGGCTGCCCCCCTTGGCTCAGCCGAAACCCTTAGGGGTCCTTGGACCCCAAGTCAAGGCTCCCCCTCTTCCCCCTATATATACAGAGGTTTTAGGGCTGATTTGAGACGACTTTCCCACGGCAGCCCGACCACATACCTCCACGGTTTTTCCTCTAGATCACGTTTCTGCGGAGCTCGCGCGGAGCCCTGCTGAGATAAGATCACCACCAACCTCCGGAGCGCTGTCACGCTGTCGGAGAACTCTTCTACCTCTCCGTCTCTCTTGCTGGATCAAGAAGGCCGAGATCATCGTCGAGCTGTACGTGTGCTGAACGAGGAGGTGCCGTCCATTCGGCACTAGATCGTGGGACTGATCGCGGGACGGGACGGTTCGCGGGGCGGATCGAGGGACGTGAGGACGTTCCACTACATCAACCGTGTTCACTAACGCTTCTGCTGTACGGTCTACAAGGGTACGTAGATCACACATCCCCTCTCGTAGATGGACATCACCATGATAGGTCTTCGTGCGCGTAGGAAAATTTTTGTTTCCCATGCGACGTTCCCCAACAGCACAAGTGTGGAAAAGGATAGTAGCATTGTCCCTTCTCTCTTTCTCTCTCTCTCTCTTTTGTTTGGGCTCTTTGGCCTCTTTCCATTTTTTTGTGGGCATCTTTGGCCTCTTTTTTTTATTCCTCACATGGGACAATGCTCTAATAATGATGATCATCACACTTTTAATTACTCACAGCTCAATGCTTTTGAAAAATGATGACTCTTATAGGAAATGCCTCCGGCAGTGTACCGGGATGTGCAACGATCATGAAATGGCAATATGAAAGTGACGGCACAAGTCATGAGACGGAACGGTGGGAGTTGCATGGCAATACATCTCGTAATGGCTATGAAAATGCCATAATAGGTAGGTATGGTGGCTGTTTTGAGGAAGGCATATGGTGGATTTGTGCACCGGTGAAAGTTGCGCGACACTAGAGAGGCTAGCAATGGTGGAAGGTGAAAGTGCATCTATACCATGGACTCACATTAGTCATAAAGAACTCATATACTTATTGTGAAAGTTTTTATTAGTAATCGAAACAAGGTGCTAAACGCATACTCCTAGGGGAAGGGTTGGTAGGTGTTAACCATCACGCGATCCCGACCGCAACACAAAGGATGACAATCAATAAATCAATTATGCTCCGACTTCCTAACATAGCGGTTCACCATACGTGCATGTTACGGGAATCACTCACTTCGACACAAGTATTTCTAGATTCACAACACCCTACTCACATAACTCTAATATTACCATATCCATGTCTCAAAACTAATTGAGAGGAATCAAACTTCTCTTTACTAATCAATGCACGTGAATATGGAAGTTTTTATATCCTCTTTGGATGCCTATCATCTTTAGGACTACTTTCATAGCACAAGCCAACTACCAAGTTACTCAGAGAGAGCACTCTCAAAAAGATATACGTGAAGATTGAGAGTTCTTATTTCTCCAAAATATGACACCGCTGTGCTCTAAACAGATCTAAGTGAAGCACTTAGAGCAAAGTTATCTAGCTTAAAAGATATAAGTGAAGCACATGCGAGCTAAATTGCCTAACTCAAAAGATATAAGCGAAGCTCAATGAGTATTCTAGCAAACCCATGATGAGTGCATGCCTCTCTCAAAAGGGTGTGCAGCAAGGATGATTGTGACACAACAAAAAGAAAAGACTCCTATAATACAAGACGCTCCAAGCAAAACACATATGATGTGATGAATAAAAATATAGCTCCAAGTAACGTTACCGATGGATTGAAGACGAAAGAGGGGATGCCTTCCCGGGGCATCCCCAAGCTTAGGCTTTTTGGTGTCCTTGAATTTGGATTGGATGCCTTGGGCATCCCCAAGCTTGAGCTCTTTCCACTCTTTATCCCATTGTCCATGAGAATATCACCCAAAACTTGAAAACTTCACAACACAAAACTTAAACAGAAACTCGTGATATCATTAGTACAAGAAAACAAACTACCAACTCTTTAGGTACTGTAGAAAACTTGATTTCTATTTATATTGGTGTTATATTACTGTATTCTCACTTTTTCATGTCTAGTACCCCCCGATACTATCCATAGTTTCATCAAAACAAGCAATCAACACAACAAAAACAGAATCTGTCAAAAGCAGACCAGTCTGTAGCAATCTTTATACTAAGTATATTTATGGTGTCTCAAAAATTCTGAACAATTACAACAATTTGATCAATTGGCATGTAAACCATCAGAAAAAAGAATCAACTCAAAATCTATTTCTGGATAAAAATGAAAAATAATTTCGTGAGCGAAAAGTTTCTGTCTTTTTCAGCACGATCAAACAACCATCACCAAAACTAGTCATAAAGGTTTTACTTGGCTCAAACACAAAAAGAAACACAAAAAACACAATCATAACAGAATTATGATGGTGTGGACGCAACAAAACAGAAATCAAAAATCAAAGATAAATTCATTGGGTTGCCTCCCAACAAGCGCTATCGTTTAACGCCCTTAGCTAGGCATTGATAATTCAATGATGCTCACATAAAAGATAGCAATCGGACACGAAGAGAGCATCATAAAGCATGTGAAAATCACATCTAAGTCTAACATACTTCCTATGCATAGGAATTTTATGGGAAAACAAATTATCAAGACAAGCAATAACTACCATATGCAAGGAAGAAGAAAGAGACAATAGCAATCTCAACATAACGAGAGGTAAATTAGTAACATGAAAGTTTCTACCACAATATTTTCCTGTCTCATAACAATTGCATGTGGGGTCATAATCAAATTCAACAATATAGCTATCACATAGGATATTATTTTCATGATCCACATGCATGCAAAGTTGACACTCTTCAAAAATAGTGGGATTATCATCAACTAAAGGCATGACTTCTCCAAACCCACTTTCAATATTATTGCAAATATAATATTCATCATGAGGCTTAAACAAATTTTCAAGATCATAAGGAAAATAATAGCCCCAATCATGATCATTGCAACAAGTAGTGCACATAGAAAAACTAGCATCCCCAAGCTTAGGGTTTTGCATATTTTTAGCATGATTGTCATTAATAGAATTTGTAATGAAATCATTGCAATCATGCTTTTCATTCAAGCAGCCCTCGTGAATCACTTCATAAATTTCTTCATCACGATTTTCAAATTCACGCATCTCAAGCAAAACTCCATAGAAAAAGTCAAGTGCACTCAACTCACTAGCAAATGGTTCAACATAATTGGATCTCTTAAAGGGATTAGCAAGTGGCTCAGGATCCATATCAATTGATTTTCAGCAAGCGAAGATGCAAGCATAATGAAGGCACATAGCACACAAGCAAAGGAAAGGCAAACGAAAAAGGCAAATATTTTTGTAAATTTTTGTTTTTCAGAAGTGGGGCAGAGGAAAACGAGAGGCAAAAAGGTAAATGCAAGAGATGAGTTTGTGACACTTACTTGGATAAGCTTCACTTAGAACAGTCCCCGGTGCCAGAAATTGACACGTTGGAGGAAGACTATTCTTGACTTGATGCTCCCCGGCAACGGCGCCAGAAATTGGCACGTTGACGGGAGACTATTCTTGACTTGATCCTCCTCCCCGGCAAAGGCACTAGAAATTCTTCTTGCTACCTCTTGAGCTTGCGTTGCTTTTCCCTTGAAGAGGAAAGGGTGATGCAGCACAGTAGCAGTAAGTATTTCCCTCAGTTTGAGAACCAATGTATCAATCCAGTAGGAGTATCAAGCCAAGTCTCCAAAGCACCTGCGCAAAAACAGCAAACTTGCACCCAACGCTACAAAGGGGTTGTCAATCCCTTCACGATTGATTGCAAGGTGAGATCTGAAGGTGAAAAGTGCAACAAAGTAAAAGTGTGGAGCTGAAAAAATATGATGTGAAGTAGACCCCGGGGCCATAGTGTTCACTAGAGGCTTCTCTCATGATAGCAAATATTACGGTGGGTGAACGAATTACCATCGAGCAATTGATAGAACCGTGCAAAGTCATGATGATATCTAAGGCAATGATCCTACATATAGGCATCACGTCCGAGACAAGTAGACCGATACTTTCTGCATCTACTACTATTACTCCACACATCGACCGCTATCCAACATGCATCTAGTGTATTGAGTTCATAACAAACAGAGTAACACCTTAAGAAAGATGACATGATGTAGAGGGATAAATTCATGCAATAGATATAAACCCGATCTTTTTACCCTTGATGGCAACAACATGATGCGTGCCTTGCTACCCCTTCTGTCACTGGGTGAGGTCACCACACGGTATGAACCCAAAACCAAGCACTTATCCCATTGCAAGAATTATAGTTCAAGATGGCCAAACAAAACCCACAACTCAAAGAGAATTACAAGGATATGAAATCATGCATATAAGAGATCAGAGGAAACTCAAATAATATTCATAGATAATCTCATCATAAATCCACAATTCATCGGATCTCGACAAACACACCACAAAAGAAGATTAGATCAGATAGATCTCCATGAAGATCATGAAGAACTTTGTATTGAAGATCCTATAGAGAGAAGAAGCCATCTAGCTACTAGCTATGGACCCGAAGGTCTGTGGTGAACTACTCACGCATCATCAGAGAGGCAATGGTGTTGATGAAGAAGCCCTCCGTGTCCGAATCCCCCCTCCGACAGGGCACCAGAACGTGCCCAGATGGGATCTTGCGGAGACAAAAGCTTGCGGCGGCGAAAAAGTATTTTCATGGCTCCCCTCTGTGGTTTCAGATTTTTCGGGGATTTATAGGCGGAAGAAGTAGGGCAAAGGAGCCACGGGGGGCCCACAAGCCTGCTAGGCGCGGCCCCCCAGGCCACGGCTAGGGGGCCTGTGGCCTTCCCTGGTGCCCTTTGCCTTGGTTCTCAAGCTCCTTGCGTATCTTCTGTTCCGGAAAAAAAAAATCTTTCAGAGGTTTTATTGTGTTTGGACTCCGTTTAATATTCTCCTGTGAAAAAGGTCAAAAACACGGAAAAAATAGGAACTGGCACTTGGCACTGAGTTAATAGGTTAGTCCCCAAAAAGATATAAAAATGAATACAAAGCATCCAAAGTTGACAAGATAATAGCATGGAACCATCAAAAATTATAGATACGTTGGAGACGTATCACACTACTACTTCCAGACCGCTTCTGTTCTCTATGTGACTTAAACAATAGAGAGGTCATAGTCTGCTAGGGGCGGAGGCGGCGGTGGTCGCGTAAGGTTTTTTCAGATAGCACTTCGTTTTTTTTCTGATCTATTTTCTCCGGTTCCTCGCGCTATTTCGGTGCAAGTTGGCTTCTCACATCATCCTGCACGACCTTATTGGTTTCCTCATCATTCAACTCGTATGGTAACTTGGCAGGAGCCTTCCTGACGCGTATAACTGCTCTGGGTTTCTTCGCAGTTGTACTACCAACCACCGGAGCGACGCTTCTCTTCCGCGCATGGGGCTGAGGTGGCGGAGGAGGCATAGTCTGCTTATGCGGTGGAGTCAGTTCACGCGGAGGATACTGATAATCCCCAAGTGCAAGGAATCATCATAGCAATTTCCAAAGGTGGAAGTGATAAGTATGGAGTGTCGAACCCAGAAGGAGCTAAAGGTAAGAGCAATATTCTCTCAAGCCCTATGTGCCACTGATACAACTCTACGTACGCTGAACGTTTGCTTCCAACTAGGAACGAGAAATAAAACTATGTTGTGGGTATGAAGAGAATAGCTTTGCATGACATTGCAGAACTAAAATATAAAATAGGTGTTGTTATCATAAAGTTAGAATATGCTACAATATATTACAAATAGTGAGTGTGGAATAATGATGGGTCGGTGTGCGGAATTGTCCTAGGCAATTGTCGGTAATCATTATTGCAATTTTATATGAGGGAGAGACATAATCTAACATATTTTCTCTACTTGGATCATATGCACTTATGATTGGAACTCTAGCAAGCATCCACAATTACTAAAGATCATTAAGGTAAAACCCAACCATAGCATTAAAGCATCAAGTCCCCTTTATCCCATACGCAACAACCCACCTACTCGAGTGTATGCTTCTGTCACTCAAGCAACCCACTATAAGTGAATCATGAACGTATTGCAACACCCTACAATGGGAATCCCTCACGCTTGCGCGACATGGAGAGCAACACAGGACAACACCAATAATAAAGCATGCAACTCAAACCAATCTAGATCATCAATCAACCCATAAGACAAAGGGAATCTACTCAAAACATCATAGGATGGCAACACATCATTGGATCATAATATGTGGCATAAAACACCATGTTCAGGTAGGGGATTACAGCGGGGTGCGGGAGACTGGACCGCTAAAAGAAGATGAGGATGGTGAAGAAGAAGGTGATGTTGACGAAGACGATCACCGCGGTGATGGTTCCCCCGATGGCACTCCGGCACCACCAGGAGAGAGGGGAGAGGGTCTCCCCCTTGTGCCTCCTCCTCCATGGTCTCCCCCTAAGGTGGGGAGAGCTTCTCCCTCTGGTACTTGGCCTCCATGGTGATGATGGCCCCTCCGTCTTCCTCCTCCGTGGTCTCCGATGATGGTGACCCCCTCCGGCAGGGTGCCAGAGAGGGCCAAGATTGGTTTTTCGTGGCTCTGGAGGCTTGCGGCGGTGGATATCTAGTTCTAGTTTTCTTTTCGGGGGTTTCTGTATTTATAAGAATATTTGGCGTTGGAATCACGTCAGGGGAGTTCTCGAGGGGACCACAAGCCAGGGGGCGCGCCCTGGTGGCTTGTGGCTGCCTCGGAACTCCTCTCTGGTATCTTTTAGCTCCATTATTTTCATATTTTCTAAAAATATTCTCCGTAAATTTCCAGCCCATTCCAAGAACTTTTATTTCTGCGCAAAAACAACACCACGGCAGCTCTGCTGAAAACAACGTCAAACCGGGTTATTCTAATAAAATCATACCAAAATCATATAGAATTATTGTAAACATGGCATGAATACTTCATAAACTATAGATACGTTGGAGACGTATGATACGTCTCAAACGTATCTATAATTTTTGATGGTTTCACACTGTTATCTTGTCAGCTTTGGATGTTTTATATACCTTTTATATCTTTTTTGGGACTAACTTATTAATTCAGTGCCAAGTGCCAGTTCGTGTTTTTCTGTGTTTTTGACTCTTTTCCGATATGATTTTGGAACGGAGTCCAAACGGAATAAAATCCACGAAATAAATTTTTTCCAGAACAGAAGAAGATCGGGGGACGTGAGGGCCAAGGCAGGGGGCCATAGGGAGTCCACAAGCCCTGTTGCCGCGGCCAGGGGGGCCCGCGGCAAACAGGCTTGTGGCCTCCCTGGCGCTCCCCTGCCCTAGCTCTTTGGCCTATAAATTCCCTAAAATCGCAGAAAAAATCAGGGCATCCACGAAAACACTTTTCTGCCGCCGCAAGCTTCCGTTTCCGCGAGATCTCATCTGGAGACCCTTCCCAGTGCCCTGCCGGAGGGGACTTTCGAGTTTGAGGGCTTCTACATCAACATCATCGCCTCTCCAATGACTCGTGAGTAGTCCACTTCAGACCTACAGGTCCGTAGTTAGTAGCTAGATGGCTTATTCTCTCTCTTGGATCTTCAATACAAAGTTCTCCATGATCTTCATGGAGATCTATCCGATGTAATCCTCTTTGGCCGTGTGTTTGTCGAGATCCGATGAATTGTGGATTTGTGATCAGATTATCTATGAATTATATTTGAGTCTTTGCTGATTTCTTATATGCATGATTTGATATCCTTGTAAGTCTCTCCGAGTCTTGGGTTTTGTTTGGCCAACTAGATCTACGATTCTTGCAATGGGAGAAGTGCTTGGTTTTGGGTTCATACCGTGTGGTGATCTTTCCTAGTGACAGAAGGGGCAGCAAGGCACGCATCATGTTGTTGCCATCAAGGGTTATAAGATGGGATTTCATCATAGATTTGAGATTGTCCATCTACATCATGTCATCTTGCTTAAGGCGTTACTCTGTTCTTTTGAACTTAATACAGTAGATGCATGCTGGATAGTAGATGCAGAAAGTATCGTTCTACTTGTTTTGGACGTGATGCCTATAGATATAATCATTGCCTTAGATAACGTCACGACTTTCCGCGGTTCTATCAATTGCTCGACAGTAATTCGTTCGCCCACCGTCTACTTGCTTTCATGAGAGAAGCCACTAGTGAACACTACGGCCCCCGGGTGTATTCACAACTATCGTTTCCACTTTCACTTTTACTTTGCTTTGTTTACTCTTTGCTTTCAGTTCTCACTTTGCAAACAATCTATAAGTGATTGACAACCCCTTCATAGTGTTGGGTGCAAGCTCTTTGTGTCTGCGCAAGTACTTGTGACTTGAACGCTCCTCCTACTGGATAGATACCTTGGTTCTCAAACTGAGGGAAATACTTACCGCCGCTGTGCTACATCACCCTTTCCTCTTCAAGGGAACACCAAAGCAAGGCTCCAAGGATACGGGGAAATCCTTTGCATATTTGCCAAGGAAGTCCCTATAGGTGTAGCTGTAGCAGCAGGATTCCTGCTGCCGTTGCCAGGGAAGGTCTGTTGTCGCAGTAGCAGAAGGATTTCTGGCACCGTTGCCGGGGAGGAGAGATCAAGTCAAGATCTATCCAAGTAGGTGTCACAAACTCATCTCTTGCATTTACCTTTTTTCCAGTTGCCTCTCGTTTTCCTCTCCCCCACTTCACATTTGCCGTTTTCATTTGCCTTTCTCCCTTGCCGTTTTCATTTGCCCTTTTTGCCTTTCTCCTTTGCCGTTTTCTTTTGCCTTTTTGTCGTTCTCTTCTGCCCGTTTCACTCGCTTACCTCCTGCTCGTTTGTGTGTGGGATAGTCCATCAATGGCTAGACCCACCACTCCAAACGATACCCCTGAGAACGAAGTTCTCAATTTCAAGCAGATTGAGGAAGAAAATTTAAAGGACGCTTGGTACAGGATTTGCAATGCTCAAAGTAGATCTACTCGTAAGCAATCCACTACCGTTCTTCTTCGCGGTTTTTATGTTGGAATCTCTCCTTGGAATAGGTATATTCTTGATACCATCGTAGGCGGGAATTTTTTGGGGAGCCATACTGTTGACTCCTATGGAGCTATCATGAATTTGGTAGGCTCACCCCCGCTCATGGTTAATGGAACTACCTTGACCTTGGAACACGTGATGCAAAAGCTTGACGCTATTGAAAACAAAATTGCCACAATTGAACTTATTGAGGGTTTGGATAGAAAGATCCACAATCAAATTACTCAGTACGGATCCAAAATGGGAATGGTTTTGAAAAATTTAAGGGAGAAGGAACCTATAGTTAATGATTCCTCTAGAATTGGCAAACTAGAAGATGTCATAACAAACTTGGGTTCCGCCTTTGCCGCTGTGCAAAATACTCCGAATCTGACTCTCAAAAAGACCGTCAAGTCTTTTTTGTTCCTAAAGCTAGTGGTGAGTCATCCAATAAAGAAGAAAAATCTTAAGATGATAAATGATCACGCTACTTATGGTTCGAGCACCAAGGATGACTATACGTGATTCGATCACCTTATGCCTAGCTAAGGGCGTTAAACAATAGCGCTTGTTGGGAGGCAACCCAACGTATCTATCCTTTTTCTTTCTGTTTTGTGTTTTCCACACTTTCATAATTCTGTTATGAATGTTTTTTTGTGTTTCTTTTTGCGTTTGTGCCAAGCAAAACCGTTATGATTAGTCTTGGGGATGATCGTTTGGTCATGCTGGAAAAGACAGAAACTTTCTGCTCACGAAAATAATTTTCATTTTTTTTCTGTAAGATATTTTGAGTTGATTCTTTTTTCTGCTGATTTCTACACAAATTCTTCAGACTTCCGTAATTGTTCAGAATTTTTGAAGTACCAGAAGTATAGGAAGTATACAGATTTCTACAGACTGGTCAGCTGTTATCAGATTCTATTTTTGTTGAGTTGGTTGCTTATTTTGATGAAACTATGGATAGTATCGGGGGGGGGGGTATTAGCCATGGAAGATTGAAAATACAGTAACCCAACATCAACATAAGTAGAATTTAAGTTTGCTACAGTACCTATGGAAGTGGTGGTTTGCTTTCTTATACTAATGTTATCACAAGTTTCTGTTTAAGTTTCGTGTTGTGAAGTTTTCAAGTTTTGGGTGAAGTTCTTATGGACAAAGAGATAAAGAGTGGCAAGAGCTCAAGCTTGGGGATTCCCAAGGCACCCCAAGTTGATTCATGGATGCCGTAAAAGCCTAAGCTTGGGGATGCCCCGGGAAGGCATCCCCTCTTTCGTCTTCAATCCATCGGTAACGTTACTTGGGGCTATATTTTTATTCACCACATGTTATGTGTGTTGCTTGGAGCGTCTTGTATCATAGGAGTCTTTTATTTTTTTTGTCACAATCTTCCTTGCTGCACGCCTAGAGAGAGAGAGACATGCACTCACCGTGATTTTGTCGAGCTTCACTTATATCCTTTGGTTAGACAGTTCAGCTCACATGTGCTTCACTTATATCTTTTGAGCTAGTTGATTTGGCTCTATGTGCTTCACTTATATCTTTTAGAGCACGGAAGCGCGTGGCTTGGTAGTTGATCTATGCCATGAAAGTAGTCTCAAAAGGGGTAGTTATCCAAAGGGATATGAAAACTTCCACCTTCACGTGCATTGAATAGTTAGAGAAGTTTGATTCATCTCAATTAGTTTTGAGTTGTGGTTGTGGTAATATTGAAGTTATATTAGTAAGGTGTTGTGGATCTAGAAATACTTGTGTTGAAGTTAGTGATTCCCGTAGCATGCACGTATGGTGAATCGCTATGTGATGAAGTCTGAGCATGATTAGTATATTGATTGTCATCCTTTGTGTGGCGGTCGGGATCGCGCGATGGTTTATACCTACCGACCCTTCCCCTAGGAGTATGCGTTGAATGCTTTGTTTCGATTACTACTAAAACTTTTGCAACAAGTATATGAGTTCTTCATGACTAATGATGAGTCCATGGTTTAGATGCACTTTCACCTTCCACCATCACTATCTTCTTTAGTGCCGTGCAAATTTCGCTGGTGCACAAAACCCACCATTAGCCTCCCTCAAAATAGCCACCATACCTACCTACTATGGCTTTTTCAAAGCCATTCGGAGATATATTGCCATGCAACTACCACCATGACATGTGCCACCACTTCTACATTTCCATTGCATGATCATAAGATAGCTAGCATGATGTTCCCATTAATGTCTATGCCATGCTAGATCATTGTCACGGTACACTACCGAAGGCATTCCATATAGAGTCATCATTGCTCTAAGTTTTGAGTTGTAAGTTTGATGATCATCATTGATGGAGCATTGTCCCATGTGAGGAAATAAAAGAGGCCAAAGATGCCCACCAAAAAAATAAAATAAAAAAGATAGGCCAAAGAGCCCACAAAAAAAATGAGAGAAAAAGAGAGAAGGGATAATGCTACCACCTTTCCACACTTGTGCATATTAAGCACCATGATCTTCATGATTGAGAGTCTCTCGTTTTGTCACCACCATATAGCTAGTGGGAAATTTTCATTATATAACTTGGCTTGTATATTCCAATGATAGGCTTCCTCAAAATTGCCTTAGGTCTTCGTGAGCAAGCAAGTTGGATGCGCACCCACTAGTTTTCTTTAAGAGATTTCACATACTCTTAGCTCTAGTGCATCATTTGTATGGCAATCCCTACTCATTCACGTTGATATATATTGATGAGCATCTCCATAGCTCATTGATATGCATAGTCAATGTAACCATCTTCTCCTTGTTTGTCTTGCAACCTCCACCACACTCCACACCACTTATAGTGCTAAAACCATGGCTCATGTATTGCGTGAGAGTTGAAAAGGTTTGAGAAAGTAAAGGTGTGAAAACAATTACTTGGCCAATACCGGGGTTGTGCATGATTTAAATTCGTTGTGCAAGGATGATAGAGCATAGCCAGACTATATGATTTTGTAGGGATAACTTCCTTTTGGCCTTGTTATTTTGAAAGTTCATGATTACCTTGCTAGTTTGCTTGAAGTATTATTGTCTCCACGTCAATAGCAAACTATTGTTTTGAATCTAATGGATCTGAACATTCACGTCACATAAGAGGAGTTACAAAGGACATCTATGCTAGGTAGCATGAAAGCATCAAAAATTAATTCTTTATCACTTCCCTACTCGAGGACGAGTAGGAGTTAAGCTTGGGGATGCTTGATACGTCTCAAACGTATCTATATTTTTGATGGTTTCACGCTGTTATCATGTCAACTTTGGATGTTTTATATACCTTTTATATCTTTTCTGGGACTAACTCATTAATTCAGTGCCAAGTGCCAGTTCCTGTTTTTTCTGTGTTTTTGACTCTTTTCAGATCTGATTTTGGAACGTATTCCAAATGGAATAAAATCCCCGAAATAAATTTTTCCAGAACAGAAGAAGATCGGGGGACGTGAGGGCCAAGGCAGGGGGCCCACAGGGAGCCCACAAGCCCCGTAGCCGCGGCCAGGGGGCCCGCGGCAACCAGGCTTGTGGCCTCGCTGGCGCTCCCCTGCCCTAGCTATTTGGCCTATAAATTCCCTAAAATCGCAGAAAAAAATCAGGGCATCCACGAAAACACTTTTCCGCCGCCGCAAGCTTCTGTTTCTGCGGGAACATCTGGAGACCCTTCTCGGTGCCCTGCTGGAGGGGACTTTGGAGTTGGAGGGCTTCTACATCAACATCATCGCCTCTCCAATGACTCATGAGTAGTCCACTTCAGACCTACGGGTCCGTAGTTAGTAGCTAGATGGCTTCTTCTCTCTCTTGGATCTTCAATACAAAGTTCTCCATGATCTTCATGGAGATCTATCCGATGTAATCATCTTTGGCGGTGTGTTTGTCGAGATCCGATGAATTGTGGATTTGTGATCAGATTATCTATGAATTATATTTGAGTCTTGCTGATTTCTTATATGCATGATTTGATATCCTTGTAAGTCTCTCCGAGTCTTGGGTTTTGTTTGGCCAACTAGATCTATGATTCTTGCAATGGGAGAAGTGCTTGGTTTTGGGTTCATACCGTGTGGTGACCTTTCCCAGTGACAGAAGGGGCAGCAATGCACGCATCGTGTTGTTGCCATCATGGGTAACAAGATGGGCTTTCATCATAGATTTGAGATTGTCCATCTACATCATGTCATCTTGCTTAAGGCGTTACTCTGTTCTTTTGAACTTAATACACTAGATGCATGCTGGATAGCGGTCGACGTGTGGAGTAATAGTAGTAGATGCAGAAAGTATCGGTCTACTTGTTTTGGGCGTGGTGCCTATAGATATAATCATTGCCTTAGATAACGCCATGACTTTGCGCGGTTCTATCAATTGGTTGACAGTAATTCGTTCACCCACCGTCTACTTGCTTTCATGAGAGAAGCCACTAGTGAACACTACGGCCCTGGGTCTATTCACAACTATCGTTTCCACTTTCACTTTTACTTTGCGTTGTTTACTCTTTGCTTTCAGTTCTCACTTTGCAAACAATCTATAAGGGATTGACAACCCCTTCATAGCGTTGGGTGCAAGCACTTTGTGTTTGTGCAGGTACTTCTGACTTGAACGCTCCTCCTACTGGATTGATACCTTGGTTCTCAAACTGAGGGAAATACTTACCGCCGCTGTGCTACATCACCCTTTCCTCTTCAAGGGAACACCAACGCAAGGCTCCAAGGTCGCGGGGAAATCCTTTGCATATTTGCCAAGGAAGTCCCTATAGGCGTAGCCGTAGCAGCAAGGTTCCTGGCGCCGTTGCCAGGGAAGGTCTGTTGTCGCAGTAGCAACGTATCAGCATCCCCAAGCTTAATTCCTGCTCGTCCTCAAGTGCACAAGTTTTTATGAAGTGTGAATGATAAAATAAATATTTTATGAAGTGTGAATGCTAGCAAGTGCACAAGTTTGATCAATGATACTTCCAAACTATTTTTCTAGCATCATTATATATCATAAATAGTAGCTCATCTCATAAAACTTCTCATGATGAAGTAACAAGCTATTCATGTGTTAAAGTGTAGACCATAAAGTTTCTTGAAAACTAACAAACTATGCTTTCAGTCAACAAACAATTGCAATTCATCTTATTTTCAGGAAGGGTCTATGTAAGAGCTTTGATTTAGCAAATTCCACATACTCAACTATCATATAGTCTTACATGATTATTGACACCCAAAGCATATTTTTAGAACAAATAGCATCCATCAAACACAGAGAAAGATAAGGGCTTAAAGTTTTGCCTCCCAACTTCTTTATCATATAGATAATTGTCAACAATAATAATTCATGATCAAATATATTTGTATCGAGATCTTGGTATCTTCCATGCTAGATACATTATAGGCGGTTCCCAAACAGAATGGTAAAGTTTTTACTCCCCCTCGACCAATCAATCACACTCCACGGTGAGCCGATTCCACGAGTACCATCCATACAAACAACAATCTTGGGGGAGTTTTGTTTCATTATATTTTGATTCGATTTTTGAGCATGGAACTGGGCATACCGAATACCAACCACTTTCTCGTGAATGATAGTGAATCAACACATATCGTGAGACTAACCCACCTAGCATGGAAGATACTGACAGCCCATAGTCACTACATGAGCGATTCAGGCATACAAAATAGAATATTATTTGAAGGTTTAGAGTTTGGCACATGCAAATTTACTTGGAACGACAGGTAAATACCGCATATAGGTAGATATAGTGGACTCTCATGGAAAGAAACTGGGTTTAAGGGTTTTTGGATGCACAAGTAGTATCTCTACTTAGTATGAAGTGTTGGCTAGCAAAAGGTTCTAAACAAGCACCACATGTTGGAGGATCCATAACAATATAACTTCTCTGCAAATATACCCAAACATAACTCATTAAGTTGTCTTCCTTGTCCAACTTCAACTAATTTGCTCAAGTTTGAAAATAATTAATGGGGCTCACAATCATATAAGATGTCCAAGATAGTATATTTGTATGTGGAATCTCTCTTCCTTCAATATTCTTTCATGAATTGTTCAAGTGACCAATGCGGTGTTTGCTAACTTTCAATAAATTTTAGCACCTATACTTCTTATATGTGAAGTCATTACTCCCGATGGGATAAGCTTTAAAACATATATAATTTCAGATTTATGATATTCAATTCATTCAACTATTTACTCATAGGATATAAGTGAAGCACGACAGTAAATGACAAAACTACTCCAAAACATATAAGTGAAGATCAATGAGTAGTCAAACAATTAAGTAGCTATTGAGGACTTTCTCCCTATCTTGCAATAAAGATTTTCAAATCTGAGTATTTTATTTAAACAACAAGCAAAAGAAAATAGCACTCCAAAAATAGGACGCGTCATGTGAACGAATAAAAATTTAGGCTCAACATAGGCTAACCGATAGTTGACGAAGAGAGGTGGGATGCGTAGCTTCCCCAAGCTTAGATGCTTGAGAGTTCTTGAAATATTTACTTGGGGTGACTTGGGCATCCCCAAGCTTGAGATTGTGTATCTAGTTCAATCCTCTCATATCATGGTTTCACCTATTCTCAAAAACTTCATCCACAGAACTCGAAAAGAACTCGTGAGATAGTTTAGTACACACAATAATAAATCAACTCTTCATGTACTGCCAAGACAAGTTCTATAATAATTTTCAAACATCATATACTGTTTACTATCGTTTCCACAATTTATATCTACCAATATAGGCTATGGAAACTATAGGATAAGTAGATAACAAAATTATGACAACAATCTGTCCAAATAGAACACTTTGTAGCAATTTACGAAAACAGTGTACTTTTGTAACTCAAAAAATTATGAAAATTTAGGACATGCTATAAAATTTATATGACAACACTGTGTAAAACTTTCATAAACTTTCCACGTTAAAATAAAATATGAAAATTCAAACACTACAACAAGAGTTTCTGTTTTTACACAACACACATCAAACCATGCAATGCAAGCATCATAATGCAATTCTTGGAACTTTTTTATTGAAAAAAATTTTATAAATAACACCTAAAAGAAAACAAAATAAAATTATGCTTCAACAAAAACTCATATTATGTGACGAATAAAAATATAGCTCTAAGTAAGATTACCGATATTGTTTGAGACGAAAGAGGGGATGCCTCCGGGGCATCCTCAGGCTTAGGCACTTGAGTCTTCCATGAATATTACCTTGGGGGTGCCTTGTGAATCCCCAAGCTTATGTTCTTGTCACTCCTTGTTCTCCTCATATCGGTGTCTCACCCAAAACTGGAAAACTTCAATCACACAAAACTTAACGGAACTTCGTGAGAAGGGTTAGTGTAATAAAGATAGAGCATTCACTTAGGTACTGTCAAGACAAGATTCATAATTATTCCCACATGATACCTACTGTATTCTATCATTCCCATAATTTATATTACTGAATATAAGCTATGGGAACTCTAAAATAAGAAAACTATGCATGCAAAACAGAATCTGTCAAAAACAGAAAGTGTGTGAAGATCTGTAGTATAGCCATACTTCCCTGTCTCTAAAAATTCTGAAACATTAGGAAAACGAGAATAATTTGTATATCAACACTGTGTAAAAATTTCAGATCATTATCAGGCTCCAATAAAAAAATGAAAATTCATGTACTAGTGTCGGGACCCCGATCCTAAGCCATAGGAATCCAGCCTGTAACACATCGCATCCCTTTGCGGTCTCACGCACGGTTAACTCCACGGCTGCAGCCTTACCTTAGCCGGGACCGTTTGCGTCTTTTGACTCGCGTATGCAATAGTGTCGCTAGCATTCCAATGTCAAAGAACCCGGATCGACATGTCTAGTCATAAACCAAAGTGGCAGTACCGCACAAGGACAGGCATACATGACCCAACAAAGCAGGTGTTGGTCACCAGCGAGTGTAGACGAGTCATAGCAAGCTACAAGGACTCCATTACATCGCGTGACATTTCCCCAAAGAGGACAGACACAGCAGCTAAGAAGGACACATCCCGGTCAACCAATGTGCCCGGAGCAGTAGCGAACTACCAAGGCTCGTTGGATCACAAAGGGGCATTTCCTTGTAAGGAATGCTACTAAAGCTCACGACTAGGTAATCGAACCCCATACATATCAAGTACGACACACGTACGCATGGCATACCTATATGTATAGATACATCGATGGCATCACAACATAACCATAAACATACAACCTTTATTCAAGAGGCTCGGAAGAGCCACACACATAATATTACACATTAAGGGTCTCACGACCCATAATAGCAGTCATTCAGTTACAAGCCAGCGGAAGAGTTTAAAACTGTCTGAGTACAGACAGGGCAACTAGACGGCACATGGCCTGACTATACTACAGATCCAACGTAGGGCCAGATCGTAGCTGGGACACCAGCTACTCGTCGTCGTCGATGTCTACGAAGAACCCTCCATTAGGGTCATTAGCAACCTCTGCAACATTTATTAAGCAAACATGAGTACGAAGGTACTCACCAAGACTTTAGGATAACTAACTACTCATGCAAGGTATCAAAAGGGTAATGTGGGGTTTCATGCGGAAAGCCAGCATTTGACTCGTGGCTAGGCAACTTGCATTTTTAAATAATTTTGACAACTTGATTTCTCGCACACGAGTCCACTAACACCACAACAATACACTATCGTGGAATCATTCCGTCTCCATACGGAAATGCCGTCCACGACACTCACGCTTATCTTCACAATTTTTATGAGTAGCCATTGAAGTTATCTATGAACAACATATGTCTCCAAGTAGTCCATATCCGCGGACGCGGCTATTCGAATAGATCATAACCCTGCAGGGGTGTACTTCGTCACACACGCTCTCGCCACTTATCGCCATGTGCACGTCATGCACCTCAGCAACCTTCAAGCGGAAGCCCAACGAGGGAGTCGGCCACGACCGTTAACCACACTAGTAACCCGTACGGAAGTCCGGCCGAGGTTTCCTCCACGGCCTCAAACGATGTGCGCAGGGTTCCCAAGCCCACCATCCGGGTGCCACTTGGTACACCGTGCCACTGCCTACCGCATCACGGCCCAACTCTCAGGTCAGCACCATGCACGGCCTCCAGCATTACTATAAACACCAGAAACTACTTGCAACTCCTGGACCGAGTACTAAGCGATTAATAAGTCGAGAGGGTCAATTACGTATCCCAATGTGTGGTAGTATCTAGTCTTGGATTACATACACAGAACTCAGTTCCTAAGGACGGTTCCAATGAAACAACCCGCCATGTACTCCTACACAGCCTTTCACCGGTACCTTTACCAAATCAGGTTCACACACAACCTTTGCTTACCGAGAACATTCTCACAATTCTGTTCATCTCCCAGATGACAGACCATATACAACTCTAAGCATAGCATGCATAGCAGGATAAGGCACATCAAGGATCAAGCAACTACCAGGTATGCTAGGTTGCAAGGTTCGGCTATTTACTGTGACAAGGTTAGGTCATACAAAGGAAGTGGCTTCAACTAATCGTGGCAAAAGCAGTTGAAGCATTTGATCCTAATGCAATAAATAAGTGCAGGAGCAAGAACATGGGATTTATCAGGATGATCAAAAATGGTTGCTTGCCTTGTTGCTCAGAGGAGGGACAATATCCGTCACACGGATATTCGGTGGAATCCGGGGGTGCGGAGCCTACCGAAATGAATGGCAACAATCAATAACAATCATATGGAAACAAGATGATGCATGAGCATGGCATGAGAATGCAAGGTGACAAACTATTATAATCAACATGTGTTAGGTTTGAAGTTGATTTGAATCACATTCAAATATCAATTCAAACGAGGTATTCTCGAATACCGATTTAATTGATTCGACCTGATGCTCAGATCAACTTGATGTTAACATGCATGAGATGTCATGTTACGGTACTGATTTGTAATTAGGACAGTGTGTGATCATGTCATTCATAATGAAATTTGAATATTTTTCCAAATTCCATTTGAAAAGTATTTATAACAATTGGCTTATTCATTAATCTACATGTTTGGGTTCTGTAACTTTTTCAAACATGAATTAAAATAGCATATTCATATTCCTTGAATTTTTCTGATACTTTTTCATATATAAATTATTTTCATTGGATTTACAGATTAATTTCTATGAATTTTTGAAGTTTTAAACATTTCTGGAATTATTTTTATACTGGAAAATACTTTTATTGCATCAGCATGACATCAGCAGGTCCATCTGGCCGTTGAAAGTCAAACCTGACCAGTGGGACCCACTGGTCAGTCTCTCTGGTTAATTTTAGATTAAGTTTAAACTTAATTAACTGATTAACCTTACTGGACCCACATGTCAGTGACTGATTAACTTATTTGAGTTATTTTTATTAACTTTAAACTTGCCAGAGGCTGGCCCCACCAGTTAGTGGCTCAGGCCAGCCGAGATCCACCGGCGGCGAGGTTGTCCTCGCCGGCGGGGAGCCTCCGGCGAGCACCAGAACCTCGGGGGGGCTCGGAAATGGCGCACAGAGGGCCAATCGCACGGCTGAGACCATGGAAGGAACGACCACTCGATGGCGCGCATGATGGGACAAGCCCCAGGGGCTGGGGTGGCCGGGATCAACGCCGGCGACGAGCTTGGCGGAGACCAAGTTCGGCCATCGTCAAAGCCATCGGATACGGGGTCAAAACGCTCGGGGCTGGGCACCTAACGCATCTACACGACGTCCTGAGGCTGTTGGTAGCCTCAGACGGACCAGCACTTCACCGGAGGGCTACCGTCGACGAGTTGCAGCGGCGGTCCTCGTCGGGCTCCAGTGAAACTAGGGCTAGAGGAGGGGATCGACGGGGAAAACTTAGGGGAAGTGACCGCATGCTCACGGGGAGTGCAGAGCAGGGCTTAGACGGCTCGGGGAAGGCCTGGGGGCGACGAATCGAGCAGAGCTCGCCGGCGGCCGAAGGTTGAAGACGACGGTGCCGTGGGCGTTGCACGGCTCGGGGTGGCTTCGGCTTCTGCAAGGAGGACCAGACCGACGAGGCGGAGCTAACGGCGCGCTCTGAGAGGGGATCCTATGGCTAGGGGCATGGGCTGCTCGAGCTTTGCTCGGCTCCAATGGCGGCAGAAGGGGGAGGAGAGATTCGAGAGGAGGGGGAAGAACCGACGCTGGGAATGGATAGGGGTGGCCTCGGGGAGCTTATCCCCGGCCTTGCCAGCGCGAGGCGGCGGCCAGGAAGGCGCACAGGTGCGTGGCCGCGCCGGAGAAGGCGGCGGCCACCTCCTGCTCCTACTGGCGCGAGGGAGGAGACGACTGAGGGAGATGGGCCGGGCCAGGCTAGGCGACAGGTAAGAGTTTCCCATTTTTTTCTGTTTTTGTTTCTGTTTTAGCTACTTCAATATTTTGCTATTTATTTTAGCTCCAAAATGGTTGTAAAAACTATTTTAAACACACCTGAATATTTGTTGTAATATTCCCCACCATTTCCAAACTTTTCAACATTTTTGAAAATTTAAAGTTTCTGATTTCAAATTTAAAACTTGAAACCAGTAGTTTTTTTCATTTATTTAAAATGCTTAAAGTGTCAAGAAAATAGTTTTCTCCAATGCTCATTTACTTTCATGATTTATCAGAAAGTTTGAACTTTTCTTGAGGCCATTTTGGATTCATTGATTTTGACTAGTTTGAGATTTCCTTTATTTAAAGTAATGGCTAGGGTTTTGAGTTTTTTCCTTTGCCACTTTCTTGTTCTTGTTGACAATTTCTTAGATACAATGCAAAGAAGATATGAGCACAAGACTAACTTTCTTAAGGGGTCAGGGATGTGACAACTCACCCCCGCTCAAAAGGAATCTCGTCCCGAGATTTAGAAGTCGTCGGGAATAACGCAGGATATTCAAGTCGGAGACAATCCTCTCTTTCCCAAGTTGCCTCCTTTTCAGAATGATTTGACCATTGAACTTTAAGAAACTTGAGGTTTCGACGTCGAGTGGTACCCTCAGCTTGATCAAGAATACGCACGGGGTATTCTCGGTATGAAAGGTTATCTTGGAGATCAAGCGTTTCGTGGTCCACTTCACGGATAGGATCCGAAAAGCAACGCCTGAGTTGCGAGACGTGGAAAACAACATGAACCTTGGAAAGATGCGGAGGAAGTTCCAACTGGTAGGCAACTTCTCCTCGTTTGGCAAGAATGCGAAAAGGACCAATGTAACGAGGAGCCAATTTGCCCTTGATACCGAAACGATGGGTACCCTTCAAAGGTGTAACCCGAAGGTAAGCCTTCTCGTCAACTTCAAAGGTCACAGCCTTATGATGACGATCATATTGGCTCTTTTGACGAGACTGGGCTGTTTTCAACTTTTCACGAATGATGCGAACCTGCTCTTCTGCATCCTGGATCATATCCGGGCCAAAGAGTTGCCTCTCTCCGGTTTCTGACCAATTAAGAGGTGTTCGACATCTTCGTCCATAGAGAACTTCAAAACGAGCTTTGCCCAAGCTTGATTGATAACTATTGTTATAAGCGAATTCGGCGAATGGAAGGCACTTCTCCCAATTCATACCGAACGAAATAACACAAGCTCGGAGCATATCTTCTAGGATTTGATTCACTCTTTCTACTTGACCACTTGATTGGGGATGGAAAGCAGTGCTAAAAGATAAGTGAGTCCCCATGGCATTCTGAAAACTTTCCCAGAAGCGAGAAGTAAAGATACTCCCACGGTCCGAGTTAATCTCCAGGGGAACACCATGAAGAGACACTATTCGGGAGATATATAACTCTGCTAGCTGGCTAGTTGTTATACTCTCACGAACAGGAAGAAAATGAGCCACTTTGGAAAGACGGTCAATGACCACAAAGATAGCATTATTTCCTTTCTTGGTCTTGGGAAATCCGGTAATAAAATCCATGCTAACTTTATCCCATTTCCATTCAGGAATAGCTAGAGGTTGAAGGGTGCCAGCAGGCCTTTGATGTTCTGCCTTAACTCGACGACAAACGTCGCAGTTTGCAACGAACTCAGCAATTTCTCTCTTCATCCTAGTCCACCAGAACCTCTGGCGTAGATCCTGATACATCTTAGTACTATCGGGATGAATGGTGAGAGGAGAATCATGAGCCTCCTTAAGGATCAATTGCCGCAGACGTTTGCTCTTGGGAACCACTAAACGGTTCTGAAAGAACACAACACCTTTCTCATTGATGGAGAAATCCCTAGCGTTACCGCTAGCAATATTCTCCTTGATCCGGGATATACCCTTATCATAGGCCTGCACGGCTATGATTTGATCCCTAAGAGTAGGCTTCGCCACCAGGGTAGAAAGGAATCCTTGAGGAACAATATGAAGATTCAACTTCCGAAAGTCCTCATAGAGATGTGGTTGACCTTGTTGTAGCATCAAATTGTTACAATAAGATTTACGACTCAGTGCATCGGCCATAACATTGGCCTTCCCCGGGGTGTAAGTTATCCCTAAGTCGTAATCCGAGATCAACTCAACCCACCGTCTTTGCCTGAGATTCAAATCCGGTTGGGTGAAGATATATTTCAGACTTTGGTGATCAGTGAATATTTCGCAACGATTACCCAGAAGGTAATGTCGCCAGGTTTTTAGTGCATGGACCACAGCTGCAAGCTCAAGGTCATGTGTGGGATAATTATCCTCATGTGGACGCAACTGACGAGATGCGTATGCGATCACATGACGATCTTGCATGAGAATGCAACCTAATCCTTGTCGCGAGGCGTCGCAATAGATAACAAAGTCCTTAGAAAAATCTGGTGGTAGCAACACAGGTGCGGAAGTGAGGCGTCTTTTCAGTTCCTGAAAACTATGCTCACGCTGTGGTGTCCACTCGAACTTTTTATCTTTCTTGAGGAGTTCAGTTAGAGGCTTTGCAACCTTGGAGAAATTCTCGACAAAGCGGCGACAATAGCTCGCTACACCAAGAAAACTCCTAACTTGCTTAACCGATTCAGGTTGAGTCCAATCAAGGACAGCTTGAACTCTCTCGGGATTGACAGCAATACCCTTACCAGAGATTACGTGACCCAGATAGGTCACTTCTGGTAACCAAAATTCACATTTTAAAAACTTGGCATAAAGGCGATGCTCTCGAAGTTTCATCAATACCAGCCTTAGATGCTCGGATGTTCTTGTTCGTTCTTCGAGTAGATGAGAATATCATCGAGGTATACCACGACGAATTTATCCAAATACTCCATGAAGATTGAATTCATCAGCCGAGAGAAGGTGCCTGGGGCATTCATTAAACCGAAGGACATGACGGTGTACTCATATTGGCCATAACGAGTAACAAAAGCCGTTTTTGGAATGTCCCCGTTCTTGATCTTGATTTGATGGTATCCCAACCTCAAATCCATTTTGGAGAAGATCGAGGATCCAGCGAGCTGATCGTACAGATCGTTGATCCTGGGGAGCGGATACTTGTTCTTTATGGTGACCAGATTAACTGGTCGGTAATCTACAACCATCCGATCCGTTCCGTCTTTCTTCTTGACGAAGAGGACGGGACAAGCCCAAGGAGAAGAGCTAGTACGAATGAAACCTTTGTTTAAGGCCTCATCTAGTTGCTTCTTAAGTTCGGCTAGCTCCAGGGGTGCCATCTTATATGGTCTTCTTGCTATTGGGACAGTTCCCGGAACAAGATCTATCACAAACTCTACATCTCTGTCAGGTGGAATTCCTAGCAGTTCCTCTGGAAAAACATCCGGGAAGTCACGGACTACTGGAATGTCTTCAAGTTCCGGAAGAGGGTTGGCATTCAAGGAATAGAGTTGGCATTTGGCAACTCGAGTAGAGACATTTACTATCTCACCCGAGGGATGGGTAAGCTGGACATATCTAGAATGAGTATCAATCTTGGCATAGTGAGCTGACATCCAGTCCATGCCCAAGATGATATTAATATCCGAAGATTTCAATGCTATCAATGAGGCTAGAAAAACTAGCCTGTCTACTAGAATTTCATTGTCATAGGTTATCCTAGAAGTTTGCCATTTACTACCAGGGGTTTGGACAACCAATGGAATTGGCATATCACAAAAAGACATGTTATGCAACTGTGCATAACTTTCTGAAATGAAGGAATGAGAGGACCTAGTGTCAAAGAGAACGGACGCTGGGTGATGATTGACAAGAAGCGTACCCAGCATGACGTCGGGATCCTCTGCAGCTTCTTCTGCTGACACATAGTTCACACGGCCACGTGCAGGAGTTGGCTTCACATAGTAAGCTTTGCCCGACTTGGCTTGCCCGACGGACTTTCCGGGTTGCTTGGCACCCACATTCTGAGGACACTCACGGGAATAGTGCCCTGGTTCTCCACACTTATAGCATATCACTTGGTTGGCACGTGGTGTAGCATTGCTAGCTGGACCACCATAAGCTTTTGCTGGAGGGTTGGCCTGATTCGTCTGAGGCGCCACGTAGGATGGCCTCGGAGTGTATCTTGGCGGTAGAGAACTGTTTGGAATCCACAGCCTGCGTTTTGGAAACGCGGAACCAGAAGACGAGCCGAAGTCACGGGGGTGCTTCCTTGTGGCTTCGAAGTCAGTATGACCAGTCTCAGCACTGATCGCCTTGTTGACTAGGGCTTGAAAGCTTGCACACTCATGGAGGCGCAGATCACGACGGAGCTCAGTGCTCAGGCCCTTACGGAATCTTGCTTGCTTCTTGGCGTCAGTAGACACCTCCTCTGTTGCATAGCGGGCGAGGTTACCAAACTCGCGACTATAGGCATCCACAGACAACTTGCCCTGTGTGAAGGCACATAACTCCTTTCTCTTTCTGTCCATCAGGCCCTCTGGAATATGGTGCAGACGAAAAGCTGCACTGAAGTCTGCCCATGTGGCTACTGGTTCAGCGGGACGCATAGCTTCAAAGTTCTCCCACCATAGATTGGCGGGTCCCTCCAGGAAATATGCCGCAAAGGTCACCTTGTCGGCCTCAGACACATTCGCAGAGCGAATCTTGCGTGAGATGCTGCACAGCCAGTCATCAGCATCGAGGGGATCGACGGAATGATGAAACTTTGGAGGATTCAACTTCACAAAGTCATTAAGGGACACTGCAGCATTCCTAGGCTGACGAGCCGTATTCTGCTCAATACGCTCTAGCAGTCGGTTGGTCTCCCTTTTATTTCTCTCTGCCTCAAGCATCACTTCCACCACAGAAGGCGGGTGAGGCAGGTCTTCCTGCGACGCTTGACTACCCTCGCCTTGCTCATGAGCAGGGGCACGGTTCAACCTGGTGAACACCATCCTGACAAACAAACTCATAGCTTAGACCAATATCATATCAATACTAGCTATGGATTAAGAATGTACTGAACACAAGGAATGCGGAAATGAATATCCGAACAGCATGGTAACAAGCAACTGCTATATATACACCATGGTTCATACACACCCTTACATAGTTCAGTACAAACTTACTCGAAGAGCAAACTACTGAAATTGTGAAACTACTCATCAGAGGCTTACAAGCTTCCTATACATTATTTATCTAGGCCTCCGGAATTCATTTCACATCACCGGCATACTTCACAAGTCACGCAGGACTGTGAACGTACGGCTACTACCATCCTATCCTTCCGCTCACAGCTCAGGCATCCGCATAAAACATCTCATGGAGATTACCTCCATGACCTGGAAGCTCAACCTGCGGATCAGGAAACACTCTAGCCTGAGATCCCTGGGATCCATAAGGACACGGATGTGGCCTTGGTCCTCTGACTGGTGGTAAGAGGGGTCCTCGAAGAGATGTGACTCCTCCTATAGCTGGCCAGTTAACGTGAGCCGGAAGATGGGTCCTAACAGGGTTCAGCATCTCCATCTCTCCATACCCTGTCTGGACTACCGGTGCCAGCTGCGTCAAAGCCGTCCACAGACGGGCACGGGTAGCATAAAGCTCCATGCGGAGAGCACGAGCATCCCTATCTCTGTTCTCTAGCATCTCAACAGTGGACTGCAGTAGTGGATCCTCCATAGAAGAATCAAAATAGACTCCACTGAGGTATCCCTCTTCACCAGGCTGAGAGGCCGAAACATAGCAGAACTCTGAATTCTGCAGCAGTGCATGTCTCGCTCTCATAATGGTCAGCATTGAATAGGCAGCATCCTGTACTGCCATGTCAACGGTGACCCCCAACCCATAGGACCAATGGATTGGCTTCTCAGCTCCAGGGTAGTCTGGAAATACCCTAACAGTGCTGATGTACTGGCTCTGGTTGAAGTCTCGGTACTGTTCCTCCACTGTGTACTTGGGGTACCAGCGGTAACCGCACACCGACATCACCCTGACCAGCATGGCCGTATGACCCGGTACATCAATGCACCAGGTTAGACGTACCACCTGACGAGAAGGACGGCCAGGCATCTGTAAATAGAGAGTAATGCACAAGCATTAGAGCTCTAAATGCAATATTGGGCAGCATAATGGCTGTAAATGCTCAAAACAAATTTTGAGACAACCCAAAATGGAATAGCGTAACCACTCAACTATCAAGTTCAACTCTCTGATCATCGAACTTACTTCCTTTTTCCTAGGAATGACAGAAACCCAATATCTCGTGACCCGTAATCCTATAATCTACCGATCAGAAACACGAGCCTAGAAGAAGATGAGTAACCTAGTCCTTAATTCCCGCAGAAAAGACGAGGATGTCCATAATAGAGTAACTTGAGAAGAGAACAACAGTCTTACCTTCCCTTCCACAAAAAATTCCATTACATATAACTAAAGCAATTCTAGACTCAACTTCGACCAGTTTGGCTTAGTAATCCTACAGTCAGTCAGGCTCTGATACCAACGCTGTCGGGACCCCGATCCTAAGCCATAGGAATCCAGCCTGTAACACATCGCATCCCTTTGCGGTCTCACGCACGGTTAACTCCACGGCTGCAGCCTTACCTTAGCCGGGACCGTTTGCGTCTTTTGACTCGCGTATGCAATAGTGTCGCTAGCATTCCAATGTCAAAGAACCCGGATCGACATGTCTAGTCATAAACCAAAGTGGCAGTACCGCACAAGGACAGGCATACATGACCCAACAAAGCAGGTGTTGGTCACCAGCGAGTGTAGATGAGTCGTAGCAAGCTACAAGGACTCCATTACATCGCGTGCCATTTCCCCAAAGAGGACAGACACATCAGCTAAGAAGGACACATGCCGGTCAACCAATGTGTCCGGAGCAGTAGCGAACTACCAAGGCTCGTTGGATCACAAAGGGGCATTTCCTCGTAAGGAATGCTATTAAAGCTCATGACTAGGTAATCGAACCCCATACATATCAAGTATGACACACGTACGCATGGCATACCGATATGTATAGATACATCGATGGCATCACAACATAACCATAAACATACAACCTTTATTCAAGAGGCTCGGAAGAGCCACACACATAATATTACACATTAAGGGTCTCACGACCCATAATAGCAGTCATTCATTTACAAGCCAGCGGAAGAGTTTAAAACTGTCTGAGTACAGACAGGGCAACTAGACGGCACATGGCCTGACTATACTACAGATCCAACGTAGGGCCAGATCGTAGCTGGGACACCAGCTACTCGTCGTCGTCGATGTCTACGAAGAACCCTCCATTAGGGTCATTAGCAACCTCTGCAACATTTATTAAGCAAACATGAGTACGAAGGTACTCAGCAAGACTTTAGGATAACTAACTACTCATGCAAGGTATCAAAAGGGTATTGTGGGGTTTCATGCGGAAAGCCAGCATTTGACTCGTGGCTAGGCAACTTGCATTTTTAAATAATTTTGGCAACTTGATTTCTCGCACACGAGTCCACTGACACCACAACAATACACTATCGTGGAATCATTTCGTCTCCATACGGAAATGCCGTCCACGACACTCACGCTTATCTTGACAATTTTTATGAGTAGCCATTGAAGTTATCTATGAAAAACATATGTCTCCAAGTAGTCCATATCCGCGGACGCGGCTATTCGAATAGATCATAACCCTGCAGGGGTGTACTTCGTCACACACGCTCTCGCCACTTATCACCATGTGCACGTCATGCACCTCGGCAACCTTCAAGCGGAAGCCCAGCGAGGGAGTCGGCCACGACCGTTAACCACACTAGTACCTAGTCCAGGTTTATCGCATATCTGAGAGTAACCCGTACGGAAGTCCGGCCGAGGTTTCCGCCACGGCCTCAAACGATGTGCGCAGGGTTCCCAAGCCCACCATCCGGGTGCCACTTGGTACACCGTGCCACTGCCTACCGCATCACGGCCCACCTCTCAGGTCAGCACCATGCACGGCCTCCAGCATTACTATAAACACCAGAAACTACTTGCAACTCCTGGACCGAGTACTAAGCGATTAATAAGTCGAGAGGGTCAATTAAGTATCCCAACGTGTGGTAGTATCTAGTCTTGGATTACATACACGGAACTCAGTTCCTAAGGACGGTTCCAATGAAACAACCCGCCATGTACTCCTACACAGCCTTTCACCGGTACCTTTACCAAATCAGGTTCACACACAACCTTTGCTTACCGAAGACATTCTCACAATTCTGGTCATCTCCCAGATGACAGACCATACACAACTCTAAGCATAGCATGCATAGCAGGATAAGGCACATCAAGGATCAAGCAACTACCAGGTATACTAGGTTGCAAGGTTCGGCTATTAACTGTGACAAGGTTAGGTCATGCAAAGGAAGTGGGTTCAACTAATCATGGCAAAAGCAGTTGAAGCATTTGATCCTAATGCAATAAATAAGTGCAGGAGCAAGAACATGGGATTTATCGAGATGATCAAAAATGGATGCTTGCCTTATTCCTCAGAGGAGGGACAATATCCGTCACACGGATATTCGGTGGAATCCGGGGGTGCGGAGCCTACCGAAATGAATGGCAACAATCAATAACAATCATATGGAAACAAGATGATGCATGAGCATGGCATGAGAATGCAAGGTGACAAACTATTATAATCAACATGTGTTAGGTTTGAAGTTGATTTGAATCACATTCAAATATCAATTCAAACGAGGTATTCTCGAATACCGATTTAATTGATTCGACCTGATGCTCAGATCAACTTGATGTTAACATGCATGAGATGTCATGTTAGGGTACTGATTTTTAATTAGGACAGTGTGTGATCATGTCATTCATAATGAAATTTGAATATTTTTCCAAATTCCATTTGAAAAGTATTTATAACAATTGGCTTATTCATTAATCTACATGTTTGGGTTCTGTAACTTTTTCAAACTTGAATGAAAATAGCATATTCAGATTCCTTGAATTTTTCTCATACTTTTACATACATAAATTATTTTCATTGGAGTTACAGATTAATTTCTATGAATTTTTGAAGTTTTAAACATTTCTGGAATTATTTTTATACTGGAAAATACTTTTATTGCATCAGCATGACATCAGCAGGTCCATCTGGCCGTTGAAAGTCAAACCTGACCAGTGGGACCCACTGGTCAGTCTCTCTGGTTAATTTTAGATTAAGTTTAAACTTAATTAACTGATTAACCTTACTGGACCCACATGTCAGTGACTGATTAACTTATTTGATTTATTTTTATTAACTTTAAACTTGCCAGAGGCTGGCCCCACCAGTCAGTGGCTCAGGCCAGCCGAGATCCACCGGCAGCGAGGTCGTCCTCGCCGGCGGGGAGCCTCCGGCGAGCACCAGAACCTCGGGGGGGCTCGGAAATGGCGCACAGAGGGACAATCGCACGGCTGAGACCATGGAAGGAACGGCCACTCGATGGCGCGCACGATGGGACAAGCCCTAGGGGCTGGGGTGGCCGGGATCAACGCCGGCGACGCGCTTGGCGGCGACCAAGTTCGGCCATCGTCGAAGCCATCGGATACGGGGTCAAAACGCTCGGGGCTGGGCACCTAACGCATCTACATGACGTCCTGAGGCTGTTGGTAGCCTCAGACGGACCAGCACTTGACCGGAGGGCTACCGGCGACGAGTTGCAGCGGCGGTCCTCGTCGGGCTCCGGTGAAACTAGGGCTAGAGGAGGGGATCGACGGGGAAAACTTAGGGGAAATGACCGCATGCTCACGGGGAGTGCAGAGCAGGGCTTAGACGGCTCGGGGAAGGCCTGGGGGCGACGAATCGAGCAGAGCTCGCCGGCGGCCGAAGGTTGAAGACGACGGTGCCGTGGGCGTTGCACGGCTCGGGGTGGCTTCGGCTTCTGCAGGGAGGACCAGACCGACGAGGCGGAGCTAACGGCGCGCTCTGAGAGGGGATCCTATGGCTAGGGGCACGGGCAGCTCGAGCTTTGCTCGGCTCCAATGGCGGCAGAAGGGGGAGGAGAGATTAGAGAGGAGGGGGAACAACCGACGCTGGGAATGGATAGGGGTGGCCTCGGGGAGCTTATCCCCGGCCTTGCCAGTGCGAGGCGGCGGCCAGGCAGGCGCACAGGTGCGTGGCCGCGCCGGAGAAGGCGGCGGCCACCTCCTGCTCCTAGTGGCGCGAGGGAGGAGACGACTGAGGGAGATGGGCCGGGCCAGGCTAGGCGACAGGTAAGAGTTTCCCATTTTTTTCTGTTTTTGTTTCTGTTTTAGCTACTTCAATATTTTGCTATTTATTTCAGCTCCAAAATGGTTGTAAAAACTATTTTAAACACACCTGAATATTTGTTGTAATATTCTCCACCATTTCCAAACTTTTCAACATTTTTGAAAATTTTAAGTTTCTCATTTCAAATTTAAAACTTGAAACCAGTAGTTTTTTCATTTATTTAAAATGCTTAAAGTGTCAAGAAAATAGTTTTCTCCAATGCTCATTTACTTTCATGATTTATCAGAAAGTTTGAACTTTTCTTGAGGCCATTTTGGATTCATTGATTTTGACTAGTTTGAGATTTCCTTTATTTAAAGTAATGGCTAGGGTTTTGAGTTTTTTCCTTTGCCACTTTCTTGTTCATGTTGACAATTTCTTAGATACAATGCAAAGAAGATATGAGCACAAGACTAACTTGCTTAAGGGGTCAGGGATGTGACAACTAGAGTCAAAAGTTTCTGTTTTGGTTCAGCATCAATTCTACTCATCTTGGGAGTCATCCCAAAGGCTTTACTTGGCACTTTATTTAAATAAAAGACACAAAACATGATTAATACAATAGCTTAATCATGTGAACTTATAAAAACAGAAGGTAAAAGTGTTGGGTTGTCTCCCAACAAGCGGTTTTCTTTAATGCCTTTTAGCTAGGCATGGTTATTTCAATGATGCTCTTCCAAGCCTAATTCTGATGATGATTTTGTTCATAGTCTAAAAGATATAAGTGAAGTTCGTAGATCATTATACAATTTATATAGATCAACCAATATCCAAGCTCAAAATATATAAGTGAAGCACACGGAACATTCTATAAGGCCATACTCAGAAGATTTAAGTGAAGCACAAAGAGCATTCTACAAAGCCATACTCAAAAGATTTAAGTGAAGCACATGAAGCATTCTATAAATCAATGAAGGACAATATCATACTAGAAGGGTGCAGAAAAGGAGAATAAAAACATTAAAGACGCATATCATGTGAACAAAACAAAAACCGAGGTATACCGATAATTGTTGAAGAATAAAGATGGGATGCCCCGGATGCTTAGATGCTTGAGCCTCCTTGAAATATTTACCGAGGGTGCCTTGGGCATCCCCAAGTTTGAAGACTTTTCTCTTTGTATTCTTCTTTTATCGACACCTCCTCGATCTTTGAACACTTCATTCACACAAAAACTTAACAAAACCCTCGTGAGATCCGTTAGTATAATAAAGCAAAATAGTACTCTAAGTATTGTTGTGAACTCATTCCAAATTCATATTAGCATTATATCTACTGTAGTACAACTTTACCATGGTTCATACCCCCCCCCCCCAGTACTACCCATAGATTCATCAAAATAAGAGAACAATGCATAGAAAACATAATATGTCAAAATCAGGACAGTCTGTAGCAATCTGGAAACTTCGTATACTTCTGTAACTCCAAAAATTCTGATAAATTAGGACGAAATAAAAAATTTGCATATCAGTATTGTGTTAAAATTTATGAAACTTTTGACATTCGAGTAAAAAACGTAAATTCACGCACTACAGCCAAATTTCTGTTTTTGCACTGCACACACCAAACAAGCAATCTAATCATCCTAAAGGCAAATCTTGGCGCATTATTTTTATAATACAATGGATATATACAAGGGGATAATTATTTTTGAGAAATTTACATGAAAAATTCTACATTGCTTCAATGAGCATGAACACAAGTGTTCAAGGTCGACCCTCACTTCTCCAATGCACAACCTTCTAATCACTTCTCTTTTTGAAAACTTCTTAGGCATAAGAGGCAAGATTTTTTTTTTGTATTTTTCATTATTATTTTTGTTTAACCCGCAACTAAATAAAGCAAAAAGGGAAAAATCAATTTAGTGAAGAAAGCAAACAAGCACACACGAGAATATCAACCCCACACTATTGCTCCCCGGCAACGTCGCCAGAAAGGAGCTTGATAATCCCCAAGTGCAAGGAATTATCGTAGCAATTTCCAAAGGTGGAAGTGATAAGTATGGAGTGTTGAACCCAGAAGGACCTAAAGGTAAGACCAATACTCTCTCAAGTCCTATCTGTTGGGGGAACGTTGCATGGGAAACAAAAAATTTCCTACGCACACGAAGACCTATCATGCTGATTGTCATCTACGAGAGGGAGATCGGATCTACATACCCTTCTAGATCGCTTAGCGGGAAGCGTTAAGAAACGCGGTTGATGTAGTGGAACGTCTTCGCGATCCAAATCGCTGCCGTCCCACAACCCGTTCTGATCCAGCACCAAACGGACGACACATCCGCGTTCAGCACACGTACAACTCGATGACGATCTCCGCCTTCTTGATGCAGCAAGAGAGACGAAGAGGTAGCTGAATTCTCCGGCAGCACGACAGTGTGGTGGTGATGATGGTGGGGCTACTCCGGCAGGGCTTCGCCGTGTCGTATCGATCTAGCTATGATGTGTCACGACGTAGTGGAGGGATAGAGGTTTGCACAAGGGCTTGAGGTGCAAAACCCTCTCAAACCTCCACTATATATAGGAGAAACAAGAGGGAGGCTGCCTTGCCTCCTACTCCAAGTAGGAGGGCTCGGCCGAGCCAAGGAGGAAGGTCTCCTCCTCCAATTCGGTTTGGTGGAGGAGTCCTTTCCTTCTTGTCCACCTCCTTCCTTTATTTTTGCTTTGGCCAAAATAGGCTTATTGGGCTGGCCCCACCAGCCCATTAAGGGCTGATGCACCACCCATGGGCCTATTAGGTCCTCTCCCGGGTGGGTGGCCCCTCCCGGTAAAACCCCTGAACCCATTCGTCATTCCCGGTACTTTACCAGTAATGCCCGAAATCTTTCCGGAAGCCAAATGCAACAATCCTATATATCAATCTTTGTTTTCGGACCATTTCGGAGACACTCATGATGTCAGGGATCTCATACGGGACTCCGAACAACATTCGGTTACTAACATCAATAATTCAACTATACCGAAAACGTCACCGAACCTTAAGTGTGCAGACCGTGCGGGTTCGAGAACTATGTAGACATGACCAAGACACTCTCCGGCCAATATCCAATAGCGGGACCTGGACGTCCATATTGGATCCTACATATTCTACGAAGATGTTATCGGTTGAACCTGTATGTCAAGGATTCACACAATCCCGTATATCATTCCCTTTGTCCTTCGGTATGTTACTTGCCCGAGATTCGATCATCGGTATCTCCATACCTATTTCAATCTCGTTACTGGCAAGTCTCTTTACTCGTTCCGTAATAGAAGATCTCGCCGCTAACTCTTTAGTCACATTGCTTGCAAGGCTTGTTTGTGATGTATTACCGAGTGGGACCCGAGATACCTCTCCTTCACACGGAGTGACAAATCCCAGTCTCGATCCATGTTAACTCAACGGACACCTTCAGAGATACCTGTAGACCATCTTTATAGTCACCCAGTAACGTTGCGACGTTTTATATACACAAGGCATTCCTCCGGTGTGAGTGAGTTACATGATCTCATGGTCATAGGAATGTATACTTGACATGCAGAAAACAATAGCAACAAAATGACACAATCAAATGCTACGTTTATAGTTTGGGTCTTGTCCATCACATCACTCCTAATGATGTGATCCCGTCATCAAGTGACAACACTTGTCTATGGCTAGGAAACCTTAACCATCATTGACCAACAAGCTAGTCAACTAGAGGCCCACTAGGGACATTGTTTTGTCTATATATCCACACATGCATTTATGTTTCCATTCAATACAGTTATAGCATGGATAATAAATGATTATCTTGAAATACAAAATATAATAATAACTATTTTATTATTGCCTCTAGGGCATATTTCCAACAATATCCCACTTGCACTAGAGTCAATAATCTAGCCTCACATCTCTGTGTGATTTACAATGTAATGAATCTAACACCCATACCGTTCTGGTGTTGATCACGCTTTGCTCGTGGAAGAGGTTTAGTGAGCGGATCTGCAACATTCAGATCCATGTGCAATTTGCAAATATTTATGTCCTCCTCCTTGATGTAATCGCGGATGGCATTGAAGCGTCGCTTTATGTGTCTGGTCCTCTTGTGAAACCTTGGTTCCTTGGCTAGAGGAATGGCACCAGTGTTGTCACAGAACATATTGATTGGATCCAATGCACTAGGCACTAATCCAAGATCTGACATGAATTGCTTCGTCCAGACACCCTCCTTAGCCGCCTCTGAGGCAGCTATGTACTCCGCTTCGCATGTAGAATCAGCTACGACGCTTTGCTTGGAACTGCACCAGCTTACCGCACCCCCATTAAGAATAAATATGTATCTGGTTTGAGACTTAGAGTCATCCGGATAAGTGTCAAAGCTTGCATCGACGTAACCCTTTACGACAAGCTCTTCGTCACCTCCATAAACGATAAACATTTCCTTAGTCCTTTTCAGGTACTTCAAAATATTCTTGACCGCCGCCAAGTGTTCCACTCCTCGATCTCTTTGAAACCTGTCTGCCATACTTATGGCCAGGCTGACATCTGGTCTTGTGCACAACATTGCATACATGATAGACCCTATGGCTGAAGCATAGAGGACGACACTCATCTTTTCTCTATCTTTTGGAGTTACTGGACATTGAGTCTTACTCAACTTTATACCTTGTAACGCAGCCGAGAACCCCTTCTTGGATTGTTCCATTTTGAACTTCTTCAAAACTTTATCAAGGTATGTGCTTTGTGAAAGAGATATTAAGAGCCTTGACCTATCTCTATAGATCTTTATGCCCAATATGTAAGTAGCTTCTCCTAGGTCTTTCATTGAAAAACTTTTATTCAAGTAATCCTTTACGCTTTCCAAAAACTCTACATTGTTTCCAATGAGCAATATGTCGTCCACATATAATATTAGAAACGCTATATAGCTCCCAGTCACTTTCTTGTAAATACAAGCTTCTCCAAAAACTTGTATAAACTCAAATGCCTTGATCACCTCATCAAAGCGCCAATTCCAACTCCGAGATGCTTGCACCAGTCCATAAATGGAACGCTGGAGCTTGCACACTTTGTCAACATTCTCTGGATCAACAAAACCTTCGGGTTGCATCATATACAACTCTTCCTTAAGAAACCCGTTAAGGAACGCCGTTTTGACATCCATCTGCCATATTTCATAATCGAAAAATACAGCTATTGCTAACATGATTCGTATGGACTTAAGCATCGCTACGGGTAAGAATGTCTCATCGTAGTCAACTCCATGAACTTGTGAAAAACCCTTTGACACAAGTCGAGCTTTGTAAACGGTCACATTACCGTCTGCGTCCGTCTTCTTCTTAAAGATCCATTTGTTCTGAATAGCCTTGCGACCTTCAGGTAATACTTCCAAAGTCCATACTTTGTTCTCATACATAGAACCTATCTTGAATTTTAGGGCTTCTAACCATCTGTTGGAATCTGGGCCCACCATTGCTTCTCCATAACTCACAGGCTCATTGTTGTCCAACAACATGATTGACAAGACATGATCCCGTACCACTCTGGAGCAGTATGTGCTCTTGTCGACCCGCAGGTCCGACAACAACTTGATCTGAAGCTTCATGATCATTATCATTAGCTTCCTCTTCAACTTGTGTTGCCTCGACATAAATTTCTTTCTGCCCTGCGCCACCATCTTCTTGAAGCAGAGGTTCCGCAACCTCATCAACTTCTATCTTCCTCCCACTCAATTCTTTTGAGAGAAACTCTTTATCAAGAAATGCTTCATTCTTAGCGACAAACACTTTGCCCTCGGAACTGAGGTAGAAGGTATACCCAACTGTCTCTTTTGGGTAACCTATGAAGACGCACTTTTCCTCTTTGGGTTCCAGCTTTTCAGGTTGAAGCTTTTTGACATAAGCATCACATCCCCAAACTTTAAGAAACGACAACTTTGGCTTCTTGCCATACCATAGCTCATATGGTGTCGTCTCAACGGATTTCGATGGTGCCCTATTTAAAGTGAATGCAGTTGTCTCCAATGCATATCCCCAAAATGATAATGGCAAATCGGTAAGAGACATCATAGAACACACCATATCTAATAAAGTACGATTACGACGTTCGGACACACCATTACGCTGTGGTGTTCCAGGCGGTGTCAACTATGAAACAATTCCACATTGTCTTAAGTGTGCACCAAACTCGTAACTCAGATATTCACCTCCTCGATCAGATCATAGGAACTTGATCTTCTTGCTATGATGATTTTCAACTTCACTCTGAAATTATTTGAACTTTTCAAACGTTTCAGACTTGTGCTTCATCAAGTAGATATAGCCACACCTACTCAAATCATTAGTGAAGTTGAGAAAATAACGATATCCGCCGTGTGCCTCTATGCTCATTGGTCCGCACACATCAGTATGTATGATCTCCAACAAGTCACTTGCATGCTCCATTGTTCCAGAGAACGGAGTCTTAGTCATCTTGCCCATAAGACATGGTTCACATGTATCAAGTGATTCAAAATCAAGTGACTCCAAAAGTCCATCATCATGGAGTTTCTTCATGCGCTTAAGACCAATATGACCTAAGCGGCAGTGCCACAAGATAGTGGCGCTATCATTGTTAACTCTACATCTTTTGGTTGCAATGTTATGGATATATGAGTGTCATCACAATCAAGATTCAATATGAACAAACCCCTCACATTGGGTGCATGATACGTCTCCAAGGTATCTATAATTTTTTATGGTTTCCTGCTATTATCTTGTCAAACTTTGGATGTTTTGCATGCCTTTTATATATTTTTTGGGACTAACTTATTAACTCAGTGCCAAGTGCCAGTTCCTGTTTTTCCATGTTTTGACCCCTTTCAGAGGAGATTTTGAAACGGAGTCCAAACGGAATAAAATCCCCGAAAAGATATTTTCCAAAACGGAAGAAGATCAGGAGACTTGAGAGCCAAGGCAAGGGTCCCTAGGGGCCCCACAAGCCCCCACCCCGTGGCCAGGGGGAGGCCGCGTCCCACAGGCTTGTGGGCCCCCTGGACATCCTCTGCCCTAGAGGTTGCGCCTATATATTCCCTAAAAATCCCAAAAAAATTAGGAGATCATCGAAAGTACTTTTCCGCCGCAAGCTTTTGTCTCCGCAAGATCCCATCTGGGGCACGTTCTGGTGCCCTGCCAGAGGGGGATTCGGATACGGAGGGCTTCTTCATCAACACCATGACCTCTCCGATGATGCGTGAGCAGTTCACCATAGACCTATGGGTCCATAGCTAGAAACTAGATGGCTTCTTCTCTCTCTTCGATCTTCAATACAAAGTTCTCCATGATCTTCATGGAGATCTATCCGATGTAATCTTCTTTTGCAGTGTCTTTGTCGAGATCTGATGAATTGTGGATTTATGATGAGATTATCTATGAATCTTATTTGAGTTTCTTTTGATCTCTCTTATGCATAATTTCATATCCTTGTAATTCTCTTCGAGTTGTGGGTTTTGTTTGGCCAACTAGATCTATGATTCTTGCAATGGGAGAAGTGCTTGGTTTTGGGTTCATACCGTGCGGTGACCTCACCCAGTGACAGAAGGGGTAGCGAGGCACGCATCGTGTTGTTGCCATCAAGGGTAAAAAGATGTGGTTTTCATCATTGGTTTGAGATTATCCCTTTACATCATGTCATCTTGCTTAAGGCGTTAGTCTGTTCGTCATGAACTCAATACACTAGATGCATGCTGGATAGCGGTCGATGTGTGGAGTAATAGTAGTAGATACAGAAAGTATCGGTCTACTTGTCTCGTACGTGATGCCTATATGTATGATCATTGCCTTAGATATCGTCATGACTTTGCGCGGTTCTATCAATTGCTTGACAGTAATTTGTTCACCCACCGTGATATTTGCTATTTTGAGAGAAGCCTCTAGTGAACACTATGGCCCCCGGGTCTACTCCACACCATATTTTTAGCCTTACACTTTTTACTTCGTTGCACTTTCCGCCTTCAGATCTCAATTTGCAAACAATCTTGAAGGGATTGACAACCCCTTTGAAGCGTTGGGTGCAAGCTTGTTTGTGTTTGCGCAGGTACTCTGGACTTGACGAGACCCTCCTACTGGATCGATACCTTGGTTCTCAAACTGAGGGAAATACTTACTGCTCCTGTGCTGCATCACCCTTTCCTCTTCAAGGGAAAAACCGACGCAAAACAAGAGAAGTAGCAAGAAGAATTCCTGGCATTGCTAGGGAAGGACTTTTGTTGCCATAGCAGTGCATGACCATACAAGATATTACTCATATAAATAGAACAACCATTATTCTATGACTTAAATGAGTAACCATCTCGCAATAAACAAGATCCAGATATAATGTTCATGCTCAACGCAGACACTAAATAACAATTATTTAAGTTCATCACTAATCCTGATGGTAACTGAAGTGAGCCCGTGCTGACGACGATCGCATCAACCTTGGAACCATTTCCCATGTGCAACGTCACTTCATCCTTCGTCAGCCTTCGTTTATTCCGCAGTTCCTGTTTCGAGTTGCAAATGTGAGCAACAGAACCGGTATCTTTTGAGTTGATTTTTTTGCTGCTGGTTGATATGCCTTTTGCCCAGGCCGTCGGAAATTTTCAGATTTTTGAGGTACCAGAAGTATACGAAGTATACAGATTGCTACACACTAGTCTGTTTTTAACAGATTCTGTTTTTGTTGAGTTGGTTGCTTGTTTTGATGAAACTATGGTTAGTATCGGGGGTTACTAACCATGGAAAAGTGAGAATACAGTAGCCCAACACCAATATAGATGGAATTCAAGTTTTCTACAGTACCAAAAGAAGTGGTAGTTTGTTTTCTTGTGCTAATGTTATCACGAGTTTGTGTTTAAGTTTTGTGTTGTGAAGTTTTCAAGTTTTGGGTGATGTTCTCATGGACGATGAGATAAGGAGTGGAAAGAGCTCAAGCTTGGGGATGCCCAAGGCATCCCAAGCCAAATTCAAGGACAACAAAAAGCCTAAGCTTGGGGATGCCCCGAGAAGGCATCGCCTCTTTCGTCTTCAATCCGTCGGTAACATTACTTGGAGCTATATTTTTATTTACCACATGATATGTGTTTTGCTTGGAGCGTCTTGTATCGTAGGAGTCTTTTCTTTTTGTTGTGTCACAATCATCCTTGCTGCACACCTTTTTGAGAGAGAGAGAGACATGCACTCATCGTGATTTTGCTAGAATGCTCATAGTGCTTCACTTATATCTTTTGAGCTAGATACTTTTGCTCATAGTGCTTCACTTATATCTTTTGAGCTAGATACTTTTGCTCAATGTGCTTCACTTATATATTTTAGAGCACGGTGGTGCGTGACTTGGTAGTTGGCTTATGCTATGAAAGTAGTCCCAAATATGATAGGTACCCAAAGAGGATGCAAAAACCTCCATCTGCATGTGCATTGAGTAGAAAGAGAAGTTTTGATTCCTCTCAGTTAGTTTTGAGACATGGATTCGGTAATATTAAGGGCTATGTTAGTAGGGTGTTGTGAATCTAGAAATACTTGTGTTGAAGTTAGTGATTCCCGTAGCATGCACGTGTGGTGAACCGCTATGTTAGGAAGTCGGAGCATAATTGATCTATTGATTGTCATCCTTTGTGTTGAGGTCGGGATCGCGCGATGGTTAACACCTACCAACCCTTCCCCTCGGAGTATGCGTTTAGCACTTTGTTTCAGTTACTAATAAAAACTTTCGCAACAAGTATGTGAGTTCTTCATGACTCATGTGAGTCCATGGTATAGATGCACTTTCACCTTCCACCATTTCTAGCCTCTCTAGTGCCGCGCAATTCTCGCCGGTACACAAATCCACCATATGCCTTCCACAAAACAGCCACCATACCTACCTACTATGGCATTTTCATAGCCATTTCGAGATATCTTGCCATGCGACTCCCACCGTTCCGTCTCATGACTTGTGCCGTCACTTTCATATTGCCATTTCATGATCGTAAGATAGGTAGCGAGATGTTTCTGTTGGGGAACGTCGCATGGCAAACAAAAAATTTCCTACGCGCACGAAGACCTATCATGGTGATGTCCATCTACGAGAGGGGATGTGTGATCTACGTACCCTTGTAGACCGTACAGAAGAAGCATTAGTGAACGCGGTTGATGTAGTGGAACGTCCTCACGTCCCTCGATACGCCCCGCGAACCGTCCCGCGATCAGTCCCACGATCTAGTGTCGAACGGACGGCACCTCCGCGTTCAGCACACGTACAGCTCGTCGATGATCTCGGCCTTCTTGATCCAGCAAGAGAGATGGAGAGGTAGAAGAGTTCTCCGGCAGCGTGACGGCGCTCCGGAGGTTGGTGATGATCTTGTCTCAGCAGGGCTCCGCCCGAGCTCCGCAGAAACGCGATCTAGAGGAAAAACCGTGGAGGTATGTGGTTGGGCTGCCGTGAAAAAGTCGTCTCAAATAAGCCCTAAAACCTCCGTATATATAGGTGGGAGAGGGGGAGCCTTGCCTTGGGGCTCAAGGAGCCCCAAGGGGGTCGGCCGAGCCAAGGGGGGAAGGTCTCCCCCCCAAACCGAGTCCTACTTGGTTTGGTGGGTGGAGTCCTTCTTTCCTTTCCGACCTCCTCCTTTTTTTTCTTTTCTCTTTGATTTTCTTCCTATGGCGTATAGGGCCTTCTTGGGCTGTCCCACCAGCCCACTAAGGGCTGGTGTGCCACCCCCAAGGCCTATGGGCTTCCCCGGGATGGGTTGTCCCCCCCGGTGAACTCCCGGAACCCATTCGTCATTCCTGGTACATTCCCGGTAACTCCGAAAACCTTCCGGTAATCAAATGAGGTCATCCTATATATCAATCTTCGTTTCCGGACCATTCCGGAAACCCTCGTGACGTCCGTGATCTCATCCGGGACTCCGAACAACATTCGGTAACCAACCATATAACTCAAATACGCATAAAACAACATCGAACCTTAAGTGTGCAGACCCTGCGGGTTCGAGAACTATGTAGACATGACCTGAGAGACTCCTCGGTCAATATCCAATAGCGGGACCTGGATGCCCATATTGGATCCTACATATTCTACGAAGATCTTATCGTTTGAACCTCAGTGCCAAGGATTCATATAATCCCGTATGTCATTCCCTTTGTCCTTCGGTATGTTACTTGCCCGAGATTCGATCGTCAGTATCCGCATACCTATTTCAATCTCGTTTACCGGCAAGTCTCTTTACTCGTTCCGTAGTACAAGATCCCGCAACTTACACTAAGTCACATTGCTTGCAAGGCTTGTGTGTGATGTTGTATTACCGAGTGGGCCCCGAGATACCTCTCCGTCACACGGAGTGACAAATCCCAGTCTTGATCCATACTAACTCAACGAACACCTTCGGAGATACCTGTAGAGCATATTTATAGTCACCCAGTTACGTTGCGACGTTTGATACACACAAAGTATTCCTCCGGTGTTAGTGAGTTATATGATCTCATGGTCATAGGAACAAATACTTGACACGCAGAAAACAGTAGCAACAAAATGACACGATCAACATGCTACGTCTATTAGTTTGGGTCTAGTCCATCACGTGATTCTCCTAATGACGTGATCCAGTTATCAAGCAACAACACCTTGTTCATAATCAGAAGACACTGACTATCTTTGATCAACTGGCTAGCCAACTAGAGGCTTGCTAGGGACAGTGTTTTCTCTATGTATCCACACATGTAAATGAGTCTTCATTCAATACAGTTATAGCATGGATAATAAACGATTATCTTGATACATGAATTATAATAATAACTATATTTATCATTGCCTCTAGGGCATAATTCCAACAGTCTCCCACTTGCACTAGAGTCAATAATCTAGTCCTCACATCATCATGCGAATTACATTGTAATAAATCTAACACCCATACAGTTCTGGTGTTGATCATGCTTTGCCCGTGGAAGAGGTTTAGTCAGCGGGTCTGCTACATTCAGATCCGTGTGCACTTTGCATATATTTACGTCCTCCCCTTCGACGTAGTCGCGGATGAGGTTGAAGCGTCGTTTGATGTGCCTGGACTTCTTGTGAAACCGTGGTTCCTTTGCTAAGGCAATGGCACCCGTGTTGTCACAGAACAAGGTTATTGGATTCAGTGCGCTTGGCACCACTCCAAGATCCGTCATGAATTGCTTCATCCAGACACTCCAAGATCCGTCATGAATTGCTCCACTCCGAGATGCTTGCACCAGTCCATAAATGGATCGCTGGAGCTTGCACACCTTGTTAGCATTCTTAGGATCGACAAAACCTTCGGGTTGCATCATATACAACTCTTCCTTAAGGAAACCATTAAGGAACGCCGTTTTGACATCCATCTGCCAGATTTCATAATCGAAAAATGCACCTATTGCTAACATGATTCTGACGGACTTAAGCATCGCTACGGGTGAGAATGTCTCATTGTAGTCAGCTCCTTGAACTTGTGAAAAACCCTTTGCCACAAGTCGAGCTTTATAAACGGTCACATTGCCGTCAGCGTCCGTCTTACTCTTAAAGATCCATTTGTTCTGAATAGCCTTACGGCCCTCAGGCAGTACCTCCAAAGTCCACACTTTGTTCTCATACATGGATCCTATCTCGGACTTCATGGCTTCTAGCCATTTGTTGGAATCTGGGCCCACCATTGCTTCTTCATAATTTGCAGGTTCATTGTTGTCCAACAACATGATTGATCGTCGACCTGCGTGGTTCGACAGAAACTTGAACCGGAGTTTCACGATCATCATCATTAACTTCCTCCTCAACCGGCGTCGCAACGACAGAGGTTTCCCCTTGCCCTGCGCCACCATCCAGAGGGATGAGAGGTTCGACAACCTCGTCAAGTTCTATCTTCCTCCCACTCAATTCTCTCGAGAGAAACTCCTTCTCGAGAAAATCTCCGTTTTTAGCAAGAAACACTTTGCCCTCGGATTTGAGATAGAAGGTGTACCCAACTGTCTCTTTTGGGTAACCTATGAAGATGCACTTTTCCGCTTTGGGTTCCAGCTTTTCAGGCTGAAGCTTTTGGACATAAGCATCACATCCCCAAACTTTAAGAAACGACAACTTTGGCCTTTTTCCATACCACAGTTCGTATGGTGTCGTCTCAACGGATTTTGACGGTGCCCTATTTAAAGTGAATGCAGTTGTTTCTAATGCATAACCCCAAAACGATAACGGCAAATCGGTAAGAAACATCATAGATCGCACCATCTCTAATAAAGTACGATTATGACGTTCGGACACACCATTACGTTGTGGTGTTCCAGGCGGTGTCAACTGTGAAACAATTCCACGTTGTCTTAAGTGAGCACCAAACTCGAAACTCAGATATTCACCCCCACGATCAGACCGTAGGAACTTGATCTTCTTGTTACGATGATTTTCAACTTCACTCTGAAATTGCTTGAACTTTTCAAATGTTTCAGACTTGTGCTTCATTAAGTAGACATAACCATATCTACTCAAATCGTCAGTGAAGGTGAGAAAATAACGATATCCGCCGCGTGCCTCTACGCTCATCGGACCACACACATCGGTATGTATGATTTCCAACAAGTCACTTGCACGCTCCATTGTTCCGGAGAACGGAGTTTTAGTCATCTTGCCCATGAGGCATGGTTCGCACGTGTCAAGTGAATCAAAGTCAAGTGACTCCAAAAGTCCATCGGCATGGAGTTTCTTCATGCGCTTTACACCAATATGACCTAAGCGGCAGTGCCACAAAAATATGGCGCTATCATTGTTAACTCTAACTCTTTTGGTCTCAATGTTATGTATGTGTGTATCCCTATCAAGATTCAATATGAACAATCCTCTCACATTGGGTGCATGACCATAAAAGATGTTACTCATAGAAATAGAACAACCATTATTCTCTGACTTAAAAGAGTAACCGTCTCGCAATAAACAAGATCCAGATATAATGTTCATGCTCAACGCAGGCACTAAATAACAATGATTCAAGTTCATAACTAATCCTGATGGTAACTGAAGTGAAACTGTGCCGACGGCGATTGCATCACCCTTGGAACCATTTCCTACGCGCATCGTCACTTCATCTTTCGCCACCCTTCGTCTATTCCGCAGTTCCTGTTTCGAGTTACAAATATGAGCAACAGAACCGGTATCGAATACCCAGGCACTACTACGAGAGCCGGTTAAGTACACATAAATAACATGTATATCAAATATACCTGATTTTTCTTTGGCCGCCTTCTTATCTGCCAGATACTTGGGGCAATTGCGCTTCCAGTGACCCATACCCTTGCAATAGTGACACTCTGTTTCAGGCTTAGGTCCAGCTTTGGGTTTCTTCGTCGGATTGGCAACAGGCTTGCCGCTCTTCTTTGAATTAACCTTCTTGCCTTTGTCGTTTCTCTTGAAACTAGTGGTCCTATTCACCATCAACACTTGATGTTCTTTACGGAGTTCAGACTCTGCGACTTTCAGCATCGCAAACAACTCGCCGGGTGACTTGTTCATCCCTTGCATGTTGTAGTTCAACACAAAGCCTTTATAGCTTGGCGGCAGTGATTGAAGGATTCTGTCAGTGATAGCCTCTTGCGGGAGTTCAATCCCCAGCTCAGCTAGACGGTTTGAGTACCCAGACATTTTGAGCACATGTTCGCTGACAGACGAGTTCTCCTCCATCTTGCAAGCATAGAATTTATCGGAGGTCTCATACGTCTTGATCCGGGCTTTCTTCTGAAAGATAAACTTCAACTCTTGGAACATCTCAAATGCTCCATGACGCTCAAAGCGACGTTGAAGTCCTGGTTCTAAGCCATACAAGACTGCACATTGAACTACTGAGTAGACCTCCTTACGTGCTAACCAAGCGTTTTTAACATCCTGATCAGCCGTAGCGGGTGGTTCATCTTCTAGCGCAGCATTAAGGACATAATCCTTCTTCCCAGCTTGAAAGATTAGCTTAAGATTACGAGCCCAGTCTACAAACTTGCTTCCATCATCTTTCAACTTAGCTTTCTCTATTAACGTATTAAAATTCAGGGTGACTGTCGCGTGAGCCATGATCTACAACACAAATATATTCAAAGTGGTCTTAGACTATGTTCAAGATAATTAGAGTTTAACTTAATCAAATTACTCGCTAAACTCCCACTCAAAAGGTACATCTCTCTAGTCATTTGAGTGGTTCATGATCCACTTACACTAGCTCAAGTCCGATCATCACGTGAGTTGAGCATAGTTTCAGTGGTAAGCATCCCCATGCTAATCATATCATCTATATGATTCATGATCGACCTTTCGGTCTCATGTGTTCCGAGGCCATGTCTGCACATGCTAGGCTCGTCAAGCTTAACCCGAGTGTTCCGCGTGCGCAACTGTTTTGCACCCGTTGTATGTGAACGTTGAGTCTATCACACCCGATCATCACGTGGTGTCTCAAAACGACGAACTGTAGCAACGGTGCACACTCGGGGAGAACACAATTTCGTCTTGAAATTTTAGTGAGAGATCACCTCATAATGCTACCGTCGTTCTAGGCAAAATAAGGTGCATAAAAGGATTAACATCACATGCAATTCATAAGTGACATGATATGGCCATCATCACGTGCTCCTTGATCTCCATCACCAAGCACCTACACGATCTTCTTGTCACCGGCGCCACACCATGATCTCCATCAACGTGTCGCCATCGGGGTTGTCGTGCTACTCATGCTATTACTACTAAAGCTACATCCTAGCAAATAGTAAACGCATCTGCAAGCACAAACGTTAGTATAAAGACAACCCTATGGCTCCTGCCGGTTGCCGTACCATCGACGTGCAAGTCGATATTATCTATTACAACATGATCATCTCATACATCCAATATATCACATCACATCATTGGTCATATCACATCACAAGCATACCCTGCAAAAACAAGTTAGACGTCCTCTAATTTTGTTGTCGCATGTTTTACGTGGTGACCATGGGTATCTAGTAGGATCGCATCTTACTTACGCAACCACCACAACGGAGATATATGAGTTGCTATTTAACCTCATCCAAGGACCTCCTCGGTCAAAACCGATTCAACTAAAGTTGGAGAAACTGACACTCGCCAGTCATCTTTGAGCAATGGAGTTACTCGTAGCGATGAAACCAGTCTCTCGTAAGCGTACGAGTAATGTCGGTCCGAGCCGCTTCGATCCAACAATATCGCGGAATCAAGAAAAGACTAAGGAGGGCAACAAAACGCACATCACCGTCCACAAAAACTTTTGTGTTCTACTTGGGAAGACATCTACGCATGAACCTAGCTCTTGATGCCACTGTTGGGGAACGTCACATGGGAAACAAAAATTTTCCTACGCGCACGAAGACCTATCATGGTGATGTCCATCTACGAGAGGGGATGTGTGATCTACGTACCCTTGTAGACCGTACAACAGAAGCGTTAGTGAACGCGGTTGATGTAGTGGAACGTCCTCACGTCCCTCGATCCGCCCCGCGAACCATCCCGCGATCAGTCCCACGATCTAGTGCCGAACGGACGGCACCTCCGCGTTCAGCACACGTACAGCTCGACGATGATCTCGGCCTTCTTGATCCAGCAAGCGAGACGGAGAGCTAGAAGAGTTCTCCGGAAGCGTGACGGTGCTCCAGAGGTTGGTGGTGATCTTATCTCAGCAGGGCTCCTCCCGAGCTCCGCAGAAATACGATCTAGAGGAAAAACCATGGAGGTATGTGGTCGGGCTGCCGTGGAAAAGTCGTCTCAAATCAGCCCTAAAACCTCTGTATATATGGGGGGAAGAGGGGGAGCCTTGCCTTGGGGTCCAAGGACCCCTAAGGGTTTCGGTCGAACCAAGGGGGGCAGCCCTCCCCTTCCAAACCGAGTCCAACTAGGTTTGGAAGGAGGAGTCCTTCCCCCTTTTCCCACCTCCTCTTTTTTTTCTTTTCCCTTTGATTTTTCTTCCTATGGCGCATAGGGCTCTTTTGGGCTGTCCCACCAGCCCAGTAAGGGCAGGTGCGCCACCCCCAATGCCTATGGGCTTCCCCGGGGTGGGTTTCCCCCCCCCCCCCCCCGGTGAACTCCCAGAACCCATTCGTCATTCCCGGTACATTCCCGGTAACTCCGAAAACCTTCCGGTAATCAAATGAGGTCATCCTATATATCAATCTTCGTTTCCGGACCATTCTGGAAACCCTCGTGACGTCCGTGATCTCATCCGAGACTCCGAACAACATTCGGTAACCAACCATATAACTCAATTCGCATAAAACAACGTCGAACCTTAAGTGTGCACACCCTGCGGGTTCGAGAACTATGTAGACATGACCCGAGAGACTCCTCGGTCAATATCCAATAGCGGGACCTAGATGCCCATATTGGATCCTACATATTCTACGAAGATCTTATCGTTTGAACCTCAGTGCCAAGGATTCATATAATCCCGTATATCATTCCCTTCGTCCTTCGGTATGTTACTTGTCCGAGATTCGATCGTCAGTATCCGCATACCTATTTCAATCTCGTTTACCGGCAAGTCTCTTTACTCGTTCCGTAATAAAAGATCCCGCAACTTACACTGAGTCACATTGCTTGCAAGGCTTGTGTGTGATGTTATATTACCGAGTGGGCCCCGAGATACCTCTCCGTCACACGGAGTGACAAATCCCAGTCTCGATCCATACTAACTCAACGAACACCTTCGGAGATACCTATAGAGCATCTTTATAGTCACCCAGTTACGTTGCGACGTTTGATACACACAAAGTATTCCTCCGGTGTTAGTGAGTTATATGATCTCATGGTCGTAGGAACAAATACTTGACACGCAGAAAACAGTAGCAACAAAATGACACGATCAACATGCTACGTCTATTAGTTTGGGTCTAGTCCATCACGTGATTCTCCTAATGACGTGATCCAGTTATCAAGCAACAACACCTTGTTTATAATCAGAAGACACTGACTATCTTTGATCAACTGGCTAGCCAACTAGAGGCTTGCTAGGGACAGTGTTTTGTCTATGTATCCACACATGTATATAAGTCTTCATTCAATACAATTATAGCATGGATAATAAACGATTATCTTGATACAGGAATTATAATAAGAACTATATTATTATTGCCTCTAGGGAATAATTCGAACAACTAGATCTATGATTCTTGCAATGGGAGAAGTGCTTGGGTTTCGGTTCATACCGTGCGGTGACCTCACCCAGTGACAGAAGGGGTAGCGAGGCACGCATCATGTTGTTGCCATCAAGGGTAAAAAGATGGGGTTTTCATCATTGGTTTGAGATATCCCTCTACATCATGTCATGTTGCTTAAGGCATTACTCTGTTCGTCATGAACTCAATACACTAGATGGATGCTGCATAGCGGTCGATGTGTGGAGTAATAGTAGTAGATGCAGAAAGTATCGGTCTACTTGTCTCGGACGTGATGCCTATATGTATGATCATTGCCTTAGATATCGTCATGACTTTGCGCGGTTCTATCAATTGCTCGACAGTAATTTGTTCACCCACCGTGATATTTGCTATTTTGAGAGAAGCCTCTAGTGAACACTATGGCCCCCAGGTCTACTCCACACCATATTTTCAGCCTTACACTTTTTACTTCGTTGCACTTTCCGCCTTCAGATCTCACTTTGCAAACAATCTTGAAGGGATTGACAACCCCTTTGAAGCGTTGGGTGCAAGCTTGTTTGTGTTTGCGCAGGTACTCTGGACTTGACGAGACCCTCCTAATGGATCAATACCTTGGTTCTCAAACTGAGGGAAATACTTACTACTCCTCTGCTGCATCACCCTTTCCTATTCAAGGGAAAAACCGACGCAAAACAAGAGAAGTAGCAAGAAGAATTCCTGGCGTTGCTAGGGAAAGACTTTTGTTGCCATAGCACTGCATGACCATAAAAGATATTACTCATATAAATAGAACAACCATTATTCTCTGACTTAAATGAGTAACTGTCTCGCAATAAACAAGATCCAGATATAATGTTCATGCTCAATGCAGGCACTAAATAACAATTATTTAAGTTCATCACTAATCCCGATGGTAACTGAAGTGAGACCGTGCCGACGACGACCACATCAACCTTGGAACCATTTCCCATGCGCATCGTCACTTCATCCTTCGCTAGCCTTCGTTTATTCCGCAGTTCCTGTTTCAAGTTGCAAATGTGAGCAACAGAACCGGTATCAAAGACCCAGGCACTACTACAAGAGCTGGTGAGGTACACATCAATAACATGTATATCATATATACCTTGTTTGTCGTTGGCCGCCTTCTTATCGGCCAGATACTTGGGGCAGTTGTGCTTCCAATGACCAGTCCCCTTGCAATAATAGCACTCAGTTTCCGGATTAGGCCCAACCTTTGGTTTCTTCGTCGGAGGGGCAATAGCTTTGCCACTCTTCTTGGAGTTACCCTTCTTGCCTTTGCCGTTCTTCGTGAAACTAGTGGTCTTATTGACCATCAACACTTTATGTTCTTTCTGGATTTCTGACTCAGCGACTTTCAGCATCGCAACTAACTCGTCGAGTAACTTATTCATTCCTTGCATGTTATAGTTCAACACGAAGGTCTTATAGCTAGGTGGCAGTGACTGGAGAATTCTGTCAGTGATAGCTTCTTGCGGGAGTGCAATTCCCAGCTCAGCTAGACGGTTAGAGTACCCAAACATTTTGAGCACGTGTTTATTGACAGACGAATTCTCCTCCATTTTGCAAGCATAGAACTTATCGTAGGTCTCATACCTCTCGATCCAGGAATTCTTCTCAAAGATAAACTTCAACTCCTCGAACATCTCATATGCTCCATGACTTTCAAAACTCTTTGAAGTCCCGGTTCTAAGCCATCCAAAACTGCACATTGAACTAGTGAGTAGTCATCCTTACGTGCTTCCCAAGCGTTCAAAACATCTTGGTCTGCCGTAGCGGGTGGTGCATTGCCTAGCGGAGCATCAAGCACATATTGCTTTTGGCTAGCTATGAGGATAAGCCTCATATTTCGAGCCTAGTCAACAAAGTTGCTTCCATCATCTTTTAGCCTAGCCTTCTCTAGGAACATATTAAAATTCAGAGTTGCTACTGCGCGAGCCATTGATCTACAACATAAAATTTTGCAAAGATTACTTAGACTATGTTCAAGACAATTGAGTTTAGCGAATCATATTACTAATGAACTCCCACTCAAATAGACATCCCTCTAGTAATTCGAGTGTCGCATGATCCAAATTCACTAACTCAAGTCTGATCATCACGTGAGTTGAGTATAGTTTTAGTGGTGAACATCTCCATGTTGATCATATCAACTATATGATTCATGCTCGACCTTTCGGTGTCTTGTGTTTCAAGGCCATGTTTGTACATGCTAAGCCGCAAAGCTCCGTCGTTGACCCCGTCATGGTCGCGTTTCCTGTTGTCCATGCGGGAGAACGGGGATGCGTCGTGGCCTCGTTCGGCTACCCTGTCCCGTGGGGCGTCGTGCGTCCCGTGGGCCAGATCGGCCAACTTCGCCTTCGCGTGAGCCGGCCCAGCGACCAGCCAGATCCGGCCCAGTTGGCCCGAGGTAAGCAGATCACTTATTCCTCGCCCTGAGGGGCGTTTAACTAAGTTGCGCCGCTCTGTTCAGCCCATAGTGCCACATTAGGCCCGTAGTTGTTTTTATTTAAGTCCTGCGATTTAATTCTTTTTCAAAAAACAAGCATATTTTCAAACGTCCGTAGTTTTTAAACCATGCGTCGGATCGGAATAAGTTAGATATGTAAAACGTGTAGAATTTCGCGTAGAATAATATTTTCCAACTCTCATACATAATTAAAGTTGATTAGCCTGATGTTTGCATTCGTTTGCATGTTGACGTGATAGAAACGGTTTAATTCATAGCTAGTGATTCGTAGCTCTCTTGGAGATGATCCATATATATAAATGGACTAGAACAATGAGTAGAATCACGTGAACCACTTTGTTTTGCCATTTAATAAGCATAAAATGTGATTAGGACAAATCTGGACAGATTTAAAATTTAACGTGTGGGGTCAGTTCGGATATGCTATATGTCGTTTCCGGCCTCATTTAAAATGTCTAGATAGGTAGATTATTTGTGCTTCACCCCTTGCCATGTTTACTAAAATTTAATATTGTCGTGTACCTAAACAGGAGTGAACTTAATGTGTAGTGTTTGATTATTGTGAATTGTCGTGCCGTGCCTTGCATATTTTAAAACCGATCATGCATCATATTAGGGTGTGCATCATGTAGTGCATGTGCCGTGGTGAATATCGTGTGTTGATTCTTGTTCCTCGTTTGCTTCATCTCAATAGAGTTCTGCAAGCGTGTCGGAATGTGAGGATCCATTCGAGTACGCCGGTTCGTCTGCTTCACGTAGTAATTCAGCTTCGAAGCGGGATCACGGGCAAGATGAACATTTCCCTAAATACCATTACTATCAATGGCATGCTAGTTGTCTTGTTTCTTTCGTTATGTCTCGTTGCCTACCACCTGTTATATGTCAGCCTCTCAACATTGTCATGAAACCTTCAACATGTTCACAACCTAGCAAACCACTGATTAGCTATGTTACCACCTGTTTTTTTATTTCTTGATCCTCCGAAGGCCATCATTTCAGAAGATTTCTTCGTTCTTAGCTTTCAACTTTCAGTCTCAAATTCTTCTCATTTGTTGTCTCTTCGTTCGTCTCTCAATTATTCCGGTGCCTTGTTGAAGTTTTCTGTTAGGAGGATTATTATCTCTTCATTCTCAAGGTGTTCTTCAAGATTCTTGTGGTAATACATCAACTATTCTATCTCTTGCATTCCAAGTGCAATTCTTCTCCCTTATTCATTGAGGTGGTGTAATAGCATTCTTCTTAGTGGAGGAGTCTCGAAGAGAAGTTGTTTCAAGAATTAAATATGTAAACCCACCAACTCCTTTGATCATGAGATATTTTGACCCATGGTTTCTTCATTGAGTTATCTTGGATTAGATTTCACCTTAAGCTTTCCTAAGGATTGTTGCTATTATGGTGATTATCGTTGATCCAAGTTCTCGATGTATATATCCTCTTAGTGTAAGAATTTTTTCCTTCCTTGTTGCATCCAATCAATCCTTGTTTCTCTTAGTGGCTGGTTGTCACCTCATTATTTTGGGATGGTTTCCATAAGTCCACTACAAGCTTGTTCTTTTCGTTGTTGGTTTTCCAACAACTCTGTTCGGTTCTTCTTGCAAGGATGCTTGCCAAATTCTATTATGGTAGTAGTTGTCATTTCTTATCCGTCTTTTCTTCCCAATGATCTAGTTTCTATTCTCTTGTTCCGGAGTTGTTGTGATGTTGCTCTCTTCAATCTATCATCTTGTTATTAGTTGGTTTGTTGTGAATCTTGTCAAGATCTTTCCATCTTATCAAAAAATTCCCTCTTTCCTACCGAAGTGCTGCCAAAATTTTGTGTGAATTCTTGCTTGTTTCTCATGTCATTCTTCATCTCTTTGCAACATTCTAGGATCGTTGGTGTAACGACCAAGATGCGGTCCTTTCTGATCTGGGGGTCGAGGCCCCCGAATAGGGAAGAAGCGCATCTAAGCGTTTCGCAAGCAAGTAACATAGCACCAATAATAATAAAAGTAGACAATTCAGGATTCAACTATCTTCTTATTAATAACTCAGAGTACATCACAGATACAATCAAGCTAGTTCCGCTACGGACTACAAAACATGGAAATGCTATGCTACCCTGCCTGCAGGCCCACGATCACGACCACGCCTCAGTCCTCTGGATAGTTCACGTAGAGGTGGTCTGTCTCCTCGTCGTACTGCCACGCCAGCTGGGTGCCATCGGGATCATCTGTCTCTGTGGTACCTGTACCTGCTGGGAGTTTCGGAGGAATCCGTGAGCCACGGGGACTCAGCAATCTAAGACTTGGTGCCAGAACTAGTCATGTTATTAGGTAGGGTAAGGGTGAAGTGTATAAGGCTGCGACATCCTAAGCTTTATTAAGTGGCTAACTTACGCAAAGTAAATGTGAAGGTGGTCTACTCTAGCGGTAGGAATTACTTGATCACTAAGTGATCCTGAACACCTACCTACGACATTCATAACCCCACCGTGTTCCCGATCGAAGAGAGATCTTCGAAGGGACAGTCACGGTTACACACACAGTTGGCAATTTATTAGCTTATGTTTAAGTTCTCTAATACCGGATGTTAACAAAATATTCCAAGTTGCCACATAACCGCGGGCACGGCTTTCCGAAAGATTAAACCCTGCATGGGTGCTCCAACTAGTCCATCACAAACGAACACAGGCCGCAAAGGCATCCTCTATCACGAATCTCGTGATCTCGTCGGATTCCTTAGAGGAAAACCTCAACTCTGGGGAGAACCAAAGATTCACTGGGATTCCTATACGCAAGATATACTGCTAAGGTAAGACAAGGCTAGCAGGACCTCCCGGTGTGTCGACGACCCGATAAGAGCCGCGTATCTCAGTCTCAGGACAACATCGTCTATGCAAAGTGGACAAGGACCAAACCTCAAGTTTCCCCGGGGTGGTCTTGCCAACTGCTAGGTGGTTGGACCAACACTCATGAGCAGCACTGGCTCGGGTTGTTGATTAAAATCCTCGGGGTAGCTATTCCCTATGCAGGTTATTAGGTGATTAGCAGATTAAAACCAAAGTTGGATCCTGCCGGACAAGTCTTAGCACTACGCGATTTATCAAGGGGGTCCCCATAACAACCCCGAACGTGTTAGGAGCGATCATTATGGAATCAAACACTGGTAACCGGTAACTAAGGCGGCAATAACGGAACAAAGCACCCGGCAAAAGGCTAGGCCTCCCGTCATTCACCAAGTATATAGGTGCATTAATTAAATAACAGAATTTAAGATAATGATATCAAGCTCATGTTATCACATGAGACAAAGCACCTGCATCTAGCAACGCTAATATTAGTAGCTGAGCAAAGCCTACTTAGCCATACAAGTTATGCTGGGAAGGGATCAGTGTAATGGGCTCATGGCATTTGAAGAGGCAATTTAATTCGGTGGTAGGCAGCGAGCAATATGACATGGAAACGGAACTAGCATAACAAGTCTAGAGATGGAATCAAGGTCATATCATCTTGCCTGTGATATCCTCAGCTTGGAATGGTTCTGGTTCGTCCTGCACGTACTCTCCTAACTCCACGTATTCGTTCTCCGATCCCGGTGCTACCCAACATGAGAATAACAGCCAATGAACAGCAGCACCACAAGATGCAACAATCACATGATGCATGAGATGAAAGATGAGCATGCACCACTATTTCTATCACTAGCACAAGCAAAATAAACTACTGCAAGTTTCTGGACAGAACTGTACACTAAGCTATTTTGACATGCATGAGGATGGCATGAACAGATGCGGCTCGTGAAAACGATGCAAAACCATATAAAGAACATTGCAAACGGAGCTACGGATCAACAGGAATCAACGAAACAAGATATGAAGCTCTACGTGGAAGAATCAACACCACACCCACAATTGGCACAAATCTGGTATTCCCAGGTTGCCAAGACATATAACAACCCAACATGAATGGATTGGAGCAAGGAAGATCGCCACAACATCAACTAAGCACACACATTGATCAAAAAGACTATACTACATGATCTGCCATGATCTGCATCTTAGCTCTTTGGGAGCTACATGCAACATAGCTACAGACCTCCAAACATGACAAATAATATATGTGGCTGTTGCCAACCAATAACACTACCAACACCAGCAAGAATCACAGCAAAAGGAATTAAACTCTAGAAGATACAAGGCCACAAACTTTCCCAAAACCATCAGATCTCAGGGACTTAGTGAAAATTCCTGCACCTGAGTTTCTCTCTTTGTTCTGAAGCTTTTTGACAGCAATTAAAACACGACCAACTGGACTCCAAATGATTTGAAACTTGACAGGGAGCTTCCAAAAAATATTTCAGGTTCAAAATCCTAGCACTGAACTAAGGCTAGTTCTCAACACAATGACCAGCACATCCTCATCTATAAGAGAAGAAAATGTTTCCAGAATCCCAGACTTAGTGAAATTCCAGATTTCACTAAACTGGAATTTCCAGTCACATGCCCACTTTGTCTAGGCATAGTTTGCACACACATAACACCAAGTGATAAATGACACCACTATGGTGTAGAGCAAAACCCCTACTACTATCACACAAAAACTCACGCCCTTGGGCTCCACCTATTCCATGGAAACCAAGATCAAACTTGCAACAAATCTGAATATGTCAACTCCATAAAGTATCCTAATGGCAAAACAAACTTCACCACTGGATTCCTTGGGAGATTCTACCCCAAAATCATATATAATATGTGGGCACTTACTTGGAACAAGTGACCACAAATTAAGGGAGAGTAAACTACTCCAAATCATGCCTAGGGAATGGGCATCATTTCATGTAGTTCCTACTAAGACAAAAACTACAAAGGTTGAGCTCATGTGCACAATGATAAAGTGACATGGGGGTTTGAACCCCATGTTTGTGTCATGCACATCAACAACACAAATACTTCTCACTAAGTCACCCCCCCCCCCACACACACATCATGCTCTCTCTCATATTAAACATGAGGAGGTGCACAACTTGCACATGGGGCTGGTTTACCACCTACAAATCACACCACAATCTCATCATAAGCTCTAAGACTCCAAGATCAATATAAGGGAAGCTATCAAGCAAATGATAGTAAGGCTACACTAACCTGCACACCTACACAAGCAACACCTCATGTGTGTGCAACACACACACACATGCACATCATCTACTGCCATCCAACTAGTCACACAAGAAAAGAACATAAGCCACCTACATATCATCATATACTAGGGTAGCATCTCCACACACACACACACACATGATCATCACCATGTGTATGCACACACACCTAAGCTCACATAGATCACCTACATACACTAACAATCTGCAGGAAGACATACATGGTGCACAAAAGGAAAAAAATGCTAAGATGCTGCCAAGACATGTGCACAGGAAAAATAAATAGCAAGATCTTGCAACAGTAAAAAAATAAAAGAAATAAAAAGGGGCAGGGTGTGGAATCGAACTCCACACCTGCTGCCGGTTCTACTACAACGAAACCACTCTACTACGGCCCATGCACTCGACAGAACAGGGGCACCTATCAGGTTAAGGTGTCCTGTTGCTACGACTACTGTGCCGAAGAAATCAACAAAAAAGGGGAGGTTTTCTCCCTAGGATCGAACCCACGACCTGCTGAGAGCAAGCCCAAGGTTCCGACCACTGCGCTACGAATTGGTAACTGCTAGAACACAGGGGTACCGCAGACTAAGCTAACACGAGCACCTGAACCTGTGCTCTGCACGCCGGTGACAGGGAGGACATCGGGCAGAACCGCTGCTGCTGCTGCCCACGAAGGGAGCCACCACTACATCCAGCGATGCACTATAAGGGGGAGGAACCTCTGCTACACAACACACACACACACATCATCCAACTACTGCACCACACACAACGAGCACGAACTACTGCTCTCCTGCTGACTACTACGAACAGAGAGGCATGAGGAGAGTTACGGCGGATCTAGGCCGAGGGAAGGAGGAAGAAGGAAGGGGAAGACGTTCCTCACCTTGGGGAAGGAAGGAGAGGACCCAACGGCGACGAGGCAATGGAGAGGAAGAAGGACAGCGACGGGGATCTCCTGGAAGCAGTACGAGGCAGCAGGAAGAAGGGCTTCGGGTCCGCGGCGAAGACGTCGTCCTTGCCGTCGGTGAGGAGGCTCCTCGACCTCACCGAGGGCAAAAATGGAGCGTGGGGGAGTCCCCCATGCTCCTGGACATGGTCGCGGCACCGGAGGGCGACGAGGGGACGGCGATCGACGGCGGAGACTGCTCTGGCTATCTACTGTACTTACCAGAGGAGAAGGAAGAAGAAGAGATGGGGATGGGGAGAGGTGGCGGCGGCGGCTGAGGAGGAAGAGGAACCCTAGGAGAGGGAGGCACGGACACCGAGATTAGATAGGGGGTCCCCTCGACGTTGGTGCACACGGCGGCAACTCTCTCTCTCTCTCTCTCAGCTACTGACGGAAAGGAGCAGAGGATGCGGACGGCGTTAAGAAGGAGAAGGAGGCGCGGGGTGGGCTGCTGTTGCGAGGGAGAGGAGGAGCTGGGCCTCTCTGAGTGGGAGGAAGCCCACCAGAGCAACAAATAGAGAAAACAAACCCTAGTGCTATTATCTAATTAGAATATTTACAGAGAAAGGAAAAGGCCCACAGGACTAACTACTGAATATTAAATCAAAACAAAAATGCCCCTGGACCTGAAAATACATAAGCTATTTAAATAAAATGCAAAAGGAATTTTATGGGGCAATTAAATAAATTCAAAACAGCAATTATAATAACTGTTTTGTAATTTATTGCACCTTTAGAACACCTAACAAAACACCAAATCTTGCACAACATAATACCCACAATATTCAGTAAACAGAGGACATTTTAAAACCAGGTAAAGAGCAAGTGAAATTTTGAGCTTAGGAATAAAAGAGAGAAAAAGTTTAAAACTAACAAGGGGGTTTGAAAATAATGCCAAGCACCACACCCCACTACTTCACACCACATCATCAGATGTGCATCAACACATGAAATCACAAAATCACAAAATCACACCTAGCAAGATCACATGCAATCATAACATGACATAGAATCATAAGGTATGGCAAGGATGGCATGGCATGGATGCATGCATGCAAAAGAACAATACAAGGTGACACATGAAATCATACATGCATAGATAGCTCTCATGACAATGCCAAGGTGGTCCCACATGGAAGGGTGCTCTTGAGAAGATTCCCCTTTTATTCCATTGCCGCCGTCTGAATATTTGCTTGTCGCATTAATCATCGCATCATTCACATCATCTGCATTGCATCAGCACTCTGTTGCCGCCAGTTTTCAAAACTTGCATCCATTAGTAGTTGCTGGTTCTCTCCGTTTTCGTCGTTGACCGTTTCGAGACCAACCACACACGCACGTGCCCGCATCATCAATAAAATATTGTTTTTAAAGGTGTCTGGAAAATGTTCTCGGATTGGGTTGAAACTTGGCGAGTGGTCTTGTTTCAGTGTAGGTAGGCTTCCTGCCAAATTTCATCACAATCAGAGTTTGTTTGATACCCGAACGGTCTACCGTAGCGGCACTGTCATCGGTTTATCGTCGGACGTTTTTCACTGTTTAAAACTTTGTTACCATGCTGAAAACCTCCCTATCTTCCCCACTTATTCTATTCTACACAGCCGAGTAGCCTATCCAATCCTAGGGCGCAACTGGAGCCATCCGATCGAGATCGGAGGGTCCGAAAACGCCCAAAACTGCTAACCCTAACCCCTTTCCCTATATATACACCTCCCCTGCCTAATTAGGCAGACCCTAGTCTTCCCCCACCTTGAAATCCGTGCGAGACGCCACCTGGTCGCCTCTCCTCCCACCTCCAACCGACCAGGGCCCGCCAAGCCCGAAGCCGGTCGACCTGGGCCCGAGCCACCGTCCGAAGCCTCGCTGCCCCAACCAGCCCCGCTGCCGGATGCCCCGCCTTCGGCCGAGCCCAGCCACCGGTGCCCCGCTGCCACCACCGGCCACCGGGTCTGAGGCCGAACCGCTGAAGCTCCCCTAGGCCGGATCCCGCACCCTCGAGCTGCCTCCTCTCCATGGTTCTCAGGTTGTTCATGCCCGAGACCAGTGCCCCGGTTCGATCTCGCCTTGCCGCTCGCTGGTGCGCCGTTTGAGGTTGCCAACCTCCAGATCGGGCCAGTCCGCGTCCGATCCGGACCTCCCTGTGCTCGGATCCGCCCCAAGATCTCCCCATGGCCGCCAAGCTCCGCCGTTGACCCCGCCATGGTCGCGTTTCCTGCTGTCAGTGCGGGAGAACGGGGATGTGCCCCGTTGCCCGTGCCGTGGGCCACCAGCCGACTCGCCCAGCGCCCTGGCGTAGTTCGGCTATCCTGTCCCGTGGGCCGTCGTGCGTCCCGTGGCCCAGATCGGCCAGCTTCGCCTCCGCGTGAGCCGGCCCAGCGACCAGCCAGATCTGACCCAGTTGGCCCGAGGTAAGCAGTTCGCTTATCCCTCACCCTAAGCGGCGTTTAACTAAGTTGCGCCGCTCTGTTCAGCCCATAGTGCCAGATTAGGCCTGCAGTTGTTTTTATTTAAGTCATGCGATTTAAGCCCATAGTTTTTAAACTATGCGTCGGATCGGAATAAGTTACATATGTAAAATATGTAGAATTTCACGTAGAATAATATTTTTCAACTCTCATGCATAACTAAAGACGTTTAGCATGCTGTTTGCATTAGTTTGCGTATCGACGTGATAGAAACGGTTTAATTCGTAGCTCCTTTGGAGATGATCAATATATGTAAATGGACTAAAACAACGAGTAGAATCACGTGAACCACTTTGTTTTGCTGTTTAACAAGCATAAAATGTGATTAGGAAAAATCTGGACAGATTTAGAATTTAACGTGTGGGTTCAGTTCGGAGATGTTATATGTCGTTTCCGGCCTCATTTAAAATGCCTAGATAGGTATATTATTTGTGCTTCACCCCTTGTAATGTTTAACAATATTTAATAGTGTCGTGTACCTAAACGGGAGTGAACTAAATAATTCATATGTGGAGTTTCGTCAATATGCAACGAGCATATTGAGCTTCACTCAATGTGTAGTATTTGATTGTTGTGAATTGTCGTGCCATACCTTGCATATTTTAAAACCGATCATGCATCATATTAGGGTGTGCATCATGTCGTGCATGTGCCGTGGTGAATATCGTGTGTTGATTCTTGTTTTCGGTTTGCTTCGTCTCGATAGAGTTCCGCAAACGAGTCAGAATGTGAGGATCCGTTCGACTACGTCAATTCGTCTGCTTCACGGAGTCATTCTTCTTCCTAGCGGGATCACACGCAAGATGAAAATTTCCTTAGATACCATTACTATCAATGTCATGCTAGTTGTCTCGTTTCTTTCGTTATGTATCGTTGCCTACCACATGTTATATGTCAGCCTCTCAATATTGTCATGAAACATTCAACCTGTTCACAACCTAGCAAACCACTGATTGGCTATGTTACCACTTGCTTAACCATGTGTTAGCGTTGCTAGTTGCAGGTGCAGTTGCTTCCATGTGATAACACAGGTTCCTTGTTATATCACCATATAATTGCTACTTAATTTCACCCATATACTTGGTAAAAGGTGGAAGGCTTGGCCTTCGAGCCTGTGTTCTGTTCCACCTTTGTCGCCTTAGCTTCGGCTACCAGTGTTATGTTCCATAAATGAGCGCTCCTAACATGCTTGGGGTTGTTATGCCCCCCCCCTAGATTTTCGTTTTGGGATAAAACTCGTCTGGCAAGGCCCAACATTGGTTCAATATTTGCCCAACATAATAATCCAGATAATACTAGAAAACATAGGGCGTCATGAACCCGAGGAGTAATTCAACATAATACACGGGGCCACTGCTAGTGGTGCTGGTCCAAACTAGAGCCATTTGCGGGGCCAACCTCGGGCAACTCGGGAGATTTCTACGAGTCCACCGTACGTTATGCTTATCCGTCGTGTCCTGACAACGAGATACGCGGTTCCTATCGGGATCGTCGACACGCCGGGTGGCCTTGCTGGACTTGTTTTACCTTTCTCAAGTGTTTTTTGCGAGGGATTCCTAGGATACTTTGGGCTATCTCGAGGTTGAGGTTTTCCAATAGGAACCCGAGGAGATCATGGATTTTCCCTGATCGAGGTTATTCCATCGCAGCGTGTGGTAGTTTGTGATGGACTAGTTGGAGCACCCTACAGGGTTAAATCTTTCAGAAAGTCGTGCTCGCGGTTATGTGGGAACATCCGGTTCTAGATAACTTGAAGTTAAATTAATTAAAACTTGCCAACTGAGTGCGTAACCGTGACTGTCTCTTTCGTGAGCTCCTTCTCTGATCGAGGACGCGGTGGGATTATGTCTGACATAAGTAGGTGTTCACGATCATTATTTTGATCACCAGCAGTTCATGTCCGCTATGCGTATATCACCCCCTCTTTTATTCTTGTAGTCGTAAGTTAGGCACCTCAAATAAATGCTTAGTCGCTTGTTGCAGCCTCACCACTTAACCATACCTCACCCATTAAGCTTTACTAGTCTTGATACCTTTGGAAATGAGATTGTCGAGTCTCCTGTGGCTCACAGATTACTACAACACCAGTTGCAGGTACAGGTAAAGAGTTACTTTGACGTGAGCGCGATGATTGTGCTTTGGAGTTTCTTCTTCTTCTTCATCGATCTAGGATGGGCTCCACGCCGGCAGCCTGGGATAGCAAGGATGGACGTCGTTCTTTTATCATTTGTTTTCGTCCGTAGTCGGACCCTCCTCTTCTTCATGATGACTGATTATGTTGTTGTATTGATGTGACTTTGATGTAGCTTGTGGCGAGTGTAAGCCAATTCCATATACTCATCTTTCAGTACATGTACTTGTAACGATATCCGTTCTTGCAAAACGACGAGATGCGTTTCTATCCCTGTCGAGGCCCTCGCGTCAAAATAAAGATATGATCGCATCTTGGGCGTTACAAGTTGATATCAGAGCAGTACCGACCTAGGAGCCCCTTGATTGATCGAACTTGGTCGAGTCGAGTCTAGTGAAGAACTACTTTCTGTCTAGTTATATATCGGAGAGTAGGATTCTTTTTTCTCCTCTTCTATGCTCTGGTGAGGAATCTTGACGTAATAATTTTAATTATACTCCTCCTCTCACTCAATTTTTTTAGGATCACGCAGATATTTTTGGAATCTATATGATGTCGATGTGACAGAGTTCTGACTTGGTGCCTCCCGCTGTGTTGATTTTATTCCAGGGAGGTGAGCTCCAGGGAATTCTTGAGCACATCGCTATCATTCAGATTTCTTAGTATCTCAGGATGGAGGATGTTCGAAATTGCTTCAATACTAGTAGTGGCGAGATAAGCCCAACATTCCCAGTACTGGTGTAGAGAGTGAGGGGGTACCGCCTTACTTAGTATCGTTGTTATTACTAGGATCTGAGATAGATGAGTTTTCGAGATCTCTGGTTATGTGTTGACGGATGTGATACATTGGACGAGAAGTGTTATTGCTAGGAGTTGAGTGATGGATTTTACTCCTTGTATCCATGGACCCGGTTGCATGACCAGAAAATTTCGGGAGTTCTTAGGTGGGAATTCAAGTAGTTACTTATAGGACAATCTTCCAACAGATGCATGATGTGAGGTTGGGGTTCGACATCTAGTGGTTCTCGTTGTGTCTTAAAGAGTTCTTGTAGCTTGCTACGACTCAGGGATGCCTTGTATGTCGTGTGCACTGGCTTGTACATGATGGCTACTGTAGGATAGAGCCCGTGCGATCCTATCCACGAAAATATCGGATGAAATCTCTGTCATGAATTTGTTCCGGCTTGTTTCGTAAGTCTCATCCTTGTTTTGTTGGAGTACGGTTCGAGTTGCTTCGATGTCAGGTGGTGAATTCATAACTTTCCAAGAGGTTTCTCATATTTTTATGGGAATGCAAATTCTTTTGCTCAATCAAGTTGTGTTTTCAATTCTTTTCAACCGAAGTCATCATGTCAGTTCTTTTCAACCGGTGTGCTTCTCTTCAAGTGAATTCTATCCTCTCCAATTTTTGCAAGATCAATCTCTCATTTCATTCCGGAGTTTGTCTCATCTGTCCCAAGTTGTCATTGTTTTTCCCCGTCCTCCCGCCCTTTTTATTCGATGATTTAGTTATCATCCAAGTGCCTTTCTTTTCATTGTTGCTTCCATTATCTTCTCTTCTGTCTCGTATCCGGTGATTCAATGTGAAGATTCTCAGGAGTTTCAAGTTCATCATTTCTTCATTCTTGTTCTCTTTTCCGGAGAATTCAATTCAAGCTATCCTTGTTCATCATAGCCTTTTCATCCTTTAAATTCTTTCCCATGTTGGAAATTCTTATTCAAGCCTCTCTTGTTATTCATCCATCTCTGTCCTAGCCAGAGTGTTGAAGATATCTCAGAAGTTTCTGTTTTCAATCCTTTCAATTATTTTGAGCTTCCCAACCTCATCAAGTTTTCAGTTATGCTGGTGCAATCTCTCTCTTCCTGAGCAATCTTTTCAACCGTGTTTCTTTGAGGTGTTGCAAATAAAATTGTACACTAAATGCAAAAAGGAAATAAAGAAAGCTACTTGACAATTGTATTTCTTTCGGATGATATGATCTTTGTGTTCTTTTGCTTTTTCACTATATACAATCATGAGCCATCGCTAGGGTTTCTGTTCACATACAACAATTGTGATAATTATTACTCTCTCCGTAAAGAAATATAAAAACTTACTGCCGTGGAAGTCCTTTGCATGTGTCTACAAATAAAATTAAATAGATCATAGGGTTTTGAGTCATGTGGTGCTGCAAATAAATTTTTATAGTAGGTGCTACTTTGTATTCGTCACCTTTTCTTTTGGATGAGACGATTTGGGTCATGGAGTTTCTGGACTAAGATGCATATGTAACATAAAAAAAATAGGAAAAATGTTTAAAAAAACTAAATATTTTTCGGAAAAAACATTGTTGAATACCACCGTGCAAGTTTCTCTAGTGAAAAAACATTTGTGGATGTCTAATAAGAAAACGTTGTTCTCAGAAGAGGAGTTTTTGAAAGTATTTTGGAACATCGATTTTATTATTTTGTCCAGACCTCCATGAATGGTTTTTCATCATGATTTTCTATGTTGGTAAAACATTCAACAATGTTTGTCACAAAATAAAATAGTTTTATTCGAAATTGTTTTCTATGTTTCATAATTTTCTCTTCATATGCACCCGTGAGGAGAACAACAGCTGTGTCTTCTTTTGCTTTTCATTCTATATATAAGCATTGGAATTGAATTCCATGTTTTAATTTCAAGTTATCTAACTTATCCACCTTGGATAAAGAAGCATGAACTTAAAATGAAAACAGGCTCAGAGACGTTAGGACTACTCCTAGGCCATATATGGAAATAAGATTTTTGAGAGATCAATGAAGTATTAAGTCAAGTGAAGATGAAAATACCCCATTAAAAGAACTGAAGAAAAAAAGGGAAGTGTACTGGCTTGTTGCTGCGGTAGGTACGCGTACTGCAGCGATCCATCCAACAAGGTGGGCGAGCTGCCGTGATGAATGCAGTACGCATATATCTTGGGTCATTGTACTACTACTCCTAGTAACGGAACAGGTCAGCGTTTGTGTACTCCACTTGCTAGTACTACTCCTGTACTTGTGTACTGCCACTTCAGTGAAGAGGAGAAAACCTTTTCTCTGCACATATATACATCTTCCCTGTGATGGTTGTGGCACAGGCGTCGGGAGCAATCAGCATCAGGTGAGGTGGTGAACGAACAAGTGATAGAGATTGGATTTTGTGACTGGGGAGGGGAGAGGAGACAGGGATGGAGCAGAGCAAGGGATGGGGCAAGCAACAAACTATCACCCCCTTATCATGAGAAGATCGAGAGAGTTGTGAGAGACCAGGGATCCCTGTCGTCGTTGTTGTTCCTCCCTCCCTGCACTGCCTCTTCCCTGGCTCCCCTCCCATCCCTCTCCATCTCCCTCTCTTGCTATTTTCTGTCCCTGGCTCCCATTGTTCTTCTTGCCTATTCTTAAGTTTTGCAGGCTCCTTTGTTTGTTCCTCCTTATTAAGTTCTCTTTTGCCTGCTCTGGCGCCACTACACTTGCATTGCTTCCAGAAGCCGTCAAAAGCTGGTAACTACTTGTACCAATTTCCTCCCCTGTTTTCTTGTTTCTCATCCATCATTGTTCATAATCTTACACGCCTACTGCTCTAATTTCGTTCAGTCAAATACTTCAAACCTGTTCATTGCTCAGATACAGGGAGGAGGAAAGCCACCATGGGTATTGCAACCTTTCTCGTTGCGCTTCCACTCCAGCGTCCTCTTCCTCCACCACGCTCGATGACACGCGCCTCTTCCGCGGCGACGATAAGCTACGGTGGCGGCATCTTTGGAGGAGTCCCCATGTGTGCCATATAACCCATATCGGAAGGAGTGTAATCGTCAGAGTTTGTTTTCCATCGGACCTCCCTGGACACTTGTAGATGTCGCTTTTGAAGAGTGCATAAGTCGGTGACTGCTAGTAGAACACCCATCCATGCACGGTTTTTTCACTCTGTTTCTCTTGTACATAAACTCTGTTTCTCAATCTGCTGTTCCGAAAACAAAAACCAAAAGTTGGGGACAAGTTCATCAGAAACAAACAATAAGATGCTGCTGTGGAGGTACGTGCCGGGCTGAGATGATCAGGTCGAGTACGATGCATCTAATGAAGTTGTGCGACAACGTGCGGCGGTGGCCGATCCTGGAAGAATGATGATGCTTCACTCTGTTGATGTTGTTGGAGTTCACTATTTCGAATTTGGTTTGTTGCACAAGCTGTTGCCTTTATGTTAGCCTGTAGTAAGTAATCAGTACTTCTTCACATGTACCTTCTTTGTGTGGTAATATATTCAGGTGAGGAAACTCTCCCCCCGGTGACCGTTCAAAAAAAAAGTAATCGCTGTAGATTTGGTTAAAGTGTTGTCAGGTTTTCGTCTCACAATGTTCGTCACGATGTCGGACGAACATGATGGATTTTCTGGCAGTGCTCGAACTCGCTTCCCCTCTCCCCTTTTAATGTTTCTGAAACAGTGTATTTTCGTTTATTTGCAATGGAAAGAGGCGGAGCACAGTTCAAAAAAAAGAATGAAAGAAACAATGAGCTTGCATTCATGAAATTTACTTGAGCAATGCGAAATGAACAGCTGAAATCAGACGTCTATTCTACCGTGACATTCTTATTGAGGGTGTTTCATATCATTTCAGGAATACCAAAAATAAAATAAAAATATGCATACGCATATCTGACATTTGAATGATGAATCACTGAGACAAGGGGAAACCCATGACACCGGCTGGTCCCTTCATCAATCTTGACAGTAAAAAAAGAAATTCATTAACACTATATATATCAGGGAATTCTTTTATCCTGCATTGGGAATATTGATTTTGATTACTATAGATTTTCAACTTAGTTTGTTTGTTAAAACCAAAATGATTGTTTGTTAAACCCAAAATAATTGTTTGTTGTGACGGCTATTTTGCTCCACAAATTTGATTTAGTCATGGCAATAAGAACATCGAAGAAATTCCTACAATCATACGTGCATTGCATGTGCACACTTAATAGTATATATAGGAGGAGAAGGGAGAGAGGGCGCGCACCAGCAGGAGGAGTCCTCCCCTGATTCGGCCAAACCAAGGAGAGAAGGACACCCCTCCTTGCCCGATTCGACCCCCTACCATATATTGGGGCGCCCTACTTTGGGTCTATTTTGTGCACTAGGGGTGTCTTCTTTGGTCGGACCAAGAGGGACTTCTCTACAAAATGAAATACTTGTTTTTTCTGAAAGTTTTAAGAACCTTTAAAAAAATCATATATAGATCTAAATCTTTTTGAAATTTCTGAAACCACTCCAGGACCAACCGAAACACTTTTGGATTCATCCAAAGCACTTTCGGTGCTCACTAATTTCGACTTTAATTAGTTCTCATCTTAATTACTAACCCTTACATGTGTGACCCTATAAGTTCAGAAATAAGCACACATTACCCGAAACATATTCTGGTCAATAGTTAACAACGGTATCGGGACAACCTTGATAACTCTTGCATATCATGAATTTTTGTGCGATGAAATGCGAGGTGAGATATAATCAGTATCCTTGCGATCAACACTTTGACCACTATACCGGTTATACTTTTTACTAATTCTGTTCTCTTTACTTTCTGTGTTCTCGTATCATGTGATCTTAATCACATGTGTCTCGTCAGGCAATGATAGCACAATACCCTCTCTATCATTACAGAAGGCAATCCTAGCTTTGAACTATTGATACTGAGACGTATGTCTTTGGTATATTCGTAAGTTACTTTTATTCACATCCATTTACGGAGTGACATTCGCTAACCACAAAGTAACCATACGGTATGTTAAGTATACGATATTCGCATGGTCTAAGGAACTAAGTAATTGTTAACACTTTATATAATAACGATGTGATCTTCTAGCAATTTATAAGTTGGGTCTATCCAACCCATTGTTCTCATAACAAGGTGTTCTCATTATTGATAGCATCCCAACAGTGCTCATGATCAGCAAGACAAGATTACCATTAATACATGAGCTAGTCTTAGAGACATGACTTGGGATCATATTGGTGTTTATGTTTCCACACATGCAATTGAGTTTTCCTCCGAATCTCATATTCAAGAATCAATTGAACTATGGCACATAAATAGAAACTTAATTATGAACATGAAAATATAATAATACATTGATTGTTGCCTCGAGGGCACAGTTTCAAAAGCCCACCACTTGCACTAGAGTCGGTAATCTAGTTACATAAGTTCTCTAACATCAATAGCATCCTGGCGTTGCTCATGCTTTGCTCACGATAAAAGCTTCATCGGCGGATCTGATACACTCCGTATAAATCTTCATGTCTCCAGGTTCCACAAAATCTTGAATTATGTGGAATCGGCGTTCAATATGTTTGGACTTCTAGTGACGCCTTGGTTCCTTAGCATGAGCCATGACGGTGCTATTGTCGCAATAGATCTTCATTGGGTCCATCACACTTGGAACCACACCAAGCTCGATGACGAACTTCTTGATCCAATATTCCTCCTTTGACACTTCTGATGCGGCCATATATTCAGCCTCCCTTGCATAATTTGGCACAATACTTTGCTTAGAATGTTTCTAGCTGGCTACACCACCATTTAGCATAAACACAAAACCTGATTGAGACCTAAAGTCATTTGGATCACTCATAAAGTTTGCATCAACATAAACGTTTACAATAAGCTCTTCACCAGCTCCGTACACTAAGAACATTTCCTTAGTCCCTCTTAAGGTACTTTAGAGCATTTTAATTTTTTTTCTCTAATGATCCATTCCTGGACCACTCTGGTAGCTGCTCGCAACACTTAGAGCATAGGACATGTATGATATTGTATAAACCATGGCATACATGATAAATAGAATTGCAAAAGAATATGGAATCTTAGTCATTTTGTTTGACTCATTAGTGTTGTTAAGACACTAAGTCCCGCTCAATGTAGTGCCATGTGATATTGGCAAGCAACCTTTCTTGGCATTTTCCATACTAATCATTTTAAGTATTTTTTTTAATGTACGTGCTTTGGCTAAGACCAATTAGGGGTCTATTTTTATCTCTAGAGATTTTAATGCCTAATATATGTGCTACTTCGCCAAAGTCTTTCATTGAAAAGCTTTTATTCTGTGATTTTTTCACTCGGTTAAAAAATTCCTTGTCATTTCCAATTAATAATATGGCATCCACATATAGTATTCAAAATGCTATTGCACTCTCACTTACTTTATTGTAAAAACAAGCCTCTTCATCGTTCTTGATGAAACCAAACCCTTTAACTACTTTACGGAAATGAAGATTCCAACTCCCCGATGCTTGCTTCAGTCCATATATAGATCTCTAAAGTTTATACACCTTACCAGCATCCTCGTGATAGTAAAACCTTTGGGTTGTATCATGTATACATCCTCGGTTAGATTTCTATTAAGGAATGTTGTTTTGACATCCTTCTGTCATATTTCATAATTGAAATATGCACCAATGGCTAGTAAACTCCGAATAGACTTAAGCATCACTACGGGGAGAAGGTCGTGTCATAGTCAACTCCTTGAATTTGTCGAAAACCTTGTGCGACAAGTCGAGCTTTGTAGATGTCAATATTTCCACCGGTGTATATCTTTTCCTTATAGATTCATTTATATTCGGTAGTTTGACACCTTCTGGAGGTTCCACCAAGTCCCAAACTTGATTTTCGTACATGCATGCTATCTCAGATTTCATGGCGTTATGCCATTTCCTGAAGTGGGGCCCAACATGGCCCCTTTGTAGTTCACAAGTTCATCTTGATATAGGAAAAAAAATATTTATCCTCATACCTCGGTGGTCAAGCACAGATTCTTCCTGTCCTTTGTGGTTTAGTTACACTCTTGACCGAAGTATCTTCATTATATGTAGATACTCCTGGTTCAGGCGGATGAGTGGGTTTTGGAAAAATTTGATGAACATTTCTTATGCACCGAAAAGTTTTCGTTATAGTCACCTTGTTACACGTAATGTTTGACGGACCCCAAAGTACACCCTCCCTACATGAAATTACTCGATATTCTCATGGTCTAAGGAACTTAGCATGTGTGAACACTTGCATGATTATACTTATAACATTATCACGATATGATCTCGAAGTATATCATTTAGTTTATCACGATATGATCTCGAAGTATATCATTTAGTTTGGTGTGTCCAACACCATTGTTCCGCCAACAATGTGCTCCCATTGTCATCGCCATCCTTGTTACTCTAATAATGCCTTATGATCATAAAGACAAGATCATCATACATCACATGAGATAGTCTTAGAGGCGAGACTAGGGAATCACTTGGTGTTTATGTTTTCACACGTACAACTGGGTTTTTCTCCAAATCTCATATTCAAGAACCAATGCAGTTATAGCATAGAAGCATAGAATTAATTATGAACATGGAAACAAAAAATAACATTTATTGTTGCCTCTAGGGTATATTTCCTTCATAGGTCGCCTCGTTCTAATCTGGACAAGTGTGTGCTGCCTAGTTCGGGGTGTTGTCCTCTTTGGCTGCCGTCTACCTCACCTCCCATCGACTTTTTGGACGCAGGCATGGTTGTGTGTTTAGTGTACTTTGTATGGTTGGTGGTTAGTATCCCGAATGAAAGCTCTACCCAACGGTGTCTATGGCAATGACGACGGCGTTCTCTAGTGTTGTTTTCCCTCCTTGAATGTGTCATGGTGGGTTGCGCTCATCGAACTTTGGCTCTGTGTGAAAGCCCTTGGTTTGACATGTTGGACCAGAAGATGTCGACGATATGGCGTCGTTTCCTGCTTGGAAGCTCTGTCTTGTGAGCATGGCCCCTATCTGGGTTTGTGAAGGGCACCTTCTTCTCGGCGTGTTGATGACTTCGAGGCTACATTGGCGATGCTCTCTAGGGGAGATATGTTTAGCAAGGTAGTCATGCTTGATGGCATCCCTTTGGGTCCGAGGGGCAGTTCTATTCCACGATCTACGTGAGCATCTCCATCATCCATGGTGTGGCATTCTTTGATCCAAGGCGAGGGAGAAGGGTCATTTTATGGCATGCCTTGCCCAGGGAGAGAAGAGAAATGCGGCTAGCATTATCTACGACTTCAACCATAAGTTTTATTACATCACGTCTAGTTAAAAAACAATAGCATGAACTATCAAGAATGGATTTTTGGAGCACGTGTGCATTGGAGGACCTTACTTTAAATAGTTAAAAAATAATATTTGTGTCAAATAATTTCAAATAGAATTCTAGATGATCATATGGATGACTATTACACATGTGTAAAGTTTCATGATGAAATAAGTAAATATGTGAGATATAAAAAATGACAAAATAATGATTTCAAAATAGTGAATAATACATGCACTATTCACCTGTCCAAAGTCCCGATTTTGTTATTACATGGTTAGAGCATCTATAACCGGAGTTGGTAAATCCGCCCCCATACACCCGCGGACGCGCTCGGGCACACTCACAGGCGCATCCGGATTGTAACGCCCAAGATGTGGTCATATGCTTATTTTGACTCGAGGGCCTCAATAGGGATAGAAGCGCATCTCGTTGTTTCGCAAGAATGGATATCGTTACAAGTATATGTAAAGACGAGATGAGTATATGTAATTGTCTTACACTCGTCACAATCTAAATCATGATCAACTCAATACAATCATTCATAACAATGATCATACATAAAGTAGGGTCCGACTACATATGAAATCAAACGATAAAAGCAACATCAATCCTTGCTAATCCCAGGCCGCCGGCCCGAAACCTATCATATGATCGATGAAGATGAAGAAGAAGAACTCCAAAGCAAACAAGCACCATTCTCACGTGAAAGCACCGCATTACCTGTATCTGCAACTGTTGTTGTACTACTTTCTAAGCCACAAGGACTCAGCAATCTTATTTCCAAGGGTATCAAGACTAGCAAAGCTTAATGGATGAGGTATGGTTAATTGGTGAGGCTCCAGCAAGCACTAAGTATTTATTTGAATGGTTACTTATGAGTACAAGAATAAGAAGAGTGATCTACGCATAAATGAAGGTGAACTAGTGATGATCAAGAAGTGATCCTAAACATATACTTACGAATCAATCATAACCCCACTGTGTTCTCTTTCTGAAGTTGCTCGAAAAGAGATGGTCACGGTTACACACACGGTTGGTGCATTTTTAGTTGACTTTACTTTAAGTTTGCTATAACCAGGTGTTAAACAAATTTCCAAGTTGCCACATAACCACGGGCACGGCTCTCAGAAAGATTTAACCCTGCACGGGTGCTCCAACTCATCCATCACAAACTAGCCACAAGCTGCGTGGAAAACCTCAACCTTGAGATAGCCCAAAGTATCCTTGGATTACCGGTGCACAAGCCGTTAGTGAAAAGGTAAAACAAATCCAACAAGGCCGCCCCGCATGCCTAAAATCCTGATAGGAGCTGCATATCTCATTCTCATGGCACAACGGAATGTGCAAGACGTCGGGTTGGATGAGACCCTGGGTGACCAGGGGGTGGCAGACATCGTTTAGTTCGGACCAACACTCATGAGCAGCACTGGCCCGGGTTGTCGATTAGTTATCCGCGGGGTGCCGACGGATCCCTATGCAATTTTATTAGTTATTAGGCAAATATAGTACCAATGTTGGGCCTTGCCGAAAGAGTTTTATCGCAAAACGAATAATCAAGGGGGTCCCCATAACAACCCAAGCGTGTTAGGATATAAGTAGTTTCCGGCCTCATTTAAAATACCTAGATAGTATAGTTTCATTATGCTTCACCTCTTGCCATGTTTAACAACATTTAAACTTGTCATGTAATTAAGTGGGAGTGAACTAAATAATTCGAATATGGAGTCTCGTCAATATGCAACTCGTTACATATTGAACTTCACTTAATGTCAACACATTGATTTTTGTGCTTTATCATGTCTTGCATAATCGTATGGACATGCATCATATTTGTTTTCGCATCATGACATGCATATGTTGTGATGTTTACCATGTCATTTGTTTGTTTCTGGATTTCCTTCTCCTCGATAGAGTTTCAAAAGCATTCAGAGTGTGAGGATTCGTTCGACTATGTCTCATTCGTAGACTTCACGAATTCATCCTTCTTCTAAGCGGGATCTGAGGCAAGATGACCATTTTCATGGATACCATGACTATCATTGTTATGCTAGTTGTATCACTTCTATCGTTATGACTCATTACTTACCACTTGAATGTCAAACCTCCAAACATTGCCATGAAAAGCCTCTAATCCCTCCACCTCCTAGCAAACCATTGTTTGGCTAAGTGTTAGAGCATATCGCTCCATATGTGGTTTTGGTAATTGATGACAATTTCTATGGACTAATGGTTTCCTTCAGTTATATTCATAGGATTTGTCCATAGGCACTTCTTGAAGTCCATTTGTTGGGTTCAAGTAGTTCATATGATGACCAAGGTGGTATTCAAGGTATTATCCAAAGAATGGTCATAGAGACACAAGGTTGATCAAGATCGTCAGACAAAGAGTAAATCAAGATGATCAACACACAAAGCGTACAAGATGTACCTAGAGGGATCAAGTGATCCCATGGTATGGGAAGCATTGTCCATTACGTATTTGTGTACTAACTCATGGTCTTTATGAGAGTTCTATGTGGGGTTAGGTGTGTTTCCATGGGCTTGCGTCAAGATGAAGATCTCATACAACCCATGGAGGATGACGTCAAGTGGTGGAGGATGGTGGCAATGGACTTGTGAAGATATGCTGAAGAGCGGCTCACCCATAGTGTGTATGGGGGAGCAATCAACTAGTCTTCATCAAGCCAACACAATCAAGAAAGGTGGTCCATCTTGAGGAAGCCAAGATCATCGTTATCTAGCTCAAGAGGACGAGGTGCAAGGTATAGGTTTTCCCTTGATAGATTTTCTGTTTTAGGATAGATTCCCGTACTGTCAAGGGGGGCTCTCAAGTGAGTAGCTTGATCGCATCGTTCGTTGAGAGCTCAAACCATTTCCATCCTTGCATCATAATTCTTGGTTCTTATTTGGTGTTTCTCTTTGTGAGTTTTAGAGCTTATGGTCATCTTCATGACAAGCTCGAGTTCATCGAAAACAGAGTCCATATGCATCTACTATGATGTTTTCGATGTTGGAGTTTTTGCCGGTTCTTCATTCATAGAGGTCTCACATCACTATATCATTGGCATTTTCATATCTGCATGGTCTTAAGATGTTCCTTTCACCGTTGGATAGCTCTTGTCATCCTCAATCTAACAAGCTTGAGTTTTCTCAATTTGGGGCTCATATGCGAAAGTTATGGTTGTTTCAGTGGCGAGCGGTAGTACTGCTTGTGCCAAGAGGTAGTACCGCTGTGGGTGGGCGGTGGTACTGCTTCCTAGCGGTAGTACCGCTCCGGGTGGGCGGTAGTACCGCTTCAGGACGGTAGTACCTCTTTCTGAGTGGTTGTACTTCATCGGACTTTATGCGAATACTTTTCCAAGCGGTGGTAGGCCCGACGGTAAGATCTTTACTACCATGGCCTAGTGGTAGTACTGCTCCTCGCCAGCAGTAGTACCTCTAGGGGCAGCGGTAGTACCGCTCCTCGCCAGCGGTAGTACCACTAGGGGCAGCGGTAGTACCGCTCCTCGCTAGTGGTAGTACCGGTGTGCACGGGCTGTAAGTGGGGGTAACGGTCTGATTCCTTCCCCCACTATATAAAGGGGGTCTTCTTCCCCCTTGGCCTCATCTATCTGTTGAGCTCGTGTTCTTCCCTCATTGTTGACCTTCTTAGAGCTTGCTAACTCTCAATCCCTCCAATGATTCTTGCCAGTTCTTGAGGGAAAAGAGAGAGGAGATCTAGATCCACATCTCCACCAATCACTTTCTCCTCTATGTGAGGGGAACCCCTTGGATCTAGATCTTGGAGGTCTTTGTGAGCTCCTTGTTCTTCCTCTCATATTTCTCCATAGCTTTTGTTGTTGTGGAGGGATTTGAGTGTGAGGGACTTGACCACTTCGTGTGTTCTTGCAATTGCATTGGTTTGAGTTCTCCACGGTGATACGTGGAAGTGAGAAGTTGAGAAGCTTATTTCCCTTTGGTACTTAGTACCATAGAGATTGTTCTTCGTGGATGCTTTGGCGTCCTAGAAGCTTGGTGGTGTCTCGAAACTCAGTCATTTTGGTGTAAAGCTCCGGGCAAGCGCCGGGGTCTCCAATTAGGTTGTGGAGATTGCCCCGAGCAATTTGTACGGGTACCGGTGACCGCCCCCAAGGGTTGCCATTTGTACGGGTTCGGTAACCGCCCCAAAGGGTTGCCATTTGTACGGGTTCGGTGACCGCCCTCAAGGGTCTCTTAGTGGAATCATGGCATCTTGCATTGTGTGAGGGCGTGAGGAGATTACGGTGGCCTTAGTGGCATCTTGGGGAGCATTGTGCCTCCACACCGCTCCAGCGGAGATTAGCATCCGCAAGGGTGTGAACTTCGGGATACATCATCGTCTCCACATGCCTCGGTTATCTCTTACCCGAACCCTTTACTTATGCACTTTACTTTGTGATAGCCATATTGTTTCTTATCATATATCTTGCTATCACTTAGTTGTTTATCTCGCTTAGCATAAGTTGTTGGTGCACATAGTTGAGCCTAGTTGTTTTAGGTTTTGTCCTTGACAAATTAAAACGTTAGTTTTATTCCGCATTTGTTCAAGCCTAAACTGTAATTATTTTAAAGTGCCTATTCACCCCCCCCCCCTCTAGGCGACATCCACGCCCTTTCACTAAGTTATCGCTTGCTCAACCCTTCTTATAGCATTTCTAGTTGTAGGTGTTGGTTGTTCCATGTGACAACATGGGTATCTTGGGCTATCAAAATGTTATTTCTATTTAATTTAATGTACATATATACTTGGTAAAAGGTGGAAGGTTTGGTCTTTTGCTCGGTGTTTTATTCCACCTTTGTCGTCCTAGTTACTTATGTACCGGTGTTATGTTCCATATTGAGAGCTCCTAACATGCTTGGGGTTGTTAAGGGGACCCCCTTGATTATTCGTTTTGGGATAAAACTCTTTCGGCAAGGCTCAACATTGGTGCTACATTTTCCTAATAACTAATAAAATTGCATAAGGACCCGCCGGCACCCTGCGGATAATTAATCAACAACCCGGGCCAGTGCTCCTCATGAGTGTTGGTCCAAATTGGGCGATGTCCGGCACCCCCTGGTCACCCGGGGTCTCAGCCAAACCGACGCCTTGCCCATCCGGTCGTGCCGTGAGAACGAGATACGCGTCTCCTATCAGGATTGTCCTCATGCCATGCGGCCTTGTTGGATTTGTTATACCTTTGTCAAACGTCTCGTGCACCGGGACTCAGAGGATACTTTGGGCTATCCCGAGGTTGAGGTTTTCCACGCAGCTTGTGGCTAGTTTGTGATGGATGAGTTGAAGCACCCTTGCAAGGTTAAATCTTTCTGAGAGCCGTGCCCGCAGTTATGTGGCAACTTGGAAATTTGTTTAACATCCGGCTATAGGAAACTTAAAGTAAACTCAATTAAAATACCCCAACCGTGTGCGTAACCGTGACCGTCTCTTTTCGAGTGAGTTCGAAAAGAGAGCATGGTGGGGTTATGATTGACTCATAAGTAGGTGTTCACGATCACTTCTTGACATCACTAGTTCACGCTCGTTTATGCGTAGATCACTCTTCCTATTCTTGTACTCCTAAGTTAGCCACTCAAATAAATGCTTACTGCTTAACCATATCTCACCAATTAAGCTTTGCTAGTCTTGATACCCTTGGAAATGAGATTGCTGAGTCCGTGTGACCGAAAAATTACTACAACAACATTTGCAGGTACATGTAATGTGATGCTTTGACGTGAGACTAATGCTTGTTTGCTTTGGAGTTCTTCTTCTTCGATCGTAGGATGGGTGGGATTAGCAAGGATGGATGTCGCTTTTCTCGTTTTATTTCATCCATAGTTGGACCTTGCTTTATGTATGATGATTGCTATGGATGAATGTATTGAGTTGATCATGATTTAGCTTGTGGCGAGTGTAAGACAATTCCATATACTCATCTCCTCTTTACATGTACTTGTAACGATATCCATTCTTACAAAACATTGAGATGCGCTTCTATCCCTATCGAGGCCCTCGAGCCAAAATAAGGATAGGACCGTATTTTGGGCGTTACATGGATGCCCCCTCAAATGTTGTGCCTGATATCCACATATCATAAATTCAGATTCTCAAATACAAGGAAATCCATGCACGTCTATCATACACGCCGATGCCGCACGTAAATATCAAATGTTTGGTAGCGGAAATACATAGTTCTTACATAAATTTTATTTAAAGTGCACAACTCAATCATCAACTCTTTGATTTCCATTGTGAGTCCACATATGCTCCACAAGGTCATTGAGTAGTTGTGCATGCACCTGATGATCTCGAAGATTCTGATGCATCTGCAGAAAGTTCATAAGTTGGTTTGCATCTTGATCTTCTGGAATTTGAACTTGTTCTCCACGCGCTTCAAAATCATTTGTTTTGGAAGCACCATCACCCTCATCCTCGACAATCATGTTATGCAAAATAATACAACATGTCATCAGCTCCCACAAAGTTTTTGATTCCCACATCAATGCAACTCCACGAACAATACTCCAACGAGCTTGAAGCACTCCAAATGCCCTCTCCGCATCCTTTTGACCTGCTTCCTGCATGGTTGCGAACTACTTTTGTTTGTTGCCGTGTGGTTCAGAAATGGTCTTCACAAACGCTGCCCACTGAGCATAGATGCCATCCGCAATATAGTATCCCATGTTTTAGTCATGGTCGTTGACACTGTAGTTGCACGACAATGGTTCCTCTTTATAGAGCCTCCTGAACATCGGGGACCATTGAGACACGTTGATGTCATTGTGAGAACCCGACATTCCAAAGAAAGGATGCCAAATCCATAAATCATGTGATGCTACTGCTTCTAGTATGGTGTTGGTCTCTTTGGTGTGATCCTGATAATTCCTTGCAAACCTTTTGGGGCAATTCTTCCATTGCCAATGCATACACTCAATTAATCTAAGCAAGCCTCAAAACTCTCTCGCATCTCTAATACCCAACAACTTTCTTTTGTCCCGCACATTGTTCTCTCTCAGATACTCCACTCCAAATACTTGCACGACGATGTGGGCAAACTTGATAGTTATCTTCAAGCATGTGCTCTCCCCCATTCAGACCATCTCACCAACAACATCTGTGGCAGTACCGAGTGCAAGCATCCTCAGAGCAGCTGTGCATTTCTACTCAACAGAGAAAGAAAGTTGGTCGCAATAATCCCTTGTGAGGTTGAAATAGTCATCGCAAGCCTCCATTCCATCCATAATGCGGAAAATAATGGTTTCTGCATGCGAAAACGAAGACGAAACAATGGATCATCCGAAAAAGTTGGGTGCGGAGCAAAGTAGTCCTTCTGCAGTAGTCGTGCGTTAGATACCCTATCTTGGTTGATCTCTCTTCTTCCTTTGATTGAGCCCTTGAAGTTGAGAATATGCTCCACCTGTTGATCTATTTCCTCTTGCATGCTCATGAGTATGATTATGTCCACTTCTTCGTCTGAATCCGACGAATCGAAGAACTCATCTTGAATCATTTGATCAAGCTCCGTCGGTTCATGCTCCTTGTTCGATGAAGCATTGGAATTCATCGCTTTCCCTAAAAATCGCAAGAAACCGGGTCGGACAATGTGTCAAACACATAGAATGCAAGGGGTAGCCCGAGAGTTGTCGGACGTACATCAGTGGCGTCCAAGCCGGCGACGACATCTCTGGCAACGAGTACATGAGGAGGAGTGTTGTGACAGTGCTGTAGGCGTAGATGCTCGGGACGGGTGCGGAGCACGCGCGACAACTGAGCAGCGAGACATATGTAGTGGAGGAGCAAAAAATGAAAGAGCAGATCAGGTGGATGGGGTGAATTTGGTGTGATTTTTGGTGGGATAGGACTATCGGGCAGATGCGTCCGAACGCCCTATATCCGCTCTAGATTTGAAATAGATATGAATGGTGATGGTTAGCCAGAGAGTTTGATGCATGTTTAAGGCGCCCATCTGAATCGCATTTTCGTGATCGGACAATCATAGGGTCGTTTGTCCGGACGTTTGAGGCAGGTTTCGGGCGCCCAGCTGTGGATGCTCTTACTGATTTCATCATCAGAGTTTGCACATATGTAATATACATCCATATGAACATGTATCCATATGAACATGTTAATATCTTTTTTGTATTATTTCAAACTTCAAAAAATACTCCCTCTATCAACTAATATAAGAGTGTTTAGATTAAGAGTGACCTAAATGCTCTTATAATAGTTGAAATCTAAATGCTCTTATATTATCTAATTTTTTTTTATAGGGTAATGCTATTTTCACGCATACTGGTTTTTGCAGCTTCGCTTCTGCTCTCGCGCCTAAAAAGAGCTTAGAAAAAATAGCCGCTACTAGGATTCAAACACACAACCTGTTGGTTGTGGCCATGGCACGCTATCAGCTGAGATGAGTAACTATTATGTTTCATGTGGAGATTAACTGGTACTTATACCTTAGAAAGTGACAACGAGAAAGGAAGACCATAGCGTCTTTGACGAGAGGATAAAACCATTTGCTCCAAGTTTTTTAAAGGACCGATGCAACATGTTTTGTACTCCACCTGTATATTTTTTGTAGTGATGAATATTTTTCTACAGAAATAAATGTTTTGCTCCTATAGAATTCGATCACCGGTCTTTTTCTCGTGTGTCATCCCTCGGTAAATTCTCTTTAACGAGCCCGATAATTATACGCACCATAAACATGATAGTTTATGTACAAATATCGTGGTAGCATTTTTTACCCTAAAACAAAACTAATGTAAACGTACCCTCGATATCTTTTTGTATGAATAACATGGTAACTCACACATCACATACGTGATAACTTATGCACCCATGTCCTCGTAAGTTTAGCGACCGGGGGCGCGGGTGGGGGGATTAATGAAATATACCCCGGTAACTTTTGTGTGTGAATATCATGATAACTCACGAATTACAGACTTGATAATTTATGTAACCCATTCATGGTAACTTTCACAATGAAAGGAGAGGGGAGTTTATGAACTTTTGTGTGAATAGCATGGTATCTCACACATCTCAAACCTAATAACTTATGTACCCCATCCTGGTAACTTTGGCAACGAGGGTGCGGGCAAAGTTGTCAGAATAGTGATTCTGAATCGGATCGGAGATCCGTTGCTAGGATCGTGAATCATAGAATCTTAACTATCAAGATCATAGAAACTTAGATTCTATGAGCAAAATCCTAGAATCGGAGCGGCTATTTTGGATCATAGGATCGTAAGTTTCTAAGACTTGAGTCACGATTCTGACAACTTTGGGTGTGGGGGTGCGGGGTAGTTGATTAAATATCTCCTCCGTAACTTTTGTCTAAATAGCATGGTAACTAACACATTGTAGACCTGATAATTTATGTACCCCAATCCTGGTAACTTTGGTGACGGGGATGGTTGATGAAATATCTCCGTAGGTTTTGTGTTAATAGCATGGTAACTCACACATTGTAGACCCAATAACTTATGTACCCCGATCCTGGTAACTTTGGCGACGGAGAGTGCAGGGGGAGTTGATGAATTATCTCCTCGGTAACTTTTGTATGAATAACATGGTAACTCGTAATTCGCAGAATTGATAACTTATGTATCTTGGTCCTGGTAACTTTGGCGACGGGGGTGGGGGTTGTGAGTTGATGAAATGTCCCCTCGTTAACTTTTATGTGAATAGCATGATCACTCACACATCGAGACCTGATAACTTATGTACCCCGGTCCAGGTAACATACCTCAGTTTTTTTTACTTCTATGCAAATAGCACGGTAATATATGCATCTTCGATCGGACCTGATAACTTAGGTGCAAAAACCATGATAATATACCCGGTTTCCGAAATATACCCCGATAACTTCTGCTTAAATAACATGTTAATATATGTATCGTAAACATGATAGTCAACGTATAAACACCGTGGTAACTTTTGACCGAGGGAAAAAAGTTGTTAAAAAATTACACCGATAACTTGCGTGCAGAAAGAGTGGTATTTTTACGCATCACATAGCTAATAACTTACCCTCAAACACGATGGTAAATTTTCACCAGGGGAAAAATTGTTGAAATATTGGCCGATAATTTCTATGTAAAGTTATCATGCTGCCCATGATAAACTTATCACACGCTTCTCACGCTCTATTTATCAGCCTTCTAACGATATAGTTTTCACCATTTTTTATCTTGTTTAATTTTTATCGGGGCGCTAATGTTGAAGTTATCAGGATGATCATGTCATAGTTATCACGTTGCTTATGCAAAAGTTATCAAGACTATTGTTTAGCTAATATGGTAGAAAGAAGAAGGGTTCAAATACCCCGATTTTGTATTATGGAAAGAGAAGAAAGATGGGTTTTTATTGAAAGGAATGCCTCATGACTCTCTTATTTAAATAGTAGAAATAGTTACATCAGCAATTACGAAGAAATATGGGTTAGTTGTTTAGTAAGTTTAGCACTTCATCTGTTCCTAAATATAAGCCTTTTAAGAGATTTCATTAGGTGACTACATACAAAGTAAAATGAGTAAATCTACACTGTAAAATATGTCTATATACATCCGTATGTAGTCTTGTAGTAGAATCTTCAGAAAGACTTATATTTAGGAACGGAGGGAGTAGCTTCTTAGGAGACATGAGTTTGATTCTTGTTATAAGCAGTTCATTTCTTTTTATCTCATGTCTAGACTAACTGATATGAAACCGGTTTAGTAAAAGAAATCAGTGAACCGAGATGAGAATAAAAATTGGTGGGAAGAAAATCAGGGAGAAAGAATCTTTTTTTATGTTAGTTGACAGAGGGAGGAAGTACTGTTTGATGAACTGAGTTGAGTTTAGACGGTGATGGGGGCACCAAGACATGTCACCGCATCGTCGACGGCCGTTGGATCTTGCAAGTAGCGGCGATGCTGAACCGTACCGGTAGTCCCCGCAACATCGAGAGCCAGCTAGGCAACGCGCTGCATCAGCTCCCATGTCCGCCGCGGCGGCGCACTCGCCATCGCCATGGCCGCCGCCACCTCCGCCGGCGCCGACTAGACCCGACTCCCTCACCTCCCTTCTCGGCTCCCTCTCCACCCCCTCCGCCGCCCGCCTCCTCCCCTCCCCCGTCCTCGCCTTCTCCCAGCTCCGCCGCCTCCTCCCCGCTTCCCACTTCCTCCTCCGCCCCATCATCTCCATCCTCCACCTCCACGGCTCCAACCCCCGTCTGGGCCTCCAGCTGCACGCGCTGTCCCTCTCCCTCGGCCTCTCCCGGGACCCGCTCCTCCTCCGCCGCCTCGTCTCCCTCTACTGCTCCCACCCCTCCCTGCTACCGGGCGCCTCCTCCCTCGCCGCCGGCTCCACCTGCCCCGTCCCCTACAACATCCTCATGTCCTCATGCCTCGGCCACGGCCTCCCGCGCCAGGCCCTCGCCGCCTACCAGCAAATGGTCAGCAGTGCCGCGGTCACTCCGGACGCCTTCACCTACCCTTCCGTCCTCCGCGCCTGCGCCGAGGCCCGGGACCTCGCGATGGGCCGGGCGGTGCACGTGCATGCCGCGGGCGCCGGGATGGACGGACACTTGTTCTTCCAGAACGCGCTGGTGTCCATGTACGCCAAGTGCGGGGACCTGGTTGCTGCACGGAGGGTGTTCGACGGAATGGGGCACAAGGATGTCGTGTCCTGGAACTCGATGATTTCAGCGTACGCCACCGCCGGGCAATTGGAAGAGGCGGTGGAGCTGTTTCAGAAGATGCGAGCCGAGGAGGCAGAGGTGAACTCGGTCACGTGGAACACGATCGCTGGGGTGTACATCAAGATACGCGACCATAAGGCAGCGGTTGGGCTGATCCGGGAGATGGTAAGGGGTGGAGCAGAGGTTGATTTCGTGACAGTGGTGATTGGGTTGAACGCGTGCTCGCGGGTTGGCTGGCTGAGGCTCGGGAAGGAGATCCATGGGTTGGCAGTACGCATGTGCTGTGACGGGGAACAGAGTGTAAGCAATGCGTTGATCACCATGTATGCCAGGTGCAAAGATATGGATTGCGCTCACAGGCTGTTTACAATGCTGGGGAGCCCTGGTGTGGTGACATGGAATACGATGATAGCTAGTTTTGCATTGTCAGATGGGGCAGAAGAGGCTTCCAGATTTCTTCGTGAAATGGTATCTAGTGGCGTACAGCCTAATTATGTCACGGTTGTCACCTATCTTGCCCTCTGCGCCCGTGTTGCAAATCTGCAACATGGGCGGGAGCTTCACACCCACATTGTTAAGCATGGGTTTAAAGGATATCGCTTGTTGTGGAACTCTCTTATTGACATGTACTCCAAGTCTGGCAGGCTCTCCGTAGCGCAAAATGTCTTTGATACCATGGAAGACCGTGATATGATATCCTACACTTCAATGATAGCAGGATATGGAATGCAAGGGAAAGGTTCAGTTGCTCTACGGCTTTTCAACCAGATGATTGATAGTGGGATCGAGCCAGACAACATTATCATGGTCACTGTCCTGTCTGCTTGCAGCCACTCTGGACTTGTGACTCAAGGAGAAGAGCTTTTTGACAAGATGACCAGTTCATATGGTATAAAACCACAGACAGAGCATTATACTTGCATGGTTGATCTATATGCACGTGCTGGCCAATTAGAAAAGGCAGAAGGAATGCTCAATCAGAGCTCTTTCATTCCAACATCCGCGATGTGGGCAGCATTAGTCGGGGCTTGTCATGACAGGGGTAACATCATAATTGGTGAAAGGGCAGCAAGGAGACTCTTGGAGATGAGGACAGAGAATGCTGGGCACTATGTTCTAATTGCCAACATGTATGCAGCTGCAGGTTGCTGGGATGAGCTAGCAGTAGTAAGGAAGCTGATGCGAGACTTAGGTGTCACCAAAGCACCCGGGTTGGCATGGGCTGATCTCGGTAATGGGTTTACCCCCTTTTTGGTTGGAGATAGGTCAAACCCTCTAGCACCAGAGATCTATGAAGTTTTAGATGAATTGTCGGAGCAAATGAAAAATATAAATAGGTGCAGTGATCTAGAAATGGTAGAGGGACTCGTAGAGTAAACCCGGCAGTGAAGGTCCTGATCTTTCGTGTAAAATAGAGTTCATTAATTAACTCTGTAATGATATTTAACAGTGAAGCATGGAGGTTATAGCATAAAGAAACATGGAAGCAACAGATATATTTATTGATAATCTTCTGGCGGAAGGTACTCCTCAATGTTTGCTGAACAAGACATGCTCATAACTGATACATCTTCTCTGCGTCTGCCTTTACAGAGCAGTGTAGCTCACCTGAGTGCTACTTCCTCTTGACAAGTGCTGCTTGTTAGGTAATGTTCTCGCAGCACTCTTGATTTTGCATCCATGGCCTCATTGTCAGATTGAATACTTTCAGGCAAGTTGGGCTGCTCCAACCTTCTATTCCCAGAAAAGAAGAGGCTTCATAAAGATGATAATGAATTTCGGTTTGGAATCTGTGCTTGTGTAGGTCATATTGATGTGATTCGGCTAAATTCTTGTCAAGCCTGCTGCAAGGGAAATTTAAGCTAGCAATTGGGGAAGACATAAATTAGCTGGTGCTTTAGCAAGAGCTGCTCCTCTTACAGCCCGTTTTGATATTTGCTGGTCCAAAGGCGAACTGTTGTGCCTACTGAAATCTGTGGTGGCGTCAGGGCAACATTAGCATGGATGACATGCTTCCTTCCGTGTGTATCCTATGCATAAGAAAAATCTCTCACATTCAGAAATAAATTATAGGTCTCCCTCTCTCTAGCAAGTCCAAGATGCTGGGAGTCCAAATACAATTTGATTTGGGCAAAGTGACGAGGCTGGCCCAAACTGAGAGCGCACGCACTGCGGTTGTGGCTTCTGGTGCAGGTGGAAGTATTTCTCTGAATCAGAGTGCTTCTGCAAAACCCTGGGCTCAGTTGGACACCTTTTGACTTCTTTCGGAGAATTCTCATACTTCCAACCAACATCTTTGAGGCGTTAATATCATTATATATGTGCCTTTTATCTTACTGTGATTCCAAGGCTTATTCTACCCATGCATTTGTTGTAGTCTACCTTGTGTTACGCAAACACACTGAACGGAAAAAAAAAACCCAACTCATTTGGTCACTTTGGTGGGAGACTCCATTGGTACAAGGATGCATGGAGACGTCCATATAATAGTCAAGAGGAATCATTATACAATAGTTCCACTACTTAGCTTCAAACAAACTACAATACAAATATTACAACCTAGAAGAACTAGCACAAGATAAGTCAACTAGAACGGAAGAGACATCGATCCTAGCACAAGCAAACTAAACTCATGTCTCAAGTAGATTTGATGTAGAGTTTCGCGCCGATGAGAAGCGTGCTGATTGTGACGTCATCTCTACACCTGCAGACACACACATGGATTGTGTTAACAATGGACAGTCACAGGCATATAGATTAACGTACAGAGAAACATGCAAATGTGACGGGTTTTCCAATTGGTAATACCTCGACCTCGACATGAGTCGTCGCTGGTGTTGGGTGATCTCCTAGCCTTGGCAGATGGGCTAAAAAGCTTAGAGCATGGTTAATAGTATAGCCAACTGCTGGTTATAAGCCATCTTATAGCCCATCATATAGTTAGCTTCTACAATAGTTAGCTATAGAAGAGTGATGTTTTTATCATATATGGTCCACCTTTCATTCTCACAAAGTACCTAGGAGCACGTGCTAGAGCTGACTCTTTACGAAGAGCCCGCTTCCCTTCTCTCTCATCTTCTCTCTCATCCAGCTCAGCAAAAATATAGTATTTTAATCCTTACAGCCTGCTGACTGTACCTTATTGTACTTGCTCTTATAGTAGAGGCAAGCTCCTACACATCCAATAGCCACTAACACTCCAATTACTATCCCAATGATGGCCGGCGTGCTTATCTTTCTCCCCTTGTTGGTTTTCTCAGCAGCAGGTGCAGCCTCGTTGTCATCCAAGTAACAAGGTACTGGGAAAAAAAGTATAGAAAGCCAGCATCAGATATTTAGATACACATGGATGCAAAATTGGATAATAATTAGCCCCCCACTCCCTATTTTGGCATATTGCACACTCACCCTTGCATGTCAATGGCACCGGTGGAGATGAAAAGAAAGCCTCAACTTTGGATGCGTCTTTTCCTCGACATGCACGATATGTGTAGGCAAGATCGAAAGAAAGAGTTCGTGCAACCATGTATTCGCACAAGCAGCATATGCCTCTATCCAGCTCGAAATCCGGACTGCTGTCTATCGCGTATATCAGAGGCTCGCAGCATGAAGCTGTTGGCGAGGAAGGAGACTCGCTACACGATACAGCCGCAAGAGTTGTTACTTGAAACTTGCATGAATGTTTCGGATTCGGAGGCAGGGCAAGCACATGAGTTGAGCAAACTGATAGCTCGACCAGGAAAAGCAATAGTAGCAGCGTCGTTCCTGAGTTCACCAAGGAGAAACAAGATGAGTGAGATTGTACAAAGAAATACTACTTCCTTCATTTTTGTACTGTATGAAAGACCACTATCAAAATTACAATTTACAGCTATATAAGACCACTTACACTAATCAAGGTAAAATTAATGGAATGCCTCGTCCTAGCAACCGAGGACATTAATATCCCTTGCATGCATGCGGGATCAAGAAGGTTAATCAACCAACTAGGTGTAAGAGAGTAGATTTGTTGGGCGTTGAAAAAAAATTACACATTAATTAACATGTTAAACAAGGAGGAAAACTACGGCCCTGTTTCTTTAAAAAGTCCTACGACTTTTTTTAGTCCCAGCTAAAAAGTCTCTAGTCCCTACCCGTTTCTTTTCAATGACTAAACATGGACTAGAGGTCATTAAATGACATGCAAAAAGACCATGTTATCCCTAGTAATATACTAGAAGTTATTAAATGACATGCTAAAAGTAGGGGCACTGTTGAAAAAAGTGCAAAAAAAGTCTCTTCCATAGGGACTTCTTCCTTTAGTCCCAAATACCCCATTTTAGTTCCTAAAAGTCCCTCCTGTTTCTTTCACATAAGACTAAAAGGGACTTTTTTTAGTCCTTACACCAAAAAGTCCCTGGAAAAAAACACCCCCTACTTCCTCCATCTATAAATATAGGGGCTAAAACAATAAGCATAATAAATACGATAAGTAGTAGTAAGTAGGCAAGGCAAGGCAATGAAGCACAGTAAATCCGACAAGTTAGTAGAGTGGTGAGTGGCATGATTAAATTATTAATATGGTAAGAAAGCACAATAAACCTGACAAGTAAGTAGTTCAAAGTGACACATTTGAACTATTAATATGGCCAGCAAGTACAGAAAATTTGACAAATAAATATAACGGCAAGTGTCACAATTAAACTGTAATTTGGTAAGTAGGCACAACAAATCTGACAAGTAAGTATAGTAACAAATGACATAGTTAAACTGTCAATATGGCAATCAAATACTACAAAAAATTCCACAAGTAAAAGAAATATATGAAGCATGTCTGAAAATGCTAGTATACTAATTACGGGCCATGCATCACTAGCATTGGCATGACAACTTGTGGGTGGTGCGGGCAAGTCCCACAATGCCCAACAACCTGTCCATTTACATGGTCATTGACAAGCCATGCATCTGCTAGTATACTTGATCATGCAGTGGCTGTTCATGGATCGAGCATTAACATGACTGGTCAGACATGAGCGCCATCATCCTTGTACGTCTTAAAAATCGACTTCTTTATTTTCATAGCAACGCTTTGCTTTTTGAGTGGGATTGGAAGATTTCCTCCAAAGCTGAAGAAGGCTATTCTAACGTAGAAATTTTACCAAGAAAGAAGACTATTCTAACATAGAAATTTTACCAAGAAAGAAGGCTATTCTAACGTAGAAATTTTACCAAAATCCTAGTTCGATCTGAAGGTGGTTATTTTCATGCTTTGCTCTAGGTGGTCATGATTGTTTTGTAAAAGGAGCACGTGGGAATAGGATTTCCGGAGAAAAAACAAGTGGAAGTTCTTTTCAAGATGAACAAGAATGAAACACACACCGTGGCGAGGGAGAGGCCTGGAACCAGAGTGAGCATCTCTAACAGGCGCCCAAAAACTGTTCCGCGCGTTAAAATATTCGTTTTTTGGGCGCCGGACTGCTCCAGCAGAAGCTGCAAAACGCTGCGGGCGCTAAAAACTTCTGGGCGCGCGCTTAAAAACGCTATCGCGCGCAGCAAACTCTGAGCGGCTGCAGATGGGACCGCTGGATCGGAGTGGATTGGACGCCGCACTAGCGCGCGTCTGTTGGAGATGCTCCGGTCCCCGCGCATCAAAACTGCTACGGTGACGCGCTAAAAAATTTATTGGACGCAGATTTTTTGCGCTGCCGTTGGAGATGCTCTAACCACGAGCAGGACCCGCTCCACGGCCCCACGAGCACAGCGGCGGCAGCTCCACCGCGCCGTGTCTCGACTCCCACGAGCACAGCGGCAGCAGCTCGACCTCTCCGTGACCCGACCCCCATGACGATGGGGGCGGCGGCCGTAGCGATAGCTCCGCCTCGCTGAGTACCCGGTGGCCGCGCCCTCGTCTCCGCCACGAAGGCGGCAGCTCCACATCGCCGTGTCCCGTCCCCCACGACGACAGCGGCAGCTCCACCTGGTGGTCGAGTAACCTGCGGCGCCTCAGCCTTCACGACAACGGCAGCAGGTCCAGCTCGCCCGGCACCCCCCAGCGCCTCAGCAGCCCGGACTGCAGCAGCAGCTCCACCTCGCCGTGCCTCGGCACCCAGGACCACAGCGGCAGCAGCTCCACCTCGCCGTGTTTCGTCTCCCACGACATCGCAGGGCAGCTCCACCTCGCCGTGACCTGACCGCCGCGACGACGGCGGCGGCAGAAGCTCCAGCTCGCCGAGCACCGCGCAGCGCCGTAGCAGCCTCGACTGCGCCGGTAGCTCCATCTCGCTGGGTCCCGGCCCCCACGGCGATAGCGCCACCAGCAGCAGCTCCGCCTGGTGGTCGAGTGACCTGCGGAGCCTCAACCTCCACGACGACCACAGGTCCAGCTCGCCCAGCACCCCGCAGCGACTCAGCAGCAGCTCTTGCCACCCGGGTACTCGACCACGCCACGGCATCCATGGTGACCACCGCAGCTTCACCTCGCTGAGTACCCGGCAGCGTCTCCGCTGCAGCTCCACCTCGCGGAGCACTCTTCGTGATGGCTGCACAACACAGGGCCCGGGGTATCCACTCCATGCTCAGGATCAGAATATATACTGGTGCTGGCTTGCTGGTCAATGAGTAGGGTGCGAGCTCAGCTAGGATAAAGGGCCTGTTTGTTTAAAAAATTATAGGACATTTTTTTAGTCTCAACTAAAAAAATTAGTCCCTACATGGTTGATTCTAGAGACCGTGGTGTTTCTTTACAGAGACTTTTTTTAGTCCCTAAAGTAAAAAGTCTCTTTTAGTCTCATGTGAAAAAAACATGAGGAACTTTTAGGGATTAAAGTGGGTGTTTGGGACTGAACGAATAAGTCCCTATGGGAGGGTCTTTTTGAGACTTTTTTGACACTTTTTTCAACCATGCCCCTACTTTTAACATGTCATTTAATAACTTCTAGTACATTACTATTGGTAACATGGTCTTTTTGCATGTCATTTAATGACTTCTAGTCCCTGTTTAGTCCATGGAAAAAAACGGGTAGGGACTAGGGACTTTTTAGTTGGGACTAAAAAAAGTCCTTGGACTTTTTAAATAAAAAGGGCCTAAACATAGAGTTGGGGTTATTAAATGACATGCTAAAAAACCATGTTACCCCTACTAATGAACTATAAGTTATTAAATGATATGCTAAAATCGCGGACACTGTTGGAAAAAGTCCCAAAAAGACTCTCCCTTAGAAACTTATTTCTTTAGTCCCTAAAAGTCCCTTCTGTTTGGTTTAGGGATGTTTTTTACAGGAACTTATTGATGTAGGGACTAAAAAAGTCCCTTTTAGTCCTATCTACACCAAACGGGGGGGACTTTTAGGGACTAAAGAAAGAAGTCCCTAAGAGAGAGTCTTTTTTGAGACTTTTTGTGACTTTTTTCAACAGTATCCCTGCTTTTAACATGTCATTTAATAACCTCTAGCCTATTAGTAGGGGTACCATGGTCTTTTAGCATGTCATTTAATAACCTCTAATCCATGTTTAGTCTCTAAAACCAAACAAATAGGGACTAGAAACTTTTTAGTTGGAACTAAAAAAAGTCCTAGAACTTTTTAAACAAGCAGGTCCTTAGATGGGCCTTTTAATCCCTACATCAAAAAGTCCGTCTAAACAAACACCCCCAAAGTCATACTGCTCATGTCACGGATTAGCTGGTGCATGGCGGTATGGACGTGCAAAAGACATGTGGAGGCAGAGGGAGATCGGGCGTGAGTAGGGGCAGCACCAGGAGGGGTGATGGTTTCGGGAGGAAGGCCCGGAGCAACAACATGCTAAGTTAGATGTATTTCACACTTCATTTGCATTCTCTAGAATAAAAGAAAATCAATCAACTCCATGTTTGGAGTCGAGTCTTGTCTCATTGATGTTTGGAATTCCTTTTTCCTTTGATAAGGCCTAAACTAAGACTCAAGAATAGAAATATGATACTGAAACACATTTTTGCCAACTTCTTCGTGTACTTGCGGCTCAAATTTCAATTATATCCGTTACATACCTAGAAATGCACATGCTAGCTTAATTATAGCAAACGAACGTACAAAAATGACAATTTTTTACATGCACCATGTAATGGTGTATGTTGGTATTAAAAAATTCAAGGTAAATCGACGTATTAGCATTCGCTTTGCCGTTGAACCCGACTTATTCCATCTATTAATTGACTAAAAATGCACATACTGACTCACATATAAAAACATCCATCTGTTTTCTCACATGGAACATTACGTTCCCAAAGTTAGGCTTTTTTGTAACCATTTGGTAATTTGAAGACTTGAATTGTATGTATAGCTCTTTATGAAAAAATTCTCGTAGTTGGGAAGAAGTAGATTATTTTTTTAACTATAATTATTTAGATACAGAAAAAATAATATTTAATTTTAAACTGTACGTGTATAAAAAATAAGCTATCAATTTAGGAATAATAATAATAATATCGGAAACTATGACATGTCATCAAAAATAATATTAGAACTGCCCTGTGGTTCCAGCCAATTTGGCATTAACCCAACCCGAGAGCACTTTTTGAAATAGAAAGTAAAGAACGAGAGAGATGAATGAAAGATGATTCATTAGTCTTTATTGATGATAGCAATGAGGTATTTATATCCGGGCGGAAGTACACATGTTGCTTGGGAGTCAAGTAACTTGTAGTTACTTAAGGGCCAAGTTATTACATAGTTTCCTTGAGAGTCAAGGAAGTGCATGGTTGCTTGAGGACTAAGTAACCTATCTAAGAATTAACTTGATCTATTCTTAACACTCCCCCTTGTACAACGCCTCTTCTTGAGTATATGCATCATCTTGATAAATTCTTTGAATATTCTTGAAAGTCTCCTCCAAAAACCTTGTGGAGAAAATATAAGGAGAATTGTGCAGATATGTTGCTAAAACTCCTTTAAACCCAATGGGAAAAATAATAAGGAGAAAATAATGCAACATGTAATGATTATTATCTCTTGATAACTTATATGAGAAAAACCTTTTGAAGAAGGAGAAAACCCATTGGTGAGGTTAGAGAACAATTGATATGTCTTCAGTACTTCCGTTAAAAACCCCAATAGGGAAAATAGAAAGTTATGACATATGATCTTTGATAAGATATTGCCTCATTAAAAACCATTATGAGAAACTTTTGAGAGAAAAACTCATAAGGGAAAAGAGTGCATTTCACATGCCATTGAAAACTCCTTTAAAACCCATTGGGAAAAATATAAGGAGAAAATGATATGGCATATACAAACATTTGTGATTATATTGTCTCGTTAAAAACCTTTTATGAGAAACCATTAGGGAAAAACTCATCAAGGGAAAAAGTACAATATATGCAATCTGATGATTGTTAATAGGTTATAGTTTGGGAGATTACTCCCTCTGAACTTTGCAAATATGGTGGATGTCTCATACCAATTTCATTGACATGAACATAAGATTGTGTATAATCTGTTGGATTTTCACATGATTTTGTTTATAAATTATTTCCTCACTTTTCTATAATCCATGAGGATAAATAGTTTCCAAGCAATGTGATTTATGATATTGCTCTTCATATAACCTGTTGGTATTTAGTAACACAAGTGGAAGTAGCTTTATAAATGAAGTAATGTGATTCTGATGAATCTCAACCACATGATTTTGATGTGGTTAATCATTCTGCCAAGCCATGCATATTTTGCAATGCTTTTAGATAAAGCAATTATGTCATAATGATAAGTCGGAATAACCATTAAAGTCCATTTAGATGACTTCCATATGAAGGTTATTCCAACAAATTCAGTCATTGATATGTCGTCATTGGGATCAAATAAAGAGCCAATATTATTATATCATATCGTGGTCATATCTTGTATTTCTTGATGGAATTGTCCAATATTTATTGTGAGCTTAAGATATACGATGATATTACATATATCAAGCATGTACCTTTTGTTGGGGGTTGCACTCTGAACAAACATAGCAAATATGGTGTCAGGTCTGACATAGTTTGCAATCATATGAGTGCTTTGACATTAGTGAGATATAGAACTTCAGTCTTTATGTCACTTCATTATCAACCCTAGGTATGTACCTTAACAAAGGTAGTATGTCCATACATGCCTTTTGTTGTTATGATATATCCACACTAAACTTCTCGTATTTGTTTTGGATATATGTAGACTGATATGTATTCTTGAGAGAATGCTCAAATTGTAAGCTTAAGCTAACTTTGGTTGAATCCAAATTTTTCGTCTTGAGATGATTTTGTGTATGTTTATGTCTTGTAGAGACATTGATGTTGAAATCATCGATATACACTGAGGTGATGTAAGGAAATAAAATTTTGGGATTCCTTTATTAAGACATGAACAATCATCATCCTTTGACTAATCCTTTGAAGAAGGAACTCGTCTAGTGGGTAGTACCATATGATTCACGACTATTTCTAGTCATAGAGTGACTTATGAAGTTTTACACAATACATGTTGCGATTTGTTTTTTGGATTCGGAAATGAAGTCCTTCAGGGACTTTAATATAGATTTCTGAAATGAGTGACTCATATGAGTATGTAGCCACTTCATCCATCAACTGCATGGATAATATTATTTGTACTGCCAATGGTATTTATCATCGAAACATAGTTCCACTCATACCAAGAAGGTATGTTACATCGTAATCGATGTCGGGTCTCTGCGTGAACCCTTTTGCTACAAGCCTCGCTTTTTCACCACCTCATTAACTTTGTCTATGAGTGAGAAGTTTTAGTATTCTATAAGAAATATACTTATGTGGAGTAGGCATTACTGTTGTAAATACCACTCGTTTGCAGAGCGAGTGCTATCTTCATTACTTGCTTCCTTTTATGTGAACCAATATGAGTACAAGAGGTACTCTACATGGATTTTGGTTCAGGGCCCAAAAGGTTTTAGCAATTTTCAGAAGAAATATATGTCGACAAATGTAGTCTTTATTTTTAATGATTCTCGTGGAATTGATGAAATTTGTGGAAATGCATTTATTCCTTTTAACTCCTTGTGATTTCCTACAACAATGGAGTCAAGGTGTTTCGATGTCCCGACACCAAAACATTTGTGCACATTTATGTCAGGCTTTGGATGATGAGCATCCAGTGAGGTGTCTTTCAACTTGATGTTGAATTACATTTACTGGTTGAGGATTTGATTTCCTCTGTTTCCGTGGAAGCATATGCGAGATTATATCTCATGTGGTCAGATTTCTCCCCCTCTTGCTCTCATTTGAGGAGAAGAGTGATTTATCAGGTACCTCCACTCTTTCTGACACTTTACTACAGGAATATAAAATTGAGTGACACCTTTGTCACCAGTAAACGTATGTGGCAGATTTGCAATGAGTTGCAAATATGTGATTCTAAACTTCTAGTTCAGATTCTTTGAGTACGTGGATATAAGGACTGAATGTCAATAACATTTCAAATTGACTTCTCGGCATTCTTTGTGGTACTAATCTCCCCCTAATGCCAGAAATGTCCTTATTGCTGACGTAATCAGCATACGGGCTATGAATAATTTTGATTGACGGATAAATTTTTTATTCCTCACATAGATCCCTAATTGTATGTGAGAGCCCATTGATGTATGCTGGAGTGGTGATATTGGTATGTAATCGAATTATCGCAGATAGGAAATACTCTTTTGATTTCCACGTAATTACTACAAGGGGAAAGTAGTATGTTATGCAGTTGGTATGATTTATATCATATTTATGGTGTGTAATGTCATATTTTTCTAGCAAGAGGCTAGTAAATTACAATTATATAAGTTTGATCATGTTATTAATTTCAGTACCTTTGATAAGATATTTAACTAAACCATTTTGGGTATGCACATAAAGTATTATGTATAATCAGACATTGCTTCTGAAATGAGTTCAACGAAGTTGTCCATTCGAATGGATTTATCCCTTGTTTAGGATAACTTGCTCTTACTTTGAGAATTTGAGCAACTAATTTAGTTATATCATTCATGGTTTTGTGTGACAAGAGACACACTGGAAATCATTTTATAAATGTTTCCATGAGTACCATGAAGTATCTATATAATACCACATAACGGTTGAGTAATCCACATATCTTCTGAATGTGTTCAAGGAAGAATGAGTGGCTCATTTGAATTTTTAAGGTGAGAGAGCCTTAAAACTTATTTCCCCTATGGCACATGCGGTGCACATAAAATCTATTGATTTGGGAAATATTATAACTTAAAATGTTATGACCAATATAATTGCCAATAATTTTTCTAATCAACCCCAAACCAGGATTGTAAGGCTTAAAGCCAAATATTTTGTAAGATTTAGAAAATTATTTTGTACGCAACAAAACTGAGTATGAATTGATTCATACATTCAAAATTTATCAAATATAATGTCCAAGAAATAGGATATTGGACATTACACTACATGTAGTAGTAGAAGTATAGGCAAACAATATTTTGGAAATAATCAGGAGATTACATGAGGTCTCCAATATTAGTGATATTTTTTTATATGCAAACATATCTTGGGTGCAAAGGAATTGACAAACCTTTTCTTGCACTTGATTTTTGGTTCTCCTTCTGAGGAAGATTTGAGAACAATCATTTACGAGAATAGTTTCGAGTTATAAGTTTGCGGTTTTTCAAATTTATCCCAATGACTTCTTTGCCTTTTTCACAAATTTGTGGTGTGGTTTGACCATATGTTTGAGGGTTTGGTAATCATAGGTACGATGCTTAAATAACCACACATTTGACAAACTTGAAAGTTGTCGTTGGTCGTTTGAAAACGATATATTCCCTATTTAGAAATAATTCCATCTTTGGCTGTATTTTAGCCTCCACTTTACCTTGAATACATCATGGTTTTATTTTGTGATCACTGACTTGCTTAGTATTCTCAATACTAGCAAATATATGAAATAATGGTATAGCACCCGTTGGGTGAATATGTTGATTTTAAGAAATTCCATGTTCCTTCATCATGGAAAATGGTAGTACCATCATTAGAGGATGTAAAGTGTATTAATGGATTTTCAATCAGATCTACATATGAAGATTTTGATCATGAGATCTCAACTTGAAGTTGATTAAGGTGACATAATTGTGAGCCGCGATAAGACTTGATGTCTTTGAAAAACGAATGGGAGATCATTCGCGATGTGCTCATGGTAGCATGTTTCTCTTAAGTGAATATTCAAGGTGAATCTATATTCATCCATTGTGTACTTAGTTTGAGAACCAAGTGAAGTTGGTGACATATAAAATGCATATGTGCATCAATAGAATAACCATGTGTTACATGAAATGATCATGCAATATTTAATTTACTTCTTGGAGTAAAATAAAATATATGGATGACATGATCTTGTTGAGCAAAATCCGCCAAGGTGATGCTTGGTGAACATGGGGTGTAAACCTTCAATATAGTGCATGTGATGAAATCGTTGCTAATGTTTTGGGCTTCATTCATGAGAAAAAGTGTGACTTTAGAGTCACAGCCAAAACATAGACTTTGCAATTTTAACATTGCTTAGTCACTATGAAAATAACAACCACAATGTGATGTGGATTTTGCAATAGTGTTTGAGTCACTCGTTATAAATTATGGTATCCATTTTGATGGATGGATGACACTATAATTAGAAATAGTGATGTAGGCTCCATTGCCATGTGTTTTACCAATGTAATAGAAGGTAATCATACGTATATGCAAATATTTTCATAGTTTCATATGACATATTCAAGCAAAATGTGCAAGAACATTATTTACTGTGAGAGTAAAATATTTTAGTGAACAAAAACAATGAATGCTTCGTAGGAGCAAATTCTAGTACGGCTAATGCCTTATAACCATATGTGTAGACCTCAATTTATATAGGATAACACTTTGAAGATAATCACCAATATGGTGTAAATCTCGGAGTAATAGAAAATATATTCTGACTTTTGTCAGTAGATGTTCATAATTCTATTACCTTATGTTATGCTAAATGTATGAAATCACTTTGAAGGTAATCACATTTATATTAATATTTGAAAAAGCATATTAAAGATAGTCATCTTATTAAAATGGCAAGACGTAGACCTCACAGTAGTGATGGATAATCTACAAATGATGCAATAGATGCCACCAATACCTTGTGATTTATAAATAAATTTTGGGTTAGTCGTATTGAGTACGACACTTTATGATTCTCATTTTGAATTTACATCAAGATTTGATGTATAGTTGTTGCTCCAAATTGCTAGTATTATATAAAGAATGTTGAGGCAAACATATAGAAGATGGCACAATGCCATCGCTAGCGTATAATGTTCTACATTTTATGATATTATAATGTATGAACACTTGCACAGTAGTACTAGGTGTATTGAATGCAAAATGCATGTCTCAAAACTTTATGCTTAGTATGAGACACCGAACACACTTGCCGTGGGCATGGGCGTGAACGCAATTAGTAGTATTTAGGCTCATGGGCTTATTACCGCAGGGTGGAGATATGCCTGGGCTGCCGCTTCTTGGAAGAAGCCGCGCCGTGCGCCGGTGGAGGGAGGAGCCCCGCCAAGATTTGTGCACCGGCTCGATCGAGGAGGTTGATCTTGTTGTTTGCCACTGTTGCTGCGCCTCGCGGGCTGCCGTCTAGGAGGCTCTAGACCGCGTTGCTACGAGTGAGGTCGAGCCACCATTGTCAGGCGTCGCTGACCGCCACAACATGAATGGATGGAGTGGGAGAAGATGTAGGGCCTCGCCGCCATGCCATGTCATCGTAAAAAAAATCATCCCGATTCATGCTTGGAGTAGCAATCGGTGATTTCATGTACACATGCTCAATCCGGACGAATAGTACATGCATAAGATGAATAGAAGATACATGATTAGATCTCTTATAATAATTATAAAAGACAGCCACCTTGATTCATGCATGTGCGTCAGTTGCCACACTGGCCGTCGCCACCAGTTTCAAGGAAGTGGACGCTGTGCGTCATGCAGCCATGCTTGCAGACGGCCTCTTCGTGGGGAATTCAATGAAGCGATTCTCGCATAAAGCACAATGGATCAGATTCTTCTTCTTTCTTAATCACAAGAAGACAATAGATTACCGTTTCTGACCCGATTTCCTTGTAGAGATGCAGGCATGCCGGCGCATGTCCATGATTGCTCCTGTACATGTGTTTAATCCAATTGAGTAATTCTTAGATCATTGATTAAACACAAGAGGACAAAACCCAAAGGAAGAAAATGCTTTGATCGATTTGTGCTTAGAACGGATGCATGTGTGTCTACCACTTGGTTCGCCGCACAACAATCTTCCGACGAGTTTTACTGCTCTCGGTAGAATCTTCGTGCTGATAACGTGTTTGAAATAGAAAGTAAAGAACGAGAGAGATGAATGAAAGATGATTCATTAGTCTTTATTGATGATAGCAATGAGTACACATGTTGCTTGGGAATCAAGTAACTTGAAGTTACTTAAGGGCTAAATTATTACATAGTTTCCTTGAGAGTCAAGGAAGTGCATGGTTGCTTGAGGACTAAGTAACCTATCTAAGAATTAACTTGATCTATTCTTAACAAGCACAACAAAACAACAAAAGAAATTGGGCTGCGTCACCTCGTTCACACATATGCAACATCAATTGTCGCTTCAAGTTTCAAGAATTGACCGGCTACGTGAGAATTACAGAGTACCAGCGCGAGCGCGAGCACATGCAGGCAGGGTTGCGTGCACCTTTCCTCGGTCTTACATATGCAACATCAATGGTGCTGCTGTTTTCTCGGATGTAGACCGGCCGGGGACGACGACGTGAGTATCAGACGCCCTGATTCCAACGATTTCTTTTGCGAGCTCCAATGTTGGGTGGTCTCTACCTACGTGTAGCCATGTGGCTCAACACGCCGGCTGACGTTGGATTGGCTTTACGCCAACTAGGACTTCAATGAATATGCTTCATGCCTCACGTCCATCCAATGGCTGTCCGACACTAATCAATCGACGTGGCATCAACTAGTTTCTTAAACGGTAACATTACGGATAGTGGCAACAACAAAAGCCTTGTAGAAAAGCTTCTCCGATCTGTTTTTCTAAATCTCAAAAAGTCATCACTTAGACGAGTAACGGTGCGCCTTTCAAGTTTACGAACTGAAGTGTGCTTTCAATTCAAACTTATGGACTCCAGCAGCTCTGTCCAGGTCGTGTTGAACAGTTTGCAAAAAAGGCTCGGGACACGCCATAGGGTATGACAACATCACCAGATGGTGCAACAAGTCTTGGCTCTGTATTGAAGACACGGGATTGCGGGATAAAGATTTGTGAGGACAATAGTTACGAAATGCAACAAAGAAAAAAGAGACAATAGCAATCTCAACATAACGAGAGGTAATTTGGTAACATGAAAGTTTCTACAACAATATTTTCCTCTCTCATAGCAATTACATGTGGGATCGTAATCAAATTCAACAATATAGCTATCACAAAGGATATTCTTTTCATGATCCACATGCATGCAAAGTTGACGCTCTTTAAAAATAGTGAGATTATCATCAACTAAAGTCATGACTTCTCCAAATCCACTTTCAATATTATTGCAAACATCATAATCATCATGAGGGTTAAACAAATTTTTAAGATCATAAGAAAAATTATCATCCCAATCACGATCATTGTAACAAGTAGTGGTCATAGCAAAACTTAGCATCCCCAAGCTTAGGATTTTGCATATTTTTAGCATGATTGTCATTAATAGAATTTATAATGAAATCATTGCAATCACGCTTTTCATTCAAGGAGCCCTCGTGAATCACTTTATAAATTTCTTCATCACGATTTTCAGATTCACGCATCTCAAGCAAAACTCCATAGAGAAAGTCAAGTGCACTCAACTCACTAGCAAATGGTTCAACATAATTGGATCTCTTAAAGAGATTAGCAAGTGGGTGAGGATCCATACCACTAGATTTTCAGCAAGCGAAGATGCAAGCATATTGAAGGCACATAGCACACAAGCAAAGAAAAGGCAAACGCAAGAAAAGGGCGAACGAAAAGGCAAACGAAAAAGAGGCAAATATTTTTGTAAATTTTTGTTTTTCAGAAGTGGTGGAGAGAAAAACGAGACGCAAAAAAGGTAAATGCAAGAGATGAGTTTGCGACACTTACTTGGATGAGTTCTTGACTTGATCCTCCCCGGCAACGGCGCTAGAAATCCTTCTGCTACTTCTCAAACAACAGCGCCAGAAATTGACACGTTGACGGAGACTTGCTTGCGTTGGCTTTTCCCTTGAAGAGGAAAGGGTGATGCAACACAGGAGCAATAAGTATTTCCCTTAGTTTGAGAACCAAGCTATCAATCCAGTAGAAGAATCTCGTCAAGTCCAGAGTACCTGTACAAACACAAAAGAGCATACACCCAACGCTATAAAGGGGTTGTCAATCCCTTCAAGATTGATTGCAAAGTGAGATCTGAAGGCGGAAAGTGCAACGAAGAAAAAGAGCAAGGCTGAAAATATGGTGTGGAGTAGACCCGGGGGCCATAGTGTTCACTAGAGGCTTCTCTCAAAATAGCAAATATTATGGTGGGTGAACAAATTACTGTCGAGCAATCGATAGAACCGCGCAAAGTCATGAAGATATCTAAGGCAATGATTCATACATATAGGCATGACGTCCGAGACAAGTAGACCGATACTTTCTACATCTACTACTATTACTCCACACAATGACCGCTATCCAGCATGCATCTAGTGTATTGAGTTCATGACGAACAACGTAACACCTTAAGCAAGATGACATGATGTAGAGGGATAAACTCAAACCAATGATGAAAACCCCATCTTTTTACCCTTGATGGCAACAACACGATGCGTGCCTCGCTAGCCCTTCTGTCACTTGGTGAGGTCACCGCACGGTATGAACCCAAAACCAAGCACTTCTCCCATTGCAAGCATCATAGATCAAGCTGGCCAAACAAAACCCACAACTCGAAGAGAATTACAAGGATATGAAATCATGCATAAGAGAGATAAGAAGAAACTCAAATAAGATTCATAGATAATCTGATCATAAATCTACAATTCATCGGATCTCGACAAACACACCGCAAAAGAATATAACATCGGATAGATCTCCATGAAGATCATGGAGAACTTTGTATTGAAGATCCAAGAGAGAGAAAAAGCCATCTAGCTAATAGCTATGGACCCGTAGGTCTATGGTGAACTACTCACGCATCATCGGAGAGGTCATGGTGTTGATGAAGAAGCCCTCCGTATCCGAATCCCCCCTCCGGCAGGGCACCAGAACTTGCCCTAGATGGGATCTTGCGGAGACAGAAGCTTGCGACGGCGGAAAAGTACTTTCGATGATCGCCTGATTTTTTGTGGAATTTATGAGAATTTATAGGCGAAAGACCTAGGGCAGAGGTGGCCCAGGGAGCCCACAAGCCTGGGAGGCGCGGCCCCCCTGGTCGCGGCTAGGGGGCTTGTGGGGTCCCTGGTGCCCCCCTGCCTTGGTTCTCAAGCTTCCCGATCTTCTTCTGTTTCGGAAAAAATATTTTAGGAAGTTTTATTCCGTTTGGAATCTGTTTAAAATCCTCCTCTAAAAAGGGTCAAAAACACGGAAAAAACAGGAACTAGCACTTGGCACTGAGTTAAAGGTTAGTCCCAAAAAAGATGTAAAAGGCATACAAAACATCCAAAGTTTGACACGATAATAGCATGAAACCATCAAAAATTATAGATGCGTTGGAAACGTATCAAGCATTCCCAAGCTTAACTCGTGCTCGTCCTCGAGTAGGGAAGTGATATAGAATGAATTTTTGATGTGGAATGCTACCTAGCATAGTTGTCCTTTGCAACTTATTTCGTGTGACATGAATGTTCAGATGCGTTAAGATTCAAAACAATAGTTTGCTATTGACATGAAAACAATAATACTTCAAGCAAACTAGCAAGGTAATCATGAACTTTCAAAATAACAAGGCCAAGGAAAGTTATCCCTACAAAATCATATAGTCTGGCTATGCTCCTTCATCCTCACACAACTAATTTAAATCATGCACAACTCCGGTATTGGCCAAGTAATTGTTTCCGCACTCTTATTTTCTCAAACTTTTTATAACTATCACGCAATACATGAGCGTGAGCCATGTATATAGCACTATAGGTGGAACCAAGTGTGGTGGTTGTGAGACAAAAAAGGAGAAGATGGTCACATTGACTCGACATATCAAAGGGCTATGGAGATGCCCATTAATAGATATCAATGTGAATGAGTAGGGATTGCCATACAAAGGATGCACTAGAGCTATAAGTATGTGAAATCTTAAAAGGAGAACTAATGGGTGTGCATCCAACTTGCTTGCTCACGAAGACCTAGGGCAATTGAGGAAGCCCATCATTGGAATATACAAGCCAAGTTATATAATAGACTCCCACTAGCATATGGTGGTGACGAAATGAGAGGCTCTCAATCATGAAGAACATGGTGCTTTTATGAAGCACAAGTGTGGAAAAAGATAGTAGCATTGTCCCTTCTCTCTTTTTCTCTCCTTTTTATATATTTTTTCTTTGGGCTCTTGGGCCTTTTTTATTATTGGGCTCTTTGGCCTCTTTTTTTCCTCACATGGGACAATGCTCTAATAATGATGATCATCACACTTTTATTTACTCACAGCTCAAAGCTCAGAACGATGATGACTCTATAGGAAATGACTCCGGCAGTGTACCGGGATGTGCAACGATCTAGCTTGGCGTATGACGTTGAAACATCTCGCTAGCTATCTTACGATCATGCAATGGAAATATGAGAGTGATGGCATAAGTCATGAGACGAACGGTGGGAGTTGCATGGCAATGTATCTCGGAATGGCTATGAAAATGCCATAGTAGGTAGGTATGGTGGTTGTTTTGAGGAAGGCATATGGTGAGTTTATGCACCGCGCGAGAATTGCGCGGCACTTGAGAGGCTAGAAATGGTGGAAGGTGAAAGTGCATCTTTACCATGGACTCACATTAGTCATGAAGAACTCACATACTTGTTGTGAAAGTTTTTATTAGTAATCGAAACAAAGTGCTAAACGCATACTCCTAGGGGAAGGGTTGGTAGGTGTTAACGATCGCGCGATCCCGACCACAACACAAAGGATGACAATCAATAGATCAATTATGCCCCGACTTCCTAACATAGTGGTTCACCATACGTGCATGCTACGGGAATCACTAACTTCAACACAAGTATTTGTAGATTCACAACACCCTACTAACATAACTCTTAATATTACCAAATCCACGTCTCAAAACTAATTGAGAGGAATCAAAACTTCTCTTTCTACTCAATGCACACTAAGATGGAGGTTTTTGTATCCTCTTTGGGTACCTATCACCTTTGGGACTACTTTCATAGCACAAGCCAACTACCAAGTTACGCACCGCCGTGCTCTAAAAGATCTAAGTGAAGCACATAGAGCAAAATTATCTAGCTCAAAAGATATAAGTGAAGCACGATGAGCATTCTAGCAAAATCACAATGATTGCATGTCTCTCTCAAAAGGTGTGCAGCAAGGATGATTGTGGCACAACAAAAAGAAAAGACTCCTACGATACAATACGCTCCAAGCAAAACACATATCATGTGGTGAATAAAAATATAGCTTCAAGTAATGTTACCGATGGATTGAAGACGAAAGAGGGGATGCCTTCCCGGGGCATCCCCAAGCTTAGGCTTTTTGGTGTCCTTGAATTTGGCTTGGGATGCCTTGGGCATCCCCAAGATTGATCTCTTTCCACTCCTTATCTCTTTGTCCATGAGAACATCACCAAAAACTTGAAAACTTCACAACACAAAACTTAAACAGAAACTCGTGATAACATTAGCACAAGAAAACAAACTACCACCTCTTTAGGTACTGTAGCAAACTTAATTTCTATTTATATTGGTGTTGGACTAGTAAAAATGCCCGTGCGTTGCACCGGGAGAAAAAAGAGTATCACATCCCGTAGCCTATAACACGAGTAATTGTTTGATTTATGACTCACATTAACAATTCTTAACATGAAGAATTATGCTGTCGGCCTTGCCATCTTTGTAAAATGGCTAAAAAACGTTTGCATTGTTTGGTTTGGGGCGTTACTATTTTATTCTCACCGTCACTATTGTATGTACTCCATTCAGTTAAGATATGTCCTACTTAATAAGACATATCTTAATTTAATAGAAAAATGGTCTTAAAAATGACATATTTTTTGGGTTCAAAAAATGCCATTCATGAAAAGTGTATGCAATGCAGTGTTGTTGTGAGTCTGACATGCATATTAATATATTCACACGCAGGCCTCGTGCACATACATTGGCCGGGGCGAGCCCGACACGTAGCTCCATCGGTGTCCAGCAGCTTCTGGTCCAACACAACATCTAGCGACAACCCCACTGCCCATCGGCCACTTCCCACTACATGCCCCTTATCTACAACACATCACCATTCTTCTTCCTCTTCTCCATCCACCTGACGCTCTCCCTTCTTCTCAATCCGGCGCGTCCATGAGGTGGTGGTTGGCCCGACCCAAGCGCCTCGTCCAGCCATGGAGCTGGCTCTACTACCGTCGCTCGATTTGGACGCCCGCGCCCATTCGCCCGCTGCCCGGCCTGCGGCAGCGGTTCTCGTGCCGTGGTGGTGGAGCCTCACTCTCCGGTGGGCGACGGGGGCTGCGGGGCCTGTGAGAAGTGGTGGCATGGTTGCTTGCAAGATCTGGATGCGGTGATTGAAGACTTCACGCTCGGTTTGGATGGTTTATTGGATTTATGCGCCATTCCTCCTCTTTGATTGCTCGTATCTCATCCTCTTTGCTGGCTTGTTGAATCTTACAATTTAAAACGTATATAAGTTGCTAGAATTTGATGTATTATGGCGGTGTGGGACTATTGATTCGAATCTGAAATTTTAGCGCAAGGCTCCGCACAGCCGCGACCCACCTCTGGGCACTGAAGCACCGACTCCACACAGCAGCGACGCTGTTCCCCAGCCCCTCGAGCAACCTCCCCCCGCCAGTTGATGAAATTTACGAGGAAAGATGGAATCTTTGGCGACCATGGAGAAAATCCCTGGAAGAAGAAGGCAGCAAATCCGAGAAGGAGCCATGAAATCGGAGGTGAGGAAGCAACGAACCTTGTAGGGCAACCTGCGAACCTTGTAGTATCTTACTCGACAACAAATTTGTCGCTACAACACGACGACAATACAATTAGTGGATGTGAATCTTGGTTATCTCTGCTTGTTTTTGAGCTACTCCTACAATACTTCTACGCTCTCACAAGTTCTTACAAAGTTTCTTGGCCAATGAGAATCCTTGAATCACTGCATTTCCTTATGATCCTTGCAGTTGCAAACAGGCCTGCTCTTCTTTGAGGATGCTGGTTGATGCCAATGTGTCTATGCTTGTCCCAGCTATGTACCCACCAGTCCATATATTCTGTGGAAAGCAAACAAAACCAAGACATAATTAACGCTGATGTAATCAACAAAATCAACAACACGCTTCTCAACTTTGACAACAAACTTCCCGTTGGCGTCGACGGATGCACCGGACACTGATTTACCAGCCTGCAGGGAAACTTCAAAAGGAACTCAATTCCAGAAAATTGTTTACTCACACTGAAGGGTGTGTGGATGATAACTGAATGGACAACAGAGAACTAAACAACATTAGCTACCTCCCAGTCTTCTAGCCTCGTTCAGCAGGCAGTCTACTACCGACGCGGAGGAATATGTTGCCGCCAGCGGGGGAGCCGACGGGGGAGGAGGAGGAGGAGGCCGTGGCGGAGGAGGCGAGGCGGTCGGGCGTGTCGGGCCCGAAGAGCGCGGCGCGGAGGAGCGGATAGTAGGGCGAGGGGGCGACAGATCCGGCGGAGGAGGAGGCGGTGGCGGAGGGGGCGGGGCGGGGGCAAGGTTGGATCTGGTGCGGGTGGGGATGAAGCGGTCGCTGTAGACGGTGCGGGAGGCCGGCGTGGCGGGGGCAGCGGAGGAGGGCGGCCAGGGGGCGCCACCGCTCCGAGGGCGTGGAGGGGAGGACTGCGGGTTCAATTACCAAAACAAAAATGCGCTTTTCTACAAAAGATTTCTAACTGAACCGTTTTTATACTTAAAAAGGGAGTGCGGGTTAAATACTGAAAGACGCAGGGGCCTTTTTGCAAAAACGCCAACGAGCTCCATCTTAATTGACATTTCCTTGTGCAGTTTTATCTCACGTGTCGCAATCATCATCTTGCATCGCCGTGAGGAGCTGTGGCAGTGGCGACGAGGCCCCCTCGCTGCCCCCACCCCCGCCCCGCGCCGCGCCGAGGTGAGCAGCGGTGCCGCCTCATCCCGCACGACTACTTTCTGCTCCCACTAGTTCTCTCCTCCGGTTTGAATCCGCTTTCGTTGTCGCCGTTGCACAACGCAGGGGACGGCCGCCGGTCCGGCGCCGTAGGCGACGCCGCGTTGGGGTTGGAGGATCCGGTGGTGTCTTCCCTAAGCCGCCCATCTCGCCACCCCCCCTTTCTCCTCCTCCTCTTTGAGAGTTGCTGCTGCTCTTATTTCGTCTAGGAGTACCAGTCGAGATTTTGCTAGTCGGTTGATCTCTCTTGGTCTTTGCTAGATTCAGCAGCGGAGCATCTCCCAAAATGCAGATTCGAATTCCTAGTCCGGAATTTTTGCAATATAATTAATAAATTAGTGAGGTTCATTTTTTTTAATAATAGACTTGAATGGCGCTAGCCCGTGGTTGACCATTTATGATATGCCTTGACCATGAGTCCTGATGCTTCCGATGTTTTATCAACTTTCAACCAGTTCACGTTTGAGTTCAAGAGAGGGTCCAAGAGGGTGAGGAAGGCGATGCCGCTGTCAGAGCCGCACCGAGGCAAAGAGAACTGCCGAATGGTAATGCTAATCTTAGTTTTCACATTCCCTGCCCTGCTGCCAAATGGGTATTTTCTCTACATAGCTCTTTGCTGAATGATCTCTTGCCCTGCTGACACTGTGGTCTTGTGTCTTCCCTCTGTTTCACAGGGAGTCCCTGGCAAGCAAAACATGGTTCCTGCAAAGCCACACTTGACGAAAGAGGGGTCGTCTCCTAAACCTCGTTGGATTGCTAGCCCACTGTCCATGTAATGCTTCCTTTAATTTCGCCTGATATCTAAGGTCCGTACCTCACGCGCAGCCTCCCTGTGGATGAGCAGCGAGACGGAGACCCACGGGCGGAGGTCCCCGCCGCTGCTGCAGATGCCCCTCTGCCCTCTCCATCACCTTCCCTTGCTATCTCTCCCTCTCCTCCTCCTCACCGCCCCATCTCTCTTTCTCTTTTCTTCAGGAGCTTCCCCATGGAGCCATGGCCGCGCCCCGCGAGCTCCAGCTCGACGGACCTCAAGCTGCCGCCGGATTCGGCTGGGAAACGAAGGGAGGCCGCGCTCGCCAGATCCGCCCCCGCCGGCGTCGCAGGCGCATCAGCAGACGGAGCAGCGGCAGCAGGGGGTGACGGTCTCCGACGCCTACAACCATGGCCCATCGTACTCCCACCCCGCTGCTCCTCCTCCTCTTACTGCTCGTCGCCGTCGCCGTGTCGGGAGAGGAGGGGGCGGGCTCGTGGTCGGCCAGAGACGGGGGAGGCCGGTGGAGGACAGGGGCTGTTTTGAAAAAGGAAACGTTTTTTCCACTTAAGAAAGGACTATGGGTTGATTAACTGAAAACAGAGGGACTTTTTCATAAAAATGCCACGACGGATGACCAGAAACCCTATTTGCTTTATTATTAGGGAGATATTACTGTATTCTCACTTTTCCATGGGTAGTACCCCCCGATACTATCCATAGTTTCATCAAAACAAGAAACCAACTCAACAAAAACAGAATCTGTCAAAAACAGACCAGTCTGTAGCAATCTGTATACTTCGTATACTTCTCGTACCTCAAAAATTCTGAACAATTACGACTGCCTGGGAAAAAGGCATATCAACGAGCAGAAAAAAGAATCAACTCAAAAGCTCTTTCTGAATAAAAATGAAAAATAATCTCGTGAGCGAAAAGTTTCTGTCTTTTTCCAGCAGGATAGAACAACCATCACCAAGACTAGTCATAAAGGTTTTACTTGGCTCAAACACAAAAAGAAACACAAAAGACACTATCATAACAGAATTATGATGGTGTGGACGCAACAAAACAGAAAGCAAAAAAACAAAGATAAATTCATTGGGTTGCCTCCCAACAAGCGCTATTGTTTAACACCCTTAGCTAGGCATTGATAACTCAATGATGCTGACATAAAAGACAAGAATTGAAGCACAACGAGAGCATCATAAAGCATGTGAAAATCACATCTAGGTCTAACATACTTCCTATGCATACGCATTATATAGGAAAACAAATTGGCAAGACAACCAATAGTTACCAAATGCAACAAAGAAAAAAGAGACAATAGCAATCTCAACATAACGAGAGGTAATTTGGTAACATGAAAGTTTCTACCACAATATTTTCCTCTCTCATAGCAACTACATGTGGGATCATAATCAAATTCAACAATATAGCTATCACAAAGGATATTCTTTTCATGATCCACATGCATGCAAAGTTGACGCTCTTAAAAAATAGTGGGATTATCATCAACTAAAGTCATGACTTCTCCAAACCCACTTTCAGTATTATTGCAAACACAATAATCATCATGAGGGTTAAACAAATTTTCAAGATCATAAGAAAAATTATCATCCCAATCACGATCATTGCAACAAGTAGTGGTCATAGCAAAACTAGCATCCCCAAGCTTAGGATTTTGCATATTTTTAGCATGATTGTCATTAATAGAATTTATAATGAAATCATTGCAATCATGCTTTTCATTCAAGGAGCCCTCGTGAATCACTTCATAAATTTCTTCATCACGATTTTCAGATTCACGCATCTCAAGCAAAACTCCATAGAGAAAGTCAAGTGCACTCAACTCACTAGCAAATGGTTCAACATAATTGGATCTCTTAAAGAGATTAGCAAGTGGGTGAGGATCCATACCACTAGATTTTCAGCAAACGAAGATGCAAGCATATTGAAGGCACATAGCACACAAGCAAAGGAAAGGCAAACGCAACAAAAGGGCGAACGAAAAGGCAAACGAAAAAAAAGGCAAATATTTTTGTAAATTTTTGTTTTTCAGAAGTGGGGGAGAGAAAAACGAGACGCAAAAAAGGTAAATGCAAGAGATGAGTTTGTGACACTTACTTGGATGAGTTCTTGACTTGATCCTCCCCGGCAACGGCGCTAGAAATCCTTCTGCTACTTCTCAAACAACAGCGCCAGGAATTGACACGTTGACGGAGACTTGCTTGCGTTGGATTTTCCCTTGAAGAGGAAAGGGTGATGCAGCACAGGAGCAGTAAGTATTTCCTTTAGTTTGAGAACCAAGGTATCAATCCAGTAGAAGAATCTCGTCAAGTCCAGAGTACCTGCACAAACACAAAAGAGCTTGCACCCAACGCTATAAAGGGGTTGTCAATCCCTTCAAGATTGATTGCAAAGTGAGATCTGAAGGCGGAAAGTGCAACGAAGAAAAAGAGGAAGGCTGAAAATATGGTGTGGAGTAGACCTGGGGGCCATAGTGTTCACTAGAGGCTTCTCTCAAAATAGCAAATATTATGGTGGGTGAACAAATTACTGTCGAGCAATTGATAGAACCGCGCAAAGTCATGACGATATCTAAGGCAATGATTCATACATATAGGCATCACGTCCGAGACAAGTAGACCGATACTTTCTGCATCTACTGCTATTACTTCACACATCGACCGCTATCCAGCATGCATCTAGTGTATTGAGTTCATGACGAACAGAGTAACACCTTAAGCAAGATGACATGATGTAGAGGGATAAACTCAAACCAATGATGAAAACCCCATCGTTTTACCCTTGATGGCAACAACACGATGCGTGCCTCGCTACGCCTTCTGTCACTGGGTGAGGTCACCGCACGGTATGAACCCAAAACCAAGCACTTCTCCCATTGCAAGAATCATAGATCAAGCTGGCCAAACAAAACCCACAACTCGAAGAGAATTACAAGGATATGAAACCATGCATAAGAGAGATCAGAAGAAACTCAAATAAGATTCATAGATAATCTGATCATATATCCACAATTCATCGGATCTCGACAAACACACCGCAAAAGAAGATAACATCGGATAGATCTCCATGAAGATCATGGAGAACTTTGTATTGAAGATCCAAGAGAGAGAAGAAGACATCTAGCTAATAGCTATAGACCCGTAGGTCTATGGTGAACTACTCACACATCATCAGAGAGGTCATGGTGTTGATGAATACGCCTTCCGTATCCGAATTCCCCCTCCGGCAGGGAACCAGAACGTGCCCCAGATGGGATCTTGCGGAGATAGAAGCTTGCGGCGGCGGAAAAGTACTTTCAATGATCTCCTGATTTTTTCTCGAATTTATGGGAATTTATAGGCGAAAGACCTAGGGCAGACGTGGCCCAGGAAGCCCACAAGCCTGGGAGGCACGGGCCCCCCTGGCCGCGGCTAGGGGGCTTGTGGGGTCCCTGTTGGCCCCCTGCCTTGGTTCTCAAGCTTCCCGATCTTCTTCTATTTCGGAAAAAATATTTTCGGAAGTTTTATTCTGTTTGGACTCCGTTTAAAATCCTCCTCTGAAAAGGGTCAAAAACACGAAAAAAACAGGAACTGACACTTGGCACTGAGTTAATAGGTTATTCCCAAAAAAGATGTAAAAGGCATACAAAACATCCAAAGTTTGACAAGATAATAGCATGAAACCATCAAAAATTATAGATATGTTGGAGACTGATACTTCTCAAACATATCTATAATTTTTGATGGTTTCATGTTGTTATCTTGTCAACTTTGGATGTTTTATGTACCTTTTATATCTTTTTTGGGACTAACTTATTAATTCAGTGCCAAGTGCCAGTTCCTGTTTTTTCTCTGTTTTTGACTCTTTTCAGATCTGATTTTGGAACAGAGTTCAAACGAAATAAAATCCCCGAAATGAATTTTTCCAGAACGGAAGAAGATCAGGGGACTTGAGGGCCAAGGCAGGAGAGCCACAGGGGGCCCACAAGCCTTGTAGCCGCCACCAGGGGGCGGCAGCTACCAGGTTTGTGGCCTCCCTCGCGCCCCCTGAACTAGCTCCTTCGCCTATATATTCCCTAAAATACAGAAAAAAATCAGGGAATCCACGAAAACACTTTTCCGGCACCGCAAGCTTCCGTTTCCGCGAGTTCTCATCTAGTGACCTTTCCCGGTGCCCTACTGGAGGGGACTTTGGAGTTGGAGGGCTTCTACATAAACATCATCGCCCCTCCAATGACTCGTGAGTAGTTCACTTCGGACCTACGGGTCCGTAGTTAGTAGCTAGATGGCTTCTTCTCTCTCTTGGATCTTCAATACAAAGTTCTCCATGATCTTCATGGAGATCTATCCGACGTAATCCTCTTTGGCGATGTGTTTGTCGAGATCCGATGAATTGTAGATTTGTGATCAGATTATCTATGATATATATTTGAGTCTTTGCTGATTTCTTATATGCATGATTTGATATCCTCGTAAGTCTCTCCGAGTCTTGGGTTTTGTTTGGCCAACTAGATCTATGATTCTTGCAATGGGAGAAGTGCTTGGTTTTGGGTTCATACCGTGTGGTGACCTTTCCCAATGATAGAAGGGGCAGCAAGGCACGCATCACGTTGTTTCCATCAAGGGTAACAAGATGGGCTTTTATCGTAGATATGAGATTGTCCATCTACATCATGTCATCTTGCTTAAGGCGTTACTCTGTTCTCATGAACTTAATACACTAGATGCATGCTGGATAGCGGTCGACGTGTGCAGTAATAGTAGTAGATGCAGAAAGTATCGGTCTACTTGTTTTGGACGTGATGCCTATATATATATATTCATTGCCATAGATAACGTCACGACTTTGCATGGTTCTATCAATTTCTCGACAGTAATTCGTTCACCCACCGTCTACTTGCTTTCATGAGACAAGCCACTAGTGAACACTATGGCCCCGGGTCTATTCACACCTATCATTTCCACTTTCGCTTTACTTTGCTTTGTTTCTTTTTGCTTTCAGTTCTCACTTGGCAAACAATCTATAAGGGATTGACAACCCCTTCATAGCGTTGGGTGCAAGCTCTTTGTGTTTGTGCACGTACTTGTGATAATCCTTCACTGGATCGATACCTTGGTTCTCAAAACTGAGGGAAATACTTACCGCCGCTGTGCTACATCACCCTTTCCGCTTCGAGGGAACACCAACGCAAGGCTCCAAGGCCACGGGGGAATCCTTTGCATATTTTCCAAGGAAGTCCCTAAAGACGTAGCCGTAGCAGAAGGATTTCTGGTGCCGTTGCTGAGGAGTATCAAGACAAGAATAGTCTCCCGTCAGCACGCTTGTTTCTGGCGCCGTTGGAAGGTCTTTTGTTGCAGTAGCAGAAGTATTTCTGGCGCCGTTGCCGGGGAAGGAGAGTTCTATACAAGTACTTCTGCCTTCGCTGAGCAGTATCAAGACAAGAATAGTCTCCCGTCAGCACTCTTGTTTCTGGCGCCGTTGGAAGGTCTTTTGTTGGAGTAGCGGAAGTATTTCTGGCGCCGTTGCCGGGGAAGGAGAGTTCTATCCAAGTAGGTCTCACAAACTCATCTGTTCCATTTACTTTTTTTGCCAGTTGCCTCTCGTTTTCCTCTCCCCCACTTCACGTTTGCCGTTTTCATTTGCCTTCCTCCTTTGCCGTTTTTATTTGCCTTTCCCCTTTGTCGTTTTATTTTCCTTTTGCCTTTTTGCCATTTTCCTTCGCCGGTTTTCTTGCTTGCTTGTGTGCTTGTTTGTTTGTTGAACTCATCATGGCTGAAAACACCAAACTTTGCGACTTCTCGAGTACCAATAATAATGATTTTATTAGTACTCCCATTGCTCCCGCCACTAGTGCGGAATTGTATGAAATCAACGCAGCTTTGCTGAATCTTGTTATGAAAGAGCAATTCTCTGGCCTTCCTAGTGAAGATGTCGCATCCCATCTCAATACCTTCATTGAGCTTTGCGATATGCAAAAGAAAAGAGATGTGGATAATGACGTGATTAAGTTGAAGCTTTTTCCTTTCTCGTTGCGAGATCGCGCAAAAACTTGGTTTTCTTCTTTGCCTAAAAAAAGTATCGATTCTTGGGATAAGTGCAAAGATGCTTACATATCCAAGTATTTTCCGTCGGCTAAGATCATCTCCTTACGTAACGATATCATGAATTTCAAGCAACTTGATCATGAACACATTGCACAATCTTGGGAGAGGATGAAGTTAATGATTAGAAATTGTCCCGCTCATGGCTTGAGTTTGTGGACGATTATACAAATCTTTTACGCTGGCTTGAATTTTGCCTCTCGCAATATCTTGGACTCCGCCTCAGGTGGAACGTTCATGGAAATCACGCACTACAAGGAATATGCTAATACACGATGCTATTTTTTCGTCGCTACATCGTCACAGTTTTTAATTTACGACGATCTCACGATGAAAAACCAATCGTCGAAAACGGAGCGTCACAAATGAACAACAATGACGTTTTGATCAAAATCGTCATAACTTTTACGACGATTCCTGGATTGTCATAACCTTTACGACGATCCTAAATCTTCGTTGACGATCTAACCCAGTCCTACGTGGCAAAATTACGACGAAATCAAAACGTCATAGTAGAAATCAGCCCAACCCATTTCAATTGATCACATGGGCTGATTTTATTTTTTGGGGCTTTTTCTTATTAGGCCTTAGCCTATTTACAGACACTTCTAGTATTTTTTTCAATTTCTTTTATCATTATAATTTGGGCCATGGCCCTTTAGTGCCCAAATACATTTGGTCCAGTTTCAGTTTTGACCCTTTTTCATTTTTGAATTCAACAACTTTTTGTTTCAGAACTTGGTTTCATTTCTATTTGTTAGGCCTTTTTCAACCCAATTATTTGTCCAACACTATTTCATATTTCATATTCAAATCAAGAAAACTCGAAGTCGAATTAAAATCATCCATCATATAACATCACATAATACATCTCCCAGGTTTACATAACACAATAACTCAGCTCATGATACACAGGAATATAGCAAGAACACACAGAATTGTACAATAGAACAATGCCACATCTACTACTATTCCAACAGTACAATGGACTTCATTTCACTCTCCTATGAGACATGCTCGAGATGCGACAACTTGTCATCCTACAAGAACATTAATCAATCAAAAGGAAATAAATATAAAAAATATTAGAAATAAAAAGATTTTTGTTCATCCTGAAGATGATGTAAAAAGAAATGCGAACAAAAGCGAGGGAGACATGCACTTAGTTTCCACTCCATTTTCATCCCTAGTGCTAGTGCATCATTATTCTTAGTGGCTGTGTAAATTAAAGCTAGTGCATCATTATTCTTAAAGGCTGTGTAAATTAAAGAAGTGTGCAGTATGTGTAATATGTACTTTAGGAACCTTCCGGCGTGCCGCATCTCACTGAATTATTGTTGATGGTAGCTTTTTGGATCAATAAGCTGCTGCATATAGTGAGCTTGGGTTACATTTATTACACTAGTTATAAAAAGATGGATAAGAATACTGGCACAATAGAATACTCCTACTGCATATATAGTTAAATAAAGTTTGTGGAGTAAGTGTTAGCGATAGTTTAGCTAAGAAAAAGGAAGCTTCTTAAGGAAGTGAGGTTCGTGGGTGGTGCTGGAAACGGTAACAGATTCAGCTGTCAACATACATGGACAAAGAACAAGTAGCACCTAAACTTAGAAGGAAGGTCAGAATATACATACATACATACATAGTACATAAGAATAATATACGTACGAGGGAGAGAGGTTGGTCAATCTACGCTTTCACTATACGCAGACGTAATACCACTTCTAACTGATGAGATTATTTTAATTTTTTGTCATGTCTAGCTACAGTCATAGCTTGCCACACAACATGCTCAGCGAAGAAGTGAGCGTTCTCGCAAAAATCGATGTATGATTACTCAAAATCTCAAATGAAAGGATTCAAGCTTGCTTGCTAGTGCAGCCACAACATCAACTCGAAATTGATGTATGATCACTCAAAATCCCAGATGTAAGGATTCAAAGCCATAGCTGGTCCAGCCATGGCATCAACTCAGAACCGGAAAATGAATGTTGTGTGCAGGAGTTGGAATGTACCAAGTGCACAAGCTCATATCTAAGTATGTTGCTATCGAACCAAGGTAAAACATGAATGTGTTTGTTCAGCTGTGGTACTACCTCGATATATGTGGCGGAACTTCCACTCGGTGTCGTGCAAATCCTTGGCGACCTGCTCCTGAGACGGCCGCTGCTGGTTGTAGTCCTGCGTTCCTGGAACCAAACCAGAGAGCTTGAGCAAACAAGTTGACTGAAAGCGCAATGGCAAAAAGAGCATATTTAGCCTAGTAATTCGACAGGAAGTAATTGTTCTTATCATGGGTTCTCAACTAACACTATGTTTACCAAATAAGGTATAAAAGAACATTGATAATGATTTCCCCAATGCCATCTTAATAAGTACACCTCACAAACAGGGAAATTATTGTATTGATTTTTCATATTTCATGCACACAAAAGTTATAAATAGTAAGGATTCTAACATTGTCATCATGTAACTCAAAAAAAATTCTCAGTACTGTATTGTTATTATAGCTATACCTATACATATGAAAATTGTGTGCACGTGCCACAAAAAGGCTCCTTCAGCAGTTAAGAACAACAAATTAGAAGAAATTTGCTATATATACAGGGTTAATTAAAACAATAGGTATGTTTCCCTTTAAAAGAAGTATATGTTTTAACAGCAAGAACAAAAACTGTTAGTGAACTAAATAGAAAGCACACTTTTTATAGCCTGGGTTTTCAAGCTACCATCAACATCAGCATCGTGCAAGTCCTACTTAAGCAAGAGCGGAAGAAGGTTTTCAAGCTACCATCAGCATCGTGCAAGACCGCCTCTCCAAAGTCCAGGAAGAACTACAGAATGGTCTGGGTAGGAAACAGTTTAATGCAGATTATTAGACAATCTTTTATTAGTGTCGTAACTGAACTATTTGCACAAATCAGGAAGCAATAGTCATCCAATGTGAATCACTCTACGCACAATCAATCAGGCACATACAATTAAAGAACTGCAGAGTAAGTACATTTGCCTTTCTAGGATTAACAGTTAACTCTAGATCAAGCTCTCTAAGCACTCAAAAGTTCCAACAGTATTGCATGAAATTGCAATGTACAAGCACGATTCTAACCGAGATGATAAAAATTTCAAGAGACTTGAGCCCTTTCCACCAAAATGTAACTAGATAATTTGGCCAGTCAAGGTCTTACAAGCAGCAGCACGCCGGTGGAGGCCGTGGAGAGCGGATCAGAAAGCTTATCCTTAAAAATGAACCGCGCGAAGTAACCCTCCGACTCGGACGCTCACAACAAACAGTTCACACCCTAAAAGTATCAGCTCGTAGCACAAGCCCAGCTAATCAGCCAGCACTACAAATCACAGACATCAAGCAGTATCAACGGGTTTGAAAGAAAAAAATCCTCTTCGCCAGCCCCATGGAACCGGCTGGATACTAAACTAGCCCAGTCAGCCGGCCATGAATCTCGAGCTCCGGCCCGAACCAAGTCGGCCCGCGCGCATCCTTCCAGCCCAGCTCCAACGACCCTGCCAAGCTCCACAGACATGAGTGCATCCATATGCAGCCATTGGCATGATGCAATTACCACATTAGTGATTATACTTACGCCATTCATAGTCCCTGTGATGTACAACACAGACATGAGTGCATTCATATGCAGGAACATAATTTAATCCTTAAACCAGTTAAATGTTGAAGTGTTAAACCTATCAAATATAACTCCAACCTGATGCAGAAATGTGGGATCGGCGCTTTTTTTTAACTCGGGTCAAATAGGAAACATGTTGAAGTGCTAAAACCTATGGAATAGGAAATTCCCCAAACCCAGGTCAAAGCCTTCATATGTTAAAATCCATCTAGTGTCACCATGCTACAAACCATGGACCAGAGTCACGTAAAAAACTCTAGGCAAGCATGTTTAGCTAGAGGCACATTTACTAATCTGAACGACAAACAACTGAGCATTAGTGCCAAGCGATGCCTACGAGCGCTTCTGGCCAATTCCGGCACCCGCGTTCACAAATCAACCGGAGGTTCTGATGGCTGCAGTTTTGTCCTCAAGCCTCGAGACCACACGATCCAAAGTCATTTTTTAATTCTTCTTCTTGCTAATAACAGCTAGGTGAAACAAACCAACTTGACAGCAGTATATCTTTTTTTTGTTTGCGGTTAGTATATATTTTTTACATAGATAATAGTATACTATATTTGTGTACATGTGGATTCAGTCTGCAGCCGAGCATGTGTTTCGATTGTCAACTTACGCTGGGGCGATGAATGAATGATGATGCGTGCGTGCGTCCATCCCGCAGGGTGCAGCAGCAGCTGCCATGCTTCTCTTGACGCGTTCTGTATCTGCAAAAACACTTGTTAATCGCTCTGCCAAATTACCCAGGAGCAGGCGGCCGTCGGCCGTGCTGGGAGGGAAAGTGAGGAGGACGCGGCTGGTGGAGGCGCAGGTTGTAGAAGGGGATGGAAAGGGTTTCTTGGGCCGCGAACTTCGTTGAGGCGCCGCCGCAGTGGCGCTTTGCGTCAGACTCCTCCTCCCTGCTCTTGCGCTCTCTCGCCTGGGACGAGCACGATGCTAGAGCGTTCACGCCCTGGAAAAACCGGAACACAAGCACATCCAGTGTCATATCATGGAGCTTAAACGGCGAGGGAAGGAAGGAACCGCCGGTGGAATCCATCGTTACCTTGTGGGCGGCGGTGAGGGTGTCGGGGAGCTGCGCGAGCGACGCGGCGGACCAGCATTAGCGAGTTCTCCCGGAGCCGCTTCGGACGCCCGGACGCCACCGTGCACTGCGCCGAATAGATCAGATCAGAGAAAGCACGCACGCGTGAGGATCCATCCAACTCGGGAGTCGAGACAAAGAAAGAAAAAGAGGGATTTCGGTCAGGATCGATCAGGAGTACCGTGGATGCGGCGGAGGTGATGAGGCGGTGGTCCTCGAGGATGGTGTCGACGCGGGTGTGCACGCCATCCCAGAAGCGGTCGTCGGAAGCCAGGGCTGACGACGAGGAACGCCGCGGCGGAGTCCATCGGAGGGAGGGGTCAAAGGAGGACTAGGAGAAGGAAGGAAGGAGTCCCTGAATGACCTCCGCGACGCGCACGGCGCCGCCGCCACCGCCATCTCCCCACTCCTGCTCCGTCACGAGAGGACGGCGCCGCCGAATTTAGCCCTGGTGAGGTTCTAATTTGGGCAGCCTGGTCCGAGCGCCGGCCGTGGTGGATTTGAGGGGAGGGGAAGGGGCAGGAATGGATCTGGGGGAGGAGACAAAAATGGAGGGGGGGTGGATGGAATATGTCCACGAAGACAGGGCTAGGGTTTCGGCCAGGTGGACTGATGAGTGCCGTTGGATCCATGAGCATCCAACTTTCCCTAATAATAAAACAACTACTGCTTCTGTCGTCCCGCATTAAATTTGCCCCTAAGTTGAAAAAAATTACCCACCAATGCCACCCATAAGTTACAAAAACGATTCGTTTTCTGTTTTAAAATTCGCGGTCAAGGAGGTTGGTTCATCTACCGAAAGGCCCCTATAAATACCACATCCGTACAATAACCAGAATGGCTTGAGCATTCTACTAGCACCAGGGACACCCAAGTTCGACTCCCCACCCACCCACTTTCTACTTCTTTTTTTGTACTTGATTGATTTAGTTGGCTCTACCTTGCCCAAGTGTCATTTTACTAGATGGGCTGCACTCTTGCAACTTTGACCTAACTATTTTTTTAAACGTTTCTATTTTTTGCAGATTCAATTTTTTTTAATATTCATATCCTTTGAACTCTAACTCCAAATTTTGAAAGTTATATATGAAATAGCTTAAAAGAATATGTATATTTCAAATATAATATTATCTTTCATTTTAATTATTTCCAAAATTATGTTTACATCCTTAATTAATACCTTTCTTTATATGGGGCGTTTGAAAAAAATATTTTCATTATGCATGTACTTTTAGATTGGTTTTTTTCAATGGAGATTTTAATATACTGCAACCAAATTAATTCTTGATTTGAGTTACAGTTACAAACACATAGATCAACAAATCAGGAATGATGCTCTTATGCACATGCTATCATTGAGTATTAGAGTGTACTTTTCTATTTTCAATATAATGCATTATTTGTTAAGTATGATTAAGGCACACCGTAAAAGGTAAATTGATACCGATAACTAGGTAGATATTTTTTTGTCTAATAAATTGGACATAACTTTTATGTTTCTGCACAAAAACACTTATCATGTTGTTCTTCATATAGCACCGTGAAAGATTTCAAATGATTTGTCGGTGTCGACGAGCGTGTGTATGAGAGATGATTTTTTTCTTCTGTCGCAACGCACGGGCATATTTGCTATATTTTAAAAAGGTGTATTGAGAAATGAGTTTTCTAGAAAGAAAAAAAAACATCAAATAACAAAATGAGTTTTTTTGTGAAGGATCTACCATATATTTGTTGCAAAATTGGACCAAGCCAATTTTCTAAAATACTAGACCACATTTAATGTACAATTTACCAAATGATTGGGTGTCGAAAGTTTTGATCAACCTCTCGTGAAAAAGACAAATTTTCGTCGAGTCAGCTGAAAGCGGGTCAAATTTGAACTGCAGCTGCCTCATATTTGCTCTTTATTTTTTCCAAAAATGATTTCTAGGTACTCAGTTATCTATTTAATCAGAGAAACATCAAAAGTTTTCCAAGATTCACCACTAGGTAGGAACGGTCATACCCGTTGTTTTGACCGCATTTTGAAATGGACATGAAAAATTCAAAAAAAACCAAAAAAATGGAAAACCTTTGCATTGTGTCATTATATGTGACAAAGTTACCAGGTAAAATAATAACCTTGTAATACGGCAATTATTTTTAAAAAGTGTTTCTAGAAATGGGCTATCATGTGTGAAGATTCATGGGTTTCAAGCCAAATGATCAATCTTATGGCCACATCATGTGTGAAGATTCATGGGTTACGATATTTTTATAATCGTCGTAAAAGTTATGACGATCTCATCTTATGCGGTTACGACGTTTTTTGACTCACATCGTCGTAATTTATATGTAGATTTGATCCCCTCAAACGGTTTACCATGATCCCGGATGAAATCGTCATAGATATATGACGAATTCATCAACGACGTCTTAAAAAACGTCATGTATGAGCATATTTCTTGTAGTGACGTTAGGAGACGCTACAAAATTCCTAGACAATATCATGACCAACTACTCTCAGTGGCACACTGAAAGGTCACCTGCTAGCAAAAAGGTACACGCTATAGAAGAAATTAACTCACTTAGTGCTAAGATGGACGAGTTGATGAATTTGGTTGCTAGTAGAAATGCTCCTTTAGATCCTAATGACATGCCACTATCTTCCTTGATTGAGAGTAGCAACGCTAGTTTGGACGTTAATTTTGTTGGTAGGAACAACTTTGGCAACAACAATGCTTTTAGAGGAAACTATGTTCCTAGGCCTTTTCCTAGTAACTCCTCTAACAATTATGGCAATTCCTACAACAACACTTACGGAAATCACAACAAATTACCCTATGATTTAGAGAGTAATATCAAAGAGTTCATCAACTCTCAAAAGATTTTCAATGCGTCCATAGAGGAAAAACTACTCAAAATTGACGATTTGGCTAAGAGCGTTGATAGGATGTCTTGTGATATTGATGCTTTGAAAGTTAGATGTGCTCCTCCCAAGGTCAACTTGGATGGAACTTTAAAAGCTATGCGTGTCTCCATGAATGAGAGCAAAGAAAGAACCGCCCAAATTCGCGCTAGGCATGAATGGTTTAAAAGGGTGTGTTCTAGTGATGCAAATCACGAAGATCTTAAAGTGCTTGGTGTGACTCCTCTTGATCTTTGTTTTCGCATGTCAAACCTATTGATGAAGGGGCTGGATATGAATCCACTTTGGTTGAAAAACACCCCAATGATTCGGAGTCCGCCTATCTTGATGATAAAGGTGTGGAGAGTGGAGTAGAAGAAATCAAAATTTTGGGTAGTAATGAAACTCCCACTTTAGATTTCAAGGAATTGAATTATGATAGTTGCTCCTTGTTTGAATGCATTTCTTTGATGCAATCCATTGCAAACTCTCCACATGCTTATAGCCAAAGCAAAGCCTTTATCGCGCATATCGTAGATGCTATGATGAAATCTATTGAAGAGAAGTTCGAATTAGAAGTCTCTATACCTAGAAAACTTCATGATGAGTGGGAACCTACTATCAAAATCAAGATCAAAAACTATGAGTGCAATGCTTTGTGTGATTTGGGTGATAGTGTTTTCGCGATTCCAAAGTATTTATGTGATATTCTTGGTTTTCATGAGATTGAAGAGTGTTCTGTTAATTTGCATCTTGCGGATTCTACTGTCAAGAAACCCATGGGAAGGATCGATGATGTTCTTATTGTTGCAAATAAGAGCTATGTACCCGTGGATTTCATTGTACTTGACATAGATTGCAATCCTTCATGTCCCATTATTCTTGGTAGACCTTTCCTAAGGACTATTGATGCTATCATCGATATGAAGGAAGGGAATATTATATTTAAATTTACTCTAAAGAAGGGCATGGAGCACTTTCCTAGAAAGAAAATAAGATTGCCTTATGAATTTATGATGAGGGATACTTATGGTTTGAGCACCAAAGATGACTATACGTGATTTCATCACCTTTTGCCTAGCTAAGGGCGTTAAACAATAACGCTTGTTGGGAGGCAACCCAACGAATCTATCATTTTTCTTTCTGTTTTGTGTTTTCTACACTCTCATAATTCTGTTATGATTGTGTTTTTTGTGTTTCTTTTTGCGTTTGTGCCAAGCAAAACCGTTATGATTAGTCTTGGGGATGATCGTTTGGTCATGCTGGAAAAGACAGAAACTTTCTGCTCACGAAAAGAATTTTCAATTTTTTTCTGTAAGAGCTTTTGAGTTGATTATTTTTGCTGATGATTTCTACGCAAATTCTTCAGACTGTCATAATTGTTCAGAATTGTTAAAGTACCATAAGTATACTAAGTATACAGATTGCTACAGACTGGTCTGCTGTTAACAGATTCTGTTTTTGTTGTGTTGGTTGCTTATTTGATGAAACTATGGATAGTATCGGGGGGTATTAGCCATGGAAGATTGAAAATACAGTAACCCAACATCAACATAAGTAGAATTTAAGTTTGCTACAGTATCCAAGGAAGTGGTGGTTTGCTTTCTTATACTAATGTTATCACGAGTTTCGTGTTGTGAAGTTTTCAAGTTTTGGGTGAAGTTCCTATGGACAAAAAGATAAAGAGTGGCAAGAGCTCAAGCTTGGGGATGCCCAAGGCACCCCAAGATGATTCAAGTATGCCGTAAAAGCCTAAGCTTGGGGATGCCCCGGGAAGGCATCCCTTCTTTTGTCTTCAATCCATCGGTAACGTTACTTGGGGCTATATTTTTATTCACCACATGTTATGTGTTTTGCTTGGAGCGTCTTGTATCATAGGAGTATTTTATTTTTGTTGTGTCACAATCATCCTTGCTGCACACCTAGAGAGAGAGACATGCACTCACCGTGATTTTGTCGAGCTTCACTTATATCCTTTGGTAGACAATTCAGCTCACATGTGCTTCACTTATATCTTTCGAGCTAGTTAATTTTGCTCTATGTGCTTCACTTATATCTTTTAGAGCACGGCGGTGCGTGGCTTGGTAGTTGATCTATGCTTTGAAAGTAGTCTCAAAAGGGGTAATTATCCAAAGGGATATGAACACTTCCACCTTCATTTGCATTGAATAGTTAGAGAAGTTTGATTCATCTCAATTAGTTTTGAGTTGTGGTTGTGGTAATATTGAAGTTATGCTACTAAGGTGTTGTGGATCTAGAAATACTTGTGTTGAAGTTAGTGATTCCCGTAGCATGCACGTATGGTGAACCGCCATGTGATGAAGTCTGAGCATGATTAGTATGTTGATTGTCATCCTTTGTGTGGCGGTCGGGATCGCGCGATGGTTTATACCTACCAACCCTTCCCCTAGGAGTATGCGTTGAATGCTTTGTTTCGATTACTACTAAAACTTTTGCAAGAAGTATATGAGTTCTTCATGACTAATGTTGAGTCCATGGTTTAGATGCACTTTCACCTTCCACCATCACTATCTTCTTAGTGTCGTGCAACTTTCGCCGGTGCACAAAAACCCACCATTAGCCTCCTTCAAAACAGCCACCATACCTACCTACGATGACTTTTTCAAAGTCATTCCGAGATATATTGCCATGCAACTATCACCATGACATGTGCCACCACTTCTACATTGACATTGCATGATCGTAAGATAGCTAGCATGATGTTTCCATTAATGTCTATGCCATGCTAGATCATTGTCACGGTACACTACCGAAGGCATTCCATATAGAGTCATCGTTGCTCTAAGTTTTGAGTTGTAAGTGTGATGATCATCATTGATGGAGCATTGTCCCATGTGAGGAAATAAAAGAGGCCAGCGAAGCCCATATACAAAAAGAGTCCAAAGATGCCACCAGGGGGCGGTGGCTACTAGGCTTGTGGCCTCCCTGACGCCCCCTTACCTAGCTCCTTCGCCTATATATTCCCTAAAATACAGAAAAAATCAGGGAATCCACAAAAACACTTTTCCGCCGCCGCAAGCTTCCGTTTCCGCGAGATCTCATCTGGAGACCCATCCCGGTGCCCTGTCCGAGGGGACTTTGGAGTTGGAGGGCTTCTACATCAACATCATCACCCCTCCAATGACTTGTGAGTAGTTCACTTCGGACCTACGGGTCCGTAGTTAGTAGCTAGATGGCTTCTTCTCTCTCTTGGATCTTCAATACAAAGTTCTCCATGATCTTCATGGAGATCTATCTGATGTAATCCTCTTTGGCGGTGTGTTTGTCGAGATCCGATGAATTGTGGATTTGTGATCAGATTATCTATGATATATATTTGAGTCTTTGCTGATTTCTTATATGCATGATTTGATATCCTTGTAAGTCTCTCCGAGTCTTGGGTTTTGTTTAGCCAACTAGATCTATGATTCTTGCAATGGGAGAAGTGCTTGGTTTTGGAATCATACCGTGTGGTGACCTTTCCGAGTGACAGAAGGGGTAGCAAGGCACGCATCATGTTGTTGCCATCAAGGGTAACAAGATGGGCTTTTATCATACATATGAGATTGTCCATCTACATCATGTCATCTTGCTTAAGGCGTTACTCTGTTCTCATGAACTTAATACACTAGATGCATGCCGGATAGCGGTCGACGTGTGGAGTAATAGTAGTAGATGCAGAAAGTACCGGTCTACTTGTTTTGGACGTGATGCCTATAGATATAATCATTGACATAGATAACGTCACAACTTTGCGCGGTTCTATCAATTACTCGACAGTAATTCGTTCACCCACCGTCTACTTGCTTTCATGAGAGAAGCCACTAGTGAACACTACGCCCCCCGGGTCTATTCACACCTATCGTTTCCACTTTCGCTTTACTTTGCTTTGTTTCTTTTTGCTTTCAGTTCTCACTTGGCAAACAATCTATAAGGGATTGACAACCCCTTCATAGCGTTGGGTGCAAGCTCTTTGTGTTTGTGCAGGTACTTGTGATAATCCTTCACTGGATCGATACCTTGGTTCTCAAAACTGAGGGAAATACTTACCTCCGTTGTGCTACATCACCCTTTCCGCTTCGAGGGAACACCAACGCAAGGCTCCAAGGCCACGGGGGAATCCTTTGCATATTTGCCAAGGAAGTCCCTAAAGGCGTAGCCGTAGCAGAAGGATTCCTGGTGCCGTTGCTGAGGAGTATCAAGACAAGAATAGTCTCCCGTCAGCACGCTTGTTTCTGGCGCCGTTGGAAGGTCTTTTGTTGCAGTAGCAGAGACGTATCACTGAGCATTAGCTTTTAAGAGGCACGAGAGGCCCTCCGCTGCCAACAAGAATAGATAGGGTGAAAGAGGATCTCCGTGTCGGATACCTCTCGAAGGCTTAAAATTTTCCAACTTCTTTCCATTGAATAAGACAGAGAAAGAGATAGAGCTCACCATATTCATGACCACAGAGATTCAGAGTGGATTGAAACCCAGCTTAGTCATTATTGCTTGCAGATAGGTCTACTCCACCCGGTCATAAGCCTTCATCATGTCCAGTTTTAGAGCACAAAACATGTTCTTCTTGGCCTTGTTTCTCTTCATGAAATGCATACATTCATAAGAAGATATAATATTATCCGTAATCAAACGGTCAGGGACAGAAGCTGATTGTTCCTCCGAAACTATCTCTGGCAAAATTTGCTTTAAACGATTCGCAACAACCTTGGGAACAATCTTGTAAAGAATATTACACAGGGTTATTGGACGAAACTGTGAAAGGGTGGAGGGGTTTGGATACCTTTGGGTTGAGGACCAGAACTGTGTCATTGATGGAGGCCGGACTATGCATTATGTGGATCTATGACTCTGTTGTTGGAGCATGGGCTGAGCCAGCCCATCGGGGCACCCGGGGCCGTTTTTATACACTATAGCAGTAAATGCTTTAGCACGCACTGTTTGGGCCTCACGCCTCACGCGTGGGCAATGGGTTCAAGGCATGTATCTGCCATTCGTGTTGGAGCATCTATGATGTACACACTAGCTTTGGGCCCTCAAACGCGAGTGAACATGCCCGGACAGGTCCATGGATAGTGACCAAGCAGCCCACATTTTTTTCTTCTATGCAGCCGAATATTTCATATTTGATACCTTAAATCTATACAAAGCATGCAAAAGAAAAAATAAGTACTACATAGATAATATAAGCTAGCCTACTACTCATAGTCGTCGGAGATGTCAATGATCTGCGTGTCAGACTCCGGATAGATGGTCGTGCCTCAACTCCGCCTCCTCCTTCAGATGGATGAAGACCTCTTCGATCTTCGCCTCCCATGGGCAGAGGAAGAGACAGTTGGCCTCCACCTTGACCTCTATTTGGATGGAGTCGAGGATGATTTGCTGGTCCCCTGCCTACTTCGCCTGGGCCACCTTGAGCTCCGTCGGCTCCTCGGGCATGCCGAAACCTACAGCAGGAGGCGTCGGAGCCGCCTCGCCTGCATCGTCGTCCTCCTCCTCCTGTCGTGTTTCTTTCGTGGCCACATCTTGATCCACCTCCACATGCGTCTCCTCCACCTCCTCCTATGGCTTTGGCGAGTTCGGAGACAGGTCGACAGCGATACATGCCTTCACGCTTAGCTCGGATATCCTCAAGCAGCTGTAGGCACTCCTGGTGCGTAAGCATGGTATAGGTGGTGACCTTACGATGGGCCAAGGCTAGCGACGGACGCGAGCAAATGTATGAATGGCGGCGTGGAGGGGAGAGAGACGGATATGGAAATGGGATGCAACTAGGGTTGGGGTCAGCATGTGATGCGCCGAAGCGACGGTACACGATGCCCTCAATGCGTCCTCACCACCCTCATTGAAATCAAAGGATACACTCATTGAATGGATGGTTTCTGACCGATTCCGCATGGGTCCACGCGACCAGTCTGACGTGTTGGATACGCCCGGGCCTCCTCATATCAAGCACATATTTCGGTTGGATATAAGGTGTGCGAGTCAACGTGTTTAGGCTGGTATGAGGGGTCCGTTCGAGTCACATTTTTTTGACCGGTCAGTGATCGGGTTGTGCTCCTCGGTGTATAGGAGGGTTTTAGGCACCCGACTTTAGATGCTCTTAGCCTCACATGTGATGAAATTTAACCTTGGTCAAAAGGGATTTGGTTAGTGTAGAACTAGATTAAGGGTGTGTTTGGTTCAACAATGGATTCTGAAAATTAGTTTTGACTTGTGAGTTGGGAAAGTTGTGAACACAGAATCATGAAAAAGCTGGAAGTTGTAGGTTTCCTTTGCCTCCTAATGGCAATGCCGCGAGTCTGTCTCGTCTTTTGTGGCATTAGGGCCATGTAGATGTGGTAAAATCGACCCTTCCTGGTGGGAGAGCCTCGTTTTATGACGTGCTTTTTTAGTTTTGATAGGATCTATGTCCTTCTCAGATAGACGAAACGACGCCGGCTCTCTTAAGATGGAATGAGGTTCTTCCCGCCTAGACCCCATCTCAGTGGTGTGTGGAGGTTTGTCTCTCGCAGATCTCATGGGGTTCAGTTGTCGTATGTATTTGGTGGATCCACATGGATTTGGTCTTCGTTCATTTGCGTCCGTGTGTCTATAGGTTGGATCCTTCCGATCCACCATTCTCTTCATTATCAGTGGTTGTAGTTCTACATTGGTCGAGCATCTACGACCTTAGCAAGACGACTTCTCGATTGTCAACTACAACATGGTTTTACCCACTCTGGTGAGGGAGGGGCGGTGATGGTGGTGCGCCTTCGACTCGTTCTAGTGCTTTATAGTCATCGCTACATGGTCTACGGATCAGGATGTAAATTTTGCTCTTGGTATTCTTTATACTATCCTCATGAGACATTGTGAAGGCTGGACCAAAGAAAGGGTCTTCTTTCACTTGGCAAACTATTGCTATAGGGCTACACATATACTATAAAAGAGGTCATATTTGGAGTGCGCTTATGTCTCGCGTTCAGCGAGTTCAGCGTCCGAATCGCTGAAGCGCTCATGAGAATATAGGTCAGCCCAGTTCGCAGTAATACACTGCTTGCTTTATTTCGGGTATTGTTTCACGTTTTTATTTTGTTTTTTATTCCATTTTTACTTTTGTTTTCACTTTCAAATATTCTGAACATATATACTACAAAAAATACTTTACGTAATGTTTTAAGACAATGTTACTCCTGCATTTGAAAAATGTTGGATATATATACAAAAAATGTTAACCATGTATTAGAAAATGGTAAATTATCTTCAATATGTATATAAAAAAATTAATCAAGAATTTGAAAAAATGTTTAAAAAGTATTTCCAAAATGGTACACAAGCATTGGAAAAATGTTAAATGTATATAGAAAAAATGTTGACCAAGCATCAATAAAATAATGAATTTATTATCATTGCATATAAAAATGTTAATAAAAAAATAAAAAATGTTGAACAATATTTAAAAAATGGTAATCAAGCATGTGGAAAATGTCAAATGTGTATAGAAGAAATGTTGACCATCTATTAAAAAATGTTAATCGTACACTTTAAAAAAATGTTAATTGTGCATAGAAAAAATACTGACTATATTAAAACAATGTTAATTTTGAATTTTGAAAAAAGTTAATCAAGCATTCAAAAAATGTTTAAAGTGTGTATAAGAAAAATGTGAATTATGCATTCAAAATATATTAATCTTGTATCTGAAAATTGTTAATTATGCGATTAAGTTTTAGAAAATGTGTATAAAAATGCTGCGTATGTATTAAATTTTTTAATTTGTATTGGAAGTTTTTAAAACATGTGGTAGAAAATATATAAAACCAAAGGAACAAATAAAATAAGGAAAATATAAACAAAATAAACTAATAAGAAAAATAGAATGAAAAATAAAACCAAGGAAACAAATGAAATATGAAAGAAACAAATAGGGAAGGAAATGGAAAATAAAACCAAATAAAATAAATGAAAACCAAGAAAGATAGAAAGAGAAGTAAAGAAACAAGTAAAACGGAGAAAGAAAGGAAGAAAAGCCGATGAAAACAAAAGAACCTGAAGAATTAGTGGAAATCCGGTTTCGCTTGCTCCAAGCAGTTCGCACCCTTAGGACATGTTCGACTATTCACCAGCTCCATAAAATTACAAGATCTGCGGAGAGACTACGAACGCTCCCTTAATATCGAACATGGCTTACTAGTTTTTTTCCTTTGAGAAAACATGATTTAAGCGCAACGATGTAACAAGAAGATCGACGCAAGCGAACCAATCATCCCGTTTATGTGAGATATACCTCTCGGGCGTATCAGGATTTTTTTGAGCGATTCACGCATATGTGGAGAGCTGGAACAACTAGGAAAATAAACGTAGAGAGAGGGGGGGGGGGGGGGGGGGGGGGGGTGGGGGGTGGGGGGCATTGGATACGGGATAGCCCATCGAGGTATCTTAGTAAACGTGCACGCGACTATAGTTTTTCTTAATAAATTTTCTCCGTGTGTTCCCGGGTGTGACTTTTATTTTTGTGAGAGAGTACACTTGCAAATTGAAAAGGTAGGAAATATATAAATAAATAACATATAAAATAAAAAATATGTATTGTTTGTGAGAAACTACAAAATATCTAAAAACGAACATTATCACACCCTAGTCACAGGCACACCCAATAAAAAGAAAATGCAGATAATGATCTAAAGAAATCAAGGAGATCATAATTTTCTATTATTTCTTAAATAAAATCACACTTTCTCAGGTTTCCAAAAGGAAAATTAGACTTTCCTTGAAATGATGAGTATTTCTTTTGGAAAGCTCTCGACGTTGCCGCTCCTTGCAAGATCCAACGACCATCAACGATGCGTTAACATAATGGATACCAAGGTAAGATGAGTCTATAGGCTAGTACTAGCAAAAGGGCCCTTGCGTTACAACGGGAGAAAAAAATACCACACGCTTTTAATCTTTTTATAATTATTTTAATTTATTAAAATAATAAGCTAACTAACTAATGTAGTCAGTCCTATCCTATTTTGTTGAGAAATCAACCCATCCATTGTTAATTCCACCATGATGAGAAATTGAGCGGGACAAGCAAAGGAAAACAAAGAGGCTACGTGAATTGATCAATGCACTGCTATCTTATTTCACTCATGGGGAAGAGAATATGGGATCAGATGACAAACTGAAGGTGGTGTTCCATTCTCTGTCTCTACAACAATACAATCTTACATTCAATACATTCATTCATCAGCAAACAAATCCCCACAGAACAAAATTTCTTGCCGGTGTTTGGCACATGGTTGGAGGCATGGGGAGGGGATCTAACCAGATGCTGAGTTCCTGCCGGAGGAGGGGATACGATGAGGGGAGCAAGCGTTAGGCGCCTCTATGTGGCCATAAGGAGTCGCCGTTGCCGCGTCGTAACCTCGGAGTTTCCCGTGTGAGCCATGGAGGCCCGCCTCCACCCGCAAGTACTTCGCTCCGTCGTGCCGCCGCCGTTCTGCATCGAGCAAACGCATCATCCCCAGTCACTGTAGTTGTCGCGTTGATTTGATCCACAAGCGCTCGAGCGCCGAAACGGGGGCAGCAAGCTGGCAGAGGTACGGCCGCGGAGGCGGGTGGGTTGAGATCGACAACAGTGGTGGTTGAGGTCGGCCGGGGCGGCGAGTGGTGTGACAGCGGCCTGGGCACAGGCCAGGGTGGACCAGGGTCGACGCGATGCGCTCGAGCGCCGCAACGGGGGCAGTGAGCGGGGAGAGGTACGACCGCGGAGGCGGGTGGGTTGAGATCGACAGCGGTGGCGGTTGAGGTCGGCTGCGGCGGCGAGTGGTGTGGCGGCGGCCTGAGCACAGGTCAGGGTGACCCAGGGTCGACGGGAGGAGGCGAAGCGTACGAGTATAATTTTTGCAGCGAATCGTTTTTTCCTTTTGCGTTGCAGATAAATAATGGAGCACGGGTTGAATAACAAAAATTACAAGGCCTTTTTTATAAAAATGTCACGGTAGGTTTTCTGACGAAAACAATAACCGCTTTATTATTAGTATAGGTATAGAGATATATGTTTAGACTAAAAAAACATACGGCTTAGGTCAGTTCAAAAAAAGTACGGCATACATCAAGGACGCACTGGACAAGCAGATTCTCTTATCCAAATTATATAGTTTTATATGAGGCATTAGTTACTCCACACAATAACTATATTATCGGATTTATAATTTACGTCTATGATTTAATCAAGGTAGTTGGATCCGAACTGTATAGTTACGTAACATATCTTCCATGAAAAATAACGAGCCGTGTAATTGATGGAATATGTGCAATCGGTGGCTGATAAATATGTGGAGGAATCTACCCAAAATAATCAAGACGTGTGACTGATGGATTCTGTGACCAATACGGTGTTTAATCAGATGGAGCGCGGGTTGAATAATAAAAATTACAGATTTATTTTATAAAAATGCCGCGGTAGGTTTTCTGACGGAAGCAATAACCTCTTTATTATTAGGTATAGAAAAGCAACTCCAATGGAGCGACTCATTTCGTCCGTCGCCGTCCGTTTGGGTTGTGGCGGACACAAAAGTCGGCCCAACGCGCCGACCCAAACGAACGCGCGTCAGCTTGCCGACCCATTCCCGGCCCAATTTTCGGCTGGATTTGCGTCGGCACGGACACGAGACGGACCCTCGCGCGAGCGCCTACTCCTTTCCCCGGGCCCGCCGGTCGGTGGCTTCCATCGCCATTTCCCCCCAAAACCCTCTCGCCCGCGCGCGCTCCCGCTCCCGCCCCGCGCCCACCATGGACGGCGACCTCGACCTCGACGCCACAGCCGGCCTGGCCTCCCTCGCGTCCGACAACGGCAAGCCTCACGCCTCCCGGAAGGACGCCGCGCCAAAGTCGAAGAAGGTGTTGACGGCCGAACAACGGACAAAGGAGTCGGCCAAGAGGAAGGACCGGAGGCACGGACAGGCGCAAGGGCTGAAGCCATCGCGGCGGCCGCCGCGCGGCAGCAGGTCACCAACGCCCACGTCGCGGCGACAACGAGGGAGGCGCTCTGCATGTTGGGGTTAAACCCTAGCCAGCACGGCCTCGTCAACACCGCCGTGGCCGCCGCAGTCAGCACCGGCTCATCCTCCTTCCCTCGTGCTCTGCTATCCGACTCGCCCCGCGCGTCGTCTTGCAACCCGGTGCCCGGCTTCCATGTCTACCCGCAGGCCTCCCGCCTCTCGGGGGAGTGCTTGCTCGAGGTGAGCATGGTCGCGCCTTCCACGCCCGCACCCACGACCATCGACCTCAACGCCACACCGGTGGCCGGTGGCTCGTCATCCGGAGGCGCAAGGAAACGTGCAAGGCAGACGCCAGCCGACCAGCTGTCGGGCGCGCGCAACCTGTTCGACGGAATGCCGGCCGCCGGCCACGACGACTACATGCAGAACATGGTCTTCGAGGGTGGTGCGCAGGCCACTGGCTTCGATCCCGACGAGACACAAAGCCAGGATGGCCGAGGCTACAACGAAGATCAGGCTGCCTTCATGTGTGATCATCTCGCCGTCGACCTGGACCTGGACGGCTTCCCTCTCGACCATGAGTTCCCAGAGGACTACGGGCTAGAGGAAGAGGACGAGTGCGTCATCGAAGCGGAGCCTTTGTTTGAGGACGAGCTCGCCAACCAAGCGGACAGGACGGCACCGAAGCGCAAGAGCAAGCGAACCAAGGCATACACGGCGGCTGAGGACAAGCTTCTTTGCGAGTGTTGGAGAGACATTGGGCAAGACCCCAATACGGGCGTCGAACAAAAGCATTCAACCTTTTGGATTCGTGTTCACCGTGAGTTTAATGAGCGCAAGAAGTTTCCGACTTCTCAAATAGCAAGCGCGCGCGGGTGGTTGTACATTTCGAAGCGTTGGAGGGTGATCCAACAAGAGTGCAACAAGTTTTGTGCCACTTTTGAGAGCATCAAGGCCCGCCCCATGAGCGGCATCAGTGTGCAAGACATGGTATGATAGCAAGCCGCCCTCTTTTTGTGTCATCATGTACATGCTTTTGCATATCATTTTGTCAATATGCTTGCATGAAATACATTTGTAGGCATTTCAAGCGTTGGAGGCATTCAAGATCCAACACGATGGCAAGTGCTTCAACCTCTCCCATTGCTTTAGGGTGATCAAAGACGAGGAGAAGTTCAAGGCGCAATATGCCGGCCTCAAGTCGCGTGGTGGGAGCAAGCCATGGAGGAGGTTGGGGACGGCGAGAAGGCTCAACCGAGGGGGAAGACCAACTCCAAGAAGGAGGACAATCGGGATGCTCCATCGATCGCCTTGATCGCAACCGTGGAGGACGTGATCACCAAAAAGGACTCAAGGGAGGAGAAGCGCCGACAAGAAAGAGAAGAGCAAATAAACGCCTTCTTGGAGCTCCAAAGGAGGAGGCTTGATATGGAGGCGGAGAAGCAAGCACGGATGCTTGAGATGGAGGCGGAGAAGCAAGCCAAGATGCTAGAGATCGAGGCCGCCAATGCCAAGACCAAGGCCAAAGAAATGGCTCTCGCGAGCATGATGACCGGGGTGGAGATCATGAAGGTGGATCTCAACACCGTGTCGCCAAGGAAGAGGCCGTGGTTCGAGAAGATGCAAGCCAACATGCTCAACTTCGACAACGAGTGATCTATGGCGACGAGCGCCATATTTTTTGGATGCCAGCAGATGTGCTGGCATGACCACAGGGCCGCAATGGCGTGGTCGAACTCAAGTCCCACCATTTTTTGTGTGGTGGCATGTGTATCGGCCGGCTGGCGAGTGCGCCAACATGACCGTGGTGCTATTTCTTAAGGCCGGCATTGTATGCCGGCGCTGGCATGTTGCTGACATGAAACATGGTCGATGGCATGGTGCTGGAATGAAACATGGCCGCTGGCATAATCGGCCGCGGGCCCTTTTTAAAAAATATGTTGACTGCGGAGATGAAATGGGTCGGTCCTTGGACCCACTGCCGACCCAAATCTAAAACAGGGCGGACGCCGGACAGGCGACCGACCAAAACGGACAAATTCGTCGTCCGTTTGGGTCAGCCGGTTGGAATTGCTCTAAATGAAAGGCTCAATGTTACTACCCCTATATTAATATTTATTATGGACATAATAACTTAAACTAGTAACACATGTACGTTACTACTCTATGTTACTCACATTGTGAGTAGTTTTAATAAACGTGTAGGCGACTAGAGGGTTTCTTTTTTTAATAAATTTTCTCCGTGTGTTCCCAAGCGTGCATTTATTTTTTTTACAAAAATTCACTTACAAATTGAAAACGTAGGAAATATATAAATAAATAATATATAAAATAAAAAATATGTCTTGTTTGTGAGAAACTACAAAATATCTAAAATCGAACATTATCACACCCTAGTCACAGGCACACCCAATAATAAAAAAAATGCAGATCATGATCTAAAGAAATCAAGCAGATCATAATTTTCTCTTATTTCTCAAATAAAATCACGCTTTCAGGGGTTTCCAAAAGAAAAAAATCAGACTTTCCTTGAAATGATGAGTATTTTTTTTGGAAAGCTCTCGATGTTGCCGCTGCTTGCAAGATCCAACGGCCATCCACGATGCGCTGACATGTCCCGTGCCACACCTGGCACCTACTAGCGAGCAGCGAACACAGGCAAAGAGGTAGGCTCATCTCTCTGGGCGAGTTCTTTCCTCTCTTCTGGAGCAAAAGCTTCCAATCCATGGCGAGTTGTCTCCTCCCGCTGGGCGTTCTACTGCTCATCGGTGGATCTCTTGTGCTTGCTTATACAAGTCAAATCGTATTAGCGTTTTCTTTTCAATCGAATTTGTTCGTAATTAAGGCTGCTTAATTTGGTCTCTTCTTGCAGCGGCGGCATCGGGTGCGGCGGCGTTCCGAACGGGCAACACGACGGCCATCCACATCGGCAACACCAAGGCCTGCATCTCCGGCTACGGTGGTGCCGAGGATCCTGGCATGTCCTACAAGCTCTGCATCCCCTCCTGGGTCGCCTTCACCCCCAACGGCACCCTCTCCGGCGAGGCGGCCTTGAACCACGCCGCCGTCAGCCCCGGGACGGCCGTCTCTGGCTTCAAGCGCGTCCTCGGCTCCAGGCACTCTTGTTTTCTTCCCTCCTCTCATCTACGTACTCTGCCAACGTCGACGGTATTAATTCAAAGTGTTGCAGGATTTTTGAGGATGTGGTGAAGAGAGAGATGGAGCTGGTGCCGTACAAGCTGGTCGAGACCCAGGATGGAAGGTGCGCTATCCAGATCGAGACCGAGGAAGGCGGCGCCAAGGATATCGCCGCCGACCAAGTCGCCGGCATTCTCGTGTCCAAGCTGAAGCGGATGGCGGAGGCGCACCTTGGCCGCAAGATCAGGAACGTTCTAGTGACCGTCCCCTGGCACTCGAGGGACTACCAGAGGCACCTTCTCACAACGGCCGCCCGGCTCCATGGCGGCTTCTCCGCCACGAGGTACGTCGACGAGCACGTCGCGGCGGCCGCGGCGCACGGCCATCACGATAAGGCGCGAGAAGGCAAGGTCATCCTCGTCTTCCACATGGGCGGCCGCACGACCCACGCCACCATGTTTAAGTTTCAGGACGGCACGGCTCATCTCATCGGAGCAGCACGCCATGATGCCCACCTGGGCGGCGAGGACCTCACCGGCCGGCTCGTGGACCACTTCGTCAAGCTTATCAGGGAGAAGCACCGCCGGGACCTCCGCCGGGACGACGGCGCGCTCCGGGAGCTGAGGGCGGCGTGCGAGAGGGCCAAGAAGGCACTCACCTACTGGGATGCCACGCTCGTGAAGGCGGAGTCGCTCTTGGACGGCGCGGATTTCTTCGAGCCGCTCACGAGGGCCGAGTTCGAGGAGCTGAACCACGATCTGCTGGCGAGGGCCACGGGCATGGTGGACCAGCTGGTCACGTGGCGATGGCATCACACTCCCGGCCGGTGGGACAGCGTCGACGAGGTCATCCTCGTCGGCGGCAGCGTGAGCATCCCCAAGATCCTTGCGTTTTTCAGGGACTACTTCCATGGCCGGGAGCCAATTGTGGAGGAGGAAGCGGCGACTCGCGGCGCTGCTCTGCTTTCACGTCCCGAGTCTGCAATGTTCACATACGACAATTGCGATAGTTACTATTGCCGTGGAAGTCCTTTGGAGGTTATAAATAAAAGGGACTGTCTAGAACTCAGTCGACTAAGACTTTGCTATGTCTCAGTCGAATGACATCATCCACTTTTTTTTGAACAGTACGTCGTCTACATGTGATCTGCTTGTTTTAATCGCTTGTTCTGTCGCTGGCTTTATGTTGTTAGCTTGTTGGGCTAGTTTGTGGACTCGGCTGTCTTCTGTCTGTTTTTTTTTGTGAGCTTAACTGATTTGGGCTGGATTGTGTTGTTTCTTGCTCTCTTTTTTTGGAAGGAATATTTATGAAGAACAAAAAAATGACAAGAAAAAAAAAACAGGTTGGAAAAGGAAAATGCCCGCCCATATAACCAATAAAGAAAGAGAAATGGACACGTTACAATATTACACACCATTAGGCACACAAGCTAAGAAAACCCCAAATAACTAGAAGTATAGACCGCTAGAGCTAAAAAATAAAATGAGAAAGAGGTAAATGATGGTTTTTATCTTCTATAGACCAGAAAAAGTGGTAGATAAAAGGACATGCAATAAAATAAAATGACAAAGGGATAAATGATAGATACTCTAATTCAAATATGATGAAATGGATTTTAGTCATTTAGTAAGAAACAAATGTTAAAACAAAAATAAAAATCAGACAGCACCACTTGTGTGCTTGTTGCGGGCTTGGAGTTGCAAGTCAAAAGGTTAGAAACTAAAGGCCAGTCGGGTAGGTAGACATGCAATTGCAGTTGGGTGGTGATACTACAGATGTGTGCCTAGTTTCAGACATGCCACTAACCCCCTCCCTCTCCTGCCACCCTCCAACATAACAAAAGGCCAGTTGCAGTCGGAAGGGTGGACACGCAGTTGCAATCAAAGACAATACTTGATGTTGCATGTCTAGTGTCAGACATGCAACTCCCCTTCTCCAGTCGCCACTCTCCAACAAACAAAGGTTAGTTGCAGTCGTTTGAGTAGACATGCAATTGCAATTAAGGGTTAACACGTGCAGTTGCAAGTGTATTGTTAGACATGCAATTGCCCCTCTCTTGTCGGTCTTCGAAGAAATAAAGGCCAGTTGCAATTGGATGGGTAGACATGCAATTGCAGTAGGAGGTGACCCTTGCAGTTGCATACCTAGTATGATACATGCAACTAACTCCCTCTCTCGTCATCCTCCGAGAAAACAAAAGGCCAGTTCCAATCATTTGGGTAGACATGCAGTTGCAGTCGAGGGCGACACTTGCAGTTGCATGCCTACTGTCAGGCATAAAACTGACCCCCCCCTACCCGCTACCCACCGACAAAATGAAGGTCAATTCCAATCATCTTGGTACACATGCAATTGCGATCGAGGGCGACATTTGCAGTTGCATGCCTAGTGTCACACATGCAACTACCCCCACCCACCCTCTCCTGCCGCCCTCCGACAAAACAATGATTAGTTATAGTCGAGAACGATACTTATAGTTGCATGCCCTATGTGAGACATGCAACTGCCCCCCTCTTCCACCGCCCACTGGAAAAAACAAAGGCCTATTGCAGTCGGGTGGGAAAAATAATTAAATATAAAATCCTCTATTATAAAAATACCATGTTAAACGATATTAAAATGAAAATAAAAAGGAAAGTTTATGAAGGAAATTTTTTACAAAAAATAGAAATATACTGCATATAATATACATACATACCATTGAAATAAACATAACAATTTCTTGCTAAAAAGGAGAAATAAACATAATCAACGTGTATCTCGTGACAAAAAACATGCTACCGTAAAACTTGTAGACCGACAAAAACAAACAAACAGGAAATAGAACGGTCTCTATTCTAATTTGCGGCAAGCCCATCACATGTAACTTCCCAGGCCCCTCCGATACGTATAAGACAAAAATACAAAAACAGGCCAGCTGCCTCCTACATGGGCCGGTTTCTCATGCAACAAAACAGCACACACTGATCACAAAGCAACAAAAAATCCAACGGTCAGGGGACGGTTAGGGGACTCGACTGAGACTTCCCAAAGTCTCAGTCGACTGAGATTTAGCAGCACCGTAAATAAAATTAAATAGATCGTAGGGTTTCTGAGTCTTGTGATGCTGCTAATAAAATTGTACTCTACTCTTTTGGATCATCATGCTGCTATAGATCATTATAGTCTTGTGCATGTCTGTTTGGATCAAAATTAACATAAATCTCAGTCTAACACGTCGATCTAAGCGGACGAGCCTCCATTTTCGTCCACGGATGACCCATTTGCATTGGTGCAGACAAAAGACAGAAATGCACGACATCCGCCCTTGTCCTCCGCATGCTCCATCACTCGACGACACATATGCCATTTTCCCTCTCTTCCATCGACAGCCAACACACCCGGGCACCCGGCCATCCCTTCCTCATCGCCGCCTAGTTCCGAAGGCCATGCCGCTATTGATGAATATGTTCTCATGAGAGAGTCCACGTGCCTAGAATCCATGTATATGTTCCTCAAGGCTGTGGTAGCAGTATTTGGCCCCGAAATACTTGAGAGAGCCAACTGATGTAGATACAACCTAATTGTTGGTGATCAATGCCGAAAGGGGGCTTTCTGGGGATGCTTAGTAGCATAGAATATATGCGCTCGGAGTGGAAGACCTATTCTTCGACTTGTCAAGGGCAGTATATAGGGGTCATATCAAAGCTTGCAGTGTCATATTTGAGGTCGTGACTTCGCAAGATCTCTGAATTTCGCACTCTTTCTTTGACATGGCCGGCTCCATGATGACATCAACGTGCTTCGGGGCTCTTCGGTGTTCGAGAGGCTTTCAGAAGACAAGTGCCCCAAGGTCAACTTTTAGATGAATGGCCACCACAACAAGAAAGGATACTACAAGAAAGGATCTATCCTGAGTGGAGTACTCTTGTCAAGATAATCTCAAACCCGACAGGAGAGAAGAGATAAAGATTTTCCCAAGCACAAGAGAGTGCTAGAAAGTATGTGGAGTGTGCTTTCAAAGTTCTTCAATTTCGATGGATCATCGTTCAGTATTCTGCTAGAACTTAGAGCACTAACAAATTGTGGTAGGTGATGACTGCTTAAGTGATTATGCACAACATGATTGTAGAGTATGAGCGTGATGTCGTGGGGATAACCCCGGGGTAGGCTCATCGAGCCTACTCCTTTGCCTTCAACCAAGAAGGAATAGCAAGAACCATTCTGCAAAGCCTAAGTCCCCCTGGCCGGCTAGGAAGCACCTACCGGCTGGGGGCGAGACGACCAATTCTCTGGCCGGCCAGGAAGCACCTGCCGGCTAGAGGCGAGACGGCTCATCCCGCTCCAAGTTGAGCTCGTCCCAGGCGGCATATGAGGCGATGTCGCTGGCCCTCATACGCAGCTGGTCCTCCATGGCCTGCAGCTCCCCCTTCGAGTCATCACGTTGTGCGACGAGCTTGCCCAAGTCCAGGTTCTGATACTAGGACTTGGCCAAGCGCAACGCCATGTAGGCACCAGCACGTGCGGCTGAGGCGCGCCAGGCGTCAAGGCGATCGCCACCAGCCGCAAGCCAGCCGGATAGCCGGCTCACCGACGCCGGCTCCACGGCTGCAGGCCACAGTGCCTTTATCATCGACGCGCCGGCACTCTGGAGCCGCTCCATGGATTCGGCCAGGACAAGCAGGCGGTCTCTGATGCCCACGCCAATCTCCTCCACAGTCCAGCCGGCGTTGGCATCCACCTCCGCACCAGCAGCGCGACGCTCCTTGCGGCTGGTCTTAATAGCCGTTTTAGCGGCTTCCCGTGACTCAGGGAAGATTACTGGGGCAGGGGATGGGGTGCGAAGAAGAATAAGAGGAGAGAGCAACAAAGAAGAAAAATCCAAGACAAAATGAAAGAAGGGCTTACGGTCGGAATGGGCGTCGGTCTCGTGGGCCTCCTCCAGGGCATCGCGCTCCCGCACTGTGCTCGCTTGGGCTGCACGGGAGAGCTCTTCCTGGAGGGCCACAGCCGTCTCCATCGCCTTAGCCAACTGCGCCTGCTTATGGATCAGGGCCTCCTCCTTCTCCTCCAAGGCGGCGTCCTTGACCTTCATCTCCTCGAGATGAGCCGTCTTGAGACGCTCCGTGTCGGCAGCATAGGAGGTGTCCCTCTCCTCAAGGGTGGTGCGCAGCTGCCCCAGCTCGGCCCGAAGGACCGCCTCGCGATCCTTCTTCTCCGTCTGGAGAAGACTTAGCTGCTGCTGGAGCTGTTGGCCCGCCTCGCGCAAGGCGTCTCACTCTGATACGGCAACGCCTAGCGGGCCCTGAAGATCAGCAACTTGGCCGTCAACCGCCTGGGTCTGGGCCCGCGGCGCGTTGTACGCGTGTACTTGGGCGTCATGAAGATCCTACGAGCAAAGCAAAAGAAAGCAAAGGAAGTAAGATTCGGCAAGACTAATTCATAGCCGGCCCGATTCTCGGAGGCTACACCCAGTGGGTGCACTAGCGCGTCCCCACTAAAAAAGCAAAGACAAGGCATAGCACGAAGAGATTCGGCCCGACCAATGCTTGGCCGGCCCGATTCTCGGGGGCTACACCGAGTGGGTGCGCTGGCGCGCCCCCACTGATTCAAGAGCAGAAAAAACCAAAACCAAGGCGATGAAGACGCAAAGGAGGAAGCACTCGCCCTGGCGCGTTCCTCCAGGCGCTTCAGATCGCTGTGGGCCACGTTGGCCGCTTGCTTCACCTTGACTCGGCTACTAGTAAACATCGCCACCAGTTCCGGGACATCATTGAGCGCGTCGCCTGGGCCATCGTTAGGCGCTCGGCATTGGCCACGCGCCAAGTCTTCATGAGCCGGCTCCCCGCGCTGGAGCCGGCTCTTGGAGCGGCTGGGCCACGGTTGGTCACGATGATGGCGCCGGCTCCACGTGGCTGGTTGGTGGCCGGATCCGTGGACGTTCCGGTCGGCGCCGTCTCTGCATCTGGGGGTGGATTGGCCGCCTCCGGCGCATCCATGGTCACCTCCGGCACCTCCAGGTTCAGCTCCGGCGCATCGCCTACCTCGGCCTCCGGCGTGTCGGGGATCACCTCGAGGTCCGCAGGTGTGGAGACGGCCGACTCGGGAGGCTTGGCCGCCTCGGTTCTCTAGGTGCGCCTCGGAGCCGCCTCGCTAGCTCACTCCTTCACGCGAGTTCGCTTGGAGGGGTCATGTCTAGCCTTCGTACGCTTCTCTTTGGGCTTCTCAGTCCGGCTGGGCTGAGATTGGCCCGCGGCCTTCTTCTTCGCCGCCACTTCCCAGCGAAGGGCGGATTGATCATCCACAGCCTTCTGGGCAGCGTCAGCCGCTGACCAGCCGGCTCGTTTGGCGGCGGAGGCGGTTTCTTCCTCCACGTCTTCTGCCTCCCTGCCATGCATGATTTGAGGAACCTATCCTCACTCGACAAAACAAAAAAAGACAGCGAAGGACTCTTACCCCGCCACGACGGGCACCTGCTTCCTGCTGGCGCCGGCTCGACGCTTCTTGGCGCCGCCTGCTCGCGCTCCGGCTGGAGGTCCAGGCGCGACGCGTTTGGAGGCCGGCTTGGAGGTTGTGGCACCCTTGTCCTTGTTCTTGGCCGCCTCGCCTGGCACGGCCGTCTCGCCAGCCTGGCGGCGGCCTCGGGTCATGGGAGGGCTGGTGAGTTCCTCCACGCCCTCAGCATCCTCCCCGAAGGCTGCATCATACGAACATGCAAGCTAGCTACCACACCAACTACTACTAGAAGTATACATGGGATAATAACACCTAATGACCTACAAACAAACACGCGCATAGGGCATACATGGGCTGCACCGCTGTAGTCACTCGCAGCCCCTTTTTCACATAATATTTTTATAGTTCAAAAATACTAATACAACTCGTATTTATTATTTTAATTACATGAGCATCAAATAATACATTAATAATTTTGAGAATTACGTGAACATCACTTTAAATAATAATATTTCTCTCAAAGTGAATACATGTATACCGGCTAAAAATACATGAATAGATGAGTATTTTATGAATCATTAAAAATATTTTAAAATAATACATGTATTACAATTAATAATTTCTATAGTAACCATAAATATTATTGTATTTATTTAATTTTATAAATAATATTTCGTATTTTACAATCACACGGACATTCTTTTAAAGAAGAACATTTTTTCGAATTATATGAACATTATATGAAATAAGTATGTTTTTAGAATTATATGAATATTATTTTAAATAAAATAGTTTTTGGGATTACATAGAAAATATTTTAATTACTTATTTCCTTTTTATTTATATGAATCATAATTTAAATAATGCCACATAATTCTGAGAAAGAAAAAAACTAACATGTGAAAAATGGGCCGCGGTGCTTTCCCATAGTTCATTACGAATAGCTATCCAACTACACTAGCATTTATTCATAGTCGGGTGGCTAACCAGATCGACCAGAAAGCCATTGGTCGTCAGTTCAAACCTTGGTGATGCAATACTTTTTGTATTAATAGTGTTGTTTCAATTTTTGGAAAAAAAATTGAGGGGCTTTTCATGAGAAAATTAAAATTTCAGGGAGTTTTCATAAAAAAAACGGGCCTTACGCCCTCATCCCCGCCTCCCAATCACTGATGGGTGGGCCTCGTGCCATGTTGGCGCTCCACATCAGCACCCTGTACGTACACAAGCGTAATTAGAATCGTAGATGCACGTTCAAGCCAAGTCCTGTCGTCGGTTCAATGTATGCTGCAAGTTTAATTTAGCATCAAATTGATTTTTCATGTCAAGTTCTGACATCTATGATGTAGTTGACTCTAAATTGTACATCATACAAAAACTTATTGTGGCGAATAAGACAACTTCAAACTGCCATGGGATAATGTTATTACCCCCTCTGATCCAGAGATACATCCGTTTGAGCGACAAGTAATATGAATTGGAGGGAGTACTGTGATTTGAAAATCTGTGATGATTATTTCAAACTGAAGGAAGAAAAAACGTGTAACAAAGAACATGGATACAATGGTACCATGAAAAAACATACAACCTTCTACCTGCCGTGCAACTTGCCAAACATTACATGTAAATTGTAAGTGCTAAGCATTTAAGTTTTAACCTTACTTTACTATATTTCAACATATGTTGTATGGTTTTGACATTAGTAGAAAACAGGTCTTTCGTTTGAACCTTTAGTCCCGGTTTGGTTTTTAGTCCCGCTTCCAACGGCTAGGAGCCGTCGGTGGGCACGGGCATCATTAGTCCTGGTTCAGTTTGGACCTATAGTCCCGATTTGGAGTATTTAACCAAAAACTACCACATTTCATGGAAACATGCCCAAAAACTACTACTTTACGATTTTGTGCGAAAAACTATCACTTTTACGTAATCCGTTGCAAAAAACTACCAAGTCGTTTAACCGCCCGCTTCGCCCACTCTAAGCACGAATCTGACCGGTTAGGCCCACTAACCAGCTACCACCGTGGCCAACCGTGCACTACCGCCCGTTGACGATGGTTAATGGCGCGTTTGCGGACTGAAGCGGTCGGGAGGAGCCGACATCCACCGCCACGTGGTTGTGTCGCCCGCACTGGTGCACCTTACGGGGTGTCGGAGAGTGTGTCTCCGCCTCTCCAACATTCGTCTCCGTGAGGGCCTCCGCCGCATCCCGTGCCCGCTGCCTTGCTCGGCGGGCACGACGCGCCATGACATCATCCGAGGACGGCCATGCTTCGTGCTCCGCGCGTCAACGGAGAGGTTGCGCTTCCGCCATGGTGTGGACACCAGACGGACCGCACCACCTCCGTTGAGGCACCAACGTCGTATCCAAGCACCGGTTGTGAGGATGCAATGGATTCCCGGCGTTGCGAATCCGAGCGCCGCTGTCTTGCGGCCACCTCTCGGGAGCGGCAAGGCGCAAGTCGGACGATCATCTTGTCCTCGGGGGCGCGTGGGACGAGCTCGAGGTCGATGGATCTAGAGGGAAGGAGTCAGATCCGTTGCCCGCCATGCCGAAGGTGAGCTTAGACGGGGGTGGGAGTGGAGGGGAATGAAATGAAGTGGCTAGAGTTTGGTCCGACGAGCGAATGAGGACGAACATATATGGAGTAGACGCGGGCCAGTGTGGGCCAGGCGGGCGTGTTCGGGCTATCCCATATTCGCATCATATTTGGGCTAGAAATGAGGGGTGCCGGTCAACCCAGACGTTTAAGGTCGGTTTAAGGGATCAGTCTAGAATGCTTTCTCGTGACCGGTTAGTGACCGGACGGCCTGTCCGGTCGTTTGATGAGACTTCGAGAAGTCCGGTTGTAGATGTTATTACTGTTGAGCTAATGCTATCGCATACAAAAATGATAGAGCTACCGCATCTCACATCGCTGGAACCAGTACTCCTAGCCTCGTAGTAGGAAAAGGACATGTAACTTCTTGCAACACCCTACCAAGTGGTCAGCTTGGTAAGCTATTAACAAAAAATAATAATTAAAAACTTCTTGCAACACCCGCCTCTATAACACTCGTCTCCGTTGGTGTTGATCATCGGCCGAGGGAAATGTGACCCTATCATTGCGGTAAGAGGAATTTGCAATAATAATGCCTCGGAAGTCAGAACTCCATTGCCTGTATGACAGAGGGAAAATGACGGGTGGAGTAGAGTAGCTACCTCGGGTACTGCTTCACTAGTACTCCTACTCCCAGAAAAGGACGGGTAACTGCTTGCAACACCCCGGATCCCTCTCCTCTATATAACACGGTCTTAGAGCATCTCAAGTAGAACCCTCAAACCCTTAAATGTAAAATCAGTTTTAAAGGTTGAGAATTGTCCATTTTTGACACTTTTAAATGTTGAAAAACAGGGGCAAAGACTAGAACCCTCAAACCCAACCCTTATAACGGAATATTCCGTTATAAGGGTTGGGTTTGAGGGTTCTACTCTTTGTCCCAACCCCAAACCTTAAAACTGTCATTTCATATATCACACATTTCATCACATTTCATCATATGACATATCACAAATTCAATCACATTTGACATAAAACAATAATCATTCTAGTTATTATTACAACACCGAATAAAACAATAATCATTCAAATCATTACAACAATGTTTGAGCAAATAACAACAATTGTTCGAATCAAATAGGACATAGAAAAGTAAAACAAAGATACATCATGGGCCAATACGCCGCCCATCCAACTACCAGTGGTGCTCTATTAGATCATCCCGGAGACGACCATGAGTGGTTGCATCCTCAATCTCACGATGTGCTTCAAGAAAGGCGTGTATGCGAGAAGGGTTTCTTTCCGGTTGCACACGCGTACCAACATTGTCATAGAAACAAGGGAGGTTTAACCCTCTCTCATCCTCTAGGATCATGTTGTGTAGAATCACACAACATTTCATGATGTTCACCAAGGTTTTCTTGTCCCAAAACCGAGCTGGACCCCGAACTATGGCAAACCTTGCTTGTAAAACACCAAAAGCTCTATCAATATCTTTGCGGGCTGCCTCTTGTGCCTTGGTGAAATGAGCCTCTTTTCTTGTTAAGGGCACCCCATTTTTCTCCTTGATGGACTTCACAAGAGTTGCCCATGAGGGATAGATGCCATCGGTAAGATAGTATCCCATTGAATACTCATTGTTCATGATTTTGAGTGTTCCCGGCAACCCAAAGAATGCATGCCAAATCCATGTGTCCTCCGATGCTACGACCTCAAGCACAATGGTAGCATCACTAAACCCCATGATCCACTCGTCGGTATAATCCGTGGGTATGCCATAAGCAAGTACCCGCATTGCCGCTGATATCTTTTGATATGCACTAAACCCCATGATACCGGCGGCGGATCTACGACGTTTAAAGTAATACGAGGCGGCCTCACAATCGATGACAATCTTCACAAACAAACTACGTCTCATCCGGTACCTTCTGCGAAAGAGACGAGGAGGGTATGTAGGTACCTCCGCGAAGTAGTCTCGCATCAAATGCTCGTGTCCGAGAGCGCGGTTCCGGTAGATGGTGAGTCGCCCCATCTTCGACCCTCTCCTCTGATCCAAAAGCTTCACGCGGTCTTCAAACGCTTGCACGTCGACGAGGAGGCTCATCATCTCGACGTCGTCGTCTTGCAACAACTCGTCAATGTCGGAATCGTCGGATGACGACCAATCCGACGAATCCGACAACGAGTCCATGTCGGCGTTGTTCAACTCCATCTACAATATGAGTGCCAAAATGTAAAAATGAAGAAAAAAGCAAAAATGTAAAAATGAAGAAAAAAGCAAAAATTCGAACCTGCAGAGGGCCGGCCGGGACGGGGCGGCGGCGCTGGGAGGGGCGGCCGGCATGGAGGCGGAGGCGGAGCGCCGGCCGGGGCGGAGGCGGAGGCGGAGGGCCGGCGTGGAGGCGGAGGCGGAGCGGAGGGCCGGCCGGGGCGGGGCGTGGCGGAGGGCGGGGCGGGCCGGGGCGGGGCGCTGCGGAGGGCGGGGCGGCGGCGGCAGAGGGCGGCCGGGGCGGGGCGTGGCGGCGGAGGGACGGCCGCGCGATGCGGGGGCCGCAGGCGGCGGAGGGCGGGCCGGCGGCGGCAGAGGGCGGCCGGGGCGGGGCGCAGGCGGCGGAGGGCGGCCGGGGCAGGGCGCAGGCGGCGGAGGGCGGGGCGGCGGAGCGGAGCGGCGGCGGCGCTGCGGAGGGAGGGAAGGAAGCTGAAACTTCCTCCCGCGCTCGCGAGGAAATGGATTGCAGGTTGGGGGGAGAAACTCCCCCCAACCCTCACTTCTACAGGCTGCGATGGCGTTTGAGGGTCGGACCTCTAAAAATATTTACGGATTTAAGGGTTTAAGGGTTCTAGTCTACGCCGTTTTTCGGACGAAAACTGTAAAAAAAGCGGTTATTTTTAAGGGTTTGGGGGTTTGAGGGTTCTACTAGAGATGCTCTTAGTCCGTGGGTGTTATCGTGGCCACCCTAACAACAAGGAGAGCAGCAAGAAATGGGGCACGCGGGTGCCTCGCTCCCCGCTTCCTCGTTTCAGGTGGCCGGCTTCCTCGTTTCACCTGTGAAGGTAAAGACCAGTATGATCCAGTACTGCTTGATTATTGATCCATCCCTACGTTGATCGGTTGGCTTGATTGCACTCAATTTCTCGCTTTTCAGCTGCTCTCTGCTGGACCTCTTCAGCTCTTCTCTGCTGGACAAACCGTCTGGTTTGATGACCCACTAGGGTAAGTAACCGAAGAACTAGCTGCCAGATCTCTCTCTCTCTCTCTCAAGCAAACCATTGTTGCATGTAGTTTAAGCGACCAAGCTGCTAATCATTTGAGTGCCGCAGGTTGCCATACAACATGGGATACTTCAAACTCAAAGTGTTGCTCCTGTTGATTCTTGCACCGACGATGGCATATTGCACCCAGTCCCACTGCCCCTCCTCCATGTACGGTATGTTGGTTTCTTTCCCTTTACCATTCCCGTGCAAATTATTTTCTTGGTTCCTTTTAGATCTAGGGTTCCGTGCAATTGGCTCCTTTTAGATCTAAAGGAGTACATTTTTTTTGAGAGGGAATACTACGTATACACCACGTTGGAGTAGACCATAAGTGACTGCAATAGGCCTGGATTTCACATAAATGATCCATATAAAAATATTAAATTTGCGGCCACGGTTTTTATTTGGTTAGTACTGCACATAACATCCATACAGATATATTGTTATTACTCTCCTTGTTACAAAATGTGTAGCTGCTGCCTGTGACCGTGGAAATGTCAAATGTGATAATGTCATACCTGAAACAATACTCACATTAGATTAGTAGTCACATTAATTAGATATCAGGAAAATTCAATAACTGAACTGTTCGTCTGTTCACGCGTGCGTTTGAACACTGAAGATTGTGAAACCAAATGCTAGCTTCATGAACTGTATGCCCCCAAAAGCTGGTGTCTTGGTGATAGTATGGCCCTATTTGTTTTAGAAGTTCCGGGACTTTTTTTTAGTCCCAACTTAAAAGTCCCTAGTCCCTATCCGTTTGTTTTCAGGGACTAAATAGGGACTAGAAGTCATTAAATGACATGTAAAAAGACCATGTTACCTTTAGTAGTGTAGTAGTAGTTATTAAATGATATGCTAAAAGTAAGGGCATTGTTGAAAAAAGTGTCAAAAAGTCTCAAAAAGACCCTCTCATACCGATTTCTCCAAATATTCCAAATACCCTCTTCGGTCGGTCGGTTAGAAGTTGCAATTTACACGTCATAGTTTACTCCACAATAGCCAATGCAGTGCTGTAGCTCAAATCAAAAAGTCAAAGAGTAGGTTGCTTTATTGATTCCGATTGTTTTCTCCCCTTGAATGTAGCACCAAATTAGACTAGTATCTGTTTAACTAAAACTAACATGTTTTTATCCGCCCACACCAGACCACGTTGTCAACTCGGAGAGGGCTCTTCAGTTCCCAGTGTTCCACAAAGAACACTCCTGTGTCCAAAAATCCCTGAACCATCTCTGGCCAACCGAGGAGGTGAAGCTGCGCATTGATGTCATGAAGAACCTCAGCATAAACAACTTCCCCTATTTAATGCCAATCAAAATTGGCACCCCACCCATATGGAATTCGGCTGCTATACGTACGACATTTCTCGTACGATAAACGTCCGACGCTACGTGGCAGCAGCTACTTACGACGCGCGGGGCAACGGAACTGCATCGTGCACATGCTGGGCTTGGGTTCGGGCCGGGGCTGGATCTGCGTGCATCTCCTGTCCTGGTAGGCCCCACCTCTTAAAAAGTAATTTCTTTTTTCTTTTTTCAACTAGCTGGACTATGCTGCCTTATCCCCTAGCTGGACTGCGCTACCTTATTCCTTTGATGGCTTGGACGGAGTGTTCTAGCTGCTACCAGGTGCTACCTTGCCATCTCGTGTGATACTACTCCGTAAGAATATTTCAGCAAGCAAAGTGAGATCAATGAGAGAAGCAAGATTGAGATACAAGCGATAGCAGCCTCATAGATGAAGCTAGCGACAGAGGTAAGGTTGCTCTGCAGTTGAGCTCGTCGGAGGCGCAAGTCATGGCGTGCTGTCGACTGGATGCTGGGCTGGGCGGGGCGTTAATTTTGGCATGCTCCCAACTGGTGGAGGGGATGCACAACGAGATAAGAAGGGGGTGTTGGTTGGCTGGCTGCAGGGAAGGAGGCAAGGAGCAGGCTTGCTGCATCGAATGGCAGAGGTGACCGACAAATTGCAGAGCCCCAGTGGCAAGGTGAGTGGCAATTTTCTTGAAGGTCCTTAGTAGGAAATTTAGTGCATAAGATCACATATATCTTGCCCAGACAGGAGCGTGCTTAGAAGTAGTCAATTCATGCTTAAATCTGGCTAGTGTTGAATCTGGTAATTGAGACCAAATAGGATGCAGTATAATATGATTATACTATATTACTGTAATCGACAATGTGATTATCCATCAATATAAAGTTACTAATTCAATATGGGATTTCAAAAAATATTCTGGTCATACAAAACATAGTGACACACAGTGTTGAAGGATAATCATGGTTGCAATGACCAGTATAAATCAGCAAGTTATAAGAGGAAAAAAGAAGTTCTTTAAAAGAGACTATAAATTTACATGCCTTTCTTCCTTTTTGACTTGACGCTCCATTTGTATCTTTTGGTACCTGCTTCTTCTTCGCTCTCAATCTTTTGACTACTTGATCTACTTTAGATTCCTTTCTCTTTGAGGGAGGGCGACCTACACTGCGAACAGGGACTGGGCTATGTACAACTTTTTCTTTGTTGAACGTTGTATCTCCATGTTTTGAAGTAGGATCCACCTCCTGAATTATATGGCACTAGTGGAAAACGGGCCTTTGGCCGGGACCATTTAGTCCCGGCCTGTCTCTGGGCCGGGACTAAAGGCCCGGCCACGTCGCCCCAATTCTCACTGCCTCCCTCGAGGCTTTAGTCCCGGCCCGTAAGGAGCGTTTAGTCCCGGTTCGTGTCCCAAACCGGGACTAAAGGGCTACGCGGCGGGCAGTGGTGGTGGCAACCGTTCGTATCCCCCTTTAGTCCCGGTTGGTGGCTCAACCCGGGACTAAAGGACTAACACGTGGCCTGCCGTAGTGGTGGCGACGGTTGGTATACCTCTTTAGTCCCGGTTGGTGGCTCAACCCGGGACTAAAGACCCAAACGGTTTGCATCCCGCGTCGTTTTGGGCGATGAAAAGCACGAACCGAAGCGTACAGTCGCCATTTCTCTGTTTCTTCTTCTCTCTCGCTCTCCCTCTCTGTTCTTCTCCTCTCTTCTTCCCTTCTCTTCTTCCACCATGCCAACTAGCTTTCATAAGGTGCTCGCACATGGCACGACCATGCTCGATGTCGTGTACACGAACCTGAGCAGCGAGGTGCCGTTTTTTCTTCAACAGTTGAAGGAAAAATGGTTTGACAACGCAGTGGATCATGAGAAGTTCTTGGTGCTTGATCTGGAGTACACGGCCGATCAACGCGGTGTTGCCGTCATCCAACTATGCTTCGCACGCCATGTCTTGATCTTCCAATGGGCGAGGTAAGTTTTGAGGCTTTCTTTGATCCAAGGTAATGACATTGTAAGTTTATTTGTTTCAATCATAGTTGGTTCCCTTCAAATAGTTGTAGTGAAACAATTTTGATTAGTTGAAGGGGAGCACAATCTAATTGGAATAGTGTTCCATAATCTGAAAAATCGTATTAGAATCAACTAGTGTTTAATATGTTCCATTGGAATCATAGTTGGTTCCCTTCAAATAGTTGTAGTGAAACAATTTTGATTAGTTGAAGGGGAACACAATCTGATTGGAGTAGTGTTCCATAATCTGAAAAATCATATTAGAATCAACTAGTGTTTAATATGTTCCATTGGAATCATAGTTGGTTCGCTTCAAATAGTTGTAGTGAAACAATTTTGATTAGTTGAAGGGAACACAATCTGATTGGAATAGTGTTCCACAATCTGAAAAATGTGATTGGTTCAATATGTTCCATTGAAATCATAGTTGTAGTGATACAATTTTATGCGGTGTTCTTTGATCCAAGGTTATGAAAATTGAATATAGCTAGTGATCTCTCTAGGTTCCATTGGATAGCAATATGATATGTCATAGTCATGAAAATTGCATATAGCTAGTGATCTCTCTAGGTTCCATTGGATAGCTATAGTGATCTCTCTAGGTTCCATTGCATATGTTCTATTTGAATCCTAAAGATAATTTTCTCTTTAGTTGTAGTGAAACATGTTTCCTTATTGCAGCAGTATGTACATTTATTCCATTTTAATTTGTTTCTGTTGCAGGAGTGACAAGCATTGTCCAGAACTCATGGACTTCCTTCGCAGCGGCATCACTTTTGCTTCCGTTGACATAAGGAACGACAAGCTGAAGATGAGGCACAACTTCGGTATTGAGATACCAGCTGGTTGCCTCGTTGATCTCCAAACGATATTCAGGCTTCGACATGACAGGACTTCGATGGCTCATATGGCAGTTGCCTTGATCGACGATTCATATGCTGATATGAAGACCACTTTCCCAAAGTCTCAGCACAAACTTTGGGAGAAGGGCCCACTTGATGATATCAACATTGAGTATGCAACAAAAGATGCATATGTTTCATACGAGTTGTACCGCAAGATTCGAGTCGTCCACTATGGCCAGCGTCACCTCGAGGAAAGTGGACATTCTGATTTAGATGATTCAGACGAGTAGTGTTCTGAACGTCGAACACTTGTATATATATCTATGGTAGCTATTATTATGTACTGTTTGGACTAGTATCATTTACTTCTTGGACCAATTTATATATGTCTAGTTTCTGTTTGTGCCATTATAGTTTCCAAATTTGAATGGTTTAGCCCTTTCTAACTTCATTTGCTACTTTTGAATGGTTTAGCCCTTTCTAACTTCATGGTATCATGCATTTCGACCACATATATATACAAAAAGTCTTCAGTTCAAATAAGTTCAAAAAATGAAATCCCTTTTGTAATAGATCTGTTTTTGATTAAAACAGTCATTATAAAATGAAAGACCATTAGTCCCACGTGGCGTGCAGTGGAATGGTGCATTTCAAAATTCAAACAGTCATTTACAAAATTTGTGATGTGCCTTAGAATGGTGCATTTTGAACACACAAAAAGTATGGAGTTCAAATAAGTTCAAAAAAAATGAAATCCCTTTGTAAGAGATGAGTTCTCGTTCGAAACGCTGCTACTTCGATAGAGATTGTCCGTTTTGTACACGAACTGCATCCAGTTTTTGTCGTAGCCCTCTCAACTTTTTAACACATGCTATGTGGGTGAAATGATGATAGCATGCCAACTTTCAACAATTTCAGAGTTCATTTGTAGTGCTTTTCAATTTCAGGGCAACTAGCTCAAAAAAAAAAGTAAATGCACGAAATATACCAAATGAAGTTAGAAATTGTTGAAATTTTGTGATGTGCCTTAAAATGGTGCATTTTGAATACACAAAAAGTATGGAGTTCAAATAAGTTCAAAAAAATGAAATCCCTTTGTAAGAGATGAGTTCTCGTTCGAAATGCTGCTACTGAGAGAGAGATTGTCCGTTTTGTACACGAACTGCATCTAGTTTTTGTCGTAGCCCTCTCAACTTTTTAACACATGCTATGTGGGTGAAATGATGATAGCATGCCAACTTTCAACATTTTCACAATTCATTTGTAGTGCTTTTCAATTTCAGGGTCAACTAGCTCAAAAAAAATAAGTAAATGCACGAAATATACCAAATGAAGTCAGAAATTGTTGAAATTTTCTGATGTGCCTTAGAATGGTGCATTTTGAACACACAAAAAGTATGAAGTTCAAATAAGTTCAAAAATAATGAAATCCCTTTGTAAGAGATGAGTTCTCGTTCGAAACGCTCCTACTTCGAGAGAGATTGTCCGTTTTGTACACGAACTGCATCCAGTTTTTGTCGTAGCCCTCTCAACTTTTTAACACATGCTATGTGGGTGAAATGATGATAACATGCGAACTTTCAACATTTTCAGAGTTCATTTGTAGTGCTTTTTAATTTCAGGGTCAACTAGCTCAAAAAAATAAGTAAATGCACGAAATATACCAAATGAAGTCAGAAATTGTTGAAATTTTGTGATGTGCCTTAGAATGGTGCATTTTGAACACACAAAAAGTATGGAGTTCAAATAAGTTCAAAAAATGAAATCCCTTTGTAAGAGATGAGTTCTCGTTCGAAACGCTGCTACTTCGAGAGATAATAGTTTCGATAGTCAAAATTATTAATTATGAAAATAAAAAATAGTTTTGCATTATTTATTCAATTTGAAACACTTTTCATTATCATAGTTTTGTCAAATTCTCTAATATGCAAAAATAATTTTTCATAAACATAGTTTTTAATTGAAAATAATAAAATAGATAATAGTTTGGATAGTCAAAATTATTAATTATGAAAATATAAAATAGTTTTGCATTATTTATTAAATTTGAAACACTTTTCATTATCATAGTTTTGTCAAATTCTCAAATATGCAAAAAGAATTTTTAATAAACATAATTTTTAATTGAAAATAACAAAATAAATAATAGTTTGGATAGTCAAAATTATTAATTATGAAAATAGAAAATAGTTTTGCATTATTTATTCAATTTGAAACACTTTTCATTATCATAGTTTTGTCAAATTCTCAAATATGCAAAAAGAATTTTTAATAAACATAGTTTTTAATTGAAAATAAAAAAATAGATAATAGTTTGGATAGTCAAAATTATTAATTTTGAAAATAGAAAATATTTTTGAATTATTTATTCAATTTCAAACACTTTTCATTATCATAGTTTTGTCAAATTCTCAAATATGCAAAAAGAATTTTTAATAAACATAGTTTTTTATTGAAAATAACAAAATAAGTTAATAGTTTGGATAGTCAAAATAATTAATTTTGAAAATAGAAAAAAATTGAAACTATATGAGAAATCATGGACAAAATTCAACCTAAATTCAAAGTGAACTCACTTTGAATTCAGATTGAATTTTCTGCACAATTTCGAATATAGTTTCAATTTTCAGTAAGTTTAGGCCCGTAATCCTGCTTTAGAGAGGAGCTCGATGGACAAGCTGCGACGGGGCTTATAAACAAGTGTTAGTCCCACTCGTTGGGCGAGGTGGGACTAAACTTATCGTGCAGCCGAGGAGGGGCTTTAGTCCCGGGTGGAGCCACGACCCGGGACTAAAGACACCCTTTAGTCCCGGCTCGAGCCAAGCACCGGGACTAAAGACCCCCTGCTTCCCGCCTCTTGGTCTGCCCGAAAAGAGGCCTTTAGTCCCGGGGTGTGGCTCCACCCGGGACTAAAGGGGGTATGTAGTCCCGGCTCGAGCCACGCACCGGGACTATAGATCCACCTATATAAGCGGGACTTCGAAAATTTCCAACCCAAATCGTCCATTTTTCTTCTTCTTCCTCTCGTTCTCCTGCCCGGCGCGGCACAACGACGAACTCGACGACGCCGTCAGGCTGCCCGCCGTCCTGCTCGCCGCCACCTTCCGTCCTCCTCGCCGTTGGCCGTCCTCCTCGCCGTCGCGCCGTCCTCCTCGCCGTCCTCCTCGCCGTTGCGCCGTCCTCCTCGCCGCCGCGCCGTCCTCCTCGCCGCGCGCCGTCGACACGTCCGGTCGATAAGCCCCCCGCCCCCTCCTCCCCAACACTCCGGCCAGTAGAAGAAAAGAAGAAAAAGGAGAAGAGAAGAAGAAAAAGGAGAAGAAAGGAAGAAAAAGGAGAAGAAAAGAAGAAAAAGAAAAAGATTTTTTTTGTCATTTAATTCCTATTTTTATTAGGTTTGTGCTAGATTATTAGGGTTAGTAATATTTAGAATTAGGTTAGGGTTACAAGAAGAAGAAATATGAACAAAAATAAGAAAATAAGATCAGGAAAAATGAAAATAAGAAGAGGAGGAGAAGAAAAGAAGAAAAAGGAGAATAAGAAGAGGAGGAGAGGAGAAGAAGAGGAAAAATAGAAGAAGAGGAGAAGTAGAAGAAGAGAAAAAATTAGAAGAGGAGGAGAGGAGTAGTAGAAGAAGAGAAGAGGAGAAGTACTACAAGAAGAGGAGAAGTAGAAGTAGAAGAAGAAGTAGAAGAAGAGGAGAAATAGAAGAAGAGGAAAAATTAGTTTAGGGTTACGAGAAGAAGAAATATTTTTTTTTGTCATTTAATTTTGCTATTGTATAGTATATATGCTTAAGTGTTAATAGTGTTTCTTAAATTATTGCTTAATTTTGCTATTGTATATGCTTAAGTGTTAATAGTTTAATTTTGCTATTGTATATGCTTAAGTGTTAATAGTTTATTTTTAGCAAGAAAATTAATAGAACTAGTTTATTTTTTTAGTTCATTTTACGATGCCTATCCCGCATCCTCGTCGTCGACTCGGCGGACGACACCTGCTTGATCAGAGGGGCCCTGTCCGGGACTCAGCTCCGCCCGGCTGGTATTGGGAGGTGCTACCTTCCGGGGGGCGTAGGTTGGTGAGGAGCCAGCCCGTCGTTGACCCGATCCTTGTTTGGTGGCGGTCGTGTGGGCCAGTGAGGGTGCCGAGGCTTCCGGACACCGCGGAGGTGGTACGTCACCGTGTCAGCGAGGAGGATGAGCACGTCCGTCGCTACATGGTTGCGTTGGAGGGCAGGTTCGAGCATACCTGGCAGGTTCTTCGGGGATCTCACTGGAGCTATGATCCTGTGATGGTTCCTTCTCTTTGGGTGTCCACCGCCCGCGCCGATACCCGTCGGGCGCTATGGTTCTAGATGTATCAGTGATGCTATATGTATGATAGTATTCGAGGAGTATTAGTGATAATATTCGACGATGTACGGACAAAAGTGATGATGTATTAGCTTATAATTGAATGCATGCTAATTTGAATACTACTTTATTTTACGATTTGGTTTTTCTTATTGAATGCTCAAATTGGAAAAGTACTCCTACTTTGAATACTATGCAAAAATCTAGGAGTCCCGGGTGGAGCCACGACCCAGGACTTAAGTTGTTTTGGAAGGGAGTTCCTGATAGAATAATTCTTTTTTGATACAAAGGTTAAGAGAATCTGTTTTTTGCAGAACTATGGATCCACATATCAGGAACCTCGAAGAGGAAGAACTTCTCGAAGATATAATCAAAGACGGCCCCGACGTTGAACCAGCTGAATCTCCGTCATCATATCTAAACCAGGACGTTGGAATGGAGGTCGAGCGACACGAAGATGAAGCCGATGGGGCAGGAGATAGGTTCAATGACGGAAAAGGTGATAGCTCCACTGATGGAGAAGCCGGTGAAGAGGAGAAGTCCGGCGAGGTATACATATGAAGTTCGACAATCACTTGTAATATGTGAAAAATATTGGAGATAGCTCTATATTGTATACATATACATTCATTTGATGAATGTTTCTCCCTCTTAGGCCTCCACATCAAGCAAAACTACGAAACGAGGCCCGACTAGAAAGTTGGATGCACGGACGCATTACACATTTGAGGTGATATTTCCTACGGGCGAACCCAAGCTTCCTAAGAATGCTGGTGACACATTCAAGAAGCAATGCGGATTTCTCGTTAGGGATCACGTCCCGATCAGCGTTCGGGAGTGGAACAAGCGCAAAGGGGCAGCCGATAGTGACTATGTTGCCGAAAGGTACAAAGATAATCTTTGGAATGATCTCATGTCACATTTCAACCTGCCAGAATGTGAGAATGAAGACGCCGCAGACAAACTGAGGGCCAAAGTCAAGCAGTGGACTCTGAAGAAGATGGTCGAACTGTTCCGTAGCTGGAAGAAGAAGCTATGGAAAAACTATCTGAAGACAAAGAAAGTGCCAGTATTCGAGGGGTATCTAGCCAAGCAGGCGAATCACTGGAAGGCATTTCAAGAGTACAAGGAGTCAGAAGATGCCCAGGCATTATCAGAAAAGAACAAGATAAATGCCGACAAGAAGAAATATCACCACAAGCTGGGGCCAGGGGGCTATGAGACTGCCATCCCAAAGTGGGATAAGGAAGAGCAAGATCTGATAGATAAAGGCATCGTACCTGAACCACTCAGTGATGAGTGGGAATTGAGAGCAAGAAATTGGTTCCTTGCGCATGGTGGGTCGTACGACGAAACAACAGGGGACCTCATCTGCAATGACAATCTTAGGATACCCAGGGAGAATTGGAAAAGGATAGTGAAAGAAATTAAGGAGGGACAAAGAAAGTTCACTGCAGATAGAGATAGAGATTTGCTCACACTGGTCCTCGGCAATGACGAACATGGAGGACGAACGCGAGGCTTCGGTCCTTCTTACCCATGGTGTCTTGGGTTTGCCAGAGACCAAGACACTTACAGAAGCCGAGAGAGAGCAAAGAAGCGGCAACAGGATGAGGAGAATGACAAGTTCAACTAGTTGCTTGCCAGGATTAACGAGCAACAGAAGCAGATTGATGATCTTAGAGGAGTACCGCGCCAGGAAGATCCTGCACTTGATATTACCGGCGCCCCATCTAAGCGGGAAAGGAGCGTGGCTGAATATGAGGCCCCGCCCGACGATGAACGAAGAATGATAGAGGGCGGTCCCGGCTACCCCGTGGATGGAATCAAGGAGTCAACATCATGTGAACTCCATCAAAAATTCAAGAACATATCCATGAAGGTGGCCGTCGGACAAGCTTTACCTTCTGGCCCTGATGCACGCTGGCATGGCCGTGAGATTCCAGCTGGCTTTGCTAAAGTCAGGGTGGATGAAATCATGACGGGGTTTAATGATATGGAGCTCGACATAGCTGGACCCAAAGATGAGATGACACTCGAAGAAGTACTGGGTGGAGTCATCCTATGGGACAAGAACTACATCAAGCTTCCAGGCTCGGCCCCAAGGACAACACCGCCTCCGAGTCCTCGCAGGTCACCTACACCTCCATTACCTCCAAGCCCTCCACATGACGTCGGCCAGCACAACACGAGTCCATCTCGATCACCGCCGCCCGACTTGGGTCGTCCGTCTCCGCCGCCGCCTGCACATGATACTAAGCGGAAGCGTGCCAGCAAGAATGCTCCGTCGATGATTTCTAAGCGACGGAGCTCCCCAAAGCGCAAACTGTCGCCCCTCCCAAAGGTACCTCATGCTAATCTTCCTATCAGACCTTATGATCGTACCCCCGAGGAAAACGCCAGGATAGCAAAGGAACAACATGATGCGCAGATGAAAAGGAAGGAACCCGAGCCCCGCCCGGAATATACCGAGAAGCAAATAGCATGGGCAAAAGACTTCATAACCCTTCCATCATAGTATGACTTACACTATAAGCCTGATGACTATACACGCACATTGCAGAAGGAAGTGAAAAAGAGCAGCTCACGTGCAAGTGCAAGTGGGAGCAAATCAAGTTCAACTACAAGCAAGAAAAAATCAGACGTTCCTCAGCTTGGACAACAGGCCAAACAGTCGATCCCACCCCTCAAGGTGTTAACCAAGAATGTTCCCCCTCCGGTGCAGGGGAAAGCTTTTGAAAGAGCAAAGGAGTTGGCGGATGAATGTGGTATCTCGGTTGAAGATTTGCTGGCTTCCCAAGACGACAGGATACCCAAGGCTGTGGTAGCCCCTAAGCCACAGTTTGTCATGGGAGAGCCTTTGGTCAGCAAAGATGATCTCCCAACAAATATGCGTTACTTGCATAAATGGTACTTAAGTGAATCAAAGAATGGGAGAACGATGATCGTGCTGAGTGTCCCACGGGAGTACTACGACCGCTCCGAAGAAATCCATATCGACTTTGATGAACTCTTCCAGATGTACAATGGCGACGCCCTCGACAAATCGCTTATGAGTTGCTATTGTCTGTAAGTTTTTCAATTCGTTGTCTACATATAACTTGTTTAGTTATTTCAATTCATTGTCTATATATAACTTGTACTCTATTATGCAGAATGAAGATTCTGGAGTGTAAAAGTAAGAGCATCCTAAATATTGGGTTTATTGACCCAGATAAAATACATATAGCGACGCTAACTGATAAACCCAAGGAGACGGATGAAAACCTTCTAAGGTTTCTAACAGATCAAAATTTCTATGACCACATACTGTTTCCATACAACTTCAGGTGAGGGTCTTTACTCTGTTGTGTCCATTCACTTATCTGTGTAATTGATAAGTTACTGACACACACACACACACACACATATATACCATTGGATTATGTTGGACATTCAAATTGATAAGGGAAGAGTTGATGCCTTCGACCCATTATCGAGACCCTTGGAACAGTTCCAAAGCTCGCAGGACATGCTCCAAGGGTAATTTCAATCATTCTTGCGCTCTATCGGTCTCTTTCGATGATTTTCTGATATACCAATTAATGAAAAACCTTAGCAAATCATTATCCTTGTCGGGCAGGGTTTGGAAGCGGTTCAAGTGCGTGACTCCCGGTATCGAGCCTGAGAAGCTGGCCTTTAGAGCGGCTGAGGTAAGTAGTAGTATGATATACTTCTATTTTCAATACATTTATGATGCTAGATTATTATTTTGATTATATATATTCTATTCTCGTAAAGTGCGACCAGCAGCCACGGGGAACGCATCTATGCGGATACTATGTTTGCAAGACCATTCGCACCTTTACCTCTGAGCTCAAGGATCACAGATTCGACGTAAGCAATGAACATTCACACATCTATTTTTACCCGTCATTCTTTGTTATCATGATTGATATTCATATTCATCTCCTCTTCTTATATAGCACACGGCCATGAGGACGAAGGTCCTACCAGAGCAACGCGCGATTGCTGTTGCAGAGGAGCTTGCGGGATTCCTCAGGACGGAAGCTATAGATGACAAAGGACGATTTAGTGTAACTAGGGGCCATTACTGATGTTCGTCCATGTAATCGAATAGACGGGCTCTAGTCTCGATAATTCAGATCTGCATATAATTGTATATATATGCTTGCTTGTAAGATAAGTTAACCTTATATATATATATGCATAATTATTTCTATTTAAATTATATGAAAACTAATTCCCGAACACCAAACGAAGCATCACGTTAATCTCCCGAACACCTAAACCCTAAAATCCTAAAACCCAAAAATAATTTCATTCAAAAAAAAACCCAAAAACCAGCAAAAATCTGAAAATCTTTAGTCCCGGCCCGTGTAACGAACCGGGACTAAAGGTCCTGCCCCTGGGGCGCTACGAGGCGCCCACGTGGAGCACCTTTAGTCCTGGCTTGTAAGAGGGCCGGGACGAGAGGTTAGGCCTTTAGTCCCGCCCCTTTAGTCCCGGTTGGTGAACCGGGACTAAAGCCCCTTACGGGCCGGGGCTAAAGGCCCCGTCCCTACTAGTGTGGGTAGTGCGATAAGTATCAATCTTTATTTGTAACTCATTAAGGCCATCCATGACCAAGTCATGTAATGCATCAGATTCAGCCCCATTTTCTGCCACTTCACGGGAACGCTTGCTTCAGAGTTGTTCTAGCATGGACATAACCATCAAAGAAAGCATTCACACTCTCACTCCTTTGTGTTGAAGACATTCCTGCCCAAAAAGTATCTTTTACATATGCTGGCGCCCATAGATTTTTATCGTCGTATAATCCATCTAGCCATTCATTGTCCTGAAGATCATATTTCTCGATCATTTGTAACCAAGCTTCGTCAAAATCATGTTTGGTCAAGGAATCATACACCACTTTTGACAGCGTATATTTGATGCTCTCATACTTCTCATACCCACTAAGCTTTTCAGGAATCTTCTTCATGATATGCCATATACACCATCTATGACGAGCCCATGGGAAAACTTATTTAATTGCATTTTGCATTGCTTTGCACTTGTCTTTAATTATAGCATTTGGTGGGTTGTTTGACATACAACATAACCAAGATTTGAATAACCAGACAAAAGTGTCGGTATCTTCATTCGACAAAAGACCACAACCTAACAGAACTGATTCACCATGATGATTTACGCCAACAAAAGGAGCAAACAACATCTTATATTTGTTTGTCAAGTATGTGGTGTCAAATGTGATGACATCACAAAAAGATTCATATGTAGCTCTACTTCTTGCATCTGCCCAGAAGACATTTCTCAGTCGTCCATCCTCATCCACATCCATAACATGAAAAAAATGTGGATCTTTTGACTGCATATCAAGAAAGTACTGATAAACAGCATTTGCATCTCCAGCACCAAGCTTTAGCCTTCTTGTCTCTTGCAAATAGTTCCTGCACTCCTTTTCACCATACTCAAGTTTATCATAGCCACCGGCTTCCATAACAAGCGAACCAAAATTCTTGTTCACACGGATTCCTGCTTGATCATTCAATTCTAGCGTTCTTTTGGCATGCAAGTCCAGTTTCTTATGACATCTCAGAAATCTGGCTTTGCTTGGACTTATAAGATGATTGTGATCAATGGTAACAGAAGTAATGCAAAACTTTTCTCCACGACGAGAGAAATTACTCTTAGCTGGACACTGCATACTTGTCGATGGATTTGGTTTGAATGAGTTATTTGATGAGTATTGAGCCTTTCCTTGTCTACTACAAGCAAGAGTAAAATAATTAAGCTTGTTATCTTCACTCAGCCTAGTGGTTCTTCTTACTACACTAAAACCCTTTCTCTTTGCATAACCATTGTAGAACCTGACAACATCATCCTCACTATCAAACATGAGCCCCTTCTTAGGTTCCAACATCATGATCGGTTCTTGCTGGAAATCCAAAGAATCCCTAATCTCCTCCGCGATGAAAACATCATCATCCTCGTGAAATACCATGCTCTGCTCTGTCACTTCATCCAAAGTTAAATTTGACTCCATCACCTAACTAAAATTGCCAACAATAAGATCAAATATGTGTCGTGAGCCTATAAATTAAATATGAACATGTTAGTAAGCATAACCTGTTGTGGCACCGTAAAAAGGAAGAAAAAAATAGCATATTTGATCCACAGGTTTATGATACAACAGATTTGATCCACAATGCGAAAAATACATATCTTGGATTTTTTTTACCAGCTGTGATTGTTTTCCCTCTTATCAATTTGCTAATTAGCAGGGATTACATGGAATCAGACAGATTTGGTAATTAGCAGGGATGAACTCGTGAAGAGGACATGGTACAGATTTGATCTTAACGATGGAACAGATACATACCTTGTAATGTTTTTTCTGGCCCTCGGTGTTTACCCCTCTAATCAAAAATCTTGGTGCACATTACATGTGAATCAGACAGATCAAACTTCTCTGTACTAGAGCAGATCAACAGGGAAGAGATCGTGAAGAAGATCAACCGTCGTGATTTGAAGGGAAGAGGAGGAGGCATGAAAAGTTATGGAGCGAATAGGTGGGTTGATGGGGTTAGGGAACAGTACGCATGTTTGGGGTCTTGGGCTTGGGCTGGACCTTGGGTCACGGCCCCAAGTGGCAGGATAGGAACGAACCCTGCCGTAGGATGGAAGTGTCGTACGACAAACGTCGTACGTGAAGCAATTTCGTATGGAATTTGGTGGCCATTGACTCTCGATCAACACTCTCGTTTGTCGAGTGCCTCCCATGCACAGTCAATTGCCACAATCAAGACGTGGGCGCTGGCCAATCATTTTACCCCAGCATATCCAGCACCTTGGGTCGTGTTGGGTGCTCAGATGGGGTCTGCCGTGCTATCCAAGAGAGTCTGCGTGTTCCGACCAAAGCATGCATGGAGAGAGAGGACAACTGCCTGTATTCCATGAGCTATGGAGGAGAGTCTGTTGGTTTTAGAGTGCTAGCTCGTATCCTCCGGGAAGCCAAAACACCAAGTGCAAGCTAGCAATGCCGGTCCTAAAGTTTCGAAGGCCCCGGGGCGAACTCAAATGAATGGGCCCAATGACAGTATTAGAGGAAAAAAATAATTCTATACATTGATAATTTTTTATTGCAAAGCTATAATAAACAACGGCAATTTTTCCTTCGTAAATACTACTCCAAGTCATAAACAGCAATGTCATACTTCATGTGTAAATCAAACATCCTAGAAGTCATGAAGAACAAAAGAAAAATTGACATGCTAGTGAACCTCAAGCCTCAAGTAAGCATGAGAAACGGCTCCTTTGTGCATTTTTTGATGCAAAATCATTAATGATAGTGTCAAGATATATTCTAAATGTAATCCTTTCAAACACAAGATTTTATTTCCTTGTAGGCCCTCTTTCAATCAGAATATCTCTTGATTTATTGCCAAGAGCGGCCTAGTTTCTAGGGTCACACATATAAAAAGGAGAAGATCCTTGTTCATCTACACTTGCAGGATTCTCACGGTCACTCAGATATTTAGGAGTTTCATTCTCAGCAGGTTGTTCTTCAGCACCATTGCCATCTAATTCCTCAAAACTATGAGTAGTGTCATTCCTCATAACAAATTTATGCATAGCTCCTTTCTGATTTCCAGTAAACATATATGTTATTTTCCTCTTTCTTCTTTTCTCGGAAGCAGATACATGTTTTTCATGCTGCATGTTTGAAAGGAAAAAGGAGTGAAGGCACATGAAGGCTGAAGGTGGTTGTAAATCAGTGAAAATCTGTATTCTTCAGTGCAAGTACAATCAAGCAATCAAAAAGTCGAGGAACATGCCGACAACAACATAAGATAGATCCCTACTCCATGCCCACTATTGTTGTAAAAAGAAGAATGTAAATTAATAACTGGATTAAGATTTAGGGCTTAGATAAATTCAACAGATTTACCTTTGTCTCTTGCTGTTCCTCGTGAACCGGCCCTGTGCGCTAGCATCCGGCGGCGGCCGCTATGGCACACTCCTAATCCCCCGATCGACCGATCTGTTGAAGACGAACAAGCGAGAATGACGAATGGGCGTGTGACCTGAGGAGGAACAGAGTCGCTGGCCTTGTGCCTGTGTGCGTGCTTGCGTGCCTTCGCCTCTTGGCGGTTGGGATTCTGTTGGATTTGGGCCTCCCCGCCTACATAATCTTTCTTTCTTATTTACCAAATTCATCAAGGCCTATATTTATATATACACTGAAGCACTAGATCGGGGCCCCTAATTTGGCTGGGCCCCAGGCCGTCGCCCTTGCTGCCCTGGCCCAGGGCCGGCCCTACAAGCTAGCTAGGCAGCAAGCTAACAGACAGCTTAATGGATTCTGGCCGTGTACATACACGTGAACTGGAGCTAGCTTAACGCGGCGATTGAACTCGAACGGCTCGGTAAAACTCTAGACGGAAGACGCCGAGTCGATGTATTGCTGGAGGCCCGTGTTGAGCCTGGATATTGCTTTTCTTTGATCTCTTTGATCTAATACAAAAACTACACATGGGTATACGTATATATATTGCTAAACTAGGCCTACTGCAAACCGACTCGGTTTGCAATACTAACCAAATTAGGACACACGTGTACGTTTAGACTACAACTAGGTTAATTACTACATTCACCTCCGTAACCTTGTTGATGTGTCTTCATTGCTTGCACTCCGACTTTCTTCCTCATCTCGATGAACTTCTGTCGACCGAGAGACTTGGTGAAAATATCGGCAAGCTGGTCCTTCGTATTCACGTGCAGAACTTCTATCATCCCTTCCTCAACGCACTCTCGGATGTGGTGGAACCGGGTATCTATGTGCTTGCTTCTTTCGTGATGAACCGGATTTTTGCACAATGAGATTGCAGCTTGGTTTTCAATCTTCAATGACACCTTCTGCACCTCCCGCTTTGCAAGAATAGCTAGGAGTCTTCTCAGCCACACTGCTTGACAAGCCGCCGTGCTTGCCGCTATGTATTCTGCCTCACATGAAGACAGTGCCACCACCTTTTTCTTCTGAGAATTCCAGCTAATCGGATTCGGTCCAAGGTAGAAAATCATGCCCGTTGTTCTCTTTCGGTCATCAACATCACCTGCCATGTCGCTATCTGAATATCCACGAAGGATCAATCCTTCCTTTCCCTTTTTGTATGTGCAACCAAGATTAATGGTGCCTTTCACATAGCGTAGAATTTGATTGACCACGCTCATGTGTTCGGTTGTCGGATTCTCCATGAAACGACTCACGATCCCGACTGAATACGCCAAGTCAGGTCGGGTATGCACCAAATATCTCAGGCTGCCCACAACGCTTCGATACATTGTGGTGTCCACCGGCGAATTTGAGCTACGCTTGCTCAACTTGTGACGTTGGTCCATTGGAACTTGTGTCGCGTAGCAATCTGACATGCCACACTTGTCCAATAACTTGACCGAGTAAGCCGATTGACATAAGGAAATCTCTCCGGAGCTTTGCTTCACTTCGATGCCCAAGTAATAGCTGAGTAATCTCAGATCACTCATGCTAAACTTGTTCTTCATTTGCGCCTTGAAACGTTTAATTTCTTGTACGCTATCTCCGGTGATAATCAGATCGTCGACATAAACTCCAACTAGCAGGTTTGAGCCTTTGGAGTTCTTTGTATAGACTGCGTGCTCGAGGGGACATCTCTTGAACCCGAGCGAGACTAGTCTTCGGTCTAACTTTGAGTTCCAAGCTCTTGGCGCTTGCTTCAACCCGTAAAGTGCCTTCTTGAGCTTGTAAACTTTCCTTCTTCGCCTTTCTTCTCGTAGCCGAGGGGTTGTTCCACGTACACTTCTTCTGTGAGATCGCCATCGAGGAAAGCGGATTTAACATCCATATGATGAACCTTCCAATCCTCTTATGCTGCCAAAGCTAGGAGCACTCTCACCGTCTCGATTCGAGCAACCGGTGCAAACACCTCATCATAGTCAACTCCTTGACGTTGAACGTAGCCCTTTGCAACGAGTCTTGCCTTGTACTTCACAATGGCACCCTGTGTGTCCTTCTTTAACTTTTAAACCCACTTTAAACCTATCACCTTTTGGTTTAGAGGACGGGTTACCAAAGTCCATGTGCCATTGCTCTCAATCGCCTTCATCTCCTCATCCATGGCGTGCGTCCAACTACGGCTTTTGCTCGCCTCTACGAAGTTCGCCGGCTCCTCAACTCCGAACAGACATAGTCCGGAGTACTCGAGCGTAACTGGCTTTGTGTACTTGTAGACTTTGTTGAGCATCTTGTAGCGACGAGGCCCTGAGGAGTCCAATGTGGCTTGCGAAGGAGGTGACACAAATTGTGTCGATGTTGATGCACTTGAGGAAGATGGTTGAGTCTCGGGCGTGTCATCGTCATCCGCGTCGTCGACGTAGTCGTCGTGATCATGACCATCATCTTGATTGTCATCGTCACTATGCGCCTCGTTGTCGATGTTGTCGTCGAGATCTCCACCCCTGTCGTGCGCTTTGTTGTCGCTATCTCCTTGCGACCTATGCACGTCGTCATCGGTGTCAGCACCATGATGATCACTACCATTGTGGCCACCTTGGTTCGGCGTCTTGCCAACCACCTGGACATCTTCTCCTGCATCATCATCAGTTGGAAATTCAACTGCAAATATGTTACTATTTGGAGCATCGTCGGCTGCGGCGCTCCAATTCAACGCTTGGTTTTCTTCAAACACGACGTCGCGTGAAATCCGTAGACGCTTGGTTTGTGGATCGTAGAAACGGTATGCCTTGGTGCCAGAACTGCTCTCGTATCCGATGAACACCATCTTGGTGCTACGATCGGCAAGCTTTGAGAGATGTGGCTCCGCCGTCTTCACATGTGCCACGCACCCGAACGTCCGTAGATGAGACACATTCGGCTTACGTCCGTAAATTGCTTCATATGGAGTCTTGCCGATCACCGCCTTCGTTGGAGCCCGGTTGAGAAGATAGACCACCATCGAGACAGCTTCTCCCCAAAAAATCCCCGACGGGTTCTTGCTCTTGAGTAAACTCCTTGTCATGTCAACGACGGTTCGATTGCGCCTTTCAACGACCCCATTCTGCTGCGGCGTGTAAGGTGCCGTGAGGAACCTCTTTATGCCAATCTTCTCGCAGTAGTCGTTGAACTCATTCGACGTAAACTCTCCGCCGCGATCTGTCCGTAGAGCGCGAACCTTCAGCTTGTGTTCCATCTCTGTTGCAGCCTTCAACTTCTTGAACGCTTCAAACGCCTCATCTTTAGATCGTAGGAGAATGACCCACATATATCTCGAGTAGTCGTCTACCACAAGGAAGAAATACTTCTTTCCAGCGTGAGTTGCCGGGGTGATAGGGCCACATAGATCACCATGGAGCAGCTCGAGTGCATCACTTGCATGATAGGTAGACATAGCAGGGAATGGCCTGCGGTGCTGTTTTCCAACCAAGCACCCGTCACATACTCGATCAACATGGTCGATAACCGGCATCCCGGATACCATATCCATCTTTGACATCTTCTTCAAGGCGTAGAAGTTAACGTGTCCAAATCTAGCATGCCATAACCACGAATCATCATCACTCTTGGCAAGCCAACACTCCGGTTGAGATTGATCAAGGTTGAGGATATAGAGCCTATTCCGTGTGCGATTAACACGAGCTAGCATGTTTCGGAGGTTGTCGAAGATCGTCATCACTCCGCTCTCGATATTCACCTTGCATCCATTCTCGTCAAGCTTCCCAATAGAGATGATGATGTTGCACAGCCGTGGGATGTGGTACACTGCGGTGAGTATGCGATGTTCGCCTGTGAGACCCTCAAAGAGGACAGATCCTTGCCCGCAAATCTCCACAGCTGAACCATCACCGAACTTGACCGAGCCTTCAACATCGTAATCCAGCTCGAGGAATTTCTCCTTGCACCCCGTCATGTGGTTACTGGCACCCGTGTCGAGATACCACGACACGTTCTGATCACCGGATAACTTTGGTGTCACTTTTTCCTCATGAAGTAGCACCTTCCGGCTTGGTTTCACAACCACCGTTTCAGCAAGATCACAAACTTCGGCCATCAGAAGACCTGGACCTTCGTCTTCCTGCTTTGCCAAATTTGCCTTGATCTCCCGCTTGTTAGGCTTTGGACAATCCTTCGCAAAGTGACCCATCTTATTGCAGTTATAGCACTTGACCTCGGACAAGTCCAAATTCTGTGGTTTCTACTCTTTAGATTGGCCCGCCTTACCACGACCTTGTGGTTTGCCTTTTCCTTTGCCTTTTCCGGTTTGTCCATCACCCTTCGTGTTGCTTGAGCCTTCGCCACCGTCACGCCTTCCTTTGCTACTTGGGGCCTCCCAATCTGCGCGCGAGTACATGAGTTGGTCACTACCTCCTCCTTTGCCTTTCCGACAACCACGAGCATTCTCTTCCCATGTCCGCAATCGTCCGATCGCCTCCATTATGGTCATGTCGTCGATGTCGTAAAGCTGCTCGAGCGTGCCGATGATGTACGTGAATTTATCAGTGACTGAACTGAAAAACTTCTCCACGATCTCGGTCTCATCGAGCTTTGCACCAAGCGCGCGGATCTCTCCCACCAAAGTAGTAAGACGCATGGCATAGTCATTCACCGATTCAGTTTCCTCCATCTGTAACTTGTGAAATTGGCGCTTCAGCACTTGTGCCCGAGCCTTGGTGACGCGATCTTCTCCTATCCTCATCTCCTTGAGTGCGTTCCACGTCTCTCTTGCCGTCTCGAACTCCGCCAATGTCATCAGCACGGAATCCGGCACAGACTGTGCTATGGCGGCCATGGCACCTTCGTCGCGCTCCTCGTCGACGTCGTCGTCCGTGATGGCCTCCCACACTCGAAGGGATCGAAGAATAATCTTCATCTTCACCGCCCACATGCCGTAGTTGGCGTCGGTGAGCATCGGGTACTAGATGGGGATGTTGCGATGCGCCTGGACGTTGGCGCCGCTCGTTCCTCCACCACTGGTTGCTGACTTGACGCCCTTCTTCAACTTGTCGCCGTTCTTGTTGGCCTTGGCACCGCCGCTGCCGGACTTGACCGACTCAGCGTCGCTGTCCGTGATCGTAGATCGTAGATCGTCGAGGCTCTAGATACCAATTGTTGGTTTTAGAGTGCTAGCTCGTATCCTCCGGGAAGCCAAAACACCAAGTGCAAGCTAGCTAGGCAGCAAGCTAGCAGGGAGCTTAATGGATTCTGGCCGTGTACATACACGTGAACTGGAGCTAGCTTAACGCGACGATTGAACTCGAACGGCTTGGTAAAACTCTAGACGGAAGACGCCGAGTCGATGTATTGCTCGAGGCCCGTGTCGAGCCTGGATATTGCTTTTCTTTGATCTCTCTAATCTGATACAAAAACTACACAGGGGTATACGTATATATATTGCTAAACTAGGCCTACTGCAAACCGACTCGGTTTGCAATACTAACCAAATTAGGACACACGTGTACGTTTAGACTACAACTAGGTTAATTACTACAGAGTCTTCATACTCCGTGGGCAAGATAGTAACTGATAAACTCACCATTGGGCTCAATGATGAAGCAGTCATCCTCGGGTTTATTTTCGGCTGCAGCTTAGGCACCAATTACAAAAAGCTTGAAGCCGGAATTATGGGGTTTGGCGCAGAGCCCCTCTCCTTCTTCATGCAAGTGTCCCGCTTCGTTGGATACGAAGCTTTCAGTTACTGTTTCTCAAGTGACAGGCAGAAGCAAGGGTATTTGTCAATTGGAAACTATAGCCGCACCAGCTCTTCCTATTCAACACCAATGTTCGTGGCGACACCCCGGCCGGTATTTTCTAAACTGCCCAGATCCATGTATTCTTTGCAGTTGAATACATTATCTGTCAACGGAATCACACTACACTCAGACCCCTATGAGATGACAGTTGACAGTGGGACAGAGATAACCTTGTTGCTCTCGGATACGTTGGATGAGCTAGACAATGCAGTGACCCAAGCCGTGGAGCCTCTTGGCTATATGCGAACCCGTTATACCACCTGGAGCGACACTCACATATGCTTTGAGGACAAGAATTTCACACCTTTCAAGAATTGGTTCGCTCTGCCAGTGGTGGAACTGTTATTTGGTTCAGGTGCAAAGCTAAGGGTGCCGCCCCAAAGCGCCTTCTACAATGACGGGGGTCACGGCCTGTGCATGTACTTTGTGCGGGATGCATTCTTTGTCAAGGGCATGCAGATTCTGGGGAACACGGTAACACAATCAATTGGGATCACGTTCGACATCCAAGGCGAACTATTTGTGTTTCGGGAAGGAGAGTGCTGAAAACTTACATGTGAGTACTGAGTACAAGTCTCTATTTTTTGTGTGTGTCTGTGTGTGTGTGTTATCAACTAGACTAGTAAAACTCCACTGCTTTTTATTGTTATAACTGAACTGTACAATTGCACTGTCCCATTTTGCAGGTCCCCTTCAATCATCAAGCCGGCCTTTTTCTTCTGCTCCGTTGCGTCCAGTCAGCAACCTTGGTGGCTTGGCTTCGTGCCTTCGTCAGATGACTACCCCCTCCGTTTTTAAATATAAGTTTTTTAAGCGATTTCACTAAAGGTCTACATACGAAGCAAAATGATTGAATCTATACTCTAAAGTATGTCTATCTTAATGAAATCTCTACAAAGACTTATATTTAGGAACGGAGGGAGTAGCTAGCATGCAGGCTCGTTTAGTGGTTTTAGTTGAGTGTCTTAAGTCTAGGTTTCAGACTCAGAGTCTTTACTTCTGTGAGTATCGATAGGGTAGAAACGTATGCTTTACCAGCAGGGACGTATGCGTGTTATATAGGACGTAAAGCCAACCGAATACAAAGATTACATGAAATAGAAGTGGTTAGGATTGATCTTTATCTATACAAGATCTATCTACAAGACAGCTGTCCATAATGGGCTGAGATCCATTACATGTGCGACCCAGTCCTTCCCTCTCTACCGTTGTTCTTTCTCTGTTTTTCTCTTTTTATGCCTTTTTTTTCATTTGTTTTTCCTTTCCTTTGTTAATTGGTTTTTATTTTTCCTTTTGTGAGTATTTTATGGATGTTGGGTCAGTATAAATATATACACACAATACTGTACAATATGTGTGAAATTGCATGATTGTATGATTATTCTTTCCTTAGTAAAAAGAAGTACAATTTTGGTGCGAGGTTGTGTGCAAATTTTCAAAAACTTATTTCATTTTGTTTTCTTCTTGAAAAGCAGTACATGTGCCACTAATTCAATGTTCCTCATAAATCTTCAATATTTTCATTTATTTTAGTAATTATTTCACTTTATTTCTTCTTTAATAGTAACACCAATGCCATTATTATATGGTTATCCGTACATATTTAGAAGAAACAATTTTTTGTGTATCTATCATGTGCATTTTTTGTCATTGTTTTGTTTCTTAAATGGAAATATCAATGCCACTAATTAATTCTTCCTTTTAGGACTTCATTATTTTGGTTTTGTCTTAGTTTTAGTTTCTGTTTCTGTTTCTCAAAGGGTAATACCAAAGCCACGAATTCATTTTTCCTTAGTAAACTACATTATTTTGATTTGGTTTTAGTTTAGTTTGATTTATTTAATCTTGAAGAGTAATACAAATTCCACTAATTCATTCTTTCTAGGGATTTTTTTTTTTGCAAAAAAAGTCACTATTAAATGCTTATTCTTGCATATGACAAAAAAGTACAATCTTAGTGCAAACTATGTGCAAATGTTGACTTTGTTTGTTTTAGATTATTTTCTTCATTATCTTTCTTCGTAAAGGGTAATACGAATGTCACAAACTCATTCTTTATTAGAAAACTTCATATTTTGATATTGTATGAGTCTATATTCCATTTTTTATTCGTATTTCATTTCTTTCTTATTAAAGGGTAACACAAATGATGCTAATTCATTCTTCCTTAGAAAACATTCTTATTTTGATTTTGTTTTGGTTTATATTTTATTTTCTTTCTTTTTCAATGGTAATACCAATTCCACTAATTCACCCCTTATTTGAAAATTTCTTTTCTACGTAAATTCCACTATTATATGCTTATTCGTGTGTATTGTAAAAATGAGCAAATTTTGTGTAAATTGTGTGCAAATTTATAAATTGTTAATCCAACGAGAAGCTTTCCTAGTCGTGGCAATAGGGTTAGAATTTTTAGAGAAGGTTTCCAAGCCATGGTAATGTTTTGTCCAACGAGATGGGAGCCGCTCGCATGGACATCACTAGCGTGTGTGGTCATGCTATCCGGTAGCTAGGCGGCCAACCGGCTTTGGGTTACGAATATCGTGTGGCTACCTCGGTTGACCTATTGATGAACTAGAAAACAACTAGTTGTAATTTCGAAAAAGGTCTTGTTCAAACAATTTTTTGTGGACCAAACATGACCTAGCTCCTATCATCAGTTGAGTCAAAATGTGTTGGATGTTCCTTGCAGTGGACAAGGAGTAACTAAGAGCATCTCCAGCCGTCCAACCCTTCACGGACGTGAAATAGCATCGTCTGGGGCGCGTCGGCGAAAAAATCGGCATGGGGGCCCGGGTACCCAGTCCCCTCCCCCCAATGGTCGACACAACTGGTTTTTGAAGAAAAAAAAGTCGGTTTAAATTCGACCAAAAACTACTCAAATTTGAAGAAATTCATAGTTTTCATTAAAATTTGTATAAAAGTGAAATAAAAACATAATTAAACCCTAAATGGAAACTACGTCGCCGCCGCCCGCCGTCGCCGTCTTTTACATGCCGAAAAGCTTGTAGAAGTTGGTGTAGTCATCGTCGTCGTCGATGTCGTCGCCGTCGTCGTCCTGCGCTCCGCCGCAGTCCTTACTGCACCCCTGCCCTGGGTCACCGTGGCGAATGGGGTTGGAATGTCTGGGTGCCTCCTCGTCGCTGTCGTCGAGGATGACGACGTCGTCCTCTCCTTGCGGCCGCGGCACCGGGCGGCAATCTCCACAAGAGCGCGGTGCTGACGTTCCATCTCCTCCCGGACGTAGTCGTCCCGCGCCCATTTGAGAGTGGTCTCGTCGTCGGTAGCCATGGCCAAGTGCTCCTGCTTGACGCGGAGGAGCGACAGCTCCAACTTCGGCTTGATGAGGTAGGAGGAGGCGCCGGGCTCGTTGGTGACGACGCCGTCGGTGCCCGCGCGCCACTCTAGCAGCTCCTCCTTTGGCTCTGGTTTGACGGGGAGGAGCGCCGACGACCTGGAGGAGCGGGAGCGGGAGTCGGATGAGGAGGACGACACCATTTCCTTCCGCCTCAGCATCCAGGAGCTGTCGCGGCGGCGGGAGAAGGCTGGTGGCGGTGGCTACTCGAACCACGGCGATTTTCCGCCCTCGATGTGCTCGAGGACGGCCTCCAATGTGTGGTTGGGGATGCCCCACCATTGGCGGCGCCCCTCTGAGTTGTGGAGGTAGTGGGGTTCGACCCCGTTGGTGGCGGCGAGCTGATCGGCGTGCCAACGTTTGAAGTACGCCATTGTAGTGCCCCAAGTGTAAATCTTTCCCTTTTTGTAACCTTCCATGTGGGACCACCTTGACATTGTCATGAGAGCTATTTATGCACGCATGATTTCATGTGTCACCTTGTTTTTCTTCTTTTGCATGCATGCATCAATGCCATACCATCTTTGCCATTCCATAATGTTTCATGCCATGTGTTCTTGTTGTGATTGCTTGTGATCTTGCTAGATGTGATTTTGTGAATTCATGTGTTGAGGCATATGTGATGATGTGGTGGGAAGTAATGAGGGTGTGGTGCTTGGCATTATTTTCAAACCCCCTTGTTTAGTTTCAAACCTTTTTGCTCTTTTATTCCCAAGTTCAAATCCTATTTGCTCCGATGTTGTTTTAAAAATGTTACACCTTTAGAGCATTTTAGTTGGAATGTGGGCATGTAGGAGAGGGGTTTTTAAAACTTATTTTGTTTGGGGTTTTCCTTTATTTCAGATTATTTTAATCTGATTGGCAATTATTTTTAGTTGTCCAAATAGTCATTTTGGTATTTTATCTATTTGGGCATAATTCCCTTATGCCCAGGGATATTTTATCTCTTTTATTTATGCCTTAGTTTTTCCTAGAAATATTAACTGCTCTCATGTTGTTTGTATATTAGAGAGGGCCAGGTTTCCCTCTTTCTCTCAAACCTTCGCAGCAGCAGCCCAACTCCCCCCAGGCCCAATAACCCTTCGCACAACAGCAGCCCAGCGCCGTTCCTCTCCTACCTCCCGTCGACGTCACCTTGTACGACCATGGCTCGACCTCCCGATCGCCTCCCCCTAATCCAGCGGCTCATGCGCGTCCCCCGAGGTGTTTTAAGCTGCAGGAGCCCTCCTCCGTACCTAGGGTTCCCTCTCCTTCCTCCAGTGCGCCGCCAACTTCCTCCTTCTCTCTAACCCCCTCCTGGTAAGGTCTGTAGCTAGGACAGGAAGGAGCTCGTCGCCGATCGCCGCCCCATCGTCGTCCAACGCCGACGGCCATGTCCAGAAGGTCGGGGGTGCGTCCCGCGCTCCATTTCCGCCCTCGCTGAGGACGAGGAGAGTCCTCACCGACGAGCTCGACCTCATCAACGGCTCGGCCCCGGTGGTCTGCTTCGTCTTCCTCGGTTCGGCAGTAAACTGCAACAGGGGCTCCTCCCGCGCGTCAACCTCCTCTTCGGCCGGACTTCTCCCCCGTGCGGTTCCTCTTCCTTCTCCAAGGTGAGCCGTCCACCTTCCTCCCTTCCACCTCGTAGAGATCCGGCGATCTTGGTGGTAGCCATCTCTGTCCTGAGCTGCAGCAGCATATGTGGTGGTGGGCGTTATCCAGTGTAGACCGATGGTGTTGCAGTAGTTGTTGCGCGCCCGCGGTATGTGGGTAGCCGGCGTGTAGTAGTAGGGATGTTTCCCTCTCTTCGTGCAGCAACAACAGAAGCTGAGAGCACGACGACCTCTCTGTCATCGGCTCGCTGTGCAGAGCCGAGCTGGGCGTCGTAGTAGTTTACTTGTTTCAGGCCTCCCCCTCTGTCAGACTTCGTAGCATAGCGTAGTGGCAAGTGTGTGGGGTTGTTCTCGTGAGATCCAGGGTTCGAGTCCCAGAGGCAACAAGCCCCCCTTTTTGTTGTTTTTGTTTGCCCAGTAGCACAGTAGCTGCACGTAGTAACCTACCTTGCTTGGTCCTCTTTGTTCTGTCGAGGTAATGATAGTAGTAGAGTAGTATGAGCTGCAGGTGGTGTCCAGGGGATCTGGGGTTCGATCCCCCCCCCCCCAAACCTTTTATTTATTTCTGTCTTTTTCTTTGCTGTTTTGTTTTGATCACTTCCTTACTTGCATGTGGTAGGCTCGGCACCTTGTGGTATTTTTTTCTCCCCTCAAACAACATGTTGTTCATATTGTTTTCGCTAGTGATGTGAATAGTTGATGGTGTAGGTGATGGGGTTATAGTCCTAGGGTAGGGTCATATGCCTGCCCTATAGGTCCTACCTAGGGACTACCCCTCACAGAGGACAAGACCCTTAGTCAACTCCGACTGAATGAAGGAATCCCTGTCGTCCAGTCGGTAACATACCTTCGGTCCTCCAGTCGGCGACTAGCATTCGGAGCATATCGAGTCAACCGACTGTATACCACTCGGTACATCGTAACCCCCCTGGAGGGAAACGTCGAATGTTTCCGGGTGCATTTATTAGCATTAAGGGCGTACGTTACCTGTAACGTACACATTCAATCGCCACTACTCCACCCTTGTACCGGAACCGTTGTGGAGGGCAGCGTACTCTATATAAGCCACCCTCCCCCGCTGGTAAAGGGGTTAGCAAATCATTGTATTCCCTATTCCACTCAAAAACAAAGCTCCCTGAGCACTAAGACGTAGGGCTATTACCTCCACCGCAGAGGGGCCTGAACTCATACATCCTCGCCGTAGCTAGGACTCTGCCCATCCTTTTCGTACCCTATACATCTACTATCAGGCTTATACCCACGACAGTTGGCGCCCACCGTGGGGCAGATGTCTAAGCGACTTCCGGCGAGTTTGCGACTACTTCCTTTCGTCATGTCGTCTGGTGGAGGTTCGAGCATGGGTCACCAGATCTTCTTCGGCGCTCTCTCCTTCATCGTCGACGATTCGGCGAGGCTTCGGGATGCCCCTCTCAACGTCGAGGCGCTTCCCCGTCGCGGGGCTACGCACTTCCGTGCCAGCGCTCGCGGCATCCTTCTTCTCCAACAGTCGACTCCGGTGTCGACCTGCACCGCCGCCACGTGCCACAGCAAGCGGTCCCGCCGTCCGCGGCTCCAGCGTTGGGTGCAGCATGCCCAAGCGCGCCAGAACGTGTCTTCGCAAGTGGCAGTTCTTGAGTCCGTTGTGGTTGCCCCGCCGTCCGAGCACTCGGACTCGGTTCCGACTAAGTTTCCTTCCGAGTATGCAGGTCGCGGTCCTGCAGCAGAAGTACACATGGCCAACTCCCATGAAGATCCCCGTCAAGCTGGCCAAAGCAAGCGCGAGGTCGGTGAAGCATCCGGTGCACGCCGTCCACCTTGCCGTTCTGCCAGTCGGCACACTCGGCGGAGCAACATGGAGTTGTTCCGCACGCCTCTCCTCAACTTGGCTGCGGCTGCCAAGATAGCTAATTCCCTCGAGCCGACTGATTCAGAGGCAGGAAGGGGGATCGAGCAGATCCGAGCCCTGTTGCACACAGCGTAGCAGCAGAATTCAGCGGTCTCCCAGTCACACAACCGGATCTATAATAGTTCCATCCACGCGAATACGCATCGGTCGGTTCACAGCCCTGGTTCCCATCAGCGCCACAGGGGAGGCAGCCGTTCCATGATTCAAGAAGATCGCCGCCGCTCACGCACCCCTCCGCGGGGTGGGCCCTATGGGTCCCGACATCATGATGATCGGCGTTCAGTCGGCGACACTTACGACCCAAGACCCGACGCAAGAGGACGTATCGCCCAGCGAAGAGTCGACAGGGGTCGAGCCCACCGTGATGGTCAAGATATGGACCGTCCAAGTGGAAGCAGGACCATCGTGTACGGTCCCGAGTGTTTTAGTCGAGCCATCCGCTCGGCTGACATCCCGCCCAACTTCCGATTGGCAGCGGGAATCAGTAAATTTACAGGAGAGTCCAAGCCAGAAACATGGCTAGACGACTACCGAGTGGCAGTCCAGATCGGAGGAGGGGACGACCACGTCGCCATGAAGCACCTCCCTCTGATGCTCGACGGCTCGGCGCGAGCTTGGCTGAATCAATTAGCCCCCTCGAGCATCTACAGTTGGGCGGATCTGGCCCGAGTGTTCATCCGGACCTTCGAAGGGACGTGCAAGCGCCCTGCAGGCCTCGTGGAGCTCCAGCACTGCGTCCAGAAGCCGAATGAGCCCCTGCGCGACTTCATCCAGCGTTGGACGACTCTCTACCACACGGTGGAGAACGTCACCGAGCATCAAGCAGTCTGCGCTTTCAAGGCAGGCGTGAGGTACAGGGAGCTGTACCTGAAGTTTGGCCGAACAGGCGACATCTCCATGAGCAAGATGGTGGAGATAGCAGCTCGCTACGCAAACGGCGAAGAAGAGGACCGCATCCGAAGCGGCAAGCACAAGACAGTCAGCGACGGAGAAGGAAGCAACACTCGGAAGCAAAAGCAAAAGGCTCCATCCACTCCGCAGGCAGAAGCTGCAGTCGTGACCAATGCCAATTTCAAAGGCAAAGGGAAGGCGCAGTATACCCCCAAGAATAAGCCGTTCAAATGCAACCGAGTGAGAAGGTCAGTGAACAGGATGAGGAGGATAAGTAGGATCCGTTCCCCCAAGTCCATGCGACACTCATGATTTTTGCTGACGTCGAAAGCAAGAGTCGACTGAAGCTGGTGAACAGGGAGGTTAACATGGCCGTTCCGACCAGCCCCAAGTTCCTTAAATGGTCTCAGACTGCGATCACCTTTGACCAGTCGGATCATCCAGCGCATGTTCCCACCCCAGGAAGACAGGCTCTGGTCGTCGACCCGGTGGTGGAAGGAGTCCGACTGCGCAAGGTCCTCATGGACGGCGGCAGCGGTTTGAACATCATGTACGCCGACACTCTCAAGGGAATGGGCATTCCGATGTCCAAACTCAGCGAGAGCAGTATGCAGTTCCATGGGGTCGTCCCTGGACGAAAGGCCAAGTCACTCGGCCAGATCACCTTGGATGTCGTTTTCGGCTCCGACAAGAACTTTCGCAAGGAGAAGCTCACATTTGAGGTGGTGGATTTCCAGAGCGCTTACCACGCGATTCTGGGCCGCCCAGCGTATGTGAGCTTCATGGACCGTCCATGCTACGTATACTTGAAGCTGAAGATGCCAGGCCCGAAAGGCGTGATCACCATCACGGGCAATCGTCAGCGAGCCGAAGAGTGCCTGCAGCAGGGATCAAGAATCGCCGACCAGCAGATGGCTGTTCTCGAGCTCGACGAGTACAAGAAGACAGTCGACCCCGCCGACCTGATGCGCTCAAAGAAACCAGCTTCTGAGTCCGCATTCCAGTCGGCGGGAGAGACGAAGAAGGTCAGCATCCACCCGACGAACGACTCTGCTGCCCCGACGAACATCTCCACCACCCTCGATCCTAAATAGGAAGCCGAGCTCACCCAATTCCTCCGTGAGAACTGGGACATCTTCGCATGGAAACCCTCTGACATGGCAGGTGTACCCAGGGAGTTGGCTGAGCACCGACTGCATGTGGATCCCACCGCTCGGCCCGTCCGAGAGCGCCTGCGCCGGTCTGCCGCGCACAAGAGGAAGGCAATCGGGGAAGAGGTGGCCAAGCTGCTGGCCGCCAACTTCATTCGCGAGGTTCACCACTCTGAGTGGCTCGCCAATGTCGTCATGGTGCCCAAGAAGGACAAGTCACTCCGAATGTGCATCGACTTCAAGCATCTCAATAAGGTCTGCCCGAAAGACCATTTTCCGCTCCCCCGCATAGATCAAATTGTCGATTCGACTGCGGGATGCGAGCGTTTGTCATTTCTTGATGCCTACTCCGGCTATCATCAGATCCGTCTGTATGGTCCTGATGAGTTAAAAACAGCCTTCATCTTCCCATTCGGGTGCTTCTGCTACATCACTATGCCCTTCGGTCTGAAGAATGCAGGAGCTACCTTTATGCGCATGATCCAAAAATGTCTCCTCGACCAGATCGGTCGGAATGTGGAGGCATATATGGATGATATCGTAGTCAAGTCACGCAAAGGTTCCGACCTGCTGACGGACTTGGTAGTAACATTCGCCAACCTTCGTAGATATGATATCAAGCTCAACCCAGCCAACTGTTCATTCGGTGTTCCCAGCGGAAAGTTACTCGGTTTGTTATTTTCTGAACGAGGGATCGACGTCAACCCCGAAAAGATCGGGACGATTGTCCGAATGGAGAGGCCGGTCAGAATACACGATGTTCAACGGCTCACAGGTTGCCTAGCGGCTTTGAGCAGGTTCATCAGTCGACTCGGCGAGAAAGCACTTCCTCTGTACCGATTCATGAAGAAATCAGATACTTTCGAGTGGGTAGACGAAGCCCAAGTCGCTTTCGATGACCTCAAAGTCTTACTTTCTACCCAGCCGGTTCTTACTGCTCCGCTCAGTAAAGAGCCCCTTCTTCTGTATATCGCGGCTACAAATCAAGTCGTCAGTACTGTTCTTACAGTCAAACGAGAAGAAGAAGGCAAAGCATACAAAGTTCAGCGGCCAGTGTACTACATCTCCGAAGTCCTGACTCCTTCCAAGCAGAGGTATCCCCATGATCAAAAACTTATCTACGGGATTTATATGACTGCGAAGAAGGTGGCTCATTATTTTCAAGACCACTCGGTGTCTATCGTTTCTGATGCTCCGTTGTCGGAAATTCTCCACAATCGAGACGCGTCAGGCCGAGTGGCGAAGTGGGCAATGGAGATGCTGTACTGCGATATCAAGTTCGAGGCCAAGAAAGCTATTAAGTCTCAAGCCCTGGCTGACTTTATAGAAGAATGGGTAGAACAACAGCAACCGACCCACATCTGCTCGGCTCATTGGACAATGTTTTTCGATGGGTCTAAGATGTTGAATGGCTCCGGCGCTGGTGTTGTGATCATATCACCAAAGGGAGACAAGCTCAAGTACGTGCTACAGATACACTTCGATTCCTCCAACAACGAGGCAGAGTATGAAGCTCTCCTCTACGGATTGCGCATGGCCATCTCACTCGGCGTCCGTCGCCTGATGGTCTACGGCGATTCACATTTGGTGGTCAATCAAGTGATGAAAGAGTGGGATGTCAGGAACCCCACCATGACCACATACTGCAATGCAGTAAGGAAGCTGGAGAAGAAGTTTGAAGGTCTAGAGCTCCACCATGTTCCGAGACTGAAGAACCAAGCAGCTGATGAGTTGGCAAAACTCGGATCCACTCGGAGACCAGTCCCGAGTGACGTCTGCCTCGAGCACCTCCACCTTCCCTCAGTCAAAGAAGATCCTTTCACAGAAGAACCAGTACAACCCAAGAGCACAACAGATCCGACTGAGGTCGATGTACCTGCTGTGGTTGATCTGGTTATGGAAATCCTCGCTGCCATCCCCGAGTGGAGTGTGCCGATCATTGCATATATTCTAAGACAGGAACTACCAGAAGACGAAGCCCAGGCCAGGCAGATAGTCCGCAGGTCGAAGGCATTCACTGTCATTGATGGCCAATTGTACAAGGAGAGTGTTTCAGGCGTTTTTCAATGCTGCATTTCTCCAGAGGAGGGGCAGTTGATCCTGGAAGAGATTCACTCGGGAACCTGCGGTCATCACGCCTCTTCAAGAGCAATAGTCGCCAAGGCATTCAGGGCTGGTTTTTTCTGGCTGTAGGCGAATGAGATGGCTAAAGACATGGTCGACCGATGCGAAGGCTGTCAGTTCTACTCCAACAAGTCCCACAAGCCAACTTCTGCGTTGAAGACAATCCCGCTTGTGTGGCCGTTTGCAGTTTGGGGATTAGATACAGTCGGACCATTCAAGACAGGCCAAGGAGGCTACACTCATCTGTTGGTGGCAGTCGACAAGTTCCCAAAATGGATAGAAGCCAAGCCCATCAAGAAACTCGACGCCTCAACAGTTGTCAAGTTTGTCAGGGACATCGTCTCTAGATTCGGTGTACCTCACAGCATAATCACTGATAACGGGACAAACTTTGACTCGGACAGATTCAAAGGTTTTTGTGCAAGCCAAGGTATCCGAGTGGATTTTTCTTCCGTAGCACATCCTCAATCCAATTGACAAGCCGAGCGTGCGAATGGACTTATTCTTCAGGGTTTAAAGCCCCGACTTCTACGAGAGGTGGGACATGCCGCTGGCGCTTGGGTCACCGAGTTACCTTCAGTACTTTGGGGTCTTCGCACAACCCCGAACAGATCTACAGGGCGATCGCCGTTCTTCCTCGTTTACGGAGCAGAAGCGGTCCTTCCGAGTGACTTGCTTCATAATGCTCCATGAGTCAAACTCTTCTCCGAAGCTGAAGTAGAACAAGCAAGGCAAGATGGAGTGGACCTTCTAGAGGAGGAGCACGAGATGGCACTGACTCGCTCAACCATTTATCAACAAGATATACGGCGGTTTCATGCACGCCACGTCAGGAGTCGCACGTTCCAAGCAGGCGACTTGGTGCTCCGAGTGGATCAGCAAAGACCTCACAAGTTGGCCCCGGCCTGGGAAGGACCCTTCATCATCTCCAAGGTGCTGAACAACGGAGCATACAGACTCTACAACATCGAGAGGGAGACACACGAGCCGCGCGCATGGAATGGAGACCTCTTGAAGCGCTTCTACACGTGATCGTCGACTGAAGCAGTGTAAAGAACTAGTATTGATGGAATAATATAAAGTGGATTCAGTTTTTGCAGTCTCAGAATTCTTCCGCAGTTGCAGACTCTGGTCACACAAAAAGAAACTTAGCTGTGATCAAGAATCACCTAAGTACTAACTTTCTCCGAGTATGCACTAAATGTCGCACTCGAGGACTTAGCTGTGATCAAGAATCACCTAAGTTTTAATTTTCTCCGGGTGTGCACTAAACGTCGCACTCGGGGACTTAGCTGTGATCAAGAATCACCTAAGTTTTAATTTTCTCCGGGTGTGCACTAAACGTCGCACTCGGGGACTTAGCTGTGATCAAGAATCACCTAAGTACTATCTTTCTCCGAGTGTGCACTACACGTCGCAGTCGGGGACTTAGTTGTGATCAAGAATCACCTAAGTACTAACTTTCTCCGAGTGTGCACTGAACGTCGCACCCGGGGACTTAGTTGTGATCAAGAATCACCTAAGTTCTAAATTTCTCAGAGTCTGCACTAAACGTCGCACTCGGGGACTTAGCTGTGATCAAGAATCACCTAAGTTCTAAATTTCTCCGAATCTGCACTAAATGTCGCACTCGGGGACTTAGCTGTGATCAAGAATCACCTAAGTTTCTAACTTTCTCCGAGTGTGCACTAAACGTCGCATTCGGGGACTTGGCTGTGATCAAGAATCACCTAAGTAATAACATTCTCCGAGTGTGCACTAAGCGTCGCATTCGGGGACTTAGCTGTGATCAAGAATCACTTAAGTTCTAACTTTCTCCGACTCTGCACTAAACGTCGCACTCGGAGACTTAGCTGTGATCAAGAATCACCTAAGTAATAACTTTCTCCGAGTGTGCACTAAGCGTCGCACTCGGAGACTTCGCTGTGATCAAGAATCAGCCAAGTAATAACTTCCTCCGAGTGTACGCTAAGCGTCTCACTCGGGGACTTTGCTGTGATCCAGAGTCACCTAAGTAATCACTTTTCCCCGAGTGTGCACTAAACGTCGCACTCGAAACAACATTCAAACACAAGAGTAAACGCTTTGATTCGGATTCCAAAATTCTCGCAAAGATAGCTAACTCGGTGCGGATCAAGCTTACCCGCACCGATTTAAGAATGTGACGGCCAACAGAAGTGGCCAAAGTACCTTACAGATAAACACTCGGCATACCGAGGATAAAGTTTTCTTACGCGTCAACTGGGTCGGCGCCAGGACTGGAGGGCTCCACGAAGGTGTCCAAGTCGATTCCGTCGGCGATGCGGGTAGCACTCTCAAGGAACGTCTCCATGAAGTCTTCGAATCGAAGCTTCTTCGTGTTGGCGACCTTCAGTGTCTTCAGCTTCTCTTCACGCACCTCCTTGCAATGGACTCGGACCAAGGACAGGGCAACATCTGCACCGCAACGCGCTGCCGATTTCTCCACGATTGCACTCGGTTCGGAATCTCTTCCAGTCGCGCCATCAGGCTCTCCATCTCCTGCCGCGACCCATCTTCTGGCCAAAGTTCCTTGTCAATTCGGCCGACGACCTCTCTCAGTCGACCGATGAAAGGACCCACTTTGCCTACGCGGATATGCGCCCAGAGCAGATCCTGATTGGCGTCCTCGCCGAGTGGCATGTTGTCTCGAATGGACCGCTCCACGTCCGCTGCTTCAGCTTCAGCATCAACGCAAAAATCTGCAACAAAAGGGCAAGCATACAATAAACACCGAGTGTAACGCACACGATACAAGCACTCAGCATAACATATGACTTACCAGCTAGACGCGTCATCATCTGCCCAGCCCAGTCGTTGACATACTTCTCCTGAGCTATGCATCGTCTATTCAGGACGGCCATCTGATTCGTGAGAGCAGTCCTCTGTTTCTTCATTTTTCCACTTCCTCAGTCAACACCTTGTTCGCTTCACGAGCCTCCTCCAAGGACTTCTCTCGTCCCTCCAGAGCATCCTTCATGCCGGCCATTGCGAGCATAGCCACATCAAGCTCACCAACGAACTGGTTCCTCCCCGCTTTGTGAGCCTCATAGGCCGTCCCCATCTCACAAGTTTTCTGCCACCAAGCACCAAGGGACAATCAGAAAGTTCAACAGTTAAAAGTCTAAGTTCTTCAGACCCCTGCCGACGCAAGCAGTCGACAGCGGCCTCGGGGACTACACCCAGTGGGTTCAGTGAGAGTGACCCCACTGGCATGCAGCTCAAGCATGCCTGCCCTATTGAGATGCATGTTATCACCTACGCCTACGAGGCCAATACTACCCTACCTGAGTACAACTTACTCTCGGGGACTCTTACAGTAAATGCACTCCGACTGCAGCAACTACTCGTACTCGGTCATACTATTTACAGACACAACCAAAGTAAAGACACTATGTATAAAGACAACTGTCGGTGCAAGCACTCGACAGAAGTCTTGGGGACTACACCCACCGGGTTCACTCAGAGTGAACCCATTGCAAACGACGGCTGCTATTTAAGAACACCCAGTGGGTTACAGGAGAAAAGTAAATACTTACTAGACCACTTACTCGGATATCATCTCGCAGCTCCAAGCTCCGCTGGTACAAGGCCGCAACGAAGTCGTAGGCCCTCTTGGCTTCTCCAGCCATCAGCTCCGCCTGCACCATAGCCCCCTTGGCCGCTCCCACCTGCTCCTCCGGGAGACGCTGGATGCTGAATTCAGCATTCGACGAGCCTGGAATCGTCGGAGGTTCGTGAGGCATCCCAAGGTCCGCCCCAGTCGGCTCCTCATCCACCAACACTGGTTCAGTCTGTGGCAACGCCTCAGTCGGCAGCACGTCGGCGGCGAGAGCGGCAGCAGGAGGAGCAGCCTCAAGAACAGGCTCCACAGCTGGGTCGGCTCTCCCCTGGTCGTCCTCGTCCAGGCAAATCGCCCCTGACAGGCCGAATGACACGAGGTTTCAGAAAAAGAAAGAAGCATGACCTATGATAGAATTCGAGACGCGATGGTATAAAACACTCGACGTCCCTACAACGCACCTGGCTGGGACGAAACGACGTTGTCTGTGTCCATGGGATCGTCTCCCTGGCGCGCCGGACAGGTGGCAGAAGTAGAGACCCTGTCGAGTGAAATCCATTCGGCCAGTAAACAGAAGTTCACTCGGATATCAGAAAGAATTGAAAGCTGGATACACTTACGTGGAGGTGACAAGGACAGCAACCCTCATTCGCGGCACAGCCTTCCGAGGCTTAGGCCCACTCGGCTTGGCCGCCTTAGAAGACTGACCCGCGGGCTCAGCGGCGGCATCCCTGGTCCTCTTAGTGCTTCGAACACTCGGGATCACTGGAGCAGTAGGCGGAGCACTCGAAGACGCGGGAGGAGCCGAGGGGACGGCGGGCTCGTGTCGGCGCTTGGTCCGATGCTCTAGTTGCGGAGGCGGCGAGTCCTGCTCTTCGTTTTCTTCCTCTTCCTCGTTGGTCTCCTCCTCCGATTCCCCGCTATCGGAGACGTACTCGGCGCTCTCCACGCTGCTGTCCTGGCTGCCTTCCTCCTCTTCCTCCGCCGGATTCCCATTCGAGACGGGGGAGAACCAGTTGGTCCACGCCTGCATAAATTTCAGTCGGCAACATCAGACATCACACAGAGATATAGGCAAACGACAGGGATTAAGACAGTTCAGTGCACTCGACAAGTGTCACTCACCTGATTCGGTGGAGGATGATCCGCGCTGTAAGGCTTCACTCGCCGAGCTCCTTTGGGATTCTCGTAGGGACCCGTGATTTGAAGCACCCACAAGGCCACTCTCTCCTCAGTCACGCCCAGCACGTTGGTCCGAGTGGAGTCTTCGGGCCCCGTGTAATGCCACATGGCATGGTCGCGAGCCTGCAGAGGCTGGATCCACCGACCAAGGAAGACCTCCAGCAAGTCTATGCCGGTGATCCCCCTCCTAACGACATCCACGAGTGCCTCAACCAAGGGCTGGATGTCGTTCTTCTCCGCCTTCGAGAGCGCGAGCTGCTTAGGCGGGGCGGGCCGATCTAGACTAAAAGGAGGCAGCCCAGTCGATGCATTCGGACATGCGATATCCTTGCAGTAGAACCACGTCGACTGCTAGTTCCTGACCGACTCACTTAACTGAAGAGCAGGATAACTACTCCGACTCTTTTTCTAGAAACCTAAGCCCCCGCAGAGCTGGAGGAGATGCGTCTTATCATCCGACTGGCTAAGTCGTTTGATGGTTTGGGATCTGGCGGAAAAGATGTGTTTGAACAAACCCCAATGGGGAGGGCAGTCGATGAACCACTCGCACAAAACTATAAAGACAGAAAGATGGGCGATGGCATTCAGAGGAAAATGGTGAAGTTGGGCCCCGAAGTGATTCATGATGCCCTTGAAGAAAGGATGCAGGGGCAAAGAAAAACCTCGGTGGACGTGGCTGAGCAGCAGGACGCGGTCCCCCTCCCGAGGCGCTGGCTCGACCTCGTTCTCCGCCGGCAGCCTCCAGGACTTGTGCCCGATCATCCCGTGCTCCACCAGCTGCAGCAGATCCCCCTCCGTCACCGTGGAGGGGAGGAAGTCGCCCTGGATCCATCCCGCCGGCAGCGGCCGCTGCCGCCGCTGAGCAGGTGCCGCCGTCTTCCCCTTCTTCTTCCTCGCCTCCATCTTGCTGGTCTGGCCCTTGGTCATGGCGGCGGCTGCGAGCCCTCGGGAGGAAGGAGAAGGGAGGAGTATAGGAGCGCTGGAGGTGGCGAGAAGGGCGGAGCAGGCGAGAGCAAGGGATTCGGCAAGCGTAACGGAGAAGCCTCGCCGCCGAGATTTAAATAGGGTTCCGACTGGGTCGCTGGCAGGTGGCCCCGAAACCTTATCCCCCCGACCCACCACGGCGATATTAGTGGAGAGGTTGA